>NC_081536.1:17796819-19066819 GCF_030273125.1 Centropristis striata
TAACACACAATAAGGGCAGCATGCAGCTAAAACCAATGAAAAAACAGACAGTGTGCTTTGCAGCAGCTTTGGAATTAACACTAGGGCCTAATGCAACAATATGTTTAGACCCTATTAGAAAGCAGGCAAACCTCTCCTTACCATCTCGCTCGCATAACTGTATGGCGTCCAAGCTCAGGTCCTTGATCATCCCCTCGCAGGGACTTAATGGACTGGTTATGTTGTGCGCCAAGCCTGGTACCTCCATCTCTGCAGAAGAGCCTGGATGGATGATGCTACTGCTGAATTTTGCTGTCGCTCGTTAAATATCGTCCACGGGACTTGAACCGCAAACAGGCTTCCGTCCACGGTCGTCAAGAAAGGAGAAAAGAAAGAGAAAGAGAGACCGGTTTCCAGTCAGCCCCCCTGCTCGTTCCGTCGCTCACAGCTCTCCTCTCGTCTCCTGGGTGGTGCGGCTAGTGGCGCGTCAGCGGAATCGTCACTGGCGCGAACAGCACAAGCCTCCAGTTGGGGTTTGCAGCGTGAAGCATAGCAGCTCCCGCAGAGATGCGTTTAAATGTATGAACGTCAAAGATATCACTCTGTGCTTTTGATCTTATTTCATACGCCCCGCGTGCATGCAGCGCGTCCCTGCCTCAAGAGCCACAAGTGTGCGCGCGTGTGTGTGCCCTGTGTGTTGCTCCGCCGCGGGACAGCTGAACATGAATACTTCGGCGGATTAGTGCAGAGACGTTCCGCAAATTCAATGGCTTCTTATGCAACCAGATTAGCCCGGTGGTTTCCCCTCCGGTTTAGGTCTTCATCTCACCGTCCATACTCCCGTTTTTCCTATTTCACGTTCAACGTCATCCCAACAAGGGTCTCTCACATGTCCATATTTGGTGAGGTGTAGCCCTCTCGCAGGAGCGCAGGTGCAAATGGACCACACAATAATGAGCTGAGGGGACGCTGACATATTGCGCGAGATAATGAATGAACTGCCTCATAGACGACCCCTCTTGCATTTTAATGACATAATAAAACGCAAAACCCTGTCAGTGTACAGCCAGCAACCCATGCTTCATGCTTGGCTCTGGGGTGTGTGTGTATGTGTGTGTATTTACAATTATCTCCCTTACTACGCCCTCTTTATCAGTGGCTCCCAGGAGCAGGATTGCCAAGACAAAAAGGTCAAGTGCACAGGCAAATTGTGGCCAAATACACACTGAAGACTGCAGGCGCCACTCATGACACCACTGGGCCATGCTGAAGTCATTTCTGATCATCATGGAGTCATATTCATTCTTATACTTCCTACAACAGTACTGCTTCCTCTCCATTGTCCATAGGGGAGCATTAGAGTAAGGCGATGTCACTTTCTATTTGTTTTTGCCTCTTTCAGTGTTGCACAAGGCGCCCTGAGGAGACAGACTGTTTATCTATTCAACGGACAGCGAATTCTGCAGCTGCGCCTATGGGACCCCTGAGTCATGCTGTTCAAAACTGCTGCACAATAACAGGGAAGCCACCCTAACTCATCTTTTTATGAGGCACTCTGACATCGTCATCACCTCTGAAGCTTGTAGAGAGGAGTACTGATTATTACATAATTGCAAAGAGCAATGTGATCATTTTTATATTCTTATTTCTCATTTTTATTTTTAGATACAGTAAACTAGTTGGTGAGCATTTCCATGCACATTGGAAGGATTTTTTAAAAATGGGGCTATGTCGAGCCGGCAAATTAAAATCCTGGTAAGCTCATAATCACTGTGGCATTCAGTAGGAAACACATTAGACGCACCACTGAAGTGCCTGAATTTATTCCATGCTCAGATTTCATGAGGGCAACACTGCATCTGGCTAAAATTTCCTGACTGGGAAATACAACTCATTAAAAGTGAAGGTCAGCATGCAGATCACTCCCTGCAAACACAGAGCCATCTGTGTCTGAGGGGAAGATGCTGCAAGACGCAGTATCAACAGATGAAAAATATTTATAATGTAAACCAAAGTTATTTGTGCAGAAAAGATATTTATAGAATCATGCTTTGATGTGTTTACTATATGCATATCTTACCAACTGCCCCCCTGCTGTCTAAGATGGCTTGATTATTAAAGAGCTTTGCACCGATATCCACAGATTAACACAGCATCTGTTTAAATGACTGTTTCCACTATAATCACATATACCAGTGAGTAAGCTCATCAAAAGTCTACGGGCAGTCATGAAAAACATAAACAAAAAGAACTAGACCTGGTGCACCAAATTAAAACAAGCTCATTGTTATGTACGCCATCATCTAGTTCTCTTTGTCACCCTGTCTCCCTTCCCCTCCCCATTTCCCCGCTTCGCCTGCTGCGCTTATCTGATAGGGGAGAGGAGGAGGTGGAGGATGAGGCCGACCAATTCTGGAGGGTTTCTTCTCATCCTAGCATCCATCCGTCCTCCTTGCCATCCCTCTCTCTACCCACCCGTATCCCCTCCAGCGAGAGTCATCATGCGTTAGCGTCAGTGTTTGCAGTAGAGCTGCAGGAGGACGAAGGCGAGCGACACTGTGTCCCATGTAACACACACCCAGCCAAGTTCATCCCTTCCCCCTTCTCCACCTTCACCCACATCCGTCCTCTTCATCTCTTTTACCTTTTTTCCACTTCACATTCACTTTCCCCTTCTACCATCTTATCTCTGTTTCTATCTGTCACTTTTCCTACATTCTCTCTGCTGTTACTCTAGATCTCATAAAGTGCATATTACTCAGTGTGCATTAGTGTGTATGTGTGTGTCACTGTGTGCACTGTCATAATGTGCCCTGTATTGGCAGTCCACTCTGATTTGCTCACTCTGCTGTGCTTAGAGCTCAGAGGCCACGTGGACACACAGTGACAGATGGGGAAATAGCAGGGAAAGAGGTGTAGTAAGACTTGGAGAAAACCGGCCAAATAGGTTTGAAAATTAGAAGGATGAAGAAAAATTAGCAGATTAGCATTTGCAGATCAGATAAAAGTCATTCTTTGAATTAATAAAAGAACACAATTTTAACAGATTTTTCCTTGAGTGCACAATAAAAAACATGAATTAGGAGCCAATGGCAACCATTACTGTTGAGGCCTGTAAATCAAACTGATTTTTTTTCCCAGATATCTTTTTGTTAAATTTACTCCTTGTTTCTACATCTTCTTTCTTCTCTCACTTACCCACATACACACACATACACCCTGCGGCCACCGCACATCACTTCTCGTCCAAGAGGTCAGCTATAAGCCAGTACACGGAGATCAGGCCACAGCGTTTTACATTAGCAGAAACAATACCAAATCTCCAGGGTTTAACGTGTGTGTGTGTCACACAGCGTACACAAACACATTTGTCTGAGGGAAACAAATGAAGCGTGTCATTGATTTGCAGTGCGAGCTGCGGCCTTAGTTTATAGCTGCAGCTTGATTGATAAAGGCTGTCTGTGTCTTTCTGGGTCTTCAAATGAAATCCCAATTTATCTGAGCTTTTAAAAAAAATACAATGCCTTTACCTTCCATCCCTGTTGTTGTTACACAAATAAATAATAAATAATGACATTCATTGCTAGCCAACATGCAACAACAAGCCCACACATTTAATCAATAGAGACTAATTAAAAGCAAGGATGGTAATAATAAAATGTATTTACCTGGTAGAGGGTGCACACATTTGGAGAGGGTTCAAGCAATATTTTGACACTGGGAAATATTCCTGCTTTGTTAGATAAAGACATCATGTTTGTGATATAAATATATAGCTAAAGCAAACAGCTAGCCTGCCTTTGCCTGAAGGTTACAAAATCCATCTACCAGCACCTACAACATCCTGGACTCTCTGCGAGCCTGGCCAGAGGTAATGGACTCATAACCGCCAGTAAAACCAGAGATTCTTGAAGGTGGGTTTCATTACCATTGGACAGAACCACCTGTCCCTCGGTTTTACTCTTTAATGCTAAGCTAAGTAGAGCTACAGAAATGAGTCAACAAATCGAAAAACTAATAGACATTTATTTTGATAACTGGAGTATTTTTCATGCAAAAATGGTACAAAACGCTGTTTTCAGCCTCTAAAATATGGAAATTTCCTACTTTTCTCTGTTTGATCTCATTCTGGATTGAATATCTTTGGGTTTTGGACTGATAATAGGCCTACAAGACATTTAAAGACATCACTTTGGACTTAAAGAAACTGGGATTACTTTTTTTTTTTTTTTTTAACTATTTACTTACATTTTATAGACCCAAACTGATTAATCGAGAAAAGAATCGGCAGTTGAATGATAATGAAAGTATTCGGTTGTTGCCGCCCTAAAACTAAGCTAACTGACTTTGTGACTCTGACTTCATGTTTAGCATACAGATACAAAAGTAATACCACATCTATTTCTTGGTGCTAAAGAGAATAAGCACATTTCCCATTTTTTTCCTTTTTAAAAAAAGTATTCCTTTAGATGCCATGCATATAAAAAGCACTTACCATTTATACCTCATCGACAAAACGTTGTTTGTCCTTGGCTGATGGAGTCTTGACAGATCTGGATGGATGAGACCTGGAGGGGGGTACCGAAGGGTCGGTCTCATAGATGGACTCAAAGCTGTGACACTCTCTGGGTCTGGCTCTAATAAAAAGAATGGAGGTGGAGGTTGGTCTCATCAGTTAGACACTGAAATGACAGCAGCCTGAAGATGGGTAGGGCTGATGACAGCAACTGTGTGGGTTATTAAGTGGAAGTAAATTGTAGGGCAACAACTACTTTTTGACAGATGAAAATCTGAAAATTACACATTTTATAATTTGACATAATGCCAAAATTCCCAAGTAACACAGGTGATAATCAGCTGATCACATACGTACCTGTTCTCCTCAGTTTGCTGTAACCGTTACTGCACAATCCTCCGTTTGTATGCGCTATCAGTGCTGCTTCCATATATGGTAATCCTCTCAGAAAGATTCCTGAGATCCGAAAAGCCTTTTCTTGACCAGGTACCATTCCCTCCGAAACGTCAGCTAAAGAAGCATCTCTTCTGACAAGCTAACATGGCAGTGAGCCAGTCTGTTCCACTGACTGTTGTTGAATTAAATCCTAATCTTTTACCAGAGGTTTGGTTTAAACAACATTCGGCGGCTGGTGGGTGTCTGATGTCAAGTTTTTTCTTCAAAAGGCAGACTGTCATATATGTGTTGTATAAACATCGTAACATAAAAAGAAAGGCTAAATTTTGTCAACTACGAGCAACTCTGCCCTACAAAGCCTAACTGCAGTAACTACATTTTTGGTTGAAATTGAGTTATAACAAAAATGAACTCCTTGATGTCTGTTTTATCTTGTGACAAAGTTTTAGACTTCAAATTTGCTTTATTTCAAAGAAATAATAATATAAAAATCGCAGTAACTACAAAAGCCAACTCAAAACCAAAGCAGACCACTTTGACTGTGATACAGTGCAGCCTTGAATTTCTTTATTGTGTTGAATAGTGACGACAAGACTAAAAGAAATTATAAGTTTATTTGATAGAGAAATTATTATTTAGATATTGATGAAGTAAAAAAGTGATATAAAATTATATTAAGACTAAAATATAACATTACTTTATAATATTAAGTCTAAAATATGCAATTCTTTAAAAAATAGTTGTTAAACACTTTCAAATACATTTATAACAAAATCAATTTGAGAATATTTATTCACTGAACAAAATCTAAAAGCCAGACGATATAAAGAAGACGACAACATTGTACTTGCATTCTGTTTCTGCATTACTATTAAAACATTTTACAGCAAAACCAGAGTGCAGTAACTACATTTTTGGGGTCAAAGGTCAAATAAATGGTCATGATTTTTGAGCATGAAAATTACATCATTAATACATGTAAAAATATTATAATAATAACCCATTTGGCTGGCCAGTTAAAAAGCATTAAAAACTTTAAAGCAGTTTTTCTCAGTTTTACCATTTGCGTAGGCTAGTTACTGCACTTAGGCTTTGTAGGGCAGAACTGTCAACAGGAGTTTTGGAAAGCAGACAATCAAATTGCAGCTTGGCAACACGTCACAAAAATAGATTTTGGGCATGCACAAATAATGTTTTCCTGCACTACTACAGGCACTTGACGTTGCAGCGTGAGGATATGCACACAAGTTGAGCCCTATTTTATACAGTCTATGGTTGAGCTAAGCGCATTTAAAACACAGTTTAAAAAGCATTATACTTAGCCACAGACATTAAGCGTTGGCAAGCAACCAATGATGTTTTATGTCATGCATGAATCCAGAATAGTGTTCACTTCCAAATTACCACTACAACCCCACTTGTTTACTAATGCCAGCAGGGGGCGCTTTCCCCGTCATCTTTATGAGAGGTGAATAACAGACAGGTTAAAGCTGGGTCAAGTGCCTTCAGCCATCTGGCTGAGCTGTTGTTGGGAAAGAAAAGAAAGAAAAAGCATGAAAAAGAAATAATAAGGTTATGAAAAGTTCCTGATTAAACTCAACTTCATTTGAGGTTTGAACAGCATTTTTCCTCTTAATAGAGTATGCCTGCAAGGATGAAACCAAAATAACAATAATGGTCAGAATTAATATGAAAAATAAAATGTACACTACACCAACTGCATAAATATTGCTCAATCTCATGCTGAAATAATTATATTGGATGCACTAAGAGCTACAGACATGCAAACAATCATCTGTTTTAATGAGATTTGTGTCATTTTGCATGAACAAGGCACAAAAAAAGCAGGTAGACAGAGACAATGAGCCAGACTGTGAGCATATTGTCCATTGGATGAGAGCCAGGTAACAGCCAAGTCACAGCTCCTCTCATTTACACCTTTCCTGCAAAGGCAAGCTGCTCATGAGAACAATATGTGATGCTGTGGCCTCTGCTGGTCTTCAAGTGGGGCGGCCGCCAGGATGCAGAATAAATGCATGGTTGGTTAGTCATAAAAAGCCTCTCGCTTCCTTTCTCTGCAATTTAGCTGTCTTTCACTCTGTCCGTCTTTCACAATAGAACATGAAATTCAAATTAGTCATGCTGGGCATTGGAAATGATTGCCAGCTGTGTCGTACACATAATCGCCCTAAGTGAGGCGAAGACAGACTTTGATATTTATGATTTAATAGCTTTTCTCTAGTGCCATTATGATTAAAGCATGTGAGATTGTTTCATTGGGTAAATGCCTAAGTGTAGGAGTTTATTTAAAAGCAAGTTCTACTTTACTATTTTCTGAGTAAGGTTAAAAAAAATCATTAGAGCCCATCATTAAATTAATTTATCATTGAAAAATTGCAGCAGACACTATAATGAATGTTTGCTCAACGTCCTTCCTACACATCACCCCCGGGCACCTCAGGACAACTTACCAGTATTTACATGTTATTCAGTGCTGTGGTGTTAACACGAAGGCGTTCTGTTTTTCTTTGTGGAAAATAATGACAGAGGATGAGAGTGAGTGAGTCACAAGCTGCCACAGCGCACAGTTCGGTGGCAGCACCTGTTTGTGTAAAGAGTGTATTTGTGTTGGATGAGAGGCTCTCCTTCTCTATCTTTTCGCTATCTGAACATTCATTTTCTGCCTGCAACAGAGAGGTCCGTGGATGAGGTGTGGAGATGTTAATATAATATAAATGAAATGGGAAAATTCAATCACCTTCCTTACCTCGGGCAAATGCAGCTGGGAAATGGTTATACATGTCAAGTCTCTACATTTCAAAAACTAAATTCTAATATAAAAGAGGTGATTCTGTATATCACAGAGTCTCTAGTCTCATAAGTAAATGGCACTTTATTTTTGAAGCCTACACATTTATTCCCACAAATAAACCTACAGCTATTTTAATTATTTAATAATTTCTAAATGTAATAATCAGTTGCTGAGTAACCATTGTGCATGGTTTATGAGAGATGTGTCATTTTAAGAGGCAACACTGCCCCCTTGAGGTTTTAAAAAACACTGCCTGAGTACAAAATTTAGCAGGAAGTCAATACATTAAACTGAGTGGTTGTCTATAGTCTGTACAGTCGATGGTGTAATTCTCTAATTGTTCTGAGACATTGTCATGGCTTAATGTAAATGTGCCACATTCAGACACAGAGCAGAGTTTGTGACCTCACTCAAACAGATGATATTCAAATCTGAACTCTTCACCTGACTGTTAATCACAGAGGAACTGATTATATGACCTGGATAATGCTTGAAAACTATTTAAAAAACAAAAGGAAACTTTTTCCTCTTTAAAACCGAATACAATTATTGCACACAAAAAACAACCTCAAAATAAATTATTTGATGGTCCAATAGCCTGGAAGACAGGACAGATGGGCAGTAATTTCAGAGACTTGACACTGAGCTTAAAATGAATTTGTTCTCATGCATTACACTATATATTGTGTCTGCCAGGATCTCCATCAGTCGCAGCAGATTCATTCTGTTGGATTAAGCAGATCCTGGCTATAAGGATTAGGTCTCATGCAGGCATGCATGTCATTGTCACCACATGGCACGAAGCTTGGTACATTTATCAACCTGCAGTGTATGTATACGTTTTACATTACAGTTAGCTGTGAGGCTTTCAAAGTGCATTTCATGTGTGACTAAATATTTCTAAGCCTCTTTTTTATGGGTACAGATTTGGACAGTGGCATTATTTTTTAATATACATTTAGAATGTACTTTAATCACATTAAAAACACTGGCTGCAGCAGGGATTCAGTGTATCTGTGCTTTAGTGCAGCTATCGCAACGTTTTTTTGTGTTAACATCTGCTGTACCAATGTTACAGTAGCCCACAGATGCTCAAAGCCTGGATTTCCTGATAGCTTAGGGTGACTATTATCATCTTCTTTCCACTTTAAGACTGTGGAGAAAACACATTGGGCGAGATACTACAGAAAACAGCATTGTTGACTTGAGATTTTGGGCTATTTTGATTCTCTAACATTTTTATTTTCCTACACTTTTTGTGCTTGTCTGTAGATTTATACTAAATGTACCCAAAGAAAGCATTAGTTTATGCCTCATTTGCGTACTTAAACATAAAACATTAGAAAACTTGTATTAAAAAAAAGTCTTAATTGAAGTAATCAACAGTCAATTTCAGCAGCACTTTCATATATTTTGAAGGGTTTTTACAGAGGGGGTTGTTCATATATCATTCATAGCCTGGTTTATATAAGCTTTTAAAGCCAAAAACATGACAAAAATAGATTTTCTTTTAAGGCTGCTATGGAATGATAAAAATAGATGCCCAAAAATGTTCCTCTGTAAAAAATTAATGTCAACAACATTAAATAAGAATTTTGAACCTGGCTTTATTCAATGTTATGATTTCTGTTGGCAAATGTTTAATATGATAATGCCTCATTTGTATATTGAAACATGTAAAAAATAATTGTCTTAATATAAGTAATCAACTGTGGAAGCAGTGATATCTATGAGCTTAAATCTGTACTCTATTTACAAGTATTGTCTCCCCCTGATTATGGACAATGATGTTTCATCAGTCTTGACATCTGTGTGTTATGCCAAAAAACAAAATAAAAGGACTTCGTTTGCATACATTTATTACCTTCATAATATTTGAATGTTTGGACAAACATTTTTTTTGCCTGCTTGACAGTTCTCCAAAATGTCCTGTTTATATTGTACTACAATACACTTAGAATAACAATAGCATCAACAGACGCCACAGTGAACAGAGCTTTGGCCACATGGCAATGTTTATACACAAATTCTTCTCTGGAACTTTGTGCAGAATTGTACCTTTTTCTCACACAAAAACAATGGTTGCAAAAGTTGAAAAAGTTGTACAAAAGTTATGTATTACTACATCATTTCCTTAGTGGTTTACATTTATTATAAATGTACCATTTGATTGCAGTACAAAGACTCCTTCAAATAAATCCCTTTGGGAACAACAATATGACTAATACAACAAACCAAAGACATTATTGTGAAACTATTCGATCAAGGGCAAAGACTAGACAAGCTGGCAGTAAACGTTTTGACTTGATGAGTCCCTTCACTGATCCGTAATAAATCTGCAACAACATGCATTAAATTTTTTTCAAAACGACATTCACTTGATAAGACAAGAACCTCTACTGCCCTCAGAGCAAACACATCCAGACAAGGCGAAGGATGAAAACAAATGTCTGCTAGGCAGGAACACGAGTCACAGCACTGGCAGAATCAGTGCTCAACAGTTTCTATGTAGTACCATGATGAGTGGGGGCGAACCGGCCCCGGGTTTCCTCTCAGGATAAAGAATCCCTTTCTATATTAACTTTCTCCCTCTTCATCTCTTTTCTTAAGACTTCAAAGGGAAAAAATAGACAATAACCTGGTTGGCATCAGCAACCGTGTCAGCATATTATTTAGTATAGTGTTATTTACTTGACAACCACATTGAGAATGGCTCAAATCTGATGCAAGGGAGGCTGGAAAGTGGTTAAAAGTGAACATGATAGACAACAAATCACGGTAAAGGATATTATTGTGAATCAGAGAAGTGATAAACTTCTCTCTGTATGAGACTATGAGGACTGCTGTTCCTTTCCTCTACATACCAAATAGATTTTAAACACTGTGCTCTCTTTTAAACCAAGATAAGAAGTTACTCATTCTTATCTTTGATACTTTTTGTACTGCAAATATAAACACAATTTTCCAGGAAAAAAAATTACAAAGAGGCACTTAATTGCACTTGACACAAAGTGCTCATGACCTTGGTAGATGGATCTACTTGTAGCTGAGAACATCACACAAAAAATACTTGATATATCCAAAGTTAATGAACTGTTGGAAAGGGATGTTTTCCTTTTCAAAACACATGACCGAACATAATACAGGAGCCCAGAACAAACACAAGCTTTGATGATAAACACTGCTGCTGTATGCATAATCCTGTTACTTCATTAAACACTGCTTAACCAAGTTTCCTGGATATTAGATTGCACGACTGATACTAGAAAATTCCAGATTTATATTTGTTTTCATCTTAAATCTCAAAGTCCTTCTGATGACTTTGGTTACTTATTTGTGTCTCTAGAAGAAATTCTCATGTGAAACCAGCTTGGCTGTGAATATACTGGTTTCTTTGTGTGATGCACCTCCTTTCTGGAGTGTAAGGTCAGACCAAAATATTAGTGTTCTTCACAAAATATCTCCCTGCTGAAAAACTAGTTATGTACATTGGCACTTTTTCGCTACAAAAATCACGGCCTTGTTCCGTTAGGTCTCTCCTTGCTTTAAATGGACAGCCAGTGGAGACGAAGACAAAAAAAGCCACACAGTTCTAGCATAGTTACTCATTTTCCGGATATATGGAGGAGTGCTTTGTGAGATTTTTCGGTGCACAGAAGGGGCCACGGGGAGACCAACACTGACAAATAACAGATGACACAAAAGACCATGTACTATAAACAAACAGAAGGAGAACCACAGAAAGATGCCTGTTGACACAATCAGAGAGAGGCCTTTAAAGCTTAGCCCAACTGCCTCATGTCTCTGCTGCTGTCTAATGGCACAGCCATATTACGGCTCCACAGATTAAAAGGCGGGAAATAAAAGTAAAAGATACTAATAATCTAATTACAAATCATAGAAACTCATTCATGAATGTATAAAAAAATACAAATGTAAACTGATTACCTTTAAACATCCCACCCATTCCCCTAAAATAGTAATAAAAACTAAAAATAAAATCATAATGCATAATGAGTACAAAATATTTGATTTTTTTTTGTGTCTAGAAATACACAGACACACAAACAGACTGCGGTTGGACACAAACACTGACCGAGGAGGAATGTCCACCTATCATAACACTTCAGGCAGCCAAAGGTCAAAGGCCTCAATGATACTTCCCTTTGGTATATGTGTTAAAGATGATTGAGTCACCACTTTGGCGTGCTGACACATTTTGCACTTCATTTGGCAGCGCCCTAAACTCACTGTTAAGTGCTTACATTTGGTTTGGTACAAAATGCATCTGTGCTTTTAGTCAATAAAAAAATGCATAGTTATTCTTTCAATCTAAGGAATTAGGCTCTCACAGGCAAAAGTCTAGTATTATTAAAGTGCATGTCACTGATACAACTGCATAATACAAATGCAGGTGGTATCAATGTGTAAAATGATTGTACTAATCATTCTGCCTGTTCCCTTGAATGAAAAGTGGAAAGAAATACTGGACAGTACCCTTCATTAGAACCATAACAACAAACCTTCATATATAAATGCTCCAGACAGACTCATTGGCTCTATAAGGAGTGAACACTGAACCTCATGTATCTGAGAATTCCCTTTTTCCCTTGTTGGCACTTCTGGTAAAACTATGGCTTTTTTAATAATATATATTTATACTATATGGCAACGACAACATTTCGAACAGTCATAATTCAGCTGAGGCTGAAGAACTGGTAAACAACCAGTGAGACCCGGGCTGCAGAGGCACAGAAAGACACTGGAGGCTGGTCTCCATCATGGACGGTTCTGGGATGGCGTGGAAGTCTGGAGGCGCCTACCATCGCCCGCTGACGCTGGCCATGTCTGCGTGGAACTGACGTGAGAGGCGGCCGCTCGCTCCCCCTTCCAGGAAGGAGGACCTGATGGGTGGCTCAAATAGCTTCCTCCGGTTCTTGTTTAGTTCTGTGTAAAAAGAAAGAGAGCAACCTCAAACATCAGCAGCTGTGACAGTGATACAAACCAGTGCTGGTTTTCCATAACTAAATACATTTACTCAAGTGCTGTACATAAAGGCATACTATGCAGACATTGATGCCTATGGTTTATAAACACAAATCACACATGGCCTGTCTCTAATTTTTTTTTTAGCTTTATCCACTTAGTGCTTTCATACAAAAACACTGAATTGTTCTTAATAAATGTTTTTTTTTTAAAATTATTTAAAATAGTTAATAATGAGATTTGTACCGTTGGAAGGCCAAAACAAACATTGAGAAGGTGTCACTTTGGGCTCTGGGTAATTGTGACAGGCATTTTGGGATAATTAATTGAGAAAATATATGAAAATGGTATGAATAAAAATAAAAAATAAAAATAAAAAGTATACAGAAAAAAAAAATCAGTTGCAGTCCTGTATACAATAGTTAAAGAGCTCAAACTAAACTAACTACAGCAGTAAAATCAGACTTTTACATTAATGCACAAGTAATAATATAATGACATAATGCCAATAAAGTCCCCTGTGACTCATACCATTTTATCTATAGATTGAGCACTTTTTGCTTTTGTTACTTTGAGTCCATTTATTTAAGTTCATAGCCTAATTTTACTTCATTAATATTTTCAAGGTAGGTTTTTACTTGTAAAAACTTGTAGAGTGTTTTTACATTCTGGTATTAGGATTTTTGTTTCAGTAAAGGATATGAATACTTCCTCCACCATTTATACAACCAATTTTTCCAACTTCTCCAAGTTTTGCTTTGGGAGCTGTAGTAAATCAAATTAAAGAAATACACACAACCAAGGAGTATTTTAACATTTCTTTTTACCCTCCACTGATCAACAATGACAAGAAAATTGGATTCAAATCGCTACAGGATTGCTCGAATCAACAAAAGCTCTCTTTGTGTCCATCTGGGTTTTACACAGCAGCCTGGACAAAATGCCTTCATAAAAATGTCACGTCATGGCATCTCTGAGTTATTCATATGATAGCCGCGTTCTGCCGCTGCCAGCATAAACCTTCAGTGTGATTACTGGAGACAGGCAGCTCGCTCCAGCAGCTCTTTTTACTGGCACACTGGCAGGAAGTTGAAACCTGGATCGCCATGAGTGGCATTCTATCTCCTTATAATGAGAGGCAAAAATACAGAAAGACAAAGAGACAGACAGAGACATGCATGGTCCTGGTTTGGAGCCTTTGAGTCCGTCAGTGGAGATGAAAGTTGACCCGCACTTGGCTCAAGTGTCAAGCAGCAAAACCAACTCTGGCCTTGGATCGCTCTGCTTCCTTAATAATCAGCAGTGGCCTCGCTATTTCCCCTTGTTGCTCTTACTGTCAACCCTGGCTCTGGTTTGAGGTTTCTGAACTTTTACTGAATATCCATGACGGGAAGCTCATGATTCCTACATGAGCACGATTAACTCACAAAGTCCAACAAGTCCAACTATTACAAAGTCCAAAATATGACATCAGTAATGAAGTGTGACACCCACAACATTCACATCAGATCCTGTGCAACAACAGGACAGAGTCTACATCAGCATCAGGGAGGCAGCTGGAGCAACTGGAGAAACACCAACACACTCATCTGAGAAGAATGTGCCATAATCCCATTTAGTCCTGCCGGTGCAAATTACTGAACATGGTTTCTTGTATCTTTACAAGACAAATTAGAGTATAACTCTCTTGTACTTCTCTACTGGCCTGCCAATAATAGGGGCCACCAAAAGCTTCCAAATCCAGTGGTTGGCAGTGTTGATGACCTCTGTTAGTTGGAGAATACTGTGGACTCCACTCAGGCTTGTTGCAGCGACAGACAAAAGTGCAAATATTAATGAAACACATAAGCCAATTTGTATGAGCTGCCTAAAGTGGGAGCACGCAGGACGAGGCTCCAGCTGGTTATCAACACAAAAAAAGACCTTCTTGAGACAAAGGTGGTCCAAAGAAAGAATCTCTGTAGCCTACTTTATCCTCCTGTGTGTTCATGTTTTTCCTTTTTGTTAATTTTGAGTTTCGCTTATAGACTGTATAAAAGAAGTGGATGTAGTCATAATGATGTTAGCCACTGGTTGGTGGATTACTGTTTTGTAGCCTTGAGTTTGGCATTTTGGATGAGGGGGTGGAGCTATGTTACCAGCTAGCACAGCTGACTCCTAAAGAGTGTCTTTTAGTCTAACTGAATGCTTAACAAGAAGTTTAAGTGTTAAAGTTAACTTTTAGGAACAAAACACACTGTGAAAGAGTCAAAGACAAAAACACAGACAGCAGCCAGACTGCACAACACTGTGGTAGTAACCTGTCAATCACAAGGCAACAAGGACCTAAAGCATAAGCCACGTCATCATCTATTTTACTCTCAATGGACCATAATTTATAAGATGAACATCATGCTTTCTTAGAGAAGGCTTGAAAGCAGTGATTGAGACCAATAGCTCATTAGGAAAATGTTTACTGAGCTAATAAATCAAGTGAGAAGTAGGCTGATTTTCTCATAGGCTTCTATACAATCTGACTTATTTTTGCAACCAGTGTAGTCGCCCCCTGCAGGCCATTAAAAATTAATCTGTACCTGAGATGGCGAGCAGCATTTTCCTGCGGGCTCCAAAGGTGGTGATGCCCAGTTCCTTCAGATCCTGGTCTGTTAGAGTCAGGAATGTCTGGAGGTCAATCTGGAAGAAGAAAACAAGTCCGTTTAACTTACAAGTCCAACAATTTAAACTTCAAAAGACACTGTGCTGTAATTTACGGGATTAAAAACGTTTAAAAAGGTCAGAGGTAGATTTACTTCAGAAGGCAGAAGAGTAACTGTGCCCATAAATATTTCCATTTACAGTTTTGAGCTAATCAGCATTCTAACATG
Source organism: Centropristis striata (assembly GCF_030273125.1). Taxonomy (NCBI): domain Eukaryota; kingdom Metazoa; phylum Chordata; class Actinopteri; order Perciformes; family Serranidae; genus Centropristis; species Centropristis striata. The sequence continues at coordinate 17,812,373 of NC_081536.1, forward strand.
ACCATTTCAGGTTAGGGTGTTAGCATGCTAACTTTAGCTAGTTTTGCATGTATTTGGTCATAGATAAACCTTATGATTGTGCTGTATGAGAAGCTTAGGGATCACTAAAGTCATTAGCACCTCTACGGGCTTTTAATGTCCGTAGTAAATTTCATAGCAATCTGTCCAATATTTGTCAATGTTATTTTACTCTCAAGCACACAAGTTAACGTCATGGTGAAGTGTGAAGTCAGTTAGATTCATCGTCTGGGGAGGCACAAATGTCTGCAAAAAAATTTCATGGCAATTCATCCAACAGTTTTTGAGTTTCAGTCTGGAAGTGGTGGACTGAGAGCCCAGCTGCTAGTGTGACTAAAAGGTGGAATTTCTCTGCTATTTTGGAAAATGTCAGTGCCTGTCTTGAGCTCGACAGCTTCAGAGTTAGAATCATAACACTGGAAGAAGTGGCTTCACATTTTAACTACCTCTTGTTGCTGGAAGACATCTGTGTACTTCCCCAAGCCCAGCTTGCTGAACAGCTCAGGCAGGTCCGAACCTTTCAGAGACGAGTTCAGGCTGCAGCCGTTGCTGCCGGTTACTGAGGAGATGCAGTCCATGTAGTTGCTGCTGCTGAGGTAATGCTCTGCAGCTGTCCATGAAGGAATTGAGGCAAAAAAGAAAAAAACAATGATTATTATGAAGTTAGCATAAAATGCATTAATAATTAGTTCACATCACAGCTGTAACAAATGTAAATCACAGAAGAAACTGAATATTTAGTGTAAAGTGATCACACATTTTTTAATTAGTCATCAAAAGTCTGTGTATAAAAATCAAAAAAGAATATTTAATGTGAAACAAAGTTAAATCATTGGTATAAGATGTCAATTCAGGCAGAGCTATCTGAAGTGACATCTCTGCACTTAAGGTAAGGAGTAAGGAAGTGAGTACACTGAGTACATAAATAGTGTAGTGTAATAGAGTACATAAAAGCAAAAAAAACACACTAGGGTGCTCTCACTTTTGAGTAGAGCATAATGTACACTTCATCTCTTCACTGGTTCATTATTCACAGTGTGGCATTTTTTAAAGCTTATTAACATGAAATTAAATTAAAAATGTGACATTTCCACCTGAATCTATTGAGTCATTCAATTAATTATTTCACTATTAATGCTGAAAATGTTATGTTTTCTGTCACTCTTTGCAGAGGAACATATCTCTAACAAGTGATTGTACATTGTCAATGTCCTTGAATAGTTTGCCAGTGCAACGCTGAAAATGTATCAGTGCTTGGTTTGTCCTTGTCTGACAGAAATGTGCTGAACTGACCAGACTTGTTCTGCTTCCTCTTTGGGCTGCTGACAGCAGAGGGGAACTCGGCGTGACTTGGCAGGCCGTTACCGGTGCCGTTCCTCTCTCGCCAGTTGTCAGAGTCACTGCCGTTGCCGATGCCTTCCCGACTGCTGGATCGGGACAAAGATAGCGGCGAGTCCTGAGAGAGAAAAGAAAGAGAAATCCGAACATTGACAAAGAGTTCTCAGATTCTATTCCGCATTTAAATACAGGGAACAAAAACATCCATCTATATGCTAAGACTAATAAAATCTTCAATTTGTTCTTCAGCCTAAAATGTATTTATCCAAGACGATGAGAATGCCAAACACCGAGGCCCTGTGTGTCTTACCTCATAGGTGGTGCTCATGCTGGGCTTGTATGGAACATGATTGGCTCTCCGCAGCTCCTTGATGGTCTCAGCTGGCATGGACTTTGAGAAGCCCAGACCGCTCCAGGTGTTAGTCGGGGTCCGCACCTCAGTCACCACAGGCTTCTTTAACATAGCTGTGTGAATAAGAACATCCAGTGATGCACACATACATTTATTTAGAGAAAATGCAAATAACATTTCTCATAAACATCTAAAGTCGAACATAAATTAATTGAATCTCCTCCAGGTTCATTTTAAATAGTTCAAAGTTCAGACAAACAATCGGAGAGAGCAAAATAATAAAATATATATTTCCTGTCACTTTGAGCCCCACAAACTGAGTGCCTTTTCTTGAATATAATGGGACTATTTGGAAGACATCTACTGCCATATAGTCCCATTATATCTAAATGAAAAGGATGGTGGGGAGCCACGCAGAGAAGCAGGAAATCTTCATTTATATATTACTTGCCAAGGAGATTTTTTTTTTAGTTATGTTTGTTTGTCTGTAGGTGCAGCTGCACATTTTACATTGCTTTTAACATTGGGATATAGGGCATTTGTGCTACATTCATGTCCTGTAAACTGAGGAAAACTAAAATAAGTTATCCATAAAAAAGGCATCAGTCATCTAATAAGTAAACTGTCAGCAGCAGATCCCTCACGCCACAACAAACACAATACTGATACCTCTCCAAACCACAGAAGCTGCTAAAATCAGGAATGTGTGGGAAATTTATCCTCTTTTACGAATTGGAAGATTGGACTACATTTTTTCCTAAATTTATTGGAGAAGCCACTTGATGAAAGTCAGATTTTTTTCCGATCTCAGAAAATAAGGGATGCATCTTATCCAGTGGGTAGAGGGAGACACTGATTATTTAAATTGGTCATTATTAGTTGTTTAGCCAAGAAAACTTTTAGAATGTAGAGAGGAAAGACTGAGGAATTAAATGTATATCTAAATGGATAAACACAAATCAGGTTCTCTTTAAAAGATTTTTCAGGGGACAATAATGAATTTACTGTCATTGTGACCTTTAAATTATGCGTCAGTCTGTCTTCACACTTCTAAATTATGGGCCACATCCAGACATTACTGAGGATATTTTAGTATTTGATTAAACACCAAAGCTAACTTACCTTTGGTTGCCAACAGCTTTTTCTGTTCATAGTCAAATGCCTGAAAAGACAGCAGACAGTTTTATTCCTTCACCACTCAATAATAACTCCCACAACTGTGTATTTTGTGTGTTTTGGATAAGTGTGTACCTGTATGTTGGCGAATGTTGACTGTGGTACCAGTCTGATTCTCTCCCTCTCGTTCTGCTGCGCCGCCCTCTCAGCTGCTCGCTCGCTGCCAGGTGCCCTCTTATCAGCCACAGGGCTGTCTGACGAGCTGGACTCAGCGTCCGAGAGAAGACAGTCAGAGCTGTGGTGATTATACAGAAATATAGCATCGTGAGTGAAGAAATTCATATAATCTATTCAAATAATCACTCAAAGCTGTTGGCATTCTCATCAGGTTTGACAGCGTACTAATTGTTGTCATTAAAATACTGTTGATTATTTTAATAACCATGCCGTCTATGGTGACAGCTGATACTTGAGTATCTAAATCACCATATAGAAATTTAAAAAAAACATCTGTCACTTTGTGTATTATCTAGTTTGTTCGGTCATTTAAAGGAATACCCTTAAAATGATAACTTCATAATTTGTGTTAAATTCTTGAAGAAAACTTTGTTTTTCTAAAAAGCCTCCATGGTGAATGAAGAATCATGTTTCAGAACTAGTGAGCATACGAATGTATAAAAGAAACTTGCAGGAGTTGTGTGAGGGTTTGTAAATTGGTGTTTTGATCTAGTTTTGCTGTTTAATGAGGCCTGTTTACATAAATTCATCAAGAATTTTCTCAGTTTTCAGACTCTTCATTCAGCATGGAGGAATGGAAGAAAAAATGTGGTTTTCTTTGAGAGTTCAATGTAACACAGGAGGATCAATTGAAATACAAATTATAATTTTGGGAATTAAGTATACCGTTAAAAATAAAATCTGTTGGGGCGCCCCGGTGGCACACCTGGTAGAGCGTGTACCATAGAGGCACCGTCCTCGTGAGCGGGCAGCCCGGGTTCGAATCCGACTCGGAGCCCTTTCCCGCATGTCTTCCCCTCTGTCTCCCCCTTTCACTCTGTTTCTCACTATCAATAAAAGCCTTGAAAATGGCCAAAAAAAAAATATCTTTAAATAAAATCTGTATGCCGGGGTGTGAATTCACTGTTTCATCCGGGTGTTTCTGTAACAGCATGAGCAGCAAAAGACCCCATAAAAATGCTAAGCAGTGAACATATAAGATGGAAATGATCTCTGGATTCAAACATACTGTAGATGGGAGTTCTTGGTGCCCTGCAGTAGCTCCACAGCCTGTCGCTTTCCTGATGATGTCTTACATGAAGCCAGCATCTGTTTCAGCTCACTCCCATTGGCTGAGTGAGAGGGGCTTCTGGGCATGCCCACTTCCACAAATGTGTCAGAGCCTGAAGGAAACAAATATATTTTAGTTATACCTTTTATTTCTTTCTAGCTGTCCTTTGTCTTCTGCACAGAAAATACACAGTACTATGACAACTGTAACTAAAATATTTCATGTTTCATCTAATTTTGAAATCTCGGCCATGCACAGTCTGCTCTCAGCACTGACTGGGTCACTGAGTGTGTGTAGCTTGGTGGCCATATTATGTATGTGTGCATGTGTTTAAGTGTGAGTAGTCTCAGTTGGATCCTGGATTAATTAAAAACACAGCAGCTGTAATTATAGTGGTTTTCCCCCAGGCTACTCTACTTTCAGCCTGACAGGAAGCTGCTCAGTGTAACAGGATGTGTTTGAGCGTATGCTGAATGTGCATGACTGTATGGCATAAAATAATATGATGTCAGTCAATCTAACGAAGCTCTGTGGGGTTTAATGTTTGAACAATTCCCCTGCACTCCTTCATTCCACAGAGCAGAGCCGAGTCGGACTGGGCGAGCCAGTCCAAACACATTCTGGGACACAGGAGGAGGTAAGGGAGGGAGAGGAAACCTTACCGGGATGCACCGCATTGGGGGAGGACTAGCTCAGAAAACAGCGGGGAAAAACGAGACGCGTGAGAGTGAAAGTTTGAGGGGAAAACCGCGGGTGTAAGACACGGAGGAAATGAGGGCCTTTCTGAACCGCGAGGAGACCAGCAGTTAATCTGTCTCTGTTCCAACTCAATAAATGTAGTCAGAGGGAGTATGAGGTTAGGAGGACAGTACAGAGAAATAGAAATGAGTTCATTCAAGGCATTTTTCTCAAAGTGGGTTTAAGGGTTGCATAAATCTCAAGTGGTAAAGCTTAAATTGGACATTTATGTTAAGTCTGCAAGGTCCAGCAGAGTCGAGAATGTTGACAGCTCAAAAATTTCTTCTATACAAGGTTAAAATCACACATAAATCACACGATTTTAAGTGTGACTTCAACATAACTGACCCACAAGAGGGCAAGACTGCGGCTATAAGCAGACTTTTAATATGAACTTCTTAACCAAGTTGAAAGTTATATTTTATAACAACATTTTTTGTACTCCAGTGAAAAAAATACAGCCAAAGAAAATGGTTGGAGTAAGACAATCAATCTGGATCAAAAAATATTTTAAATTGAATTAAATACACTGGAAATCACTAGGTTAGGTCAACACAACGGATGACAGACATTGGGGGGTCCACCTGCGTAACAAGAGATATTCTGGACAGGATGTTATTAGCAGATAATTTAGGAGATGCATATGCTTTCACTAGCCTCTGCATTCTTTAGGGCTAAATATAATCTTGGAATATACTCAAAACAGATGCAGCTGAGGATTTTTTCAATAGCACCAACACATTTTACACATGTCTGTGATATTCTCAGTTATCCAGGTCATGGTTATCTGAGATAGGGTTGAGACAAGAGCAGCTGGACTTGGTAGAGGATCCTTGAATACATTTGGCCTCTCATTGAAGGAGGATGAAAGGCAGAACCTATTCAAGTGTCTTCTATCCAGTCCATGACTCATGTTTTACACATGTCTCTTGGTTTGTACAGCCTGCATGATGATACATTCAGGCTGTACTTGGGCCTTCGCAGCATGGAGAGATGATGCACAAACCCGTGACCTTGATATGTGGTCATATTAAGTACGATTTGCATGTTAAGCACAGAAAATATTTTAACATTCCTGTTATTTTTTTGAGAATGATCTGATACAAAACAACTAAAGAGGAATACCTTCATCTGGGCTGGACTTGCTGGATAGAGGTTCTGATGGATTGTGTCCGCTGGCCTCCTGGACTGAGTCACAGGGGGCTGGACTCAAAACGGTTTCTGCAAGTGACCCAGTAGCTATTCTCCCATAGACTGAGCCAGGGTGCTATAAAATGAAAATGAAATGGATACAAGACAATTTATTATGCAAAAAAGCAGAGGCAGGACCAAGTCACAAGTCTTAAAGCTCTACATCCAAGTCTAGAGTCAGGTCCCAAGTCTTAAACTTCAGTTGAGTCCATGTGATAATGCAGTCTTCAACAAATATATGATATATATATTTGTATATATATATATATTATTATATATATATGATATTTTAACTAGTAATAATGTATTTCATTTACAAAAATCATGAATGCTTTGAAAGATTTGTGTTTTTTTTGCTAAATCAAGTTTGTTAAAACAAGTAAAACTGAGCTTAATCATTAAAAAAAATCGAGCCGACATTGCACTTTTATAGTATATAGCATGAAGTGGGGTAAGTTATCAACTTTTTTCAAGTCAAAAGACAAAGTGAAGTCACGAGCCAGTAGTGTTAAAAGTCCAAATTTCTGACTTAAGTTCACACTGCTGCAAAAACAGCCAAAGTGAACTCATAACAAAGCACCATACAGTATGTAAATGTGCCAACCTTGACATGTCCATTAAGAGTGCAGGGGCCCTTGCCGCAGTCAGGAACCCCGTTGGGCTGCTTGTCTATGGGGGCGAGGCCGGGTGGAGGGGACGGTGTACTCTGTGTGTAACCCTGAACACCTGACAGCAGGATGCTACTCAACGTGCCCTGAGCGGCAGGGTGCAGCATCAGCTGAGACGAGAAGGCTGGAAACACAAGCATTGAAGAGTTTAGTACTAACAATGTTTTAGTAGTTCATAACAGACGTGTGTAGAGATATACTCAAGACCTTTTAGGTTTCTGTCTATTTGTATATCCATCTACCTAATTATTCAAAACATTATAACATAAAATATATTGGGGTCCAGTATTTCCACCTTAAGGTACAGTAAGATGTATTCAAAAACAGTGGGAGGGTAAAAAGTAGACAGTTAAAAAAAAAAAAGAGGATCAAAACCAATGCAGCAATGCAGAACCATACTTTTATTCATCTTTTGTTTGTTTTCAGCTCAGTTTGTTTGTGTTTCTTCGTCTTTCTGTCAGCAGGATTACAGAAAAACTACTGGCCCTATTTTCATGAAACTTGCTTATAGGATGAAATGTGGCCAAAGGAAGAACCCATTACAATTAGCGCAGAATTGAATCATGGGACAGATCTTTTTTAACCTTCGTTAACATTGTGAGATAAGGCATTTGTGATGTATTCATATGTTGTTGGAAAAAATGGTAAAAGGACACATTGACACCTGTTGGCACACATTTCATGGCTCACCTAATTATTTCCTCTGCCGTTTGTTCTCATGCACATACTGGAAACAGCTATAGATGCATTGTTTAAACACTGAGCAATATGACACATCTTCTCCATGTTATCCAACATTATTTAAAGTTCATGAACACACTATGGTCTGAAGAATGACTTCCCAACTTGGGAAAATCTCAGACTTCCATTCTAGCTTATTATTTTTTTTATTTTGATGATTTGTTTTCTTGAAAATGCATCTCAGAGAACCACATGCCAGTACCAAAAAAAAGACATGAACCACAAGCACGGACAGTGTTCTAACCTTGGGTGCTGGTAAGTGAACTGGGCCAGAGGGAGGGGGAGGGTGAGGGGGTGCCGGGGCTCGGGGTTTGCAGAGGGCTCATGGAAGAATTTAAGCTGTTAAGGACGGCGTTTGGGGCAGCGGAGTTGGTGAGGGAGTGGGCCGCCGTCGCACCCAGGAAACCTGAGGAGAACAGAAAGGAAGGAGGGAGCAGGAGATGAATAGATCAGCGGTGGTCCTGTCAAAGCACAGAGACATTTTTCAAGCTAATCACACGTTGCAATACGGCCTTCAAAAAATAATCTTGGTCTCCCAGCTATTTAACTGGAATTCCATCAAACTGTCATCAAGCCGACAGCAAACAAGAGGAAGAATTTCTTAAATTTCTACAAGGTCACGGATGCAAAAGTATATATCTCGTGTGTCCTCATACCCAATAAAACCATGTTATTGAGAGCACCAACAATGTGGTGCTTGGTGTCTTAACCCGAACGCAGTGTATGAAAACAGAAAGAAGCAGGTCTGTGGCTTTAACAAGGGGCTAGTTTGGCTCCAGGAATAAGGCCAGGGATTCTTCTGGCAGACTGGTCTGTAATCTGAGGAAAAGAGGCATGTAGCAATTACTAAAGGCCAGGATGTGGCCGTCCACAGCTTCACCCCCGGGCCCCTGGGTTTAAATGAGACAGCAAGAGACTGTTTCTACTGTACTGGGACTTCATGGCACATTGTTTTTTTTGTTGGTATTTTTTAATTGCGATTTAATCCTCCCACCGTCTGTGGTGAAGACAGAAAGATGTTAAAGGATAAAGATTATTGAAAAGATGTTAGTTAATTCCCAAGTTAAAGTAATAACCTTGATGCTTTTAATCTAAATAAATGTTAAGACACTATCTAAACGAGAGAACCAATACTTTGCTCCCAAACTGATGTTGAAATTCTGAAAACTTGATGGTACTCGTTTTTTCTACAAAACTGCAGATACCCTAAAGAACCAGGGATGCCCAGAGTCACTTAATGCTGCAATGCCTGGAGCTCATCCATCGCTTAAAGTCTACAGGAAGACGCAAGGTCAGGTCAAATTTCCCTTTATTCCTGACAGAACACCAACATTGAATTTCAGCCTATATGGAGTTTTCTTCAAGCCTAACATTGTTGAAAGAGCAGCTAATATTGGTACAAGAGTATAAAGTTAGCAGACTGCTGAGTCGTCTTTTTTCTTCTTTCACCTTTCACCTGTGGGTGGGTGTGCAAAGCCGTGCTCTTGGTGACATGAAGAGATAAAAGAAGAGAAGACAGCAAAATGAAAGTAGACGCCTTAAATAAGATCCTATGAATTCTGGATGACTGCCAGAGCTCATTGTCATCCAGGCAGGTATTTCATACTATCCAGAAAGAATAAAATTAGATTTATTGGTTTATTTTTTCTCCCAGTATTGAAATGAGTAAGGATAATTGTGGAATTGCACTGGGATTGGTATGAAATACTATATTTCGGATATTGTGACATCAATAATACCCAATGAGGTAACACAAGGGAGACTGAGCCTATAGCCCACACATGAAAGCCCTTCCATCAGCAGTATTAAAACTGGGTGTCTGTGGCGATATTCCTGGGAAAAATCACAAGCAGCATGCAGTTAGTGAATATTTTACATCTAATGCAATAGATTCCGTCTTCAGCTCACTCATGTATGATTTATCTGGTTCCTATGGCGAAATAAATAAATAAAATGATGATGACTACTGACAATAAAACTTAAAAATCAAGTGAAATTGGGGTGGTCGGTAGCGTAGTGGGTTACGCAGGCGCCCCATGTGTAGAGGCTACAGTCTCCTCAGTCAACCTCACTGCAGCTGGCCCCGGTTCGAGTCCCGCATCGGACGGCCGTTTACTGCATGTCATTCCCCTCTCTCTGCCCCCTGCTTCCTGTCTATCTTCAGCTATCTTATCCATTAAAGGCATGAAAAAGCCCCAAAAAATACATACACAAAAAAAAAAAAAAAAAAATTCAAGTGAAATTAAGATCCAAAACACATCTATTTGGTAGAGAAGGAAATGGGAAGCTTCAGAATTTTAAGTTTAAATAAAAACACATTTTAACAAAAACGCACAATGCTACATCTACAATTGCAAAAAACTCTACATACTTAAGACCCTAAATAAAAATAAACAAACATATTATGGATATCATTAAATTATTGGCATATCTTTTTTAAACTTGGGAAGGAAATGTCTCAATAATATCATAGTAGACTTGCTGTGTTTAGCATTTGATGATAAAGATACACAAGACAAACTATTTATATTCCAACAGATAAACTGTGATGGATGTGCTTACAGCCATGAGCAACTTCCTGTCAGCTTAATCCCACTATCTGCTATTCTGACTACCACTGAAGCATTACTCATGGCCTCATTTTCATGTTTTCAAAGTCTGATCCCACATAAACATAATATGAAAGCAAAAAGTAGCTAACTGGTGTTAAATATTTATCCTAGAATACTACTTGTATTAAAATCGATTTAAAAGCCAACAGTAGATATAAAAAAATCCCCTTCCAAGCTGAACTGTGTCTTCACTCTAAGGTCAGCGCTGCAGACAAACAAACTCCTACACGAGTTGTAACCGTTCATCATCCTATGATTCATGAGCTCACGACTCAGTCAGAGTGGCGTAGCTAAATTCGCATTGAGGTTATTTTCTGATGGTTGGCTGATCAAAGATTTGTACATGCGGGACTCATTTCTTGGCATAAAACTCATACCATCATGGTGAGGTCAGTCCTGCAGACGAACAACTCCTACTGTAAAGCGCATACAGAGATGATGGTGCCATGACTCACTGGCTGTGATTTATGTGGATGCTGAGAGGATCTTTGTATTCGATTTTAAAAATCACTCGCACTGGGTGAATCGGCTAACCAGGTGATAACAGGCTTTGAGGAGATCTGGCTCAGAGATCTGGTCAGTGGATGTGCTGCTCGGGGTTTGTGTGACTGCTGCAGATGACACTGATATATGAGGGCATTAGTTCCTCTACAAAGACATTTAATCTTTAATTCATTTCTTGCAAGGGGAAAAAAGGGTCACTTCTTATCTTCCCTCACTAATTTATCTTGGAAAAAGGAAAAGGAACACAAGCACTTTCTTAACAAGTTAGAGAGTTTTGTTACCCAGGTTGCTCAGCCCCAGGCCAGCTGAGGCCAGGATGTCCAGGCCAACGGGGCAGATGAGGGACGGGGACGGAAGGTTGGTGGCAGGATTCAACGCCACGGGGGGCGAGGAGGACGACACCCCGTTGCTCTCCAGACCCAAGAGGAACTTCCGGGCTTCGTACATGTTCACTGCATTCCTCTCCACGCTTTTGACTATCACAGACTGAGAGATTGAAGAAGAAGAAGGATCAAAATTGTGCAACCATTTTATAGAGCCAGATGCAGATTCAAACGGTCACAGAGCATATTTTAAACAGTGAAGCTATCTAAGGCCAGATAAAAATAACTGGAATGGAATAAATGGGCAAATAATATCCATATGTCAAAGCAATGCTGTGAAAATAATTCTCAATCACAAGTAAAACAAACAGACAGAGAATAAACCAAAATATTACCAGCAGTTAAAAACATAAATCCAATGAATTAACAAGAAAGCTAAAATTTACTGCACAGAAAATATTTAACCCAAATACATAATCCAATAAAATATACACCCCAACGAAATGTAGACTAGCCCATTGTTTGCATTTCCATAGCAGTCTGAAGAACTGTGATAACTGGGAAAATTAGTCATCTGGCATATGATAAATCAATCACTAAGTGGTGGACACAGGGGTAAACACACTGTCAGTGCGTCATTTGAAAAATAAATGTAAAAGAAACTCAAAATCTAAGATTTGTCTCACCGTGACACATCTCTGCTGCAGAGTATTTACTGCTGCACGTTGATGTAATGAACGAATGGCAGAGGAGAAAAATTAAACTCAAAGCATGTGTCTCCACAGTGAATCATCTGTTGATGGTTATTTATTTCTGCTTTAGAACGTAACCGCTATGAAACAATAACAAAATAGCATTTTATTTCTTTGATGCGTTGGCTTCGATGACAGTCATGCTCCGTCTCTCCTCTCTCAGCCTGCTGCCGCATCTCTCTGTTTATTTTCTATCTTCTTAAAAATGAGTCTGAGTTGACAGCAACTCTGAACTTTACTTAGTTTAATGTTATCAAACAAGGAGAAATGTTCTCCCCTCGTCCTAAAGTATTTTCTTGTTTGATGAATGAGGCGGTACACGAGTTGAAGCAGTTTTTCTGTTTGACCAATTAGCAACATCCCTGCAAACACCACCCCAAAAGTTCCTGTACTTTTAGAAAATACAACCCTGAGATCAGGTCCTTTTGGGGGTAAAATGTCCCTGGAACTTCATTTAGACACTGTCTCCTGTGGTCGAAACACAAAGACTTCTTCATGGTTCCTAGGCTTTGGGGAAAGTCCCTGTGGTTACAAAGGGGCTTTGTGACCATAAACTTGCCATTTAAATTGGTTTGCCATAAGAAAGAATTTGTTTCCATTGTGAAACAATTGAAATTTAAACACAAGTACATTTTCTCACAAGTTGTCCTAAATATTAAAGCAATAGATTCATCATAGAGAGACTAATTCAAACCTTGCTGGGAGAAGACAGCACGAGAGTAGTAGAACTGGCAGGGAAATATGTTACTGTGTCACAAAGCAAGAATATTTTAATGTCAGACACTTTTTTTCTTCTTCCATTTTATTATCTGGCATTTGTATTATATTGTTTATATGTCACTTTTCGCTTTGGCAACATCCATAACGTCATGCTAGGACAGAGCAGGATGGCTAAAGTCTTCTATTCTATCTGTAATTTCTTATCTCAATTACGATATATATCACAATATAGCATATTTTCTGGCAATTCAAGAAATATATGAAATAACCATATGGTAAAGTCTATTTTTATATACTCCTGTGTGAATGAAGTACTTGATCTTTGAGTATTTTCTCATTTAGTTCAGAACTTTTGTGCAAAATGAACATAAGTTTCAAATTTAATCATAGAGAATAAATAAATATATAACCATAACATTTTCTGAGACATTTTCATTAGTATGTGCTTATTATTATTAATTTAGACAAGCAATCGTGAATAACGATACCTCGATACAGTGAAATAGGATAAATGATCATATTGAATTATCACCTATCCCTATGCCAATAAAAAAGCTAATTGAAATGAGATAGACGAAAGATGTGATGAGGTAAAAAAAAAAAAAATGGGAAAGAGAGAGGCAAAAGAGAAGTGGGAAAGGCGTGAGAGAGAGAGTCAGAAGAGGAAAGGCAGGGAGGAGGGGAGGGATAGATATGGCAGGGAATGTTGGCACCAGAGATAGGGAGTCAAAGGGAGGATGAGGGGGAGACAAACAAAAACGAGGAGGAAGGAAGAGGGAATTATGGTAGATTGGAAGGATAAACATTGGGGCAGTGTGGGAGAGAGAAGGAGCCAAGTTGGAGAGAAGCTTTTCCTAATCAATTGCGTAACATACTCTATCTCGCTTATTGATATGAGGGAAGACAATATGAGGCAATAGCAGTTACACAGCGACTATTCTACTATGAGGCACTAAATCAACAAGAAAGAATTTTTGAACAGGAAAACAGGAAAAGACTTTAAATCAGTGAGAGAAATCACTTCGACATTTTCCACCTCAGCAGAAACTCTGCCCTTAATAAACATCAAATAAAAATGAACGTGAGCACAAATCATGTCCTGGCTGTATCCGGAGCTTTTGAAAAATGGATTCCAATCACGATCAGTCTCTCCGACACACGCACGCCTTCCTTCATGGGTCTGCCAGAGTGCCGGGAGCACAGGGGCTACGGCATGCATTTGGACGGGCCTTTTGGATTACTGCTGTCACCTCGTTAAAATGTTTAAGTGAAGGGTTCTTGAGAGGATCTGGGCTGGGTCAGTGTTTACACTGGCACCTCCGCATCAGTCCCCACAGGCCTGTCTGGTTTGGGCACGGAGCCCTGGCTCAGGGTGGGACGTGGGCACCTCGAAGAGACACTCAGGACTGTGCCAAGTGTTGAAATATGATTAGGAAAATTATGTATTGTACAACAGTAGACCATAACTACCATTAGGAGGTTGGCTTTGGATACAACACAGGTGCACCACAGTTGCTGCAGTTAATAAATCACAACATGGAAATTATCAACAGTTTTCACTTAATCAATTTCATTTTTATAAAAGCAGAATGATTGTACCTCCAATTTACGACCTAAATTACTAAGAAAACATGCAAATCAAGTATTTTTTGTTGTTGCAATAGCTGAGGCATAATAAAAAGATTCAGTGTTCCCGTCCATCAGATGATGGCAGGCTGTGATTCTCCACTGTGGCAGACGACGATGTGCCAGAACTCTTCTGCTATGGGAAATCATGCTATGGCATGATTTCCCTTGGTACGTTCCATTTTTTTTCTTTTAAATTTCATGAAGTAGCGTTGAAATGTGACATGCCGATCTATAATTTAGTTCAATGTCATGCTGTGACATTTGATGGAGAGCAACTCTGATAGAACAGTGGCTTATTTGTTTCTGGGTAGTCCTTTTTTTCTCTCTCGCTCTGCCTGACACAGCATTTGAGCAGCTGTGTTTTTCTCAGGGTAAAGGTTTTGGATATGTTTACTTCTGGCCTTGAAGGTTTAGAATAACTGATTTATTTCACAAATCTTGCCCATTTATGCCCAAACATTGCCCTTAAAATAGAGGTTAAGGCTGCCAAACTGAGATGATAGTTCCAAGTGCAAAATATAAAAAAGCCAGTGCATCCAAATCAGTTTTTTCCCATGCTCATACTTTTAAATGAAACTGACAATGCTGAGTAAGCATCATCCTGTACACAGTTAATCTAATTAAGAAACTACTTTAAATTAGAGGCCTGTTTTAACTTAAACAAGAGTCCATGTCTCAATTTGCCATTTTAAGGGCATGACATGTATTCACAGTAATAATTATGGCAAAATCAGTGCACCATAAGTCCCCCAAAAAGTTGATTGATGTAAAAGGTGGAGAGACAACTTAATTTGAAAGTGGCAGTTGAGGAAGCTGTAGCTATTGAGGTTGTTACGGTAAAAATAAAAAACGGGCAATACTGTCAGTCATGATCCCTCCGGTCACAATTTGCAATTTAAAGGAGAAGAAGCATCGGTCAAATTTTACGATTGTCATTTGTGGTACTTGCACAACAACATGACTTTTGATTTGAGACAACATCACCCTGCTTAAATTCAGGAACTACACACATTCAGAAGTATCTGAATTGATACACAGAACAAGTCTGTAGCCATGCTAGCAGCTCTGTGAGGCACAGCATAAAGTTTCTGCTTTTAGCAAAATGTCAGCATGTTCACTTGTTGATATGAGGTGCATGCTAAGAATTGCTCATTTGCACGACTTACAACATGCAGTTGAGGTTGATGGGAATGTTGTGTTTTGCAGGTATATAGTCATGTATTCAAGGTAATGTTTATAGAAATAAACATGTAAATAAATAAGTATAAGACACATTTAAAGTTTGAACTGATGATGATGCTGGATGATAAGATGCATCCTCAGGGCACAACGAAAGTCTGTGCAGAACTTCATAGCAACCATTTTAATAGCTGTTGAAAAATGTATGCTTGGATCTAAGCGACTGACCAACTGAGCGACCTCTCCGTCCGTACAGTCAAATGCATGGCTAAAAAAACCTCTCCATGCTGTGTGAGGGTAAGCCTGGTGTCATACCTTGCTGGGCTGTTTTGGCTTTGGTTTGATACTGATGAAGACATCCAGCTGTTCCATTAGTGCTGTGATACACTGGGGCTCCACCTCAATGTCCTCTTTAATGTCAAACATTAAGACCAGAGGCAAGCAGCCCTGTGGAGCAAACACATAATTAAAAGTATATCAGCAACAAACTTTTGTTTTCTTAAGTCAGCTGCAGACCAATATCTTTCGGAGCCTGGTTAGTATACGATAACATATATATGTTCCTATATTATAGGCTTTTTCTCATAACGGTAGTAAATTTTGCTTTATGTTATACCACCATTTGTAGACCTACATGTTAGGCATACCAATAAATACAAGATTCACTGCTGGGTTCATCCCACACAGAGTTCGGGAAATTCCGCCAAGAGCAATCTGTTTTGCATGATCACCACCACAAGCACCACAGACATCTATATTTTGGGCTGAGTGCTGGACAGCGCTCCTATTGTGAGTGGGTGTAATTAGCAGCAGAGTATAGAGGCCAGGCTGGCTCTGACAGGGCCTGAGAGTGGAGCTGTAATCTACATTCTGGCTGGAAGAGGCCAAATCACACAGTAGAGAGCGGGAGTCCTCTGCCCCTCCTGTATGTCCACGCTTCTACTTTCAGACCTACTTCTCTTCTCTTCCAGCTCCTCTCCCATCCCCTGCTTTCTATGCTTTTCCTCTCCGTTCCAGCTTCTCTCTCATAACTCAATTGTTTTTTACAGCCTCACTCAGACAGTGAGAGGCTCCCTCTTGTGTGTCCAGACCAAGAGAAAGTTGTGTTTAGTCACTGTAACAACTTTGGCATTTGCTAAATGTCTTTGGGGCCAAATGGGAGACCGCAGACAAAGAGAAGGCAGCTCTGGCAGAATTACTGCCCCACATTATGGATCTCCAAACAGAAAAGCCAAAGCTGTTTATGGCCGAGAGGTCTTCGACGCACCAGCTCAGCACAAGCTTTTCACCAATGGTAATTAAACAGCCATAGCTTTTACACATTTTTGAAACACACATCTGGTTATATCCCTAAATAATGCAGATAAGGGTAGCCTCAGTGGTCACAGGCAACAAGACAAGAATGACCACTTAACCAATAGAAATTTAAATGTGAGGCGCTTGCTCCAAAAACTAACGATAATGTGCTGACCTCTGAATTACAGACTGGGCTGAAATTTCAATCCACCAAAATCTACTGGTTATGCAAGCCAAACCATTACCATTAACACTAAGGAGGGTAATCTGTAAACAGCCGGGACATTAAGAAGCCGATCTGACGTGAATGTGTGTGTCCATCTCACATGCAGGTATGCGGCTATAAATCACGCGGGCTAACCTTGAGTCGGCTACAGATTGTTGTAGAAGTGGACGTTTCAGCAAAAGGAGCAGAGCCAAGCAAATCTCTCCCAAGGCTATTCAAAACCCTCAAAAGCAATCATGGTTTAGTTCTTCAACTTCATGTCAAAACCCATGCATCATTCACACATACCATGATGATGTTAGTCAAACAATAGCATCCATTATAGCTTCCACACAGCATGTGGAATCTGTATATGTAAAGAATCCATTGCCAATGCCATCCTGTGACCTCCAAAACAAAGCCCAGCAGTTTAAAGTAATTCCTTTCAACCAGCCATTGTTAATAAATTAAACAGACACACATGAAATACACACCATGAGGTACTGCCGTGCTAGGCAGACTGATTCAATGGTGCCCTGAATGTAGACTGTGGATTTCTTCTGGGGGCTGTTGGGGTCGGGGAAGTGGATCTGGGCTCCCGTCCTCTGGGTGATGTGTTTGATGTTGCTGCCGTTGCGGCCCTTCATGAAGAGGTGGTGCTGCGGTGCGATGTCCAGGTGGGTGGTGACTGAGATGGTGCTCGCCAGGCTGCCGGCCAGGTGCTCCAACAGCAGAGCAGTACCTCTCTGTGGGAAACAAGGATGACAAGGTAATGAAACAGGTAATACAACATAGATCGTCTTAAACATTAAGATATTGTCTTAAACTCTAATATTCAAACTGATAATGTTTGTTTTTTGTAAAAATCCACTCTGAATTGAATACATTCTGTTTTTATTCAAGTTCTACAGAGCATCACGCCAATTTGGGACTTATTAATCCATCTGTTGATTATTTTTTGATTAAACTTTCTGTCCATGAAAATTGGCTTTTTTTGGTTTAACCAACAGTCCAAACTAAAAATTAATCAAGTTTATTATGGTATAAAACTGGGGAAAAAACAGGAAATCTTCACATTTGAGAAGCTGGAACAAACACACATTTGGCATTTGTGCTTGATAACTAATTCAAAACATTAGTGAGTCATAAAATAAAAGTTTGCAATCTCATTTTGTATGCATGCAAATTGTAGGAGGTGATGTGTATAACACTTAATTCTACCTACAATAAAACCAAAACCATAATGGATAATTAAGTGACTGACTTCCCACAAGAATATCATTTGAATAACAGTACAAATGAAATCATATAAAGTCATGGCATAAAAAGCTGGAACAATATTTCATTTTGAGCAAAAGCCAGACCACATAAACTAATCAGTTAACGAGAAAAGAAGTGGAGCCATGTTGCCCACTTCCCACAGAAAACACCAGTGTTCTCTGTATAACCAATGGAAACTATTGTATTTTCCACTGCATCTGCCGGCCTGTTGAACAGCCTCATTCCTCTCCGTCTCTGCTTTGCCTCTGCAAGCCATCACTTGGCCCAGTAAAGTAAGTCATTTCCAGTGTGCAATGGGAATCCACACACTGCGGCCAGCATAACACAACAATCCACAGCGGTTTTGGCAATCCTCGACGGTGCTCCAAGGGTCTCACACCACCACATAACATAGCACACATATTCCTCTAATCCTCCAGCCTTTATCTGGCATGCTTCCCAATCCTGACTGACCCCTCAGACCTACCACACACTCAGGGGCCGTGCGTCTGCATACATACAGCATGCACATTCTAAACATATACAGCACAGTATATGTGCACAGATGCAAACTAGCATTCAAATCTAAATAAAAATGCACAAGCATACATAAATAAATAAATGCAGCCATGCATATATGCCAAATGCATCCACTGGCAAACAGTACCGAGCTCCATATTGTTACAAAGGCTCTGTAGTGGAAAAGTAAGCTGGTAGGTGGGACTTGGAAAAGATGATTAAAAGACTCCTTGGCAGGCTTTTACTAGTCACAACTCACATGCCAGTTTTTGGAGGTGCATCTGTGTGTACATACATAAATTAATATGCAGCATGTTTATGCCTAAACAGGCTGCAGGGTGGAAACAAAGTAAGAACCTCCAAAATCTATTTAAAATTAAACTGAGGAGGGATTTCTGGACTTGCTGCTACAGAAGTTGGAGCGGTGTCTCCCTCCTTCTGGAGAGCTGAACCAGCAGCTGTCCAGCTCAAGCCACCAAACATCTCTCAGCACTCTCTTGCCCCTGTGGTGCTGAAAGTAATGAGGCACTTAAAACGAGAAAAGTGAGGAACGCTGACAGTGTTGGTGGGCCTCGAAGCGGTGCAGATCTGGAAACCTTTTTTGGTCTGTGGCCTGCCGTGTAAACGGGTGGAGAAGAATGAGGGTATTAACTTAAATATTGTTGCACTGAAATGACTGACAAGGACTGAACAGGTCAGGGTCCGGTTGGTTATTCAAGCAGGTTTAAACAGAGCACATGCTGGCTGTTGGGAGGGTTGACCTTTATGATTCGGTCTTTTCATAATTTCCCTGTAATCTAAAACGGAAAATCCAAACTGAACAGAATTCATATTGTTGCTATTATTGAAACAGGAAACAATCAAACCTTTTCTCTAAAATGGATATTGAAATCAACCGATGACATGATGACTTGACTGAGCTGGTAGATTAGTACTGAAGCTGTGGGCTCATATGGAATTCAAAGTAGGGCTGAAACAATTGGTCGATAGACAGAAAATTGACATCAATTTTGGCTTGATTAACTGTTTGAATCACTTATCCACCAAAGCTGCAAACAATTCAGATTCTGAACACTAACAGACATATTCTTATGCAGTACAATTTAATTCACATAGTCTATTGTACCCTATACAGATTACAGAGAATCAGGTTCTTAATATTCTATATCAGATGTAAATCCCAAACAGATTCCCATTTATATGTTTTGTACCTGTCCACACATGAAGTCATTTTGTGTAATTAAAGCCATAAGTGATGCAATTGTGGGACATATCCTTGGTTAATGTTTGAAGTGGTAATTTTACTTTTATTAGAAAAGCTCTCTGACCGCTAACAAATGCATTGCAGAGTGTTGGAAGAATGAACGACCGCCAACTAAGGACATGTGGATATCAGACATGGCCGAGTGAAAAAGCGTGTGTGCCTAGTAAAAAGATGATTTATAATCTGAAAGGGAAACCCAGACAATTATAGAATATCTGGGCCGAGTTCACATATTTCATGGATTTGTTACATCTTGGTACTGTATAAGCCATTGAATACAGAATATAACTTAATGTTCTGCAATATCTGGTCATAATGTCGGGGAGAAACAGTGGTCCTAACTAACTGAATGTGTTTCTACAATATTTTACAATTCTTTTCTTTTCAGAATATTTCCCATCACACATGCATATTTCCTTGCCAGGCAGCTGGATTCTCACGATATCATGAGATCTGGCAAGATTCTTGAGATCACAAATCTACCTTGTTAGGGTTCAGGTAATGCAGTTGTGTCTGAAGGAGTTACTGGCAGCTAAGTAAGTGTGTGACAACAAGGTGAGGTGACTGTTCATTCAATTGCCGGTTGTTATCTGAAAGTATCAGATGTGAATAATGTGAAAAAAACTACAAATAAAACTACTACTATTACTGTGACAAAAAATGTTGCCGCTTTTCTTTATGTCATATGTTAGTAAATGTAATGTTTTTGGGTTTCGGGCATTGATCGTCCCATTCACTCAATAATAATAATCACCTGAAGACCCTTCTCACCTTGACAGCATTGGAATTATTCTGTGAGCCGCGAACCACTCCAGTAGCCCTATAAAGGCGAGTCGGGGGCTTGAAGGACACTGTGAGGTTGTAGGTCTGCGAGATGTGCTGCACGGTCGGGGAGCTGGGGTCTGACTGCATGATGGCAGGAAGCTCGAAAGAAAGCACAAGAGGGAGCAGCTCCTGCAATATGGAGGGATGGAAAGAGAGAGAAAGGAGGGAAAAGAAAGTGAAATGCCTGAGAGAAAATTACCATCATGCTGAAATACTTCAGTTATGCTATGTTGAATAGCTTATCATTATGCTGCCACTGCTGCTGCCAGGAAATAGGGAAATAAAACATACTGTGTCAGTTTTCTCAAGAAAACCATAAACAGACAAAGTATAGTGGCTTGTATCACATTGTGCTGTCATTCTGACTGATTAGGAACATTTGGACACAGAGTAAAACACAGTAAAAGGGAGATTTCTTTACATAGTTTAGACTTATATGAACTGACGGACAGACATAACAATGGTTTCTTTAGCAGAAGGTGGCAAAACTCGGTATGTAAATCTGTCAGCTCAGATAAATCCAGAGAAGTTTGTCAAAATGAGGTCAGCAATAAGAGAGCCACCCTTTGTTAAACGACATATGATACAGACTTCAACATTTTGAATAAATCTGCAAAGAATTGTAGGTTGGCTCATTCTCACACATTAATTTCAAGTCATTGATTCAAACCACAGGAGCAGCAACAGACATCAGCTCTCGTCATTTGCATCACAGCAGTCATTCAAGCAAAATAGATGCAGACAGGAAGGGCCTTGCTTCATGCGTACACATACTTATGCATGCATGGGAGAGAAATCACACAGGCACACACCCATACACACACACAAACTGAAGGGAATGTACATACACACTGTCACAAAGAAGAGAATGAATACGCATTCACACACAGTGTTATCCAAACACGGACTTGGGCAGAGCGCCACTATGGTTTTGGCTGCCAGTGAAGGGCAAGCAGCATGAATTGCTCTGACCAAAGAAATGCATCCCTGATCAGTCCCATATGCGCTTGGCCTTACATTTATATCACGTTTCAGCACTCGCTCTCAGAGGGCTTGAGAAATTTAGGTCAGCACTGAGGGAAATGCAAGAGAGGACAAGCAGAGCAGCAGGAGTCTGAACGAGTGCTGAATGAAGAATAGACTGATTTTTATGGTAGAGCTGACCTCAGCTTTTTTTCAAAAAGTCTACCTGGCAGATATGAGTTTCACATGTATTCAATCTGAAGGCGCTGTTAAAAAGGCCTCAGTTCTCCTGACACCAGGGTGAGAGATGAAGAAAAATGAAAATATCTTCGAGGTAAAGCAACTGGCCAGACCTTTCATCACCTGCCCGTCAGCTCCACCTCTGAAAGCTCAGAGGAATCCCCCGAGAATCCATCACCTCAACAACCGACTTGTTACAGACTCAAACACATCTCCACCCAACAGGGCCTCAGAAATACAGTAGACCTTACAAGACCACTGTAGCATGTTAAAGGGACATTACGTTCATGGCCAATGCACCTCAGGGGGGAGGGCACAACCCCAGCCACTTCTGGTTTCAGGGGATGATGAGGGAGGATGTGGTCTACAGGCCACCCAGAACCAAACACACAGTATTGTGTTGTTGCTCACTGGCGACCTCAGCAGTAGGGGGTCATGAAACAAGAATAAAACCTTTTGTTTTACAGTGTCGACACAGTTCCACCTTAAAAAAAATCCCCTCATGTCTTTTGTAGCTTGATATTTCTGGAAAGTTTAAATTCTTTTTTGCTGGAAGTTACACGAGAAGACCAGTACCACTCTCACAATTGTCCGTTCAATATGACAGCAGAGCCACCACACAAGTAGCTTCAGTTAGCAGCAGTTTCACAGGTTCAACAACACTATTTACGCTCTTTTTTATGTAATATTTTAAAGGAATACTTCACCCTTAAAATCACCATTTGTATCTTAATAACTCACCCTGTGTTACCTTGCTTATTATTTAAGAAAACTGTTTTTCTTGTATGTGTTGATGGTGAACGGAGACTAAATATTTAATGAATTGAAGTAAATGGGGGCAGCACTAACAATAGCTAAACTATATAAAAACATACATTTACAAAAAGTATAATAATTATAAATAATAAAGTCTCATTTATCCCGTAGAATGCTCACTACTTTCATTTTGGCTTAAATCTTAAAAATTAAAACACTTCTGAGTCCAGATCTGCCTGGATTAGACTGTACTAGCTGTGAAAGGGTTTGTAAATGTTTCTATTGCTTGCCGTTGTTGAACACCACCACCATTTACTCCTCAAGGATTTACTCCATTTTCAGATTCTCTTTTCTCTTTAGAGGCTTCTGAGAAAAACAAGATTTGCTACAAGAATTAAAGGCAACATGGGGTGAGTAATTAATATACAAATATTAATTTGTGTGAAGTATTCCTTTAACTATCGAGCTTTAGAGGTGATGGTAGGCATTTTCTTTAGCCTTAGACCGTGGCCAGGCTCTGTCATGTCTTCATGCTTAGCTAACTCTTTATTCAACTCTCAGCAAGAAATCCAAACCAAGCAAAACTACACATTTGAAATGAATGGTATATTGACTAAAAAGTTGATTGCCAACATTTATAAAGACACTGTAATTACAGTCACTCTGGACAAGATCATGGAGCAATAACTGCATATATTTTAGCTGTGAAGAAATACATTTCATATTATGACTGAAGAAGAAGAAAAGGATGGTGTGCACAGTCAGTTGTCAGTACTGATAAAGAGAACAAAGCGCAACAATTAGATGAAAAGAAAATCTTTCCTCCGTGCAACTTTCTCTGGCTGCATTTGAGGAAATTGCCTCCAGGTTAAGTGATGTAGCTCATACATAATTAATACTCAGTGAGACTGACTGGTTGTGTGTATTGAGTGTCTTATGGAGCAGCACAGTAGATATTTGAGTATCATGGGATTTGGTGAGTATCAAGGTCTGCCTCCATCAGAAAGAGCCAAGTTGAAAGAGGAAAACCTGTCTTTTGATCCGCCCTCGTCATCCGCTGACTGTGTGTTCTTTGGAGGCCAGAACAATCTTTGTGGTTCTCTACAGCTTATATTATAAACCTCTTTGTACAACACTGCTACAGTTCAATTTGATTATCCTTTTTTTTCCCACCATTAGCAAAAAAAAGTAGATGATTTGGACTGCGGCTTGCTGCTTATGAAAACAACCGCTGAGCACGGAGAGGTACTGGTATGCGTACATGCAGACATTCGCCAATACACACTGCAAAAATATCCAGCATGACCTTATCCTCGCCTTCCACTCATTTCACTCACTCAGTCATTCTCACTTGCACACACCAGCACTGTTAGTTTTGGTCAGTCCATAGTGGAGGAACGTGTTCGCTGCAGACAACTGCTGCGGTGTTGAAATACAGCAAAAGTTCAGGGATGTAACACTTCACACAAGCACAGAGGTCCTCCGCCCACAGAGCTGGGGCTGGAGGTCGAGCTTCCAGTCAGACTGAAACCGAAGATGGAGAAGAGGCTAGAAAAAAGGCTTGCTAATGGGACTGAGGCTCAAGCTTGAATTTTACAATTGTTCTAGGGAAGTGGTCTGGGAATAGGTTAGGAACGGTGCTTGTGGCTTAGAGGCAGCGCTGAAACTGTGCCTGGACTGCACAATAACCTACTGTAACCCTGGAGCTCTTCCAATTGCAGGATTAGGTAGAGAACTTGGCTCTCTCGTGGCTGATGTTTTGTTTATGGAGGAAGTAACTGTTTTGAGTGATGCACTTGGGAGCCAATAAGTAAACTGCAACAGGATTTTTACATGAGCTGGAGGGGGTTAGTCATGTTGCTAATGAGCAGGCAGGGATGGAGCGGTTCAGTGTAAGAGCAGGAGACTTTACTCTGAAGCCAGGCAAGTGCGGCCAAAAGCCAACTGAACACGCTAAGAACAGCAGTCCACAAATGTGTTAATTACACAGTTTTATCAAATGCATTGCTGTAATTAATCTCTGTCACACAGCAGCCATGCAGCCTCCCTCCTCCTCTGCTGCTTCTATTATATCACCGTGAAGTAATAAAACAGTGAGGGCTGTACCAAATGTCACTTTCTGACATTTGAAGCTTCTATTGAGGTTTTTGAATGAAGCTGTGAATATCTGCAGTCATATTTAATGACGTCTTTACCTGAGAAAAAGAACAAAACAAAACAAAATCCTCAATTTGAATAAAGTGATTCATCGGATTTAATGAGCAGGTCGTTTTTGTTAGAATATTTTGTTGGATGAAAACATGCTGTGAATTGGGGATATGATTATATCAATCTTTGTTTAAATACATTTTTTCAATAAAAGTACAAATAATCAATATTTTCTAAGTGAGATGTCAAACCTACCTCTTTTTTTCTAAGGGGCAGGACACTAGAGAGCTTCACAATTTCATGTGTCAAAGTTCAATCTACATCCCAACAGCGTCATGTGTGGAAACTGAGGCAGAGGAAGACATATAGTGATATGACAGGATATGATGATGTTTTGATGCTCTTTTCCAAAGTGAAAATTGGTCGATACTGAATAAATTGCAACGGTCAGAAATTCTGTGCTCCATGAAGGTCAAACCTACAAGCCTGCGGGAAAAGAGTGTTTAACGCTCAACATTTTGTGGAATATCTTATCAGGATAAATGCAGCTGGGTTCCAACTTACCCTTATTTTTACTCGAGCTGCCTCCACCCCTCCTGGCTGCCCTGCGATGGAAACCTGTTCACAATAAAAAGTAGCATATGTAAATCAGTTCGAAAGTTCAACCCAAATCCAAGACAAATAATGTCTCGGATCGGTGCATACAGTCACACTTCATTTCAATGTCGAAAGGAAAATCTAAAACAAACATAATAAAAAAAAAACAGCAAAAGTCTAAAGGCTTCCTCTGAGCTGAAACCTAATGACTTATTGTTACATATTTCCAGTTGAAGTCTTTTATTCTTGAACCACGTCATTAAGATTACCATAAATCTAACATTGTGATTAGACAAATAGTCTCCACATGATGAGAGACCAGATTCGGAAATGTTACAATTTTCTCCTCTTTATTACTGCTAGAGAACATATTAAAACTTGCTCTGGGAGATGTTTTTTTAACAAAAAGAAATGATAAAGGAAACATAAAGCCGGTCAGTCTGGTTCATCTCTGGCACTCATTTCCTCCACACAAACAAAAAAAAAATCTATAAATATGCACAGACACACATGTGGCAGGGTAAAGCAGCAATTATATCTTTCAAAATAAAAACCATTGTTAAACCTCGTGTTTGCAGACTTCTCTCCTGCAATATCCTGCATCTTACCCGCTCCAGTGAGAAGGAAAGGTAAGTCATTGATTTTCATGGTAATCTATATTTGCTTATCAACACCTCTGCACTTTAAAACGCTCTGTGTCTCAAAGGCTCTGCTGCAGTCGGGAAGCTTCTAAAACTACAAAGCGAGACAGCTTAAGGGGTCTTGGGCCTAAAAAAGGTCTGTTTCTGCTTATCGGCCTGTTCTTGCATCATCAGAGTAAGACTGGAGGGGGTTGATCAGTCTATGAGATACAGAGTAAGTTTAATGGTCTCCACACTGTAGACATACCTTACTATGCAGAATGCACAGTGATAAGGTTGAAATCAGTGAGGTTAAAAATAAAATGATCTGTCAGGTGCAGTCTAGAGCACCTGGCGGAGATAGAAATCTAATGCCGTGCCTGGCAGTGTGCACTACTGAACTCACACTTCACTTTAATGGTAATTACAGCAAGATCCTGCTGCTCGTCTATAGCGAGTCCAGCCAAAACACACTGGCTTCCTCTCGGTTGGCCAATCAAAACAGCCAGCTGGACCAACTCCCTGCAACCTGTCCAGCCCTGAGACCCTGTCACAGTTAATAAATAGACTGGAGGGCTGCATGCATGGATCAAAAAACTATTTAGACCAACTTAGGCTACTACTGAAGCAAATAAATCCTAGAGGGCGGACGATAGTAAACACTCAAGGCAGCAGAATGCATTACACTTACACTCTAAACATCAATCATGCAATGTTGTGGTTCAAGAGATTAAAAGGAAGTATCTGATGAGGAGCAGTCTTTGATCAGCCAGCAGCAAACAGCTCGCTCCACCCATCTATCTCTCAGTGACACTGCAAAGTATAAATCTATGTTGTAGCACCACAAACCTGGTTGCTTTTCTCTGCCTGGTTGTTCCTGTTGGAGTCTGGGAAATGGATGTGGCACCCTGTCTCCTCCATCACCCTCTTGATGTTGTTGCCACCTTTGCCAATAACGTGGGAGTGCTCTGTGTGGGAGACGTCCATCTTCAGAGTTACCCTGTTACTCTAATGAGCAGAAAAGAGAGGGCTGCGGTGAAATGATGACTGATGACGTTCAGTGAATGCAGCATGGTCAAAGAAAAAGATGCATTAATATCCGTGTATCTGGAAGGCACTTTTTTAAAGTGGCTGTACAGGGAGCATGGAGCGATCGTGACTGTATTCTCTGGTCAGGATGCCATTACGGCACTATATATTTACATAGTAATAGAGGGAGACCGATATATCGGCCGGCTGATATTTGCGTTTTTTACTTGTATCGGCATCGGCCGATATGTGCGTGCGTTCGCCGATCAATTAGCCCATTTCACTGAGCTAACACTAGGCAAGGCTCAATGCAACAGCTGCCATTCGATGGTGAGCTGGGTGCCGATACAAGAAAAAAGAAAAACGCATCAAATATGTAGACTCATCTGAGGCGCCACCACCTCCAGGCCTAGAACAACATACACAGTTTGCTATCCAACTGTTAATATGTTTTGTTTGTTTTATTAATAAATGTTTCTTTTTTTTGTTTAAATTGAGACTTCTGTAACATTTCTTATCATTGTGTCATTTTTATCATGTAAATGGAGGGAGAAAAGGCAATATCGGCTTCAAGAATCGGCCCAAAAAAATCGGCAGCACATATCAGGGATCGATTAAGACTGATCGGTATCGGCATCGGCATTAAAAAACCCGTACCGGTCGACCACTACATGGTAAATAGATGTTTACTACTATATTAATATTAATATTCTGATTATATCTATCTATATCAACTCACTAAAATCAACTGATTTACATTTAAATGAAAAACAATCTGTTCTTTTAAATAAAACAAAGCCAGATAATGTGAGAATTTCAAAATAAAGGCGCATCTTGATATGATGATGATGATGATATGCATCAATATTTTCACTTTGCATTGATAATATTGGATCACTTAAGTTTTCTTTGGGCATGGTATTGTATCCAATATCACCACAGACCTCTTATAAAACTCCCTACAACACTGAACGTATCCTAATAAAGTAATATCTTATGTTATACTGTCTAATACGTAAAGAAGGCAGAATGTGATTTCACATGCTTTTTTAAATATATCTAATTGAAAACTGTACAAAAAGACAATATCTTCCATTCTCAAACTGATTACTTTTTGTAAATACACTCCGAATTCTGGGTTTGATGCATTCTGTTTTTAGTTAAATTTTGCGCAGCATCCCACTTTTTTTGCAATAGTGGTTGCATGTCACTATCATCAATGTTACCTTGACATTTAAACATGTATAAACAAACAACAGGGTGGACCAAGACAAATTGCCCTCTCTGGTTTCCTCTGATTATAAATGCTTCTCCACTGAAACACAGTGCAGCATCTGTCCACTTTACTCCATCTAAATTGTTAAAAGACCAAAAACTTACAATTTCCTCTCTTTTAAACTGTTTCACATGCTGCAGTCATTTTGAAAAGACGTAAATGAGCAACGAAATATGCAGAACATTAAATGAAATGAATCATATTATGAAGTCTGCCAGACTAAAATTGGCCTTTTCGTGACAAAACCATATGAGATGTTATAAACTAAGCCAATCATGTGTTGCTCTTTTGTGTGTGGCTGTTCAAAGTGTATGGATCATTGCCTGCCCCCAGGGGGTGCTACAGTGCAGTCACCTAGGTGCGTTATTTCTTGTGTTGCCATGGTAATGAAAGCCTGCACACGCGCACACACAAACACGCAGACCAATCCAGAACAAAGCTCAGAATGCGAGTATCTGGCGAGATAAGTGCCAAGTTGTACCACACTGCTGCATGCAATCTGTCACTAGGACCAGTGGGAGAGCCGAGGTGAAACACATTCAGTCCAACTGAACACAAGGAAAAAGGCGAGAAAGAGGAGACAGGGGGAAAATTACACACAGACACATGAAGTCTATCTTCACTGTGATAAAGAGGTTTACTGTACCTTTGTGTCAAGGACTGACATAATTCTGTCTTTGGCTTCCCTCACATTCTCCCTCTTCCCGCACACCTTGATGTGTGGATCTGCACGGAATAAGAGGGGGGAAAAAGAGAAATGAAGACATTAAAATTGGGAGTGAGAGCATGTTTAATGTGTGTGTGAATGTCAGTGCTGATAAGGGGAAGAGATAACAATGTGAGAGAGTGGGACACAAGTTAAATCCATTTAACCAAACATGACACAGTCAGTCTGGATGTGTCAACAAATTAGAGTGCTTCAGAGAGGAGCTCTGCGACAGTAATTGCTGCTTTGATATCTGCCGAGTCTCATTTAAGTCGGCAAGCAACCACATGGTGCAGCTCTGCGGAATTATATTCAGGCAATCCATCAGTATTATCCATCAGCAGAGCCCACTGAATTGTTCTGCTGCAATTTAGCCTCAATAGAAAGACAGACAGTCATGTGATGCTTATCACCTCAACTACCTGAAGCTCATTCTGTCATTCAGTCGCTGAAAAAATATACAATAACAAATTTTTCAGTATTTTTCTTCGTTGCAGATGACTCACATGTCTATGTGCTCTTCATCAGCTGTTGCACACAAAACCAATTGCTGTCTCAGGGGCAGTGGGAGCGAACACTTCACTTGGATCACCATATTTGAAAAAAACTAAAAAATAATAATAAACACGCAGCAAAAGTGCCCTCTTGGATGCCCTCATGATACAGACAACAGCATTTCCTCTAGGCTGGGGGGTGATTCTATGCACTCATTTAATGTACTATGGTGGAAGGAACAAAAGAAACACCAAAAAATGAAGGCACTAGGTGACAATTTAAGATATAAATGTATGATGGAGTACAGCCTTATGCAGTAAAGCTCTCTGGTATTCTGTATTGCTTTCAAATATGTATTCTACTGTATTTATGAGGTGCACCCGAATGCACCATGAAGGGCCTGTCAGCGCCCACCATGCGAGTTGAAACAGCATGACTGCAGTAATAAAACAGTGAAGGAAAACAATTCACCCATGAATAAAGAAAGCAGAAACTACAGAAAAAAAGGCACAGGTCAAAATATGCTCACACTTTTCTCCTAGAAGCAGAATTGTGGTGTTAGCTGGCGGCTAACAAGCACAGCAAATAAACACTAACGTGCACGCTCTTTTTGTCTTGTTCTGTAAGGTCAGTGGGCTGTCCATTGTTTAGCGGATTGAAACAAAAATAGTCAAAATGTATGTAAACATAAATACATTATTCCTTAGCAGCACAACTGTGTTGTTAGCTGGCGGCTTACTCCGTGTACATGGCACAGCAAATAATAAACACTAACGTGCATGTGTAGTCATTCAATTCCCCTTACAGTGGTTGGCATCTGCCAATTCTGCCTGAGAAAATTCTGTACTTGGCATTGTTGTTTATTTGGTTGCCATGAATTTGCAAGTGATTGGCCTCCTGTTTCTGCTCCAGCTGCTACTCCTCCGAGCAGAGAGAGAGTGGCAGACTACAACTTGCAGAGTCCTGCACATTCTATGGCAGAGTCGTGTTATTGTGACTTCATGACATTAACAACATTCGGAAGTAGCGGCAGCAATAATTTTGGTGGCGGGCCACAAAAAAAAAAAAAAAAAAGAGTGGAAAAACTGAACAAAACATGATAGGGTTTTCTCTGGGGTGCCCTTCCACAAGAGAAAGTGAAATGAAGTGCACTAATGGGTCCCCTAAAATGGAGAAAACTTGATTCAGTGCCATATAAACTGCCCTACATGCTAGAAGCTTTCTCGACTAGATGCAGCTGGTGCCTTTTTATTCATTTTGCCCCTGCCCCACTGTCAGCCTGAGTCTGTCACTGGCTGTTTCCTCAAAAAATGACTAGATATGATCCTCAAACAGAAACTGCCACATCCTAAAATTATTGTGTAAATACACTTTGTGGGCACAGAGAAGAGCGTGCAAGTAAAGCGTCCTAATAGCTTGAGTAAACTGTGCTTCCAGAGACCGCCTGTGCCTCTAAATACTTCAGTTAGAGTAACCAAACACTGCATACCGAAACCTTTCAAAGCTAATGCTTGTGTCTGTGCAGCGGCATACATCTGGTTCTGCAGCATGCCGAACCCCTGGAGAACACAAATGTGAAAACTCATGAAAACACGCTCACACATTCGAATGTGCACATGCATGTACTACACAGCTATGGTCCATCGTCCCTGTGTTAACTGTACTGAGCAGCAGGAAGTCGGCTAAGCCCCCTTCCAGGAACACCCCTCCCCATACACACACTTACAGCAGCTCAGATTTACAGTATAGCCTTCAAACAGGAATCACTGCAGCAGATTTACTGGTACAAAGTCACTGGGACCTCGGAGGACCCCACCACTGTGTGTTTAGACTTTCAACGAGCTTGGGAGGGGAAAAAATCCTACACTGTGCAGAAATGGGAACACCTAGAAAACATTTTTTTGTGATGACAAGGGGAGTTCCAAATTTACAGAATGTTTTTGACGATGTATAACTCACAAAACTCGAACCACTCTCCGTGGAGCTGCAAAATACAAGGAGAGAATAAGATCCCGTTCTTGTGCAGAGAGCAGCAGAACATGGGTTGGCTAGAATCAATAATTCTGTTTTATAGAAGTATCCGAGGGAGGTTCAGACTCTCTGTTTAATGGGCACTGGGAACCACGGGGACTATAGAGGGGCTGCAAACAAGCACTGACCTTGTTAGAGTGTCACAGGGGTCAGGTAACCTCTACAAGAGATGCTAGATCTTACAGCAGAGTAACAACAGCGCTTAGATGGCTTGAGGGGAAGGAACTAAACAAAAAAACAAAACTGCAGTCTGAGACAGAA
Organism: Centropristis striata; assembly: GCF_030273125.1. Lineage (NCBI taxonomy): Eukaryota > Metazoa > Chordata > Actinopteri > Perciformes > Serranidae > Centropristis > Centropristis striata. The sequence continues at coordinate 17,844,033 of NC_081536.1, forward strand.
AACAACACCAAGGAAAACAAAGAAAAAACCCGGTCAGAGACATCACAATCTCAGGACTTGATCCAGAAAATTTCCCATCATACAGCTGTTGCTGTGAACAATAGAAACCCCTTCTCTTCCTCCTGTGGCACCCACTGTGACCATTAGAGGGAGTATGGTTCTTCCAGTGTCTAACCTGCACTGCACATCTGGCAAACATTAGCCAGCCTAAACGAGTGTTGCAGTCGTGATGTAGAACACCCCCGCATTTTTGAAATGGAGTGTGCTGTATGCTCCTTTTTTGATGATTGATTGTGGAATAAAAAATGAACACCTTAAGTCTTAATTTGGCACACGCAACAGCTGGAAAAGCAAACAATAACAAGAGTGGACCTTGCAGCTGCAAAAAGAGAATGTTTTCAGTCGCACCATTTTTACACAGTTTCACTTGACAGAGAAGAAACCTTTTGACCCAGAGCTCTGTGCTGGCAAAGCCAAAGCATTTTTCCAGCTGAGGACTACATTCGAAAATACCACACAAATGAAGGGAATTAAGTCCTTTTAGCTTAGCTTTTCTCATTCAAAACATCTGCAGAAATGTTGAATCAGACAAGTTAGACTAGCATTAAGATATTTATCACGTAAAAACAAAGCCTTGATAAGAGTTTTAGAAATAAAGACATGTTTAAAACATAAAGACCATCTTGCAGTATTGACCATTTAAAGTTGTAAGGCCGACCTGTCTTGTGCCATGAGTGATATGGCTGCTCACTGTATTAAATCACTAACAGAGTGCTGATGATGGCTTGGCCCAGAGGCTAACAACTGGCCTTATCACACTTATGCAGGTGGCAGGGACAGCTCGCTGCAGGTGATAAATGAAACAGAGGAGCTGGCATTTTGATGGAGTGTGGCCCTGTATGGAGAAAGGTTCCAAACATACAAATCCCTCACATCTGCCGCTATCCTGCAGAGTGTAACCAATTCCAGACTTCACATGAAAGACAACGCTAACATTAAATTCCAGGAAAACAAGGCAAACTAACACTCTTTAACTGTATGCTTTCAGATGGGGATAACTCAGCATTATCTCTTACACAGCATCACAAAAAAATAACTACGTCATCAGCTATTTTAAGGACAGAGCAAGTGAGCTTTGTGTTAGTCATTTCTCGTGAAAGACTGGAATGAAGATGTTGTCTCCAGGAATTTTCCAAATGGCTTCTGTGAGGTTTTTCAGGGTTTCTCCAGGTTTTAACAACTTAAATTTAAGACTTTCTACAGACCTTTTTAAGGACCACTACTAACACAAATTAAACATATTTAAGACATATTTTATTCATTCTCAAGTTAATACTTTTACTTTCGGTTTCTAATAGAACATGTTTACATGCAATAATGTTCAAAAAACACATTATTTTTCTTATAGGTCTTTCTGAATATACCTGTTTTCACTTTCTGTCTGCCCCTGTCTGTTTAAGCCCCCCTCCTGAAAACAGGCTCTTACACATATAAGATGGAAGTATTTTAATATTTTCTTTGAGACACAGGGTCTAATTCTCAAGAGAGACCTGTAATAATAATATAATTGATTTTAACTAATTATTTCTAGAAGTAAAGGAGTGATTAACACACACCACATCAGAACACGATACACTAGCTTGTGTGTGCTCTAATAAATTCTGACCGGCTGCACAGTTTACATTAGTGGTTATTGGTTTAATGTTGAGTTTTTAACAATGTGATCAAAACACAATTTTCCCAAAAACATACGTTAATGCAACTTTTACCTCATAATCTTTTTTTTTTTTTTACGATTTGTCAAAATCATATTTAAGAAATTGAAAAGCCTAAAATAATGACTATTCTATCTTTGACTTCTAAAAGACTCACTGAAACCCTGTTTTAACCACCAGGTGTTTCATTTGTAGTAGAATATAAGCCTGTCGTCTCCACCCTTTCTCTGGCCCTCTCATGAGCCCACGTTGTTAAACAACGCGGTCAGTTCCACATGTCATCTCCCACAAATGCATTCGCTCACTAGATAACTGTAAGTGATTAGCCAACATTCTTTCCCCCTGCTCCTCTCGGTTTACGCAACACAGAAAAAATCTGACAAGTCATGGGTCAGAATGTTAAATATTGTATACAGAACATCGTTCCCAGGTGGCGTTGGCGGCAGGTTTTGTGAATGAACGTATACACTGGATGAATGGATCGTTGTGTGTGTGAGTGTCTTGCCAGGATTTACAGTTGATTAGAAGGAAAAATGTTAAAGATTCTGATGTAACCCTGTCAACTGTTTTCTGTACAGAGTGAGTGAGGAAGTTACATAATGGCACTGGATTCCACATCTGGCTTGAAGACGCACACTGGCAATTCTCCTGGGGACAACAAAGAACACAGCTACACCTACTCCTCAGCCACCCCCCTCAAACCCCGCCTCCCACCCTCCCGGAAGAGCTTTAAATAACCGTGATAATGTTTTATTGGTAACAGAGTGCTAAAACAACTCAGCCAATAAATGAGTGAGCTCTAATACGAGCAAGTCCCACCCCTCTGCCTCCACAGAAAAATCACAAATTCCTCCATGCAGATGAAGTTACTGGCTTTCTTTTTTTCCAAAGTCCTCAATTAACTTCTAATAATGAAAGTGAGTGCAACTTAAAAATCCAACGACTTTCCTGAGAACATATTTCTGGTTAAAACAACATGGACCCATAATCATAAACCTATGTTCGGTGGAAAGCTATCACAATATGTTCTTATTTAACATTCACACAGGGATAGGTTTAGTCAAGATCATAGATATAACTTATATACAATGCATTTCTGTTATATATAATGCAAGGCATTTGTATAATACACTGAAGGGAAGTCACTTAAACATATGCCTGAGCTTATGCACCTTCATGCTTAAAATCTGTGTTTCTACAAAGACGTTTGGTGGACACAGGATGTTCCAAAAAGGGCTGCATGCCAAACCGCTGCGAACTTTGTTGTTTCTCTGATCACTTAGGATTCAGCTGTCTATATTTAAATATGATGAATGATTTCAATCATCAGAAATAAAAACCTAAAAGTGTGTCATAAAAATGTGGCTAAAAAATGGATATAAAGTCAATTTATGACAGATTCTGTCAGAAACCCACAAAGCTGAAGAATGAGCAGAAGGGATATGACACCATTGACAAATTGTCATGGAAAACTTCACATTATAGCTTGAAATCCTGACTTGAATTCAGATTCATACATTCTGCAGGCCCATCATTCACCAAATACTCAAGTTGCACAAGGGACAAGCAGTGGAAGCAGTAAATGGATCCAAGAAAAATTGGAATATGGGATAAAGAGTCACCTTTTTTGGACTTGGCTCCGATTTTCAGCTTGGAGGGCCAGGCTATCTGCGTTTGGGTCTCATCCATGATCTGGAAAAGAGCAAAGCAGGGCTGCCATTAGCTTATTACACATATCAGAGTTGGCAGACAAAAGCAAACAAACAAAATACAATGTTTATTCAAGGCAATCAAGATTATGTATTTTTGTAGCAGCACACTCTGTTACAAAAATACACATTATTGCTCACATTATTGTGCAGAGGAATAACACATTCTCAGCCAATAAATACTGTGTATGTGTTGATTGTAATAATTCACACAAAAAACCCCAGTATCCATTGGGCTATAGTCAGTTTTATATGGGACCGTTGTAGATTTCTTTTCAGTGTCTTTATGTGTTGGTTGGTTTAGCTTGAAGTGTGAACAACTGCTTCTCTTGTACTGCAAACATTCATTTTGTTGACTTTAGATAAACTTTCAGCATCCAGAGTTTTCCAAAAAATAATCCTTGCACGATGAAAAGTAGGGCACATTTAAACGGCCCAAAAGAAAAACTTCTTTATGGAACAAGTTAAAAGAGCTGCTGTTTAAAGATGCCTGATGATACAAGCTTATATGATGTTTCCAGACATTGCTTTGTTTCTGCTCAACACCCAAATCCTCCCGCCCCAACACCATCAAAAAAAAAGAAGAAAAAAAGAAGAAAAACATTGAGTATTCTTGGCTCTGCCACACGTGAAAAATGCCAACAACAATCTATGTGAGAGCACTTTGACAAGTCCCGTCATTGTAACCAGGAGCATATGTATCGATGTGAAAAATGCAAACTGCAGGCAGCCAGAAAAAAAAAAAAAAAAAAAAAAAAGAGTAAGGAGCTGGTAAGGAGCTGGTCAGGACGCTGTCAGCGTTCCAATCAGAGGAAATCTATTACCAGACCTTTTGCTCCTCTCCGCAACCATGAGGAAGCTCACCTTGCTTGGCTTCCTGGATACAAATCCACAAACAAACCCCTCGAGGACTGCCTGCCATGACGAGTGGTTGATGTTAGTGGAAAATAAAACCAAGGGGAAAAACTGTCAAACCCTCCAAAAAATGAGAAGCTGACAAGCCCTCTCCTAATGGCTCTGTCCTCGATGTGCACTATCCTTGTTTTCACAAAAGTCCTGCGGTCTTTCTGTTTGTTTTAATACTTTCCAGGGGTTTGTGTTTTTCAGGGTGGAGGAGATATGAATTTCTCAAAGTTCTTAAAAGCTTCAGCCTCGTGATCAAGCACCCGGGGATCGCCCCGACCCATTACATGAGCAGCACTTAATATTCCTTGGTGGTCCAGTGCATTAAGCAATGAGGCAAAAAAAATGAAAGAGAGGGTGCATTAAGAGCCATCAGTGCTCCCAATGAAGATAACGTGTTAGGCTGATTAGCACCGCCACAGCAATCCACAGCCTTCATTCCAGTTTTTTTGCAAGCATTTTCAATTATATCTGCCGTTTTTCCTTGCCAAATAATAACTACAGCCTGTACTCTGAGGGGAACTGGTGGACAAATCCAAAAGGGAAGTGCTTAAATTCCTCCATATGCTCTCCTGGAAGCAACGCGGTCTGTTTGGCATCTTTTACAACAAATACTGACAGCTTATCCTCTGCCATTCTCACGTACCTGTAAAACAGCTTCAAAAGGCCTGATGCGTGTCTCTCTTTACTCTGCAGCTACACTCTGCGTCCATGATGGTTGACTGGAAGCCCTTTCAAGCCTCAATGACTTTGTACAACATCCTATAATCACATATAAAAATGAACTGCCTAGACGTGCAGCAGAAAGAGGTACTCATGCCGCCATTCTGACACTAGCGGGCCAAGATAAAAAACAAACTGGAGACCATCTAGCAACAGGATCGTACCAGCCATAACGCCAGATTGGTGTGTATGGTCAGAGACAACTCACTGAGGTTCTGCCTGTGTCTGATGACATGGGTTTGGACAATGCCCTGCCACTTAAGGAGACCAGCAGTCCTGATTGTATGAATCCTATTGGGAAAAGTAAACATGAGGGCGGATTATGACCAATTCTTTTGCCCCAGAAAAATGAAAAAATTAAGTAATTTCCAAAAGCCACACAACTTTCAAAGGTTCTGACACTAAAATGACATTTTCAGATGAACAAATCAGGAGAAAATCTACTTTGTTCAAGACCTATCTCTGTCTCTGCAACACACCTTTGCAGGTTGTTTTTTTAATGCCAAACTGTGTCAAAATTTTAAGATAATGTCCACTAATGCTTGCAAATGATCTAGTAGGTTTGGGCAGCAAGGAGAAAATCAAATATCACATATTTTTGACCAAATATCCTGACATCGACATTGCGACTATATTGTAGGGTTGACTTTTGGTGCTTTCATGCAGGGAGATTTTTGATTAATTATCATCAGTAATGTGGATACAATAACTTAGTGGGTAAAGGTAAACAATAGAACAGCTAGAACAGTCTGCTAAATTCTGAATAATATATAATTTCATTGTAATGTAGCCTTTAAAACAACACTTACAGGATATTACAATATCCAAAATCTAAGATGTTATCGAGTCTCATATATATGAATATAACATAGATATTCTGCCAAGCCCTACACTGTAGCCAACTCATTTTTGTGAAGCTAGACATGGCTTTACCTGTGTAATAATTTATGTTAGCAATATAAAATATAAATGCATTATAATTGCAATCACAACACTTCCAACCAAACCAGTAAAAGAGTTAACCATTTCAGACCACTAGTGCAGCTTGTAATGCAGTGGAGCATCTCTGGTTAGGTGCAATGGAATAAATTACATGAGTAAAGTGAGTTTTTGGTGAAACAGGTGAATTGTGGCAGATTTATCCAATATGCAGGGTCAACATTTAACCCTTGTTTGTAGTCATAAATATACTTTATAAGAGGTTTTTAAAAAAAATCTTCCCTTCTTCCCATCCCCTCGGACTTTCAGACATCCTCTTTGGTTTATCAAAGCATGCTGTAAAGTATTTTATAGGCTCTGTATGTTGTAAATTTATAGCAAAAATTAAGAACTTTTCCTTCAAAAGGACAGTTTGTCCATTCTTTGGCAAAACAGGATTCTGCAATCCTCAGAAAAACCCATAAAGCAGATTGTTGCAAGCCAATAAAATTATTGCAAAACACATTTATTCAGCAGTTGATGTTTTGTTGCATTCTTTCTTCTCTCGCTTAAGCTCTTGGCCCAAGTTGTATATCTTTAGGCATTATTATGATCTAGCGGGAGAGAAACACCCTTCCAGTCATTCTCATGATTCCTTGTGCTTGTGGCTCCGTGTTTACTCCCAGTTTCTATTGAGTTAATCACAGGAACAAAAGTGGTATCATCTTGTGCAATATAAATAAAGGAGAATTATTTTCAGATGACTTTGCTCTGCTATTTTTGTAAGGAATTCTTTTGTGATATCATGTAATGTGACTAAGTTGAAAACAGTTTCAGCTTTGGCATCCAGCATGCTAATGATCCCCATTAATGTCGTCCTCCTGGAAACATTCCCATCCCTCCTGTCTGATAATATTATTGCAGCAATTGTGATAATATTGCAGTCTATTCACTCAGAATGGGTTTACACGCAGTGAAATTCAGGCCTGAAACCAAAATCTGATGAGATCTGTTTTACTGGGTTTCATCATGTCTCAAGGCACAAGAGACTCTAATCTACGACATGACACCCTCCCACCGTCTGGTGAAGGACAATAAATCACAAACACCCTGTAGCTTAATGCTAACTTTTCCTCCATCAACTCAAGTCACGTGCTCGCACCAACAGCTGGCTCTATCACAACATTAAAGGGCACTCTGTTCCCAGTGAGGGGAAGATATTCCTTTACTTTTGCTTCCACCTCTACCATTTTTTGGCTTCGTCTCCTGCGACAGTGACAGACAGTGTCTGGATTTTGTCAAGGAGGCGTTCAATTTAAAACCACCAAGTTAAAGAAATATAACACTGCTGTAACCCTCTCAGAGGTCGTTTGGAATCACAGTGACAATGTGGGGGCGAATGGCGGACGAGTGATTGTGTGTTCCATCTAAAAATGTCATTAAAATGGAAATGTCCTTTTCAGTTCAGCTGTAGATAGAAGCATGCAGTGGAGAAAACCCAGTGAAGTAAAATCACATGATAAAATTCTATCATCATGTGTGAAGAAACTCCAATTATACTTTCCTAAAATTATCAGACTTTATGGTCTATGCCTCATCAACTTTTTCTCTAAAAGGGCCTTGTTCAGAGAGACCTGTTTCCTGTCCAGCGTTGCTGTTCTTGGCAGCGTCCTGCAGATGGGACTGATTTCTGACAGACCACACACCATTTTAAAGGGTGGATGGCGTTTATTTTTATAGAGGGGCTAGCAAATACCTCTGAAATGGGTCAAGATATTTGCACAAATTAAGTTACCTATACATTTAGAGTTCCACCCTTTCTTCTCTGCCACCCGCCCTTTCTGAAATGAATAAATACATAAAAGACTTCGGTTCTGATCAGTTTCATGGCAGCACGACCTTGACATGATAGGTTCTTACGGGGCTGCAGCTGCGCAGGGCTGAACGTGAAATCAAACAGGATATCATTAAGGCAATGTCCTCAAAGACAGCACATGTGTTCAACACACGTGACTGTGTGTGTACTATGCTATAGCACAGCAGCAATCAACATGGCAGAGGCATGTTTCCTGGCCCGTACTGCGATGGTGCAGCTGTTGATTCAGCTGGAATGTGTGTGTGTGTGTGTGTGTGTGTGTGTGTGTGTGTGTGTATGTGTGCATGGACTGAACTATCCCCTCGAGACCCAACAGTCATAACTGAGTTCATGTTAACAACCCTAGTGCTAACTCGCAGCTAAAGCCCCGTCACACCTCGGGGCTCACACAAACACATGCATGGTTATAAAAGAGCAACACACATTAAAAAAAGGGCACTTCTGCAAAACATCTACTGTTGAAATGAGTAACGACTTTCAAGGAAAAAGCATGATGAACTAAACTAAAGGGGGCATATTATGCTCATTTTCAGGTTCATACTACTATTTTGTGTTCCTACTGTAACATGTTTATGTGCTTAAATGTTAAAAAAAATTATTTTATCTCATACTGCCCATGGATGCTCCTATTTGAGAAGCTCTGTTGAAGCACCTGTCTCTTTAAGCTTGCCTTCCAGAGAAGGCCAGATTTCTCTTATCACACAGGGTTGCCAACTTGGCAACTTTCTCACTCAATAAAGCAACTTTTCAGACCCTGTCGACGTTTATTGCTAAAAAGTGACTAGCAACAAATTTAATGACATATGTGCGGAGTATATTATATTCTAATTCCCATGCATGCTGCTCAAAGTCATCACAGTCTCAACTCTTCCGCCAACAACAGGGTCTCTTCTTCAGCTCTCATTCATTATCTGGAAAATTTTAGAAACTTTAGAGCTTCTGCTAGCTACTTCCACTGGGAAAGAGATGGCAACACTGGTACCACCATCACTGCAACCAGGTTGGCCTGAAGAAGGACTATAATGGAGTATAGTAGCACTTCTTATCATGAAAAATTCTCAATAAAAGCTTCTTAACTAAGAACTACACTATTGAACACAATTAGGTAGGAATGTGATCTGAAATTTTGGAAAAATTAACATCAGTGACCAAGATTACAGGTTTCCCTGATGTTAGCATGTAACAGTGGAATTACTATAGTGGCATTTTCTTTTACAATCAAATAAAAAAAATCCCCCCAAAAAGCTTTGAAATGTTCGCTGATGTTAGCACATAGCTACATGTAGCAGTGGATGTAATGTAGTGCGCCTGGAGCAGAAACCCTGAAGGGGAAAAAGGAAAAAATTATTCAAAACGGAGCGTCCAAAACAGTGGGAAACCTGAGGTTTTTGCTCACAGGGATAACTTTTACATTTTGGCCATGTTTAATATAAACATCAGATATTGTAACATATATGACGGAAATTAAGTAAAAACATAAAAGTTCCCCTTTAAGCTGCATGAGAAACACTAACGTGTTCATACATCTTCTGATGGCACTCATACTGACCTAGTTGTTTCAGCATCTCAGAATTTTATGCCAACCAAATATTTCTTCTTGACAGTCTTCAGTTTTCCTGTTTTCCAAAGCTGCGAAATACAAGATGCTTCAGTGCTAAAAGCAAATTAAATGAATTACGCCTGGCCTGAGATCTGAGCGCGCTGGCACTTATACATCACGCCTGGCATTATTTACAGAGCCACAACTCCTGGGAAGGAGCGATGGAAGGGGGATCAGAGATGAACTTGCAAGAGGTTCAAAGGAATCTCTCAACTCAAATCCACTCCAAGCTCTTCTGCGGTGCACAGTTATCGTCTCAACCAGCCGAGCTTCTCAGCTCTCTGCTGTCCCGCGGCTCAACTTCTGCACAGCTCTCCAAACGGCTTAGTGGTCTGTGCCATGATTTGACACTCCAACAGTTCTCAGTCCAAAACTTTTCCTGCACAACAGTGTGATGAACTGCTCACCGACGCACACTGCAGGGAAATCCCCCTATACCACACTGACAACAATGACACAGCAGTGGTTTAGTGAAATGCAAAGATGAAATGACGGCAGGAGGGAAGAGGAGGAACGAGGGAAAAGCAGGAAGCAGGGAGACCAAGAGACCAAAACAAAGAAAGAGGGAGATGAAGCAGGTGAGATTCCCCCCATGCATGGAGCTAATTTCCCAGCTGTGGCACCCTCCTGTGGTCCCACTTTGCCTGCTATGCTCTTTACTTTTTCATTGACTACACCAAGAGGTGTGGTGGTGCTCTCTATTACAGAATGTTGCTCTGGACTCAAAGGAAGTCCAGCAGACAGTGAGTAAGAGAGTTTGATCAACCACAGCCACTGGGGCCTGGGGAGAAAGTGCGTGGGCGGATCATTTTATGTTGCTCTCGTCAGCGACTGAACTCGAAAATCTCACTGCTGAGGAAACGGCAAAATCCCATTCCCAAAGCAAAGTGTGTAACAGCATGTGCGTCAAAAAAGCCCTTACGTGGAGGAGAGCTGCTGTACTTTATTAGTCTCACTGAGTGTGTGTGGTACACGGGTGTGTTGGGCGGGCGAGAAAGCAGCTCAACTAAGAGTTTCCATTTTCATCAACTTCAAGGTATTTCACACACCTCATCCATTTTATTTCAACAATACTGCTCCACAGTGTTTATTTTCCCAACTTTAATTGGGCATGTATGATGATCACGCTATCAGAGGGAAACTATACAGAGTTATCCAAATGGAAATTCTACAATAAAAACACTCCTCCTTCACCAGCCGGCCAACCCAAACAGCTGCACACTAATTTATAATTAACAATTCAACCTCTAGTAACCATCGTCTCTTTGAACGAGCTGTGACAGTATTCGAGCCCAGAGACTTTTTAAAAAAACATGACAGGCAAAGTCAATACAGCAACAGACGAATTTTGTCCGAGCAGCTTTGTGGAGTGAGGTGGACACCTACGCTGCATATCTTAAACACTATAGTTATATCCAGACAAAAAGAGGTGGAGACATAGACAGTATATCTACAGTCCTTGTTAAAATTCCAAGGACGAGAATCTTAAGGCGCCTGGTTTGCATTATTTGGTTTTCTGAAAACTGCTTCAGGGACAGTTAAATTGCCTCTTTCTTTGACATTTTGCTCAGCTTCCTAACCTCCAAAACCAAATACAGAAAATAGACAAAAGAGGAATGCTAAAACAAACCGCTGTCCATCATTTATTTCATTACAGACCATTAACATACTGTGTGGGGAGTTTAACATTTTCAGGAAACTGGATTCTAAACAAGAATGAATCTACTGAAGATACTTAAAGAGGACCAGAGAATTAATGAGATACCGGCTGTCAAAATTCAATTAGCAGTTAACTTTGATTGTGATTGCTTTCATTGTCAGTGCCAGGTGATTAGTCTTCACACACACACACACACACACACACACACATACACAGACACACACACACACACAGACACAGACACAGACACACACACACACACACAGACACACACACACACACACACAGACACACACACACACACACACGGTCCAAATTAAACAAATGGAGTACATCAAGGTAATTTGTTTGCACGTTCATTCACTGTCTCTACTAATGTCAACAGTTCCTTTCAGTCATAACGATGCTTCACTAATAGAAATGAACTATGTTTGGATTACAGTTGGGCAATGAGGCAAAACTTTTTATCATCATAATATTTTTCCATCATTTCTGTAGCGCTAAAAGCAACTTGCTTTGCCCAGGGGCCAAACTCTGATAAAATGAATAACCATTAAAATGCCCATACTTTTTCTTTGATTTTTTTTCCATTTCTAAATTATCTGAATAATTAACTTGGCATGGGATTGACATTAAGCCCACTGCATATGACGGATAAATCTGATATTTTACTGCTTTTCAAAAGCTGTAACTGCATTTTAGTTGTTAATGTTTGGTTACATTTAAAATAGTTTATGCAAAATCAATTATAGCTGGGACCTCTTTCATTATGCATCACTCAAGTGTTGGAATGATTCATAAACCATAAACATAGAAGTGAATGAAAAGTATATGTAGCCTGGACTGAACAAGCTCTATTTTGATGCACTCTGGTAACCTATTTACATTTTTTTTTTTTAAATGTCAATGTGAACCTTTTTACTTTCATTGTGAATAAAAAAAATTGACTGGGAGCCAACCGGCACCTATCTGCCCAACGGGCCAGAACTTGAGAAATACTGGCTTAGAGATTCTCTTACGCTTAAAGAACCTTAAAGAACCTGAGAACCTGAAAAAGACCCTGCTTAATCTGACATATAATATCTATGAGTTGAAATTATTTTAAAAATAACCAAAAATATTCATCCCTCTATGTGCAAATCCATGTGAAATGTCGCAATATCATATAATTATAAAGAAATAAGTTTATTTCTGTGATGTAACTGGTTGTTGGGTATGCTGTATCACCAAACCGTGTTTGATTAACATCCTGAAATACTCATGGTAAATACCATTCAGCACATGGACTATAAAAGAGGTTGCTGTTTTCTTGCTTGCAGTGTGCACGAATGCAGTAATCTCTCATGGCCACATGGTGCAATCTTTAAGTTTTCATATGTTTACATGACGTATTGGCTAGGTTGTTATTTTAATGTTAATGCAAACATAAAAGTGTATACTGCTGCTATGTGTATTTAGGCTTTATAATTTAAGTCATTTTGGACATTTTGAGCACATTTTGACAATACTGAGAAAGTTTTGGCCACAATAACCTTGATATAATAATTTTTCAACTGTACAAGCAGTGTGACTTATCAACAGCATATTAAAGTTTATAATCATCTTACTGGAGAAATCTTCTATCACAATCATATTTCTATATCGTTTGTATCACCCAGCCCTGGTTAGGCTCAGAAGCAGAGAGGAAAGTCTCTGCAGCATCATTAACAAATGTTCAGAAATTATTTCATTGTTAGAGACATGGAGGATTTAATAGAACATGTCCTTTAAAAAACTAATCCTTATATAAAAGACCATTAATTAACATAAAATACATTTTCAACTCCACAATGGCACACAGGGTCACACACTTGACTGATCAATGAGCTCCAGTGACACAATGTGTGATAAAAAAAAAACCCTACTCAGGACTATTTAAGATCACTGAGGCAAATCCTCATTTTTATTGGATGTAATGAAGCTTCAGAGCATTAACTAATTTAATCAGTGACAAAGAAAAGTCAGTGAGGCAGAGCTGGCCGGAGCAGACCTGGTGTTAACCTCCCTCTCATTTTAAAGTGAGGAGATGATCTGGTGTATTATGGTACATTATGCAAGGCCCTTGGTGTTGTGTCAGCTGTGTTATAGGATCAGAGCCCCGGTGTGATTCAGCATCAGTGTTGTTCCCTTGTTTTTGTTTGTTTTGATTTGTAATTACTGACTGGAAGAGCACCTGACATCTGCTCCTTTATCCAGCAGAGAAGTGCTGCTCAGTGGGCTTGAACGCAACCCAAAGACAAAGCAAACACTATCAAAGTACAGACAACACACTCACCTTCTGAAAGAAATCCTCCCCGCCGTTGACTCTCCCCTCCGATGCGGCTGTAGTGGGACAGAGAAAGAGAAAAATATCTTTTAGAAAACCACACAGAGCCAGCTCATTTTTTTTCTTTTAACACAACCTTCACACACAGATTATCCAGTCTCCTCAAAATATTAGGGTATCTTCACTCAGTGCGGTGTTTATGGTGGATCTACATTTCTTTGGATATTTTGCTTGGCACGGTTACTGACACAGCTCTTATACAGGAATGGAAGAAAATGTTCCAAGTCATTTTCTGTAATCCTGGAGATTGGATACAGCTTCCGTGTAACAAATTGATGCATACAGGGAAAATATTTGGGCATTTCACAGTAGCTGTTAATGGGCTATTTCATACCACACTTGGGTCAACTGGTGTCTGTGTCAAACTTCTTAAAAAGGCTTTCACACTTTTGAATTTCATCTGTCAGCATGTTCTACACCTCCACCCTTTGGGACTACAGTATATGAAAACCTGAAATCTTAACTGCCACCTGTAAACATAACAGCACTCAAGAGAGCCCCGTTGTTTAAGTAACTTTCAGGTGAAAAAGCTAAGAATCTCTGTCGGCTGATACAGTAAGTTGGATGGAAACCACCCGAGAAAATCAGGCCTGTGGTCGCTCCAACACATCTGCAAGTCCTTCAAACTGCGGCTGCTCTGTTGATGCAAAATACATATCTGCTGTCCAAGGAGAATCCTCATGTTCCTCTGTCATTTGGGAACACACGGAAGGTTTAATGATGCATCACAGACAGCGCTCTCAAGACAGATCTGCTGCTGTCTGCGCAAATCAAATCTGGGTCAGGAGCAGCAGCAGAGTCGAAGTGGGTCATACGGTTCAGGGATAAATACTGAACTTGTTCAATGATGTTGTGATTGAAAGTAAACCCAAGTCCCACTTTGTTTCCTCAGTGCTTTTTTATTTCAGAATGAACGGCTGAACCGTGTCACATTTTTAAAGTGATTAATGATGTTTTAATTTCTGGATGGAACACAGAGTTGGCTTATTAATGGAAATTTAATCAGCGACTATTTTTTAGAACTGATTGACTGTTTCTCAAGCAAAATTAGCAAAAAGTCTCAAGTTCCAGCTTCACAATTGTAAGAATGTGTTGACTCTCTTTGTCTTATACATTATTATTCTGAGTAATTTTATGTTTTTGATTGTTGGTTGGTAAAAGAAGCTATCCAAAGATATCTCTTCTGGCTTTAGGAAACTGTGAAACTGAGGAAATTTGAAGTACTTTCATATTTTATTGACCAAATGATTAACCCTATCAACCCTAAGCAGATTCAGGGCATTTCTTTTTTTTTTGCTGCTGTCACAATTTTACTCACTGTGACCTCTGTTTTTTCCGAGTCCTGCAGCTCTATGGAAACAACACAATCATGGATAGAAGTACATAAAAAAGAAAATGCACACTTTTTTTATTTTTTTTTAAGATTATTTGTTTGGCATGTTACTGCTTTATTACATAGTGACAGATAGAAAGGGGGAGACAGAGGGGAAGACATGCAGCAAAGGGACCTCAGGCCGGATTCGAACCCGGGTCCGCTGCAGCAAGCACACGGCCTTCATGGTAAGCACTCTACCAGTGTGAGCCACCGGGATGCCCCGAAAATGCACACCTTTAAATGAGACATAAAGAATAAAGTGATTTTGATGAAATATTAATAATTTATGCTTAGCTTTGGTTATTTTTCCTGATGGAAGTCCCGCATAATTTACTCAAGGACCGTCATAAATGTGAAAATCTGACATTAATTTCTGTTTTTACAGTTTCGGGCTATAATAAAGAGTGTAATTTTGGTGATTTTTTTTTAAAGACAACAATGTTTCTAAATGCACTGGCAAATTGTGGAGATCAGATGGTTAATTAATAATAAACATAGATCTCTGTCGCAGCCCTAAACACTTAAATTATTTGCAAATATTGTGAAAATTCATTCGTTTGTTATCGCCGCTTATTCACACTCTGGTCGCGGTGTGCTGGAGTCGATCACAGCTGACATTGGGAGAGAGGCGGGGTACACCCTGGACAGGTCGCCAGACTATCACAGGGCAGACACAGAGAGAATCACCTCTCATTCACACCTATGGGCAATTTAGAGTCACCAATAAAACCTGTGTGAGTGCATGTTTTTGTGCTTACCACTGCACCGTGAACATATATCAGCAAATATCAGTTTAGGGGGAGAAAAGTGATTTTTGTTCACTTAGTCTTCTCCACACTGACAATATTGTATGGGTATGCATATCTGCAGTGCATATCTTCAAACATACAAAAGCCGTTTCTCCTAAAAGAATACAAAGCCCACGGTGCACACAGCACAATAGGACCCAACACCTGGGTGTGAAAGGCATTGTTATGACTTCACCCATCGACACCACATTTCATGCCACAAACACAGAAAATGAAAACTCTCATTGAACACCGTTTAATTTTCCACCAGACCCGCCATTATGGCCTTTGGCGATGCAGTAATGCCGACATCATGAGCATTTAACACATGCTTGTACTTAAGCAGGCTGCCCAGTAAACAAGTGCAGGCCACAGTTTATGCAGACATGGAGACTGGTCTGCCTTGGCCTAATGGGTAAGTGGATTTCAGATGAAATGTGTGCATGAGACTCTCAGCACCCCATTACACTGCGAACACATGAATTCTGGCTACTCGTTGGCTCATCATTCAAAACAGAATAATAATAATAAAAGGAAATCATAGAAGGATAGAGATTATAAACTGATGGTCAGTGTATGGTAACACAATGTTAAACAGCATTTCAGGGTCACTTTTCATAAAGCCGTCACGCAAATACTCAGCCACAGGCTATCACCCTCTATCATTTCACTGCATAACCTCAATTTGAACAAGACAATGTCCAATTCAATACTTCAGCAACAGACTGCCAATCCATTGAGCTCTGACACATCATTACCTGCTTCGGAAACAGTTGTTCAAAGAAAATTCCAACTCCCGTTGGAAGAGTAACATTAGCAGATGGAAAGTGTCACAGATGGGGAAATAACAGTTGCTAAAGCGATGCTGGATGACCCTTTAGCTGCTTCAAGTGCCTCTGATTTTTGTTTATAGTTACAGTAATTTTACAGAGTGGCTGATGCTCGCAGTGATGCACTCGGCGTACAGCCAAATCCTGCAGGAACAGTGAAGACAATGGAAATGGCACGCAGCTCACCATATATATTTTTTTCTCTTTTTCTTTGTCTCATAAATGTAATATCTAGAGCCCGACCGATATATGATTTTTGAGACAGATGCTTATACTGATTTTAGAGGGGAAAATAACCGATATAGTCATTTTATGAGATGGAATGGAAATAAGGCTTTTATTATGTGGATTGTGCACTTTTTTCACCACTCTGCAAGGGTACCTGGAGAGCTACTTTCTCAAACATAAAACCTCATTTACTATTATAACGGTGTTATACATTATACAAATAATGTATTACATTGTCAGCAAATTCTATATAAATGATAACTGAGAAAATATAGAGTAAATAGGAATAAAATAAATAGCTAAATTAACATCATAACTGTTCAGTTGAAAAAAGAATAGAAAACATTGCTAAAACCATTTCTAAATCATGCCAAGCAACATTTTCTGCATTATATATTGTCCAATCAACATTTTCATTTTCAGGGACACGCCGATAATATCTGTCAACAGACTACTATGTAAAGAGAAAAAGTTACTTTTAAGATTCAGATTTTGAGCTATGGGAAGTGGACAGACTCATAAGATCAGCAAATAATCAAAAAGTTGTCAGTAGACTAACAGTAATATAAAAATTAACTGAAAATATTTGCTAGCGGAAGACTGTATTTATTGCTCTCGCTGATAATAAAACATCTGTGCTGCATTTACATAATGTTTGATATGATAATAAGCTGAAGTGTTTACATCAAATATTTAGTTTAGATAACATCCAGCTTTGAGGTAGGATGACTCAAACACAGCTCTGACTGAAGTGCTCAGTTCTTAGGTGGCCTGACGTTATCCAAGTTTACTGCCAGCGTTTCCTGTAAGAACTAAGACAAACAAAAAGGAGCCAGACAACATCCAACACTCCTTTTTCCCCTACTTGTCCACTGACATACTGTCTAGTAGACAAGCCAGTTGCTATTTTCTTCTGTGCTGTTCTTTTATCAAATAAACAACAGTAATTTACAAAAGGTACGGTCTCTGTCAGCTGCAAATTAATGAGAGATATAAAACATGGTAAGCCAATTAAAATGTCACTGACAAAACATATCATAATAATCCCACCAGGAATGATGGTTTCTTTTGATCATACATTACTTTAACGGGTCGCTGATTTGTAAACTTGTGTAACAGAGGTCTCTTATTACTCACAGAGAAAAATATTTAACAAGAAGGAAACAGAAAAACAACCACTGCTTTATGTCTGCCCGAGCTGTTAGGATGATGTCAGGCAAGTGACAGATGTGACAGTTATCCTTCTAAATATGTGACGCTCTGCAAGAAAGTACAACAATTAGGGCCAGTAACACTACCTGCACATGCCTGAGTTAATTCTAATTCCATCTCAGCTGCACCCAAAAAGGAGCCAAATAAATCTTTAAATTTGACAGCATTTATCCATGTAAATCGTATTTCCATAAAACACTAAATGGCAAAGAATTGCATGCAATCTCCTGTTCTTCTAAGCACTTGCAAACACATATTATTATTATATATGCTGACTTAAGCACATCTTTTAAGACTCTCCTTTAACTAGGGGGAGATGCAGGAGTGTCAGACATATGTGCACATATGAAATGGCAGCTCATTAATTTTTACTTCAAACAGCCTACAAAGCAAGGTGATTAATTAAAACAGCAATCAAACTATAAAGACGTATCTGCTGATGTACTATGTCAGCAGTTTAAGATTAGAAATGAAATCTCTGATGTCATATAATAAGGTCAAATGAGGCCTAATCATGTGATTCAGGAGACAATTAAAAAAATAAATACATGACTAAAACAACATGTTTGCTTTTTAACCTTACAACAAACAAACACAAACAACTGCAATGGCATCTTTGGCATGTGAGCGCAGCGAGCTGAGAGGAATTTGATATGGAACATGAGTGAAAACATGAACCATGTGCTGAGAGCAAAACATCCTGTTGGCACATGTGCGGTGTGTAAACCGGCCGTGGGAGAATCCAGAGCGGAGACAGGAGGGCCGCAGCAGGGTGTCCTCTGAACTCTGGGATACATAACAATGTGCAGACTGATCTCATTCTACTCAACACTTTCTAAATCTGCACAGTGCTGACAGTTTAAATAAAGCAGTGGCAGCTTTCTAAAAACTCATGAATGACAACTTTTTTAACTTTAATTTAGTGCCTTGCACTTGGAGGGCTTCTTCGGGAGACAAACTTTTTTTCACTACAGCAAGCATCAGCCTGGTTCAAGACCTCTGGACAGGAGGTTAAGTGTTTACTGAAAAAAATGTGAGAGCTCTGTTAGTGGGATTAAAAAGTGAGGCTGTCATCAGAGTGTGCCAGAGCCATACAAATAGTGACACACATGCATGAGATCATTTCAGCTACTCAAGTTGTTGTAGGATCAGTTAGCATGAGTCCTTTAATAACATGAAAAACAGAAAAATTTTGGGTGTGAAAACTACAAGTTTATAAATTGTGGAGAAAGAAGTGTTCCCACCAAACTATGTAACCTGCTCTTCTTCTCTGCTTGACGCTGGGCATTGAATTGCCTTGTGGGTACTGTAGGCACCATGTTTATACAAGGAAAAACAACGTGTGGAAAAGGGTTGGGTGACATCTACTGAAATGGCATATGACAATGTCCAAAGTATAAGATAGATTGATGATAGCTGCAGCCTACCTGCAACATGAGGGAGGGAGGAGCAAAAATGTCTATGGATAGCATAACTGCTATTTGCAATAACTCACAGCATCTGTGATGGAGGAGGAGCCCTACTAAGTTAATTATCCATCTCAAGAACCGACCACTTCGATGACTTTGTGACAGCAAATAACTTAAAGGATTAGGGGTGTGCCATATCGTATTGTTCACGATTATACCGGTATATTTTTTTTGTGGGTAAAAAAAATGCATATCATATTAGCAACATTCCTACTTCTTGACGTAGTGGTGTAAGGATTTCCCATTCATTACCTAGACTGTGGCAGCCCGATATCGTCTACATTTCAAGCTACAGAAAGTATATCTACACTACTTATAATTATTTTACGTTTTATCTCTGCTCAGCGTGTCTGTCACCTGACCCTCACCTCTCCATCCTCCTAGACATGCGCGTGCATTCACACATTTAAACACACGCGCTGAATACAGAAAGCTGCTGCACGCATAGATATATCTATGGCCCTGCCTACCTACTCTCCGTGTGCATCTGCGCACGCTAATCTAAATCCTATCAACCTGTCCGGTCTTGTCAGAGGTCCAAACGGCCCAAACACACTGTTGCATTATGCTGTTCGTTAGCCGTGAGCTAACATTAGCTAACAATTAAAGTTGTTTTAATCACAAAAAGCTACTATTACTTCCTGTTGCTAAACAATGCAGCTTTCAAAATAAAAACACAGAATCCACCACAGAATTTACAAGACAAAATAAGATGCCTTAAAATAAAAACATAGAAGAACCCTTATTCTCCTTTACAATAATTAATCAAAATAGGCAAAGACTGAGATCAGATGAGATCAGTGTATATGATGGAATAGTGGCATTAGAATGTGTGAGAGGCACAAAATTTGGGCTTTTATGAAAAAAAAAATGTCTACATTTTGCTTACATTTATGCTATCAAAATGGACGAGATTGATCACATTGTAATATAAAATGTACAAAATTTTCTCGCGGGGGCCCCCCGGACCCCCTAGATGGATATTTTTATTATTTGCTAATATTTTAAATTTAATAATTTATGATTTGCAATTTACACTACATTTAGATTTAAGATTGATTTTTATTTTGTTGTCCAATTTGTATTTATTTATACAAACTAAAAAATATTTTTCTATATATTTTTCAATATCGTCAAGTATATCGTTATCACAAAAATACTCTGAAATATCGTGATAAACTTTTAGGGCCATATCGCCCACCCTTAAAAGGATATTAGTAATCAGCCAAATGAGTTGTAAAACATCAGCATATCGGATATCTCCCTAATCCTGACCGCTTCCAAAAAAAAAAGCTGATAACAAAAACATGATGCGTTTAAATAAGGTGAAAACAAAGTGGCAATGACAAAATGATTATGAGGCTGCTTTTCTGCATGTTTTAATCCACTGACTACAAGTTCCATGATCCCTGCTGAACATTTTATTAAAGTTCTTATTGCATTGAAGATAAACATCTGAGATTTGAAGCTGATGACTGGAAACCTTTCAATGCTGTAAAACCACCAAATTAAATATGGTGGCTCACAAATTCACATTCTATTCTTCACAACATTCACATCTGCTTGTTGGTCCTGCAGATCTGATTTGCCAGCAACATACGTTCTTTTACATTAAGTTTGGTCCCTTTTCTCAAATAATTGACAGGAATTTAGCCACAAAAATGCATAGCTTATGCCTCATTACTTAGATAACAGAGAAGCCTATTATTTTGTCTGCCAACTGAAAAACCGTTTTTTAAATTACAGGCTTTTCTAAAGGCTGAACAGTTGGACAGGAGTTGAAAAGAACATCCCCAGTTTCATATATATTTTAGAGCGTTCAGCAGCTCTGATTTATATCAAAGACATTTTGCTTGACAAGTGCTTGATGGTGTTTTCTCGGTTCAGGTTATGCGAGGACAATACAGCGCTCCTCCCTTCCAGCACAGCAGATTGTAAAGGCATCACAGCTGAAAAACGACACAAGACCCATGAGCACACATCACATGTTGCAATCGATTCTGTCCTCGTTTTTTTTGTGTGTTTTTTTGGAATATGCAGCAAATAATGTGGCATTAATTTAAAGCAGTTATCTAGATTGTCTCGATTAATTTGACAAAGTCAACATGGTGGTTACAGTTAGTTAATAAGATCCACACCCTCTAATTGTCCCCATGTAATTATTTAATATATCTAATCACTGTCACTGCACGTAAAGAACCGAGAGATGTTGCAGGGAGAAGACATAAAGGACTGATGCTGGCACATAGAGCGGGGTCTGGTATCCATTATTTTGTGGAGAGACTGACTTTCTGGGAGATTCCGCTGTTTTGACACTGAAGGAATGTAAACAGGGTTGATTTCTGCAGTAATGGCTCCAATCCACACACAACAATCGAAAAAAACAATCGAAACATAGGCTCTAATAAACCAAATCAACATGAATATTTTCACCATAAGCTAGTTTCAGCCCCTGGTTTAATAGAAAGGTGGACAAATTCATAATGACATTTCCAATAACAAGAGGGCAAATACCTCATAGCTCAGACGTCAGCCAATATCCATGTATTTTAAACACACCACCATGTAAATAAACGGGGTGTTTGTACACCTGGTTAACCCAACACTTGTGCCGTGTCAGAATTATCAAGCAAAATCCTTTGTGTCAAAGGATTTCTATAAAGACAGGAGCTTTTTAGATTACGGAACACAAAGAGAGGCCCTAAAGGCACGGGCTAAATCTTTAAATTTGCAGAGCTGCTTAGACAAAATCCTCTGCACTGGCAATAATCACAAGAGGACTTAAGGTGAAACTTGGAACATTCACAGAAAAGTCAACACAAGCAATTCAAATGTGAAAAGTTATACAACTACTATTTCTCCTGCATCGGATTTCATAACAAATGACAACTCTAATCCAGGAAAGGTTTGACATCTCAGTCCACCGTCTGCTCACATGCCTTCACTCAAGTGGGACAGATTACTAATAAAGCCAGACTTATGAACCCCCCTGGCGATGAGCACAATGGCTACTATGAGAGAACTACGTTTCCCAGATTTTATGAAAAGAGCGGCAAGTGTGATGTTTTCACACCAGCTCCCAAACGTCCCTCGCTCCAGTGAGTGCAGCAGCTCTCAGCTGATTCAACATGGAGCTAATGAGATGTCCTCAGGGAGCCGCAGCAAAGCATGATCACACACGCAATGCAAAGAACCCATTGGGTAAGCACTCGTGCTCATTATTACTTTAACATGTGCATTTGTACTGTAATGTAAAGATGGGATGTCAACAAACAAACAAACAAACAAGCCAAGTCTGCCAGACTTATTAGCTTCAAGAGTTTCTTCCATGTAAAAGTAATTTTTAGAGATAAAAAATGTGTCCAATTTAATCTGGGATCAGATTTTATTCACACCAGATGTCAAAGTCAAAATCTTAAATTGCATCTGGTGACAATGTGTAAAAATGATGAGACAAGACAATTTACTTATTATTAACAGCTGAATCAGTGCTATAGTTGTATTAGTCATTTTAATGGATGAAACTTCTATCAAGGTTGGAGGCTGACTGATTTTGACACTGATGCCTATTTTAAAGGGGAGAAATACACAGATGATTTGTGTGGTTGCAGATATACTGAATTTATTAACCAGTTCCTTTCTGATTTCCAGTGAGTGTTATGAAGAAGCACAGACCAAATTTCCTCTGAATAGGCCTACAACCAATCTGAGCAAAAAAGCAAGTGATGCAGCTGAGTGGCGTTTTCAAGCAGGAAAAACTAATTTCAGCTTACCAGTGCACTAATGTGTTTCTGAAAACATCTGAGGGGAGAAACAGGGAACACACTAACAGACTCTTGGTTCATATGTGATGGGTGCTGCCTAGTTTGGTGGGTGGAAATCTATCTGGAAGACCAGAAGCATCTACCATTGAAAATAAAACACGAGCTCGGCAGATTCAACTGGTTTCCAAGCTAATGGTATAAGAAGGCTGTGTTCTTTAACTTAGATACATTTAGTATCAGTCAATACCGGCCATATATATGAAAAATAAAGAAATAAAAGCTGTATGACAATTCCTAAATCACAGAAAACATTGATTTCTGCATTACATGTTATGTATAAAAATATTTAAACAACTTATTTGTAATGTTATATTGTGAGTGTGTGTATTTATATGCTATATCAAGATATAGCATATTTCTTGTAAGATACGTTAAGGATTTTGATACAATCACGAGTGAGGAAATGTCCAACTTTGACTAATCGAGTGATTAAAACCCTGATAAATCACCACATAAGAATTTCGATTTTTCAATGATTTTCCTGCAACACTGGCAAATAAAATGATTTAATGAGTTATTTTGGGTTATAACTATCCTATCTTACAGGATACACATTTATATCAACCACTTCTTTTCCTCTCACATACACTGAGTAGAAGAAGACCTTAAAGTAACAGTGAATTCAGTACAATCAATAGCATTCACTTAGGTTGTTCTGCAGCGAGGAGGGGGGCTGTTCTCATCAATCAACTCTAAGCGGCTCACTTCAAAGACAGGATGTTTCTACATGTGTATCACCTTGCAGCTGACGCACAGTTGGCAGTAATAGGGTTGACATCGTAATGAAAATAGACAAAAGCCAACACTTAAATTTCCCTGTGAACTGCTCTGGCGTACGTTACGTAAGTTGGCACCTAAACAAAAGACATCAGCGCCTGAGAAACGCTTTAACTGCTTCTCCAAGACAACAGCGGTATCTAATCACCGAGTACAGATTTGGGGAAGTTTACAATTACAGCAGAACTGGCTGTTTGCTTTATGTGAGCTCTATATCAACATTGCCAGAGAAGCATCCTGAGCTTTCAACAGGACTTCTTTATGTTTGTTAAAAAGAAAGCTGGGAGGTTATTAATATTTTCTGTCAAGCAAATATGCCTCCTACTACAAATGCTGCTTTTGGGATAAAACCGTTCTTCCATTAATCCATCATGTGAGATCTTCGAAAATAGTCTGGAAATAGATGTGATGCTTTGAAGTCTGAGAAAAAGTGTAAAATATTTGATCTTGACAACACAACTGGTTTTCTTACAAACTATATTTTAGTATCTAAATTTCTACAAAATAAACATTAAATATATTCTGTAATGTGCACAAACTATCCAAGAATTTAATTTTCTCTATTTTGATTTACAGCATTTTTTTTTTTAGCAAAGGAATTAAATGTATTCTATAATTACCTCTCTATAATAGTTTTCATTGTGTTGTGTAGTAGTGTGGTTCGCCATTACTGCACTGAGGGAATCACAGGAAACAAAGCAGTATGTGAGTTAGAGTTTTTCTGTTCTCTGTGACGTTTACATGAACTCAATATTTCGGTTTGTGACCTCATTCGGATAACAGTATTCCATCTAAGCTGTTACATTGTTAAAGAAAATGAATATTCCACTAATATTCCATTATTTTGCATCGTGCACACTCTGAAGAGCGGCTGGAGCAGCTTGTGTCATTTTGCATAACATTTTTTCCACATCCATACCCAAAAACCTGTTGATATTTAAGACTTTCATATTTTTTAAAGTAGGTGTGCTTTTCCTTTTGACTAGAAATGTGGCCTTTTCTTTTGGACATGCATCTCTACCTCAGCCTTGCAAACTCTAGTTGGTTCAACAACCATAGCAACACACATCCTTGGGCAAGATACTGAACATCAAATTGCTCCCAAATCAACAATGCTGATGTTGCTGCAACATCAGCGTAAGAATGAATTCCTGATGGTGGCAGGTGGCTCCATGCAAGGTAGCCTTGGCCACCAGTGTATGAATATGAGTGTGATCGTAGTGTTCGTAGTGTTAAAGCGATTTGAGTGGCTGCTACGACTACAAAAGCGTAATACAAGTGCAGTCCATCAACCATTTATAGCTGCCTGTAAACATATAAGAGTTGCAAACTGCAGTAAAAACCCCAATTCAGATGCATATTCCAAAAAATGCTATATCTGTATATCTCTATATCTCTCTCTCTCTCTATATCTCTCTCTATATATATCGCTTTAACACTACATAATCACACATATATATATATATATATATATATATATATATATATATATATATATATATATATATAGATATAGATATAGATATATCCGATTTCTTTATCAGAAAAGCTGTTTTCAGTATAAGGCCTAATTCAGACAGAAAATGCGATTTACATGACCCTTGTGAAATTTGGAAAACTGTCATATTGTGGAGGAATATTAGTATGCATGTAAACAGTACATGAACGAGAAGTGCATTACATCGTAAATGTAATTATTCTTGCCTGACTTCTTATTAAAATAATGTGTTTTTCTGGCTGCAGTGACACAGATACACTGTTGATCCTGTGTTGGATTTCTAACATGGAAAGCTGCTCATTCAGTGTTTGCTGCAGTTCAAACCCGCACACAGCAGCCCTGTGTGTCACCAAATCACCCAGAGCTGAAATCTTAAGGAATAAAACTCGACGCTTTGAAACCGCTATCACTTCTCCAGCTTTGGCAAACGAAGTTAATACCCACAAAATTGAACACCTGTCAGCGTACTTCTGTGCTGAGCAGAAGTCTCTCTCTGTACTCAAAACGGCTCCTCTCTCCTCTCAACTCCTGCAGGGTTGCCAAGCAACTGTGCTATCAAATAAACGCACTAAGTGCCACATGTTACTTTCCAGCAGACAAAGATGACAGCCTGCCAGAGAAACTACACTCACGGACCCGAGGTCACACAGACAATAAGGTCTAGAAATAATCAGAAATAGACTTTAAGTTGTAGTCTCATAACTGTTTTCCACTATGTCAATAAATAGTCCATTATGACGTCAAAATAACAGCAAGTTTTATGCAGACATGAGCATTTTTGCAGTCCAGTCCAGGAAATAATAAGCCATGCATCATCAAGCTGTTGCTGGTAACATGTTTGGGTTATCATCTCCTCCTTTATCTCTCTCATGTGAATGTTGCCAAGAGATTACAAAACTCTACACATTCCTGGTGCCTGGTATCTAGTGAGTTAGATCCCCCACGGAGCATAGGGAGTCAGTCTCACTTGACAAGCCAAGAGTTGCACTGTTCACATTGCATTGTGCTGTTGGGAAATCATTGACATTTTACATCCATCAGTATTTCAGCCATAGGGTCAAACAGGTCTTTCTTAAAAACATGAGGATTTCACTGATGGGAATTCATTCCTCGATTACCATACTTGATTACTCAACCCTCTCAGTTATCTCCAATATGTCCGATTGAAGTAGATTATTCTTAATAGAACTGCCCTAAGGAAATCAACACAATCCAGTTAAGGTCTTTTCTAAAATCCCAGCTCTTGGACAAACTGCTCTTTTTCCATCCTCTCTCTTCTTTTGTTCAAGTGGAGAATATTCTGGCAGCGGCCAGGCCTCGATCAAGAAGGTACTCTTATAAAAATGCTTTCTCTCCAATCAAGGCAAGTGGAGAAAAGGCAGATTGTACTGGATGTTGAATGAGGAGGGAGAACAACAAACCAAAACCCGAGGTTCTCCAAAGATAAACACTGAAAGCTCTTGGGGGGAGTGGTTAAGGGCCGGGTGGTGTGTGTGTGTGTGTGTGTGTGTGTGTGTGTGTGTGTGTGTGTGTGTGTGTGTGTGTGTGTGAGTTTCTGCATTTATGCGTGTGTGGTGAGTGCGCACGCGTGCGGGATAAGTCGGGGGTGCCCCCCCGATGAAACGTTTCTAAAATAGCAACCGCAAACCAGACAGAATGTAAATCTGCACTTTGAAAAGGGTTGAAGAAAAAGAGCTTTGAGGGACGTAGAAAAACAGGTATTCATTTCAGCCCATTTACAGTTCCAGGAGCAGAGAAATGGGTCACAGCACTCCAGCTCCACTCGGACGGTTGAAATAGGACTCCTGGTTTTATTTTCTTGAGTAATGAATTACAGGTTTTTCCGCCGACTGAAGCTCAATTATATTACAGCTCCTGAAAGCCTCATCATGCCCAGGATGAAGGAATTCAACGCGTAAGCAAAGTCGAATAGAATTGTTTAATTGTATCAGCATGTTTCTGTGAAATCTGTAAAAAGGAGAGAAAAAAGGAGAGAGAGAGGGAAAATGGCAAGAGGCAGCTGAGCCCAGAGGAGAGCAAAACTCAACAGTTAAGTCAACTGAAACATTTAAATTACTATTTTAATGTGTTCGCTTCCTATATAGTAAGGCTACACAATATATCATGTTTCATCATCGTCACTAGAGCCTGACCGACATATCAATCAGCCAATTTACATCACCCGATATTGGACTATTGCAGATGTATCGTTATTTTTTTAGTTGACTACATGACTTTATTACCCGCTGACTCCTGTATGACTTGTGTCTAATGTTGTGTTTGGGGATGTTGTGGAATTTTTTGTCCTCGTTTGTGTTTTTATATCAAACTTTTTATTTTGCTGCCCATCTTGACCTGGAGATTGCATCTCAAATAAAATAAAATGCGGAATACATTTTGCCTATAACCCGCCTCGCGTCCTAACCCCAGGCTCCATAATATTGATGGTGGGTCACAAGCATCAAGTATCGGCCTGGCTCTAATCATCACGATATCAACTTGTGCAATAAATATCTTGAATGACTAAGTTGTTGCACTTTGACCGTAACAATGTATTAAACTACTTGGATTACTTTTGTCAATTTTTCTTGACTTGGTTCAATAGGACTATCAGTAAAAAACTGCAGACATCACTTTTTTTTATTCGTTCCTTTTGTGTTCAGTTCTGTGTTCAATTTGTTCAATTAAAGAATGTCTTCAATAATCTTGTTTTATTTCAAAAAGCAATTTGTTTTATTTTTAGCAGTGAACTGAAGGCAGCAGAAAGACAGTTTAATAACTGTTTATTTATTGCAAGTAATATAATTTCCCAGAACTTCACATATCTTCCTCATGTCGTGCAGAGCTACTATATAGCTTTCTCTTGGAAAATGTATACTTTTATACAGACACATACAGACATTTTGTTGATGAAGGCGTCTGATTTGTGGCTGTGCCTGGATGTTCAGGTAAAAAATACTTCTGCTTAACATTTAGCAGACAAAGTGAATTATTCCTATAACATTTACTGGTGCAGTATGCTTTTTATGGGTTAGTTTCTCAAAGTCAGTAGGACATATTGCTGTTAAGTGAAATCACATATCTCCATATTTGGTGCTTTTAAGGTTTTAAGATGACCTGAGGCATGAATTGCTAACACCTGGCTCTTCTTCATGTTTCATGAACAGCTGACATTTTGGAGAAAGATGGTTTCCACTAGACAGATATGACAGTATGCCTCTCAAAGAGTGCATCAATAGGAAAAGTTTCGGAATTACGGCAAAAGTAATTAAGCATAAACTGCTGAAGCTAATAAAATGATTTACCTCCTTTAATCCTCCAAATCAAACGCATTTTCTTTTTACTTTCTGCACATACTCAAGCTGCCCTTACAAAATATATACTATTGCATGTAGTATGCATACAATTGGGAATTCATTACATTGCATGCTGATCTTTGACCCTCTTGCTCATATGTAGTGCAAAGGGTCAGAACAGCCAGAAAAGCATGCTTGCTTGTATAATGCAAAATGCAACCAGATGCAATAGGACATTCTGGTGTTTTTGATATTCTGAATTTGACTTACAATGCATTGGGACGTATTAAATCTATTTCTGGCATACTAAATAGTATGTTGGTATGGATATCGGAACACACCCTTATTTTTCCTGTATCTTCTTTCTCCTTGCCTTTAATATAAGCACGTAGTACTCCTCCTACTCAGTCATTCATCATGCCAGCAGATAAATAACAAAATATACAGTCAATGCATCCAAACAACAGGTCAGTCCAATCCTTTCCCTCAAATTGACAATTAGAGATTCTTGCTATTTTACATGTCGAGGCACAACATAGAAGCAAATGTGCGTGACAGGGAATGCTTTATTGGAATAAACGGGAAACTTTTTTCCGTCCTACACAACTACAAAATTAGAGCAACTGCTGCTTTGGCACATTCACAACATTCACCTACATTTTGTACAGGATCCAATGAGAATCTGCTTTATACATCACAATATCTCCAAACGACAGATGACAACCTCATCTTACACATCAGAAATTATTTTCCTCTCTAGTGCTGGCTGCGTCTACCGTTTTCCACTCTTCACTGCATTTTTCCAAAAAGTGGTCTGTGTAAGGTTTCTGCTTCTTCATCTTGACTTGGCTTAATATAAATGGCATTACATGAAACAAAGTTCTGCTCTGTAAACGTCAAAACTACTAAAGCTACTTTAATATTGTACCTACCAATCAATAACAGAGACCATGATGTATGATTGTAGCAATAACTGTGCAGCCCTACCATCAACTTTTTAGCCTCAGAACAGTGGGAGTGCAAGACACAAAAACACAAGTGCTGTGGAGTGTTTTCAATAATATCTCAGCCTGGGTTTGGTTGGGTTAGAAGGTTAGAGTGTGGATTGTGTTGTAGTGTCATGATAAAGACCAGGGAAAGTCCAGCAACTCCACAGTGGATCTGATGGAAGCTGGAACAACAGAGCAGTGTTCGAATGCTCAAGAGGGAGCAACCGAGGAGGAGAACGAGTGAGAGAAGAGAAAGCCTGCAGCACATTCCCCACAAGACACTCACTTCCTGTCTGAGAGTCTTACTCAGCACCCAGGAGGAAGAGGAGGATGAGGCCCTCACACATACTCCACTCATTATGTGGGTATAGAAGCCAGAGAAATAATTCTCCAAAGAATAAAAAGGGAAAATAACTGATAAATACAATAATTACATTTTCACTAGAGAGCAATTTTCTCTTCTCACAGGAAGTTTCCACTGGTGTTCAAATGAAAATATTCTTATTTTGTGTGGCCTTCAAATTAAGTTGTGTAGGACAAACATTGTAACACACATGCAGGCTAAAAAATATTTTTTTTAAATGCCAAATATCAATTCCAATGTTTCCCCTGTAATTGTTCAAGCCTGGTGGGCTGCCATGCCAATGTGAACCTCGCCAGGCCCAAAACATTTTCTTCAATTAAATGCCAAAAATAATGCCAAACATTTATTCCAGTGTTTTTCCCTATATTCATCCTTCACGGGTTCATGAACAAGGCAAGTGTTAGTTCACGTCTGTAATAAAAGCAGTTGCGTGCCTGTAATCTAAACTGCTAAAGCCAGTATAACGGGTGATTCACGCCACATTTCCCCAAACCGGACGAGGATTTCGTTCTGGGCTCCTTCCTCGATGAGTATTTTCTAGGGTGACACAGGAGTTGAATTTCACTCCCAATCCCAGAAGAAACAAGTCTCATGACTTGTTATTGACTGAAAATGCCTTCACTAAAGAGCACAAAAACATAAGAAACACACTGGCCAGGGGTCTCTATACTTTTTCTAATGAGGGCCAGCTGCTCGAGCCCTGTTTCTAACACTTTTAAAGGGCTGGAGTCTGTCAGGGATAATATTTATTTATATACAGGAGGCTGCAAAAGTAGGTATACAGTAATGAAAAACAAAACATATTTTATCGATTATATAAACATATCAATAATAAACATTAATATCTCAAATGTTTAAACTAATACTGGTAATACTAGAATAATCCTGACTGTATACCTACTTTTACAGCCTCCTGTATAAAAACTAAAAACTAAACTAAAGACTTATTATTCTGTGGGATGGTTGACTTATTTTCGTGTCCCGTAATAAATAGCTGAATTCACTCCCATCCCACAGAATCCCTATCTCTATTTAACCCTGTCAGCGCGGTGGATTCAATGAAAGGCAATGTGAAGAGTCGTTCGAAAAGTAACATGTATAAAAAGAAAAGTGAATGATAATGATATCCACTTAAGAATCTTTAAAGTGTTAAATTTAACTGAATTTGGTGTGGTGAAATGAGTCTCCCCTTAGCTTATCCACCATACCAAAGGAGTCATTCTAGGGGAAACTCTGCCTATTGTATATTAAACAGCACTGATAACATAAACACTGCATACTGAGAATACCTTGCACTTTCTCATCACCATACACAACAGCTTTCCATTCTGAGACAACACTACCCAATTAATAGTCTGTGGTTTAGGAGCAGGAAAACAAATTAGTTCAATGAAGAAAATGATTCACTTAGTCTAATTGTAGGCTGTTGTTGCAGTTCCTCAGCAAACATGTTGTTACGATGTGAGCACACACTGGCCCTCCAGGAGGCCATGCACAGTCACAAACACCATGAAACTCATCGGAGCAGGGAATCCCACAGCCAGAGCTCCTCAAATTGAACCAGAGTGATGTTTGCTTCAAAGACTTGTGTGGGAAAACCTTGTTGCACATGTAGACACTTACTTTGCTTGGGGAAAATGTTACCTCTTTCCCACACTTGCCCCTGGTTTCTTAACTTGCTAAAATAAAAGCACAAAGTTCTCTTACACTGTTCTCCGCATACATAAAACTATCTTTCAAGCATTCATGCTGTGTCAAGGTATCCAAGCCATTAACTTGGGAGTTCTATTGGAGGGTGCCAACAGTACAACAGTTAAACACAGATGGCTGTCAGGGTGAGATTTTGTTGTCACTTTACACTCTATTTACGGATCTAAGCCCAGGAACCTGCGTCCCTGCCAATGTGAGAGACAATAAATTTGTAATTGCAAAGCATTTAACAATTTCCAATTTCTCCTGAAGCGAACAGTGCCAGAACGGAGGCGTAAAATACGGCAGATCCAAATAAAGAGCA
Source organism: Centropristis striata (assembly GCF_030273125.1). Lineage (NCBI taxonomy): Eukaryota > Metazoa > Chordata > Actinopteri > Perciformes > Serranidae > Centropristis > Centropristis striata. The sequence continues at coordinate 17,876,166 of NC_081536.1, forward strand.
GTTTAAGTGTGTACGCTGGGATTTTGCTTCAGTGTAGAGACGAGCTGGTGAGTCACAAACACATTTTAATGGGCACAGAGTGCTTCAGGGTCATTTTTATTCTCCAAAATTTATGCAACCCCTGACTATATGGCTCTTGAGAAGTCTTACGTCCCACTCTGACCCCTTTTCGGAGTCGAGCCAGGTTTATCATTAGCAAAAACAGATTCCCGACTAAAGCTAATAGAATTACCATTATGGCCTTAGACTGAACATGCATTGGGGTAAATGCACTTAAAGGAGAACCAGGTATGGCCGTCCAGATTAATACCGTAAAAACTATGGTGCCAAATCAGTTAACCATATAATGAATAACATTCTAAAGGTGAAAAATAATAGATAAAAACAAATAAAATAGTTTAGCAAAAGTCATTCCTAATTCCCGACCCTTTCAGACAAAAAATGTATAAACCAAATCAATGCATGCATGATTACAATTCTCTTTGTGTATAGAGTGCTGCAGGGATGATGTATTTTTGTAGGTTAATGGAAATAAGCATCGCCCTGGCTCCCTTGATAAAACACCAATGGGATTTTGGGGGATTATGGCAGAAAATAAACTCTGGGGCAAACAAAAGTTTGTTATATCTATACTTTACATTGTATTCAGTAAGATTATCTTTCGAATGAAAGCCCAGAAGTAAAACGCTCATGTTAGGCGATAAACTACATTAGAGCAGCGCAACTAAAATGTCACCACCACTGAGCTGACGATGACAATAATCTTTTTTAGCAACAACCTCTGTGATGTCATCAAGCTACTTGCTAACAACCGCCTTTTTTACTCACTCATTCCTGCAGTACTCTATTTTGTTATCCGACATTTGCTATAATTCCTTTGTTATTATTTTTGGGAAAGATGTGACAACTTCCTGAAACCTTTAAAAGACTGACTGTATATCACAGCCAGAGGGAGAAAACAGGAGCAGAGAGATTTCACAGCTCTTCTATGAGGCAACACACCACAGAAAATCAGTGAGCAATTTTTGGGTTCCCCTACAGTTATTAGGCCACCACTGTAACCTTAAACTTGGCCAAGAGGTCCACCACCGAAGCATCTGGCATTTTTCAGGCTTATTTGTCTTACTTGCATTACACAGCAATCCCTGATTATGGCAATTAACTATCGTCTTATTTAAACAACATCAACACGGAGACAGCAAAGCAAATGTTATTGATTTTAGTATCCAGACATTGATCAGCCCATCAGGAGTCGGGTACAAGGGAGACCGCATAAAGGGATTTGATCAATATACTGGATTATCATACACTGGAGGCAAATGAAATTGAACTGCAGCAAACACATTTTAATCAATATATCACAAACAAAGTTACATGTTTAGTAGTGATGTTTAGTCTATTAGTCAGAAAATGAATTTAGGAGGATTTGATAATTGTACAGAAATGCCAAATATGCTGAGGTTTTCCATTGTGAGGATTCGTTTTTTTTCTGTTCCATATTATACATTTCTATTAATTTGATTTGGACTCATCATCAGACAAAACAAGATTGATTGATTTTCTTCATTTTGTGACTTTTTTAGTTTAAGTGGTTGAAATTGATTTCATCAAGAAAATAAGCCCAATTTTAAGTTCAAGTTCCAAGTCTCTTTCCATTTGATTGTCTATCTATATATAAAAAGTATCCCTATTCTTTGTGCATTTTATTATGTCTTTCACTCAAAACCTCTACTGTAGTTGAAGGGCAGACATGGTTTATCCATATGCAAGAGAGTGAATTAATGTTTAGCTATACTGTAGACAAGCTAGCTTACCTCAACGCACTTTACCTAAATATTAACCACTGACAAAATAATGCATAAAAGAGGTGTTTTTTTGCTGAACCAGATGGCCAGCCAAAGTATTCAGCCTGCAAAAATTGCAAAGTAGTGCAGAAACTAGGGCTGTAACTCTTGATTGTTTCCATTATCAATTAATCTGCACATACATTTTTTTCATTGTTTGGGCAATGAAATATCAGAAATTACTGACATATTAAATGCAGATGTCTTGTTTTGTCAGTCCAAAACCCAATGATATAAAAATATAAAAAACCCAACGATTTCCACTTTAATATGATATAAAACAGATTAAAGAATGAAAACAGCATATTCTGCCATTTTTGCATGAAAAATTATACTTTAACGATGGATTGATGATCAAAAAAAGAGGGTGGATATTTTTCAGTTAATAAACTAATTAGGTCGACTAATTGATGGTGTTCCTGCAGAAACATTACCTGGATCTAATAAAAAGTTGAGCCACTGAGCTATTATTGTTTGGGAAGTGATCGCAGCATGAATCGAGCAGTGGCTCTTTGCCGAGGGTCGAGCACTCCTAATTTTTCCAGGAAAGGGAAGCCAGAGATACCGTCACAGACAATAAAACCCTGAGTAAAAATATACTGGAGTTCCCATAAAATCATTTCATTAGAGTCCAGATTCTGGCCTTCAGAACATGATGTACCACGTCAAAGTCTGCAGCTCATCCAATCAAAACACAGCCAGATGTTACAGCGCTCTGACCCAACTGGATAAGACAAAAAGAGCCATTTATTGGGATTTTAATGTGCACCGATGGCTAAAATCTCCTATCCAGTGAGCTAAAAAGAAAACTGCAGTGAATGGTGCATCACGTGCATAACTTAACAGATGCAAACATACAACACAACCAAACATCCTGAAATCTTCCTGAAGGCCAGATGTAAAAGTTTAAAGTGGTTTCTCAGTCGCAATAGTGCGACACTGAAACCTGAACCTGCAAGTGACCACAAAGATCAGGAGACACTGGAATACTGCAGCCGTTTCTATTCCACAAACTCTGCATTGTCAACATGAGCAATGCCATGACATCATGATGCAGCAACAAGATGTTGGCAGAGATATGAGACCAAACTAACAAAAGACTGGATAGAATATACAAAACACACACAGACGCAAAAACACAGACACTCTCAGGACGTGGCGCACGGTTTGTCCGGGACACTCGCAGATTTAGGGCCGGCCTCTGGTTAAGTTGTTTTCCTGGAAGAGTTAGAGATGACATGGAGCTTTGAGGAATGTACCGAGGAGCGAGGCAGCAACCAGGACATTCTCAAGGGGAACTACGTGTGTGTGTGTGTGCATGCGTCTGTGTGTATAGGATAAACTTACTTCAAGACCAGATGCTCGCTGAGGATTACTCCAAACCTTAGTCACCAATTTATATCATTTAAAAGCTTTTACCAAGTTACAGTAATAGAATTCAAAGCTTCATTCATCAACATGCTAAGTCGCAGTTCTTTTAATTGCAGTGTGAATATGACTGATGTTCCTACTAAGGTTGTGTGTGGCTGTTTCTTGTAAATGACTCTCTCAGACTCTAATATTCCACACTCTTGTGTTTTGAAATGTTTGATGAATGACCTCAACCTCTGAGTTTCCAGAGACCTCTGAACAGACACCGGCCTGGCCCGCCTTTATGAGCCTGTCATCACTTGTTTAACCGTTCACTGTCACTAGCAAGTCTTTCGGAGAGAGATAGTATATTAAATCAGATGTATCACCAAAGAAAAACATACAGCAGCACCACACAGGCAGGAAAAGTCGACATGATACTGCACAACAATTAGATTACTTTTTTTAAGTTTTAAGGCAGCATGCATCAATGCCAGTCACGAAAACTGACGCCACAATGCTGTCAAAGTTTTACTTTGAACTAAGCAAACTGCATGTTCAGGTCAATTTCAGTTTAGTCTACAAACAAATGCACACCATGGGAGTTTATGCAGCGACAGCCTGTGGTTGGGGCTTGTTACTGCCTCCATAAGCACAGCAGCAGTGATGGTTATTGTCTCATGTCTTTGACCTCTTCAACTTTCTGTTCAAACTTTAGTTTTAGACAATATCTACGCCCACACGGCTGTAAACTTCTACCCTTGTTCAACATATCATTTGCTTTTGTTTCTAATGTGGTAACACTAATTGAAAGCCTAAAGCTAATTGACGCCTAATTGCCTTAATTGACTCTGATCACGCACATGACACGCACAAGCTTCCTGACCGTGCTAAGAAGCCCTCCTGAAATTTTGGCTTACCAAAAGTTGTAAATGTGTACAGAAAGTGTAATTTTGTGAGTGTAACATAAACAAAGGGCCGTCAGAGGGCTGCAGGAGTGTGCAGCTTCTCGGAAAACAACGCAGGCTACAATTAGAGGCGGTGAAACGTGGACAGGATAAAAGTTAAAAAACGCTCTTATCAAGGGAAAAATGTAAACATGACACAACTTTTGACTTCTTTTACCTAATAACATGACTTCCAGCTTCTTACGGTCCACCCGAAACCTCTCCTCAGTCCACTCCGGATCTGGCAGCGGATGGAGTCCGCTCAGATCCTCCTCTGATCCCGGGAGAGGAGAGTCGGTGCTGCGCTCGCTGTTGGAGCCCTGGTCCGACTGCTGCAAGTATCCGCTTAAAGTGTCGCACTGGGCAGCCATTGCGCTGCGCAGCAACTTCTCCAGTGGCCACTGCGTTTTAATCAAAGTAATGAGTCGAGGTGAAGGAAAGCCGTTTAAACTTGTGCTAACTTTTGTTTTTAATTCCGTCACTTCGCGGCGTTGTGTGGGCTCATTGCAGCGCAGTTGAGACCTTCCTCTGCAGTTTCTTCAAGCCCCTTCGTTTTCCCCCATTACAGGCTAAAAATAGGCAGCAGCACTCCGGTCCAGTCGCTATAGGTTGTCTGCAGTTAACGGGGCGCCGTACAGCACACAGCAAACATACCAACCAACTCCTCGAGAAAGTTTCACGTGTCACCCTGCAAAAAAAAAAAAAAAAATCGGAACTCCTCCCAGAAACACTTTTTAAAAAAAACTCATCTTCCTCCTCCGGTTTCTTGTGAAGTCTCCAAAGTTTACTGTTTGTGAGAAAGTCACTTGATTCGTGTTTTTCTGGCTGTTATTTACTTCTCATTTATTGGAAACTATTGAGGAATTACAGCAAACAAATTACAATTATTATGAGTATAAATTATAGCCTATTACAAGCCAATTTTATTCCACTACATAGGAAAATAATCCATTATGCATAAAGACAGGCTTGACTTGTGCTTGATTGTAAATGAATATTTCTATGCCTTTTTCCACTCAGGCTGGCAGTTTAAATAATAATACCCCGTGCAACAAATTTATTGGTTTAAAGAGGAAACACTACACATCCTGAGAGCGGGTATGGGGAAGCAATACAGGAAAGAGAAATCAAAACAAATGTGGAGCAAGCTTACAATAAGTAAAACAGACCAAAAAGGGGGCCACCATCCAAAGATGCAGTTTATGGGCTGATGCTGAATAAAGTCATATAGCACAGGGAGGTCAGTAATGTACACAATAAAAGGTTTGCAAGCCTCTGTAGACATAACTTCCAGGATTATTCTATGCTGTGGCTAGGACATGGATATCGAAAGTTTCCAGTGATACATGGCCCAGTTAAATTTGTTTCATTTTCATTTTTATGGTTTTATCTTAACTTGTTTGTGTTGGTAAGTCTCTACATAAAATTATTTGCAAGACCATTTGCTTGTGATGTTGTAGTATCATTGTAATTATTATATCAAGTTTATTCTATTTCTTTACTTGCTCTTATGATTCTTCTTGCTCCTTAATTACTTTTTAATTGTATTTAAATGTCCTTTTGTAATGTGTTATTTCACTTTCTCTTGATACTTTTGTTTTATGTAGAACACTTTGAATTGTCTTGTTGCTGAAATGAGCTATAAAAAAGCCTTGCCTTAGTCTTCATTTTTAAAATAAAGTCATGTTAGTTTAACTTTCTAGCCATGTCAGACAGTAGATGTCCCCTCAACCTACAGACTTGGGTCCCTGCAGACTCCTGGGGTATTCTTTTTCCTAACACGGGTGCTTTATTATATCATTCCAATGTGTCATTACTTTAGCAAATCAATTTGCTCCTTCATATCATTATTTTCTGTTTTAATTAGTACCTTTAAAATATGTTGGGTCCAGTCAAAAGAACCCATTTACAGCTTATCCAGCTTTAATAGATAAAACAGAATAAGTAAATGTTTGCCTAATTCAAAGTATCACACACTATCAGGGGGGTAAGTGCACTGTGTCATTTTCGAAGTACGTACACACACACACACACACACACACACACACACACACACACACAGAAACACACTTTCTCATGTGCTACATTTTTTTGATTCCATAATGTGCATACACGCTACAACTTTACTTAAATATTTTTTTTTTCTTCAGGTGGCAGTTATTAGTTACATTTCTTATATTGTTCTCAGAAGAAATAAGTCAACATTTTGCCATGATAGTTGTTTTTACAATAGTGTTCCTTGGGGTTGTTTTTGTATGTTACTATCTTACAGCTGGAGCTTTTCATCATAAAGTAACCATAGTGCTGTAGTACCAGGTCTCTCTGTCCACTTCTTGTTAACTTGAACTCTTCACAAAAACTTGCAGGACCTCTCAAGGTTAAGACAGTTTTAAATGTTTTATTCAAATGATCATTTCTATCTAGGTTAGAAGAGTTCATTAGCAAAAACAAATAACTGTTTTGATTTATCTTTTGGCGTATTCCAATGAAATTGTTGTTGTCTGATAATTTATCTCAAACTTTTACATTTTCATAAATCATGTATTTTTAATGTGCCATCAAGGGGGTGGGTGGAATCAACCAAACTTGTGTCAGTTTATTCATTTTAGGAATAGATTTTTCTGTTTTTGCAAAGAAAAAAAAATCTTGGTGAGTAATAATTGAAAAGCTGATAGACATTTGTATACTCGGAAAAGACAAGTCCTTTTGTAACCCAGTAGTCACATCTCACAGCACTGCAGAAATTAAATGTGTATGCCCATCTTTACATTAATATTAGCATGTTTTCAGTGTATTGTAGACACATGCATAGGAGAAATTAACTGCTCATTAGCTGTGTGTACACCAGCTGTGCTGAAACCAGCAGAGGTGATGACAGGTGGCCTCATTTCAATGGACAGAGCAGCTCTTCTCATTTTTATTTCATTGCCAAGCATGACTCTATAACAGCCATTATTCACATAAATAACCACTTAGCAAATGGGCTTGAATTGAATATAACACAAACATGAATATTAAGTTGTCCAGAAGAAAAAAATCCTGATGTATAAAAGACCTGGGCAGTAAAAGCAAAGGCTGCCACCTAGTGGTCATGTGAATAGTAGAATAAGAGGCAAAACGATTTGTTGGTTATACAAATGAACTGTATACTGAATTAAACACTTTATGCCACAACAACATGGTTCATAATTTCAGTTTACTTATTCGTGTTGCCAAAAAACAGTTTGCAATTCACTTATTGATTAATGTCTTTAATGCAAAAAAAATCAAAAATAAACCCAGTATGATCTTGTACAATATAAATCTCTTAAAAGAAAAGTATAATCCGGCCATCTCACCACACCCAAGAATAATAATAATAAAAATAATAATAATGACGCAAATTTAAGGGGAAAATAAAATAAACAGTAAAAACAGGTAAGTCAAGTAAAGTCCAAGTAGAGAAAGTGCTTCAAGCGAATAAAACCCCTCAACTAGAACCAGTGTGGATGAGCAGTTGGAACAGTACTGTCATATTTTGAGGTGTTCAGGGATGCGTCATTAATGTAGAAACTTCCAGTCCCTCACATTGCGTGCCTTTGAGTCCAATCTCTGGCTACTCTGTTGTACCTAAAGGGAGAAGATAAGGCAGGATGAGTTTCTAAAGCAAGATGACCGATTCAAGTTTTTCCACATTCTAAATTCTTTCACTTCCGTACTCACTTTTGTCTGTCTGATTTGTAGAGGTGTGCAATGTCTGGGACTAGCGGATCATCTGGATTTGGGTCACATAGCAAGGAGCATATGGATAATAAAACTGGAAGAAAAAGACCAGATATCAGTATCAAAAACTAATTTAAATTAAAATGAAAAACAAGTTATTCAACTTCTTCACTCCTTCACATACACCAATTTAATTACAAACGGACAAGCTTTGATTTCATGCAGCTTCATAATCCAGTTAGTTTAGGTACTTGAAAAAAAAGTGTATTTTTAGCCATTGCTTTCATCGCAGATATTTGAACATCCTCCCTCCGTTTGCTCCTCCAATTATACAGTACAAAACCTGCAATTTCACATTTTTCAAAGAGACAAAAGCACACTGGGTGCAGAGGTTCGGTTTTAGGATAATCAGCCCTGAAAATCCTGTTACCTGTGTTCATGGTGGCTGGAAATCATTCATTTGGAAGAATCCAGATTTGGTAACAGCATAGTGGATTGTTTCATCAAAGGCCCTTCACTGCCTTGCTATGTTTGATATAATTTATTTTACCCTTTAGCATTTAAAATCACATTAAAAAAAGAAAAAGAATTTCCTTGTGGCTTCAAAGTAAATATAAGGTAGAAATCTGATTCTTCAGTGTAATCACTACAATGTACTGTACAGGAAAATATATATATATATATATTACGTACCTTTTGATACTGTAAGAGCAGGTGACCACTGCGACCTCAAGATGTCAAGGCAGATGCTACCATTGCTGTTGATGTTTGGGTGATAGATTTTCGTTGTAAAGGCAACCTATGAACAACAAAGCAGTAATAGATCAAATATCCTTCTGATCTTGTGAGACAGGCTGTATATAAAAGGTGATGTACTTTTGAGTAACATAATAATCTTACCTTTGGTGGTTTAAAGGGGTAGTCGGTGGGAAAATGGACCGACAGGAAGAATACTCCTCCACTATATGGGCTGTCATTCTGAAATAGAGATGAAAATTTATGTTAAATTATGCCGAGCACTATATGGAATAAAATAATATCTGTATTGAGGGATTAGATGTATTCCTTTCATTTGTTTAAGATTAGCTATGTTTAAATTATGACATTCCCTCTTCCTATTGTCTAAATAATGCCATGGGCTTTAGAGAGTAACACTGGGATAGAGTGTGCCAGTCTGTACTTTCCATACAGAAGAGAAAGGGCTGTAAAGTCAACATAAAACACTATTGTCTAGAGATCTAGAAGAAACTTGGTTTTAAAAAAAAATCCAGGTAACTGATCCAGAAAAAGCTCACCGGTCCCGTGATGGTAGCTTGCCAGTGAAACACTAAAAAGAAACCGAGATGACATGGAAACATTGTTTAATATTACAGCTTTGTAGACACAAATCAATTGCATTCCCTAAAGCACAACTATATCTAAAACAAATGTGACAGTGGCAGTTTATAGGATTAAAAGTTAAGAAAATCATTATATTTATATGTCAGCAAGTATTTAAATACTTACGGTCATCTCCAACAGGCCCAGCTGAGCATGAAGCTGGAGGGTCCTTCTCCAAGTCTTGTAACTCCTGTACAAAAAAACATTTAAATATATTTCGACACCTGTAACGTTAATACACTGCTTTAAACGACAGAATACTAGAGTTAACAATGTATTAAAGTGTAATCTAACATGAGCGAACGACTAACTAAAACTTGGGGGAAATTAAATCACATGGAAAAGGAGCCAGAAACCGAAAGGTACAGGGCGTTGACACAGCTCGTTTGCTAGGCCAACTTTAGCTCGCAGTTAGCTGGAAGTTAGCGTATTTAAGTTTATCTGCTTAGCTATCTGGTTTTATGTGTTGTCATCTCCAGTGAAATACAAATTACACTTGCTGGGAGCAAAACTGTGTTGTAGTTTAATTAACGTTCAATATCATTAAGTCCTTCACAAGCAGTTTGTACGTTACAACAGACAAACCACTTTAGGTTAGCCAACAGAAGCTATTAAGCTCGATGGTTGACTGGCGACATTTCCGCATCGCCCCAACCTTTTTCTGTACATTAAATAGAATAACACGAAAACTTACCTTCTTTATTCTTTTCAGAGCCATGCCAAGCCTTTTAGATAGCTTTAACGAAGCTACGGTGTTAACTTTGACAGCTGTCAGCTACAGCTACGCTCACTTTATACTGACTCGGTGTTATTTGTTTTGACAAACTGGTTTTCTTTTGTTTCCGCGTTTTTGTTCGACGACGAAGAATGGTCCGGTGCATTGTGGGAAGTTGAGTTTTCAGTCAAGCCACTTAAAGGGGCCGTTCACAGAAACATACGAGCACTGCACACATCATGATTTTTTATTTAGAAAAAAAAAAGCAAAAGCATTTAAAAAAAAAAAGTTTGATTATCAGAATTGTCACTGTTGAATCATCCCATAACGATTTTTGTTGACTCTAGCTCTGTTATGAGGGTAGCAAAACACAGAGGTAAATCAGATTTACTTTCAGTTTGAGAAAATTAATTAATGAAGTGAATATAACTAAGGACTCTTTTCATTTATTTATTTTTTTCCTCCTGAAATTAGGGCATCTTTTTCATCAGGGAAGCTGGTGTATTTTCATGTGTAGGAATCAAAACAGGTGTTGGGGGAGGGGTAAGGGACAAAAAGATGTTTTGCCGCCTGGGGGTAAAGTTATGCAGTACAGGGATAAGAACTTAGTAAGCAGGTCATTCCTGTTATGTAGTGACTTTTCACTTCCTGAATTAAGTAATTTTCAATGTTTTTCTCTAAAATGTGTCAAATATTTACCCCCAAAATGCTTAATTATAGATTAGGTCTTGTTTATTTCCCCTAAGAAGTTCATTTTCAGATATCCTTCTAAAAATAAATTATAGTATTAGTATTACAATGCACAAACTTTTCTAATTTGTGGCTTGCACTTTTACTTTCTTGTACTACTTGCGTCAACCCTACACTCCTAGACCTCCTAGAGATCATAATGCAGATTATACTGTTATTTCAGAAGTAATACTCACCCACACATGCACTTTACAGAATTATCAAGACACGGTCAGGTGTAGGAATGAAAACAGGTGGGGGGAGGGGAAAGAGGAAAAAAGGGTGTTCTGCTGCCTGAGGGTAAGGCTATGCAGTTCAGGGTTAAGAACTTAGTAAACTTGTTATTCCTGTTATTAAGCAACATTTCCATCCCCATGAATTGATGAATACTTTTCCTTCTTTTCCCTTAAAATGTGTCACAGAATAATGGACAAAATAAGAAAGAAAAAAGTATTAGAGGTTTGAATGAAGAACTGTGAGATGACATGCAAATTGTGATTTACAGACTTATTTTATCAAAAATATTTGTTTGGTAGAGATCCTTGCAAAAGTCACATGACCATTTCATTATATGTGTCAACTAAAATGAGACTAATTATGCAAAACTTATGACACTCTCCAAAATAGTGAATCATATCACAATTGCCACATCAATCAATATAGTCACAATTAGATACCTTTTCCAAATCTTTCAGCCTTAATTCAAATAGAATGAAACTAACTCATAAACATTAAGCAAAAATATTGATTATATATTAAAAAAGAAATAAAAGTCACTGTAGAGTAATAATGCAGTGCAGTAATTTGAGGTGCCCAAATGTAATAAGTTATATAAAAGTGTAGCGAAAAATATAATCAGGCAAATGAGGAGGTTTTTAATTTAGATTTGAAAATGACTCAGATTTCGGCACATTTAGGATCGTCAGGAAGCTGCAACACCGTGGGTAAATCCAACTTAGTGTTCAGTTTTGACTCGAGGCATTGAGCTGACTGCTCCCGAAAGATCTAAGCAACCTACCTAGTTTATATTCTTCAAGCAAATCAGAGATGTATTTTGGCCTGAAGCCATTAAGTGATTTATAAACTAACACCAGCACTTTAAAATATAAGAATGGCTCTGGTTCAGCAGCAGGGATCTGTTGGGAAAACCAAACAAGGGACCACTGTTAAAGTCCAAGCTGCTGGGAAGAAGGCATTTCTCTGTTGACATGACTCCTCCAATATTTGTAGATCTAATGTAAGTTAGTCTGATGCAATTATTGTCCCTGATGGGGCTGCTGGAGCTCAAGTCTGATCCCATTACAACACCAACATTTCAAACCTTGACTATAGTCTTGTTGTCCAGTTCTAACCCCAGAAGTGAGCTTAGAGTAAATTGCAGGATTATAGGATTTGGCCTGAAGGAGGCATATAAGGGGTTCAATGGCAAAAGCCCAGGAACTGAACTCTGTGTGGATCTGCATGCCATTGTGTGTGTCTCAGATTCATGATTGCATGTGTCAACAACAATGCGCGTGCCTTCTATACAACCTCAAGCAGCTTAATACTATATTAGACAACCATACCTCTTTTTCCAGTCTATTAAATGGTGCATTAGCCCCCTGAAGACCAGCCGGATGCTTTTCCTGAATCACTAATCAGACAAAAGTAATTTAGTACCTTAATCAGTGCTGTCTTAAACCAGTCAAGCCAGAATGAAAATGGTCAAAAACTCAATTAACATTTAGGTTGTTGTTGAGCTGAATAAAAGCAACTTTCACAATAATTTCCCAATTAATTTAGATTGATTTGAGATGGGTGCATTTGTTGTGGAAGCAGCAACTAGGTTGGATGTTTTTATGTTTGGATGCATTAAATGACTTTGGAAAAGTGCCTGATATGCAGCACAACCAGTCTATAAAAAAACCCAGCACATAAACAGATGATAATCGTAACAGATGATAAGGAAACAAGAAAATACTGCAAAGATAAGACAAAATATGGTCACCGGTTGTATCCCCCAAGGCTGTAACAATATATTACTGTTCGGCTTAGCAATTAATTATCTTAAAAGCTGATATTGGTTATACATATATACATATATATTGTGATTCTGACGTTGCAGCTCGCTGGGGAACTGAGTTGACTGAATGTTTAGACGCATCTTGCAGAGAGCTGATGTCCTGAGAGAGCAAAGGGGACGACGGAAGACACAATCATAGACACATACAGTACACAGGGAGGAGGGGCACATCTGTCATCTTTCACGCCTGATTGGTGCATACCTCAAAGCCACAGATTGCAGCAAATTAAGAGATTTTCTATTTATGTATCTATTTATATCTGCAGCACTGGATGCATTGAATCACAAAAAAACGCTAATTTCTAACATTTCTGGTCAGCGCAGATAGTTCAATGGAAATTTCTGTAAAATGAAGTGCTGAATGAGTGAAATACCTTATCTTATTTAGGTGAAGAAACAATTTTCAGCTCCTCTGCATACCTTCACTTTCAATAAATAACTGCTAGTTTGGTTTCTTTACGATTCAGATTCTGTTAAGATAAGGAAAATACTATTATTAGATGATTTCTCAAAACTGCAGCTCTCTGAACTTGACATTTGTTTACTGGTGATTTACATTTAGAGGCAAAAAACAACAAAGAAACATTTTTTCAAAGATGTATTTCAATTCTAGTTTTACCTACAATTTTTTTTTATCTACATGCATGTATTTCTCAGGAGTCTTAATGAAGACAGAAAATCATTTCAAATAGTTGCTTAGCCCCTTCAGACCCCACGTCCATTGGAATGGACATAACATATTTCTGTCTTTAAACCAATAAATACCCTGTAATCGAATGATGTCAGTAATGCTGGTTACTGATTGGATCCTGATTATCCAATCACAATGATGTCATGACTTGAGAATGACAGACATCGGACAAGACAAGCATGGTGGAACGACGGCAGAGTGGGAGGAATATGTGCCTATTTTCAATCAAAAATATAAATTTATGTTCATGCTGGCCAAACAAATTTACTGTCAGCATAATTGCTACTGTTACAAGTGATAATATTTGAAGTTATTTTGAACATATCATTCATTTACAGGAATTTTTCAAAGTCCAATGTCCATTGCAATGGACATCAGGAGTTGGGTGACTTTAGCTAACACTCAAATGTTTAGTGTCAATATATAGAGAAACACAATACCTGTAAGCTTTCCATAGGTGAAATATTGTGTCAAAGTTTATTTATTCATGATTATACATTTTTAAATATACACTGTTCAAAAAAATTAACAGAGCTATTTAATCACACATCAGATCTTGATGAACAAATTATGAGAATCTTTACTACTGTTCATTGAATAACCTTTGAGATCAAAATGACATAACAATGGTCAATGAAAACCAAAATCATTAACCCATTGAAGGCTGGATTCAAAATCACACCAAAAATCAAAGTAAAAAAATGACATCACAGGCTGATCCAACGTACATAAATGTTATCATAGACACTCATAATGTGACTCAGTATAGTGTATTGCCTCCCCGTGCCTGTATGCACTCTTGACAATGTCTGAGCATGCTCCTGATGAGTCGGCGGATGGTGTCTGGGAGGATCCTCTCAACGAAACATGGATGTGCCATCCTGGATGAGCTGGACTACCTGTGCAACCTGATTGGGCTGCAGGTATCACCTAATGCTACCAGTAGTGACAAGGAGACTAGCAGAAAACAAAACTAGACAAGAATCAGTCAGGAAGGATAAGGAGAGAGAGATTGTCAGTGGCCACCAAATGCGAAACATTCCCGTTTTGGGGGGTTGTCTTGCTTTTGCCTCTTCATTGCTGCTGTTGTCACTTTCATTTGCATCAAAGCTGGTGAAATTTGGGCATGTTTAGAACTGTACACAGACTCAAACACATCCAAACATCCAGTTCCAGATGTTAAGTTCCTACCTGCTTTATTACTATGTGGAAAAACTCCTTAGCCTTATTTTTCTTAAGTTTTTGTGACATTTTATGCCCATCGTGTTGTGGCGTCCATTGGAATGGCAGTGGAAGAATACTGTTAAAAACATGAGTTTGCAAAACACATTTTTTATCACTTTGTTTTTATGTTGGAGAGGAGTCAGAATAAGTATTTAAAAAATTGTTTTGCTCAGCAGAAAAATGCCGGTCTAAAGGGGTTAGGCAACTGTGGCTCATTATTTATGTTGATTATCTTGTTTTGATTATTTTACCTAAAACAGAACCCATTCAGCTAAGACCAAACTTATGTTGAAATACAAAGTGTCAGTGAATTAATAAGGCACGTAACTTAAAAAGCTATTCAGAAAATTCAATTTAATTCTGCTCTAATGAGAGAGACCTCATGCATTAATTATAGTGACTTGACATGCAGTTTCTCGTATATTAATAGTAGGAACGGGGCGAAATGAAAATTACATTATGATTTTCCTTGTGCTTACATTTTGCAAACAAACATTTTTATTGCATCACAGAAAGGACTTTTTTTCATGAACAATCAAGCAATCCTAAATAAATGTATCATAATCATTAAGTTGTCTTGCATAACTAAATAATTAAAAAATGGGAACATCGTTTGTTTCTGTTCTTTCTTTCATGATAATTCTCACATTTTTTAAAATAGGCTGTATTTTCACTTTCTGCCATGATGTCAATTGATACAGACAATTGATTCATCAACTGCATCCATTTCCTTCAGCAGAAAAAAAGTCCAACTATGCCAACACAAGCAATGAACCCAATCATACGAGTTGTGACATGTATTAAAACTTTTAAAGGTCTTTACTTGACCAACCAGAATGGCAGACAAGGCAGGCAGAGGTGCAAGCATTCCCTGGGCAAAAAAAAACAAACAACAAAAAACTTGCCAAAAGCTAGAGGCAACTAAACACGAGGAAACAGACTGGACTGCTCGCTGAAGTCAGACAAGAGGATCTGGCACAGACAAAGGGGCGGGGCAGGAAATGATAAAAGGTGGGAAAACACATGAGGGCAGAAAGCGAAGTGACCTGAAAGGAAAGACAAAATAAAAACATTAAACAGCAAAGACAGAGACAACAAAACAAAATTCATGACCATACAGAGAGGTTACACCAACTATCATTGTGGTTTAGTGGCAAACTATACCTCCTTGGACCTGTTTTACTTCTTATTTCTGTCATCCAACAGTACTGTGATACTCTTATTAGAGGGAGAACCTCTGTCTTTTATAAGACATATTGAAGTGCAAAATGTCTTCTAAAGTGTTTAAGTTGTGCTTTTTGAAGGTAACTGATAATGTAATTTCACCACAATCAACATATTGTGCGTGTTTTTAATTGCGATCTGTGATAAAATAGTATATCATCCCATCCCTGATTGATATTCCATTAAATTATGATTTTTCTTTGTAATATACATCCGATTAAATTAAATTTATATAAATCAAATTGATGAACTTCACTATATCTTAAGTAGTATAAACATGAAATACTCAAGTAAATAACAATTTCCTCAGAATGTTATAAATGTAGGTTAGTCTGGTTTATTTTTAAGACAGTTTATTCCCCTGGTTCCAAAAAATTGGGGGGGGGGGAAATAGTATTTAGTCTCTTCTTGACCTTTGATGAAGATTGGAATAGCTAAAATATTAATAAACTGCAAGTCTTTTCTATCTTAACCTGTCTTTCAGGAGCAGCATATCACTGCAGTGCATAGCAGTACAATTTGAGCTGGAAAAATAGCTGTATGTCTCCAAAACGGGTTGTAATTTATTCCTCACACGCGATTGGTCATGGATCGATGCGCGTTCGCGGGGCTCCGAGGTGGCGCGCCCGTGCTTCTGAGCATCGTTTTGAGAAGGGGAGAGGAGAGATAGAGACAGAGAGCTGTACCACACCAAGTGTCCGCCGAATGTCTGCCTCTTCACGCTGCCAATGAACAATCCTCGCATTCCTATGTGTGCCAGTTGACATAGTGAACGCGAAGGACCAGGCTTCCACCTCTGCACGGATTCAGGACTCCTATAGCGGGTTGCGCGTTTTTTCAGGTAAGCCCCCCCTCCTTCTCCTCCTTCTCCTCCGGTGACCGATGTCGCTGTGTTGTCTGTGTATTTACGCGCTATCCGTGATTATGAAGAGGGGGGACGATAACGGGCGCGGGCGTTTTGCGGTAGCTGTCCAAGGTGCTGAAACGGGCAGGGGCTTGTGGTAAGAAAGACAGTGTATTAGAGAAGACGGCCTCATGTTGGGAGAAGGTTTCATGACTTCGCTGTTTGCATGCTATAGGCTATTTAGTGTTGCAGACTAAACCTCCCAAGGATGTCGTGTGGGTGTCGAAGGCATGATGGAGCTGTAACGTGCATACGATATGCGTTACATTTGCACTGTCTTGCACGTTTTGACTATGGCTGCTCTGCCCGAGTGGTTGTATCTAAGCTGCATTGTACCTCCTCCAGGGACGGAGTGTGTGTGTTTGTGTGTGTGTGTTGGTGTGTGTGCGTGTGTTTTCCTTTACTGCATTTACCGTTGTTAGGGTCCAGGTCTTCACCTTATCTTGCCATTGCAATCATATGTAGGATGCAGAGAAGGTGCCTTGTAGAAGCGAAGGATTGCTCCAGGATCCTCAGTTGTCAACAAGCAATAAAAAGATTAGTAATGTTTGTGTGCACCATGAGATAAAAATAAAGAGTCCTACATGGCACCAATCATGGCTTTTCAAGTTGAACTTTTGCCCCATTCACTGGGAATTCAGACTTTAACAGTAACTGTACCTTGTGCAAGAAGAGACGCCTTTCTTAAAAAAATGTCCTTGTCAAGACCTTGTGAAATTTGAACATGTGTAGCCAAATTTCTCTGCACATCTGTTCCATGTGGAAATGTCAAATATGTTGAAACGTGATCCAGGCCACAACAAGTTATGTAAATTGTTCTCTACTTGGCAAGATGAGGGCAAGTCACGTTCATGGCTCTATTGTTCTTTTGATGGACCAAAATATCCATTCTGTCCACAACAGGAGCACCTGACATTTCCTGTGGCAGATTTACTTACTGGATCATGGCACAGACCAACAGCGGTGGGCAGGGGACCAACGGGGTAGCGGATGAGTCCCCCAACATGATAGTGTACAGAAAGGTAAGGCAGCTGCTATTTTTAGTCTGCACGTGTGTGTGTGTGTCTGTGTGTCTGTGTCTGTGTTTGTGAGTGTGTCTCTCTTGCATCAATTTACTTGACGATGAGCTGTGCAATGGAAATTGCTATTACTAATGGCAAGACACTGTTCTTGCGCCATGGTTGATTTAGGGTGGTAATGCTACATCAGCTTGATGAGAGCATGGAAAGAACATGCAATTTTTCTCTCACAACATGCGTGATATGCAAGTAGATCAGAGCATGCTTACACACACACACACACACACACACACACACACACACACAAACACACACACACACACACACACACACACACACACACACACACACACACACACACAAACATACACACACATACACACACACACACACACACACACGCACGCACCCTGTCAGGCATGCACACATTTTCCATTTAAACCATCCGCTTATATTGCTAACATGTTGTAGGATGGATTTTTAACTGACTGACATTAATGGAAGGAAAAGGAAGCCACAGGCTCTTTAACCATTGTTCATTACACTGCTAGTGGTATATTTCCTCACTTTTAAATCTGTTAGAGAATTAGAGAGAGGGAGGGGAGTGAACTGGCCCACTGCTGAGGCACCTTAATGCAGTACTGCTCCAAACATGAAACGGATTAATAAAATAATAATCTGCAGGGAAAATAACAGTTTGTTTACTTTGAGGCTTGGGTTCCAATTATAGTTTCTTTTGGAAACTTTAACACCTGCAGTGTGAAACAGAAATATATAAAAGTGTGTATGTGTGTTTGTGTGTGTGTGCGCGCACTGCTCCGACTGTACACACATTTGGCTGTAATCTTTTCTTCTCCCTTGACAAAAACAGCTACATTTAAGATTAACCTACAAATAAGCTGCTCTGAAAATTGCTTT
Organism: Centropristis striata; assembly: GCF_030273125.1. Classification (NCBI taxonomy): domain Eukaryota; kingdom Metazoa; phylum Chordata; class Actinopteri; order Perciformes; family Serranidae; genus Centropristis; species Centropristis striata. Next base: position 17,894,875 of record NC_081536.1, read on the forward strand.
TGCTACCACCAGGAGAGGCTCCTGTTCCCTTCTGGTACTGTTGACTTATAGTTAGGGAATTTTTCTGATCTGTCTAAGTATGAACCATGCTGTATGTGTTTCCAATGCAATGCCTAATTCCCAGATATCATTATTTATTAACTAAGTGTGGCTGAATTCTAGTTAATGCAAATGTTTTAAAGGGACAGTTCACCCCAAAATATGATTTTTTTTTCTTACCTGTAGTTTTTATCAATTTAGATTGCTTTGGTGTGAGTTGTTGAGTGTTGGATATATCAACCATAGATACTTTCAAAGCGCCACTAACATACATTGGAAATACCTCAACAGCAATGTCTCTTTCCAGAAACCATGACCCAGTTACTCATGAAATTCCACAGACCTTGTAGTGAGCAATTTCATGCTATAAATATACTAGAAAGAAAATAGTTCATATGGATTATGTTGAGTAACATCTCTACAGCCCATATCTCCAACACTCAGCAACTCTGATTTCAACAACTGATTTCAGCACTTTTTCAGCTTTGCTATTGTGAAGTCTTGATTTACAGTCTTCTTTTAAAACATAGGCTGTATGGTATTAAGAGGGATATAACTGTCATATGTTTTTGAATTAACTTAATTGAAGGCCATGGTGAAATTGAAATTTTAATTTTTTTTTTAATTAAAAGCTCATTTTGATTGATTTCTGATTCAGCAGCCCAGTCACAAAAGCAAAAATATTACAAAAAATATTTGGAATGTTAGGTTTCTGCAAACTACCGATACGTTGTTGATCTGTAATGCTTTTTTACTTGTTAAAAAAAGTGAAAATGTGATTTTTTTTTTAAAGCCATGTAAGTCCACCACCGAGCAGGTGTGAGGGGAGGTGGCTGGCAACACCTAACCCAGGACTTTTAACCATGAGACTATTGGAGGTTTTGTCCAGAGTAAGTGTTTTTTAAGCCTAACCATCTTCTTTTTTACCCAACCTTAAATTAAGATGTTTTGGTGCCTGACCTTTACTGAAGTGTTTAAAATTACAATGAGAACTTTGTGGTTCAAAATTGTTGAAATTAAATGTGTCTGTAGTTTGCTTGAATGGCCAACAAATATTCTGGCAGCTGGGTTGGATTTAGAATTTAAATCGTGACACCTCGTGAAAAAAAGAACTACAGGTGAGAGGAAATATATGAACTGTCCCTTTAAACATCTACAGAATCACAACAACAGCTGTATGTTCATGGACATTGCCTGATGGCCAGTGAAATGTATTACTTCTCTCTCAGATGCACCAATGAAGTGATCATTTTCTCATCTTACTTGTGGATGACTCAAGCGTTGAGTGAATTTCTTCATTTCATTCTCTTCACCCTTCAGCGAATGCTCCCATTCCATCTGCGACAGCATCTGCACACCAGGAAGAGGATACGCTTAGCATGATATCATAGATTGACGGTCTTTTATAGCACTCACAGCGTGTTAGGCAATATTACTGCCAGTGTGGGACAAGATTTGCTGGAAGTGCCACTATGCCTGTAGCAGAAAGGTTTCAGATAGGTTGCTTTTTATTTTCCAAGTCACAATTTGAAAGATCTTCCCAAAGCAGGACAACTGACTCACAGACTAGATTGTTTAAGCAGGCCATATAGTGAGGGTAGTGGAGAGACATGAAGGTGACTGCTTTTGTCATTCCTTATAATCTTAATTTGTGGAGACAGCGGAGGGTATCATGTCCATTATTAAATTTCATTTTAATATAAAACTGAATCCAAATGCTGAGACATGAAAACTGCTTGCATCCTTTATATTAAATATTGACTTGAGGTCTCTCCAGCTATTCAATTACATGTGCTGTCTCTTCCTTTTTCCTGTTATTGATCTGAAAGTCCTACTTTTTCGATCATGCCATGAAGGATCTGTAGAGTCCAGAATGCAAATAAGAAAAGCATCCTTAGCGTGGGTTTTTACTGTGCAGTTTTTACTTCCAGCAACCAAACTTAACGCTTAATTATGTCTTCAAAATAACAACCGAAAAAGGATTTTAGACTTAAGGAGCTGTTTGTTCTTAAATGTTTGGTCAGCTTATTATCTTAGTCATAGCTGCATCATCCAATTCTTCACTTCTCAACACTTGACCACACATGGCCGCAGCTTGGCTCTGTGCACTGACTGACCTAGATACACCGCAGAGTGAAAGAACATGGTGAAGGCAGCAAGGATAAAATCGTGTTTCTGGAGTGGGTTTAATTCAAAACTGCAATTGGAGGAGCACTGTCTGTAGACGTGTGGATACCGCCAGGATGAACAGGTGCCCCAAATGCTTTTCAGACGGAGATGACTTGGCAGAGGTGCTGCAACCCACATTGACTGGGCCTCGCTAAGACGAGCTGAATTCTCAAGTGGAAAACATGCTTTTTATGTTCTGTTTTTCTGTTGAGACATCTTGTGCAGAAGTACACAGTGAAAAACACAAAAAGGTTGCTATTAGGCTCATCGATAGTTGCTGGTAGTGTAAAGTAGTGGAGGCATTATGTAATATGAGTAGGGGGAGCTTTATGGTTGAGGACAGCAGATAGTGGTTTGATATTCTTTCCACTGGGAGCAAAACTACATCCTTTACCTCTCAATCTTTCTTTTGCACTCCGGTCCGTCCTCCCCTCCACTCCTGTCGTTAACATCTTAATGAAAATGGATGGCTGAGCTGAGGTGTTGACCTGCTTGCTGTGGAGATGCGTGCAGAGATGTTTTCCTCAAGGACGCATGCATTCAAGCACCTTGCTTGAATGCATATATAGATGTATCGAAAAATGTAAATGCACAAGAAACAGATGTGCAGACAAATGCACAGCTGGCGTCATGATGAACTGATATATTGTGACTACTAATTAATGCATCAGAACTCTTTTTCTTTAAAAAGAAATGCCAATAAAAGGCTTATTGTTAGGATTCAGGGTATAGCATGTCTGAGAGTCTAGATCATTGCCAACCATATAAAAGCCTTTGTGATGTCTTGCTGCTCTCACATTAAACATGTCAAGTTTACTGTATATCAAGTGTACCAGAGTATGTATGTGTGTGTGTTTTTTCATGCCTGCTCACATGTGTGCAGCATGAATAATGCTGTGATGCATGTGCAGGCATGTGTGTGTGCTGTATGTAGGGCGAATGTTGCTAAGAGAGAGTGCTGAATTTTTTATGCAAGCCTAAAACAGCTCTGACGAAGTTCATAACCACTCAGCACAAGGAGGGAACATCTTCTCTCAGCAGCCAGCGCTTTGTGTGTGTGTGCAGGTCTATGTTTGTGTGTGTGTGCTGATTGTTATTAAATGAGTGGTAAGAAAGAGGACAAATACACACACTAATATGTATATGTACTCACCTTCCATTTCATGGTACACCTGAATGAATTGTATTTTTATAAAGCTTATTATTATTTTTCAGTTTTTTGTTGACATGGATGCATTACTGAATGGACATACTGAGCACAGGGTCCATGGGGGCCAAAGTAAAGGGGTCCCCCTGGTCTTCACCTAGAAAGTGTCCCTCAACGAGACAAAAAAGGAAGACACTGAAAATAACCAAGAGAGAAAGAGAAACCAAAAGACTACAAAGAGACCAAAACAACTACAGATAGATGCAAAACAACTAAAAAGACAAACAAAGAAACTCAAAGCCACTTTGATAAGGGGCAAAACAGCCACAAAGAGATACAAAATAACTACAAAGAGACACAAAGCAACTACAAAAAGACACAAAATGACTACAAAGAGATGCAAAACAGCGACAGACAGGGGGCAAAACAACCACAGACAAAAATAACTACAAAAAGACCAAAACAACTACAAAGAGATGGAAGCAAAACAAAACAGTCTGTGTGTCTTGCTCCTATGTAGGCAGCCCAGAATAAATGTTGGTGTTGTGTATTTCTGCAAAGCACAGATACACTGAATCTTGATGTTTTTGTCAACCGTGGATAAGTAAAATCTGAATATTTCTGACGCTGCAACATTGCTGTCCATGGATGTATAAAGAGAACTGAGTGGCAGTTTTAAACACATAGCTAACGTTGTGAGTTAAAGTGAATTAAGTGGTTAAGTTTAGATGGTTAAGGTAAAGATTAAGATCAGAGTTTGGGTTAAACTAGCGATTTCCGTATGTGACTTGGCCGTTTCAATAAAGATTGAATGCAGGTTACGTGAGCTTGAAGTTACCTCCAATTGACTTCAGTGACAAACAGCCCAGCCACCTCCTGGTATGGACTGTGTTATTCTGTGTCACAAGCCCAGGCATCGTAATCGTTTCATAATAACACATCTGTGCTTCGTGGAAACGTACAATGCTTTTCTCAGGAGACTCAGCTGATGCTGGAGAGGTGTTTGTTGTTGACACTGTCAGAAAGGTAATGATTCTACTTTATGTTGATTATCAAGGTCACAGTGGGCGGTGATGTTGCACTGGAGTGCATTACTGTATACTGACAGATGTTTTGAACACTCTGGCCCTCTCATGTGTGTAAATGCAATGGCCAAAATATTAGAAACACCTCTAGATATTTTCTAGATATTGAACTCAGACTGGCACAGTATTTCAACACCACTGCAAACTACAACCTAAATAATACACATAGTTTGTAGATCTCTGACACTGTCAATGAAAGCTGAGTATCATTATCTTTGTATAGTGAAGCTAAAGTGGCCAATGAGTACTGAAAAGGTACAGCATAGACAGCTATGATAAAATGTTAATGTTTCTCTACATTTGCCTCACCCCCGCAAAATAAATGTCTACAGGACTCAGCAGTCTCATTTTTCTACATTTTTATTCAGGCAGTAAAAAAAAAATCTTAAAATGAGCCCTGAGGCTGAAGACACAGTTAACACCCACCTTTACAACCTCACCTATTCTCACATCTTTCCCTTTAGAAACTCAACTCACAACATTTTGGCTTTTATCCATCACAAGTTGTCTGTTGCACATAAGAAAAGATATTTTCTAAATGACCATTTTCTGAAGCTTGTCCAGTGTTCATCTCCGCCGGTTATTTGGCCCAAAATGTAATAATTCAACCATCCACAAGCTACAAAATAAGACCTTTTTCCAGTCGTTCATTCAAGATAAAATAAATGAAGATTACATTTTTTTGCTGTATACAGTAACCACTGGAGTCTGATCTTCCTCTGTGGTGTAGTATCTGACAGCTGAGGCACCAGCCCACTCTTATTTACATCTGAGCAGCCGACAGGCATCCAGTAATTGTTCTTCTAGCAGCCAGTTTGGCTTCTTTCTTTGTGTAGTCATTAAACCTATATGTGTGTGGATTTAGTTTTTTTCTGTTCTGTTGTCCACATTGAGCAGGCCTGCATTGAATCACACTCCTCTTGTTGTCTTCAGAGAGCAGTGTTTAAAATTCTGGTGCTTACTTAAATGTCAATACTGTACATCTTTGAAGTAATTGGTCCCTGGTGAAACCTGGTCTTTTCAGCAGATGACAATGATGCTGAAGAAGTGTATGAGCCTGCGGTTTCTGTTGTTCTTTTACATTTCACCACTTTTCAGAATGTAAACAAACTAACTGTAGGCATTTTGGAAAAGCACTTGCAAATAACATAATATAAGTCCTAGCTAGAAATGGAGCTATATCAATTTTTTTAGATACAGATATTGATTTTAGAGGGGGGAAAAATACAGATTTCCAATATGATGGATGATATAGTGAATTTTTGAGCTGGAATGAAAGAGACCTTTTCTATGTAAATATGACTGCAAAGGTACTCAGAATGCCGATTTCCTAAACAAATTACTTAATTAGAGAATATTTAAAATTATTATACATTATACATACAGTGTATTACACTGTCAACCAATTCTATAAATACATTTAAAATTTTAGATTAAAAAAAAATACTGATATGACACCATTTTTTAAATCACCCCAATCATTGTTTTCTGCTTTATATGTAGTGCATTTGGAAAAAAAATAGGTTGTGATAGGCCAATATTAGTAGATCGGTCTCTTAATTGAACATAAAGTATAGTTATTGTCATGTTCAGGGAGCCATTTACCATATAGACACACAGTAAAAATGAATCAGTCCCTGATGAATATGCCCTAATTCATGATCATCCAACATACTCATGCAATTGATTTTATGCCATTAGATTGAACACAGCTATATATTGAAATATCATTGGTATAATTTTAGATTGCTGTTTGGTAACACCTTCAAACTATACCAAAGAATTTCTGTGTCATATACTGTTGTCAGCTGAGAATAGCTTCATAAAACAAATTCTCTAACAAGAATAACTAGGCCAGAGAGAATAATTATAGTCGTCGTTCAAGTCAAAAAGATGGTTAACATTTCTTTAGGAGCTGTCCTTCTCACAATATTAGCATTCTGTCAGTGTTTTCAGCTACAGGAAAGTCTGTCCTTCACACTTTTGAAAAGGGTGTTGATGCAGCACTGTGAGAGTTGAACCATATCCTCTTAGTGCGACTCAGTAATGAAGTAATGAACAAACAGAAATAACAAACAGGGCAAAGGTATTAGTGCATGCTATTGATTTGTCAATTGATTAAGTGGTTGTGTACAAGAGATCATTTTGCAGGAACAAGACATTCCCTCTCCCCCCTCTGCATCACTGCAACACAACAGTAATACAGTATTGTTAGATTACAGTTTTTCACTCTGCCTAATCTGCATCTGTTAAACCTACCCTATATCAGCCTGCCCTGATATCAACACAATTTCCTAACCATCCTACATTATTCGTGAGTCATAAAGCGGAGCGAACTGAATACATTTTCAGCTTTTTCTCAGTTGAGAGCCAGATTGAAGGGTTCTTGTACTGGCTGTCTCCCTCAATCTGCAATCAGAAGATCAGGAAGACCGAGAGAAAGAGGGAGAGAGGGGGGGGACGAGGTGGGACGATTTATAATTGCCAGATCAGAGAGAAATCTTTGTGTGTGAAGTAGGGCTCGTTGTATGTCAGCTTGCCAGCCAGGCGATTTCTCTTCCTGTGTGTGAAAACATGCGTGTTCTTTTTTGCATACACTGCTGAGGGAAAGTGTGGGTGTTTGGCAGACACTGTTTGAGGGAAAATTGGCATTTATGGCTTTGTGTGTTTCAAACTAATCCATTTTGCCTGTATTTGCTGACGTAAACGCCGTTTAGAGGAGCTGGCATCAGAGACACATGCTACAGTCAACAATAGTTCTGGTATGTCATACGATAATCCATCCGACTGGCTGCGTCTTGTCACAACGCAATCTATAACCGATACATCCTGCAAATACTGTAATTGACTGCAGGCTTTCTCGATAAAACCAATTTTTGTCCAGTACGGTTTCTGCAAGTAGTTTTTCAGAGATAATATGAAATGAAAAAATAAACAGAGAGAACACACACAGCAGTGGAAATATACACAGTAGCTGCTACTCGTATCCAATACATTTCTAATTTCTGCTACTTTCTACCTTTACTCTACTGCTGTACATCTCAGAGGCAAATCTTATACTTTTTACTCCACCACATTTATTTGACATCTTTACTATTCCTTTACTTCACAGATTGAGAATAACAATACAAACATAAACCCCTTTTCAGCATATTTTGAAGCTAATATTATATATATAACAGTGCAGGACTTTTACTTGCAGCAGAGTATTGTTACATTGTTGTATCACTACTTTTTCTTAAAGTAAAAGATCTGATTAATTTTTTTGCTGCTGCTCCTGCCACATCTGAATATTCATAAGGAGACTTTATTTGATAGCTTAGCAATTAGTCAGTATTAGTGGCTATTGACATTTAGCGTGCTTTGGTTGGATCCATAAACTATCTTGGGCTGGAAGCCAGAGCCATTAAAGTGACACACTGCAACTGTTTGCAGAGAATTATTTCTATACAGTGTGCAACTATTTCAAAGCAGCCAGAGCAAAACAGTTTTGGGACGGACAAAACATTAAAAACCTGTACAGCATACTGAATTCACTGTCAAAATTTAGCTCTATGAAAAATATATTCCTTTGCCTTTTTTTTTGCAAGAGTTAGATAAGAGGATCCATACCACGCTCATGCAGCATGTGTCCTTTCTGCCTAGCAGCACATCTAAAGCGCTCTAATTAACACGTCATACGTGTTTGTACGGATTGAATAAATTAGCTATAATGTGCTAATTAGTGAGCTTTAGAGATGCTGGTAGGCAGATTTTGTTTCCAGTCGTTATGGTATAGGCCAACTGACTCCATCCTCATTTTGAAGGTACAATAGTGGTTTCAATGTTTTCATATAACTGGAGGTAATAAATAAGTATATTTCTATAGAGGTGGGACTTTTCTTTTAAAGTAAAGTCTTCAGGATAGCAGAATCTTAATCTTTGATACAACAAGTATAAAAAATACTCAATACCTATTGCTCTACCATAGCAAAAAGGAAAAGAAAGTCCTGTGAATGCATTTGGATAATTTTAATTTTATTTTTGTATTTTTACAACCTGCACACATGCTGCTACAGCAACACTCACCACCAACACACAGCTGTTTTTTTCAGAAATGTTTTTTTTCTTCATCTGTGCAGCCATGGGTTAAAATGATTATAGATCTGCTTGTTTTTTCTTTTTTTTGCAATAATACTTAATGAAGATAGCATACCGTTTTAAACTTTAAAAATCTACTCTTTTGGCAACTTAACTTTTAACCCTCTGGGGTCTGAGATTATTTTGGCCGTTTTTGAATACTTTTGATTTTGCCCTTCATGTACCACATAAAAAATGTTTACTATACTATAACTTTCTTCACCTATATGATCTGACAATTATTTTTTCACTTTAACCTACTTGATATACTTGAACATATTGAGCCCAAAAATCATGAAATCTGAGTTGGAAAATTATACTATTTACTACAATAAAAAACACAAATATGCTCAATGAACTGCTTTGGAAGTTGAAAATGTAAACATGGAATACAAATATGAACATACAAAAAGGTAAAAATTTAAAGATAATAAAACTATATACAAAAAAGTCTCATAAAAACATGTATTTTTATAGGCTTTTTTTTCCTTGTTAGCTGCAACTCTTCAAAACAAACTATGTGTGAAATTACACAGAGAGCTACACCAACGCTCCAATATTTATATCAAATTAAAACGATCAAATCTTTGGCTTCCATGACCTAGGAATGTCAAACAAAAACTGGGAGAAAGATTCAAGTCTGTACTTTGGAGTGAAGTTGAGAGCGGTGCTCCATGTGACCTAGTTTATTTGTTAAACGTCATGTGATCTGATCAGGACGGCATGATCATAGACCCCAGAGGGTTAAAGTAAAACACTGCACTGACCATACTGTGTTATTACATGTGGTTATTACAAAATTCAACAAGTAGAAAAAAACAGGATCCACACCTGGATCTCTGAACATGAAGTCATAAACTTTATTTGGCTATTGATCTCAGACTGGCACAGTACTTCCCGCATTGGCATTAAATGCTGCCAGTGAGCTTTAATCAGAGCTGCATATGAGCAGAAATGTTGCAGACAAAATGTGGTGCATCAAATCAACATTTTGACATGTTTCCTGTACCACAGGGCTCGTCTGCTTACTGACAGCTGAAAGATTTAATAGTGGACTTCACTGGGGGACAGTTTGGGCCGCTCTGTGAAGACAGTGAAAAGATACTTAGGCCTGTCTTGCTCTAAGCTCTCCCCTCTGTATATGTCTGGCACAGCTGGAGTCTTTAGTCCTGTCTGTGAGGGTTATATAAGGGTCTAAGGAAGCCTGGGCATTAAGATAGAGGCTGACTCAGGCCTCGCCTCTGTCAGGTCATTTAATTCCAGCTCAACATTTAGAGAAAGATTACAGGAGAACCCCAGCCAGAGTTGTGAATGAATCCATCTCCAGTGTGATGGTCTTAATGAGGACAGCGATGCTCCATTAGGACTGAAGAGAAAAAGTGAAAATGAGAGGGGAAACAGACAGAGTGACAGTTTTATCTGCTATATTTCTCTGTATTCACCACACACTGGGCAGTGTCTGTGCATACATCTATCAGTAGTTGTTCTCTGCTTGTTTTTTGCTCCCTTGCCCATCTCCTGACCCTCCATCTCTACACACACCATCTGAATCTCAACTGTGTCCATGCAGTCTGTACTTCTAATGCACTCCCCTGTTGTTTCTGGTGAAGGCCAGTACCTTCCCTCACTCTGTCTTCGAAGTATAAATCCCCGCTTGCTTGCTTGTCTCTATATCTTGATGTGCTAGACATTGTTTGCCTATTCATTGTAGAAACTTGCTATACTTTCTGTTTTTTATTTTGCAGTTGCATCCCTTCAAAATATGTCCACATGCTGTTACAGCTGGACAATAATCCAATATGATCATTTAATGTCTTTCAGTTCAATTCGATCATTACAAAATCAAATCTTGAGATATTGTATTTCTGATAGTTCATGGTTATGACCCTCCCTTTCTGTCTCCTCCTTTTTTCAGAATGTAGATAGCATTTTGTTTGTGAGGATTCATTTTTAACACACAGCAGATCCATTACGTGAAACACGAACCACAACACTAACGCTGATTTTCTCCTAATTGCAGAAATTAACTTTTTTTTAGAAAATGTCACTGCTTCTCAGATCTATAATTACATTCAGTAAAGCGTTCTGCCAAAGAGAAATTAAATATTGGAGGAATGCTGCTCTCCAAAGCAACCACTGTATATTTCATCTCGAGTCATTGCCACAGCTGAAATCATATTTGCACGTCAAGTGCCTTCAAAGTAAATAGAAATAAGAAATCTTGTTATCTTCTCTGCAGAGTATTTCATGCATTACCTCCCTTCTCTGCAGTATATTTTGGCAGCTTGAAGAAAGAACATAGACTTTCTGCAAAACATTCTTTTACTTTTCTCCCTCCCCCTCTCCCCCCTCTCTCCCCTCTTTCTCTCTGTGTGTCTGTCTAGACTTGTGAAAACATTTCTCTCAGCCCAAAGACTTTTTCATCCCAGTTTCCCTCACTGTCTGTCTCCCGCTCTGGTGTTCACACTTTGCCCTTTCCATTTCTATCTCTCCTCTCCTCTCCCCCCTCACTCTCCCCCACCCACTCTCATGCCCTCTTTTGTTCAGTTTCAGGTCTTTGATGTTTCGCGTATACCCGCAATATCACACTAACTTTGTCTCTTTGTCTCTCTCGCACTCACCCCGACACACATGCACTCTCACTCTCTTTCTACTCCACCCCCCCCTACAGCGTGTGGTTCCTTACCAGTGAAGCATCCATCCACCTCTGTCTCTCTGTCCCCTCCTCTCACATCCCTCGCCTCTCTTTGAAGTCATCAGAGCCCTAGTCAGAGCCCATGCCACTCCAGTCGGCTTTTATCCTCATACGGCGAAAAAGAGAGGAATGTATTTACACCCTGCCGGAGCACAGTCATCTCTCCTCCTGTGTGAAATGATTCACTCGTGACTCATAGCTTTATTGGGGACTCTCTCTAAACAAACAACCATTGGATGTGGCATTTTCCATCCAAATTGACTGGAACTGTAACTGAGAGTTCTGGCCTGATTGTCCCCCCGCAGCTCGGTGCCTCTCTCAACAATGAGGAGTCATTCTCCAAAAAGCAATCATGTCTCAGTGATTAGCCTTCCATGACTGAGTGCCATCGCGCAAATCCAATACCAGCAAAATAATAAAAGTCAAACAGCAATTGTTCCAAAGGGTACATTTTCATGCGTTTGAGGCATACTTTTTCATTTGCCAAACAGAAGGAGACACACCCTTTTGTCTGAAACTGTGCACTTCTCAACTCATCATTGAGACACACACAAACACACGCTCTCAGCTTGCAGGTTGCAGTGTGTTGAGCAGCTTCCACCTGCAGCCTACTGAGCCTCACAGCTTCACACCATTAGTTCAGCTTTGCAAGCACAGCCATCCACACTACAGCCTAGTCTATAAACCTCCGGCGCCATCTTGACTCCAACTGCTGCTTTTTTCTGTTCACTGCTGAAATGCAGGAAAATAATAATTTCCAGCCGTAAACAAAATGTACGCAGCTGGGGTGTGAGTTTCTTTTAATAGCTGGCTATAAATGTAAGTGTCCTTTTATCAAAGGATTAAGCAAATTATATTTATAATGTAATGAGACAAACTTTAAATTATACCATAAATGCTACTATTAAATTGTTTTTTTGTTATACTTAAATATAGAAAGGTAAGGAATAATGCTTGATTGAAAATGTAGGGTTTAATTAGTTAGCTGGCTGGTAATGTAATCTAAAGCAAATGCGAAGCAGTCTATATTATTCCCATATGTTCAATATTTGAGCTGCACTTGAAAAATCAAAAAGCTGAACTTTTGCACACCTGTGGGCTGACAGGTGCGACAGGGAGGACCATGGGCTGACTATAGCAGAACAGAGAACTGTCTTCTGCATTTGAAATTATAATAGATTTATCGAGGACAACAATTCGATAGAAGAGGCTTCCATCAGGATATTGATTTTTATTGATTTTTAGACAGAGAGAGACAATCTTAAATAAGGTGGATGACCCACAAGGACCAATCAGGTCACGATACAGACTGACACACTCATTGAAAGCATAATTTATAATCACATAAAGGCACCATAGGCCTACAATATTAATAGACAGACATCATCATATACAAAATGACATTATACCTGGATTAAAATGAGTAACGCTGAAGAAAAGCTGCCATACGCAGGCAAATATTTTTGATCCACAGATTAACATAATTTCTAATATGTGATTAAAATCTGGTTGGAGCTTGAAAGAAAACTATCTCTTATAATCTGTTCACATGGTTATAATGAAGAAAAGCTGCCATACACAAACAAATATTTACATTTGCTCTGGAAAGAATGATGTCAGCGGAAAAATATGAGGAGGTAAATTAAGGATCTGCGTGCAGGAATATGGCCTCATTAAATTAATTTAAAGCCTCTCTTTCTTGTCCAGGAAGCTATGTAAACAAGATGATTAATCACAAGTATTTGAATACAGCCAACCGTTGCCAAAGGAAGTGCATTATAATAAACAGTATTATTGGATATATATGTGATTATGATGAAGCTGATTTAGCCGTGGTAGGCGTGTGGCTCTATGGAGGCAATATCAGTCTGTCGGTCAATCCAGAATAATAAACTATTCAGTAACTATTGGATGGGTTGCCATTGACAGATATTAATGTTTCCCAGAAGATGAACTGTAATCACATTGATTGCTTCCTAACTTTTCATCTTGCACCACCATCTGGTCAAAAGTTTGAATTTGCTCAATACTTGGGTTTATGGCTAAATATCTGCAAAACTAATGACACTGCCATCAGCCTGTGTTTAGTGCTGATTAGCAAATGATAGCATGCCAACTCACTCAACTGGTGCTGATTCCAGACATTTATGAACTTGAACATTCATGACCTCCTATGAGAAAAAGTACACAATACTTAAAGTCGGAGTTCTTACTTGACTTAATCCCACATGGAAGAACACATTATAAAAGGTAAACCATCAACTACAAGGCAATGTGAAGCGTATTTGCCTGTAATTAATTAAAATGATATATACTACCACGCCTGTTCTGCATATGTTTCCAAGTATAAAGAGGCAAAAAATAAAATGTATATTGGCATCTGTTCGGTCATGCATCGTTTTTCCTCCAGGGTTTCATTGATATATGCAGGGAGGCTGCACTGCCTGCCCGGTCTCACTCCAGACTCGTCATGGCACACTGCATGCGTTACTGATGCACAAGGGACCCTTTAGCATGTGTATGAGACGCAGCAGGATTTCCATGAACCCCAACGTAAACCCTTCTGTGGTAATATTAAACACTCAGAGTAAAGGATGTAATACAACTAGCATGAAGGTCAAACAAACCCCAGACTTTGACCCAGGAGGCCAGTGTTCGTGTCTGGTATGAAACCAAGAGTCAGTGTTATTTGGAGGGAACCTGTGTAACTGTGTCTGGTAGTTAAATGCGGAGGTAGCTGTTTTAAAGCCCAACCCTGTTATTTTAACCTAACCAGGTCCAGCGGTTTTTATTTTCTCATAGATTTGTATCTTCACTGAGAGACAACGGTCATTTTTGGATCTATAAATGCATTGTAGAATTGATAGCAAAGCTTGGTGTACATGCCATGCATGCTTTTTTTTTTATCAGGTACTTTTTAGGCACTTGAACACTCAGAATTCAGACACTCAAATGAAATGGCAGGCAGTAAATGTAATGCACTATATAGTAAAAAGGTGATTTTAGACTCATCTTGTTAACTTTTAAATAATGCAATATATGCTCATTTTAGGCCTAATTTGACCAGTATCTCTTTACTTTCATTAAAATTCCTCATCTTGGTAACCATTATTTTACTCATCTTGTGTGATCAGCTAATTGACATATTCCTGTGGACAATACTGTCTGGAATGGTTGTGCTTTCTCCTGCCGTCCGGTTTGTTTCTGCTGTGGTGGCTGGTGGCTGCTCTGTTGGAATCCCCATGACAACCACACCAGCAGTCTGTCAAATGCTATTATCTCAAACACTTCAACAATGTGTCCAGCACACCCTTAGCAAAGTGACAGAACATGAGTGTGTGTATGTGTTTCTGTGCAAACATTCAAACAATCTAAAGAGGGCTGCTCATTCCATGGAAACCTGCAGTCTGCGGTGGAAAGTAACTAAGAAGTATTATAAAGTACCTGTCTGAGGTACTTTATAATTCTTCTCAACTACATCTCAGAGGCAAACATTATACTTTTTATTACATTTATCATATTCTCTAACTTTGGTCTCTAGACTCAACTCATAATTGATGATGTCATATTTTAGGTTAAAATACCCAGAATGGCTTTAGTGATACTGGTATCATGATATTATAATATCATGTAAACAATCCAGCACCTGTAAAATCCCTTTCTGACAGTTATGGTTACTGACTCTTTATACCTCCCTCCAGTTTGCCAAAACAAGAGACAAATTAACAAATAGAAAGATGAATTTGATCAACAAAATTTCCCCCCAAATTTGTATAGATATTGCAATAATATCGTTATTCAGAATTTTTGAGGCTACTATAATATTGTTTGGAAATGACAACCCTATTACCCAGCAGTGTACCAGCTGCAACTTTAAAGTGATGTTCACATGAATGCTTCATTTATAATAATTTACTGATACAATATATATTGTGAAACGGGCCATTGTGCATAATGAATAGCTTTAGTTAGGTAATATTTAAAATATAAACCCCCGTTACCAGCTGCAATTATTAAAACGATGACCACATCTATGCATCCATAATTACTTTTAAGTATACTTTGCATGCAGGATATACATTGACTAAAGTAAAAAAAAAATAATGCAGGACTTTCACTTGTTACAGAGTATTTTTACTTTGTAGTATCTCTACTTGAGTAAAATATCTGAATACAATACTTTACTTTACAATACTTTTACCAACACCTTTACTTACTTTAATTAAATGTACAGAAAAAGGATTGTGTTAAGCTGATTTTTACAGACTTTGCTAACAATTCTAATGTACCTTTTCTCATGTAGTATTTTTACTCCTTTTCACACCACACTTACAGTTTAATTAGAACATACCGTATATCAGGTCTTTTATCTCCCCTCTGCTCGGCCTGTAAATCAGTGACTGGACACGGTAAACAGTGTTTCTCATCTCCCAATAAAGCCCTGCCACTGATCTCATGTATAAGGGCAGCCTTGCCTCGTCTTTTCTCGCTGTGCCGGACAAAAGATAAAACATGTTATCTTAGCTCGAGCAGAGTGAAAAAAGACAAGGTCAGGTTTAAGAATGCATCAGGATATGGTGGGAAGGGTCTCTATTCCTCGCAACAGACGGATTTGATTTGTTGATATTAGCCTGCCTTGCCTGTCAGCGGAGCCCTGTGTGTAAATGGAGGAGCTGGTATTGGATCCAGTGACAGAGGATATGTCAGGGTGAGGATGGATGCACATGATTTGACTCACCCCATTTTGACAAGGTTTCCTATTAATGAAGCTACCCTGCATGAATGTATACATTTTTTCTCCAGTGGCCTCATTCTGAACATCCCTATACTCTAAATTATATCGTCCCACCGTGGTTGTGATAAAGTTTTCATTTTCCTTCTTTTTAATTTAGTGAGTCCATCTATATATCTGAAGAATCCCCATTTTTCTACCTGGTGACGGTCTGAATCACTCCACAAGTGACGGCCGTTCTGGGAGGCTCAACAAAGCCTATCATCCATCATCTTCATTGCTCCGTAGTTCAAGTGTCACTTGCGTCAAACAGTCTGCCCTTATCGGTTTATTGTCTATCCTGACTGTTGTGTCCTCTGAAGAGTGCATGTGTGCGTGTCCTGTCAGATACCCAGTCCTCGTCTTGTCTCTGTTCTGCAGACAGGAGAAGGCAGAAGAATGTCAGCCTGCCAGTATCCAGCTGCTTCTCTCTTATTGGTATTCGGGGCACACAGAGCCGTCCTCAGTGTCTGTTGCACGTGCCAAGGAGGAATGTGGGAAATGAGGGGATGGAGAGGAGGAGGAGGAGGAGTGAGCCCCCCTCCCTCTCATGTTTTCTGGACCTATAAATAGACTGCATCCTCCCTTTCTTTTCTATTCCCAGTTCATCTGTTTCCATACCCAGCATCCCTCCCTGGATCTCCCTCTCATCCTTGTCCTCCTCTCTCCTTGTCTCTCTGTTTAGTCTAAGTAAACATGCTCTCTGGTGCCCAATGATAAGACTCCTCAAGTGTAATGCCAGACAGTTTGGACACTACTAACAGGCTCGCCTTGATGAAGGATTAGCTATCAGGGTGATTTCATTTAACACTGCAGTATTCCCATGGTCAGACTGCACTGTCTACCCACCAAAAATAAAAGCATGATTATTAAAAGCTCCTTAGTCTCTACTGATTGCCAATCATGAATAAGTGCTGAAATAACAGTATGATCTTTAGAAAAAAAAAAAAGATTGTATTATTGTTTTATTGAATTCTAAATGAATATATCCAATTGTCTATGCATGGCTTACTAATAATTGAGAGCATGCTTTTTTAAGAAGTGTGAATATACTCCTGTTGGTAAACTTAGCCAACATGAGTAATTAGACAAAGTGTTTTTGGAGAACTTTTCCACAATACGTCTGAAAGTAACGCAGCTTTCTTCTTCCTTTATCTACTAATTTATGATTGCATGCTGTTTGAGTGATGAAATCACGGTAGGTGGGCAGGAGGGATATTGGCTTTCAGTGGATTATGTTCTAGCACATGGCCAACCTTGGCTTAGTCATCGCGCCCACTGCCCGCCCACCAAGGAGATGAGAGTAGGAGTGAGAGAGTGAGAGCGAGAGAGAGTGAGAGAGAGAGAGAGGCCTTGCCCTAGGAACACTATCCCACCACCAGCCAGGAACAGCATATAGTGGATTTAGAAATAGGCAGAAATCAGTAGAAACAGAGTCAGCTAAAGGTAGAGACAGAAGAGAGAAGAAGGTCTCGTCCCAGGAGTGCTGTTCCAACATGAACCAGAAACTGATCTGTCATTGCAATGAGATTAAAACAAACAATAAAGATAAAACAGAAAACAGAAGTAATACAGGAGGAATTAGTATGGTGAGCGTGGGATACTGTGCCTTGGGTCACCTGTGTCAGAAAAATCCCATTATTACATTTATTACTCAGCAAATAAAAACTCTGAGCAGATTTATAGCAGATATTTTCCCACACATAATCAGCATGTCACCACTTATTGTCCCCATTGTTACTGCTGCCTACTACTAAAAACAATACTACCACTAATAATTCTGTGTTTTCACTGCATGGTACGGCTGAGCTCTAATCAGCTTGACTCACTTTTGGTACCAGGTCCTTTTCTCTCTTTTTTCGGATAGTACCCCCTCAGTGTGGGCAGGATTCTCAGCTAATCGCTATAGTGCTGCCACGTGAAACTGCTGTGACATCATGTTCAACGTGACGCTTACTGAACCCTTTCATCAGCAACCAACAGAGGAATGTCTTTTTAAAATCTGGGTCGAGTGAATCAGAATTTTTCGGTCTATAATGATGTTAGCTTGACTGTTTGAAATGATGTGGTTGTGCAGGATGTCCCTCATTTGTTACATCAACCGAGGTGGTAATAAAAAGTCGAGTTGAGTTGAGTTATGTCAAACCAGCAGCAGAACTGAGGTGTAATATTATTGATCTACTGACTGCTGTAATAACTACTGCTATTACTAGCCGTGTTCCCTTTAAAGTCGAAGCGAATTTGAAGCAAATTTTTTAAATGTTGCATTAAAGAAAATGCTTATTGGGGATGTTTCCATCAAATGGTTTACGCCAAATAAACAAAGTTGTATTTACATACTTTCATCAGAAGATGGCAGTGTAATATATTGCTGTAGGATGATCAATCAGTAAACATTAGAATAAGTAGAGATTGTGCACAAGAGAAAAAACAACAACAAAAAAGAGGTTGCTATTTGGAAAACTTTGGTCTCTCCCAAGAAAAAATGGAGAGTAGTCTTCGAATTTCATTCAATTGAGCAACTTCTTTTGGGTTTTCTGGCAGAGCGGAAACAGCTGATCAGTCAGGTGAGTTAATGGTCGCCATGAAATTAAATTAAATGAATTTGAGACTGAGAGACATGTTTTGGGATCAAAGTACCGTTGATGATGCCAGTGTCACACATGGGGGGTTTCAGTTGCTTTTGTTCCCTAGTCCAACCCTGACTGGAACTTCACTATTTGGTGAAAATTGTTATCAAACAGTTGGTTATTCACATATTCAGCAGAGCAACATTAATCTGGAGCAGTGGTTCTGTCCACCTGATGAACTAACTCTCATATTTCCTCTGAGGAAATATCTGGCACCATGCTGCTTGATTCTTCACTATGTCCACTAGTAAGTTGCTGATTAGTGCAGCTTTAATGTGAATAAATGTAAGCTTCTGTATTTTACTTGTCAGACAGTTTTGATTATTGAAATGCTATGGTATAAACAGAAACATGAGTGTTAAAGTTCTTAGCACAACAGCACCATCCTAGACAGAAAGTCAGAAAATGGAACTGCAGTCTGTTTTCTAATATTTAACCAAAAAAAGGCCTGGTGCATGCAGATCACAGTAAATGAAAAGCAAATTCAATACAGCAACAATGTTTTACCACTTATTTAAATATAAAAATAAAAAATAAAAAACTTCCTGCTCAGAGCTATATTTTTTGCCAGTACATTGTTCAGGAACCCATAAATTCTGAAGGGTTGAAGCTAAAAGGTTTTTCACATCCAGTTCCTGAGCGACCTATGATGGTAGAAATGAAAAGTTAATATTTAACGATGAAAAAGTCATCACATAGAGCTTTAATTTGCACTGAACTTAACACTGTATCCTCTGGGATTTGTATGATACTCTAAAATGTGCTGTGGTTGCATAAAGCATGAGATGGCAGAAAACTACTGGTTGGCAAATCTGGAAAAAAAAAAAGTGCATTAACTGCAGCAATGTCAAGCGAGGATAAATGCCGGTGTTTTTCTTTCTTTCAGGGAGCAGGCAAAGCTGGCTGACTACCTCTCATCCATGATTCAATGCTTGTCTCTTTCTGTCTAGTAGGGGGTTGTCCCTTGGGGAGGGAGATGTTGAGGAGTCAGGGGAAATATTGAACATCCTTCTGCAGCCATACGCCAGGGACAATGATTCTCTGGGGAGGTGAGGAGGAAAGGAGGCTGGGTGTTCTAAAAAGCTGTAGGAGTTGATGAAAATCTTGTGAAGAAGGGATGCAAGTATCTGTTGGCAACCATCTGGAAAGCTTTCTAATGAAATAGTGAAAATACCATCTGTCCATCAAACCAAATGACAATACTGCAACTGCTGCTTCTGCTGTTGTGCACAGGAATGCTTCACCAGTGCGTTCTGATTATTAGACTTTTTATTAGAAAGGAAATGATGAGGAAGATTATGCGCTACAAACCACATAGTTTATTCTGAAAGGCTTTTAATGATGCTGGGGGAGTAAAGGGAGATGGGTTATTACACAGAAGAATACCTAGATTACTTTCTGTTTCCTAGAGAGATACATTTGAGAAATGAAAAGAATAGCCGAGCAAATACTACTAATTATTAGACTGTCAAACTTTTTGCTCTCCTCAATGTGGAAGAATTAGCTCGTGACAGACATCAAAAAGGCTGTTTTTCTTCTTTTATTCTGACATCAACACAAATCTACACCTGGTTAGACGAAGGCACCACTCACAGGAATGCGATTGTTCTTTGCTTCTGATTTCCTACCTTGAAATATATACGACTATCCACTGGATTTAGTAAAATTTAGAGGCAAAAAAATGCATCATGTAGCTGCGGAATCTAGCTCACTTTATATCTTGTAACATGTTTAAATATTTGTTTATGAGATTATGTTGTTTGGAAATTGTAAAATAAGCACCCAGGTACCAGTGAAGATAGATGGTGTTGATAAAGAAAGCGTTTATGAAAATAATAGTCCAGGTGTGATAGTTAATCACAAAATGTGCTGGAAACCTAAAACAGATGAGCACATTCTTAATCACAAAGCACTGTACATTGTTTATTGTTCACTTGTACTGTCATATCTAAATTACTGTGTGGAGGCATGGACTTGCACTTACAAAAGCACTTCCATTATGTATAAAAAGGGCCATAAATGAGATAAAGTTTATGAATTATTTGATGAGTAGCAGAGAAAGGGTAGGGAAAAATAAGTGTATCCTCCCTCCCTTCCTCCTGCTTCTGTTCAAATGTGTAAGATTTATTAATAATTTGTGTTGTTTTTGAGACTGCATTCATTGAGTTTGTGTAAAGGTTTATCCTTCATTTCATTGCATTGTTTGTTTGTTTTTGCAAACAAACATGCTTATGTTCAAAATAAATAAAAACAATCAAAAAAAGTGATTAGGGAGTGACCTTTCTTATATATTGGCAGTCATTTCTGGTGATATCCATCTTGGCTTGTATCTTTTATAAAAAAAAAAAAATGGCATGAGAGATGTAGTCTAGTGTGACTTCTGCTACATCTAGATTTGATTAATTCTTTAATAATATAAAGTCTAGATTGATACTGCAGGATAAAAGTAGGAGAGCTGATTTATACTGGGACAAAAGGTGTCTGCATGCTTACAATGAGCTCATACAATGCGTGGTCTGACCACGTCTGAAGACAAAAGTGTTAACAGCTTTTTTGACCGACCACACTGGGAGGCGGGTGAAAAGCCAGCTGTCATATAGAGGGGCGAGATGCAATGAATCATACAAATTGGGATAACCATGCACACTTTCAGACACTCATTCTTTGATCGTATTCATGGTGTTGTGCTTGGTCATACCCACAAAAAGTGGCAGAAGCAATTGTGTGAAAAATGAAAGAAGAGAGCTTGAAAGAGAAGTTCAAACCCTCTCACCTCTGCACACCTGGAAATTTGCTGTGAAGTCGGTGTGCTTTTGGGTTTCAGTGACATGATACACAGTCAGATTACTGGTTTCTACTGATGTACAGGTGGCCAGAACACGTGAAGATATGCTGCAATGCGCCAACAAGGGCAGAGAAGAAGATTGAAAGCCTGTAAACATGGATGTAAACAATGCTTGATTTTTAAATTTAAAAAAAATAACTCAACTCTGCAAATGTTTTGTGAGGGAAAAAATCCCTGTTTGTTATCAACGAAGAGTACCTTTAGCAGTATGGCACAGTCCAGAATTCAGTTTTATTCATGCAGATTTTATTTAGCTTAAATGTAATGCATTATTCACATTATCCTTTCAGCTCAGAACAAAAACAACGCTGTATTTAAGCACACAGAAAACAAGACAACAACATGCTGCTTGGGTAACCTTAAGTCAATAACACCACACTGGGAATCAAAGATCGTCTTGTTTGCTGTAAACATCAGTCTTACTTTCATCCATTAGCAAATCAGACCAAATCAGATCAAGCCATTAGAAGGCTCTCAGACACACCGACACACCTCGAGGAACATTTCAAAGCTGAGGAGGCATCATGGTAGACAGCATCCATTTGCAGTCATTCAAATAAACCAAAGTCTGTGTTAAGAAAGCCATCTGTCCTGCACTGTCCATCTGAGCTTACTTATGATGATATGGCTGCAGCTGCTGTGAGCAACAGTGTTTAACAATGGCATCAGGTTTTTCTTATCACAGTCCTCCATTATGGAAATAATGGACCAAGCAGTACACCACCAACTGGTACATTATAAAACGCATTAATGATATTAGGTGTGAGGAGAGAGAAGAGGCATCGAAGAGGAATAATTATCATCTAAAAAATTCATAGATCTTTGTAGTTTGCTGGAAAGATGAAGCCACAAGCTGCAAAAGTAAGAGAAGCATGCTCAGGTTTCTTTATACGGTACCTTCTAGGATGCCATGGTATTACAAATTATGTATAATAAAGAATAAAGACGACAGAGGGAACAAAAGTTGCAGACTGAGAAAACGTCCTGAAGTGTGAAACAGTGAAGTGACATCCCAAGAAACAGATGCTCCATTTGACTGATGGCTTAATGCAGCTTGATTGTGTACACACAGACAGAAGTGTATTGATGAACGCAACTGAAAGCAAGGCTTATCAGCCACCACACTGCAGATGCTGTTAAATGGCTAATAATGGTTTGCAGAATCTGCCTCACAGCGTATAAAGATAAATCTCCATTTTGGATGGAGTAATTGCCTTCACTCCAGGCAGTGTTGATACCTGGGCATCTGTTTCTCGTGTTCTGCGATCCTGGCCTGCTGTGAAACAGACTGTCGTCCATTCTCCATCTGAGACAGTCAGCATACCTTTGTGGAGTGAAGGGTTGGATAAATAGAGAAAAGGAGACAATGGAAAAGAATAATAGGCAGCCAAAAGTATAAAAGAAGAAACTCAAGAATGAGGAAGAGAAAGTCATTTTTCAAATGGAAGAGATTATAAATCAGGATAGTTGTGTATAGTTAAAGATGAGGAGCCTAATCATCTTTTGGCTCCTTGCTCACAGGCTTACAAGGCTTTTTCAAATGACCCCTTAGGTCATTTGTACAAGCTTTTTATTATTGTTTCATAAACATTTTACATTTACTGATAGATGGCAACCTCTAGTGGCCCTAGAAATTATGACAGAAACAATGGAGGAAGTGAGGTGGTATAAAGAGCAACAAAGTCCATGTAGGAAATAGATGTGGGGTTGACTAATCATAACCAAACTGCAACTGTTTCACAACTTTTACAAAACATAAAAACAACAATAGTTACATGTAGGTACGAGATTGTAGATTCAATGGTAGAAACAAACGACCTATATGCTTGAATGGGTTGGAGGACTTGTCGGTCTTTAACTATGGAACCCTGAAGGCTTTATGTTGAACAAACTCTCCTCCCTCTGGGCTGTGAGATTGGTTGCACTGAAACAATTAGTCTATCAGTTGATGTGTCCATCGACAGGAAATTAACTGCCCACCATTTCGATGATTGATTAATAATTTTAGTCATATTAAGCAGAAATAACAGAAAGTAATTGGGAGATTAATCAATAATGATAATAACTGTTAACAGTCGGAGCCCTAGTGATAAGCAGGCAACAGTTTATTTTGGAATTATTAACACAACCCTGGAGAGACAGAAACAGATCCAACTTCTCCCTCTTCGCTCATACAGCAGGTAGAACCTAAAATTATCTGAGGGCAAAGACATGAGTGGGCAACTTAAATATCACACATCAGAAATAATATTATTATTGTCCTAAGTGATAATGAAATAACAAATACTGGAGCGATAATAATAAAACTCTGCTGCAGACCAAAATAATATTGTGGAATTATACCAACAACAACATGGCTGTAATGTACCACATAAAGGATACAATACAGAATAGATAAAACAGAATATATTTAAGTATGAAAAAAATTAAGGTTAAGCATATGTGACGGGAAAAAAGGAAACAAAGAAGCCACACCTTTTTTTTTCTTATCCCCCGTCAATCTTTCCCTTTCTGTCCATCCTGTACACCATGTGTCCCCCTCGTGCTGCCCCCACAACCTCCTTCTTCCTTTCTCTCTTATGAATGAGCGATGGCGAGCTGCCAAAGATGTCCTTGTGATAGTGGTCACAGACGGTGTTGCTGTGGTAACTCGGAGACTTAGGATTCATGGCATCTATTCAACAACCTTGTCAGCATGAGCTCAATAACTTCCCCCACCTTTCTGCAGGGTAATTTTGTTTTAAATGCCCAAGTGGTGCAGTGCTGCACAGGTGCATGCTGAAGTGTCTGACCAACTTTGTATGGACAACAATTTGTATTGTAAAACAATGTCATAATGTTTTGTCCATGTTAGTCGAGCTAATATGTTTTTTGTTTACTTTGACACTTCCCAGTCATGCACAGAACTGCAGTTGTTTGTTGTGTGGGTGTAATGTAACAGCACATGCAGTATTTTGCTTGTGTATTTGACAGGCAAAGTATTTATTGTGACACTAAAACTAGTGTCACAATATCTAATTGGTTGGTTGTAGTTGGATGATGTCAAGGCGTGGGGGTTGGATTTTAAGTTAATTATCTGCAGTGAATTCTTCAACTGAAGATTGAAAAACTCTTTTATATGTTGGGTATAAAAATGTTTGCATTTATGACACGTGTTCATTAAGGATTCAAAATATGTTCATATACATGAATCGGTATACTTTGATATCATATAGGTTTCTTCTCACTGCAAAATACCTAATGTTATACAGTATTAAAATAATTGTCTAGATGCATTGTGATAATATGGTTCAATATTGATCGTTATTATGTCCTAAATATCATTTGTAGCCAGTAGGCGATGGAGGGGGGAGGCCATCGACCGTGTTGACCAAAATACTTCACCCTTGTTATTGCCATCCCCCTCTCCATCCCCTAGTAGCAGCGAGAGAGAGAGAGAGAGAGAGAGAGAGAGAGAGAGAGAGAGAGAGAGAGAGAGAGTGCAGGGGCAGATAGGTTATTTTATTGAATATGTTAGTCTAGACTGCCTGACTCATTGAACCTTTGTCTGACTGAAGTTTGTGGAAGTTAGAATTTTTGGCCCTGAAATATCAGTAGCCTAACTCTGCTGGGTATTGAAAAATCTATGATGCTTTCCATGGTGCTGAAATACTATAGCAGGTGGATTTGTAATCATGACTGTATCTCTGAGTCTTCCCGACTGTCAGTTTTGTCTAAGTAGCAACCTCTGGGGCTAAAAAAATTAAGCCCAAACTGCAGTTCTTCATGAGGCCACTTGGGGCTGGCTCGAAAAGTGAGTCAACCCCACAAACCCCATGTTTAAATGGCCAACTTTTACAAATAAACATGTTTTCCTGGTATGGTTTTGGTTTCATTGTTTAATTATATTAAGGCTTAAAGTTATGCATAATTAAGGGCACGGCCACTTTGAGTGACAGGTGGCTGACCTCACAGGTGGCTCTCCACTGCATTCAGCCTGCCTCAGCTCATTCCTGCTCCACCTCTTTGCCCCTTTTATGGATTAGCAGGGAGTCCAGCACTGCTGGAATGGCCACAAAAAACTGACCTTCACAGTGAATTTTTGGGAACCTATGGGTGAAGGCCAGGTGATACGTATATACTTTTATACAGTCTATGTTTTCTTCTTGGATCTATAATATTTAATTTAATGTGCATAATCCCTATGAAATTGTGCAACCTTTCAGAGAACCAAGTTGTTTTCATTATGAAGGGTTGTTAAAATGTTATACTTCAGCAGTTCTAATGATTGATTTGTCTGACACTCTGCACTGATATGTTTAATATATAAGATTTATTTCACTCTAATAATTAAAATTGATTTTAGCAACTTTTAATGACCTCACATTACTGAAGATGCTTTGTTATTGCTGAGTCTTATCTGATTGATTAAAAAAAGGTTTGTGGTGACTATAAAAGCTCCATTATGCCGGGGCAAAGTGCTCTTGTCTAACAAAGGCCATTATAGTGTGAATGCCTTTGGTCAGCATATCTCCTGTGTGTTTGGTGGTAAATGAGCATTTGACCTCTGCATTCCTGAGTTCACTTCACTTGTTAGTGTTTGTTTATTGTCTCTCCACAAATACAGTGTGTGTGAGAGAGAGAGAGAGAGAGAGAGAGAGACAGACAGACAGACAGACAGAAAGAAATAAAAACACCGGTCTGTCTTCAGAGAATTAGAGCTTATATAAGAAGTGATGATCTAATTAAAGCTGTTTGAAAAAAGGTGTTTGAGATCATCAAGTGTTGAGATTCCTCCTCCTCCTCAGATAAATCTAGGTCACCACTGAAGAGGAACAGCACCAGTTGAATTTGTCATCATGGTATACAAATATAGCAGGAAAAGGCTACACAAGCAGGGAACTTAATAATAAGTAACCATACAAAAACTGCCCCGGATGTCTGAGATCTTTAGCAGTATGCTTTGCCTGTATTGCGTCTTATACCCCAAAGTATGGCATGAAGAATATTGTGTTTTTGGATTTGCTCCATATGCAAATGCATTCCCCTGTCTGACATCAGAAGAGATGTGTGACTCGTTTGTGGTAACACAGCACTTATTGTGTTTCAATGCAGCTGCAGTGTAAACCGCTGGCTGCTTTTGTTATCACAGTATTGATCCTATTAGAAGTTATCGCCTTCAAATCTGTTATGCATGTCGTATTTTTAAACCGCTGCTGGTTTTTGAGGGCAAACAAAATGTGAAATATTATCTCTCAGCCTTCACCACAGGTTCTGCCTCATTCATGGAGCCAAGCAGTGTGGTTCAGAAGGAAATGAGA
This sequence comes from Centropristis striata, assembly GCF_030273125.1. Classification (NCBI taxonomy): domain Eukaryota; kingdom Metazoa; phylum Chordata; class Actinopteri; order Perciformes; family Serranidae; genus Centropristis; species Centropristis striata. Next base: position 17,921,675 of record NC_081536.1, read on the forward strand.
TCAAGCAACTGCAAAGAGTGTTTTATCTAGTCGAGCTGTCATGGTATATAGCCACAGGTTCTATTCAGGCTGCTCTCACACCGCCTTAGGCAGCCAGACTTGAGCTGGGTGGGTTGCTCACCTATTTTGAAGCTGCGATTTTAAAATATAATAATCCCCACCTTCTGGGTTCATATGCTTTCATAATATGTGTCCTTGTGTGTATGTGTATCTTTGAATTCTGTCAGACTATATATGACTGTCGTGTCATGATTGGAATATTTGCGCTGTGTGTGTGTTTGAGAGAGGACGCATGTGTTCCTCTGTGATATGCGAGTGCAATATTTGTGATGCAGAGTTGGAAGGAATTTCTGTTCTCCTCATGTAGACACACTTGTCCTCAGATAACACTGTCAAGGTAATACCATTCTCCCCAGAATGTCTGATGCAGTAACACTCGCTCATCGCAGCGCAGGCAAACCAAACCAAGAGAGAGAGGAAGAAGCGAGAGGGGGAGGAGAAGAAGAAGAAAAGGAGAGCTTTTAATTTCCTCAGCAGCACAGTCAGTGAGGTTTTTACATCTGCACAGACAGACAGACAGAAGCGGGAATGAACTCGAGATGAGTTTCAAATTGAATGACGGGACAGACAGCATTTGATAGAGCGTACTAAGTGGGGCCCGAATGTAGATTTATTTTACAAACTGGAGATAAGCTCATGTTACGGTTTTCTTTATTAGAAATGTATCTTTATGGCTCCCTCACTCTCTAATAAACACTTATCTTTCTCAAGGGGTTTAAATCGCAGGCAGGTAATGATGATCTAATTAAAGCTGTTTGAAAAATTAGTTTGAGCTCATCAAGTAGGGAGGAATTTTTCCCGTCACTGAAATCTAGGTCAACACCAGAAACAGATAGCATCATTTGTTAAGGAAGAATACAATATAATGCAACCTGTAGGTTATGCAGCACAATCAACAAATTAATGCTCTTTTTGTAGCAGCCCACTTCAAATGTCAAGGTCATAGTAGTTTGCAGCATGGATCTTCTATTCACACAAAGGTGCCTGTTGCCACTCAACCCATACACAAACCACAGTCATTCAACCCAACGTTACTAAAAGCTCTCAAAAATCATTCTTGGAAATATCTACAAATAATATTATTTTTTTCTGCACGTGGTGCACCCTTTAAAACACAGATCCCCGTAGATCCCACAGTTTACTTAACATGTCAATCAGATCAATTTTTTTTAGCCTTCTTTCTTTCTTTCTTTCTTTCTTTCTTTCTTTCTTTCTTTCTTTCTTTCTTGCCAAGTTAACTGATAAAGGTCACCTCCAAAATTAGCTATCTTTGGACAGAATAAAAATGCTGAAATTTCCTCCCAAAGAAAACCTTGCACCTTTCTGATGTGCTCAAGATAGAACCTTTCTAATAAATGATCCTTTTATCAGCTCACTTTTCTTAGAAACAGCCCATCAAATAAGGGACTTATAGTGCACTTAACAAGGGCTAAAAAGAAATCTAACCGGCCAGCATTGATTTACAAATGTTTTTTTGCTCTAAATGGTTGCTTTAGAACATTCTGATTGCACCCAGAGTGCCCTCAGTGATAGTCTTTGAAGTGCTTGGAGCCGTGTGCTGAAGCTCAGTATGTGCTTATATCCGGAGCTTTTGTTAGTCACTTCATATGTACTGAGTCCTGTGCCATCATTATTCAATGATTCACACTGTGCAGCCAAAACACTCACTCTTATCTGTTAAGAGGCTGCAGAGACGCAGGCAGACAGCTCTGGGTGGGTGGATGGGTGGGGGACGGAGAGAGAACGAGAGACTCTTGCTCTCTCTCCCTCTCTCTAGAGGGAAACGACTTTCCTCTCTTCCTCACAACATGAAGCCAGAGAGCATCCCGACTTCAAGAGCTTTAGATCCTGAATATTCACGCTGGTGGCATTTTACCATGTGTAGGCGGTGAGGGTTTGCAGAGATAGGAGAGAGTGTGTGAAGTATTGATCACTGGTGCTTGTTGTCCTTGTGTGCTCTGTGTCTCACAGTGCCAGCTAACTCTCAGAGTAAGACAGTGAGACATAGATACAGGGGGAAGGTTGGCGTTATAAGGCGCACTTATTCAACAGGGGATGAGCTCAACACAATTAGGATTAATTTAGAGAAATATATTAAAAACAGCAAAGGAAATGATGCATGCGACACATAAAAGGAGGCCGCATGAGTACTATTAATTTTTGTTTTAGGTGCTAGCCTGAATTATATAATGATGCATTCATACAAGTGTGATTTTAGCACAGTTCCTATTGATATTATTATCTCTAACTTCAACTAGCGTTGGTGAGAAACAACAAAGGAATATCTCACCCTCTGATCCTTAATCTGTTAGATGTCAAAATTTCAACAGCTTCCACTGTGTTGTGATCAAATACTGTAAGTCTGTTTGAGATTCCCCCCTTTTTCCTGCCTTGTCTCCCATTAATTCAGTCCCTTCTTACATTTCCCAGAATGATCAATAACAAAGTGTTGGATGTCTAGGATTGCAGAAGTGCCCCTTATCAAAAACAAAACCCATCTTTTTGGCTGCAGTGCATTGTGGTCTATTAAGCTGGTGAAGACGTTGGTGCGACAGTGGTATTAATAAGGAACAAATCAGTTATGTGTGGGAATAAGAAAATAAATCACCAATAAACAACTACATGGAAGCAGAAATCAAAAGAGGGTAGCCAGAAGCAGTTAGGATTGATTTTTCCACAGAGGTCTTGATATTAATGTAAGAAATTTGGGTTGTTTTCAGAACTCTATTTCATATTTATATATTATTTCATAGTGGCATTGGCACCCACCTGATTCACATTAGTGAACCTCCAAGGAAACTTTTTGTAGAGGCAGATCTACTGACCTCCTCATGCAGTACATCTGAGGGAAAAGGACATCAACAAAAGACTGAAATAATCTGAAAATGCATTTTTTTCCCTCTCTTTTTATTGCTCCCTCTCTCATTCTTGCCAGGCCTTCAAGTGTCCTCCAGCAGCTCTTTAGTTACAGTATTTGCCTGTGCTCGATCATTGTCAATTAGGCTCCAATCCCTAACTGGGATGATTTTCAGCTCCAGGGTATTTGAATAGCTACAAGCTTTCATTATAACACAATGCTACAGTACTAGCTCATGAACTGCCAAGTAGTGACAGATTTACATATCAAAACAAGCTTTTTCTTAATCTGAAGAAGAAATTCACTTTCACCCACACACAACCTTCATTTGTACGGAATAGAACAAACTGTTACCTTTCCCAGATGAGCTCCACTGATGAGTCCTGTGTCATACGAAGATGGAGAGGAAACAAATATGAGGGGGATGATCCATGAAGTCAGACCTGTGAGAAGAACATAACACATCAGTGAAATGAACAGTCACAACATACAGACACAACACACTCAGTTACCACTGGTTATATGTTATATATAATCACATACAAATACATTTTAAATCAAAAAGACCATTTAAACACAGCTACAGGTATATACTTCATAATAGAACAGGTACATTGAACAAACTACTCCTACTCATACTAAAAGGGCTTGGTATAGAACTTCTATATTTTTAGGTTGCTTTCACATATAAAGTCTGGTGGACATCAGCGGTGATGTTGCAATGTTTTTCCTTTGGTTTGGTTTGCTTCCACACTGTGCTTTATCAAGCGCACCAGGCATTGTAAACAAATGTCAAACTATTGACGATGTCCTTCATCTATTGGACTGAATATATGATCGAAAGAGCTGACACTTTTTTGAAGCAAGACGCAGACTTTAATGTTTTTTTTAATTTTTTTGCAGCATTATTCCGCTGTGCGATTGAATCCATTAGCCACCTTTCAGTCACTACAGAATTGAAGACTTTGTTGTTTTTGTGTGTAGCCACAAGCAACTGTATTCTGTGACTGTCTGACCATATTTAAATAAGGGCCTTTACTTCATCATTAGACCACGTCTGTCCAATACGCCTGGTGTTGATTCTCAAATTTCCTCCCAAATTCAACCCAGAATGTGATGTGTCTTTGGTTTGGACCTACAGCGAACTGAATTCTGGTATATATGGAATCGAACTGAGACCCATATTTTAGTAGACAAGAGTTCGGTACCAGAGTTCGTTGGAGCGTTCACAGCAGCAAAAAACCAAATGGATTATCTGACAAAACGCACCAGAGTTAATTTCAAGCAGACCAAACAGCTCAGGTGTAAAAGCACTCTTATGCACCGACCGTATAGCTTCAATACCATTGAGTATCAAAAAACACCTAAGAAGAGCATGCTTGTACCAAGAAGCACACATTTTTGCTTGTCTTCACTGTGAGGTTGACAGATTAAACATTATTTAATGAAAGAAACATTTGATTGATTTAAAAGATTAAAATAATCACACTTTAATTAATTAAACCTGAGACATTATGCCTATGAATGCCTTTTTTTTTCAGCATAATCTTTTACTAATAAATTTTACCATCATATGCTTGTGGTATTTGTCTGTAATAGAAAAAAAAAAAGAAAAGAAAAGACAAGCCTTGACAGAACTGAAAAACTGGAAATTGACCATCCCCAATGAATACCTCTTAGTACAGAAAATCCTTTACAGGTGGAGGGATTTGAAGCAACACATTTTGTAAATGTGTGCCTGTTTGTGTAGCACATATTAGTGTGTTGCCAGGCTGTTGAATTCTGTGTACACATTTTCCATGTGTGTATTTTTACACCGAGGGGGGAGTTAGGCCTCCGATCTGCCTGACGTATCGGGGCCAGGCTCTACTCTCTGCTTTGCTCCCTTCTGTGTGTTCTTGGTAACGTGGCTGCCTTGTGTTGCCCTGCCAGGCCCTAGAGACAACTCCCAGTACATTTCTGTCTCAGTGGCGTGTGCGAGTGTTTTTTTTAAATGTGTGTCTATTCGTCCATGCATGTCATTCCTCGGTACAGTCACTGCTGAACACAAAACATTTGTGCCTGAAATTAATGATTTTTTCTGCTCTGCAAAGTCTGGAAGTGTAGCTTTTTCAGGACACAAATATACTGCAATAGATCTTTACAAAATAATGTCTTTGCCAGACTTCTAAAATGTAATGGTTGTTGCAGAATTCAATAAGTGCAGCTAACTGGAGGTTTTATGTGCACACATGACACAAATCAAAGAGATTTGTCAATAGAGAAGCAGAAATCTGACGGCAGTGACTGTTAGTCACCAACTTCCTCATCTCACTCTCTGTCCCATGGAGACATGGTTGATCCACACAGGAACCTGTTATTATATGTTTACCTTTTTCTGTCTTGCTCACACACAACCTACACTTACTAGTGCAAGTTGATCAAACTCTCTCTTTCTTCTCCTCTCCCCCTCCCCCACTGTCTCTGTGTTGTCCAGATGGAGGAAGTAATAGCACGCATGCAGGATGAGAAAAATGGCATCCCCATCCGAACAGTGAAAAGTTTTCTAACCAAGATCCCCAGTGTTTTTTCAGGTAAGGCTTTTATCTCTCTGCTGTGTTCTGTTGTGCTCCTCTCCTCTTCCTCTTCTCCACTTGGCTCCCACCCACAAAGTACCCGACTAGTACTCTGTTCTGGCCAAACAAAACACTGAAAGTATTTAGAGAGTTGTCCGTTTTGCATTTCACACCAGCAGTGCCAGAATGTCAAGAGGATCATATTGGATTTTCGAACTGAGCAACCTAATAGATAAGAATCCGTGCTGGAGTGATACTCCATAAGAGATTATTCAAGTTAAACACAGCATTCAAAAGCTAAGAGGAGTGAGGTCATCCTCGCTTTCATGTATTATTTACTGTAATATAGACTTACAGTTTTAAACCTATAGTATAAAAAAATAAAAGTGTATATAGCTTTGATGGTATACATTCTGAATAAAATATTAAGGATATATAAATGTCTGGTGCATTACATTTCCCCTCCACTCAAAAATGTGATTTTCTTATGTTTATGTCCCCTGAAATGTCTAACTTTGACTATACTGACTCGTGTCTGTGGAAAGGTTGTCACCAGAGAGGTGTTTTCCACATTCCTCTACTGAAGGGAGTTGATGTGTGCACTTCCCTAAAATCTGAGATTCAAACATATGCTGGGCAAGCTAGATTAGGTAGGTCACAACTTCAAAAGCCAATCGCTGTCCAACATGCAAAAGCTGGAGGAAAAAAGTCCTCCAGCACAGCGAGTGGACATTGTAGCAAATATGATTCTATGTTTTACCACCACAAGCTGCAGTCGCAAGCTAACACGGTAATTTTTTGGTGCACAACAGAAACGTCATCCGAGTCCGGGTTTGACAGAGGCTCAAACATGTATCTGAATCTGCCAGATGTTTCCTCTAACAGAGAAAATACACTAGACGTCAAAACTACCGCTGCAGGCTGCAGATTGCTAGTGGCCAGCTAGCACTGCTCTTTCTTCACTAGTCAATGAAGCGCAAGTAGTGGTGGTGGAATGGGTGCCAGTTCAGGATTTCTCAATCAGAGAGAACATGTGCTTCCAGCCCCTTCTTAACATTGTGTTAAGCAAAATCTTACTAAATATTATAAAACGTGTCCGGAGGAGGAATTTAATAATCCAGTATTGTAATTCTAAGATTTTCCTTCAAGTGCTTGTTTCTGAAAATCATGCAAAGATGTTGCATGTTTTTGTCTCACCAACAATGCTAGAACCACCACCAGTCACCATCACTGCTAACTAAGGTTTGTTTTGTCACAACCAGTGACAAGTCCAGGCCATTTTTTGACACGTGTGGCTAAGATGAGGGTTGAAGGTTGGCAGTGAGCACCAACATATAGACACAGACACAGATAAATTTAAATAGCTAACTTTAGCTTCGGTGACGTTAGTGAAAGAATGACAAATGCTTTGGGCATATAAAAGGGCAGCTGATGCACAGTTCTTTTTTTGTTGTTTGATTCCTTTTTCATGCCAAGTCTGCTACACTGTGTTTTGTTTGCTCTGGGCTATATTGATTAATGATTTTACAAACAACTTCAGCTCAGATCCATCTCTGTTCCATCTTTCTGTCATTATACAATCAATACAGCTATAGCAAACGCCTACACTGGCTATGTCTATGGGAACACGACAGAGCATCGCAACAGATGGCTGAATTATAGCTCTGTTTTGCACCTACCCTATATACAGTAATATCTAACTACAGTTATACTTACACTTCATCCTGATGACTAAAGCTATCGCATAATCACACACATTATAATATATTTCTGTCAAAATACCTGCAATTCCTGTTAGGATTGCATCATTGTGGAGTGTAATTTTCAGACTCCATGCTGGCTCCACCAGAACACTAGTCCCCTGTTAGTTTCTGGGGCTGCAACAAAGACACGGTCCCTGTGTAGCTTCCCCTCTGTAAACACTGCCACTCCAGTCGTGCTCATTGGAGCACTTGGCCAAGCTCTAAGCAAAACAGTTGGGGATGTAACCTAGGTTGCTGCACTGTGTTTTTTCCTCTGCACCGCTTTCTGCAGCCTCGATTTCTAATAAAATACATTGATTTTTTTTTTATTCACCCTGAAATTTATTCACCTGTTACAGCAACAGCACTTACTCTCAAATGCCTGGATTGCTGACAGAGGAGGTGTATCTACATAATTCCCATACACTGTAATTTTTGCAGAATTGCTGTTACAAATGTGGCTATTTTTTTCCTTATTTTTACTGGTGAGCCGGGTTATAAATTGGATTTTTTTCATCTTACATGTCAAATGTCTTATCACACAGGTGCAAAAGAGGGATTTGTCAACCACATATTATTTAGAGTAAATACAAATGACATACTCATAATGTTAAGCCCCCCCAGATGTAGCTATATGTGTTTTCAATGAGCCTCCTTTGAGTGTGTTGTTTCAGTATGTTGTATTTTGTGCAAAATGGCCTTCATTCCTTAAATAGAACAACATAGCTTAGAAACAACTCTTGAGTTTGTTTTCAATTAATGCAAAGAAGAGGTCAGTCGTGCTACAGGTTTTTACTATTTATAGGATCTTACAACATTTTCCTTTTTTTCCTCATAATTCTTTTAATTCTTTGTTGCATACTGAACATGGCTTTATGCTACTACTATATGCTATACTTTTTTGTCTTTAACTCATATGGTTTTACTTTTTTACAACCTCTTAATATTATTGCTACTTTCCTCGATTCATCATTTCCACTTAATTTGTAAGAATAGAAGAGAAAAAGTATATTAAGTATTTCCAGCTCAGCTAGGCATGTTGCCCTTTGCTGAGTTACTTTTTGCTGCAGAAATACAATATGTGCCATTGTTGGGATCATCATTTGTTTTCTTTTCATGCTGAGAAGAGGTCAGTTATACAGATTATTACCCATGGCAGTTTATTATAACATTTCCCATATTTTCTTTATAATTGCAGCTCTCCTTTGCCATTTTTGTGTGTATAATTTTTGTAAATAATTAGTATTAATTAATAAGTATTTTCAGCTGTGCATGTTGCCCATTTCGGAGTTACTTTTTGTGACAGAAATATAATATGTGCCAACATTGGGATCATTAATTGTTGATGTTATTGCTTATCCCTCTGCTTATATTAATGTCATATTCCGATGCACACACATGCTTGCGCCTGTACACATACACGCACAGCCCAATCTATGGGCATGATATTAATCAATTCGGGGAACAGCCTTGTTAGAGGATTACCTTACACATCTCATTTAAGCTCTCTCTTAGAAAGTGGGTCAACTTTGATAGTGTGAAAATGGGGTTGTATTAATGATGTTAATCCATGGAAAATCTCATCTGGTTATGGAGGCGTCGAAATGCAAGCGGATGCAATGAAGACAAAACACAGACAGACAGAAAGATAGCTTGATGGACAGAGAGACAGCCACAGGGACTGACTGTCTCACTGCATGAATTCCCTCATGTCTCCATTTCACACCTTTTTCTGCCTTCTGTGGCTCTCTTCTCCTCAGCATACCTTCACCTGTCAGCATGACAGACAGTAATAATAGCTTAGAAAATATAAATTTAGCCAAAGTGGCAAAGTCACATGTTGTGGCGGGGTGTGAAAATGCCCAGGGGGCAGAGGAGGCTGTTATGTTTTTCTGAGATGTGAAAATGATTCAGTTGCATTCTCAGACGGGGAAGATGAATTGCAAAATGACATCCACCATATGAAAAGTTTTATGTTCAAACAAGAAAACATAATATACAAGTCATTTCTACACCTTTACTAAAATAGTACTTGGTGATTGAATCATCTGTTTTAAAAAAACATAAACACTTGCCTTGTCATTTGTTCAGTATTCTCCTCTCCTCTCAGTCTGACCTGTTCACATCTTAGTTTTTTATTTGTGACAGTTGGAAATGCTCAATATGATGCATTGACTTATTAAATGAAACAATTGCAATTGCAACGACTGTGCTGTGACTGAGTCAGACAAATTGTGTTGTTACTGTACACAATAGATGCTTCATTATGTCATTGTACCTCTCCGGTCATTTATATTAATGGACTACAGCCAAAGAGAGCTGGCTTGGAGAGGGTGTCAGAAAAGAAAATTTGGTAATGGATGGCCTATTACCCACCCACATGGTGCAAGGCGAGAGGAATTGGTATGCACTGTGATGATGAAGGGAGGTGGGTAGGGTTAAGAGTGTCATTGTTTTCCCTTTTCATTTGCATCTGCATGCAAAGAGGTGTTTCAGCACACTGTGAATATATTAGATATCATATCAGTGATTCATATGTATGTGCTTTCTCTCATTTCAGGTTCTGATATTGTACAGTGGATGATCAAGAATCTGGACATCGAAGATCAAGGTAAAGAGCTTGTTGATAATTGATATAGGGCAGAGGTTGTGTTGCAGGGGGTGTGACAGTCATGATGCATTGGTGGTGTGTGAGTTGAAAGCAAAGGTTGAAAGTGACAGGTGCATACTGATGTTTTAAAACATCAAACAAGGTAAGATAGTTGTTGATCTTTGGCCACTAATTTGGCCTCTTTAACAACACGGTCAACAGTTGGAGCTCAACGAGCCAATGTTAAATTTAAATTAGCGCATAATTAGCCAAACAATTTGAACACTTCTCGGAGTCATAATTCAGTCAAACTTGAACACACAGACATTTTTTTTTAAATTTAGCGTTACTTACACTTTCTGAGGATATCGTTGCCACCGATGTCCATTGTGAAGAAACTTTCATAAATCATAAAAAAGAAGACGCTCCTTATAGCTAACTCCAGAACTAACTTGAGAATCAACAGGTTTGTATGTTTTCTTCAGTGTCAAGACAATCCAGTGACAGTTGTGTCAACACCCATGTTTGCATTTTAAAAAGAAATGGCTAATAACCAATTCGGCATACTTTTGATGGTGCTAGTTTGCCAAAATGTAAGAAAAATATAGGCTAAAAACGGAGCTCACGTTGCGGTTCTAAACTAACAATCTAACTGACTCCATGGCAACAGTGTACTTCCTGCTTACATCCTCCAACTGATTGGCAAGATTAGCTCTTATTATTACAGGTAATGTTGCTCTAAGGACTATATTGCTGATATTGTTACAGTTGTTTATTTTGTATAATTATAAGCTTGCTGGGGATTATCACAGCAACATAACAAGAGAGAAAAAAAAGATAACAATAAAAAGGATTATTTAGATTATTAAGAGTTACTCCTACCTGCCTTTGTGGAACTTATGTGTGCCATCATTTATAATGAGTTCTGCATTTTTCTTTTAGCTGTCTTTTTATGTCCCTGGGCTACAGCAGACCCTGTGATTCTTGTTCCTCCTTTTTTCTGTCTTATATCATACTTATTTTATTCCAGAGTGATAAAGTAGAGCTAGACTAGTCCTTAGGGAGTTGTCAGATCGTTATTTTAGCCTCCCTTTGCACATAAAATGACTCCAAAGTATGCAGGTTGAACTGTGATAAATGTGAAAACTTGGTTGCTTGCTTGCATTTAAGATGGGGATAAAGAGATACAGCTAACAATTTGGATAACAATCTTTTTAAGTTGGATATTGGAGTGTTTATGTGTGTGGGTGCATCCCAGTGTTTGTTTGTTCTAGTGTGTGCCTCAGTATTGTACAGCCAGTTCATAGTTGTGATACTCAGCTGACTCATCAGCTCACTAATCCTTTGTGAGTTGTTTCATTTGTATGCAAAGATCTGCCTGTCTTATCTGTTTGTCAATTGTGGGTTTATATTTGAAAGGTTATTATGCACACACTTGTTTATGTGTATGTGTGTGATTTTAAGGGCAAAAACACAGCAGTTAGATTATGATAAAACTCTGCTTTTGTTTTGTTTTTTCTCTCTTTTGTTTTTTTCATTTTTTCATTTCTCAAGAGATTATGCTTTTTCCCAAGCCTCGGGCCTGTGAATAACAGTGATTCTGTATCACAGCACCTCTGATATTCCAAAACAAACAAACAAACAAACAAATAAAAACAGATAAACCATCAACAACAAGAAAGCTTTTCTGAGGCCTTGCAATAACACGCCATTCCTTAAAGCAAAATTTACATTTATAGTGCTACATTTTGTGCCACCTGTCTTATTGAAAATATTCTGCCATAATAATATTCTCAATCAAAATGGTCAAATGCAATTTTATCACAGTGAAGAGTCTGAAAACATGTCAACAAGCAGATGTTCTCTGTACTTTAAGACTGTTTTGTTTTTTTTGTCAGTTTTATTTTTTTCACAAACAGACACAAAACAAGCTGTCAATTGCCCTGCGGTGGTGAACAGAGTGTTGTGCGAAACTTAGTGACTTTAGCACAGAACAACTCCTGGTGGGGCTGAAAAACACAGAAAAGTGAAATGCAATTAATTTGGCTCCCAGCTCCATCGCAGCTTGTTTATTATGTAAAGGCAGATGAGCTTATATCAAAGTTGACTGGGGATTGGGATTTTTTTATTTTCATTTAAATTGCCACAGATGCAGTCCAGACGAACTCATTATCGTCCTATTTTGCAATCTTTGTAGCCCCCAATCCTATTTTCGTTCATTTTATGCAGAAATTCATGCCTCATAAGTTTTTCTCAAAAGTTTTAGATGTCTTTTGTTACGGTTTAACAGAATATTTTGCATATTTGAGTCTGATACATGATACAGATCTTTATCATTCATCTTATTTCTAAAGTCAATTGGTTTATCCAGCATGGGAACGATTGGGATTAACTGCTTTTCATGTTTAGGGTGGCCCAGATTCATTAGTATACATTACTGTGCAGTCATGACAGTCAACAAAGGGATTGGAAACATTTAGAAAACTAGAAGGGTGCTTGAAGAGATCTGAGAAGGACTGTTTTCTTAATCCAGCTCCTGTCCATACTGCAAACACTCTGACCATGCATATATTGCAACACGTTCACAATTAAATTTTGTATTTTTCCCCACATTGGTTTTACTGTATTGATGTTTTGTTTCTACAGCACAGCAGACTGCAAACAAAAAACAACAATATCTGTGAGATGATGATGAGCGAAATGCTGTTAAAATGAAGAAGGCAGCACAGTTTCTGTAGAAAACGCTGTGTTGTTTCAGTGGTGTTGATGAGGAGAATGTTACTCGGCAGACTGGCTATCCTTTCTGTCTATTTCACGTTCATGAGAAACAGGTGTCTGGTGCACTGTGTTTTATGAATTACAGGAAATGCTTGGACAGATTCAGAAAATATTACCCCTGACCCTAACCCAAGTCTTAGGTTGAACAAGGTTAATGGGCCATGGACTGATCATCTCACAGAGTCTCTCACAGTATGAATTAGCTTTGCTGCATTCTCATTTTGATTAGGCCAGCAGCGTTGTAAAAACTAAATCAGCTCCAGCATGAGTCTGCAGCTCTTCTGACCTCTGGCCTGCATGAAAATAAATACCCTCAGGGGTATCGATAAGATCATGTTATTGCTAAATACATTTTATGGCACTGTAATGCTCTTACATATACATCATGTCTGCCTGTAAAATGTAGAAATCAATACTCAAAATATCATATATTCTACATTCATATTTAACATTGTTATAGTGGTTTTCATCACTATTCAGCCCTCCCTTGTGCAAATGAAACTGCAACATAAATTAAACGTTCGCTGCAAAACATTGACAGCTTTAATGTGTTTAACCACATATGGCAGTTAGCTGGATAGTGCAGTATGTTCTGTATGCATATGTGCATGCATGTGTGAGTGCATATGACAAAAAGTAAATGAACTGAGCTGAGCTGCACATGAGATAAGATGATAACACCATCTTTTAAAGTAAAATTTCTGGGGGTGAAATGAAAATCTCTCCCTCTGAGGATAATGTTTTGTTTGACCGACATTTTGTTGGTAAAGAGCTGGAGTTATTGCATCTTATGTGTGTTTGTTTTTATGGGAGAGAGAGTCGAAATGACAGACGAGTGGATTTCTTGTATCATCTTCGCTAAAAAAAATTCACTACTTAATGATATTTACACTTTATCCAATGCTCCATATACAAACTTACATTCATGAATAATATTATAGTAAATAATGTAGATCCATGTGGATGAAATTTAGATGTAAAAAAGCAACAATCAAAACACTTAACATGACTAAACAACAGTAGATAAATGTGAATTTCACCTTACAGGACATTAACAAAAAACTGTCAAGCTGTCAGTGAGTGTATCTGTGTGTTATTAAGGGTGTGAATTGCATATGAAAGAGCATCTGCTCAGTGGAACACGAGGGAACGGTAAAATGATCTCTGAGGGAGGACGTCAGCACGGAGAGGGTGCATACTGTTCTGTATAATGGCACTGCTGTTCTCCTTCCACCTTCTTTAAACCTCCTCCTCATCAGACTCAAGAGTCACTCTTGTAGTGGAGCACTTTGAATGATCTCTTTCAGTCTCCTGAGATCAAGCCTTAACTGCTACACCAGTTTATAGAGAGAAACATTTCTATCTCCTTTAAAAGCAGAATAGGTCGTTTATTATGACTGATATTTATGTTCGTTGTTAAGCAGCGACCAATTGTGGCCGTAGTAATTATGAAGCAAAAGGAGGAAGTCAGTTGACATAGGGCGACAAAATTCGCATTAGGAGGAAGTTAGAGTTTTTAGATGAGTCAAACCAACACAGGACTTTCACCAAAGACACCAGTGTTAGCAGTCAACACAGATATTTTCACTGACCTGTTGGTTTTGTTAAGCGGTTACATGATGTGGCGATAATAATATTGAGGACTGGTCTTTTTCCAAACCTAACTAAAGAGTTTTCGTGTCTAAACATAACCAGGTAGTTCCGTTTCACAACGTTAACCATGTTTTAGCAGCTTGGGCATTTTAACTACTCCATATACAGTTGCGTTTGGGTCTTGTCTTGTCTTGGGGTTTTGAGGTGATTCATTCATTTTTATGCTGATATTTTGGACTTTTCTTGAAACCTTTTCCGTTTTATTTGAATCATTGGATAATTTTACCTCTTTGGGACCCAAAAATTATTAAAATGAAGCCATCAAAAGGATTTATAAGCTTATCATAGTCTTTTTTTAAATTGTAAAATCTGAAACTGCAGAGTAACTACAAATGTTTTTTTCCTGCGAAATGCAGTGGAGTAAAAGTATAAAGTCACATAAAATTAATATTACAAACAACGATAATCAAAATATAACTACAAATAAAGGCTCTCCTCCGTTGTCTTTAGATAAAGCTCAGCTGGAAGAATACTCCCACACTCCACTTGGCAGGGCTCCAAACGGCTGGGTATTTGGCACAGAGCTGGTAATATGATGAAATCAAAGGGTGTTTTCCCCCTGGACTCCAAGGCCGGCCTGTCTTGACAACTTGACTAATTCCAGTCCAAGGTTTAGTCAGCTATAAAGCTCATAGAAAAGCCTACGATACGTTAAATGGAAGTCAGAAGCTCCCTTGCTTCCAGGAATTGATCTTTATAGACTCTTACTAGAAAAGCATCAACAAAACAATCTGGTTAATCTTTTATTTATCCCACGGAAAACCCTCCATCACATTTGTCTCCAAAGCTTATTTTTTTTACGCCCTTCTTTATGTTTTCTATACACAAAAACAAATTAAATCTTTGTACTGGATACTTAATTAGCAGTTGCCCAGCTTGATCTAATTTTCTGTATCTGCCTTTTAACTTGTGCTGAATGATTTCCTAAATGAGAAATGAGCAAAATAGCAGGCTGTGCAGACAATGCAGTGTCAGGATTTCTTGGGGGGATTTAGAGAAGTCAGTTACTGTGTGGGGATGACACTCAACATTCATCCCTAAAGCGCCATCAAAAAAAACCCTGAGCTTCACTTCAGCAAAGGCAGAAAAAACTGAGCAAACAGGTGACAAATACGCTTTGTACAAAATGAGAGCAGATCAGCCCTGTGGTTGAAATATAGTAGACAGCAAACTCACTGTCTAAGATGTCATTTTTCTTCTTTGCTGACTTTACTTTCATCTGACATCCGTCTCGCCTGGGATAACACTCCAAAACAAAAGATTTGCTTCTAAGTTAAGGCTTAACAATTTAGAAAAAAAGAAACTTAAATTATTTTGACTCAAATTGCAAATTTTAAGTTTTTTTTAAAGTTTTTTTTTTGGTATAAGATTTGCAATATACCAACATCCTTCTAAACCATACAACCACATATATTGTTTGTTCCTAAACTGAAATACGATCTACAGGAGCATTTCTAAAATTAGTGTCCCAACTGGTGGAAGGAGATCAACACTTTCTCATACATAAACCCAAACATTCACATTTTAGATACGTTATTAACATTGTAAAAAGGTCCCCATTTTGGCAACACGGTTCCATGGTTAGGCATAGAAAAAGCCACTTAAAATACTAAAATAAATGGACCTAACTACCATGATGCACAGAATTTATAACCTAATAAAACAATGATGACTTTTGGTTTCACACCTGAACACTGGTCTCCTTGGTGAAAGTCCTGTGTCTGTTTGACCCACACCACCTTAAGTGGACTGTGTTGTTCTTTATACTACGTATCTTCACCTCTGCCTTTTTATTTTGCACTCCATGACATCACTTCCTCCTCGACATCCATCGTAATTACTAAGGCTATTACAGGGCGACACTAACTACAACTGTACATCTTAAGCTCCTGTTCAAACAGCAGATAGGGGTCATATTTATTATTGTAATTTTCATTTTTTTTAAAAACCCCAAAAGGATTAATTTGTAATTTTGCAGAGATCTGTACCAACAAATATGTTTCCTTCTGTTAAAATATGAAGTGTAGGCCAGAACATCTCTGCAGCATGACAATGCTTTTAAATTTTAAAATGCTAATTTTACATGCATGTTGCCTTTAAAAAAAATGAAAATTGCAGTAGTATTGCAATTCAGTTATAACATTTTAATTAATGTCTGTTCTTCAATTACCCAGTCTTACATGGACACAAGCAAATGACGTACATAATCCATTCCTGTAGCTCTCCGACAGAAATTAATATTTCTGCTGCTAACTTAATAACCCACCAAAATATAATATACAGTAAATTATATATATATATATTTATATACACATGTGGGGTGATATTGCTGTAAGAAACAGTACAGTGGATAAGGAGGTAGGGTGTGTTTATAAGTAAACAGGATTAAATAACTTATGAGACATTATTTATTAATGAAGGGAGCCAAGTCTCACACAAACACACACACACACACACACACACACACACACACACACACCCTGACCTCTCAAAGCTGTGACAGTCACCTCAGTGCTAAAGGAAAAGCCAAACTATATTTATCTCTCACACACATACATACATACATGCACCCAGTGTGTGTGGATGTGTGGTGTGTGTGTGTGTGTGTGTGTGTGTGTGTGTGTGTGTGTGTGTTAGAAAGCCAGAGAGAGGAGATGTGAATATTTAATGCATGCATACAGTAAGCTCCTGTTAAAGTATTCACATCTCTGCCTATTTAGACTATGTCAAGCATTTCAACCCTTATATCTGTTCTATTAGTGCGTTAAGATCCTAGTTTACTGCTGGACTCCCCCGGGCTTCACGCCAAACATTTAATAAATAATCAAAATAAATGGCAGAAATTGACAGGGACATGACTTCATGAAACAACATGTAAATAAACTGTTTCCGACCGTTCATTATAACAAAAAAAAAGCCACTTACAGCAGAGAATTGTCAACACATGATGCTAAACATGAATAATAGATGTCAACACCATGAAGGGGTTACAGGTTGAGAGCAGCAGGGAATAACTGGTGGCAGATGAGACACACAGTTGATGATGATTACATGTTTTCATTATCCGATGGTTTTAAATCAAGGACGGTCGACCATGTGCTGTGGAGCGCCAGAGGAAAGCACGTTTTCCCCTCAAACCAAACACAACACCAGGTGATTTGACTGATGAGTTCCGCCTCCCCGGCTGAAGGTGGGCTAATCAGTGAGACCTCCTGCTGTGTTGTTAGGTTGGATTTGAGACCTGCCTATCCTTCTGTCAAAGCAGAGTCTATTAGAGCAATTCAAGTCCTGGCATTCATTCTGGTCACTTTTTGTTCACTTTATACTTGGAGATGAAAGGTGAATAAAGTTAATTAGCTTGTGTGACAAAAAAAACACAGCCTGCCGTCTCAGGATCTGTGATAAGGAACTGTTGATTGCAGGATAATCAGAAAACCTTCTTTTAATAAAAGAGTGAAATCTCAAAGCACCTTTATCTTTTAATGCCTCAGTATTAACTGAATAAAGAGGGTTTAAAGGGGATAAATTATAAATTTATATTAAGATAGGGCCTTATCAGCCTGATCCTTGGAAAATACGCTTCTAAGTTTTCTTGTGGAGAGTTGGATGATGCGACTGACAACACTCTTATGTCAGTCTGTTAAATATAAGGTGTGTTTGAGCAAAATACACATGCGGTGACAAAATACACTCCGTATTCACACAAAATCTGACAATGTGTTGTGCAAAGGTTTGCGGAGGTGTGTGTGTGTTTATTTATATGCTTTAGAATACAACCAGAAAATAATATGTTTTTCTCTGTTTTGGTGCTTTGTTTTTGCCTGGCCTGTTCCCTTTCTTCTTTACTGTCTAGCTCTCTCGACCACCGCTGCTCTCTCTAGAACTGGGAAAGCTGTTACAATAGTTGTACACCAAAATATTAATGAATTTTGTGCTTTTTTTCCCCCCAGTGGAGGCTCTTCACCTAGGAACTCTGATGGCTGCACATGGTTACTTCTTCCCCATCTCAGACCATGTCCTCACTCTCAAAGATGATGGCACTTTCTATAGGTTTCAGGTAAGAATTATGGAATTTATTGTTAGTTATTATGTTCTAAACATATTTATTATAGAAATATTCAGATTTTTGCGATTGTCTCAAAATAAGTATGGTAATGTTTAAATAAGACATAAGAAGGCCATAACATATCTAATGTTATCACATGAAAAACAGAGATGTGATATTCTGACAGGCTGGCTGGAGACTTTGAGGACTGATTAATTATTTGTTCAATGTATTTTTAATGGAGAAATACAAGTATAAACTTTCTATGTTTTCCTTTTTATAAATATACATATTTTAATCTGGGTTTTTTTAAGCTTTGAAAGGCGCTTCAATTCTAATAAAGTGCTTGAAACTTCTTGAAATTTAGTTTATATAGTAAGTGTGGCATGAAATATAAAACTTTCTTGTGTTTTTTCACCTGTATAGTGTCACAAAGTGCAATTTTGGTTGTTCACACAATAACATCTAATTAAGATGTGAAATAATATGCATAGTGTTTATCGTCATACTTTAAATAAAAATATTTACTGTAACTTTTAGGTGTTGAAAAGCTTGGAAATGCACCTTGAAAATGCAATGTGATATGCTGGAGTCATAACCTTGATTAGGAGTTGGTGTGCTCCTAAATTTTACAGGTTCATGAAAAAGAAAGGAAAACCCACATTGCTCTGAATGTCAATAATTGTATTGACAGTTTTAGTGATTTTGCATCCAGCATTCTGCCCCCCCCAAGTGTGCAGTACAGAACTAACCAAAGTAAATCAATGCCCGAGGCTATTTGTGTTAGTAGCAGGCTTCACTTTGCTCTTTACGTGTAATCGGTTTTCATCTGAAGCCAGTCCAGTCCATACAGTGCTGCCCGAGGAGGGTCAAGATTCATGCTGGTGTCTGCTCTCAGTGCTCACTGAAAGAAGCTTATGACGTTACACAGAGCCCATTATACAACAAAATGATTTATTGTGACAGATGCAGGGCTGTGACTGCGTGCCCACCTCGCATAACAGTGTATACTTTGATTCAAAACACAATGTGGGTAGCTGTACACTGTCAGAAATGTAAGGTTTCTTTTAGTTTTGTCTCTTAATTAACCGTTGTTCCCTTCAGACTCCATACTTTTGGCCATCAAACTGCTGGGAACCAGAAAACACAGACTATGGTGAGAGAGATTTTCTGTTATAGTCTAATTCCTACTTTTGTCCATTGTGCAGTATGCTGAAGATGCTAATCATGCAGACTGTTTGTGTAGTGAATTTGTCCAGTAGATATGTTATTTTTCTTAATTTCTCTTTAAGCAACATTGTTATAAGACAAGACATATCTAAATCTAAATCTATATAACACATAACAGACTTTTACCCAGAAAAAACACCTGTGTCCTTTTTTTTTTTTTTTAACTCAAAAAGTTTTTTCCCCCAAACATTTACCAAGGTTTTTTTTTTCCTAAACATAACCAAGTAGAAGAAGTCTATCTGACTACTCTGTACATCCAAAACACACACTAAAGGGGAACACAGTGGTAAAAAAACATTAAGGGCTCCTGATCAAGTGTCCATATGTGATTTTGGATTGAGAATGTGTTACAATATAACCAACAACGGGCCACATTATCACTGGCAAGTGGCTCTGTGCCGTCTACTTATTAATTTTTTTTTTTTTTTTTAAATGGTCATCTGTGCCATATCTGAAAGTCAAATTTGTCGTTATGTTTATCCCCTAACCTGGTCTCTCATGGATTTCCGTAGTCATCACTTCATAACATATCTGACACATTAACATTTCCAACAGTTGGGTAAAAGAGCAGTGTGTACAGAAATTCATTAATGCGCCTTAGATTGATTTTTGCCTGAAAAAATAATAATACAATCAATGAAATTGGCAAACAACCCGAAGCTAATGTTTTATTATAAGATTACATCTCTCTCCTGATATTTCATGTTCACCCGACCAGCTGCTAAGACTTTTCATAATCCTGGTGTGAAGAATGCATGTGGTGCGCACATTGTCACTACACGGTTGCCTTTTTTGTACATAAATAATGTTTATGCATCTGGCCCCTGGTGTTTTTCCAAAAGTTCAAAAGATAGAACACAACTTTAAAGTGCAGTATGAAGATACGTATGAGGCAGTGACATAAAATTACATTTTTTTTTTATGCTTGGCCCACAGTTACAGTGCTGGTGGCATGCAAAACGGTGTGCTTTCTATCTTATTTCTATTTTGCTCAGTCAATTACCTCGGTCATAATCTGACTAATACAGAGTGATTACAGTGAAAGAAACCAGGGATGTGTCAGGGAAGAGTTTTTTTGTTTACAGTAGGGCCGAGTGGAGATAAACACTTCATAATGCCAAAAACTGATTTGAGGGATAGCTGCAGCCTTGCAGGCCTTTCATTTGTTATTTGAGTTGTAGGAGAGGAGAATGGCTAATGCTCGCTGCGGGAATAATCCCGTGAGTGTTAGGGGAAGTTAGAGTGTCTCAGATGTAGCAACTGATTCATGTGAATGATACCTCTTAATGAAAACAGTGTAGTGGTATAATGAAGCTTCCACATAATGGTCAGTTAACAAACGGGATGAAGGGATGATGATAGTACAGGAAGACATCAAAAGTCAGGCACACACACACACACACACACACACACACACACAGACACACACAGACACACACAGTAACTCTCGCTCAGACACCATGCACAGTCAATGACCTTTGTGGTTTGCAGACCAGTTTAAATGTGCAGTTGAGAGGATTAAATGAGTAAATGCAGGGCCACTTAAGGCTGTTAAACCAAAGCCGAGATTGTCCCTCTACTACCAATCTCTCTGTCTCTCTGTCTCTCAGCTGTTTACCTCTGCAAAAGAACAATGCAAAATAAAGCACGTCTGGAGCTTGCAGATTATGAAGCGGTAAGTGAAAAAGGTCTTTTAGTGTCAGCACTCTTCTCTTCACATATCTGTTCTGCTTTCAGCTCGTTTTGTTCATACCGACACTGAGAACATTTGTTTTTCTGTGTGCCACTGCATCATTTATAACTTTCCCTTCACCAAAGCTATGAAATGAATCACCGGGTTAGTTTTACTCAGGGTTTTTTCTTTTTTATGTAAGCAGGGATCATTAAAGATGGCATCCAGCCATGCACTGTACACATCATGCGCAGTAAACATAATCAGTCCAGATCCCTCAAAAGCCTTTTTTTCCTTCCTTTATTGTTCTTTGTTTTACTTGCAGGAGAGCTTAGCAAGGCTACAGAGAGCTTTCGCCAGGAAATGGGAGTTCATTTTTATGCAAGCAGAAGCACAAGCGAAGTAGGTTTCTATAAGAACCACTCACACATTCAGCCATTATGAGTGAGTCCTCTTACTGGCTCATTCTGACATGAACAAACATTAACAAAACTGTTTTTTGTTGTTGCTAACAAGCATCGGTCAATGCTGAAACCACTTAAAACACTTCATACAGTCTACTTAATCTCGCCTCCAAAACTCACTCTAACACCAAAACATACAAGTCTCAAAATGATCTCCTTCGACCATAAAACTGGCACTTATTCTCAATCAGATAGCTTACATTCTCACTCAGATCTAAAAATACTCATGACAGAGAGCATTACATAAATAACCCAGTCAACAGAATACATGTTGGCATTTGTGTCTCTGTAAACTACAGAAAACATTAAATCTCTCTTTTTGAATATCCAACACATTGTAAACAGCTTTGTACTTGACTGACAGTATTAAAGTAATGTACAAATAAATCAGAAATTTTTGCTGGTTTTTTTGCTATTCTTTATTTTTTCCAACAGTTACAAGCTACAATTGTTAACTTTAAAAATTTTTTTTAGTCAAATTTGTATAAACTGTCACTTTATACTGACAGTGTAGTTAAAAAAAAATCCTGTTCCTTTGCTTCGTCTTAGTGCTCTTAATGGCATTTACAAGAGCTGAACTCACCTGAATGAAAACAACCAAACAGCTGTCAACCAAGCTGTCAATCATGTCAATGACTGCTCGTGAACTAGTGTACAGTCAAACTTTCAGACTAGAGAGCATTGATCAAGTATAATTTTTTGCCTTTCATGTTTTTATAAATATATTTAAAAAGCTGAGGAGGTCTCACACTACTTCACGTTGTGCTGTATTTTAGCTTTTTCCAGTTTTCTGATTTAAAAGTTGAACCAAACAGACATTAATAATTACGAAAAAAACCCAAACAGTCATTTTTTAAGGCCGCCCCCTGTTGTTTGTTTGGTAATGAGACAAAAACAGGCAGGCTTTCAGCTGAAATTGCAATCAGCTGGGTTTGGAATTATTATTATTTATTTTTATTATATTCTGCTAAGATTTAAAAAAATATATATTTAAATAATTAATTCTGTGTTTTTAACAGTTTTGAAAACAGTGCGTTATCATTTAACAAAGAAAATGAGCTGTAAATATACAGTGTTTTGCAGTTGGTGGACTATCGACAAGTAGAGGGTCCATAGATTTTCGGAAAACGTTGTCACTGAATGCATATTAAATGAAATCAATTAAAAATGATTCACAGTTTGCTCCACATAGACTCCTGTTTCACTGACTATATGAAGAGTCTGACCAATGCATGTTAGCAATTAAAAAAACGAATAGTTTACTACAACTTCCACGTAATTACCAGCACACAACTTCACAGATGAGCTGCACATTAAACATGTGATGGAGTAAACGCATCTTGTGAGTTGGAATAAGCTAAATGCATTGTAAAGACAGATCTGAACTCCTTTTTCCCCCCTCAGAGTGGATAAGAAAAGAGACAAAATTGAGAGGAAAATTCTCGACAGTCAGGAAAGAGCATTCTGGGACGTGCACAGACCAGTGGTGAGTGAAATTACTGATGTTGTCGTCATCGCCACCTTTGCCGTTACCGATATAACTGCTGACATTATCAACATCATCTTAATTGTTCCTGCAGAAGTGAGTGAAATTGAAAAAATAATTCCATACTGATCACTCTCCACCACACACACACATAGATTCAAATCACATGCGGTACATCATCTATACTCTCTGGGTAATTTAAACACAGGCAGTGCAGATGCATCAACCTGTGTAAAAAATAAATGAAAATGTTATGCACTTCATGTAATGGACATGAACGGTGTAAAGAGGTGAACACTGGAAATCTCCCGTTGTGTATTCCTCTGCCATACAAACGAAATGCCACATCAATAACTGTCACAACACATCAGCTTCACTGCTGCTCTTCACCGCATTCATACACACTTGCTTAGCATTAGCATTTATTTTCCCCTTGAGGTTAAAGGGTCTCCTCTGCTGTATTTCTCTGCTCCATGCTTAATTGGAAAATAAGTTCAATTCATGCGTCCTTGGAGCAACATAATCAATATTAATTCAAATTTCACAGTGACGCTGTCAAGCTACTTAGTTCTGTTCTTCTGGAAGAGACCTAGATTAGACCACTTGTTCAATCAGCCAGAATTTGCACACTAAGACACTCAGATTTCCCGCTGGTTTAGTTGTTTTGCTAGATTTGGCACATTCCTTGTTTAATTAACGAGCATTTGACACATTGTCCTGGAGACTTCTCAGAATCACTTCGCACCCCAGCTAGGCATATTGGATTTGATTACCTGAAACTCATATCACGGTGGGAGAAATTGGACCTTCACTGTTCGTGGCGTCGTGCTTGAGGGCAAAGTTTAAGTTGGAATAATTAAATTTAAGCTGAGTTAACTGAATTTTCTTACCGTCTCCTCACTCTTCTCACAGCCTGGATGTGTGAATACAACGGAAGTCGACATAAAGAAGTCGTCCAGAATGAAAAACCCCCACAAAACCAGAAAGGTGCAGTAGATCTTCTCACTGGTACTCTTTTCATCAGGACTCAAAACAGTGTAAAACAGACATGAAATGCTTATTGTTGCCACTACATACTAGAAGTGATTCCATTTTATTTTGATGTTTTTTTCTCGCCTTAGTCTGTGTATGGGCTGCAGAATGATATCCGTACCCACAGCCCAACCCACACCCCCGCCCCAGAGGCCAAGCAGCCTACAGAAGAAGAACTGCAAGAACAGGTGAGACCTGCAGGTGGCGCTCTGCTATTAAAGATGTTATTTTTGGTAACATGAGTTTAAAGTGCACACACAAAGTAAAAAAATCAAAGGATCATGCAGTGGGTGTAGTAATATACATGCAAACCAGCAATTTTCTTTAACGTTCGTGGAGTCTGATGTATGCTGATTTTTCCCTGCTCTGGTTTCAGATCGCCTTTTGGCAATTGCAATTAGACAGGCATCGACTGAAAATGTCCAAAGTGGCGGAGAGGTGAGCAATGTTCTTTGTCTCTTTATTCAGTTTAGCCATCGATCTGTTTATTGAGCCTTTAAACGGACTAACATCGCGTGGAATTAAGAGCTCCGTTGACCTTGGAGAGTGACTGGGCCCAGACAATACCTTCACCGGGCATCAGCGCTGACTATACCAGAGACTGGATGGCACACAAAGTGTCAGTTTGTCATCTCTTCTCTGAAAAGAGAAGCAGAAAATTATTCTCTATCGTTGTGTCAGTACGGGGTCAGTCCCTCTTCTCTGGCTCTAACTTGATATCAGTTTGAGGAAGATTTCAATTCGCCAGTCAATGTAATTATAGTTTTTAAATAGGCAGCTCATTCTTAATTATTCACAGAAAGGTATGGAGCAGAATTTCCCCAGATGTTGCAACTAGATTATAATATACATGAAATTTCCACCAGTGATACAGATTGCTATCATTTATATGTTTCTTTGTTTTTCCTCCAAGTTTGCTGGGCTACACAGAGCAGTACGTCGAATACGACCCCTTCCTCACGCCTCCAGACCCATCCAACCCCTGGATCTCAGATGACACCACACTCTGGGAACTTGAAGCCAGGTGGGTGCAGCGAAAGAGAAATATAAATATTTAGATGTATACATATACTACTTGATATGTGGGTTTTGTTTTGCATGTATAGCATCTGTGAAAGGTATGTTGTATTTTTGCATGTCCTCCTCCAGTAAGGAGCCAGGCCAGCAGAGAGTAAAGAGGTGGGCTTTTGGCATCGATGAGGTTTTCAAAGATCCAGTTGGGAGAGAGCAGTTCCTCAAGTTCCTGGAGTCCGAGTTCAGCTCAGAGAATCTCAGGTACTCACTGCACTCACACAAAATACTGATGAGAACATTGTTTTGCCATTAATTCATCGCTTGGAGGCCTGACCTAACCTCAAATTCTCAATCAATATTTTTTTGCTTCTTAATATGAAGCATAATCAAAATGCATAATTTGAAAGCCTGGCTCACACCCAAATAAACCCACCATTTTTTTTAAACAAAAATATTGGGATGTTTTACTGCCATGGTTACTCCACAGTGATGTAAATAGATATTTGACATCATATTTTGGGATAAAAAAACATGTGATATCTGCAAAGCAGCCGTCAAATAAATTTAGTAAGATGTAGATTTGTCTCTGAAATAGGGATGTACCCAAATATGAATAGGTTATTGGAGAAAGGACAGAAGCAGATATTTTTTTCTATACGAAGTTGCCTGTTATTATTCGTTTGTGGGTCAGCCATTATGTTTCTTGAAATGATAAAAAGTACAGTAAGAGGATGTGGAAATATACATCATAATTAATTACATGCCAATGTTAAATTAATTTGTTGCTTTGGAGGCACAACAATTGCATTGCAAATGAAAATTAGGTTAGAAAATACATAACAAAAAATTACGAATAACAAAGAAAATAACATTTCTATCGAATTTAACACAACCTAGTGTATAAATCAAGTCCATTCCCAGTTTTCTATCTGAACCCAGATACAGAGGCAGATTATTTTGTTGGTTGAGTTAATAAAGACAATATTGTCTTTGTACACTCCTACTTTGAAATAAGGTTCTCAAAAGTATAAAAACTAAAGTAATGCATATTTAAAATTGTATGATCCCCACATCAATAGTATTAAAATGACTGCAGCTATAGAAAAACAGATCAGATTTTCAACCCAAAGCAGAAGAAGCAAGGAAAATCAATATGTACTAGTACTGTGTGCAAATTGTTATTTAAAAAAAGAAAGAAAAGAGAAGATCCTATTTTGTGCGCCTAGGACACAATAGTAAACTACCATCAGATTTAAAATTCTGGTATTGCTACAACCTTGCTCTGAAATAAAATTTGATAAAAGTTTAACGTAGCATAAAATAGAAATACTCAGGTGAAGTATCTTAAATGTACAGTACTTGAGTAAATGTACTTAGTTACTACTAAGATCCAGTCATGTGTTTTGATTTGAATTACGGGCTGTGCATTTAACTGAACCTCTGCAAATTGTACCCTCAACCACAAACCAAGTCCTAAGCCTAAAATAACTGGTTAATTTTCGTGGGACCAGATTTTTGTTCCCACATGGGTCTCCACAATGTGACTGTGTGAACAGATATTTGCCGCCACAATGTGATTAAACAAGCACACATGAATGCACATGTGAGGCTGTGGAGGATTTAACTTGCACTCTTTTCTTCTTCCATGTATAAGAAGTAACCAATGTTATTGAATCAGAGGAGGGAGAGCCAGTGGATGCAGCTTTTTTTAACAACATGCATGACTGTAGCTGTGGTTAGAATAACACAGGCGAGCAGGAATATTCTGTTAATTGGTTTATTCATGGTAACAGGAACACTGCAGAGTATCAAACATGCATGCAAGCATCTAAATATGAATAGAGCAACCACTGTGCAGGATAGCTCCCCTGCTCCCTCTGATGGTACATGCCTGTATTGTTTATGCCCAAAGCTGATAATGTGGTCGGTTTAATTGAATTGAAATTTAATATCTCAGTCAGTTGAGCATCGTTTTAACTCAGCTATAATTGAACGAATGTATAATTTATAAGAAGCATGGACATATTAATTTGATCAAATTTAACTTTTAAAAATTAACTTGCTGCACAGTGCTGAAACTGTCCACTACTTAAATCTGTTAAATCTGCATTGTAGTGTTGCTAAATAAGGCAAACAACGCTTACTGTTGCCGTTTACGTCTACCGTTGATGATTTTCTCCTTTGTAATGACAAGATGATGAACCAAACTTATTTAATATTTGTAAAATTGAAAGGGATGCTCTTGAATTATTGTTGGAGATTATTTCCTTAAACAAATGTGTGCATAAAGAGTGATACTAACTTACCATAAACTTTTGTCTGTAGGTTCTGGCTAGCGGTCCAGGAGCTAAAGAAACGTCCCATCAGAGAAGTTCCAACCCGGGTTCAGGAGATCTGGCAGGAGTTTCTGGCGCCCGGAGCACCTAGTGCCATCAACGTGGACTCCAAGAGCTACGACAAAACCACCCAGAATGTCAAAGATCCTGGACGCTACGCTTTTGAGGATGCACAGGTGCAAATGATACAAATCAGTGATAATTTGAAAAACAAAAAAACAAAAAAATTGTGTTTTAATTAAAAGATAGCTGCAATAACTGAAAACTGCATGTTAAAGGTAAGAGTGCGTGAAAACATTGAAAACAGGTTAGAGGTTAAAGTTGTAGCTAAAATTAAAAACTCTTGCAAACCAACCTCCACAGAGCAAGGTCAGTCGTGACTTAACAGTTCAAATAATTAGCCAAGAGTACTATAGAAACCGTTAAATTAAGTTAGCTTAAAGCACTGAATTAGCGGTTCAAATAGTTAACTAGTAGCTTGTGAATATTCAGTTCGAATCCTTTGCTAAAACTAATGGATTAATGTTTGAAATACACAGCAAAAAGTCACTGATGAAAGGTAGAAATAATTGGTGAAAGTTAACGTTATTGACTTAACAGTATAAATAATTAAATAATTGTTTAAACTTTTGTATTTGATTGGATAAAAAGTTGAAATAGAAAAAGTAAAGATTAGCTCAAGTATTGATCAGTGGTGTAAATAGTTCCATAAAGTAACGGTATTGACTAAAAGGTTAAAACATTTTACAATATCTAAAAAATAGCATAACTTAAAGTACTAGCTAGCTCAAAAGTGTTATAATTTGCTGAAAGTCATGGATAAATCAACCTAATGAATAAACAGCTGAAAAAAATTGCAAAAAGTTGCTGATGCAAGGTTGAAAAGTAAAAGTAACGTCATTGGCGTCAACGGTTAAAACAAATCACAGTAATTAGCTAAAAGTAGCCTGATGGATAAATGATTAAAATACTTGGGTCAAGTATGTTTTTGACTAAACAGCTAAGTAGGCTAGAAAATTGTTGAATTTGTTAGCTTAAAGTAACGTTATTGACTAAACTTCAACGATAGCTAAAACAACGGTTTTAATAGTTAGCTAAGACTACTGTAGCTACAGAGTTTAAATGGTTAGCTAAAAGAAATGGATTAACAGTATTGTTAGTTACAAAAAAGTGGTGGATAAACGGTTGAAATATGCAGCTTCAAAGTTGTAGTACAATTGCTGAATATTGGAAGTTCAACTTCATAAAATAAACAAAAACAATATGAACTGAAGCTTTATCTGATGCAACATTAACATCTTAATTCCTGGAAATGTATGAATCACAACTGTTTCAGCGGCCGATGAAATATTACGTTTTAAAATTTAAATTTAGCACAATGTATTACCTTTACTTTTGTGCATTATTTTTTACATTATGTATTTCTACAACAGGAACATATCTACAAGTTGATGAAGAGTGATTCTTACAGCCGTTTCATCCGCTCCAGTGCCTACCAGGAGTTATTACAGGCCAAGAAGAAGGTAAAAAAACACTTGATTTAAAACACTGCATAAACATCTTAGTTTGAGTGCATGTAGATGACAGTGCGTGCTTAAAACTTTTGTTGTTTGCACATACACTGAGTCTTCAGTGATGCTGAAACTTGCCCTCCTGGCTCCCGCATTCATGCCTTTTCAAAGTCTGTTAAATCACGATTTAAGCCCGCTCCCAGTAATCCGTTCATATAAAACAAGCGTGCAAATTTAGTTGCCGTTGCACTCACCTGCAGTGACATATATTCTGCTAAAGGGGCAGGGATGATATAATTCTGCTCAGTTAAGTATATACAGATACTTTCGACCACTAAGGGGCAGAAAATCATAGTAGCTTTACAACAACCAAGACTACTATCTTCATAAAGAGCAGGTTTTCATTCCAACCAAGCAGGAGCACACCACCTCGACTCAGTTAATGAACTGTTGATTAGTTGAATCAGGTGCAGACTTCATTGGTAGAAACAACTGAGTTACAGAGTTGGATGTGGATTTTTGCAAGCCAATGCAGATGTATCAGGTGTCTCCTGCAAAAATATACTGTGTCAGAAATGGATATAAAATTTGAGAATATAGTGGTGTATATAGCAGAGGTGCTTAAAGGTGCAGACCAGGACAAACCAAAGACCATGGAAAGAAAATGGGCCCTATATGTCGGCAATACCAATGAGGTGCAGAGAGAGAGAATACATCATATTACTGTGGTTTGCTTCAGGTGTGGATGATGCAGTAGCTGGTCAGGACTCCTGTTGGGTTTCATAGAAATCATTATGAATACCAGAAATAGAGAGGATTAATATTTCTGAATTGCATAGGTGTCTCTGCTCATCATTCTGGCAAAGATTTTGGCATTATAAACTCACTCAAAATATCATGGGAATGCAGGACATTAGAAAACAATTTTTAAATAGCTTTATAATGACGGAATACTCTTTCTCTATTTTGTTATTGAGGCTGAACTTATTCTATAGATATTGGCATATATTCTTTACTTATTCTTCTTATGTTATAGTTAAATCGACCCCTGAATCCACATGTTAGAATGACTTAACTTAATATAAGGGTTTTATATTAGTTATGGCATAAATCATAATGTCAGTTATTTAGTTAATATTGAGATCACAATAAGTACAATAAACACAATTATTTATTGACTTTCTGAACATCACAGTTCTATCCAATTTATTTTTTTTGTCTTATTAACAGTGGATTTTCTTGAAATTTAAATATAATTCAATAAAAACAAATAAAAATATGAATGTAAAAAAATAGATAAATATATATATATTTTTTTTAATTAAATATATTATCTATTATATATATATATAATAGATAATATATTTAATAAAAATACATTTAATTGGAATAAATAAGCAACTTTATTGTAACCTAAGTAAACTTCCACAAATATATATTACAGTCAGTAACTCACGTACTACTGTAAAGGAAAGCGGGGGCACTAAATTTATAACCCAAGACAAACAAGAGCATCGTTGTGAAACAGAAGGCGGCATGCTAATTGTTCAGTTGTTATTAAGTGGTTTTCATAATCCTTAAAAGCCAAAATTGTATTAGAAATAGAATTTGATTAATTATACAGCCCTACTTAACATGTCCTCCTTTTTTTGTCCCAACAGAAAAGTAAGAACTTGTTCTGAGGCTCTTGCTTCCAGGTAATGTCTAATACTAAATGATACACACTTTACATTATCAGTGATACTGCCAGTTACTGTAGATATGTTGACACTCTTTTTAGCATCTTTACAGGTTTTTAATATACATGCTATAAATAATGTTCTATTTACATTCAATCTTTAACTGACACAGTGCATGCAATACAAAATGTGTAATTCCAGCACCATGTCCATGGCTGCTCATGTTGTTACTCAACCAGAAAATACATTTATTTATTCTATCTCACTCACATTTACATATTGACCTCATTCTCTCTTCCACCTGTGTGTTCCGCCTTTTTTTCTCCTCTCCCAGCACAGGGGAAACCACTAGCATCCAAGAGGCTGACCAGTCGTGTGCCATCATGCTAAAATCAATGCCATCTTTCTCTCTGGGACATGGACAGAGGGAGCATCTCATCTCTTCGTCATCATTGTCTGTCCATCCGCTCTTGGCTCAGCCGGGTGATGAGCCGGACCGTCTGTTCGTCTGTTGTCCACCGGATGTTGCATGTCCATGGAGAGGATGTTCCTTCTTCTCTCTCCTCTTACAGTACCTGATATATTTCCAGTATTCTCAGAGCAGAGGCACTGCTGGACTCATGAGGACACTGACAGACTGGCGAGATGAAAAATGTCATTGAAGAAAAATCAGATCCAGTGTTTCAGTTCTTTCCATCATGACTGCTGGATCGAAGTCCCCTCTCTCACTTCCAGCTGAAACAAATGATGTCAGAGAGAAAAAAAGAAAAAGAAAAAACACATAGAAAAAATATATAAAATGACAGCTTAAACTGATAAATCTAACCAATGTCATCGCTTTACATGATCTGGGGTCACAGATACTTTGTCACGCTATGGGAAGTGTTGTGCAGAATGAATATACAATATATATACATATATATATTATGATTATTATTATG
This sequence comes from Centropristis striata, assembly GCF_030273125.1. Lineage (NCBI taxonomy): Eukaryota > Metazoa > Chordata > Actinopteri > Perciformes > Serranidae > Centropristis > Centropristis striata. The sequence goes on from NC_081536.1 coordinate 17,953,320, forward strand.
ATTATTTATTGTGCATTTATTTTGCTTTGCATTATTTTATTGCACTACAATAATTAGCACATATGGTTTTCATTGCACTTGTAAAGTCACATTCAAAATTACAAAAATGCTGTCTCCTGTCTTATGTAGAACATAATTCTTTGTTATTCTCTCCTGCATTTATTTTTATACCATATTTAAAGACACTTTTACTTACTTGTATTATTAAAGTTGGCCCTCTATCTGTTATTACAGCCTGGGTTTGGATTTTTTCGAAGTTTTTGAGCCCAAAAGTTCCACTTTAACAATAAAATTTTAGCGTAACACTCATTCTGCAGTGTTACAATAATCCCATAACAGTGCTTGAATAATGCACTTTTTATTTCTGCCACTAGAGGGTGTTAAATAGTTTCCTACAGCAGTAATCTGCCTCATCTCAGAAAAATAGCTCCTCTGCAACACAGATCAGCAAAATGCACCACAGTTGTCTGCTGACAAATGAAGATTTGTCATGCAAAAGTGTCATCATCATCATCTGGTCTGCTGAAGGGGTTATTGTTCAGACTGTACCCATCTGAGGTTTTGCAGGGTCTGTTGATGTTACAGCTCTTTGATGGCAGAAGTGACAGTCACTGTTTTCAGTCTCTGTGCCCAGTGGTCAGTTTAGTAAGAGCCACAAAAACAGACAAACATTATTGTCTCAGTTGCATCAAGGAATGTGAATTGTGGCATTTTTCAAAGCACCCTGTTAGTGTGTACATGCATACAATGATTTATGGATTGGGGGGTTGTAAAAGTGATGTGGTCACAGTGCCAATGAGAGAGAGAGCACAATTTAGGGGTTTTCAAGGAGGTCATTGTTTCTTTGCAATTTTGTCCTTTATTGTCCGTGGTGGCATAATATCACCCACCTCTTAAAAATGTAAATGTCAAACACAGGGGAAGAAAATGTACAATGGAGAAAGAAAAGAAGACAAAGGAAAAGTTGTCATTTTGATAGGTCTGATATATCATGGATGGGTGGGCATTACATAAAAAGATATCAAAGGAAAATGTCAGTAGGCAGACACAGGGAGAGACAGACTTAAATGAAAGAAGTTTAGCTTGGTTTGATTCACACAATGACCAATAGGATAAACCCTCCCAGTCTTGAGGAGGGAAGGGGGTGGTGGGGATTCAAACTAAGGCAGGCTTTACAGTGAGTCAAACACTCTCAAAGACAGACTACAGACAGTCTCCACAGCACGAAGATTTGGGCTTACTGTGACTGAGACGGGAAGCTTCTCTCTGCAACTTAAAGAGACTAAAAGGAGAAAGTTACACAGAGACAGAAAGAGAGAAAGAGACACAATTTGTTCGGGCAGATGGAAAACTGATCGAGTCCCAGACTTTGAAACTTTAGCAGGAGGGGGGGCAGAGCGACGAGGAGCAAAGACAAGCCTGAGGATACTACAGATTATGTTGCCATGGAAACCGAAACCTGGAAGCGGACGCAAGGACCACTGAAGGTGGACAACCTCCCTTGACTGCATCCTCGACACGTTACTGTCCTGCTGCACCCCGTGGCGAGAGGTACATGAACTAAACTTCAGGCTTCACTGTGATAACACCTTATTAACACTTTCTTTAAGAGTTAAAGAGCTCTTTTAGCAGCTTATAACAGCTGCAAGTACTTTCTAACAATACTTTTAAATGTCAACTACCATAACAAACAGTATGCACCTACAACAAATGTCAAGTCTTTCTTTTCTTGTCAAGAAAATTCTTAATGCAAGATCATACACTTTGACATATAAATGACCCAATTTCATTGGATAAATTTAACAGGATTTCAAAATACAATAATAAATGCTTTCAAGATGGACATTATTTGCAGCAAATTTGATTAAACAGTGATTATATTTGTGATAGTACCATGTGGATTTACTGAAAAAAATCTATACAAGAGAGTGCTGGTTCAACAAATCCCACGTGAGTGCTTGGAAGTGGGCAGCAGGAGACTGACGGAGATAGTGAGACTGAGTGACTCAGTGAGTCTCTGAATGACTAAGCGCAGAACCATGTAATCCGACCAGCAGTAGTTGTGCAGCTATTTAGTATTTCTGCCAGCAGTGAGGGTTTGATTCCCACTGAGGCCACCCATAGTAAAAATATACGCCTTCAAGGTACTGTAAGGTGTTCTGGATAAAAGTGTCTGCTAAATTACTATAATTATTGGATGGAGGTTTCAGGGAATTAGTGTTGTGAGTGAGAGAATTAGTGAGTGATGACAGTGTGTTGTACTATGCATCTCAGTGAGATTAGGACCCCAGTGAATATAAAAAAGAATCAGAGATAATGATGTTAATAGTGAATCTGTATTGTGTGTACAAAATATTTTTCTCTCATGTGTACAGGTTTATACCCTTGTGTGTGTTAACTTTTCTATTATTAATTATGTAGTCATGTGTGTGCTGATGTGTATCCAAGCTGGTGTGAGAACATATGTGTGTGTGTGTGTGTGTGTGTGTGTGTTCCTTCAGTATGCGTGCGGTGAATGGTGGGGAGTTTGCCTTCTGATCCTTCTTACAGCTCTGGTGACTGCACCACCTTGTACAGTCCGCTCTGATGTCAAAGAGGATTTAGTACACGGACACATTACAGTTTCTTTAGCAACAGAAAACACTTCATTGTAAGCCTCTAAAGATGGTAAAACAGGTATTTGATGGAAGCCTTAACCACATTCTTAACACGTGAAAGTTTACGCTTTACACATGAACAGGTACTAAGAAAACACGGAGGAAAGCCGATTACAGCGGCAGAGTAATGCTGCATTTTGGCCAGTTGTGAGATTTTTTTCTGTTAAAATCAACCCTTTTTTAAACCAACAGAACATTCACCTTGCATGATGTGAGCAAAAACATGGCTTAAAATAACTAGTTTTAAACCCCTTAACAGGCAGTAAACTTTGCAAACTCATGCTGTGCAGCAGAACATTGCTCAAACCCACAGAACAAGATTAAAAAAAAGCCATAAAAAGTTTTTGGCTTGAATATTTTATATAAACTCTGGAACAAGCTGATACAGAATATAAATGTGATTCTGTCAGACAGCGTGAAATAAGACCATTTTAGCAACATTAAAGAGGAAACAAAGGGTAAAAATGTATGTTAAGGGATTAAACAAACAAATTCCACTTTAAGAGCAAATGGAAGGTGGTGTTAATCACTGGAGCTAAGTAGTGTCATCCTGATCTGAAATAAGAAACCCTGCCCTCTCATAGCATCTCTAATTGCCTCTCATCCTCCACTAAAGCACTTAATGTTGCTTAGGCGAAGGAGTTGCCTCACATTCTTGCCAGTACTTAGCTTGGAAAGCATTATATATGGGCTGCTAGTCATTATCAAGATGGATTGTGGTGACAAATGGCTGCCCAAACTGCCTAAAGCAGCCTCCTGGCAATGTTGGCATTAGACACATTTACACAGAAAAGCCCTCAAACGGACCCCCCCACCCACACAACTGTTAATGAGCCAACAGGCGAGCGTAGTTTGGGAAAATAGAATCCGCAAATGCAGATAATGACATGGTTCCTCTTTGTGTAATTGGCTCCAAGTGAAAACATTTCATTTACCTCTCTTTCCCTCTTTATATCCTGTGTATGTGTGTTTGAGTCAGTCTGTGTGTGCACATGTGTGTGGTCATGTATGTGTGTGTGTGTGTGTGTGTGTGTGTGTGTTTGCGTGTGTGTATGTAGCTACCCTCGTGTGATTGAGGTTTGAGCTGCACGGTGAATTAAATGCAGTTCTACTGTAATTAACTGCACTTACCAGTCTGTGTATGAGACTTTCTGACGCACCAATAATTGAGGCATCAGGTTTTGTTTGTTTTAACCTGCCTTTGAAGACATGCTGGGAAGATGTTTCACATGGTTTAGTGGAAGTACATCTGTGTGCACAAATTTGGAAGTCTTGAAAGGATTATTGTGTCTTTTTTCAATTATTTAACAGCAGAAAATCTGAAATATTCAAATATTTTTCATCTAGCCAGTAGATTTTCATGACTAATTTTGGTTTTCATTTCACTTTGAGATTTGAAAAAAAAGACCCATTGTTATCCAGACAGAGAACATTACCATGGTATTATAATGCCATTCTGAAAAACAAAACATAACAAGTTCCCACTGATGATAATAGTTGTTTTCAAAAAAGCCTTGTGTCTCGCTCAGCAGTCTCTCTGGTATTTGTTTCTGGTATTTGTAATTTCATTAGAGGTCTGAAATTTGGAACCAAGGTCTGCCACAGTTCAGTGAAGCATATCCCCCAAGTATTTGTGGTTCTGGTAAAACATAAAGCTGTGTTTGTAGGACAATATTAGTGTTTAGCAGACAGAAAGGTCCAGTTCAGTTCTGCCTCAGCATTAACACACGAAACCACAGTCTCCTTCCGTCTCCGGGACTGTGTGATGATTAGTGCTGTGCATCTGGGAGAGACAGACAGATAGAGTGACGGAGAGAGACAGATGGGGAAGGAAAGAAAGAGACAAACAGCTTGTAGAGAGATATACAGTTGTGGGAGAAATACTGTGCATGAAGCCCAAGTTTCGGTCATCTGTACCAAACCCCACCATCTCTTCAGCCCCTTCCCCTCTATCTCCGAACCCCAACCACTAACCACCTCAGGGGCTCCCCCTGAAGCCCCTGAATCCCTACCCCAAAACCGCAATTTGTCTCACAGCACAGATTGATGAGGATAGCTCAGCAGGGCCGGCACTATCATATTTAGGCAGAGTTTGGAGTGGAGAGGGAGCGCTGTTGTTGGCTGTAAAGGCCATCCGTCATGCCCTATGTACACAGTCAGTCAGGTCATCCCTCAAAAGTCCCGGGGGGCTTTGCAGACTGTAGCTCACCAGAGTCACAGGGTGTCTCTTTAAATGCTGGACAGCGGGAGAAACAGAGAACAAGAGCCTGCACACAGAAGCAGAGTCTGTTCCCCTGACTATGGGCTCATACATTTAGATATGCAGTCAGCAGGAATGAGACGGAGCACCTTAAGACAAATGAGACTGTGTTGAACATGGAAGGTAGATCACTGGAAGATGGAGTGGGGTCATGGCTCCCTGATGCAGTAGGTGGTGGAAGGACCCAGCGGGAGTCTTTGGTTTAGTTATTCTAACCTTATGACGGGTGTGTGTGGGCGTGTGTGCAGGCTTGTGTGTGTAGTTAAAAATGTGTGCCTACAGTAGAAGAACAGCTCTGGGATGCAGATGCTGTCCTGATTAAAATATTGGAGGAGTTATGTTTAGCTACTATTAATTATAAAAAAATTCTGAAAACAATTTTCAATAGCATCACAGATTTGATTGTTTCCTGTGATGCTCTCACTGAACATTGATTTAAAAATAAACTGATTTGAAGACACCCTCAGATATTTTCCATCTGAAGATGTCTTCTGGACATCCTCAGATGGAAAATACCAAATATCAACAATAGACTTGATTGTTAGAGTACAGCACATTTGATTTCTTGGCAGACTGGTCACAAACTCCAAAATACTTCCTTTCTGCACAGGTTTGATCTCTTAATAAATAAAACAAACAAACAAGGGATCAGATTTGCACAAGAAAGAACTACAAAGTAGGTTTTCTGTGTCTACGTAACTCCGACATACATCTCCTGAAATACTATAGAAATCCTATCATATCCTGTAGAAGTCTGGTTAGAATTTAAACTAAATTTCTACTAGATGGACAAACAGCTGCTGTCTAGCTTACGTTAAGTGCTGCCGGGATAGTGATATACAGACTTGAGTGCTCATACAGCTCGGACAGCGCTGCCATGACCTCGGGGTCAAGGGCAGAGAAAAAGGGGACAAAAAACAAAGTGGATTATGATAAAGTAATTTGTTCCATGTCAGAGTGAGTTGCAGGTCCAGGAAAGGAGGAAAAGGGAACATACAAATTTGCACAGCAAAGAAGAGTCTGCGAATAAGAGCAGCCAATGGCCTTGAGGCAGTTTGGGTCTCTGTCAGAATTTCTGACTTGATGTCATGCAACGCTTGTCAAGAGCAACATCTGCTGGAAAGATGCTTGAGTGATGGTCAAAAATGTGCTGGCGCAAATACTGACAGCATGCACACGGCGGATACTTCATACTGAATGGCAGTGGAATAATTTCTCTCGATCATGCTATCTTTCGATCATGCTATCTTTCTTTTTACATTATGGTGATTATGGACACTCTGGGTCATTCTCAGTTCAGTTTGCTCCGCGTAGAATCACCAAAGAGTAGAAGTGGACTCCCAGAGGGTACCGTAGAGTTCCCCAGCTCTTCCCCTAATAACATGCAGATGGGCCTCTCTAATGCCTGTTTACATATCTGCGGCATAGTTCATGACTAAAGTAAGCAAAGCCCTAATTATTTTACCCGGCGACGGGACCAATAAAATCAACTTCCCCTTCTCGTTATGGGTGTTTAAGTGTATCCTTTGATGGCAGGGCTTTGTTTATTTTTAGAAGAGTTGCGTAGCTGAGAGGAAAGCAAATAGAAGTAATGACACAGAGATGCTGACAAATGGGGGCCCTGGTGATGGATTCATTTCCTCAATGATGCCTGGAAGACTGGACTGCAAAGGTGGTTCAACATGAACGCACAGTCACACAATTGGAAACACAATTGGCAACTATGATACCATACAGTATATTCAATTGTGTGATTGTCATGTATCATCACATACTGCCTGAATTAGGGTTACACCAGCTGTAGTTAGTTTATTTTAAGATTCTGTTCACGTGACAACAGATTTTTTCTTCAAAAATCATCTTTCCTGGGGCGTCCCGGTGGCTCACACTGGTAGAGCGCTTACCACATGGCTGTGTGCTTGCTGCAGCGGACCCGGGTTCGAATCCAGCCTGAGGTCCCTTTGCTGCATGTCTTCCCCTCTGTCTCCCCCTTTCTATCTGTCTCTATCAAATAAAGCAGTAAAAATGCCAAAAACAATAATCTTAAAAAAAAAAAAAAAAATCGTCTTTCCTGATTGGAAATGTAATCCATAGTAATGTGCCTCTCTTTTTGCAGAATGCTGTGGAGAATAACTATCCCAGTCATCCTGGCTGGGGTGCTCTGCATCACCGCAGAGACCAAAAAGCACCGACCCCAGGGATCCATCCCATCCCCGTACAAGACCAAAGGGAACCTGTCCTCAGAGCGCCACCACCGGCTATTGCAGCAGAAACCAGAAGTGCTGTCCTCCAGCCGGGAGGCCTTGGTGGTGACAGAGCGCCGCTACCTCCGCAGAGACTGGTGCAAGACCCAACCCCTCCGTCAGACAATCAGCGAGGAGGGCTGCCGCAGCCGCACTGTGGTCAACCGTTTTTGCTACGGCCAGTGCAACTCCTTCTACATCCCTCGCCATATGGGCCCCAGCTCGGGTCAGGGCCAGAGTCGAGGCCAAGCCTCAGGCTCTGGAAGGAAAAGCCACAACAAGGCCCAGGAGCCATTCCAGTCCTGCTCCTTCTGCAGGCCACACCGCATTACACAACTTACAGTGCAGCTAGACTGCCCAGACCTGCAGCCTCCTTTCAGACACCGTAAGGTGCAGAGGGTCAAACAGTGCCGCTGCATGTCTGTCGATGTGAGCGGCCATGGGAAACTGTGAAGAAATACTTTAAAGGTCTTCTAAAATTGACAGGACATATGAGTATTATCGAAAGCAGAAATTCACACGCTTCGCCAATCAAGGACTGGCTTCAAGTTCAAGTATTCTGCTCCTGTTACAAATAAGGGCTTGTCCCACAGTAAATGACATGAAACATGGAACTGGTATTGTTAAACAAATGCTCAACGATGATTTAATCAGAGACTTGCAGCCATGTTGGCAAGCTGACGCTGTTGAGAAAGACTGATTGAAGTGGCTGTGTAAGAGAGACTGACGATGAAGCAGCCAATTTTCAACATTAAACACATTTTCCCTCCCTGCTATTTCAAAAAGTTCATCTCTACCTGATTATTTGTATATTTGTCTTTAGATTCCTTTGTGATAAAGGTGTTAAGAAAGTGCCTTGGAGTTTTTAAACTACAAAACATTACAGAGACTGCTGATAATTCAGTGTTTAAAGAAACTGTAGAAGTAGTGGGACTCCTTTAAAAAGTTTCTGTAATATGACAAGTTTTTCTGCAGGTGGATCTACAGAAATGATACTGTTGACATGTTGGTGTTTTAATACTATTTTATCTGTTATACTGTATCTTTTCCCTCACTTCTATGATGTCCCAAATTAAACACAAGTTGGAGTCAAGGAAAAGATTTCAAGAACCATGAAGCAACTCAGCAATGAACAGTGGTATCCACCTGCTTGGACACAAGCCTGGCTGTATTCTGTACATTTGCCACAAATATACTAGCCAGTAGAAAAAACATACTGCAGCATGTGTAATGGAGGTGCAATGCAATATATACAGTATATATATTTTATGTATGTGTGTTTTAAGTATGTCTGTGAAAAATATATTAAATCTATTTCATATAAAACAACAGTGGTGTTTAGAGTGCATGGAATCTTGTACAACTTAAAGGGAAACTTTCAGATTTTCAACACATTTTCTCATATTTTTGCATTAAAGTGACTGACCGGGACAAGTCTGAAACAGGTCCAGTATTGAGAGAGAGTACTGCAGCAGGGTTGGGGCAATTGTGCATCATCAATGTGCATCTAGTTAAAGTGACTTTTGTTAAACTACTGACAGGTTAAACATTTTCTGACAACATTATGAAAAGATGGAGAGGTCTTAATATGAAATTTTGTTAGGTGACTCGTTGCCAGAAGGAAATGTGGAAACATTGGGAGTTGGAGAGAGGAATGCCAGGTTTGTGTTTGCGCATTTCAAAATCATGCCAATAGAATGTAAAGCTAACTCGTACAGAATAACTTTGCTGGATATGGACAGGCTAAAGTTATGGCTAGTTGTGCTACAAATGGATCCCAACACTTCGGTTCATACACTACATCTTATTTTTTTTAAAGATTATTTTTTTGGCATTTTTGTTTTATTGAAAGTGATAGATAGAAAGGGGAAGACAGAGGGGTGGACATGCGGCAAAGGGACCTCAGGCTGGATTCAGCCTTAATGGTACGAGCTCTACCAGTGTGAGCCACTGGGACACCCCTCATACACTACATCTTGCAGAACATCATGTCTGCAGTGTCCTCTTTGACCGGGACAACTTCTGTCAGCCAAAGACCAGAAGAAATCCTATACTAAAGTACAGAGTTATTGTGGTTATATGGCATCAGTACACAGCACAGCAGGATAACCATAACAACAGTCACCCAATGAGCCACTAGTAGGTGCAGAAACATCAACTGATTCATGACTGCACTTAATATCTATATAGATTAATTGCCCTGGAGGATTACATTTCAGCCCTAGCACTGTCGCTCAATACCGGCCCAATTCAAAAAATTGTTGCTCCCATTAGTCACTTCAGCACAAATACACATACAGGTTGAAAAATTCCCAAGTTCCCCTTTAATATTGGACACAGTTGGACAAATGATAAACAGAAAACAATCAGCAACAGCAGAGTTTTTTTCATTAAAAATTTATGTAATTTCTTTTATTCAATAAATATATTATTTTCATGGTCAAGGGTATTCAATCTAAACACATTGTTGGTATTGCACATGAACGTCACGTCACATGGTCCTATTGCTCCATTTGCATATGGGAGTTCACACACTCACATAGAATAGGAAAGGCAAAACTAACTGCATAGGATTTTACTTAAAACAAAAGCATGTTGACAATACTGTTGAATAAAACAATAGTAGCTCTATATCAGATCACACTTAGGTATGCATGGCCTTTTTGGTTGAAAAGACATTAAACAACAATAGAGGAGCTGCTGTTTGTAAACATGTTAATTTATCACTGGGCATTAAACAAACTTGTTGAAACTATTGAGAAAATTAAATTTGTCATGTTTCAGTCAGTGTAAAACAGATTTCTCTTCTTTTTGTGTAACATTTAATTACAGATGATATGTCTCAAAAATAAGCTCTGTTCTACAGCACTCATGTAACCCCTCCACTGTGCGATAAGGCACTTTCTGTTTGGCAGGTATTTATTACCTACCGTGTAGAAATGTTATAAAATCCTGTGCTTTTCATCATTAATGGAGATATAAAGAGGAAGTGTTCATGCCTTCCAAGTAAAAATGGCCTGGGGATTGCACTAAAAAAGAAAACAGGCTACATATGGCTTATAAAATACTGAGAAAGCTTGGATGTAACGTGTACTCCACTGATCATTTTCTCGCAAATTACTCAACTATATTTAATCATCTCAGCTTAAGAATTTCCTTTGGTGGCAAAATTTCATTTAATTATGGATATAATTATTATTAGGATATAATTTTTCATCACACTTTTAAACAACATAATAGTCTCTTTGAATTCACAAATGAACAACAGGTCTTAATTTATTGAAAACAAATACCGGAAGCACATAAATGTTGTAAAAGTGACTGATGAGTCACGTCAGATTGTACAAACGGTGGTTGTGCAATAGGCTGGGTGATGATAATTTTCCGTTCTCTGCTTCAGATCTTCTGACCCAGCTTTGCTTTCTGCGAAATAAAAAACAGGCCTGGGTTATTTACAGCACTGGCACTCATGAGTGTTGTTTCTTCAACACCCTGACAAGTGTTTGGAAGGAGGAGACAATTTGCACCAGAGGAAGAAAAAAAGCAGAGGGCCGGCACTGCTGGAGCTAAATACACAAATAAAAGCACAGATGAGACCAGAAAGTAACTCTGACAGGAAGTGTAAAGACGTACTATTCCAGTTGCATGTTTGGGTTTCACATTGTAGGAAGCCTTCTCCTTGGCCTGTTTGAAGCACTCTTCAGCCATTTTGACCCTGGAAAAACACCAATAATAATCATCAGTCATCCTTTTGAGAGATTGAAAGCAAAAAACTGAAAGGACACACATTCAATCACACTGCTGCTAATAAATTCACAATCTAACTAGGCTAATTGTCCTTCAATTTTCTTGAGAAACATTTATTGGATCGACTTGGCGAGGTGTATTGGGATCCAGAGAAAGTGCTGTGTTGAGTGCGAGCTCTTGAAATTGCACAATATATTTATTAGTAATGTGTTATATACAGTGGTGGGCCGTCAGGGCCAGCAAGGCCTTCTCTGCTGGCCTAACATAACCAGAAATCATGATCATGATTATGATAAAGGTTAATTTAATTTTTCATTTACTTTCCCTAAATATCTAAAAGTATTCATATTCTCCTCATGTCATATTATGCTCTTTCCAGTGCTGTTGTTTTTAGGTTAGTTTTTATCCAATCAGAATTCAGCTATCTTATGTTGCCAGGCTGTATGAAATCTGCCCGGGCCTTCAGAATCAACAATGCGGGCGTCTGTGCACTGTAAGTGAACGGGCAAATACAGTTGATAGATAGTTGCGATAGCCAATCAGATCACGAGTTGTGTCAGTAAGGCCCTCTAGCTGGCCTCACGTTGAACGTGACATTTACGCGTCCTGTGATTGGATATGGATACTTACTAGTTTGATTTGCAGATCAACAGAGTCACACCCGGGACTGTTAACGGTATGTAAATAATCTGGCGCATTGGCGCAGCTGTGTGGATGTACTCAAAGCAACAGGTCACAGAAAGTCGTGATATGTCACGTTTTGACATGAAAAAGTTTTTTTCACAAAGAGACTTGTTTATTGTGTCGCTGTCGCCAAAGTATGGCCGTCTTGTTAGTGTCTTTCTGATATTAAACTGCGATTTTGCAATGTATTGTACAATCTTGTTAAAGCTTGCATGTTCTTTGTGGACTCATTTAATAAAACTTTTTTGAAAGATAATTTTAAAGACCCTTTAATTTTTAAGTTTTGACAGTAGCATACCAGATATGTTTTAATTGCTGATGCGGTAGGCTATTGTTGACTTTTAAAATGCGCCGGATAATAGCCCATTTTGTAAATAACTGAGGTGATGCAATGCCTAGTAGTGCTTCAGTGTGTTTCTAACTACTCTCCAGTCCTGGTGTTATAAATGCTGGCATAATGAAAGGTATTTATTGACTAAGTTGGACATCACTGAAGGCCTAAGTGTGAAATGCACCGCCCGCCACTGGTTATATACACAGTTTGTGAAGGAACCCCTATTAACTGTGACACCACCGAACGGCATGCTGGGTACAGCTCGCTTTCCGTTGCTCATTGTCAGAGACCGGAGAGACAGCTGATGTTTCATTGAAACAAATCTAAACGTTTCAAGTATCATCAACATTACTTTTGGGATTCACGCTTTTGTTCAAGCAAATAGCGAGCTGTTTACAAATGGACCGCAGTGAAAAAAACACAACTATATAATTCTGAAAAATGCCCTGTTCTGAAGAAGCATGTTTTCTACCAGCACCACGCTAGTTTCACCATAAAAAAATGAAAGATGCAGCACAAAAATCCAGCTTGGGTCACTCAGACTATGGTCATGTGGTATTTGGACACAATGATCTCGGTTTGTCGGAGGGCCAGTCCTCCTACTCTAAAATGAGTCACTCTGGTTTACTACTGCATGCAGAGAGCCAGCAGTGTCACTACTCATTTAGGCTTCAAAAAGACAAATGATCCGCATGTTGGCATTGAGTGAGTACAACAATTTATCCCAACTGACAAACATAATGCCTCTACTCATAACACGGGTACTGTGTGTGCCAGTGTGCAGGTTTTTATGTCCTTACAGGTGAGACTTAATATTTATATTTCTACTGGAGTCTGAAAGGAAAACCAGCAGAGAGAGAATTAGGGTGAGTGCCGATGGCAAAGGGCACAGAGTTAATGCTTTCAAATTTGTTTTTATTCTTTCCTACTGAACAAGCAATGCTTGTGACATTCTGCTTCTCTCACAAATACATATCACAATTCAATCTTCATTTGGCATAATGGACCAATTTGCTTTTTGTTTACATATGCACCAGTATCTTCATATTCATCAAACCACTGGAAGCTAACTGGATGCTGCATGTGTTCTTTTCATTACTGGGGTGAGGACAAAGATGTGGGTCATTTAACCTCTTTTCCCTTCATGAATTTAAATGAATCTGATAGGATCTTCAGTGAACACGAGATGTACTGCAAGTTATTAATGGTTGGGGAACTTTCGCTTGGGGAAAATTCTAAATGTAGGAACATTGGTGTATCTGTAATGACATTTTAAAGGTCAGGGAGTTGTAAACCTTTGCCAAAGACAGAGAATTGACTGAAAAGACTGTGATATCTCAGCAGGATTTGATTTTAGGACGTTTGGCTTATATGTCCACTAAGAAGAAAGTATCTGTATCAAGTATAATGTCAAATTCTGAAAAAGTAACTCTCACCGTTCCTGTAGCATCAGCTTATTCTGCTTCTTCCACTGCTCTTTGAAATCGGTGGAAAACTCGTGCCAAATGGAGAAGAAAGTGTTGGGAGAGACCTCTTTCTCTCCCGCCTTGGGTTTAACGGAGAAGGACACGCTCAACTCCAAGAATCTGAGGACAGAGAACAAAAACATTTCTTCAAGACCAAACTATTACAACATGAGATTACAGAAACCTACAGCGATTGTTGGGAAACTTGGCCATGCTAAGCAAATATGCAAAATATGAAAGTTAATCTTGGAATAATATGCTTTTTCAGAGATTTAATAGTAGAGTAACGTAAAAATCACAAACCAATGATGACTGTGCACTTCAGACAAGAACAGCGCACACAAATGGAATTACAGACACTAAAGCAGCATAGTAATTCTCTTTTTTCTGCTGGATTAACTTCCCGGACTAAAATAAAACTCTTATATGCAGTGTTTAGCTTTGTCACTTCCCTCCCTGGTGTGAATAAGCCTCTGTGCGAGTTTGTGTACACATACACGCACACACTGCACGGTATATGTAAGCATGGGTGAAAGAAAGAGGGGAAGGAAAAAATATGTCCAACAAGAAGACAGATCTAGCAAAAGGAGAGGTTGCGCATGGCAGGGGATGACACATGTTAAAGTGTTAAATGTGGTGGCCATTTGCAGTGGATCAATACAGTGGACAGGTTGGGGTCTCTTTGTTTGGAGTGTGCTATAGGAACACATTCCTAGCCAGCAGTAACAGAAGCGTGGAGCCAAAGCTGTCTACTCTCGCTCCGCTTAGATAAACAACACAGACACCGCACAGGGGGCCTCCCGTCTGCTGAGGGCCTGGCATGATGGCCTGCACCTTCCATGTAACTGAAGGAACCAGAAGTCCTAAATATTGACAAAGCAGCAAGATTATATTTCTTCATGGCAGTGAGAATTTATCACTTCAAACTGTATTGGATTGCATTATCCTGTCTTGCTTTTGCTTTCAAATTCACACTGTTTTGACGCTTGAGAAAAGATCAAATGCAAACGCATGAAATGGTTTGGAAAGTGACTGCATTTAATTTTCAGGTGAAGAAGCTTGTTTAAAGAAAAATAAAGCTCTTACATCTTCTGAGTGTCTGCCAGCTGTGTCTCCTGTGATTCCAGTTCAGTCTTGGCTGTAAAAAGAAGGCACGTTTTGATAAAAGGAAAGAGCGGTGCATGAGTAAACACAGGATTAGATTAGGATTAGGAGCGATTCAGGATTTCCTGTTACATCAGAAAATACATCTTTCACCCACATTGCAACTTGTGTATATAGGAGGATTCCACATGTCACCATTACTTAAATCAACAGTCATCTTCAAGGTCAGCGCTGTGCCACCAGGTTGTTAAGTGTTGGATTGTCCGCTGTTGCACAACTGACAAATGAGTACAGCAGATCGCAGGACAAGTGCTTCTTTGTGCAGAGTTACTTCGAATGGAGACAGATGACTGTGTGTGTGTGTGTGTGTGTGTGTGTGAGAGAGAGAGAGAGGTGTGAGAGAGTAAAAGAGAGACAGAAAGAGGGTAAGAAAACTGGGAGTTGGACACCACTCCACAGTACACATTAGGACATTTTTCCAGCAGGCCACAACACTTATCTCAGTGAGCCATCAGGATCATTTTGACTGTGGTATAAATGATGATTTAAGAGGAAAGCAGTGAAATGTGACGGCTGCAGGTTACTACTTGATCCATTGGCTGATACTTCAGTATAGTCGAGTCAATCCAGCTGGGTTTTTTCTGCTGGTTTATGTCTTATAGCTATGGTTAGGCATTAAATTCTCCCCACATAGCCTCTCTGTCCCCTCAAGGTCAATTATCTGTAAGCTGCTGCTGCCTCAAACTGTCAAATGATCAGAACTGACCTATGGCCTCTTCATGGCTTCCCAAGACAGAAATGACAGTCGATGGGACGGAGAATCTGTCTTGGCACAAATCTGTGTTCTGCTCTTATCCCGGGAATATCTGGTTGCTACGAGTAATTGAAGCCAGAGCCACATCTAAAGATCTCAGACAAACCCGTTGAGCCCAGCACAGTACTTTACCATTCCACAGTGCTAAATCATGCTGTGGCCTGCAAACGTGCCTGTCTGCTGACGGCTCATCAATAAATTATGACAAATTGATAAATAATATGAATGGGGCTCGCTTGAAGCATCTTAATATTGGCGCCGTACTTTGTTCTTTGAGGAGAGATGTTTTAGGATGCCATGTACTGTTTACCGTTTACACTGAGCTGGAAGCTTCTGCAAGGGGCCATGTAAAATCGGAATAATTTAATATTAATTCAATTTGATTAATTGTATTCTTATCTACTAAGACAAAGTGTTTTTTTTGTGGGGGAGGATGACTGAACCGATAAACACTGTATTTACGACAAAATAAAAGAAAAAAACAATTCACGATATATTCAGCTCCAGCTCGAGTATTTATTTATTGTTTAGCCCTAGGTGAAATCTGTTCAGTTTGCCCTCCTGATAAAGCATTGTGAGTTTAAAATGATACTAGAACATATTGTATAGTTTCCTTTGTTACTTCTGTATGTAATTAAATATTATACATCTTGACCAGAACAAAATAGTGATTTTGGACAAAAAATACTAGAGCAACTGCAAAAATAACCAGCATTAAAATCTATTGCATTAAAAAAAAGAATACAAGTCATGCAGTTTTTATAATCCATATAACCAATAGTATGTTAGTGGCACTGCTCATTACTTATAAATATTAATATATGAATAAAAAAAAGAATCACAAGAAAAAATAAGTTGTTTCTCGTGAAAAAGTGTCATTATCTCAAGAAATCATACTGTTGTTTTCTTGAGAAGTGACATAATTTAAATTAACCCATTATAATGCGAAAAAAAGCTTTGAAGCTTGAAGTGAGATAACGGAATAAGTTACTTGTAACTTGCACTAAAATAAAAATAATCACAAGTATGGTGATGTTCAACTTCTCAACAAGCAAGTATTTCTGTAAAAGCATTTTTAAAAAGACATCAGATGAAGAGATTTTCTTCTTTTTCTGGGCAGAGTGGCACCCCCTCCACATTGTGGCACCCTTAGCGACCACCTATATGGCCGATGCTCAGGGCCAGCCCTGGAGTTATTATTTGAAATTGTCATCTGTAATTGATTCTTGGGGTTCAACAAGATACAGATGTCTTTTTTAAATGTGTGAATGTATCATAATCTGGTATATACATTGATTTTTACTATAATCTGCCTACATGATGTGACATCCTGAGCAGCACAGTTGTAGCTGGTAAAAAAGGGAGGGAGAATTTGACATTGGTCTCACTAATCTTTATGTCCATCAGAAACAGATTATCACATGGCCAGTGCTCTCTTGCTAGTCACAGTGACTCCATCAAAGCCCTGCATGCATGAGAATTTGTGAAGCGAGCGGAGAAAATCGAGCTAGACCAAACAGCCCAGCTCCAACAAGTCCGCTCCCACTGTTATTCTGTGGTTAGTTTCATGGTCAGAAAATAAACAAAAGCGGTTTAAACTGTGGAGCCAGAAACAGTTTAACCCCAGGCTTTTTAGAAATTACAGAAATAACAAAAATGAGACATTTGGCTGTTGTTCTTTTTTTCACCGCCGCAGTGGAGGAACCCCAAGAATCCCGTCTGGAGCCTTCTGAGTCACATGTCCATGTTACGGTGCTTACATTCTGCTCTCAGAGGAAAAACCTCGTCATTTGCATCAAAGAGAGAGCTCCCATATTTCTCTCAAACACAGAGAGAAAGGAAAAGAAAGGGGTGGAAATGGGGAGAGATGCTTTCATCTGCAGACTTCCTTTAGAATGGACAGTGAGCATTACCGCGGAAGAACATATGCTATATATTAAACTCTCATCTGAATACAAAAGCAGTTGGAAGAGAGGCTTGTGAGCCGGGTCCTTCAGGAAGATTGGTCACAGCCAACTGAATGCAGCCCAGGTCAAAGTCAATGCTATACAGAGAATGACATTTGGCTTGTTATGTTAAAACAAGCATAACAAACTAAGTCTCACACCTTTGAAGTGGATCATAGTGTCCCAATATTGTTGTAGATGTCAGATTATGGAGGAGAAAAACACATGTCTGTGTGACATCTGGTGGACATGATGCATAAATATGACTACATTTTCAGTATCGGAACAATATCTACAACAAAAAGTGTAGTTGTGACTGCCTCCTTTAGAGCTTAAAATGCTAGTGGCATGGCACTAAGGTGTCAGTGCTCATCAATTGTTTCGCCACTTTGTTCCTGACTGAATATCTCATGAACTACTGGGTGGACTGCCATGACATTTGGTTCAGATATCCAGGGTACACAGAGAATGAATCCTAATGACTTTGATGATACCAATTTTTCATCAAGCATCAACAGCACGTCATAGCTTTCATTTATCCAGAGAAAAATTTCAACATCTACTTGATGGATTGGAACAAAACTTTTCATCCAGAACCACCATGAGGTTGACGTTTGTGGTTTTGAGTGAAAAATCTCAACAGCTTTGGGATGGATTGCCATGAAATTTGCTGCAAACATTCCTGTTCCCCTCATGGGGAGTTTCAGATAAGATGAGACAAGGCTGCTGCTGGGCTCTTAAATTAATTGATGCCAATGGCTTGTGCGGTGGGGTCTTGCTTTTTGCACTAAATAGGAACAAGGCAGCCAGTCAACCAGCCAACCAGGCCAGGAGCTTTCCCCAACAGCCTGTCCAACTGCTCCCTACTGAGCCAAAAGTCGACCTAGATCCGATGGAAAAGGCGCTTCTTCACAACAACAAACTCACTTAAATGCTCACCAGAGATCAGGAACTCAAGCAGCCCAGCCCTCTACTTATAAGGAGCAAAAGTTAGAGGATACGCCTTTTAGCATGAAATGGATGCATCACCATCACCATCACCAATGGAATTACAAGCTCTGTTAAGCATGAGCACTAAAACATTTAAAAACACCGTCTACTTCTCCATGACGTTCCGGTACATCAGGTCAGATCTGCGATGAACCAAGCTACAGAACATATTGTGTCCAATCTGAAAGCCACTTCAAGATTAACTTCATCATCGTCTGACTCTTCATCTAGTGCCATCATCAGGTCAGATTTTGTATTATTGAATACTTTGTTACATGACCAAATTCTTTAAAGACTAATAACATTCCCATCTTCCTCAACTGATCCTTGTGTTTAGTGCTAATTAGCAAATATTAGGATGCTAACACACTGGATTAACATAGTAAACATGGTGCCTGCAAAACACCAGCATGTTTGCGTTATCATTTAGCTCAAGAAACAGCTTTTTAGACTTTTGTTGGAGTAATGCCCCGATCAGACAGATTGGTTGTTCCCAGCCTCTGGCAGGTTTTTCATAACATATGCACAAATGCTTGTTTTGCATTGCTGAGCATTTTGTATTTTTGCAGGAGGTCCCCTAAACACCTCAGGCTGGAAAAACTTCAACTCAGAGCAGAAAAGTACCCGTCATTTACGATTTCTTCCCCATTGTGCATTTGGATGACTTTAGAGGACAGATTATGTAGCAGTTGCCAACAATTTAATAAAAATGCATAGCAGGCTGGTCTTTTTTTATTGTAGGCATTAACAAAAAAGGCAATGCAGTGCACCTCTAAAAAAAAAGCACTTTGTCTCATCAGGGCCTAAAAGGGTCAATGGAAGAGGAAGCTCATCATTTACAATCAATTCATCATCATCATTTTAACAGCCCTCTTAGTAAACACCTCACTGTGAAGGTTTATTTGATTTTCTAATAGGACTGATGGAGTGATGGAAAGAGAGAAGAGGTCACAGAGGCAACAGGGTTCTTCTAATCTCTCATTCCTCTGACAGAAAAAAGGAAAAACTTTGTTATTAGAACAAGACAGCAGACAGAGGAAAAATAAAGGAAGACAGGAAAATGAGGAGAAATCTTTAACAGTAGAGAAAGGATGAATGTGTGACAAAAACATAGCATGACGTCAAAAGCACTAAGTGAAAGGGATCAGGTGCCGAACAAGTCAGTTTTATTGGAGCCTCTCCGGCACCCAGCACTGTTCTCAAAAGTCAATTTAACAGAATACATGACAGGTTCACCTTAGGCCATCCTGAATCTTCCTTCGAGGCAGATCAAGGTATTCTCTGTTTTATAAAAGGTAGAGATCGAGATAAAAGCCCCAGCTACCACGCGCAGCCATAATCCATCAAAGCAGATAGGCATACTTGAAACAATAGCTGTGAGTTATTCAATACACCCAGGTATAAACAGACGTCCCTATGGAAACGACACAGAGTGAACCCTTGTGTGTGTGTATATATATCAACCAGAAAACGGCATGAAACAGATTTGGAAATGTGTCTGCAGACATAGAAGACTTATATCATTCTGATTGATGAGCTGCTGCACATACTCTCACACCACAGATGAATATTGGGTTAGATATGCCAAGGATACATCGGTGCAGAATACTTTCTGAACCAGGTGGCATAAATTACTTTTTTCTTTAACTTTTAACTCCGGTTGGTATCACAGATGAGCAAACCATATGTTTAAGCAAGCTGACCAACACCTAATTCATCATATTTAAAGGATAAGGCTGGTGATATTTTATATTTTTATTATTGTCAACAAATTTCACGAAAAGACCAAAACTAACGATGCATTAGTCAGATTATCAATACTTCTAAATCTTAAAAAAAAGAAACACAAAAAAAGGTTGTAAACAATACTTTCATTTTACGTGAAAAAAAGGCTGAATAGTTTCTCTAAAAAACGTTAATTATTATATTTGCAGCCGGTGACACCTTGTCGTGTACAATAGCTGGATATGAGGAGATTACGCGATCATGTGAGAATCGCAAAAAATCCACCATGTCTGGCTTTAAGTGCTGTGTTTGTTTGTTGTCCACACAACTTGTGTTGGGGCCAAGCAGCAACCTCCAGGCAGTCGAAGTAAAGCCAATGTGGAAGTGGCTTAAACCTGCATTCGTTCTAGTGGTCAGCAGGGGGCAACTCCTCTGGTGCAAAAAAACAGTCTGTTTGTATGTAAGTCAATAGGAAAATTACTACTTCTAATTTGTTTTTGTTTTTTACCTCAGTAAACAATCTCAAAATTAGCTGATGGTCTCAATTGATAATGTGTGGTCTTCCTCAATACAGCATGATGTTCATTTGGTAAGTTATGGTCTCATTTGGAGAAAAATACACAATCAGGGCAGGGTATGCGTTAGGACTGGGCTACCGTATGATTGACAGGCATCTACCACAGTGACATGTGTATTTTCATCTTGAAATTTGACTTCTTCCCTGTATTTTTTCTGTTTTGGTCACCTTAACATGCATTATTTAGTGTTTAATTGGACTAAAAGACACTTTAAGGAGTCGGCTAGTGCTAGCGTTAGCTGACGAAGTGGTGCCAATTGATGGGTGATGTCATGGTAACTATGTCCTCTATTTTTACTCAGTGTCCTGGGGGGAGCTACTGGTTGAGTGTTTGCCAAGTAATAAACCATCTGCCATGTCAGGTCAGGAGTAAATGCCCCCCTCAATACCCAATAAAAACATGAAAGTACCAGAGGATTTTTATTTTGACTAACTGATGGAGCGTGGCGCAACAATGCCTCTGTAGGTGTAGTAGGTGGGGGCAGTATGCAACTTCAACAGCAAGGGGAGTAAGGTGAAATTTACTCTATAAATTAATATGGATAATGCACATTATGCTGCATAAAAATCATGAGAATGCAGGAAATTAAGTGACCCCAGAGCCTCCATTGAATGTGTGTTCCCAATGCCAAGATGCTTGCTCACTGAAGAAGATATCAGGCTTTGGTTACACAGACAGCAATTGTTTGTAGGATTTACTGATTGTTAGTTTTAGTCTTTTCATGAGATTTATTGGCAGGAAGAAAAACACAGAATATCCTTTAATGAGACAAATCTTATCAATCATCAGCTTCAACTGATTTGGAAAACAGGCTCACCTTGGCTAAGAAATGTGTCCATCTTGTCCTTAAATGGTTGCAGGTTCTCTTCAGAAGACAACTTGCAAACTTTCTCTGTCTCGGCTGAGCACGCTGAAACAAGAGAGGATTATGATGAGAGGGGAAGTAGTTTTTCAGAGCATTAATATGTTATCCAGCATTCGTCTTGTAATTGCAAACTCTTTAGTTCACTTCACCCCAGTTGCAACTGCTTTGAGAAATCTATGCTGAATTTGTGCTGAATAAGTGTCGGCAAAGACATAATGACCCATAATGACTAATAAGGCACCCCCAGGAACCAGGAAGGCCTGCGCAGTGATCCCGGGAGAAACTTATCGTCACGCTCTATCTGCAAACATAACGGATACACAAACTCTGCTCAAGTGCCTTAGAGGTGGAGAGGCCATGAGGCGCTGAAGGGAAAGGGGAGGTCGGGACTGGGCAAGTGGTAATTCATAGACCATATGGTGCCTCGACCAAAAGGTACACTGCGAGCTCTCTCCACTATGTTGCTTACTGATGTCCTTCGGGCCAGCCAAGGCCATTTCTGCACCGCCTACCTATCGGAACCCCCCTCTGGGAACTGTCATCGAAGCCCACGTCTGTTAGAGCGCTCAGCTGGCTCTGAGAGGTAATGAAGAGGTCTGCAGGTATAGCATGTGATGATGTATTTATGTACGGTCAGCATGTGCCACTGCCGCTGGGGTCGAGGCAGACGTAAGTCCATTTCCCCTGCCAGCAACTCCATCTTTATGAATTGCAAATAATGAACAGCCTATAGAATCATTATGGCAGAGGAAAAACAATATTTAGCAACATGGATCACACACCTGATTGGTTTAGCAGGAAAGATACATAAAACATGATAGAGAACAGACCAGGTTTGGGGAATTGTCGATGAAGCTGCAGGCACACATACACACATACACAGACACACGTGTGCTCACATATGTCTGCACAAAAAATACACAGTCATTTTTTACCACCTGTAGACACTTCAGTCCTTGGAAAGTGTTCTGAGTGCTGAGTGACTTGAGACAGAGCAATGAAAGGAAGTATTTCCCAACTGACTCATTCATTAGGACTCTTTTCACTCTACCAATCAGTTTGGCATGTCAAGCATAATCCAATTTCCACACTTTTTTCCTGATGTCTGATCTGCAGCAAGACAACTCATCCATTTTTGTACATATTTTTGATGAGCTTCTTTTAGGTGATTCAAAATTTAATATTTTATGTGTCTCTTTCTTTCGTTTAAAGGAACATTTCTCCGAAAAATATAAAATATTTTTTTTCCCTTTTACTTGTACTGCTATTTATCAATCTAGATTGTTTTGGTGTGAGCTCCTGAGTGTTTGAGACATTGGAGATATGTCTGCCCTATGTCAAATATAATGGAACTTGATTGCAATTGGTTTGTTGTGCTCAAAGCGCTGAGAAAAAATATATCTGAAATACTCAATAGAAATTAATTTTTCCACAAATCATTATCCAGTTACTCACGATAATCCTCAGCTTGTTATGAGCAGTTTCATGTAGAAATTATTTTCTTTCTACCCAACTACACCAGATAACTGTATCACTGCACAGAAGAAACTATGAATCTAAATTAGATGCTCGCTTGTGGAGATTAGTTATATAGCTAACAATATTGCTAGCTCACAGAGCATCAGAAGTTAGCTAGCGATATAGGAGGATGACATTAATGTTTACATCTCACACTGTCATGAACACAAGCCTCTTGTCCATGAGCAGGTGTAGTTCAGTAAAAAGACAATAGTTCCTAAATGAAACTGCTCACATCAAGGTCTGTGGATTATCCTGAGTAGGTCACGATTTTTGGAAAGAGGCATTGCTGTTAAATTTGTCAAATGTATGTTTTTGGCATTTTAATCACCACAAACAGAAACCCAAATAGATCCATTATATTCAAAAGAAGACAGACATCTCCAACACTCTGCAACCCACACCAAAACAATCTAGATTGATAAACTGCACAACAAGTAAAAGAAAAAAACATGTATTTTAGATTTTGGGGTGAACTGTCCCTTTAATGCAGCATAAAGTAATATTCTCATCATGTGACTAGTTTATTGTGTTTTGACTTCTTTGGGGATAACATAATTGTAATTACAGTTCAGTGGAAATTCTGGCTTACTCCTTGATATGTGAAACCCACTAAAACTAATGTCATCCCCTCCTAAAGTTGATGGTTAGTGTTGACAATATTTTGACAATAAAGGGTTTTGCCTAATGATAATAATAATAATAATGATATGTTCATGACATAAATAAGTGGGATAGTAGACAGTGTATAGCCATGGAAAGTTATGTAATAGATTAACCATGTACATGGGTTCATGGACTGATTGAACAACTGACGAATGAATTAAAGAGTCAAAGAGTCTGCCATTAACCAAATCAGTTCATCCATGAATCATATTTAGGATGCCTCCGGGCAAAGAGCACAGCGTGCATGGAGACATGCAGGAGTATTCTGAAATTCTCTTCAAAATCAGTCTCATTGTTGTGTGTTGGAGGTTTGCAGCTTGCAGGATGAAGAGATTCAGAGCTCCAGGAGAGCCTCTTCCACTTCAGTAAATAGCTGCTGAACCTTTGATAGTGTACGCAGGTAGTGCAAGTTCCCTGACCTTGCCCCCTTTATATTTTGATCTCTATTTCATTAGGACAGTAAAGGCACGCCAGGTCCAACAGGAGTCTACATCTGACAAGTCACATCTGCTTCTGGTTAGCTCGTCTGTACGACAAACAGATGCTATCTCTCTGTTGACCCGCCTCTACGATCCACACATGACCATAGCTGGTCAGGTTTGGAAAATTATTTTCCATTGTGCTTGGAGATATGTGTATGGATTAATACATAATCTATTGCTGCATACATTTCTATGTGATGGTGTTTTAAACAGAATATGACACCTGCCATAATTTGCTGGATATGGCATTAACTAAACTTGTGTTTTGGATGTATTCAAACAGAGGGCAAATTGTGGACCGTAGGTTAACAACAATACCATTGAGGTCTTTCTTCAGCTTGCGCAGATCTCTTTGGAAGTCCTCAAACTTCATCTGGGAAGCCTGGAAAAGGTCCTGCGGCTCAGGCAGAGAGTAGACACACGTCTCTCTGCCAGCATCCTAGCAAAGCACAAAACACATTCATGCACAAAAACACGCACCAGTGTCAAAGTCAATCTTCTTCAAATGGGAGAGGGCCTCTCTAGCTTATACTGTACACACCAGGCGAGATTGAAATAAATGTCTTCAGAGCCCTACATGCTCTTATCAGCAGTCCAAACATCCCACAGAAGATATGGCTGAAACTACAGCAGATAATGACCATTAAGCTCGGTACAGAAAGTACATAGCTGTTCTCTCCATCAGACTTACTACAAGGCCATTATGAGTGCTAGAGCCATGTCATGCAGGTTGATTTTGGCAAGCAGCACTCTACTGAGTTCATCTCATCTGGAGAACCTAATTATTTACACTAGCGCTCCTTTGGATGCTGTGCCAATGAACAGACTGCAGGTTTTGAATGAACCCAGACCAAAGCAGAGCGAGAGCGGGAGACGAAGAGTGAAAGACAGAAAAAGGAATTATAAGAGAGCCAAGGAAAGAGAGAGATTTGTTTCTGCCGTAAATGAGGAGAGAGAAAATAAATAATTTGATAAAGGATAAGCCATGGTATCCTCTGGCAAGAGAGGAGATGAAA
The DNA here is from genome assembly GCF_030273125.1 of Centropristis striata. Lineage (NCBI taxonomy): Eukaryota > Metazoa > Chordata > Actinopteri > Perciformes > Serranidae > Centropristis > Centropristis striata. The sequence continues at coordinate 17,978,415 of NC_081536.1, forward strand.
AGAGAGCTCTGGAAGGATTTCTAAGCAAATCAGACTAAAACAGAAAAGTGATTCAAATAAACAGGAACCAAAACATACCTCATCAAAGTGCCTTAGATAGTAAGCAACGATGTAGGACAAAAGACTCTGGGAGTTATCCTGAAAGAAAGAAAAAGATCCAAATAAATAAACCCCTTTATTTATTAATTTAATCATTTTGGAGCAGGACGTTTTAATTTGTGTGGGGCAAACAAGAATAGAGACCGCGGTCGTAGAAGTTGGGGATAAATCACGGCATTGGAAGAGCAATACAACAAAACACGACTGTGCTGGGCTGGCTGTCATAACTCAGAGTTGGTGGAAAGTTTGATGTTCTTTATAGATACCTTACCCGGTCCACCGCCACAAAAACACAAACCACTGTGTCCTTATATGGCAGTGCCAAGGGCACGCTGTGATATTGAATAAGAACAGTAAACAGAAAGGCCTCTCCTCTAAATCTGCACAGCCATGGTCCTTATGTTTGGCAGCAGTGAAGGTCCCTTTCAACTCCTGGACTCTGAGGCTCTGGGCTCAACTATAGATGAGACAGTTGTAAAACTGAGACCAGATCAACGTTTGGAGTCACCATTTTCCCACATCACTTACAATGTGAATTACAAAAGTTCTGCCTGAAGTTCAAAGACTTAAGAATTAACCCATACTTGGAGAGTGATTTACACCCTTTTAAAGCAAAATATCATGACATAGTTAGCATTTATGTATTCCTTAGCTCTTCTAGTTTTATATGATACCAGTATCTTCATTTTACATTTAGAACTAAAGCCTGGAAGCTTTATTTGCCGTATTAATTTAAAAAATGTCTTTATTTTAAATGAATTGCAAAAATGAATGCAATAACCTTTACAGCACTACACAGTTTTAATCAACTTGTTAACACAGAGGTTTGCAAGCGCCCATGGAAGGATGAGAAGAGTGAAAAAATCCCAAATGATATATAATAGTTTAAATTATATTCATAAATGCTATATAAATGCCAGACATAGTTGAATACTGTTTTAGTGCTGCACAGGTTATACTATCCAAAATCTAAAAATCCTACTTTCCACCCTTTTTCTCTCTTTTGTATTTTACATCAATTTGGAGAATATTGTAAACATTCATGCAGTTCCCTATGCTGTATTAATGTCAGAATTTCTGCACAAATGCTTCCAATAAAAACATATACACTTAAAAAATAAAAAAATATAAATTGCAGAATAAAGAAGTTCCTGTGCTAAATTTATCATTTTTGTATTTTACACAAATTTATACACACACTTTCAGGCTCCTGTTTGATTGTGAATAACACTCAGTTAAGTGTCTGCTCTTGTAGAGTGAGTGATGTTTGCTTTTTCGTAACACACAGACTCACACTGCTCTTAACGTCCTTCAGTTTTGGCAGAATGTCCAAGGTGAAGCCGTCAGCCTGCCCTCGAGACCGATTACCTCCGTTCATGAAGTTGCCAAAAGCCAGCACCAGGCCAAGAACCTGTATCACACACTTACCACCCTGGAGAGTCTGGTTGCGCGCGCACACACACACACACACACACACACACACAAATGAGATGAAGACATGAAGGTTACACTGAGTGACGGAAAAGAAAATGAAAGAGAAGCAGGCCAGTGGCTCACCTTGCATACTCTCTGAAGGATTTCTATTTTGCGGAGGATTGAGGTGATACATTCATGGAAAGTTGACTGAAACAGGATGCAGAACACTCGTTCAGAGAAGTTGGGGATTTGGGATAACTGAAATAGAAACCTGATGAAGGAACCACATCAGTCACCATAACACATCTGTTTAATGACACAGCTTTCATGTAATGAATTTGGTTGTGCAGGTCGATTTGGCTCTTACTGTTCAGGCTTGTCCAGTGGTTTGGTGTCCTCCTTGTCTTTGGATGATTTTATATGCTTTTTAATGCCGTCCAGCTCATCACTTTGAGCTCTCTGTCAAATGAAAATTAGGATTAAGTTATTATGGGAATGTTTATTATATGGGCAAGTGAAACCTAAAGGTACTTAGAGTACAGGATACCATAAAAAGTCTAAATATATGAATGTATAATGCATGAATTAATAACAAATTATAACAGTTGAGCTGATAATGCCAAACACATTGGTATCAAATAGGAATCTGTGAGTGAATTTACACTTGGATTGGAGGTATAACTTATGTGGCCACCATGTAGCACTGTCACATTAAGCAAAACATAATGTAAAGAAAGTGTAAAATCAGTTTTATTCTGGTGGCAAATCACTACATCTGTGAAGCAAAATATCAAAATTAATTTGGATTTATCAATGTGAAGCACCCTTCTCGTCATAGGTACAAAAAGGCATTCAGGTGCATGTCTGCAGAAGCATGGTTCCAACTTGCACAAATGCAGGCGAGTCACCATTGCCTCAGGTGGTATTCATGCTGAATGTGGCCAGTGCCGGGTGTGACACACATGGAAATCAGTTTGCTGGTTTGTAGTCCATTTGAGCTGTTGTGGTTTTGGTTTTGAGATGGGAAAATGTAAACTGAAGAGCAGAAAAAAGACCCTGGTGTTTTTGTTGGTGAGCAGGAGAAGGAAAACCATTCAGTAATGGTTGGATATACAAAACAACTATCAATGTCTCCTCCACCTTGGTTTATTAAGAAAAAAACAGCCAATGACAGCCAAGTGGGGTCAACCAAACACATTAATTTGTTATCGGTTGATGCTGTGACTTTGCCAGTTAAAGTTGAACTCCAAGAATATCTTATTTGCCCCTTCGCTCCGTAGAATATAAGTGATTGGGAGGCAGATCATCGCTAATGTTCATTTCAAGCATGTGGGACTTGATAACTTTAATTAATAAATAAAAGTTTAAAATAAATTTGACTAAAGTGCTCGGAGCACTTAAAGCAGAACATCTGAACATCAGTTGCATAATAACTGGCAAGCTCCGTCTGCTGATGAAGATCATACGATGTGATCAAAAGATCCAGAGCAGCTAAACTTGAGGTGGGTTTGTTTTCTCAGCTTATTTCTGCATTTCTTTATGTAGACAAACTTTAGCTGAAGCGTAAACGAATCCGGCCGTTTTGTCCTTAAGCTCAACCGTATGCCAGTCTATACAGTATAGGTTTCATAAAGAGTTGCTTTGAGCCAGACTACATTCCTGACTATTATCCTGCTGTCGGGCTCCGGACCACAGTTTTATACAAGGTGGTATGAAAAAAAAGCAGGCTAGAAATGCCCCTTCGTTTCACAAGAGGCAAAGACAATAGATGTTAATGTGTCTGACGCAGATGGGCAAACAATAAAACCATCCCCAGGAAGAGAATGTAAACTCTCTCTGAGTCCCTCCAGAGCCTGTAGACCCCCAAAGTCAGAGTCTCAGCAGTCTGGTCTCTCCCTCTGTTTCTCTCCATCTTTCTCTCAAGGGTTTGGCCCCGGCATGGATCCTTGAAAAACTTCAAACACCAGCATCAAACGCATTGAGGGCCCGATTAGTATTCTACACACCGCTGCCTTCTGTCGACGAGGGCAAGCTCTCCTTCGCCTTCTCTCGAGATGTTTTCAAGTGTAAATATATTTAATACAAAGCAGATCCTTTTCAAAGGGCAGCAGCGGAGCCCAGCAGTGTTTGGTGTAATTGGGGACAAGTAGGCATTAGCGTGTGATCTTTGAATTGCTAGGGCATGTTGCAGCGGTTGTTAGCATGAGAAATACAGTCCCATGTGGAATATCAAATGCAAAGGAAAGTAGGATGATATTTGTGATGCCAGAATTCTAGCGGTAGCCAAGTGGTATTCATTAGCCAGGTTTCTAGTGCAGGGCTGAGCAGAGCCAGCCAGGGCTTAATCACTATTTATGTCACTCAATTTTCAACATTTATGAGATTATTTGTACATTGAGCTGCCAAAGAAAAGTGTCCAAATGACAAACTGCATCAGGTTATAAACATGTGAAATATATTTAAACATCACAGGGCCTTGTCGTAAAAATAAAGTAGTATGAGGTGATTGTTTGTAGTGTAGAAGTTCGTAGGAGGGACTATGGCTCTAACTGACCTCCATGACATTTAGCTACCGTCAGCTGAAAGGAGTCTGAACTTCAGACAGCCAGTCTGGACCCAGATTATGGCTTGTGATATTAGAGGGGAGGGAGTGGTGTCCCACTATCACTGTGACCCCTTTAATGGCGGTGGCTTATTGTTCAAAGAACAGGAGTGGCTATAATCCGCAGCTCATAGACTGAGAGACTCTGTCCCTGCCTGTGTGTGTTTCTGTCTCTTCTGTGTGCGTACAGTAACAGTATGTGCACATTTGTGTGGGTCAGCGTTTGTGTGTTTGTTTGCGATCGTGTTTGTGAGAGGGAGAAAAAGAGAGTGAGGGAGAGCAGTGTGTGATCTCGCTCCTAGCACAGTGAGTGAGGGTGTAACCATTAGAAGCCCCTCGCATTCCTCAAGACAGGCTGACTGTGCTGCCAACTGTGGTTTAGGGGGCTGGAGACCCACAGACAGGATGGAGTCTCGCAATACAAAAGAGAAACAATTTGGCTCCTCAACTCAATAACATAGCCTCAGGCCATAAGGGGGAGAAGGAGAGAGAGGGAGAGGGCTTGAAGTCTTGGGGTGAGTGGAGAGGTTAGAAGACTTTTGATCCTCAGTTATGACACATTGGTTCATAACTACAGCTTGTCTCAAGCCTCAGTCTCATTCCCATGATCAACATTATTAATATGCCTCTGGCAGCCAAAGGTCCAGGCCTCTTGTGTGTAGTTGTGCCAAAAAGCAATTCACAGGAATGTCACAGCATCTTAAAACTGTATTACAGCTGAAATGTGGAAAACATGCCCTTTTTCATGTTCCATTATTTACTGACCTGACTTTCGAACGGGTCCTGACCGTTACCATTGGGCGGGGGAGATTTCCTATCAGTGAGGGTTGATGAATATGTATTTACGGTATACAAGGAGCCCTTCATCGCCAAAATGGAGACATATTGGAAAGTAGTGATGACAGCTCCGTAATTCTCTTTATGCTAATATTATACAATACAATGTGGTCATTTCACTTGGCAAAGCTCAGCGTAGTCTCTCTCTAGTTCTCTTATTTTAAAACCACACCAGCACTTTCAAGAAGAGCTGGACGACACAAATGCTGGAGTATCATTTCCTTCACACAGGGGCATTACAAAAGTGAAGTCAATCAGATCCAGTGTGAAGAAAACATGTTTACTATGTGAACGCCTTGGTCTCCTTCCAGCCAGCAGACAGACCTACACAAGACTGACTGTGTCGCCAAACAGCACACATACCAGTACGGTTTGTGGCTCGCCTGTTTGTTTTGGTATCTAATGCACACTTCCTTTAGTTCACCCTTTCAAGTGGAACGTAGAGTAAGAACTCCACATAGAGAAATATGTTAACAGGAAAGTGACATCTCTGACTCACTATGTAAAAACATGTTGCTTTATATTATAAACACAGCAGTTTAATTAAAAAAGTGTTGTTTTTTTACCTACACAGTACAGCTTTTTATACTCTTTCAAAAGGTATCTTTTGATGGATAGCAGTTGGTGTTTTGTGGCTTACCCTCAGGGAAGTGCCAAATAAAACAACACTAACAGCTGATGAATGATTTCTTTTTTGCCATTTTTTTGATATCACAGCTTGTTGAGTCCACTCAGGTTTCATTCTATAATAAAATGATTGCCTGTTATTCATATATGGCATGAAATGTGTAACCATTAATCATTCTATTTGTCACAAGCAAACAGTTCCAAAATAATACTTCTACTGCGAACCACAGAGGAGAAGAAAAAAAAAGTTTTCCCACACCGAATGCTGCAGTCAAGATCAGCCTGAGCTGTCAGTGGTGTTACTTTGTATAATTATACTGGGGTTTGTTGCTCAACACTGTGTATTTATATGGTTGTGCATTGGCAGGAGAGTGCAGAAATGTATTTCACTTTGGGATATTGTCTTTTCACTGGTCTATTGACTTTAGTAAAACCACTGTCTACATGAGCCTGATCATTGTCCCTTCAAAGTCAAAAAATTGCAAAGTTAAAACATGTTTATGACTGTAGGGACCATAAAGACATAGCTGCAATTCCAGGCTGTTGCTATACTTACATTTTCATAAAGGGCTTGCAGAGTCTCCAGGTCAACGACAGTGTTGTCCATATTTAGGACGGCTGTGGGCGGAAGGAAAAGACGACACGGTTAATATTAACATTAGAAGGAGTAATATGTAAGATATGGCCATATATTAGTATAAAATATTCTAAAAATGAACAAACATTATCAAGAGAATGTGAAGTAACAACACTTGAAGGTATGTCCAATACGTCTATGTATTGTGTTGCAGCGATGTCTTTTGGAATTAGCATGCTAACCAGCTAGTCCCAACCAGATGGCAATCTGAGCATGGAGGCAAACCATGAAGTGCCTTAAGCTGCATTCTACTGAAAATTCCAATAGGGGGTGCTAAGTTTGGCTGAAAAAAAGATCTGTCCATTCATTTTAGTGCAAAATGAGAAAACTTCTCACTTGATTTATGACCTCAGAATTTTTTTTAGGACAACACTATAGTCTCAATCGCTAGTAAAAAAAATCTTCTTCAAGACAATTTGATGTTAATAGTTCTAATAAGGGCCCCATTTATAAGAAAATAGAAGATAAAGAATCATATGATTTGGGGCGTGGCTACCTTTGATTGACAGGTCACTAACAAGGCGAGCCGTCATCAGGAGAGAAGCACAGCAATGCCTATCCACGGCAATGTATCAATAAAGTTCTATATAATGTTATATAGATATAAAAAATAATGTTTACCAGTTTGGTCTCATAAATTCGACCCTTTCACACTGTATTTTCACTTAATGACAGTTTATTTGAACCTTTTGTTCAGTAAAAATGTCTTGTTCGGCGTTTGTTTTTTTGTTTTTTTCTGAGGTCAGTAACATACATTTTGTTTTTGTTTTGCAGAGCATGCAGAACAGTCTTTTTTTGCCACCCGTTACCTCAAGCTGGACAACATGAGAATAATACAAACCCCAGCACAGATACAGTAGCTGACTGCATTAAAACATCCCTGACTTAGCTTAGCCATGGAGCTAGCAGGCAGCATCATCTATATAGTGCAGACCCCACACCTCACTCCGCATCACATCCGCCTGTGCCTCCTCTGCCTCTATTGGTCTCTGTGTGCTCCGCTGAACAAGTAATATCTGTTGTGGAGCTAGACTTTCCGGGAAAGAGTCTATTGCGACAGTCTCTTAAATGCAGGATCTCACTTCAGGTGTAGGTTTTTAGTTTAATTAAGTTTAATTTTTAGTTTGTAAAGTTCACTTAAACTAGGTAAACCTTGCAGTACCATCGGTGCATTTAGTAAATCATGCTTTACTTGCACAAGGTGAAATACTACCCTCCTTTTTAAGCATGTGGCCTGTTATTACACAATGCAACTTTAAAGCATGTTATGACATTTCTCTGCTTCCTTCAATGAACACCATTACCAAGACAGAAATCAAACCAGCACAAACAGGCCTCCACTTCATAATCTCTTATGTCTCTTAAAGATTATAGGACTTTCCGTTGCCTGAAACAACAATCAAACACTGGCAGAACACCTTTTCAAATCTGTGAGTTTTGTTGCTTTGCCGGAGCTGAAGGTATCATGAAACAAGGGCAGAATTCTCCCTGCATGGCCCACATGAAGCGCCATGTGCCGTGAGTTACATAGATATCAGCTCTCATCACGACAGCATGGAAGGGGCCACAAACTTAAACATAAATATGGAGGTCTAAGAAATCTGTCAAAGGTACAAAGATCTGTGTTTGAACTCCTGTGTTTGAATTCCTGGTGTCGCCTTTTTGTCTCGGCGCGAGGACCTGGCGCCCGTGAGCATTAATCCTTTGAAAGTAAATGTTTAAAGACAAACAGAGCCCGGGGGTCTGCGGTGTTGAGGCTGAGGTGTTGCTGTACGCACAATCACCCAGCGAAGCACTCGACACCTATATATGTATTTCACCGTGCTGTGGGTGTCCAAATTACTCACATTGTTTTGATCTGCTGATTTGCTGTTGAGGTACAGGGGGAAAGAGCTTGTGTCAGGAGGGATAAAGGGACTTAATGGACTCAATGCACACTGTTCACTTTGCATCACATCTTATGCTTGGACATTGAATGTGACTGGACTTCTTATAATCTTTTTACAGAGATTACAAGATTAAAGACCAAAAAATAAATTATAGGAAGGACATGCATTTGGAAAGTCACTTCTGTCTGGTGATTTAAACTTTCATATTGCTTTATCTCTCTTTATGTAACCCTGCAGACCTTTTTAATCTCTTCACTCTTGTGCCACAAGGGTAAATCCACTCCTTTTTTTCACAGTTATCTGCACTCTCTCACCTCTTCACACTCTCTCTTCTTCCAAAGCCACCACAGAAATAACTTCTCTCTCTCTGACTCTCCCTTTTTCTGTTTTGTCGCACTCTTCTCTTGTAACCATTTGGTTTTCATTACTATCTAAACCAGAGTCTGGCTGGCTGGTTTGATTGGAGACGGCTTTTTCTTTTTTTTTTTAAAGGCACGGGAGAAAGCCGTATCATCACTCTGACTCAGACCTTGCATGACCAAAAGCCAGACACATCTGCCTGGGTCTACCCCGACTACCACACTCAACCCCAGCATGGCGCCGGCAACCACCATCTAATACAGTGACTGGTGCTCCAAAGCCTCACAGGAAGCAGACACCACACGGAAGTGTCCTATGAAATACGCAGAGTGTCGGCCAAGTCTGACAACAAACAATAACAGCTGTGAGGAAAAGAAAAATGTGTTGACTTCTCACTGGGTCATCATAAAACCAACACAATCCAAATCAATGATTCAGAAGTTGTTTTTCAAGTCAGAGATGTACAAGTGATGATGGCTTTGCTCGACATTGTCTTCTTCATGGTATAAAAAGAGGAAATAAGGCAATAATTCACTACACCGAAAGGGACAATTACTTTGAATTGTTCTCTTTTGTAAACAAATTGGCCTTTGATTCTTTAATCATCTTAAACCTCTAAATGCACAAGGGAACATGAGATAATTTCAGGAATGGGAAAACAACAGCATTGCTAATATATAGTTTGTTCTTTTGGTGAAATAATGAGTATTTTATTCCTATAATTAGTCACGCCTATCATTTAATTAAAATGCATGACGAACAAAATAATAAACTTTTATGGGGTGACTTTATTTGTGCAAGGCGATGGGCCTGCCATTGTTTTGGGGAATAATAAGCACATGATACAGAGAAGTATTTCACCACCAAACCACTAAGATATCTTCACTCTGATCTTACCCTCCATGATATACTGAAGTTTCCAATCAGTGCTAATTATGCACTATGGCATAAACTGTCCTAACATAGGAGATGAATGACAGTGCTAATGAGTGTGGCCCTCGCTTGCCCTCCCACTCTGACCTGAGATGGATTCACCAAAGACTGACATTAAGCCTAAAAACAGAGAGAAAATCGACTCTTTAAAGACTCTACAGATGAAGCAGACCCACAGAGTGGTGTTTATTACTACAAGTGTACAAAATGTACCAACCTTGGTTTCTGTGGTGCACATTTATTTTATTGTAACCTACCCAGCTGCGATTGAGATAAAGACTTGAAGCTGTAATAAAGGCTCTACTGCGGGAAAAGGATCGGGAGATGAGGAAGAGTGTTTAGACACATGGATGAGCGAAGACTGGAGAGCAATCAGAGAGTAACTAAAACAGGAAAACAGTCGGTTCCCATCAACATCTCCTGAATGACTTCACTTTAACAAAGCCGCTTAGACAAGATGGTGACAACTCATCAGAGAAAGACGGAGAGCCGCCGCGAAACACCATGTGGATGTTAGATGAGGAGAGATTATGCAAAATGAGAGCAAAGGAAGCGGGAAGACTAACAGAGAGAAAACATTTCTGATGCCTTGTGACATTATGACTTGTGATAAAGCTAACTACTAGAGGGAGGTTTAAGCTTTGGCAATGACCTCAGCCAATACTTAATCTTTCTCCAGACCCAATAGGCTAAGAACAAGATGTCTTCTATGAACTGGGATAGCAGCACTCCAAAAACAAACAAAACAATCTCAAAACTAAGGCCAGTATTTTAATTTTGTGTACAGGAAGTGTTCTAAAAGATGTTGTGGTTTCAGAGTGGGGTTTGATTTTGGACTTTGGATTAAACATGTCTCCTGTTTATTGTAAATTATCATTCCCTTCTCGACGCACCTGAGCTGCTTATTCTCTATAAAAGGAGGAAGAAAAAATAAAAATAGATTTTATTTGTTGCAATAAATTGAACAAGGTGAAATGCAATCCTGTCAACTACAATATGAGATACTTGAGTATGAGTTCAAGCAATCTAGTAGATGAATAATTAAGGAAGATACTATACAAGTTTCGCAATGCAAAAATGTAAATAAATAGAACAAAATGAATATTGCATATACAGAAAATGAAGTGTCCAGTACTAAAGGTGAAGCCAGTACTGCAGCATATTTTTCAGTTATTGCACATGGATTAAATACAGATAAACAGATTATTGGACACTGAACGGGAGGTAAAATAACTCATTCACCATAAAGCACACACCTCCTCTTGCTTTCAGTACCACCTGCATACTGTAGTAACACGTGGGCCAGAACAACTATTCACTGCTTTAAGAATTGTGTTATTTTATTGTAACCTTCTTCTTCCTCTTAAAGAGTTATAGAAGGACAAGTTCAGATATACTGAATAACCTTATGATGACACTTACCATTCTGGATGTCCTTCATGTCAAGATGGATGCTGGACATCAGAATACCCACAGCCTGCGAACGCTTGTTGCTCAACAGCTTCACCACCTAAGAGTTGATGAGACAAGGCCAAAGAGAACACGGATGGTTATACTGTGCTCCATATACTGTACCATGACATGCACACACACATGCAGACAACTTATTTAATAAGACAGCATCATCACTCCTCCTTGTGCATTTCCTTCTGTGGGAGGAAAACTGCAGACCATTTACCCGCAAACATTAGTGAAATTAAAATGCTGTCTCGCTGAATTATGATGATTAACAATTTCTCCTTTTCCTACAATTCTCCACATTCATCATCTTTCGGTCATGTGAATAAAAACCCAACTGGAAGCTTTTGTGTATGATCACAGGAAGCCCTGCGACTGATTAAATATACTGAGAATGTCCAATGTGGTTTTGTTTACATTATATGTGATGGAATTGCACAATGCAGGGATATATTTTCCAAAGCGGATATATACAGTAACTAGTTGTATCTAGTACAATAGTAGTAACTATTGTATCCCACATTCAAAATAGTTTCAAAAGCTGCAATATTAACAAGCGTTACCTGAATAATAATTTCCACTTGTCAAACAGCCAGGAGTTATAGAATATCAAGCCAGTGTTGTTATTATGCATGAAAAACTGCAACCAAGGGGGCCATTATGAACCACAGCTCGCCTGAGTAAGCAAAAGTGTGCGACGGGTAGCGAAGTGGTGAAGGGATGGGACAGGAAACCCGTAGCCTACTGTGATCCAGACAGAACGCTTCCATCTAAACCAGATCACACAGACCACAGACCTCTCAAACACACAGGAAGTTATATCACCAGGCCCCAACTGTCTCCGTTTTCCCGGCTCGACCACAGCTTCAGGGGACAAGCCGTTCGAGATATGATGCCGAACGGCTTCCACAGTGAGACTGTGACAGCTAGTGTCGGGTGGCTGCTTAATGGCAGTGAAAAAACAAGTCATTAGTCATATTTTATCAGCTGACCTGACTCCCCCAAATGTACAAACAGGTTAAACTTACATAAAACAGACTTCAGTGGTTTACTACCGAGCAGAGCTGCCTGATATAACAGAGGATCACTTTACACTTTATACATAAATCTAAAATGAAAATGCCCTCACAGTGTATCAGGAGTATTATTTCATAATGAAGCACAGCTGGATCCATGAACCACTATAGTTATTGAAATTATTTTTTGTGACGAACATTTTAGCTTTTTTGAGGACAACAAAACAAACCAAAAAGTTTCATGTAATACACTGCCTTTCAACTGTCTTATGAGATCCATGTGTCTGAGTTTTGGGTTTAAAGAAATACTTTAAGTCACATTAATTAGAAGTTGATCTTTTGATCCATTTATCATTTCAGGGTTGGCCAATGTGGACTTTCATCAATCCCATTCAGCTCTGAATCACATGTGAGAAACTAATCACTGACGTACATCTTGAAGCTGAAAGCGACCTGGAAATAAACAGTATGAAAGTTATTATTTGCATGAAAAGGAATTTTACTTCATTTAACTTTGGGATCAAGCACAGAGTATAACTGAAAGTAATAAGACTTGTCCACATCTATAGTTAACTTTTGTTTGGTTTTAAAAGGGCATTTTCATAAAACATTGTGTTGCAAGACCTGTCAAGCTTTCACAACTGGTGTCATGCCGAAAAATGCTGTCCACAGTAACGCGCAGTCTGTTAAAGTTGTATTGTACCTTTATTTACATCAGGGGTAGCCAACACAGTGCCAAGGGGCACCTGGTTGCCCACAGGGACCTTGTGAGTCGCCTGCAGGGCGATTTTCTAAAATAGCACTATTTACAATGAAGGGCCATCTAAAAATGATATTTAATTGTGCTGCTGTCCTTTTTGAATCAAAAACACCTGATGTAGATTTGAAAATGACAATACTGAATATGAGATTTTTTTGGGGGGGAAGCTTCCATGATAACTACCCACCTGGCAGCACACTATGGGCAGAAAAATGTGAGTTAAAGAAGGCTGGTGGAAAAAGTCACAAACAGCAACTGAAGCTTCATTTAGAGCTGAAAACTTTTTGATAAAGAGCAAGAAAGCCTTTTCGGACAGGGTGGTCTTGAAGGAAGGAATGATGATAATTGTAAACACTGTGTTCAAAGACAAGAGGTTTGAATCAAAAAAGGAACCCTTCGAATTACTCAGTACTCTTGAAGTAGCTCTCTGGGGTTTTTTTTAAAAAAAAGGTTGGTGACCTCTGATTTACATCTACAATTGCTTTTATCTGGATCAAGTGGTCATAATATGACATAACTATAATAGACATAACTTTATCTTTGAAGTTTTTTACCCATGATAACCAAAAATGTTGGAATGTTGTGTAAAACACTAATTAAAAACAGAATTGGGATTCAGAGTGTATTATTACAAAAACTGTAGTGCATCAGTTTGAGCATTACATTTATTCAATTGAATATATGTCAGAAATTAATAGCAAAATATCACAGACTGTTTTATTAACATTTCAGACAAAGGGCAAAGGAGCACAGATGTGTCTGTGTCAAACTTTATCATTTCTTGTAACCACATAATCACAACTGTGGCCAAGGAAATGTTCAGCCGTTACATTAACATGATTACTGGCAATAATTTAATGCTGTTTCTGATGATCTTTGTTTAAATTTGGAAATGTGACTATAGTTATATGATTTAACAGTATAAATGAAAGAAATCTCTTTTGAAATAATCCGTGTGAATTTTATTTTACCTTTTCTATGCCCTAAATAATAACAATCCAGCCCCTTTTACTGGTTCAAATCAAAGCATCTTGTTACTGAAAGGTTATTTCTGCCTTTGAATGACTTTCATTCATGATGGTTGAATTTGACAGACTATGGTACACTATAGTAGTCCTTTTTACCTGTTGAAATACCTTTTTAAAGGCACAATATACTCACCTTTGCACTTTACTAATCTACTTCTGACCTGCAGTGATTTGTTTAGTTTGGGAAAGATGTGCTGTGAACAACAAGCCACAGTATCAGAATTTAAAAGCTTCTGGATTAGTGGATTGAAAGACTACTTTGATAATCCATTAATTATCAAAGTAGTCTTTCAAGCACAGATGCCAAACATCCAGAGATTCTGCTTCTTAACAGAGCATTTCTTGATCATTTGTGATTGAAAATGAGCTATCTTTGGGCTTTGGACTGTTTCCAAGACAAAACAACAGCATTTTTTTCTTTGTGTGTTTCTTTGTTTACAAACCAATCAATTGGTAAATTAATTTAAAAACTAATCACAAGAGTAGTTAATAATTACACTAATCATCATTTACCTGCTTAGAAGGAATCTTCATTCATGCAGGATGGAAAACTTTGTGAGGAAACCAAAGTTGCTTAATAATATTAATTTGATCTGAAGTGGAAACACACATTGCATCTCCAAAATCAAGCGATAGTCAAAATACTGCTGGATTGAACTCGAGTGCCACGAAACAAAAGCCCAAAATCTGCAGTCTCTAACAGATGCACATCACATAATCTAGAAACATGATTTTTTTACACCTCGGTTTAAATAACAACAGCAGCTCCTCTCTTAAACCTCTCTGCAGATGGACAGCAGGGTCAACATTTGACACTGAGCAATGATAGTATTTCTTCACATCTCATACTGATGTCAGCAGAGGTCTTTTAACTGGCCGAGCACTGACGTCAAAGCTGCTCTCTAGTGGTAGCTCTGGAGAGGATGCTTGTTCCCTCTTATCAGCAAGACAGCTCAACCCACAACACATGGGGACGGGAATAACTGTAAGTAGTTAGAGATGAGCTCAATCGTCTCGAGGCCTGAGGCCGGTCCTCATGAGCTCGAAATGTCAGAAGGTTGGCCTCAAATTGGGGTCAGTCACAGCTCTGTGTATAATTTTTCACTTCAGCACCATTGTTGTGCTGGAGAACATCCACAGCAGTGTCATGCAGCGAGGACTAAGGGAATTCAACCCACACCCACCTCAATTTGTCTCTTGTCCCTCGCAATTTAGCAATACAACCACAACATGATCGGCTTCATGATGTGGTGGTCGACTCATTCAGAGCTCCATCAACAGAGCGTCGTATCAAGGACAATGTATTTAATAGAGAATGAGACACTCTTGTGGTTGTTCCCTGTCTCCATGCCTTGTGTTGTCTCCTATATCTGGACTCTATGGTGTAATGCTGCTCTGTGCAGAAGTGAATTCCCTCTATTAAGTCTCTCAGGCGTCAAACAAACCATTTGACTTCTTCTTGAGTGTCAACATGCTTAATGATGCCAGTGTAAGGTGTATGGAAAATAATTCCTGTAGGATTTTCTTGTGAAGGGCAAACTCATTTGGCTTATGTACTGATTTCATTGCTGTTGACTTTTGTGCTCTATTGGATCAAAGCTGCAAGGTGAGTTTTTCTCTTTCCTGTGCTATATCCATAGGGGCTTTAACTTCCCTACCAAGTGCCTTCCAGTCTGACAGACTAACGGACTTATTGAATAAATGTGACAGCACCTATCACGTTCACCAGAGGGTCACATATCTTTTGGAGTCAGTTCTTACACATTTTTACCGTAATGTCTGTTTTATACAAACCAACATCAGAACACCATGTGGGCTAGTTTGTCCGTTGTTTTCAAAGTGAAAGCTGGCTTGACTGCAGTGTTTAAGTGACTGCAAAGATACTTGATATAGTAACTGAATCACCTCTAAATGATAGACATTACATTAATTGATGTGAACTCAGGAGAATGATTGACATTGAACAGTTGGAGCAAGCAATTTCAGTTTCAGCTATGCTTATTCTTGCTGTGTGTGACAGCATGACCAGTTGGAATATATATATTTATTATTATTATGAAATAATTTTTTCTTTTTACAGTGAAATTATCATTGGGGCGGCCATAGCTCACCTATCAGAGCATGTGCCCCATGTACGAGGCTGAGACCTCAGCGATTCCATCCCACAGCCCTTAAATCGAACCTTTTTTTGTTTTATGAGTTAGTGTTGAGTTTCAAGTCATCACTTCCCATAAACTAGGAGATTTCCCACCAACATCCATGCCTGAGACCAACATTTCATCTCAGCAACTGTCGGGTGATCCTACTGGGTCTCAATTAGAGGGGTGAAACGTTCGTCCCCTGTGCAACATTATTTTTGATTTAGACACACATCATTTGGGCAGATAGAACATTACATTAACATAAAAATCATGATGAGAGCAACTTTAAATCGTGGATCAAATGTTTGACTTGTAGATTGATGGAGTGGCATAAAGGGCATTGGGGAGGCAAACAGCCCAACTATTAAACTAAGTCATACAGAAAGCACAATGGGAGGAACCACATCACGAAATACAGCTCCCAGGGTTCTCCCTCCCTCCCTCCTTTTTTCCTTCACTCCCCTCTTTCTCTCTCTCTCTCTGTCTCTCTCTCGCTCTCTCAACAGTCATCACCGTCGTGAGGTTTCCTCACCGCACGCGAGACATTGGCTCGGTGCCACTGGATGGTCACGGGGGAGTCGGGTGGGAGCCAGAGCTCACACCACATAATAACTGTCTGGCTGTAGCAGTTCCTCCTGTCACTCAAAGCGACTCGGAGAGCGACAGTGGGGAGAAATGGAAAGGAACGGGGCATCAGGGGAGTGAGAGTGAAGATGGGAAAAGCCCTGACGAAGAGCCATATAGCCATATTTGGCTACCCAGTTGGTTATACACACACACACACACACACACACACACACACATACTGTATATGCATACTGTACATAGACCAACACAGGGACACACAACCATATAACATACTGTACCTGCTTGGCCTTGGACTTGCTAATTGTGTCTGAAATCGGCTTTTTTTTCTCCTTAACAGCACTTTTGGAGAACAGGTCCACAAATTCTTCAAAGTCCACAGTTGGCTCCTCGATTGTCTCCCACACCAGTGAGCCACTAGCCCTAAAGATAGGAGGCAAGAGGAATTATTTAGAGTGTGAGTAGACCAGCTTTAATCTGCCATGAATTGTTTGAAAAAGTACAGAAAAATCCACTTTATAGTGCAAGACATGTTATGTCCCACAAAAGGCATTTCTGACATTATAAATTGTCTTCTGCAGTTTCATGAGCACTTATTTGTCATCTTCTGCAGAGTAAAAATCCACTCATACAAATCCCCGTTGTAAAATCTGTCAGCCAACAAATTACATTTAGAATTCAATGTCAAGTTCCTCACTTGCAAGTAAATCAAGTAGTCTATTTCTAGACGTTTATTCAGCTACGATTTTCCAAGCCTTATTAAGGAAAGAAAAACCTGGTTCAAGTAAATTCAGTGCTGACCACAATGCCTGGACTGCATCACTTTTATTTTCCACAAGGTTAGAATCTCTCCTGCCGTCAGAGCACGTAGCGATCTTTATCTTAAGTGGACAAGCTTCCTCTCAATTCTCTACTGTTCAGAGAATACCTTTGTGCAAATGATCCATATCTATCTTCACTTTATACAGCATATCCTTACTTTTTAGCATTCAGCTGTATGCGTGTCCAGTAGAGTGGCTTCATTGGCTTGGGGGGCTCTATCACAGCCTTGGCAGGGGCAGCTTCCTGGACCATCATGGAGGGCATGGGGCCTGGTGGTGGTGGAGGCCCAAAGCCTGGGGGTGGCGGTGGAGGAGGGGGGCCCATTCCAGGTGGAGGGGGTGGTGGAGGAGGGCCCATACCCGGCGGAGGAGGAGGTGGGGGTGGAGGTCCGAAACCAGGCGGGGGAGGAGGAGGTGGTGGAGGTCCAAAACCAGGCGGGGGAGGAGGAGGAGGTGGTGGAGGTGGTGGACAAGGTCCAAGCCCGGGTAGGGGCGGGGGAGGTGGTGGTGGTGGAGGAGGAGCGCCACCCCCTGGTAAAGGTGGTGGTGGTGGAGGTGGGGCCCTGCCTCCAGAGAAGGGAGGGGGAGGTGGCGGGGCACTGCTCTGTTGCCGCTGCTGGCACGTGCAGACAAAGCTCTCTGTAGATTTGGGGATGGAGGATGAAACAGAAGACGACACGCTGCCTGATCCTCCGTTGAAAGGCACGTCAACCTTAAACCCCTCCTCCACTGGCGAGGTCTGGACAGACACCTCCTGGCTCATCTTTCCCAATCTCCCTCCTCTCATCTGTGAGGCCTTGTGGTGGGCAGTGCCCAGAGCTCCCATATTATCCCCGCTGCCCTTTGCCAAGGAGGCCTGCTGGCCCTGCAACACAGCGATCTTAATCCGCAGGTCATCGATGGTCCTCTCCAGCTGAGGGATGAGACAGCTTTCATCCTCAGAGGATGACTGACCGGACTTTAACCTGCTGGATTCTGTCTGTCAGTGAAGAACAAAACACAACATTTTTACTTAGCATGCAACTACATAAGAGTTCACAAATGGAAACTAAAAAAAACAAAACCCATGTTTTTGCTACAACCTATCTTGTACTCTAAATGTTGACAAGTAGACATGAAATTCACTGTGAAATCTTGGACATATTATCATCCAATAAATTACACTTTATAAACCATAAAACACCCACAATTGAAGGAGCTTAGTGACAAGAGTTGGGAGCTATAGAAGGGTCAAGAAAGTCCATTATGTCTAGACTCCATCAGACCTCCGGCTCCAGCCTGGTTAGAGCAGGGATGAGGGGATACCGAGAGATTTGTCCCCAGAGACAGTGAGTCTCGTTGGGCCTCACATGGGGAGGGCCTGTGTCTGCTAGTACACATTCCCCAGTTGTGGTCACATTGTTGAATCTTAAAGGGAATGTTCAGTCAGTATGGCCTTTCTTATTTATTAACTTTTCTGGGAAACAGGGAGGTTCACTGTGACAATCTAACAAGTCTTTCAAGACAAGTCTGACCTCTGGTGGACAAAGAATGACTCACAGCTTTCTGCTCTTCACTCAAACTACTTTGAGCCCATGAGCCTGTGGTCCGTTCAGTAATATATACATGTGTGAAGCACTTTTATTTACTGTGTGTACTTAAAATGATGAAATAATTTTTTGGCATGTTTGTGCATTATATTTATATTTTTTAATTCTATAAAAATTGTGTTTTTTTAAAAGCTTAATCTGAGGCAAAAAACACTTATTGTAACACTGAATGCAATGAATGTATTAATCATTAAGATGATCTTATATGCAGAAATATATATTTATCAGATATATTTTCAACACAATGTTTGACATCTCAGGAAACCTGTGCAGTTTTTGCACTTGTTTTTGCATTTGCACATGTGTGCAAAGTTAAAGAAACAAAAACAAATAAGAGGTTAAAAAACATCCATAAAATTAAAAATGAGAACAATATTTTCTTATCTTCGATACTTTATTTATGTTATAGGCCAGAAGCAGGAAGATGCCCTCTGATGTTGGCAGTAAAGCAGAAGCCTTAGCTGTATATCAAAGCCAGCATTATGCACAGAGTGAAGACAGGGCAATCAGACTGTAAAATATTTATAGATGAAGGGAGGATGTTACCAACCTGAGAGTGTAGAGCTCCTGGCGTCTTGGCTGACGATTGATGCAAAGGAGATCTCAAGCTGTGCTCCCTGCCTGTGGCTCGTCCCCCGTAGAGCTCCCACAGGTGAGACGACACAGGGAGGCCTACAGAAGCCCAGGTGTACAGCTGCTCCTCCTGCACAGTTAAGAAAACAAGCAAGTGCATTTATTGTAAATGGGATTAAATGCAAGGTCAGATGTGAGTGCTTAAAAATACTTGCAACCACCAAGGACTTGTACCAACTGTATCTATCATACAGTGTGAACACATGGTGGGATGCACCATGTTTAAAGGTTAACAATATCCACCGGTGATATGAGTCAAGTGGTGGCGCTTTCTGCACATTTCAAGTGTGGAAACAATTCAGGTCAATAAGCAGCAGGAGAAACAATGTTTTTCTTTTTTCCATTTGCATAACCAGTGTCACATACTAATTCAGAACATCAACTTAAATTCATATACATGTAAAACCACATCTTACAATGTAATTCAAAAATAAAGCAGGGCAAATTCAAGATTGTTCTTTAATCTTTTCAAATCTTAAAATTCTCTCCATATGCTGGTTTATTCAGTGCTCTATTACTGTCACTTTTAGCTTTACGTTGTTCTTCAGTCAATGATATTCTATTTCTGTTTGCTTATCTTGCCCCAGTATCAGCCATAACTACAAAATATCATATCATATATAATATTTCTCTCTAGGAAAACTGCAAAACTCTGGCTGGAAAAGTGTAGGATTTTCTGTCTACAGGCAGTAAATCATTTTGTTTGATTTTGCGGGGAATCAGACTTGGGGACCGTTACTAAGAATAACTACATAGAGCCAATCTTCTTGCTGACGGTCTCATTTGCTTATGTAGATCACATAGAGGCTCAGTATTCATTTCTCCTGACGCAGCCCATTATTTTACCAGGAAACTAGCATGTATGAACTTATTGCTATGCCGTGATAAACTTCATGTTAATATACCACAAAGTAAAGCAAATCACTGACCGGTTAGATCACATTAATCTAGTATATTTGTGTAAAGACTTCATGTGTGCAAGAATCACATGAGCATAAATGTCTCCTTTCATCCTGTGAGACTGTTAATCTCGGAAACCCATTAGCTGGTCATGGTAACCTGACCCACCACCAAACACACACACACAAAGCATGCTAGATTGATGTGAGCCCATATCACTCATTCGTGTTTATCCACTCAGCGATGTTTTGTAAAAGCGATGACACCTGATTTATAGAGTTCTTAGATACTCATCCTCCCCAAACCCCATTTTTGGACTGAGAGAAGCTGATGAAGTATTGAATTTCAGGCAGTATGCAGAACAAGAAACGGACAACTCGTGCATTTGTTCACTCCAGCAAAATAATGACATTGATATAGTACCATATTTAGGTAGCAAGTGGAGGACAAATAGGAGATGAGGGATAAGGATGGAAATAAAACGGATAGAGACACGGAGGTGATGCAGTAAGTGATTCATTTCAAGATGGAATTTAACAGTAAAAGGGAAAATAACTATGAGATATTAAAGAGTTTAAGTGAAAAGGTTGCGGAGAAGCGAAAATAGACTGTGAAGATTTATTTCAAAAGGGAAATTAGCTGTTAGACAGAAAGCAATAACAATGGGACTGTACTCTGAATGGCAACAAGCAAAGGTTATTTTTGATCAAGCTGAATAATGTAGGACTCCAGGCCAAGCCGTGGACTGAAGTAAGCAAAGAGTGAGGACAAAAAAACAACAACAAAAAGAGGGGGATGGGGGCAGGAGTGCAATCCTGTCCTATCCTGACATGGTGAGCTTTTTGCTGGGGAAGAGCAGCCTGAGCCCA
Source organism: Centropristis striata (assembly GCF_030273125.1). Taxonomy (NCBI): domain Eukaryota; kingdom Metazoa; phylum Chordata; class Actinopteri; order Perciformes; family Serranidae; genus Centropristis; species Centropristis striata. Next base: position 17,999,615 of record NC_081536.1, read on the forward strand.
AGGCACGTGGAGCTGTTACATAACATGGTCAGCAGATGGTCTACGCAAGCACAGATGTGTGTACGTGTGTGTGCATTTGTGTTTGTGACTGAGTGAGTGTCAGAGGGACTGCTATTAATCCAGCCATGCGAGGAAATGCCTCAACATGTAAGGGTGTCTGGGGCTGTTCTTTTGTATATATATAAGTGCACATGTGGCAGAGTTGTGCATAAAAAAAGTGCACATGAGGAAGGCAGAGTGTGATGTGAGCGTATGTGAGAGATTTGTATTTTATGAGAATAAAACTGCTTCGGAGCATGTTCTGGTGAGTGTTTAGTTTCTTTTGTTTAGATATTGTACCTTTATGTATATATGACAATGTGCAATTATACCCATACATGTGTGGGGGAGGTGCATTGTGAAGTGATAGACCAACACTAATCTGTTCACATTCTTTGGTATTCAACAGACAAAATAACAAGAGTCTGCAGCCATGCTAGCAGCTCTGTGAGGCTGCAGTGAGACACAGTGGTGCTATGAGCTAAATATGAAGGTCAGCATGCTAACATGATAACCTGTCAATATTTAGTGAGCAATGTTTATCAAACAATTGATATATTTCAGTCTGAACCAAAGAGGTTAAGCTGCCAACATTACCATGAGCAGAATCAAAACAATTATCATAAAAATAGATAATTAAACTCCTCCCAGCGTCTTTATATGTGTAATTACTGGAACTAATGTCATTGTCATTATTTCTGTGACACATTAAGGTCTATACTGAGCAGGCATAAACATCCACACACAGTAAAACAGGATTAAACACACGTGAGATCGTAGTTCCAAAGAATTTATGTCAGTATAATTTGCATATGTTAACTCAAAGCTACAGTGAACCAACTTAAAGTTCACATGTGCATCCAGCTACACGGGAACATTATAAAGACGGCTCTGACAGTGGCTGTGGTGAGCTCTGCAGGGCGATGTGATGCACATGATCCGAGCAAAGCATTACGGGAATGCAGAATTAAAGATTCATGAAATTAACTTTCACGTGGTCAGACTGTCTGCATGCTCCACTGGTCTTCAGATAATGAAATGTCTCTGGGATGAATCACAGTAATACAGCAATAAATATAGAAACACAGATTGGATAAGCTTAGCTTTACACTGTGCACTGTAAACAACAACAAGAGGGTTTAACCAAACACTGGCACTGCAGTTATTGCATCTGACTGTGAAATTTTGACCTTTTTATTTTTAACACTTAAATATATCCCCTGGAGTTGCTGATGCAAGGCAGCTGGTGTTATTATTTTTGTAAAGCAAGCATGATTGCAGACAGTGAAGAGAGAAGCCTTACATTAAACACTGCAGGGGCAGTGCTGTCAGCATGCAGCTCTGCTGTGCTGTCACTGAAGGGGTGCAACAGGCCCTGGAACATCATTCGGTGACACAGTTCCTTTGCCTCCTCCTCTGTAGACCCATCGCCACGATGAGCACACAGCCACTCCAACAGAGTGCGACCTGAGAACCAAAAAGCAGTGAAGTGTAAGAATGAATGTGGCCTAAAATATACAGAGCTCCCTTCTCTATACAGAAGAAGAATGATAAGATAAATTAATCCTGAGTCTTCTGTGGCAGCAATGAATTATTTGCATCACTGATTAATATGCAGATTATTTTCTCAATTATTAGTTAATGTCTATCTTTGTTTCTTAAATTTGTTTTGTTTTGTTGAACAAGATATAAATCAGAAAAAAGGGATATTCCCACATTAAGTGGCTGGGAACAACATTTTCTGCCACTTTCACATTTAAAAAGTCATTTTTAATTCAAAGAATTTAATCTATAATCCAAATAGATGACAATTATTACCCTGCTGATCAACTAATCAATTAGTCAACCAAAGCCCTGCAGCTCTATGAAATCAGCATCTCCAAAGAGCTTGTGGAAGCATGAAGAGCTCTAAAATGTCCTGCTAGATGGCTGCGCTGACTGTGGATTTCAGAAAACACAGTGGACCAACACCAGCAGATGACATGGCACCCCAAATCACTACTGCCTGGGACAACTTTACACTGGACTTCAAGCAACATGGATTCTTTCTATGAATATGCTTGGATATATCACTCTGTGAACAACCAGCTTCTTAAGCAATGACCTTTTGTGGCTTTCCCTCCTCATGGAGGGTGTCAGCGACTGTCTTCTGGACATCTGTCAAGTCAGCAGTCATCCCCATGATTGGGTAGCCTACTGACCCAGACTAAGGGACCATTTAAAGGCTCAGGAAACCTTTGCAGGTGGTTGAGTTTATTAGCTGATTAGGGTGTGACACCATGAGTTTGCAATATTGAACTTTTTCACAATATTCTATTTTTCTAAGACACTGATTTTTGTGTTTTCATGATCTCTATAAGCCATAATCATTAAAATTATCAGAAAAACAGGCTTGAAATATTTCACTCTGTAATGAATCTATATATGAGTTTCACTTTCTGAAATAATTGGCAAAAAATATTGAACTTTTTCACTTTTTCTGCCTGAAGTAGCTCCGGGCGTTGCTCCATATCTCTCAGTTTCAGATGTGATAATTAAACACCTATATGTGCAAATTCTATTCACACCATTTACATGTGGGTGACAGCAGTGATGGTGTTAATTGTGCATAGCAAAGAATTAAAATTGCTTTATTACATTCAACATACAAATTACCAGTGTATCTAATAATATCACCCAGTAAAAGTATTATTTTGTTTTCAAACCGTTAATGGTGAATGCGTTATGGTAGAAAAGTGTGTTGTATTAACCCTGTGGTGTGGTTATAGGGTTTGTTCATTTTATATTTTAATATTATAAATTAAAAAAAACACAGTCTCCTTCTTCTTGATCAGGCAAAGAATAAAAACTTTTTGTGTCATACAGCAAGAGTGCGAAAGAAAACAAGTTGTGAGAAAATTGTCATAATCTCAAAGTCCCTGGACTCAAGAAATCTCAAGAAGGAAGTTTCTTAATGATGGCACGAGCAGAAATAATCATTACAGGCTGGAAAACAACAGAGATTGTGAGGTCTTGAGGAATAACACAACTTTGTTACACAGACAGCAGTTATTCTTCCAACAGTGTTAGACTTGCTTGATATTTTTTTCAAACCATGTGATTCAGGGGACAGCCTCAAATGAATTAACAACATCCTATGACTCATGGTCCTGTGGTCATTGATTTTGAGCACTTTGGAGTTGCATTTGATAAACACTTGTGACGGCTAATGCTTGAAATTGATTTCAAGACATTGTGTAATTCAAAGGGATAGGCATAATCTTTGAGACACGGACCAACTTAACAAAGTCTCATGCTCGATTCAAACCCAGATAAAAAAATCAGTCTAGGTTCAAGTATTTTAATCCAGAATGTGTGTTATACATCTCATGTTAAGTCAGTTATTTGACAGTAAAATCAAGTTTCCTCTGTGTCTTCCCACTCCCTCCTAAAGGCTCGATGTGACCTGGAAAACTCACTGAACTGACTGGTGAGTCAGTGAGTGACTGAGGGGTGAAACAAACATGTGACTAAAAACAAGACAGCGTATATCCTATAATAATTAATACCAGATTGGAGAAATGTATATTCGAGACGTAGTGTACCTCCATTGTTTGTCTCCAATAAATTAACCTGACGAAATGAGAATAGATCTCCTATCATGTCTCATTTTAGTCATGAAAATAATCTGTCACTTTGGTTCAGCATCCACAAGTGTGCACTGTCAGTGTGTGTGCGTGCATGTGTTTTTTGTTTTTTTTCAGTTTGACCCAGTGGAATCAGAGGATGGCATCGCCTTGGGTGGATTGCAGTGTTGTCATTCGGTCGTCTGATTTATGAGCACAGACTCAGACAGTGGAGAGCAGCTGAGCTCTTGAAAAGGCCCCACAACAGAAAAGAGGACAGAGTGGCATTGTTTTACTAGAAGGAGGCGTCATTAGAATGGAAATCATTTCACAACATTATTGCATGATCACCTAATCTCAAATACACACAGGGAGCCAAATAAATGAATCACATCCAGCCCTTTGGTGATTCCTTGCAGCAACAGGAATAAAAGGTGAAGAACCAACTGTAACATTTTAATGGGAGGATTCTTGGTAAAAAAGGTGCTTCTGTAAGAGAGGGGAGTCATTAAAATGATTTTCTATTACATAAAATGAAGTCTTATTCTATATTTTTCTCACTGTCAAATCCCATGAAAAGACCAAAACCAAGAATGTATTGATCCTGGTTACAGACAGTGCCTGTATTAATTGAAGCCTGGTGCAGGTTGAACCTCTAATGTTGTCCAAAAACTATGTTGTGTTATTCTCCCACAAACACAATCTGTTGCTGAAAATAGTCTGCAACAAATGCACTATTTACTCCTGTTTAAGTATTACTCACTGAAAAATACAGTGCCCCCGCTGTTTTAGGAAACTACTTGAGATTTTATTTTTTAAATGGGTAAATTACAGTTTTAAAAATTGAGTACCAGCTTTAGCTAAAAGTGTATAAATGGGAGTAATGCAATTAATCAGGTAGACTTTTTTTTTTTTTTTTGCAGACCGCCTTGTTTTTATCAGTTTATATTTTCTAAGATCTCTGTAACATCATATTGTTTTACAGTTTAACAGGCTACTCCATCCTGTTTCAACATCCAATCAAGTAGCCCCTCAACACCTTTCCCCCTAATACCTAAACAGGAAGCTATCACTACTCACTGTGTTCTTTATTGACCTAGTTCATTAAGTTGATAGCAGCACTATTGCTGGCATCACAATGTTATGTTGCTAATGGATCACACGGTTAGTTTTCATAATAAGGCATTAAAGGGACAGTTAATACAAAAATCTAAATCTTACTTGTAGAGGTCTGTACCTGTACCTATATATCAATCTAGATTGTGTTGGTGTGAGTTCTGGAGATATCAGCTGTAGAGATAGTAGTGTGCACCTTCTCAAGAAAAGGCTCATGCTTGTGACAGTGTGAGATGTAAACATTAATGTTGTCCTCCTTGTCACATTAGCTCAGAGTAAGCTGTTCCACACTATTCCTTCTGCCGGGGGTGTAGTTCAGTAGGAAGAAAATATTTCTTGAATGAAACTGCTCACTACAAGGTTTATGGATTATCTTGAGTAACTTGTCACGATTTCCAAAGAGACATTCCTGATATGTGATGATGTCTCAGACACTCAGCAACTCACACCAAAACCATAGATTGGTTTACAGAACTACGGGTAAAGAAAAAATATGTACATAAGTGTTTACACTGTCCCTTTAAGTCTGCACCCAAAGTCTAATCTATGGTTTAGTAACAGCAATCCATATCTGTCTAAGCTTTATGTGGCTCAGCAGTTCAGTTACCTGTGTAACATGTGACTCACCAGAGAAGACATCCAGGTAGGGTACTGTGGTAATGGAGGACTGCCGTCCACAATGTGCTCTCCTGGAGCCCAGGGTCCAGTACGTCCCCACTGTGTAATTCTTCTCTGGTGTCTCCTGCTCTGGAAATTTGGCCCCACCACTCTGCCTTCCTCTGATCTTATCCAGCTCCGTGAACCAGTCTGCAGACTCACCGAGAGGCCCGGCAATGGAGGAAGACCTCTTCTTTTGCCTACTAAACCCCTTAGCCCCACTGGATTCCGCTGAAACTTCTGTTTTCCTGGGCACATTGGGGCTGGTGATGGGGGAGCTAATTGGAGAGGTGAGCTGCCTGGTGGTGGTCTTAACATAAGAGGGGTGGACAGGAGGGTAGAGTTTGACAGTTGAGGGGGAGGTGGTGGAGGACGTCCGTCTAGACTGAAAAACAGAGGCGCTGTCTGCTGTCAGCTGACTAAAAGACAAACTACTCTTCCTCCTTTTTAGGGACAGGAAGTCCCGCCGCCCAGTTTCTTCTTCCTCCTCCCTCTCCATAGACAGATCCATGCTGCTCACACTCTTTTGAGGCCCCATTGGTCCCACTCCTGCCACCACGGGATCCAAGCGGACACTTGGCACACATATGTTTTTGCTTTGATTACCTTGGAGCTGCTGAGCAAAGTTCTCCAGGTCATCCTGGGGCTCCTCAGCACTCTCATATGAGGTGCTAGTCCCCGTTGTGTCAGGGAAGCTATAGGTGCTGGTGGTCTTTGGGAGAATGCTGCCACTGCTTCTCTCTGTGTCTGGGCCTGAAGATGTTGGACCACTTTCACTAAGAGAGCCTGGACCAGACGAATTTCTTGATATGGGTAACACACAGCCGTCATTCTCTAAATTCTTATACTCTTCACTTACTTCTCTACCAGCAGAGGGTGAGAAAACATCCTTATCCAGATTAAAATACTGGTGGGACATGACCTTCTCAGGGGCTTCCTTCCCCCCAGATGTCGACCCTTGAGTTAAGTGGCTAGTCACCTTTTCCAGCCCGTCACTGGCCACACATTGGTCTCTTATGGCTTGCTGGATGTCAGAGAGCAGGTCTTCATTTTCAGCTGCTGCTGAGTGAAAACTGTACAGGTCAGCTTCCGACTCTGAGCTTGTCTTACGGCCAATTTCATCCAGCACAGACTGGTGGCTGTCTGAGGTTAAACGGCATAGATCTCCCTCGACATCTGATAGCATGCCCATGTCATCAGCTGACAGGCTCGCCTCTGCACCGGGATTGAGCCCTGCTTTGCCCAAGTGTGTTGACCTCCCATGTTCCAACATGTCATCCTTAGACAACCCTTTCGCCTTTGATAAACTCTTCCTGATCTTCATGCTGGAAAACACAGAACTCTTCGACTCAGATTTTGATTTCTTCTTACCACTATTGTCCCCTCCGCTTTTACTTGTCTTACTGTGGGACTTTTTCGATTTTTTGTCCACTTCTCTGTCGTCAGCATCTGCATCACCGGAGACATCCCCTGCCGCTCCTCCATTCCCTCCTCCTTTCTTTTGCTTTGCTTCCTGGTTCCCCATGTTCCTGAGCAGGCGGACACCCTTGGCTAACAGGCCATGCTGCTGGGGTCGAGGCTTGGCATGCTGGGCTCCCTCCTGAGCTGCTACTGCTACTGGTGCTCTGTTGGTCAGAGCCCTATCAGAGCTGCCTAATCCCTGCTGTCTGCCCACCACAGTTATAGGCAGCTGTGAGAATGATGCTGCCTCCCCCAGTGCCGCTGATGCTGATGATGAAAGGAGGAGGGGACTGGCACTGACAGCCGCGGGCTCGCTACCACTCTCTCCTCGCTCTCCCCCTCTACCCTGCACAGCCTTTCTCTCTCTCTCATCCTTCCTCTCTTTTTGCCCCTCCTTTCTATCCCCATCTGCTCCTGCACGCTCGGCTGTCTTGCATAACGGGCTGCTGGTCGAGCGAGCAAGGCGCTGATGTTCCGGAGTGCGCTGCCCTTGTTCATTCTCGAATGATGGGGAAATAAATTGCTTTGGAGACTGCTGCTGATGCTCTAAAATGCACTGTTGTTGTTGTTGTTGCTGGTTGAGGAGGGAGTTCTGTTGTTTACGGAGGAGGCTGGTCACACTGCTCTTCCTCCTGCCTTTGAAAGTGGTGGTGAAGAAACTCTCTTTCAGAAAGGGCACCTGGGTCTCCACTGTCTTAAAAGTCTGCATCCTGACCACTATGGCTTCATCCACACGGCGATCCAGGCAGGCTGAAATCAAAGGAAAAGAACAAGTTAAAATCACATTTATTACATTATATTTAACCAATTAGAATCCATGGTGACACCCGTGTAACAAACACTTTAAATCTTCTAGAATCTCCCATATAAACACACATATATTGTGCTTCACCTTAACTCATTAAATAACTAAGCGACGTATACACCCTGGTGTGGTGGTCATGTGACAATGACAAGAGGTGATTTCAAAAAGCTTATTTTTGTTACGAGGCTAAGTTTAAACCCATTGAACAATTGTAATCCGTTAATAGGGTGTCCTGTATTGCATTGAACTTGTTCTGACCATATTTCCTGACCAAATTAAAGTCACAATTTTAATATAGCCTATGTTATTGAGATGCAAACAAAAAGGCAAATGGTTATTTGTTTTTAAAAATCTGAAAAATAATTTGTTGTTAAAAAGCACTATTAATGTCACAATTTTGATATATGTTGTGGAGATGCAAAGAAAAGGCAAATTTGTGTCTCTGTGCGTAGAAAATGTGACTAGTTTTTTAAATTCTAAAATAAGAAATATCATAAACATTAATACCATAAACGGCCAATGTCACTTCACGGATCTTTGACATTTAAGGGTACTTAAAAAAACAAAAAAACAAAAAAAACATTATAAATGTGTTCTATTTGGTCCACTTGGTCTGTGATATATCCCCCATAATTTTCCTTTAAGGATTACTGGGTGTGGGTTCTTATGGGTTAAGCTTAGCTTCACCATAAGAGAGGGAAGGCTGACTGTTATCAGTGGAGTCATAAGGGGGAGGTTGAACATGAGTGCAAACTGACATAAGAAGTCTTCTGTCTGCTGTAACAATGCAGTGTATACATTCGGGTGTTGTCTCGTTTCGATCGTTTCTTGACATACTTTCACTCTCGTTGTGTTTTTACATGGCTGCATTGATGATTTGATTTCCCAGATGCAGTTATTTGGATTGATTTTAGGACAAGCTAGATTACGATTCATGTGACACTCTTGTTGACAGCAAGAGGAAGTATATTTACCATTAAAAATTCTAATTTCTAATTCTGCATATATAAAAGATGTCCAGCTGAAATAATTTGTTTATTAATCAATTAGTCTACCGAAAAATAAATGGCAACAATTCTGCTGAAAATTAATCAGAAACAGTTCAGTTCAATCTTTTATTTTTTTATTTTTTTATTTTTATTTTTATTTTTTTAACAAAAATACCAAAATATAATAATAGTTTCGGCTTTCTTAAACGTGAATATTAGCAAAATGTATGGTAGTAATACATTTATATGATAGTAAACTATATGTAACTGGACTTTGGACACATTTAAAAGGTAAACCAATAATTGATTAATGAAGAAAATAATTATTAAAGTTTCTTTCAGTCCTAATTTTATATGTATTTAATTAAATACATAACAAATATTAATGAAAACCAGAATTTACTTATGTCAATATTGCTTTTTTTTTCACCCACAATTTTTAAATTATTAAAATTTCCATTTCCTGATAAAACTCTGTTCAGGATATGTCATGCTACAGTTAAAGACACAGAACAGTATCATTCACAAAAATCTCTTAGCACTAATAGTAGGCATTTTTTAAATTGTGTATGTGTGTATGGGTATGCATAAAGACATGCCTTAGGACTTATTAATGCTTATGGGTGTGGTAAACAAAGTTGAGCTATTTTACACCAATTATACAGACTGTCTTGCTTCAACAGCCAAAAGTAAGTGGTTTAAAGTCATGCTTGAATAACTGAACTGAACGTTTCTTCCTCTTAAACATGTCGGAAGATCTTCTCAAAACTAACATAATCACTTTGCAACAGCTGCCAAATTTGCAACATTAACAGTCAAATTTAACAGAATATGAAATGGTGAAAAAATGTGGATAAGTTGTTTAGTTAGATTTTGAAAATCCTAAAAATGACAGTGTACTTGCCTGGTTGGTGGATTCTCCTCCGCCGTTCAGCCCTGACTGAGGAAAACAGCACAAATGGGTGTTTGTCTTGGTTTATGAGCCGCTCCTCAGCGATGGGTCACATGAAGTTGATATTTTCCTCATCACATGTCTGGTCTTCCTTAGCCATCTCCCATTAGCACTGTCTGAGACTCACTAACTTCATCAGGCCTCATCATGGGAACATACAGAACTGTGCAGCAGTCACAGACCACTCCTGTGTTTATCCAGCTCCTAGTTAGGGCTGACATCGGGGTAGTGTCAGGCAGCGATGCAGGATTCATATTTAACATCAGAGAAAAGCCTCCACCTCCACGCATATCAAGCCAACCAGTGTCTTCTATGTTTGGTGTGGTGAACCCTGGTGCCACTTTTAAGTCCATCCCTCCAAGATATTAGTTTCAGTTGTGTCCCCCTAGTATGAGCTGTCAGCAGATATGCTACTGACCCTCATCACTTATTTAAACATCTACAGACTTTATATTTGTAATAATATTTATATCATATTTGTAATATGTTCATAAAATAAAGTGTTTTTGACCCTCATCTATACCTAATGATGAGTTAAAGCAAACAAAAAATGTAAAGATTCTTCATTATATCACAATTGTCCAATGACCAAATGGCCTTTTAAGATAATAAGGTCAGACTTATCAACCCAAAGCTAGAAATAAATCAAAACATATATGAAAATGAAACAATCATGACTTGCGGCACTAAAGAAAAAAAACAACAACAAAAAACAGATCATTTCTGTCAAAAAGTTTTTTGTTTATTGACTTAAAATACGAGTATGATTGGCATACTTGAAATGTAACAAAATGTTTGTGTTCACCATTTTGGTAGTTTACATTCCCAATATTTAAGTACAAAAATCTCATGTTTCGATGAAGACACTGGTGCACATTTTGTTAAAAAGCAAACCAAATACCCACTGATGACAAGCATGGGTTATATTTTAACATCTCTTTTGTATACAGTACATAATTATACACTGCATCCAACATAACCCGATGTACTCATTCTCTAGTATGCCAGTTGTCATAATACAGTTTATCCTTTGCCTTTTCACAATAATTCAAGATCTGGGTGTGGCAACACTGTAAAAACCATCTACATAAGATAATAATCACATAATGTGCAATACAAATAAAAATTAGAATTAATTCCTGTCTTAGTTGGCCTCTTTATGCTGACGTTGGGTGTTGTGTTTGTCCACTTTGAACCTGAGGACCAAGACAATTATCGATTATATTATCTGAGAGAAAATCTTCCCCCACAAATCATTAGAAATTCAGCAACAACAACAAAAAATCAGGTTAAAATATTTTAACTTCAATGATTGTGGCTATTCTTTTTTAAAAACCAATCCAATACATTTTTTCTTTTAGATTTGAAATCTAAATAAAGTTGAATACATTTAAGTCAATTTACAGAACCGGCTTAAAGTATGAATAATTGCACATTTTTTTGTCTTCATATTAGAACAATGGGACTTTGATCTTGCACTGTAGAAGTTGGACTGACAGAAATACAGCCTGGACAACAAGTCTTTCTCAAGCCACTAGAGGGTACCATTGCTCTACTATGTGAAAGATGGGTGGCCTTTTACAAACAGTTCCTCAGATGCATCATTTTGTAGAAATCTAAAGGATAGTGTAATATCAAAACACACATCTTTATAAATGGACATCTTTGTGTGTGCAATCAATCATTGTGTATCAAGTCCAAAATATTAAAATGTACACAAATGGAATATTATCAATGTATAATCATTACTCTTGACAGAGAACGGCAAGTACATAAAACACAACCAATGTACTTATTGTCTCCACCATAAAAACCACAACAATCACATTGAACACAACAGCAGTTCACTGACTGTGGTGCCACACAAAATATTCACAACTCAATTCATCAGAAGAATCATTTTCAGACTGGCTCAAAATCTCAGGAATATCTAGAAAACCAAAAATGAATATCACAAAAATAACAGATCTTTGTTTACTGAAAGTAAGGACACAATTCAAGAATTTCCATCAGACACAGGAAAGCTATATCAATGTAGAAAGGCAATATACAGAAGTTCTGACAAAAACACATGCCAGTCAAGAGGACGGCAGGTCGAATCAGCACAATGTAGAAGCCTGTGAACACAAAATAGTTTTGTCTTGACTTTCAGTGATGTATTACAGATACATAGGTATGTTTGAAATGCAAAACCACTCTGCACGTGACAGGTCTAATTACCAACAGAGAGAAAAGATAAGAAATGTGAATCCCCAACCCCATGACAAAGATATCCTCTCCCCTTGTGTCAATTGCACTTCAAAATTTCTCCTGCAACGCATTTTAAAGCCCTTTTCTATTGTTTTCCATTCAGTTCATTTTCTGTCAGCTGCACAAGCGTGAAATGGTAAAGAGTTCTTCAAGGACACAGGGAACAGTTTTTTTTTGTTTTTCTTCTTTTTTTATCTCTGGACCTCACCTTACACAACCCTTTACACACACACAGCTTTGCTAAACAGATGCACAGAAACAAACACATACTCAATACCAACATAGGATTTCTCTTCTTGACATACCAGCGGAGGAACACATTAAGGAAGCAAAGAAACTCCACAGATACAACTACATGGATGCTTCTTCTTTTTCCTTGTCCTATGTTACATCTTTTGATTCCCTGTTATCCAACTCCCTGTCCTTTACGTAGATTCCTTGGGAATCCTCCTGTGGAAGACCACCGAATGCCTCTGCTGGAACTGTTGCTTCCTCCTTTTTTTCTGGTCCCAGCGGCACATCAGTATCATCTTAAAGGTTGTACGGAAAGTCTTGTTGCACAGGGCGTAGCACATGGGGTTTACCGTGCTGTTGACATAGCACAGCCAGTACCCCACTGCCCACAGGGTGTCCGGGACACAATTATTACAGAAGGCATTGATCAGCACCATAATGTTGTAAGGTGTCCATGTGATGATGAAAGCAAAGAGTATGGCACTGAGAGTTTGAGCTGCTTTCTTCTCCTTCACTAAAGACATGCGCTTCCTCTTAGTGATCTGAGTCCGGGCTCGGGCTGCAAAACGTTTCGCCAGAGCTGCCTCTTTGAAGGACATTGGGACAGAGGGGGATTTGGTGGTGGTGCTGGTGATAGTGCTGTCGGTGGCAGTGGTAGTAGTTGTTGGGGGACCATCCGAGACTTGGTTATCAGTTGCCTGGATGGTAGGCATTGATTGAATCTTGCGTGAGCAGAATCGTTGATGGAAGCTGTTTTCTGAGTTGTTTGCTCCATCAGGGGTAGTGGCATCAGTGGTGTTGGTGGTGACGGTTGAAAGGCTGTCTCGGCTATACTCCGCTCCCCTGAGGGGATCCTCCTCTGACGCTGCATCCAGATCCTCACATGAGGTCAGCTGGGAGTTGACAGCAGCCTTAATACCAGGCAGGCTGAGAACAATGGAGAAAATGGCATGACTCTGGGAAATCATCTCCTTGCCCCCACAGTCCTCATCCTCCGAAGATCCGGAGTGGTCCAAGGAGACTGCAGCATCGTTATTGTTCCAGCTATCGCTGCTGCTCTGGTCTGGATCACCCTCCCCCTGCCGGATACTACCAGGTCTCCAGGAACGAACCCCAGGCCAACAGTGAAAGCGGCCCACCAGCTCCCGACATGTGCTTCGTCTCCGGGACAATCTGGTCAGCTCATAGCTGCTGCAGCTTCTAGAACTTCCCGTCTGATGGACAAAACGAGCTCTCTGGCCCCCACCATTCCCAGCTCTTCCTCCTATCCCACCACGGCTCCCTGAACCCTGCAATCCAGCTAACTCCTTTGAACGGTTTTGGGTCTCCTTGTAAATGCGCCAGTAGAGAACACTCATTATCGTCACAGGCAGGTAGAAAGCAGCCATGGCTGTGCAGAAGGTTATGATGGGCTCTGTGAGGAACTGAATGTAGCACTCAGTTGATGGGACTGTCCTTTGCCCCACAAAATACTGCCATAGTAGGATGGCTGGAGCCCACAGGACAAGAGAAACAATCCAGGCTAGGCCGATCATGATCCCAGCTCGCTTTGTGGTCCGCTTGGCCCGGTAGGTCAAAGGCCTAGTGATTGAAAAGTAGCGGTCAAAGCTGATGACCAGTAGGTTCATAACTGATGCATTGCTGGCCACATAGTCTATAGCCAGCCACATGTCACAGGCCCAGTTGCCCATGGCCCAGGAGCCCATCACAAGATAAGCTGTGTAAAGGTTCATGGAGATGACCCCTATGATGAGGTCAGCCACAGCCAAGCTTAGCAGGAAGTAGTTATTGACTGTCTTTAGCTGGCGATTAACCTTAAAGGATACAACCACCAGGATGTTGCCGATGATGGTGACCAGTGACAGCGTGCCAGTCAGCAAAACGATGAGGACAACCTGCCACAAAGGATGTCCACCCAACGGGTCGAGGGCTGCAGTCACATTCCCATTTTGCAGTTCTGCTGTGAAGTTTATGAGTTTGCTGGTGGAAGAGGAATTATCATCCGGGGTATTCACAAAACCCCCAAAGGGGGTTCCTCCACTTCCTGCTTGGTGGAGGGCATTGGATTGTGGATAGGCTCCGGCTGCCAGTAGCGAGCTGTTTGCAGTCAAGAAGAGACCAGGGTCTGTGCTGTTGGAGCTCATTGTTATGTCCTGGCATATTCTAAAGACAGAGACAGAAAAGGGAAGACAGAGAGAGGGAGTGGTAGGAAGGGAGAAAAGGGATTGAGTGACAGAGAGAATGAAATGGAGAAAGGACACATGAGCAGTTGGCATTACTATTCATGTCCAGTAGGTGAGGCTAGAAACCTACTATACCATGCTGGATGTCTGAAAAGGTAAAGATGCTCGGGTCTGATATGTCCATCCGGACAAACAATCATTCATAATGTCATTTGTAAATGATCTGCATGCACATTGTAAATGTCATATATCAAATTACAACTTGACATGTGAATCACCATGGCTAGACAGCCAACACTCTGAGTGAGAGAGGATGAGTGCAATCAACACCTGTTACTTATGACACCCAGCAAATTGCAAAGACATTTCACTTACTCAAAGGTAATGTGTTTTCCCACATGGTTGCCTAGTCTGTAAAGATGGCTGTGTTGGGATTGTGCCTTGCATAATCGGGCAGGGCTGGTTTTCTCCTATCACATCAGGTGTTAAAGTTCTACACTGGTGAACTTTATTTAAAATTTAGCTCCGGTGTGTGGTGTCAGCTCTGGTGTCAGTCTGTCTGCCAGTCTGCCAGTCAAACACACAGAGTGAACCTGTTTTCTAGTGATGTGTTTTGTAGTTCTACTGCACAAACACTGTTGATTGATTTATTTAAAAATATGAACATGAAAACAGCAGGTACCTGTTCATATTATAGGTGAGTCATGATACAACCATGATATTTAAAGAATAAAATATTGGTATAATTTTATTCTGACACATGATAATATTGTGGTCATCTGATTGCTTTTCCCTATCCATCAAGTGTAATTGGTATTGGTAATCGGAGTCTAACTCCACGACTGCAAAATATTTGAAAAATCCTAAAAGTAGGTGCCCAGAGGGGAAGATGCAGAGGCCGAGGAAGGGGCAGAGTGGATGGTTTTGATATGTGAGTTTGTTTTTTTAAATTATTATTATTTAATTCAATGACATAGTCAGTCCGTTCCAGCTGAGTGAAAACAGCAGAGGGCGTGTTTCGCCATTTTTAAATATATAGTGCAAAATAACAATATGTTATCTGCAGCACTGATGTGTTTCATGACAGTAAACTAATATAGTTTAGTTTACAGCTCAAAAATTCAAAGACTGAGAAAAGATACAGACAGCGTGCATAACATTATGTCAGCATCATCTGAAGTATGGGCTTCCAGTCAGCACAAAGAATGAAGGACAAAGAGGAGATACATGAATTGAAGAAGCACTCTTAGACCTTGGGAGGTAGTATGACATTTCTTCCAGCCTGAAAACAAAGGGTTTTTGGTGTCAATTTGATAAAGCAAATTCCTGCACTGGCTAATTTGTCACCAGACTTGATCTTTCGTTCCAGGAGCCCTCTCAGAAAAACAAAGTTTGGAGACAGACTGTGGGCAGAGAACGCTGCACAGAGACAAAACCACAGGGAAATAGAGAGAAAACAGCATCGTGAGAGCTGATAGTAGTGTGATCATGGAGCGTATGAAGTGCTGTTTGTTGTTTGATTGGGGATCACTTCACAATGGAAACGTAAACAATAAAAGGAAGATCACGCTGTTTTTGTCAAAGCAGAACTTGATAATTGGATAATAAGATGAGGAATTGCCATTTTGTAAAGCAGCATGTCCCACCCAATTTAAGATTGGATGTGCAATCAGTTGTAATTACTCTTGTGTTTTGCATTCTGATTCGGATGTTTAAGTGTGTTTGTGTTGGAAACAAAAGGAATGCTTGACTACAAATATAGTAGAAAGTTTCGTCAAAAACAAATTGATTGAATTCAAAAAAATTTTTTATAAATGTCTCTTCAGTTACACCACACACTCATGTAAAACGCAGAGTTGCATAAAACTGACAAAACTCGCTGGCAGTAGTATTATATAAAGGGCATAGATATAGTTAATTCATTACTTAACTAAATTACATTTGAATACCTCAAATTGTGCCTATTAGGTTGGACACATTATGTACTTTCTAAATGTATGTATCTCTGCTAAGTAACTGTAAAATGACATTTTAAATATGACAAAAATAGCTTATTAGACAGTCAATGCTCTTATTTGGACTCATTATAAATAATCTGTGAGTGACTGTACAAAGTGCAGCACACTTCCCTCTGCTTTCTTTTTATTGTGAAAGGCACGTACGTGGTGTTCTTCCGCTGACGTTTATGACAATGGTTCATTCTAAACCTGAGCCGGCCTGTGTGAAGGGAACAAACAACGACCTGTTTCTATGGAGGACAAGTAAGGACATCCCAACCCCTTTACACAAATACACTGACATGTGCTGACAACAAACGTAAGTCCAGCCATAGCTGTTCCGTATAAAACCGCAATGGCATACACACTATATCAAACCACAGGCAAAGGTATTTGGAGCTGATTGCTGCACCTGTGCCCTGACAGAATCTCAGACCTCCCACAGAGCTCTTAAAGAACCCCAGTAGCCGACAGCGACCGGCAGCCGTTTGTGACATTGACTGCACGCTGCTGCTACCATTATCAGGGAGGCTCCCTGCTTCCCCCTCTGTGGACATATATCACAGCATCATTGCACATACACAGAGAGTAAGCTCTCACTTTTCACACATTCACTGTTTATGTTACATGAGCATGCAGGTTCACATTCATGCATCATGTACACCATATGCGCATTCATAAATACAGTTCATGCATGTGCACAATATTAATCCTAGTTCTACATCACAGTGTGGGAAAAACAAAAGTGGATGTAGATGAATACAAAACACACATGAAACAACTCAAAACTGAGTATAAAACAACAATGCCTGCAAGAAGAAACAAAGAACTGCAACTTTTATGATAGTCAGCAAACATAAAAGGCTCTTAAGAAAGCAAAGTCTACTTTTAACTATTCACAAAGCAAATTCTACTGAGAATGCAGGACAGCAATGTCTTTGTAATGAGTGTTAAACATCTTTTAACTGGCTTACGAAGGAAAATATGTCTGTGTGAAGATACAATACGGGCTTAAACAGAAGGGGAATCAGTCTTTAATCTGTCACCTTGACTTGGTGTAAACACAAAAGGGAAAAATTAAATGAGAAAACCAAATAACAAAATAAGAAAAGGAAAATCAGACAAACAATTGCACAGCACAGATTTTTAAACAAGGCTTAAGAAAATACATTTGTCTCCTGCCTTCTTCTTCAAACTGGCGGTGTGGAGACAGCCATTACTATTGTCAATAATTGTGCTAGTGTACGTTATCTGAAGCAACTTATCAGATCTTCCTCCCATCCGTCAATAGTTGAAGGAAAAGTTGTGGTTACATAATCCCATTTGAAGTTTAACAGGTGTTGTTTTCACATGTTACATATCGCTCCATGAAAGAGAATTATCACACTGTTATGTTACCATGGAAGACATCGCTTACAGTTCAGACAGAAGTTGGGTATCATGGGGCTAGGAACAACGTCAGTTACATTTAATTCAATATGAAAGGCTAGCTTACAATGTGAGAGGAGCCTGTTAACTCTGCCTCAATATATTTACTTGGACATAAAAAATAAAAGTTAAGACATATACACACATCACATACATACATTATATACATAAAATACTTACATGGCTGCTATTGGACCCTTGTTACTAATATTGCAGTATTTTGTATTTTCATTTTTATATTGTTATATTAGATTATATTAGATAAGATTACATACTATTTTATTTTTGATAATTTGCATAAAACTGAGTTGTGATTTAAATAATCATTTACCTATTTAAGACAAGAATAAGTGATGTTCAAAAAATGGTCAGGAATGTTATTTTTTGCACAAATTCACTCTTGTGTCTTGTAGATAAGGCAACAGGCAGCACAGTAATAATGTCATTATACTGATTGGAGAAAATGATGCCCTTTGGTTTTTTATGCTATGAAATATACAGCATATACGGTGCATTGTGAACATCTTATGAGCACAGAGAAAAACAGTGCATGAATGCGCACATATAAAAATCAACATTCAACCTGGTATTAAATGACAATATGTGAAAAACAAAACCAGATGTAGATGAGTACAAAATAGAAATAAAACAACTCCAACTGAGTATAAAACAATAAAACACATGAGAACAAATGTACAGAACTGCAACATTTATGATACAAAGCAAACTTCAAAGCCTCTTGAGAAAACAGTCTATTTTTTAACTATTTACAAAGCGTTTACAAAGCAAATTTTACTGAGAATGCAAAATAGTTTTGATTTGCTAATGAGTGTTAGGCATCATTAAATTTGCTTAAAATGTGTCTGTGTGAAGATAGAGTGAACAGGAACCGAGAAATCAGCCGTTAATCTACTACTTTGACTTGGGGTAAACACAGGAAGGAAAAATCAAATTAGAAAACTACTTCTCAAATTAAAAAAAAAAAAAAAAATTAGACAAACAACAATACAGTGCCATGGGGGGGATAGAGTCGTAGGACACTTGCAGAACAGGGGGGGAAAGACTGGATCCTGTGGGAAAAGTCCAGATGTCAAACTCTCTGAGTCTGCCTCTGTCTCTTTGAGAGCCACAGGATAATTTAGTTTAGGTAAAGCTGGGTGCAGATGTCCCTAAGATGCAGGCATTTACAGCACTGTGTCAAACAGTGGCAAAATGTCAGTTATACCGAGTGGAGAAAATGAGTTTTGTATTCTATTTAAACCTATTATTCATGCATACCACAGCAAAGATATCCACACATGGAACAATAAATCCTTGCTGTTTCCTCAGATTGTGGTGTTCAGCTATCATAAATGTACATCTGTGGTCCCCTGGGAGCAGAAACTGGCTCCACACACAGAGAGGGAGTGCTTGTGTTTGTTTTCCCCTAAAATTGAACTAATCACGCCTTTTAAGATAAAAACTGTATGCTGGAGACGACAGCATGGGTGGGCAAGCCAAGACTTTGGAAACCAGCTGCTATTATAGTGAAGCCATTATAGTGTCTATCTCTCCCTCTGTCTCCAAGCCCACACTCAGCTCTATATAAGTTTGACTCGCAGGCACGTAGGTGTGATAGTTTCAGGTGCACAGGGAGATCGATACTTGTTTACTGTGTTGCAACACAACGTGTTCCTTGACATTTTCAGGCATTTGTCCCAGCACGGTTGGACAGTGCAATCCAAGTTGGGTCCAAGGATCCATCTTAATGATTGGGTGACTAATACAAGGTTCGGGTTTCTATTTTCAGAAACTAATCTAGCAGAGCGGCAATATGGGCTGATGATGTCCAGCAAGGATGAGTCATGTTGACAAGTGCTTTTTAATAAAGGTTAAAGCTGCTATAATTTGAAGCAACCCCATGAGAGCCACAACGTACCCTCAGTTAAGGAGATGCTGTTCTTCACATTTTATTACCCACATCTTTATATGGGTATACAGCTCGGGGAGGTTTTGGTGTTTTTAGAGAAATTGTAGAATATTGTGATTTTTTTTGTAATGCAGCCTTGTCTAGAAGTTTACAAGTGGCTCATGTAGCACCTTATGTAATGTGCATTTTTGTGCTGGAGCCCAATGCAGAGAGACATCTGGAAGCAGGCAGGAGTTTTAGTAATTTACTGCAATAAGGCATTATTGTAAAAACAACTCAGCCGTCAACAGCTTGAACACAAAATCTGCTACTGCCAAACAAGGCAGAACTAGACTCAACCGTAAACTGAAGGTTGCTTTACAGGCGGAGAAAACTAATAAACAACTGGAGAGCTCGATAGGACTGACAGTTGTATCGCACTTGGCAATTCCAAGAGAGCACAAGCAGACTGAATGCACACATTTATTCGACCCAGCAGATGCATGCAATGGCTTTGATTACCATAATTGGCTAGGGAGTGGTGCATTGTCGTATAGTATGCAGATTGCTGCCTTGTGGCAAGAAGAAAGACAGCAAGTGTAGAAAGCTTCAGACAGTGATCACTGCCTGTATTGAGAGCAGCAATGATTCAATTTGTTCTTCGACGAAAACAATCCTCTAGATCATCTCAGTAAAGCCTCTGCTATCCTTCAAACTGCATGATGTGGTGTTGCAGCGATAACACTCGAAGAAGCCAGGTCCTCCTGAGCGATAAAAGGTTGTGAGGGAGCTTGTTTCTGGATGAAATGCGATCTGGCAAGTACTACCACAACACCGACTGCTCTGTGGAATTATCGATTTCCGTCTACTGAGTGTGCAGCCATGCTGGAAAGCCAACTCTGACCCAAAAGTTGTATCTTACATTTACAAATACTACACCAACAGATGATGTCATCTACAACTTCAGTGGCATTTGCTGTCAAAAGACTAGTGAAAGAACATCATCATCATCATCTCTATCATAAAGCAAACACCCTATAGTCTGCGTCCTGGATTAAGGGGGCTTAAATCTATAATGTATTTGATTTTGACCATCGTCAAATGAGTCAAAGGAGGCGCAAAACTAATATCCTTACACAATTTGACCCTCAATATAGACTAAATCCCCCTTAATCTGGACACAAAGACACAGACATGGACCCAGTGAATACCAGGCGGTATAGAAGAGAACATCTGTAAAACTATACACATATGTATGTAGCAGTATTGGGCGATTGGATGAATATATATTGGCTACTGGCTAAGAACATCGCCTGTTGTTTTTTTGGGGGGCAATTTTTGTCATTTTATTTTGCTAATTTGATGATCTGCCGTCAGAAAGAACGGCCTCGTTCTGCTCCGCCAGCCACATTGCAGTCAGAGCTGGAGGTCTGGCTATGCAAGACTGCTCAGTGACAGACTGTCGTTCAGTGAGCTAACTCTGCAGCTCAGAGAAGCCAGGAATGGCACAGAGAGACAGCGGGGGAAAACAGCGTGTAGAGCCAACATATTTTCACTTCTGAGACATTGAATTATGTGTTTACTTTGACAAAACCAGAGTTGGTGATTGTTGAAACAATGGAAAGATAACCTAGATGTTTTTGGCGAGTTCTATTTTGTTTCAAGTTTTTAAAAACACGTGTTAACGAAGTGTTGACAAGCCAATTAAACTAGTCAAAGTTCAGTGAAAGAAGGAAGCTTGAACTTAGAACGGTCAAAACGTAGCAAACTCACTGCTCCAGCTCATCTCCCAGCTGATACTACAGGAGGGGCATGAATATATTATCAATTTCAAGTTGCTAGGCTGATTGTGGCCACTTGGAAAATATACTGGTCAATCTATCAATATTTAAAGCATTACATCCTGAACTGGCTAAAAGCATGAGATGTAAAAGTGTCATTAGCGACACAGTGGAAATGTTTGCTTGATTGTCTCTTAACATAGTAATCATGCAGTAAAATTATACTAATTATAATGAGATGGCACACACATAATGTGTTATATACCACAAAAAAAGGCTCTTCCACAATAAACATTTCTTTGGGATTTGTTCACTTCTGCATAGATATGCTGCTGTTCAGCCCGGCTAAGAATGAACATTGTTAACCTTTGTGCAAGCTCCGAGTTTAAAAGCTTTTATTCATACATCATGTATAGTCCAGCTGCACGCAGGAATATAATAGAGGAGCAACTGCAGTCTGTTGCTCTTTCCCCATCACCTCCGACATGCAGTGAAACATCCGAGCCACTCTAACAATGCAGACTCATAAATGTCTTCAATCTAATTTTTTCCCAGGACCATAGAGGGGAAGTGTTTGCTCTGAACCAGTAGTAATATATATCAGAAAAAACATGTAAAACAACATTATTCTGACTGAAAAGCCTGATTTAAAACCTTAATTAAATACAGGCAATGATTATACTGATACAAATGCAAAGGATGGTTGATAATGCTAAATAAATTGATTTGACTTTTTGTTTTGTTTTGTTGTAATTATACCTTGATATTTAGACATGCCAGATGGATATAATAGAGATATAAATCATAACTATTGTGATCTATTTCAATATCTTTTCTACCAAATTCATCAGAGAGAGTGTATGAAGAGGTCGCATGTAATGAAGTAGTGCTGGCGGTGTCATTCATAAATGAAAAAGGGACTCTGTTGCACAGGATGAGCTGAATCTATCACAAGCTGGTGATGATGGGGCAGCTGCCAGAAGATGGTGGCAAGGGTTGTGAAACAGCACAAGGCCATCTGTCAGGTACTCACTGCCGACAAGAACAAGCATTTAGAGCCTGCTTGGCAGGAGGTGGACTAGCTGGAGTCCGTGAGCGCTGCTCTAAGTCCACTCTTGAGTTCTCAGATCTTAAGTGTGTGTGTTATTAAGAGACTTTACAGCACCTCCTCTGAACAAAGGTTGTGAAACCTGCAGATGAGGACATAACGTACAAAGCATGCCCACCATCACTGTCTGTCACAGTGAGAAATATGACAAAGCAAATGATGACTTGCTGAACAAGTCATCACTTGGTACTTCCAGGCACAGGCACAATGGTGACAAGAACAAGGGCATCAAAACGAGAGTGTCTGATGGTGGAGGGTGACCACTATCCATAAACTTCAAAAGCATGAAGAGACGAAGCTGTGGAGGACGAGGACGAGCCAGCTGCCACTGCTCTACCTGCCAAGAGGTGCAGATAGCTCAAAACAGTTCAGCTTACTATTATAGTGCTTTGAGGTTCTGTTTTATACATTTTGAGTGAAGTTGCTTAAACTTATATTCCTTAAGTTTTGAAATGATATCCCATGTTGACACTATTTATGGTTTGACGTTTTCTGCAATAATCATTCAATGTTCAATGTATACATTTACAAATCACTTCACTGTTTTCTATAATGATGTAGTTATCTTTTTCTAACCCAAACCAATTGGTTTTTATGCTTTAACCTAACCATTTCTTGCCCACAGAGGTGTATGGACGTTATTTACTAAGAAGCATGTCAGCAGTCACCGAACTCCTGTGTATATTTTCAGACTATTGAGCCATTGGACCCATATATCTATCAAACTAATCAGACCAATGATCAGTCCCCGTTTTCATAGTATTTCCAGTTGTTTTTGGCAGTCTGTCACTCCCAGCTTGGATTCAAATTACCTTCACTGGCATGAGGGCTTCACAGGAAATGATGCATGCATACAATGCAGCGTTACTGATATCAGCCTCACTGTTTACTGTTCCCTCTCCACAACAGCAGTCAGAGCTCTATTAAGCTAATGCTAACACAAACGGAATATTTCCATCTGTTGCTGTTTAACATTATCAACCATCCATTGGCAAAATACTTGTTGGCTTTCATTGTGAGCAGTCAGAGGGAGTGCAATGGACTTGTCACTTATTTTAGCACTGACCATGATTATAAAAAAAAATCCATCTACAAAAGGAGGCATGGCCATTTTCAGCATTTTATGCCAGCAGATCAGTTCTGCATATTGTTGAGAATAACAAAAAGAAGAAGAAGCACAGTTTGATTAAGAGCTGCAGGTGACAGGCTTCACACCTCATAGTCTGATGAAAAGAGGCTCACTCATTACAGACTTCTTTATTTAAACATGCATGTTTGTTTGCATTCGAGTGTTTGCTGCCACATGAACCAGGACTGAAATCCTGAGATTTATTGAACCTCATTATCAAAACCTTGATTATCAAAGCATCTTTTCACTCACTTCACGTTTTTGAATTTTATTTTTTTATTTATTTCCTGAAGCACTGTGGCTTTATATTTTCAAATTATAATAACTTGAAAGGAAGTTAATGTCACGATCTAAAAAAAGTGTCACCATCAACTAAATTAAAATTGCATGGACTGGCAACTGTGTCGTTTTCTGTTTGTTTCTTTGTTTTTGTGGAATTGGTGACAGGCTGTCGGGGGACAATAACTTAAAACTAACTTCTTCTGAGTTAAATGACAAAAGCCTGGGAAGCTTCACCCTGTCTCCTTGATTACATGCATCATATGTCCAATAATACTGGAAAAATTAGGGAGCAAAAATATTTGCCTTGACACATTTGCTTTGTTCCCCAAACTAACATGGCATTTAGAGTGGGGAACATCTCCATCTGCTAACATCGTGCTTGAATTTCAGACATGTTTATCCCTGCAGCTGTCTCTAAAATATGCCCGTTCAAATTTGGGTTTTGGGATAAATACAGGCCATGTGGTATTAATACTAAGTATTTGCACAATTTACCAAGAAAGTGTCCGACAGTTTGAAACTACTATGAGCGTTTTCCCAGGAGCCAAAAGTCAGATAAGGACATGTTCATCTTCACATATGTTCCTCTCAAAAGCAGCCAACCATTTAGCCATTATCACAAACAGCCATGAGAGATTCTCTGCACACAAGAAGCAAACATTAGAGGATTTACAGAGGAGATAAGGTAAACATTTGTTGCTCTTCTGGCCAGTGTGCCTCATCTCATGTGGTTGACATTTTGCATGAAATTTTAGATAAATGTGTCTATATATATTAAATACATCAAATGCAGTATTTATTTAACATAAAATCATCTAATTTGCCATAGATTTTGCTAATATATTGACCATATTGTAAATTTCTTTGCTAGAAACCACACAAGTATCTCAAACTCTTTGCAATATTCCTCCACACTCATGAAATATACTGAAAATATCTACAGTGACTGATGGAAGAAGACTTATAAAGACTAAATCGACAAATTCTGCAGCCAAGTAACAGAAAGCAAACCTATCTATCCCTCCATTGGCCATAGTTACACTATGTTGCTCCTCATTTGCATAAAACTGAACAAAAATTCCTTCTGTCAGCCAGTGAGAGTGCACCAGCCATCACGCTGGTCTCTCACTTCTCGTCTCTCAGCACTCGGTAATGAATGACAACTAATCGCTTTGTTTGTTATTGCTGCTGAGCTCACGGTTAAACTAATTTCAGATTTCTATTGCTTCAGCAATTCAGAGACAATCACACTTTTCTAATGCTGGTTGGTTTTAAATGAGATAAAGGTTGCTGGGGTCAAAGGAGGTTCGTAAAGTCCTTCTCAATAAACAATTTAAAGTATGCAACAACAACAAAAATACTCTATGCTATGATTAATGTTTTGTTCAACATGGTTTTCACATATAAAAAGTGAATCAAATGTAATTACATTTCAATTACCTGGCAGTGGCGTACGTTATATACATTTGAATCTTTTATTTTAAGGAAGTCCTTTGGTAGAAAAATGTGAAACACCTCTCTAGGTCATAAGAAAAACTAATTTTTGAGTGGAGGGGGACTTTAAGTTGTGTTGACGTATTGTCAGATCATCATTACCAGAGATTGCTGATAGCCGATCCAGCAGCAGATGGAGGGGGCGCCTCTAAATTTTTCCGTGAACGCTCATTTTAAATGTCATTATTGCCGATCTCACAGCACAGCTGCTGTCATTAACCTGCATTTTCGTTCATTTTGTCTGACAATGTAGTCATCATGAAATAATGACTTAATCTGAAGCACAACAGCTTGGTAATGACTGCTGGCTAAAGGAGAGTTTATTTAGATATTTCAGATATAAGAGAAAATTATTTTACATTTGGTCTGGACAAAGTGGTGGACATACAGCAGGAGTGCTGTCCCTAGAGCCACGATGGTATCCTACAGTAGTACAGTAGTCAGACTGAGCCAGAGGTTTTGTCAGGAGTGACACTTTCATCCAAACCTCCCAAAGGATATTCAAAGAGGAAAAGGAAAAATGTAAGCAGGATTTGCAAATGTAGTCCAGTTGAACACTGTTGAGTCTAATTATTTATTTATCAGTTATATATGTTCACAGTTTAGTTTCCCAGCCAGCCCTGAGAAAAAAGATTGTTGAAAATTGTTTACTTCAATGTTATTTATTACATTTTCACACTTCTAAATAGTGTAATCAAGATAGATGTGTGCTCTACACGGTATATCTTCTAACAAAACACAATATATTTTGTTATTCAAAGACTTGTTTAAGGCATCTACGTGCATAAATGTCAAAGCTTTACCCACCAAGTGCGAATCTTAAAGTGTAAAGTGTAAACATGACCAGTGTAAAGGCTTCTGCCTGGAGAACCAGAAAAACAGGACTTGTGTCTGGAAGGAGTCCCGTCAGTCCTTTAATACCAGGAAGCAGCTCGGCATAATTATTCTGCCCTAACCTTGTTTATTCTCCTTTATGACTGTGGGCAGCCAGGAGATCTGCTTTTATTGAGGTGTCTTTTTTTTGCTGCAATCCAGATTACTGCAGCAGAGTGTCCTGCTTACACTGGCACCAGTGGCCATAAACAGACGGCAGTTTGACGGGAGCTTAGTCCGATAAAATAACAATGCGAGGAAGTGAAATTATAATCAGTGTGAGAGGTTATGCAGGGTGCCAAGGATGGCTTTGCATGGGATCCGGCCAAAATACGACACTTGGAAAGATCTCTGTTGTACCAAGAGCAAGTAGAGTCACAGTACGACTTTTCACAAGGTACAAACTGTGAGCTGTGGAAAACATCTCTCTTTTCTTGTCAGAGCAGTTACATTTTGTCCCTGTAAACCTGAACATGCAGTAGTAAATTTTGCAACACTGTAGCTGTCACTTGTTGTCAAAATGTTTATGGTCAAGTGACAAAGTCCTTTTGTGGCTGTAGGATTAATTACTCAAGTAGTGACCAAAGGAGGAAGGTGTGGCAGAGTCAGAACAGTAAAAGTGTTTATTTTTTCCAACACTTAATTGTAAAAGGCTTAGAAAACACATGCTTCCATCTGATACGGATATCAGATCAAAAATGCTTATATGTTTCGCAATGGATGTCAATTACAAATGCCTTTTTTCATCTACATTGTAGGACATTTTGCAGTGAACATATTTTTACAAAAACCCAAACTGGGCAACCGTATATTTCCTCCAAAATGCACTGAACTTATTCTATACAGTTGCATGCATAATGCTTCCTGTTTAGGCTTCAGCTGTTACATTATAGTAGCCTTTTGTCAGGAGAATAAAAAACTACACATTGAAAGAGAAGTAGGATGTTGTTATGCTCCTGACCTGTGCTAGAGGCTCATGGGATTTCACACACATCCTCACCTCTGTGGTGGGTCTCCGTGCTTTTTGACAGCCTCAGTAACAAGCTGCTGGAATTCTTCGACACGGCACTTTTAGACACTTAGACATGCCTGTGTAGTATGTGTGTACGTGAAAGCAAGAGATGGGAAGAAAAATAGAGCGGCAATATAGAGACAGTGGAAGAATGGCTCAGGAATATGTCAAAGCAAAAGGCTGCAGCCACTTGAGGGGGACTGCACAAAGAACGTTAAAAGTTCATCTTTCTTTGGTTCTCACAGTAAATCTAAACCTGGATGAGGTCCAAAGCATACCTTGTGTGTGTTTTAAAACAAGAACTAAGCTACTGTCGTTGAAATGAGGCTGTGGTGGATGTCAGAGTGGAACATGGGAGAGAAAAAAATGCTTGTGCATTAAATTTGCTACAGTGACAGCTCGTTCCTAACAATTCCCACAATCCAAACTATGAAATACCACGCTTTGAGTAACAATGTCGTTTCGTGTGAGGCTAAATCCAGGCCTGACCTTTTGCCTCGCTCCTCATGCCTTCACTCCAGTACAACCGTACACAGATGCTATACACATGTAAGTGATAGGCTATTGCGATCAATCCTTAAAAGGAAGTGCAACCATCTGTCTATTGAACAGGCACTCGAAAGAGACGGAGAGGGAGAAAAAACACACACTCACTCCTATGTAAACATGCTTCAGTGGGAGGAGAGGGGGTCTTTAAATGCTGGAGGCAGAGATGCGGGGTTGTGCAGGGGGTTCAGAGTGTGAGGTGAAAGGATATTGTCGGGAAAGCTAGGAATGTGTAGTCACACCTCCTGCTCGGGGAGTGTAAGTCCTCCAGCAGTTGGATATTATGTGTTTATGTGAGAGAGATGGAACAAAACAGACTTCTCTTCTCAGGACAGTGATAGAGACCACCTTCTGCACCACATAATATACGTTCATGTGCACTCTTCTTTGCAGGTACGCTTACACAAGGCTTATATACACAAGCATGCATGGACAAAAGCGCATCCATGCAAACAATGACTCCATCACACACTGTGTTCCTCTTTTACTAACACACTTAAAGGCATGCAAACAGACACATCACCAGTTGCCAAAGCTCAAACACTTGAGAGGGCAGTGAGTCAACAAGGTGATTAGAAGTAAGTCTTGAAAATGATCCAAGCACCGTATCCCCAAAAAGAGAAGTGGCGCTGACAGAACTGGTTATTTTACAGTCCAAACACTTCTCCTGGCGGATGTAGACAGGCTTACACAGACAGTTAACGAAGCGCTAACTGTATTACAAACATGAACACTCGCAGGGACATGGAAAAACACACACAGTCTCACGTCTCTGGCTGCCCCTCTGTCTCATTCACTCAAGCATTGACGACCAATAGCCACACCACCCCTTCCCGCTCTCTCTGGCTGCTTCTTCCCCCCCAACACAAACACTCATACACACACACACACACACACACATCGACTTGGCAGAGGGTGTATCCTATTCCATCCAATAATATCAACCGAGGTGACGTGACTGTACCTGGCACTGGAGCCTAAAATAGCTTTCAAATTTGATTCCGTAAATTCTCTGGGGAAGTCACAGCGGTCTCAATTGTCCTCCGTATCAAAAGCCCATTCTCAGTTAACCAGCTCCAGATGAACCTGACCCAGACATGTAAATCCTGAAGACAGATCTTATAATTAAAAAAAATAAATGTAATGCTCCAACTCAAATGCACACAAACGACAGTGTGTGCATATGGGTGCTTTACACGTGCATGCACCCACAGAGCTTAAATAAGGCAGAATGTGCACATAAGACCTAGCAGGGAGAAAAAAAATGTAATGTGGTCAAACACATATACCTTTATATTTTTTCAATATGCTCAATAAATAATGTATATAAAAATATATATATATATATTTGCTGTCAAAATGAATGTGTTCATTTTTGCGATTAATTTGAAAATATTTCACTTACTAAAGTTCCATTGATGCAAAATGAATGGAACTTTAGTAACCGTTAATGGGCTGATTTTTAAAGATACAGTAAAAATACTGATATCATATTGACATAGAAGATCTAAGAAATCCATTGGTACCATGTGGTGATATTGAGTCTCCCCTTTACACACAAATATTATTACATGCTACAATCTTAATATGAATAAAAAGCCAATTTATCGCCATGAATCACTGCAAACTAAGCAATTCATTAGTCGTTTTCAATCAATTGACAGCCCTAATTTTTGTATAGATATTTTTATACTGTTGTTTTTTACTGATATTATGTCAAGTGATTGTAAAATACATTGCATGCTGGGTATTTAAGATGGTGATTCTCAGTTTTTATCAGAAGTCTGAGGAAGAGCTGTCTCTACGAGCAATAAATCCTTTATACCAGAGCTTCATTGGCGTGCCGATCTCTTTGCTGCTTTTAGTTATATAGATATATATTTCTTGAATCCAGAACCATCCCAATGGGAAAGAGTATGTACGTGCCTTTTCAATCGTTTTCTAACAACAAATAGATAAACATGTCTTCATCCCTTCTCTCCATATAACAACATGAATCAGTGTTTTTCTCAAGTACACTCTCCACTATGCTCGTGTATTAGAATGCAGTGCAAACAGTATATGATATCATAATATTGTAGATTTCAATGGAGAAAGTTGTTTTGTACTCACAGAGCTGAATTGAGTTCCCATGAATTGATTGCATCTCACTTTCTTTTTTATCAATATTTAATGCCCTTGCCAACACAGCACCTTATATCAACTGTTGGGCTCGGTGGATTGCTTTATTTGTGTTTACCTCCCTTGTATTATTAATTTACGCTCCTCTGACCTTTCAGTATAACTGTGTTATATTTAATTCATTCAGTTCAAAACAAAATTGGATTGGGTGGTGATTAAATGGAATGATAGCAGACTTCATAAACAATTTGTGTTTGGCTCAGAGGGTTTTTAAAGTTGGTTACTCAACAAAGATGATGGGAAATATAGGTGAGATGAAAAGCAAATTTGAGGCATGGTAGGAGTTACAGTTGTATTAATGTGAGTGGAAAATATTTTGAAGCGGAATAAAACTTTGCACTTATTCTGAGGCTTTAAGACAACAAGAATAAGTAGAGAGTCTGTAGGACAATAACAGGAAGAACTGGAGTTATTGGTAAGTTTTGACAGCAGTCAAGAGTCTGAGCTGTCACACAAGCACACACACCTACAGTAGACATGTCGACTGTTTGGGCTGGATAAACACGGACTGCGCAAACAGTCCACCAAAAATTCGCTTCACGTTCAATCTGAATGCATCATGAGACAGCAAACAAAAGTCAGCATTGTGTGGATGCAGGGAAAGTGCACTCTTCAGACATGTTATTTTTTTAAATTTATATAGTACAGGCAGTATTAATTAACACCAATGTCATAAAAATGTGCCAGCAAAAAAAAGGCTTATTATGTCTGCAGTTATCTGGGCTAGTGCTGAATATTTAATTGGAATTTTATCAGAATCACAAAATGGACCAGTCCAATATATCATTACTTGCAGCGCGCAATATTTGTAAAGGGAAAACATGTTAACAGACCACTCTGAATGGAGTACTGTGGTGCTGCAGATATCCTGCTTTCCAAATCAAACTCCAGAAAAATCTTTCCTTGGTAGAGATCCTGGGAAAAAATCACACCATGACGATTTTAAACAGGTACTGTGTACTTAATGTGTATTTCTAGCTATACACTAAATGATATAACTAATATTGACATTTCTTGCAATATTATAGCATAAAAATCAGTGTTTTATGGGTTGAAAATAGCTCAACAGGCTGTCTACTGTTTTAAATCAGCCCTGAATCCACACAGTGCGGCCATAAGCTGTGTCTGAAATTTCATACCAACATGCTATTTATTATGCTAAAACAGGATGTGAGATTTTCTAATAATAATGTCCGGAAGCATAATATGAAACCAATAGCAACGCAAATTGCATAATATTTCCGGTGAAATATTACAGTGTGCAAACACTGGACACTATGTTGGCATAGATATCCCACAAAGCATTATGAAGGTGATGATAAGAGACAATGACCAAGGCATAATTTATTTTCCTTATGTTACATTTCTTTAGGTTTGGGTTTGTTTGTTTGTTTGTTTGTTTTTTATGTGGCACTGCATTTTGTTGTACTGTGTCAATGCTTGATCTGTATGTGCATAATACTGATGTTTGATTTTGACACTTCTTTGACATTTGACAGCTTGAAATAAATAAGTAACCAAGGCAGCTCTGTAATGAGATCCATTGTTTGCCTGTGGTTCACATTTTCTAACAGCCACAGAACTCTGAAGTGAGAAGAAAATACAAACAATCTGGTTCAATATGCTTGCTGTCATAGATGGTAGGGCTCTCCAACTGCCAAGAAGGCTCTCAGGAAGTGATGTGGTCTAATATGATGCATATACTGAGAACAGCCTCCTAATGCTGAAACATGTTCAATGGGTGCCAGTGGTCGACTGTCATCACAAAGTTTATAGCCTACAATTATGTTTTATATTGGGTGCTTGCTGGTTAATGAACCTTGAATGCTAATGGCCATAGGCAAGTGATGGATCACCCACACTGACAATTGGCTTTTGCCGCTGAGGCTTGTTGTTATTGTTCTGTCAGAAAACATCCAACACAGGAGGGAGACATGAAAAAGAGTCCATTCACAGCCAAGGGCTTTACAGTGGCAGGATTACAGCGGAGCTGATGTGAGAAGAAGCCAGAGATGAAAACTGGCATATTGTAAAATAAATCTGAACAGTGGAGAAGTGTAATCCTTTTGACAAGAGCTTCTTGTCTTTTCCTTACAATGAACTACGGAGCACACGAGACACACTGTGAAATTAGCATAACTACTAAGCTAATACACCAATGGACTAATATCTTGCATAATAAAAGTGCCAGTACTTATGGGGGGCCCTGCGTCTTGTGAATGATGATCTGTGGCATGCAATAGTTCCCATCCGCTACACTGACAGGAACATTATGAGGATGGAGAGTGATGAGATCTTTAGAAGCCTCTGATACTGTATGGAGCCATGCTGAGTGGAAAAAGATTCTCTTTGACTCCTATTGAACTTACAACATCACTAATATGAGTGGGAGCACTCACTGCAAGAGACAACACAGACCAGAACAGGCTCCCAGAATATTATGTGGGTGGTTCGGCCATAAAAACCATTCTCAGGCTATAAAGGAATCATACAGTCAAATTACATTTTGGCTGTAATGACTCTGAATAATCACCTTCTCTTGATTTTACTCTTCAGGTGTTTTAGCTTTTAAGACCGTCTCTCCTCGGGGCTGAGAGAAACTCAGTACCGCTTCTTACACTTTAACGGTTTACACAAGCACAGTATGAACTATACCAATCATTGTTATGCAGTAATCCCCCTGTGATTTGTCAAAAATGATCTATTACTTGAGAACTTTCATTTTTAATAATCACATTACACCTGGAGTTCCAAATTCTTCAAAGCCAGAGTCCCCCCTGCATAAATCATAGTGTTTATTGATACTTCACTGCTGGACTCTTATCATCATCACTAGTGCTAAAAGCAGCAAATCAGTTACTGTGTGGATTTTTTGCAAAAAGCTGCAATGAATAGTAAAGGTTTTACATTTCCATTTAATTACGCTATTACTCCTGCAAAAAGAAATCTCTTTTTCCCCTGTTCAAACACTTGTATCCTCTGCCAGGAAAGAATAATCTGTCCCTTCTTGCCTTATGAAATACCAAGAATGAAGTTTTCTCAGTTTTCTGCCTTTGAACTGCCTCTCTCTTAATCAACTGGACCGGTTTTCTCACCCTCAAGCCTCTTGTGTGTCGCTCCTTTCAAATGTGGACACCAAACGAGGAAACTCTGAGGCCCTTAAACTTATTTAAACAGTGCTGAGAGTGAGTTTATTACTCAATGCTGAGGTTAGTGGATAGAGATAAACACCATAACCACTCAAGTGTCTCAGTCCTTCCTGAGGAATATGATCCAGAGGTTGCAGGCATTTTGTAGCCTAAATCCCTAATATACAGTGATAACAATCAGGAAAAAAAGCAATACTGGAATACAATTCCTCTATCTCATCACCTGTCCAGAACTTCTTCCTATGGATTTATCTCCTGCATTTCAGTGGATTCAGAAATGTTTAGAGGGAAGGAAAGAGACAGACAGGAGGACATGGAGAAATGGAAAGCAGAAGCTATAAGAGAGATACAGGAGGAGGGACAATCCCCCAGTGGCCTGGATTTGACTGATATTATTCCATTATCCCTCTTGCTATTTTTTCTCCATATGACCTTAACCTATACTATGTGGGAATTAAAGTTGCACCGGGTTGTCAGACGTGAACAAAGCATGAAGTATGAAGCTGCTATACATACAGTAGTATATACTTTATTCTAAATCCATAGAGTCTTCCAGACATTTATTTGTCTGACGTGGAAAAATGAAGTACCATATAGACCTACATGTTTTTTTTTACTGCTTGATCATCAATCATGCAGTAAATTAGCTTTAAGTGCCCAACTGTGGCGAGGATGGATTATACAGTATTATAACAAAATGCTGGTCATTGAGCTCCGTAAATATTGAACACACGCCTGCGTCAAAGATCACCTTAATGACGCACGTGTCATTAATCTGATGTCAAAATCAAAAGGTCGAACTCGCATCATAACCTTTTGAATTATTTATTTGAAAGTGATGTCAGAACACTGTTTTGCATTTTAAAGGTTCCATATTGTAGAAAGTGAGACCTGCAGGTATAGGTGCTATATAAATACTTTGAAAGTGTCAAAACAGCTCTTATTTAGAAACTGTGCCATAAATGAGCAGTCAGGACTTTCATAAGGTTGTGATGCTATGCTATAAAGCAGCAGTATGTCACAAATGTGCATAATGTGTGCAAGAGTGTGCATTTTATGACAGTTGCAGTTTGTACTATAAGTGAAAAGAAAAAGTATGTTAAAGTAAGTATGCACTTTGGGGGTGTAAGATGACACTCTCATAGATCGGCACATCCTACAAAGGTTATGTCCATTGGACTGAATGGGGGATCTCAACAGGTTAAAACATTAAAAATCTTATATAAATTTGCCAGGTAACAACATCTGCAACAATTAGTAATAGTTCTGCAAGAGTAATATTGAACACAATATTCCTGATAAATGTCTAATTTGTGTAAAGGAAAAGCCACTTTTCTCCAAGTATTTTGCTGTGATTATAAGATAATTATGAAACATGTTTTCTACTACTTAAAAGACCTGAAAGATGTGAACTGGAAGGATGAATGAGGAGCCGACAGCTTAAGCGGACAATTGCCTTGTTTGAATCACTGAATGTGACTGATGTTTGTTGGATCAGCTGACGATCAGCTGCCGGATGCACATGATTTGCTGAACATGTCCTGCCTGAACTAACGCAATGCTTCATTAACTTATTCTATCTATTCTTCTTTCAAGTCCCAAAATGGGAAGACTCACCCGTTTAACAACTGAAAGTCACATTAAAGCGATGTACTCCCTCCAAATAAGCCTTGATGTCAAATTCTTTCATCTGTTTCTCACAAAACACTGTAAGGGAAGAATTATTTGGGGAATTGGTCATCTGAACAGACAGAAGAAAAAAACAGGTTAGAAGAGGTAAAGAAGTTTTGCTGAGGAAGATGAAGTTCTTGCAGATACTTTAAACTGAGTTTCCAAACAACTCAATAAGCATTTGATTGCTAGTTTCACTCTGTTGTTGGTGACTGAATCACTGTACACCGAGATCAATAAAAGATGTAGGTGTTAGCAAACATAGTACTGCTGCTTTTTCAGAACAGTGAGTTTGAACCGGGAGTTTCAGGACAAATCCACATCCGGGATCTGTCATATTAATGGATGCATATTGGCCCGCTCATTTGTTTGTCTAAGTGATACAATGTGCATTGCCTTTCATGCCTCATGTATCGAGGGCAACCCTCTATGTAAACATGGCTAAAATCAAACATGCAACACAATGGGAATCACATTACCAATCACATGGATACATTGCGTAATAACCAGTCATTTTTCTTTCCAGCTAAAAAAACATCTCCAACTCTTTTCTCCTGATGTGGAAAAAAACCCTAATCCAAGCCTTTATTTCATCACGCTTGAATTGCTGCAGCTCTCTATTCTCCTGTCTGAGCATGAGCTCCGTCCGCCCCTGAGGCAGGGCCGCAGAATAACACGAGCTTCCCTGCATCAGCTACCCCTTAATTTAAGAATTGATTTTAAGATCTTACAGTCAGTTTTGTGAAGCCCAATGAGGTCTAGACCCAAGTGAAATCATTGATCTTAAGGCTTCCTGCATGATTGAGCAGCAAATATGTTTCTCGATCCATTCTCTAACCTAGAAGTGCAATTTTTTTTACACTTTCACTTTCAGAGCGTTTTTGCAGCAGGATAAAAAAACTGAGGTTCTAGGTCATCTTTTAAATCGCTGCTTTTAAAAAATGTCCTTTATAGAGTAAGGGTGTTTTCAGCAAGACATGTCATTTATTCTGTGTTGAACTGTCCCTGCTTTTATCTTTTCTAACACCCTTTGGGAAAGTTTTCTCTTCAGTGGTAAACAGAACCAAACTGAAACTTTGGTTGCAAGAATGACAGCGTGCAAGTAGGCTGTGTGGATGTGTCAGATTTATTTCGGTGAGAAGGATTTATTTTATGTTGGCATGACCTCTCGCTAATGAGCGTCTACGCTTCTGCTAATGAGAGGCTGTGCTTTTCGCCGTTACCAGGAAACTCAATTTTTAATTTCAACAAACCTGAATTGTTCTTTGTTGGCATTAAGCAGATTGTGATTTATCTATATCTATATCTATATATATATAAATTTCAACAAGATAGCCACACAGTGAGTTATGCTGATATTACGCCCCAGATTCAGAGAAATAAATGATTTCCCAGTGTCATGGCAGTGCTAAATTTGGAGCCTGTTAATGTACACTTACCAAAAATACCATATTAGGCTCCCCGTGTCTGTCAATGCTGTGGACATTTAATGAATGCTTTTTAAGAGTCTCTCTCTGTCTGGGGGTGGACAGAATGAGGATATTTTGGAAATTCAGTCTATTTGTTGGCGTTGCTGACGCACCCAAGATGCACATTCAAATTAATGCTCTGATTTACCACCTGTAAGTACAAAGAATGCTATGATCCAAAGAGGTTTACAGACAGTAGCGGCTGGTCGAACAGCCCAAACCTATCATTATGCCATGTGTACAATTATTCGATGCTGCAGAACACTGGGTAGCTGTTCCAAGGAAGATACCAATACTAAAAATAAGTTCAATTACTTATATGCAGACACTCTTTTGCATAGAATTAGAATTATAGATAGGTAGAATTGGTATTTTTGAGATTTAGAGCACCTTCAGTTTTAGAGTGCAATTCACTTCATCAACAGCTGTACATTATACATTATTTATAATAACATTACTTATGATTGAGAAATAGAAAGTCAACAACTTTGCCAATAGAGCCAAACATCAAGCAAGTGAAGGAAAAAGACCTCCACCTCTCCACAGGCCTGCAAACCGCCTCCTCCCAAAGGTCCAAAGCTCCTCAGCTCATGGTGTAAACACCAACACTCCACTCCCTCTGTGCTCCCTGCAGTTCTGCAGCACGGCTAACTGAGATACATTAGTAACAGTGAGCTTTACTTAAACAACAAATAAAGCAAAGCAGAGTAAATTTCTAATTTTGCTGTGTAACATACTAGCAATTGGCCATGGTACAAATACTTTTTTGGCCTTTTGCCTCAAAACACAAGCATAGTGAACCACATGAAAAGGCTCCTCCTGTTCTCTTTTATCCTTCCTCTTTTATGTGCTGATATTTTGTTTGTGCTTGCTAAACAATATGCTGCAATATTGTCATCTATTTGCTGAATAATTCTTCTTGCAAAAATTGACACCCATTACCACCACAGTTTGGATAAGTTTTAGCGGCAGTGTTGAATGGTTACTTACAAGACAGAATGAAAAGATCATTATGCGAAAAAGCTTGTCTACTACAGAAAGGAGCAGAAAATCTACTTCCCAGACAGCTCCTGGGCCCTGGTGCAACCAATGCACCGTCCATATGTACACTACTGGTGCCTAATTAGACAAGCAACCCAGTTATTTCACACCGGATTTAATGTTGCCCTACAAAATTTAGTATCAGCAATAACAGGACATGAGCAAAAGTTTCATCATGAGTGAGTCTTGCTTTTTATTGACAGAGTGATTACTCATTGCTATTGAGGGCGCAGCTTTTGGCTTCTTAGTCTCGATTCGTGGGTGGAGATGTGTCCACAGAGACCTGACACCAGGATTTTATTTGAGCAAGAGAGCATTTCTGCAGACTTTCAGAAGCAAGAGGCTACGCTGCAGCCCTGTTACACGGGGAAAAGAGCGTATCTGCACAACAAAATTTGCATTTTACAGACTTAGGATATCAAATATCTCTTATTGCTATCTCCTATTATTTTGTCTCTATCATCTTCTTCATTCGGGCATCTGACATTAAGGCAGCTGAGCAGGTTGTGTTGAATGTGTGGAATAAAGAGGGGAACAGTTACATGTTGCCTTGGTGGACAACAAGAAAAACGTAGGCTGGTGTGAAATAACAATAATGCTGTTATTTACACTTTCTCACTTCTTCTCTTTGCTTTAACATGCATAAAATCATATGAGTTTAAATTGAAGTGCCCTGTTTTTCCTATTTGTCAGGAGTTTTGACATCTCAAATAATATAATTCAAAGAATCAAAGAATGTGTTTTTCTGACTTTGGGCTTTGGCTCTGAGAGTGTCGCAACACGACCTCAGTTTGTGCGACATTGAGAAACAATTACAAAACCTTTTTCAGACTAAAGTCCTTGTATTTTCATGGGGCTTTAAAATAAAAACATGAATGCTTAGATGCTGTTCTCAGCAAAGCAAGTACTCACTACAGTATAAGAAACCCGGAGATAATTAACCGCTTTGATACTCTGCAGGTGGTGTTTCTATTTCATGTGGGAAGCTGTCACCTCTGCATGCAGCCTCCACTGATTGTCAAGGAAGCGGATCACAGACTGTTACAGTTTACTTTCCTCACAAACATTTTGTTCAGTTTGTCAAAATTATTGGGTGATTATCACGTTTGATGTTACCAACTGCAGTCAACAGATTAACAAGAGCTGCCGTGTTTATGCTCAAATTTTTTTGTATGAATTCCTTCTGCTAACTGCAGTCAGAAGAATAACAAAAACTGTCAGGTTTATGCTCGAATCATCTTTAATATGAATCACCAGTCAGTATATGTACAGTATTTATAACATATCAGTCGTAAAGACTGTGAAAAGTTAGGTTTCAGTGTAACAAACTTTGAAGTTTTTGACATGAGTTGATGTTTTTACTGCAACATTTCCCCCTTAGGGAAGAAGCATCGCTGCTCATTTGATGCATCTAACATGAACTCATTACATTAAATCTTTGAAAACTGAGGAGTTGTTGATTTACGATGCTGCTCTTTTATTACAGGCTATAGATTCATACTAAAAGCAGTCTGGTCTTAGGTGTGAGGACTAATATGCAGTGGTCTCGCACACTCAGGGGAATTGACAGCTTTATTTTTTTAAACTCCAATATTGATTCTGCTTATCGGCTCAGTTCTTTACTGATTCTCTCATTGATTCTTTATCAAGTTTCTGTGTGCAAGAAAAGTGGGCTAATAGGTTTCCCTGGTTGGGGAGCAGTGGACTTGTGCATGTATTGTCAAATACATGGCATTCCTTGAATATAAACCTATATTTTCTTTCCACTCTTGCTTGAAATGATCACTTTACAGACATTATAAGCATCACCGTTGTTCTCTTTCCATGTCTCTTTCCATCTCTTTCCATGCCATGCTTTGAACTATTTCTTCCTCTCTGGCGTTTCACCTTCTTATTGCAGTTTGATGTCATCGTAGTGATGGGCAAATGTCAGAAAAATATGCTGGTATTGATAAACTATGCAATCGATAAACTCTGAGGCATACGATTGAATTGAAGCTGTTCTTATGAATTATAGTTGTTCCTACGAAAAACAATGTACTGTACCCCCCCCCCCCCCCCCCCCCCCACCTCAGAAGTGTTTTTTTTATATTTAAGTCTTATTATTGCGCTGCAAGTTTTTTGGTAAGAAATCATACAAACCTGTTCACGACAATATATTTCACAATATATAACCAATACTGGAACCGGTTTGATTCCCACCTTTAGGCCCATTATAGTTTAGCTTTTGTTGGATTATTTCCAGAAAAAAGTGGAATAAAAGTATAAAAGTGTCTTTGATCTTTGGAGAATGAAGACTCATCCATAGAAACAGAGATTATTTTTGCCCGTGGGCAACACATTTTAGAGGTGATGTGAAAGTTCCCACTGAAATATGAACACACTCAGGGGGGTTGATGGAGCCAAGCAGACTCAGAAGATGAGATGTTATTCAAGGTCAGGACTACTGTAGCCTTTAGGTGCTCCCGTGCCATGAACTGTAGACCCCTGAGGCTAAAAGAAAATTCATGACTGAACTCTAAATTATCCTTTTTGTTATGCTGATCATGACTGATGCCAGTTAACTTCAATTAAGATTAGCGTTTTATGTTTTCTTTATGTGTGTTTACCACCGATGGTTCTGTTTCCCTGCCAGTGGAATTTGACGGGGTGTTTTCATCTGGTTGGATGTTTTCTTCCTACAAATTAGGAAACATTTTCAAGCAACTAGAGCTTTTGAATATTCCAACATCATTTTTTGAATCTTATTTTCTCTGATCTTGTTCTCTGCGCTGCCTTCTGTGTGCATACTGTTTGGCACGTTTGCAGAGAGCAAACTGTGGTAATTACAGCACTAAATAAGAAGGTATACACATCTAAATTACTTAACATGAGGCATTTCAGCTGCATAACAAGCCAACATCATCATCATGATATATTAAACATACCTAGTTGCGCTAATCATTCCCTTACTTAATCAAGTTAAATACTAAACATTGCTATGTATGTGTTTGTATCTAAATACCACGCTGTATTAATATTTATTCAATTTATTAATTGCTTGCTTCGTTTTATAAAATTTAATATCAACAGAATCAGGATGCAAATTTAAGCAGCTGTGTGATGAGAAGATCTATTTTGTCAGAGGAGTCGACATGGATGGATTACATTCTCATGAAACATAAACAGTGCTCCTAAAAACAGTGGAAAAAAATAGCCTTCACATTCACTCTGAAGATATCATGACAAAGAGGCCATCGTGACAGGTTCACAGTGAGTGATTTTTCCCTGAAGGTGTTCTATACTTTAAGGCTCTGTACTGACACAGAGCAATAAGGGCCCTCTGACTCTGGGGAGGGGGGCTGCGAGGCAGGAGGGCAGGCCTTTTAGGCATCTGCACAACAGGACCTGTCATCTCATAATCCATCATGGGAGCAGGCGGAGAGAAGTATGACATTTCTCCCATGATTAAAACGAAGGAGGTAACTGCTGTTAATAATCCATATCGGTTCAAGGAACAATCAACTGGGAACTTAAATACTGTGGAGAATTGATTATTTTAAAAATTTAAATAAGAATTATATCAAATGTGCACCAATAACAGCTTAACAAATGACATGTATCCGTTGTTTAATTAGTTCAGAATTTCCTAAACTTTCATATCATGGGTATTCTTTTGCCAGTCCTTGTTCACAGGTATAAAAAATGTATTTTTTTCTGTTAACCTACAACTTTTGTCCACATGCAAACAGCAATTCAGGGGATTGAAAACCAAGCTTTTTAAAAACTCTGGCCATGATGAAGATTTTCCAAAACTCAATTTACAGTGTTGTTGTGAATACAAAGTGCCATTATTTCCATTGTGAGGTGTCAGAAATCAGGTGGACATTTAAGGCGGACATGGCCATACAGTGCTGGTTTTCCCCTTGCTTAAGTGACTTTCAAAAGTTGACACATAATTGTACAGTTATACTTCTTCTATATTCTCTCTATTATCAGTCTTTAGGGCTGGGAGTCCAATGCAACTGTGTGGAATATATTATGAATAGCCCCGATCTTTACAGACCCTTTTAGCAACTTGTTGCTCAGAGTCATCTCAATTAGCTGCTCTTCTGGTAGCACCATAGAGGCTCTTAGTCTCTCTCGCCATGTGCTGGCAGGCAGCAGAGCACTCCTACACAAGTTTGAAAAGTCGGAGGCTATTCATAAAACATTCGGTGCTGTACCTCAGACGCCCAGGCCTATTAATGCCACTGAACAGAGGTGCTGAAGTTCCAAAGAAGAGATAGAAGCCCATGGATGTACAGTATGATAATAATAAAACATATTCTCAGCACTTTGGTTTGATATAGACAGAGACTTTTATACCTGTGTATATGTGGACAAGATCTAAGATTGTTAAGCGGTTTCCATGCACAGTATGCATCACTTCAGAGAAACTGATGAAGTTGTAATATCAGTCTGTACTCATAAAATTACTTCCTCTTTCCTTTTGTCCATGCACATGACATTTACACTGCAAATGAAGTCAAACACTCCAATTATTACATTTATATTTGCTAAGTAAGTGGTGGCTGAGTGTAAAAGGCACATCATGTCTGTTAAAATATACAACCATGACTGGATAGGAAGAACTTGAAAACGAATCACGATTTCTTCTGTTAGAATACCTCTACTAATTGAAACATCTGTGCTCTGACAAAGACAGATTGTAATGTTTGTTTAATTCTACTGCTTACATGTTGATCACTCCTGTTGACAAAACGTCAGGATGATTTATTTGTTAACTTGTGCTGGTTTCTAATCTCTTTTTTTCTTTTCTAAATAATAGTATCTTGTAAGCCTGTTTGGGCTGGGCATATTGTCTATGCATGACACAATAATAAAAGTCAAAGCATATACTCGTAATTGTAAGTTACATTGCCATTAGAAATTAAAAATTTGAATTGGAAAAAGTCAGCATTAACCTCTAGTTTGACTGCGTGCATATAAACAGACACCTGACTCAGAGTACAGTACCTCAGTTAACACAGAGAATTAGTATGTCAAAAAGAATCAATTCATTTTCTTTTTAAAGGCCCCATATTGTAAGAAGTGTTCCATGTCTTTTTTATTTTGAAATTAAAAATAAATACTGTGAAAGTATCAAAACATTCAATTCATCAGAATTCAGAAACTGTTTAAAAACAAGCTTCCAACAAAATATGAAGGTAGAAAGTGCTGCTACAGTGTAGTCATTCCCCGGCTGCAATGATGGTACAGAGACGCCAAGAGCGTAGATGTGAAGAATGAGTGCTTCATAAACACAAAATACAAGTATGAACCTAAAAATAGTATATCCTATTTTTCCGTATTTCATTGGTAGTACACTTCTGTCCTCTTAGCTTTGTGCCCTTACTGCATCTTCTGAAAATCTGGTAAAGGACCCTGTCCATAAAACATTAATGTGGCCCTCTAATCACTGCTAGAAACACTGCCATTCATACAAACATCTTCCCAACAGGCATTGTAAACTGTTTACTGAATCGTTTTGTGGCTTTTCTTTGTCCTGTTCCTCAACACTCCCCTTTCTGCCTCTCTGTGCTCCTCTGACTCTTGACGCTCTCTGTGTTGCCTTCAGTTGAGGGATTTGTGCAGTGATCCCACTGCTCTTACAGGAGGGATAGATTGAAGAGGAAGGACAAGGTTGGATGAGATTTCATTGATCAGACTATAGCAGGTTGCTTTGGAGGGTCTATGCTTCAGCTGTAGGCTGTTTCTCACTGCGTATCACATTCCCAATTACATTTTGAAAGCACTTCCCGTGCAGCTCTCCTTCGCCTCCTCCGTTATCGCAGGCCGTCTGCACAGTGTTTGTTTTGAGTCACACGTTGAGGCACAGCCAGCATAGAGTGATCTTAAATGTCGTTTGTGCACACAGTAAACATTGCTCAACATTACCAGAATTTATAATTTTTCAGGGATGTTTCTGAGTACTTGCTGTTTTTTACAGACCTAGGACAACCTCACTCTGTCCCAAGGTGAGTCTTCCAGTCTGTTTGGTTAGTATAAATAATAATTCCTGTCTTAAGGATGAAGAATGACTCAGAACAGTCTCAATGCAGCTAAGTAGAGCAAAGACCATTCTTGCTGCAACAAAAGAATAAAAGTTAATAGCTGATGTCAGCAATGTTT
The DNA here is from genome assembly GCF_030273125.1 of Centropristis striata. NCBI lineage: Eukaryota > Metazoa > Chordata > Actinopteri > Perciformes > Serranidae > Centropristis > Centropristis striata. The sequence continues at coordinate 18,043,108 of NC_081536.1, forward strand.
TTTCTTTTATATACAAACACTGGGCAAAAAATGCCATAATAACCTTGCAGCATTTTGTAATTCAAATGGCCTGACCGAAAAGTGGTCTTCAACACTTCCTCTTGGCTCTGTTGTCAGGCTTCAGAAAATCTAGTCTGTGACGGGACAACTTGTTCATTCACAGGTCAGTTGAGAGACGGGACGTTCCTATTGGCTGTTCTACAGATGCATGTGCATGTTCCTTCAGATAGTAAAAGTCTGACTCAATGGCAGAACATCCTGCAGAAAAACATGCTTTTTCAGCATTGGCAACGAGTTCCTACACTTCAAAGAGACCCAAAAAAGGAAGACAGACTTTTCTGAAAGAGAATCTAAAAGAGATTCTGACAATAAACATAGCAAAACAGCCAGTTGTGAGCTTTTGGTTACAGTTACTGGAGCAGAAGGCTAAACCATTTCTTTCCATCTCCATTCTCATAAATATTGCTGCTATATAAAGGCATCAGGATCACAATTACGTTTGGGATGATTGAAATGAATGACGAGTCCTAGAGTACCAGGTGGAGGGCTATATTTTCAATTCTGGTGTTTTCTCTTTCCCAGGGAGTTGGGACATTGTGAAGGAGGTAAACAGAGGTAGAACAGAATGCATAGATTTACAAATCCTTTCCGACTTCAATTGAATAGGGTACAAATATAATATATTTAATGTTCAAATGAATGAACTTGCACCCTATTTTCATTGCATTTTGTGTGGCGTCAAGCTTCTTTTGAATCCAGGTTGTATTTCTGACCTTCAACAGAGGTTTACCCAATAAATCTTTAGTACTTCTAAAGCAGATGCTGCTTTATATGCATCACATTGCTGTTTAGATGAATGACATTGGAAGCTTTCTCAAGTTTAAAAAGTACTATCTGCAAAAGCCCACCCCTAAAGGTGTCTGTGTGCCAGTGATAAAATCATGTGAAATGAAATTAATTAACTTCCACTGACCCAACCAGAAAATTAAATGAGAAAAGCAAAGTAAGACAAATGCTCAGCGGACCACAGTTCCCAATGTTTGTTCAGCGTTCAGTCCAACTCATCATCATGTTCTTTATCTGGCCAATCAATCTATTTTGCTGGGTTTTCTTGAACAGGACTTTGTCACGGATGATAGAGTCCCTTCCGACTGACCTCATCCTTCCTCATCATCCACAAACGGGTGAGGGTGAAGTCAATGAACACCAGCAGCTCCCTCCTGGATCCCCACAGATGATTTTATCCCTAAATCCAATCTCAGACATCTTTTGTCTACTTTTATCCGTGGTGGAAAACCCTGAATGACGTGTCTTATATGTTGTTATTTTCTCAATTCTTCCAAAGAAAAGAAGGTGACTATAACATAACCAACTTCTCAGTTTTTACCCATTTGGCAGGGAAATAATGGTTTCAGGATGCATAAAATCCACTTAATCCAGTTGTTTTTTAAACAGTAATTCCAATATTTCACTATCGGATGGGTAATTTAATACAGTATATGATAACTGCATGCCATGTTTGGTAATACCTACTTTGGGTTTGCCCTCACATCTGAACCAGCATAAGAGAATCTGTAATAACTTTGAAAACTTTTGACTGAAGTAAGTTTTTTTCTTCCCAAAACGGCATTTTCTAAAATATCTAAAAATGTTAAAAAAAGCTGAATGCCACATGCCAAACTGAATTACACCAGCCAAGATTTGTCAAAACCAGACTCTGTTTCTTTGTTTCTCTCCTTCCTGCATTTGTCACACTTCAGCACTCACACACATAGGGCCACAGCTTACCACAAAACTTAGAAGCACAACACATCAAACGCTGAATGACAAAATAAATGAAAGTCTGATGTAGTTTGTCAGCAGGTCAAGTTCATTAACTGATAAATATGTGTGATTGTGATTCACCAAATCAGCTTCTTTGATATTGCATTGCTTATCAAATCAACTTACCTGTGACCACATTTAAATAAAACTTTACAGAGGATGAACAGAGGGGCTTTGAGCTAAATACTAATGTCATCAGGCTAACTGATTTTTAGCAGGTACAATGTGTTCTATATCACACCAGTCTCATTTTAACTCCAATGTACACCCATCCATGGTAAAATGGTGTAGATGCTAACAGCAAAGTGCTCTGCAACCAGTGGTGTAGTACAAAGAGAATGTGTGGTGGAAGTGGTTGGAAGGATCGAATAAACACATGACTTTCACCCGGAGGACATACTATATTTATGTGGACAACTTAAAGGGGTTGTATGGGATGTTTAGAACATTATTATAGCAGCAAAACTTTTTTTACAATGCAGAAATATAATGGAGTGATGGTGTCCTGACCACAAAATGAAATCATGCTCCCTCTGTGTGTGTTTTAATCCGAGCTTCTCTGTTCTTTGTTGACAACAAACAACAACAAATTGTTGTGGTAGCCAATCCGACTGCATGTGCATATTAGTGCACAGTCCCTGTGTGTGTCCCACTCGCCAGTGCTCTGCACAGCTCTCATGCAGCAGTTATCACTGTTAATGCCTTCCTCTGAATCCCACGTAGAGCCACTTTATCTTACAGAGGCTTTGTAACTTCATTTATGTAACCACACTCTTATTTTAACCCAAACCAACCAAGACCAGAACCTGATGAATATGTCATTTGTTTTTTTCAGGTGTTTGGTCACAAACAAAAGTACTTGACAAATTAAAATGTTGTCCCCATTATGGAATTACATGTGAAGTCATTTTCCAAATAATCCACTCAAAACACAAATGCCAACCACATGTTAGCACCACAGGAAATCTCAGGGGATCACCAAAATCCATTTGCTTTATCCTCTGGCGACCATGAACATCCGTATCAAATTTCAATCAAATAGCTGTTGAGATATTTCAGCCAGAACCAAAGCTTTAGAACTACTGACCAACCCTCCACCCTCAGCAAATTATTTCCACAAACTAACAGTTAGTATTCATTGTCAATTAAACTAGTAAAATGTCTGACAATTTGAGAGATGTGTTTGTATCATTCTAATACAAAAACATCTGTTTTTACTTTGAATATGTCTCTCACTGTGTATAAACAGTTGCACCTTTTAAAAGAAGAATCAGAGCTGTCTGAGTCAGAGCTGCAGCTGCTCTTGAGGACACAAGGGTCGTGTCCTTTTGGATTTTCCGGGAAATTTGGCAAACTTTAGAGCAGGTTACGCTCAATAGAAAGTTACACAGAGACGACACACAGTCGAAACAAATTCAATCCTTTTTGAGAAGGTGACACATTTACGGTATGATTGCTATAGGTTTGTCATTAAATGTGTGCATATATCATTAACCTTCACTGGTGGTGAAGAGTCCATCAATACACACTAGAGGACATTACAGTCAACTCTCTATTGATGTTTTTTCCTCTCTGAAAACACACTGCTGCTTCCTGTGGTGAGGTTGTTGTGGTGTGGTTGACCTTTTTTTGCAGGATGAGAGACTTTTTATCCCCACTGCCCCTGCAAACTGTACTTTTATTTGTCCTGTTTGAGTAGTTCTATTGCTGAGCTGCTTTGGGCCATTTAACAACATCTCAAACTCCTGGTAAACTTCAATTATCCCTTAATTGAGGTGGATACATGTTGGCACTTTACTGAATGAAAGCAGCAAGCCCCATCTCTTTCAATATTCATCCACAAATAAATGTTGATGCTAAAACTGAATATGGGAATGGAAGTGCAGAAGTGGAATTAAAGGATACTTTTTTATAAAAACTAATTTGATGATGCCTTCAAGATGATGCAATTTGGGTGCAATTTATAATACGATTTTTGCATACTATGTGGGGGTAACTGGAGAGTGAGATTAAGACAGAGAGGAAATTAGCCAAATTGTCTTTGGCAAAGAGTCTCTTTCATACATTCAAAACAACAGATCTCAGTTAAGTAAGGCTTATTAAATAAGTGGCTTGATTTGAGCGAACCATCAAGAAGAAAAAAATACTGCCTTGTCTATGCTTCTCCTCTCAGAATTTCAGAGTTAGGGTGTTTTTCTTTTTAACCAAACGACAGCATCAGCCCAGCAATTTTCACTGGGATAATAAATCACCTCTAGCCTGCAGACAGACAAACACAGCATGTGTGATGGATAGCCAAGCTGTTAAAACGTGAAAACGCACAGTCGGGAAAGAGACAATACAGCGCTACAGTCTATGCCAAGAGGCACTTTGCCAATATGAAACTACCCATTATCATGAATAATAATCTTTAGGGAAAAGGGTGATTTAAAACTATGTAGCTCAGGGTGACAATGATGATAGTATGAGTGAAAAAATCACTCAAAATATGTTGCCAGTGACATAAACACATCAAAGGCAAACTATGGGTAAACACAATCTATTCGACTTAAAGCCAAGAGGAAAGATAAATGAAAAAGAGCAAAAAAGCAGGGAAGTGAAAAAAGGTTGCAGCAGCTGAGGACAGAAGTATTATAAAAGAGGATGTCAGGGAAAACACAAGTAGGTAACGAGGCATGACATTAGGATCTGAGAGGTGAGGAGAGGCCAGTCAAGGTAAAAGCAAAAACACAAGCTCATAAAAACTAGTTATGACCTATAATGGAGTGAGGCGATTATGTGGTTGTAACATCCCGCCGGGCTGGTGGAGTTGCGGGAGGCTGCAGTGCAGGATGGGGGTGTTCGGGTGGAAAAGGCAGCAGGGAATGCATCTTCTCCTCTGGGTTAAATTGTCTGTGACTGCTTTGCGTGTCCATCATTTCTCTCTACAGTCTAATTACAGTTGGTTCCACCTGGATACACTGCTCTGTCCTCCTCGGTGCACAGTGACGGTATCGTACGGCCGCACTGAGACTCAGAGATGACGAGTTAAAGTGGGAATAACTGCTGTTGGCTCTTTACATTGTAGACTTAGCTGCATCCAACAAAATAGAAGTTATATCAGAAGCTTCGCTTTTGACTTATTGCAAAATCGCATGTTTTTATTAAAATATAGCGGCATGAATGATGTTCATGGAGCTGTACCAAACAAAATATTCTTTCTAAAGGGAGATGTCTTTTTTGTCTTTTCATAATCAAAACCTTAAGCTGCAAACATGAGAATGTCTGGCTAACTAGCTTAGAAATCGAGCATTACTTCCAAGGCTAAGGAGCACACTGTTAAAGACACAAAACAAACTGGTTAACTGGTTATCAGTCTCAAATTAATATTGATGCCTCTATATTACCTACATAAGCAAACAAGACCCTCAGTGAGAATTTTGGATATTTCTATATAGTTATTATCAGACATGTCATGCAGGTTCTCCAGAACCACCTCTAGCATAGACTCCAGTGGGGCCGTCGGCAGCAAACAGCCTGCCATGCACAGACCCATACAGCTTCGCCAGTGCCTTCAACATGCAGTCAAAGTGCATAGAAAAATCTCCCCAAACGCAATATCCTTGCTGTACTTTAGGCAGAAAAACTTGGGGACAAGCAAGGATAAGAAATCCATTTCCCCTGGCATAGCCACTGTTCAGCAGTCTGTTATTGGTTATTTATCATTTGAAAGCTCAGTTAGCAGCAACAAAGGCTCCACTACCCGTCTTGCTACTCACCTATTACAAAGAGACAACGTGGAACATGACGTGTATCGGGGTTGGTCCCAATTGGTCTCTATTGAGGGTTGAAGTAGCAAATATCTGATCAAATCTGTGGTTTACAAATGTATGTAGCATTAGGCCTATGCCCAGATGGTGTTTACTAAACTATGCTTTTCAATTATGATTCCTTTCTTTGTTTAAAATAATTTCCACCAATTAAACATTTTTAATAACTTTAAGACATTTTCAGCACTTTCATTAAAAATATAGACAAAATTGAGGTATATTTCAACTTGTCTATTCATTTTTTAAGTGATATTCAAATGCCATTTTTGGCCGATGTTGACAGACCCACATAGTACATGCAAAATGTGATCAAATCTTTTTGCCTATTAGTCAAATTATATATTTCTGTAATCTCAGATGGTGATAATAAAGCTGAGGTTATAGTTGGATTTAGTTAAAGGGGGTGGTGGAGGAGCATTTTGTGGGTTTACAGGTAATATTAGAAAAAGACGTTCACAATAGCCCATCTATTGTGTAATATTTCTCCGCCGTGGGCGTGAGTTGGCAGTGAGAGGTAAATCTACAGCCATTATCACTGTTAATTGCATTTGTGCTGTGTGCGAATAGAAGGCTTGACAGGTGTAGCAGTGGGGGCTTAATGAATGGTCAATTCTCTAAACTTTCTGTAGCTTCTACTTTATCTGGTAAATTTTGTTTTTCATTGAGTATCATTATCTCAGCTTGTGTGCAGTGGTGGCGTCTGAATCTGATTCTTCTTCAAACATCAGCAGCGTCCTTTAAAATGTCTCAAGATCTAACAGCTAACTGCTCCTACGATGCGTCACAATGAAGTGTCCCTGCCTCTGCTATCTAATGAGAGCGATGCTCTTTTCTTCTTCTATCAAAATAATGATGGAGACAGAACCTGAATAAAAGAATTGTGAGATTCATTTATTCAACAGATTCTCGCCTTCAACTCCTACTACCTGTTATCATTACAGCCGCAACTCATTTTAAAGCTGTCAGTCAGAGTAATTCAGAATAACTCATCATTATAAAAGAAAGAAAGTTGTCCGGGGGAAATTAAGATTGTTATATGGAGGTGATGTCTTTGAAGTGATGGGACAAACAAAAACAACAATTCAGCAGTGCTGTCTACAGGTGTTAACGCTCAGTATGGCAGCATATTCAGAGAGGCTGGAGCCAGCAAATAAAGAGACCTACAGAGTCATTCTGCTGGCACACATACAAACACTGAGGGAAATAATTAGCCATTACAATAGCTTATTATTTTCAGACTTTAAGCCTAATTGTGCAACAGGGGATGATACTCAGAATTAGCCTGCCTTTTGTGGGCTCATTAGTAAGAAAAGGTATTCATTTTAGTCATCTATGACACCCCGACCACCTCAGGTGAATAACAAGGGGTGAACATCAAAATGCACCGTGAGCGTTCGCCTGACATTACAGAGCTTTGGCAAAACACCCTTCAAATAATAATCAACTCGTTACAAAAATCTTGACAAATATGACTGAGTGTATCGATTAAAGTGTTGACAGCTGACAGCCTTTTTAAATTAAGCGATAGCGCTAATTCAGCAAGACAAGAGCATAAATGTGTATGGCATACTTAATAATCTGCCTAAATCACTTTGTCAGTTATCATTTGCTGCATAGAAAACATGCATTATGTAGAGCTCTGAAGATACAGTGCAACAGGCAGGGGATATAAATGAAGACTGACAAGCATGAGCTACTGTAGTAGTCCATCAGAGGAGGTACATGCCAATAAATTTAACAGCATCCGTTTCAAGACACGGGGCAGCAGTTCAATGAGAAGACACGATTTACTATCTCATCTGTCTACCTCCTAGACAGTGAAAACACTAGAGTTGGACAAACAGGTTATTTTACAGAGAGTGACGGCTCAGGACTGAACATCACGACACTCTGCAATCCCAAGTCACTCAGGGAGAACAAGGAAGGAAGGACTTTCCCCAAAATCGTGAGCCAGCTCTCACAACATTGTGTCACTTCAAATTCAGACTGAGAGCGTTCCAGGACACTAGTTTGAAAGCTACTTTTATAAAAGTGAAAATCCATTAAAGAAAGCTTCCTCTGAGGACACGCAGGGAGGGCTGTGGAGAATCAGGAGAGCATTTGCACTGCATTGAAAAGAAATACCACTTAATAGCTTATATTATGCCTTTTATGCTTTGCTGACAATCACAGTAGCAGACAGTCAGCGTCTCAGCTGGTGGTTGCTGTGTAGCTCCTTTTTGTCTGATTCATATAAAATCAGTGTGAGCTGAACATACATTTAAGGTGTTGCAGACAGGCTGAGATAAGGTTTCCTGAGAGGGATGAAATAGCTTTCTGACTGTGGGAGGTGAGACAACAGAATCAAGTAAGCATTTTATAACCCGAGCGCCTTGCCTAATGAAATACAGCCATGTGAGACATTTATTGCTGTGAACCTTAAATTATCTATGGAGCCATTTGGAAGTCAGATTTCCTGCCTGTGTGAGTAAGGACATATTTTATGGCCTTCTCCTCCACTTCCCCACTTGGGAATTGAATTCGGTGATATTACACAGCACATGTAACCTGTATTAAGTTTGCGAACAAACAAATGACGTGCTATTTTTAGCTCCCAGGTCGGGTGTCGGTTGCAGCGCTGCGATGTCCTGGGACACTGATTGTGTTAGTGTGTGGAGTGACTTTACTGTGTGACTGCAGGGTCACTTACTGATGATATCAAAGCTCAGTTTGTTATGAAACATGTCTTGGCTTCGTCATGTCTCAGTTATGCCAAGTATTGGCCACCCAAACACTGCACAGAATTGTGCCTTGTGGCTTGAATACTGTAGGATTTGAAAAATAACAAACAACAAACCAAATTATGTGTGTGATGACTGTAAAATGAACCCAAGTTCTAGATGATAACTTTAGCAAACTCACCAAATATGAACTGCTTTACACAATATTCAAATAATCAAATCACATTAAACCTCTGAATGCCAAGCTGTTCAGGTTGTTTTTTGAACAAAATTGGAACAAACACTTTTCCAAATGTCCCCAAGTGGCATGAAAGTTGGGGAAAAAATAGCTGCTCCACATACTATAAATATTGAACTATTCACATTTTTACAACCTCTCCTGTCCTCTATACTCTGTGAAAACAGCCCGCACTTCTCTCTAATTTTCAGTGAATATTTGTCACTCAACCGTTTGTCTCCCTGAAATCAGTCATTGTTTCCCAGTTGCACTGAGGACTACAGAATTTAATGTTTTTAACAAGATCTGGTTAGTGCAAATGATTGATTTTTGGCAAATTTTTAAATGAGCCACGCAGAACAAAGAAATATCAACATTTTTAGCTACTTTTAGGTTGCTTTTTCTCACAGAATCGTTCATCACACATAATCTGTTCACAGACCATCAGAAAGTTAAAACTCCCACGATAATTAAACTTAGGGATTCAGAAGGTTAAAAAACAAGCTCATAGGTCAGGCTTGTTGTTATTTTAACTTTATCTAAATTCTCACAGCATTATGTAGCTACCACCGTGATTCCATAAAAGTTGGGTGGATTAAATTCAGTATTCTCAGTGTATATTTACAAAAGAAAGAAAAGTTTATTGGTTTAACCATAAAAATCTTTGTACAGTATGTTTAGCAATTCATGGCATTCTGTTTGGTCTTAATTAAATCCTCAACTGTTAGGAGTCAGTGTTGCATACTAGAAGCATTGAGGATTGATTTCAAATGCCTATACTTGTTTTTATGGCTTTAAAAGGATCACCTTCATACCTCTCTAATTGCTTATCTGATTATGTTCCAAAACTCTCCTTTAGATCCAAAAAAGTATTCAAAATGACTTTCAGAAAGAATGCTGATGCAGCCTTCTGCTGAAACGCTCCAAAGGTTTGGAACAAGCTCCCATCACATATAAGACAAACAACTTCTGTTGCTGCACAGATAAATATATATATATTGTTTTAATTAATTGCATCTTCTGTAACATAATTTATACAATTTATATTTAATTTTATATTTATATTTTTTATTATTATCAACTTTTATTGCTTGTTTTTATTTCTTTACGTTTTTATTATTTTTGAGTTTATCTTAGTGTTTTTTTCTCTTTTTTTGCATTGTTTCTCTTGTTTTTTATACCTGTTAATACCTATTATTATTGTTATTAATAATTTGTAAAAATTCACATTGTGTTTCAGGTTCCCCCACAGTTTTACAGAGTATTTGTGATTTCCAACATATGACCTCCAACTCTTGGGGTTATACAAACAAACATACATATATATATATATACATAACTATGTCAAAACAGACCTGTAAGACATGACAGCCGTTTCCAGCTAAAACTAATGTGACTATTCAATCCTCCATCTGGAAAAGTCCAATTAAGTCCAGTGGATGCGCAGTCGCCTAATATGATCCCATTTTCGGTGTCATTTTTCCTCTTACTCGTCACGTGACAGAGCTTTTAGTCACTGAGAGATTATAACTCAGAAAGATGGCTATAGATTTTATTAACTATTCATAGTCCTGACTCATGACGCAACAGCCTCTTGGACAGCTGCAGCTCTCTCCCAACACTACGATTTCTACAGAAAGTAGAATAAAGGCAGACATTTTGTTGGGTTTATTACATAAAACCTGACACCATGGTATTCTGCTCCACAGGGACACCTCTCATCTGGTACCGTTAGGAAGTCAGATAGCAGAACTTCACATTTACTGCACAGAAAAGAAGTCTTTGCTCTTCTTTTCTTCTTTTATCTCTCAACTTCAGATTTCGCTTGATCTGCCCCTGCTTTTCCACATCCCCATTCTGTCTGAGCCTTTTTTATTTTCTCTCTTCCTCTCGGAAACTTGTGAAATCCCACAGTTTTCAACCACTTTTGCTATTCTTATCCACAGACTCCCATGACAGTTTTAGTATCATAACTATAGTTAGGAGGATGATAAGAACAGGGTGTTTGATTTCAGAATTGCTGAAATTGTCAATTAAAAACACAGATCGGTTAGAAGTGCGGGGAAATATTTTAACAGGTTTCCCATACATTATCATGAGGGGAATTTCAAAACTTTTCCATGACTTTTCAAGGACCCATAATACATTTTCTATTAGCAAGTGGTTGGAAAAACAATTCCAAAGAAGTAGGGGTGTTGTCTAAAACATAAATAAAACAGAACTACCATTGTAAACTATGTGGAAGGTTATCCATAGGAAAATACAGCAACACTTAATTTAATTTCTCAAATCAAAATTACATTACTTTTCCAAAACTTTCAAGAATTCAACAAATTCTGACTTAGTGCACTTCCGTACAAAATATCTGTAACTTCTTGCCTCGGGTTTGATTAGTGGCTTTGTGGAAATCTGCATAACACCACATCACCACAGGCGGAATGTTAAATACTTAAAAATGTTTGACATTCACTTCCCTCTCTGCTGGAATGTAGCTGCAAATTCATTATCTTTGTTCATTGGGCACCCTGAGGCATTGACTTTTGCATTATGTTGTCCTAGTGAAGCCATTAACGCCGTGTCAGCAAGGCACTCCTCTCTGTCAATGGCTGCACACAGAGGTGGCTATCAGAATTCACATCAGATCAAAGCTCATCGTCTCTGCTTTTGCCTCCATCAGCGGCAGGTGCAGCGGCAGAATCAGCTAGACACTATTCATTGCTGCTGGTCTCACTGAAAAAGAGATTTTCAATCTTATTGGGTCCACTTGTGTGGCGAGACACATTGCAGCAAAAGCGAGATGAATGCACAAACCAATAAAACCTGGAAACTGGGCCAGACAGAAATCCATTAGGCAGTTAGCTGTGCAGGTTGTTTCAATGCTAGTAAGTTGGATTGATTGCATAGTGCGAGTGGATGCGTTATGCTGTTGTGTGCTTTCTAAAGGTGAACAGGCAGATTGTTCTTGCTCCGGAGCTATAACAAATTTCTTTTTACCAGAGCAAGAAAGAGAGACATTTCACTTTCATTTATACCTGAAAGGGCGCAACGGCCATCTTATCGCTACAGATAAAATACACAGGTGGTCGGAAAATTAAGCTTAAGGAAATTAAAGCGAAAAACTTTGACCTTCTGTTCACACAAAGTTCATCAACGAGTCATTCATTTCCTACAGAGCTGAGAAACCAGCAGACAAGCCGATGCCCAACAAGTTTGTCAGCTGTGAAAAGTGAGTCATCGGCCATCTCAACTGCAATCACATTTTTATGCTTCCTAGGTGTTATATCTAAATTCAAGGCTTCAAAGATTTCAGCACTAATTATTTGAAAAACAAAGCTATTTTTTAATACTTTTTTAAATGAAATGCTTTTCTTATTTGTAGCCAGCCATGTTGTTGTTGTAAAGAATAAAAAGTAAAGTAGAAAGTACAAGTATCATCATGCAGCAGTAAAGCCCCCATCAGTGGTATATTATCATGTTATATTATTTTACAACCTGACCAATATAGGATTTTTGAGACCGATACTGATTTTAGAAAAATCCATTGATTTATGATATGGCAATATAATACATTTCTTGTGCATCGATATGACTCAAAGTGCCCAGAAATTATTAATTATTATTAATTGTATTATTATTATTTATAGTATTAAATAATATTTAAAATTATTATAATTGATTATACCATATAAGCAATTCAAGAGATAAAAACTAAGAAAATAAAGAATACATACAATTTAAATAGTTAATAAACATCTGTGCTGTATGTTCAATATCAGACACTATTTAAATAAAGAATAAATACAAATATCAAATGAGCTTGCAACATTTTAAAATCACCCAAGCTTTGTTTTCTGCATTTTATGCTTTCTAAATAAAGTTTTCCATATCAGTTCTAATTGAGCAATACATATGCAGATACGGAGATGTCCATGATAGGCCTATATCAGCCAATAAAATCTGCTGTCAGGCTCTTATTATTGTTGTAAACTGCATTTTAATGTTGTAGCAAAATAAATAATAATGCACCATATACTCTAACCTGTATGTATAAAAGGATAAATGTAGAAAGGAATATATTCTATGATCTACCACTGTTAAGATAAAACTGTAAAATTAAAGGTTGAACCAGCACCAGGGTGGTAAAATCTGTCATATACACACTGTGATGCTATATTTTTGTATTACTTTTTTCATATCTGCTTGAGACCTACAGTGTTTAAATAAAAATATCTCACAGTGTGCACAGATCGAAACATCAAGGACAGGGAGGTAAAGAAAATCCATTTGGGGTTCATTCAAGGTCAATCTTTTCTGCTCAGTGCCGTAACTTTGGAAAGTGAACAGATTCTAGCTAAACTATATGCCACTCAAAGCTCTCTCAACCTCTCTCCTTTATCTGTTTCAACACATACGAGAGCTCTTACTTTCCCTCTCAATAGCTTTCGCCTCTGCCTCGTACTGCAGGACTCTGTGTCCCCTCCGTTCTGGATGCTGACCAATAACACAGTCTCTCGCCCTATAATGCTGATGGAGGGCTTTCTGTGCCATCTGCCAGCTATGTGAATTTTCGAGTGTGAATGCGAGTGCGTCTGTAAGGTTATTTCTGACTAAATGTGGCGTACATTGTGCTGTGTAAAGGCAGGAAGGAGGAAGAAGACAGACGCAGAAAAGTAACACCGCAGGAAAATGTATCATGACAGAGAGAGCGAGACCTGGTGGAGGATAATGATCTTTTTTTTCTGAACCTGCTGCCACTCCTCAAAGTAACAATGGAGAAATGTCATGAGATGTCAGAGACTAGTTTAAGCCTTCCTGCTGGAATCCACTGGGATAATCACGCCACTATTCAAATCTTGGCTTTCAGATCAAATCACATGAGTGCTTCCAAATGAGCTGATTTCCGTTTGTAAAAATGAATTTTAACCAATCCTATCAGTTCTTTGGACTCATCATGAATATTCAGACCTCAGCGAGCTTGAACTGACTTTAGTCTCACTAGGTGAAATGAAATGTTCAACAGCAGACATGTCTGACTGGGCATAAAAATCCACTTTAACACAACGTTAGCTTTTGCAAATAAACAGCACTCGCCTGCAGATCACATGTTGAGTGGACTCTTGATGTAGGGTCTGTGCAGGTTAATATTAAGGTGAAACCCTGCTGGTTATGTCCCCAGAGGAAAATCTGAACAGAAGGCATTAAGCTAAAGAAATCTGTGACTTGCATAAGTATCCCCAGGGAAGAACAGCCTTTTTTCCCTTGCCAGAATGGAAATAGAATCAATGGAGTGTCATTAATGGCAGGACAGGGTGGTATTCTCGGCTGCAGTATTTCACTGAGGAAATGGCTGTTAGCATTATTGCACCACACAAATCACACTGGCAGTTGGCTTAGCTGATGGACAAGGAGCAGCTAGGCTTCAACGATCCCAAGAAATGAATAAGAAATTATATATTAGAAGGGAAGTTCCATTAAAGTCACATTTTCTGAATCTGGTTAAAGATCAGAGAACTATCTCCCAGCCCATATCTGTCCTTCTGTCATTCTCAGAGGTAAAAAATACGAACAAAAGGTAGAATTATGGCACAGAGAGCGAGGAGGATTACATTGGAAGTGACAGGATTAATACAAATATCATGTAACATAAATGAAGAGGAAAGACCATTTATTTCCTAGTTTTCCATAAGGATGGGTGATCACAATGTGCATAATTCTATTTTCCAATAACATATATCATAAAACAGTCGTTGGGCTTTAAAAAAACACAACAACAATTAGAGTTGAAAGGATTTGTCAATTAATTGATTAATAAATCAACAGAAAATGAATCTGCAACTATTTTGGCAAGTGAATAATTGAAAAAGTCAATTTTCTAGTTTGGGCTTATCGACTGTGAGGATTTTCCCACATTTGAAACAACTCAATTTAAACACATTACACGGGCTTCAGAGAAAAATGTGATTTCCCCAGGGATGAATTGAAAGAATAATGGCTGATGAGATGAGCATGATAAAAGTAATCATTAGTTGCAGCCCTAATAACAATTATTTTGATTATTGATTCATCTGCTGATCAATTAATTGATTGGTCTAAAAAATGTAATTTTTCCCATTTTAATTTCCAAAAAAACATAAAAGTCTCTCTTCAAATTAGTGGCAGACTGATTTATTGGACCAATAAATGTTTGTCTCGTTTGTAATTAATGTAATTGTTGTACTTTTTCAGATGCAAAGAAACATCACAAAAAACAACAACAAAATTACACAGTCATTATACATTGGCCCTGATTTCTAAATATCACCATCATCAGCCGATGAAAACCCGACATCGGTCTTTGGATTTTTTGTTTCATCCAATCAACAGTCTAAACTGCAAAGATATTCAGTTTACTGTCACAGAAAACACATAAAAACAGAAAGTGATCATAATTGAATACTTACTTTCTCATTTCAGCTCAACTGTTAATAAATGCTAAGCAAATACAATTAGAAGACAACATATTAAATACCTGACAAAGAGGGTACATCACGTTATTGATGCAAAAGGCGTATTTAAATCAAACAGCGCCATAAAGTTTTGCTCATTAATTTGCAGCATTGGCCAACTGCACTAACAGATATTAAAGTGAAGGAAAATCTGAAATGGCAAATTTATGTCATTATCAATTTAACTCCAGTTTCCATCACAACAATGCATCAAACTGTTATTAAAATATGTCACCATGAGAATCAGCACACCAGATTCTTTGCAAATCCAGCCTTTACAACTCATAATATAAATTCATGTATATTAATAACTAGTAGAGTGTAAATTTGTTGCACACTGCAGAACCCAGCATCTCCATCTTCAATAACTCAATTTCATTTACCTCAATGCACAGGCGAATTACTGGGATTCCAATTACTTATCATATGTTCTCGTCTTGATTTACTGCAAATGAAAAATGAACTTGCATTATAGTTTGTTTATTTTGCTGCTGCAGGCTATGATGCAAAATAGAGGATTTTTTCCCCCCCTCCAAGCATCTTATCAATGTTTGGAGACAGAGGGAGAGATACTCAGCATGTGCGATCGTTCATGCACCCACACACATAGCGGGTACCTCATAAAAGTAAGGCGGCTTAAGAGCCTATAGCTGCTCAGGCATAACACTTTCCATGCATACGGTTTGGAGAGAAGGGAGGTAATGAGTAAAATTACTTTGCTAAATGGAGGGGCCTGGTGCTCTGGAGTATAACACTGTGCAGGGTTCACTTCAGGGGGCACTGCACTTTACTCAGTTCCCTTTCTCTCTGCTGATAGCCAGGATTCAGCTGGGATACTATCAGCAAGGTTAAACAGGTTCTATCACTCACCGGTGGATTAAAGGTAGCAGAGTGGGGAGGAAGGTATTAGTCTGAAATGTCACATGCATATGCAAGCTATCAAAGTATTCAAATAAAAGGTGTGTCCTTAAATACACTATAGCTTACAATTTCATATATGGAGAAGAAAGTCAGTTTTGCTTGATATTAAGTGAGCAGTGGGGGAAAAACGTCATACCAAGTTTTTCCAAAGTTATATTAATATAATTACCCAGAAATATTTAACCATTACTTCCATTGATGATCTGATTGGCGGGACAAAAGACAGAAGGGGACAAAAGCCAGACTGGGGAATAGATAATTGAGAGCATTAACTTCATTGGGCCTAAGCTGATGTAACAGGGGGAGTAATGCAATCATTGGCTTTCTGTAAAGTCCAATGCTCTGTGGGTCTGATTTAAACAGCCACATTAGTGTTTTAAACACAGCTGGACAAGATGGATGGAAACTTAAACATGCAAGTTAATTGATGCTGGCCATAAAGACAGATGATTCATCAACATAGATGTAGATACCATGGAACAGTGGGCAGGAGACTAATATCCTAGATACCAAAATCAATCACACTGAGTCTCAAGCATGTTTCACTTTCAGAGTAAATTGTGTGTGTGAGAGAGATGGAGACACTGTAGAACTTAATCATGTCCCTTCTGAAAGCTAAATAATGACTAATGGCAAATTACTTAAAACATTAAGCTTTAAGGGACGTACATGAGGAAAACTCCATGGGTGATTATGTTAATGAGAGCACATTTCCTCTCTCGGCTGCATCAAAGTGAAGCCTACGCAGGTGGATTGATATTCCTGCTCGGAGCCAGACAAAGCAGAGAGGGCTGGAGGGGTAGAGTGAGGCCGGTCACACTCGTGTGTGCCTAAGTGTGTGTGTTCACATGCGTTTATACGCCTGTCTGTCTGTGTGTCTGTGTGCGTGTGTGTGTGTGTGTGTGTGTGTGTGTGTGTGTGTGTGTTTGTGTGTGTCTGCATTTTTTATCAGGGTCTGATCCAAGTGCCTCCAGATGCTGGTGCCATTTGCTCCACTGCCAATCAAAGGCCCCAGCAGAATGCCAGTCCCTGAGAGCCCTGGTTTACAGGCAGCTTACCTGTATCTCAGTATTACTCCGCTGCACACTGTGCTCTACCCCTGTAGCTGTTAAGTCACACAAAGGGAATATTTTACCAAAGCTAAAGCACCATTTATCAGGTGTAAACAACAGGCTGGGCTGAATTGTGTTTGGTAATGAAAATGTATCATCAGAAAAATATGTGAATGTAAGTTTTTAATCCTTAAGATTTCAGTTAAGTTAAGTCCCAGTGCAACTCAAAATGACACATTCATCAATCTCTGGGGGCAGAACGCACACCATGAGCATCTGGTGCTCAATTTAATGTAATCTTTGTAAATCTGTGCAGCTATGCTTACCAATGTTAATATGTTTTCATTTCTTAATATGCCTGGGACTAGAGGTGTCCCCAAGTTGGAGTTTATGTAGTGGAATCTGTTTGTTCACGTTTTGCAAAAGGTTGATTGAGCGTCAAATCTAAAGGAAAATAGCAGAGCTTGTGTTCATGAGGAATGAGTGGTTTGTGTGTGTGTATTGTTCCTAGTACTGAGACAGATTGGAGAAACATACGGATGTCACTTATTTTAGTGTGTTTGTGGTTGCAAATAAATCTTTCTGTCCTAATTTAATTCCCCCCAGTGTAGCAGAAAGTAGTGAAACGATGCAGAACGACAAAGAGAAAAAGAGCAGAGCTGTTTGTGGCCATCAGCTGTATTTACATGAATTCATATATTAAAAAAATAAATAATGCTCTACATTTTTGTGGGTGCTCTGATTAAAAAACAAAACGTATCCTTTGACTTTGTCATACCCAATCAGTATGAACATAAAATATACTGTCTTTGTACATTTTTTAAATGTAAATATATGTCAAAAAGGATCATGAAATTCTGTTTTATTTATATTTGAATTAATGTCCCAACTTCTTTGGAATCAGGGTTGTAAAATCAGACATACAGCACTTTCATATAGCCTGAATAATATGATCTGTTGCTTCATAACCACATTTTACTCTGATGATTGGCAGTCGCATCAGGTTCCTCAGATCAAATCATTGAATATTCAATTATGCAGGGTCACCCCTACCCAGGGCTGAATTATCTGCTTTTACATCATAACGTGACATTTGAATCTTGTTCAGTACTTGTACTTCAGTACAGCATGCAAAGCTTTCTGTGAATCCCTTGTGCAAGTACTACTGACAATGCAAACTACTAATCAGTAAGGTAATTAATGAGTGTTATGGTGATAACAATGAAAATCTTGAGGATTTATACTTTAAATAAATTGTTTCTAAATACAGAATGAACCCATATCAAGCTCTTTCCAGAGGAAACGTGTTGTCCATGTGTTATAAGAACAAGACACAGCATTATACATTTATCATCATAGAGGTCAAATGAGCTTCTGCAGAGATAATGGCTTTTCTAAAAGGTATGGCATGCCATTACATTAGGTGTCTATAGGTCAGGCTTATTTCACATTATAGGTTAATGGAAATCACAGCAACAGAGCACGGCAGCTGTACTTTTTGATGCCAATGATACACCTTATCCAACAACAAAGACAGGGTGAGACAAGGAGGGGGTGATGAGATACTGACACCATATTTGACGTTTACACTCATAGAGTTGTTGTCCAGTGGATGTCTTAGTGAAAGCCACCTGATCGCAGCACATAAGACACATAGAGCTACTGGTGTTACAAAATATATCTTGTCTGCTGACCTGCACCTATTATAAACGTTCATCCATCTCAAAGAACTATTTTCTCTGTTATATTTCAAAGCATTGACTCAAAACCAGCAATAAATAGAAAGAGAAATTCAAGGAATGAAGATAGAACAATAAACGGCCTTAACGTACGTCATGGAGAAATGCATCCGTCCCAATTGCATTGCTGATTCTGGCACAGATTAGCATAGCCTGTAAAGAATTACTGATATCACTAAAACAGGCTATACTAATTAAAGCCAGAATCATCAATTCAGATCTTCGGACACCTCGACCCCTAAGAATGGAGGAGAAGTTTGGTTCCAAGCAGAGCTGAAGTTGGAAATGAATCAAACGTTAGCATCAGAAGGTCAGTAGATGAATGGGAGATAAAAGAAAAGCACATGAGAAAACAGAATGCTTCTTTTGTATGAAAATGTGATGTTAAATTTGATACAATACTTTCATTACATATTATACAAACAACGTTATTTTCCACCTTGTTAAGGGGGAAAAGGGATTTTTAAACAGATTTCAGATCGCTCAAGCCGGGTGTTGGAAGTACTTCCAGTTTGCAAATCCCTTTTCCCACTGTGAGTGTTCAACACATGGTGCATTTGAGTTCAGAGCAGCCCAGGAGCAGCGAAGGGGTCCACAGGACAGATGTCCCCTCGTCCGTTTTAAGCAGTCTTTATCTGTGAATTATACCACACACAATGCATCACCCCAGGACCAGCTTCTCAATGATACCCTGGATATAATGGATGGCCTGGTGAAAAGAGAAATGAAGGGAACATAAAGAAAAAGGAGAGGAGTGGGGAGGATGCTCATGTGAGACAGAGAAGGAACAACCAAGGAGAGATTTAGAAGGGTACAATATGACAGAGAAGAAATGAACAGAGAACTGCGTTTTTGAGATAAGGAAAATATACATTCTGTTTCAGCTCATGAACAGGTGGTGCAAAAATGCTGCAGAATTTCCCACATAGAGAACAGACAACAATGACTGAGTCAAAAGCTTCTCTAACAAAGATGTTTTACCGGCTTTGGCTCTCAGACTTATATGTCAAAAAGATGACGTTCCCTGTGTTTGCTTTGGTTTGCTCTCTGAAACCTCTGTGAATAAAACACCATCTGTTTGTCAGAATTGTCCAAAGAAAAATTAGCACTCAAGATGCTCAGCTCAGAAGTCTCAATCCTTTACTGTCCCTCTGTGGCCCAGATAATGTGGACACTGTAATAATTTATCCTCATAATGAAACAGACCTAAGATACAGTGTTCAGCAGTTACAGTGTACAGATTCATCACCACACCATTATGACGCATACCATGATTACTATCACTGACTGAGAATTCCTGAGGGGTTGTGTAAACCAAAAAACTAAACTATCATGACAGAAGGCCAAAGTCCAAAAGGAAAAAAGTCTGTTTACTCTTGTTCAAGGTTGAAAAGGAGCAAACACACTGTGTTGGTGGTGTATTTGTTAATTAATTGGAGAGACGCTGGAAGGAATTTTTATTTGTAAAGATTAGAAACATTCCTGCCAAAAAAACACATATTTTACTTTGAGATTCTTCTTGTTTGTTCTTTTGCCAGTAAATTTAAGAAGATATGTGGATAATAAAGGAAGTAAAAACTTATATACATTGAATATAATTTACAGGTGCCACTCCTTCTCATCTACACAGTTTGGTTTAGCACTAAACATACACCTGTTAACATGATCAAAATGACAATGCCAGCATGCTGATGATTAATAGGTGATGTTCACCATGCTCACCATCTTAGCTTGCATGCTAACAATTGTTGATTAGTTAATCCAATACTCAGCATTGTATCAGTCAGATACTGGCCTAGATAATTGAAATGGATATTGTAAAAAATCCATCAGTCTAAACTGAGCGACATGCCGTAGAGAGAAAAGTGCCACAAGTTACACAGATGAGTAGCTATGTGAACAAAGTTTTAACAATAATGGCACTCTGAGAACAATACAAAAAGGATGTGTTGTATTTTACTTCTCAGTGCACTTAAACAACGCATTAATGGCTGTTTCCAGTTTTTCCTTGAAGAGCAAAGGATACGGATCAGGTGAGCCATGAAATATAATAAAAAACTATGTTTTTACGATTATTCCGACACCACATGACTGCAGCACAACTGCCCTATCTTGAAATGTTAAGCAAATGGAATATAAATTTGTGTATCCGCCCGTGTGATTTGTATGATTTCCAAAATTTCACGGGTTCTGCCTTGGACCATGTTACACACCATCACCAAGTTCTCTGAAAAGTGGGCCGGCTAGTTTTATGTGATCCTGCTGACAAACAGAAACCGCAATGAAAACATATTCTACTTGCTGGAGTTAATAAAAAGAAGCATCATTATTGCATAAATGCATGACTGTATATTTGTTCTGTTTGTATTGATGTTTTTAGATGGCTACATTTAGCAAAGTGCATCCATACGAATGTAACAGCTTGATGGTGTCAGATCACTAATAGCATCAGAAGTTTCTCAAAGTATCGGACATGAAAAAGTGGCCCATGTTAGTTTATCTCTAAACACAAAGTACAGCTGTGATGTTGGGAATGCTATTAGTTTTGCAGGTATGTGGTCATAAAACAAAGTAATGGACATATAAAGATTTAGTTTTGTTGATGGCGCTTGAGGGAGACATGAATGTCTGAGTGAAATCATAGTAAAAAAAAAAAAAGTATAGCAAAACATTTCATAGTTGCTGAGGGATTTCATTTAAAACCAAATGTTAACAACATGGTATTGCAAGAGAAAAAGTTAGTGGAATATCAAAGCTGTGGATTCATCCACTGGAGACTGTAAAAGTCTGTTAAAAAATTTCACAGCAGTCCACAGTAGCTGTTGAGTAATTTCAGCCTGGATTAAAGTGGTGAAACCAGCCGACCGACCAGCACGGCCATCCCCAGAGCCATGCCGCTACCATTCAATTTTATCGTGCTGCAAACTTTTATTTCCCTCACAGTTTTATCGATCCAGCAGTGAAACACCAACAATGTTTGTTCTTGATCAAACAGAAGCAGAGAGGTTGGCGAATTGAAGTCAAGAACATGCTACAAATTGATATGGAAAAGAAACAGAAATAAAGCTTAAAAATCATAATTTTTTTATCCCGCTCCCTCAAATAATAAGCTGTTGCTTGGAATTGTGTACTACCAGCTTGTGCTGGCCTGTTCCAGTCAATAACTTTTAGTGCGAGAACAACACTTTCAGTGTGATGGAGTCATTCAGAGCAAATACAATTTAATTAAGTGTTCTGACTATACAGTGATCTTGCCTTTAAATGGACTGCTTAAACGATTTTTTCTCTGTGTATTTAAGTGCTGTTAACAAGTTTTTTGTCATTTTCCTGCTTTTACTTAACAAAACAAGTGAGGTTCAATTGGACTATTAAGCTTATGGAATAGGTAATTTACCTTAAGTTACATTACATTGTCACATAAAGATAAAAAAAAATATAGGTAGTTTTGATTTGGTTCCACGGGTTGTTATTTTAGTTTGAACACTTTTAGTTTCCAAGTTATTTTGCCAGTCAAGAAATATTTCATGTTTTGTGAATATAAAAAAACACCAGCTTAGTCCATGACAACCAACAGAAGGCAATGTGTCCATTAAAATTCCTGGACGGTCTTGTGAGAGGGGATAGCTATAGGTTGTATTAAATATTGCAAACATGGACGAAGGTTAGACTACATCGCTTCCACCGATGCATTCCACGCCTGCAGAATAACATGTCTACAGGTTGACTGAGGAGCTGCATGAATCGAAAGCCACCACATAAAAATATATTTATGCCACAGGAGAAAAGTTGGAGAGATACATCTGGACACTGTCTCCAACAGGTATGGGACTGTGTGTTCTGGCAGCTGAAGTGGGGAGGATAATAAAACAAGGGAATTTTGTGGAGGGAGGGGAAGGAAAAAAGGGAAGGGAGGTGGGTGGGGGGGTGGGTAAAGTTGTATTTGTGTAAGATTTCTTTAAGTGCATACATTCCCCTTTTGCTTTCACTATGGGGATAATGTAAGGAAACTGATGTAATAATCATAACATAAAAGAGGGTGTTGGTGGAAAAAGGCTGTTGGGACAGCTGTTTCTTACGTCCACGTACTTAAATGTTCCTGTACACATATTGAACAACACTTAACCTGCAAATGGGAGCTGAAACATATTCACAGTTAGGACCTGGCAGGGAGGAACAGCAAAGGATTAAAAAAGGAACTCCTACATCATCAGAGCTTAGGGAAACACTTCTGAAGGTGTTGTGATGCAGCTGTAAATGAGAAAGGTCAGACTGAGGAGGAGAGGCAGAGAACAGTTATAGGGGACACAGTTTATATGGTGCAGCTCTAGATTTCTAAGATAAAAGTGTGGTGATAAAGTTGGTATGTTTCCTTTGCTTTGCTAATGAAGTCATAGGTATTCCAGGACATGGAAATATGAAAGCTAGTGAAGTTGAGGGTAGGAAATGAGTACTAGTAGTATGGCTTTGTGTTGACCAAATCACTTTCGCACTAACAACAACAATCATCTGGTTACTGAATCGAATTGCAGAGATATGTGAGCCTTGCAAACTTGTTTATTTCTGTTGTCATTTTATATCGTTTTCATAGCTGCAATGTTTATAGACATATAGTAAAAGATGGTGGTCTGATGTATCTGACATTTTTGCTTTTATCATGTATGTTGCTTTCGCTTCCACTTCCGCTCCCTCCCACTTCCGTCAGGAGTGATGATATTACTGCGCCGAGTCGAAGTGCTCCCAAGTGCTATTCCGCCATACATTATAGTTATCCTTTTTATCCGATTCGAAAAGCGCCACGTTTTATTTTGTGTCGCCATACTTGGTCGTTTAACTACTCGTGTAGCTGTATTTAAATAGGGAAAACGTGGAGGAGTTTGGTCGCTTCTAACTGTCCATCTGTTTGGGTCCTAATGAATGAACTGGGCTAAGCTAAGTGCTAGCCAAGTAGCTCCGCGCGCCAGGGCGATTGAGTGCACGCATTGAGACGCAAGAGGTCTGTATCAACTCGTCTTACTTACCCGAATAACATGTTTTAATATGAAAAAACGGTGGAGTGTTCCTTTAAGTTTACATGTGATAAAAAAATGTTTTGATGATGAAGCCGAATATTACTGTACAATATTCTGGTTTATATAAGCACATGAACTACTGCAGACTAGTCTCTGAACAGGTCTAACGCAGTCAGAATGTGCATCAACAGATCGTGTTATATACGCCACAAGTAGAGTCTAATTCCGTGGGACCTACCTAATGAAAGTGTTGATTTATGAGTTATGAAAGCATCAAACTCAAATTTATTATAGATTAATAACATAACAGATCCAGTTGTGATTGGTTCTGTAGAAATATATCAGGCCTACAGGGTGCACAGCAGCACAGAAAGGACAATAGAGCTTACGGTTCCAACAAGGTGATGCAATTAAAAAGAAGTGTCTGAAAGGTGTAATAGGACATTAAAGCACAGGTACAGAAGCTTAGAGCTGAGAGTAGGGTGAGATTTTTTTCAGCAGGAAAACTCGATCACAGGAAAGAAAGATGGCTGTGGAGCAAACATATCGAGAGAAAGAAGCAGCAATTTGAGCCAAAGCTGCTTCTGGACAAAGCAGTCAGTAGATGAGCTGGTGAAGTGCAGGAAAGGGATTTGGCTAAAGGGTAGTGCAATATGGAAAGAAACCAAATTAGATTCATTATGTCTAACATAATATGTGCCATCATCGCCCCAAACCTCAGTGGGTGAGTGAGTGAGGTTAGTTGAGTGTGAGTATGATCAAGGATAGTTATTCAAGTGACAATCAACAACAATCACTAAAAAAACAGTTGCAACAAATATGTAGCCACTCACAAAGTGTTTGTTATTATACGTTTTTTAAGTGTTCAACTTATTTGATCCATGTCTTGTATGCTTTAGTGAGAATGACAAAGCATTCAGTCCTGACATGACAGCACCTCTAGGCTCTGACACCAGAATAAAAAGTCATCAGAAACAGCTGTGGGTGTGCAGCTCTGCAGCTGTGGCACTTTCCCTTTCCTTAACACCCATGACTTCTTCAATCTGTCCCCGGAGGCGTCACCTCAAACCCAAAGGGCCGCAGCATCTCAGCACCTCTGTGTTTGTGAAATTTATCACTGTCCCCTAAAGCTGTTCATACACAGGACGCATACACAAACACCACTGCACAGGAAAGAATGTGCTGGAAAAGACAGATTTCTGGCTTTGAATAATACACGGTCATAACAAGGTGTCCCAAAAAGCAGCATGTAAGTAAAGCGATTTTATTTTCAACCCTGTCTCCGACAAATAACATTCACATTCAATTAAACTGCATTCTCAGTTAAGTTTTGAGGGAAATGCATTTTCCACCAGATTACTGTCACAGTGTTAGACACATGGTTGATGTTGTGAATTTAAACAGGTTTAGTAAAAGATCATTGATGTTAAAGTATGTTAAAACAAGTGAATAATAACTCCGTCTCCTGGATCAAAGTCCCAGGCTTGTTTGGGGACTTCTATCCTCCCCAAGCTTCTCCCTATGCAAAGTTACACAGACTCTGATTAGAAATGTATTTGTGAAAATACCAAAATAAAATAAAATAAATATATAATAAAATATGTTGCATGGGAAGTTGGGAACGCAACTTTTTGGGAGGCCAGACTGTTTCTTTTACTTAAAAACATTCTGATTTAGCAAGATCGCCTTTGCTGTAACAACTGTGTAATCAGATTAATCTTATTCTCTTGGTGCTCAGTGATCAAACTGAATTTGCAAGTATAGACATACTTAAATTGTGAGATATTCCTAAGATCTCCAGCCTGTAATATACAGTATGCAATTGACACTATTCAACAACTAAACAGAAGGATGAAATGTCACAAGTCAATCAGCAAGATCACCTACTAGTCACTCAGCTAATCACTAATCAACAGTTGTATAAATGCTATTCATTGTATTCATTGTAACCCATGTATAGCTGCAAAAATGTTCCAATGAGTTCTGTTAAAATACTCAAACTGTTGCAAAAATACAGTTTGATTAATGACCAAGAGAATGACAGAGTCGCACAAAAACTGCACAGCAGCCAACTGTTTCCAAGAAGACGTATTGACACACAGACAGCAAAGAGAGTCAAGGTTAAAGGGCGAGAAAGTCTGTTTCTAAACTCTGCATCTATTTCAGCAACATTTTGTTGCATAACTGCTGTGCTTCTCAAGTGCTACAACTGGTTAAAAACTGTATTTTAACTTCAGTGCTGGAGACAGAGAGGCTGTCTAATCCTGTCCAAACGTTCCTGTTCCAACAAATCTGAACAGACGCTCATTTAAAAATATCAAACGCAGCAAAGCAGTTCACACACTTACACTGGACAAAATATCTGCTAAAATATATTATATAAGGGTTTTTTGGAATATGTTGAATTGGTATAATAATATGTTGGGAATGCTTGTTTGAATAAATTGTATAATTGCTTGTTCATCCTGCATCAAAAATGTTGCTTTAGTAAAAGTAAGTAAGTATAATCCAGGAAATGTATTTCAAGTACAAAATGTCTCCCGTAACTGCTATACTATTATATCATTATATTATTATTATATTATTATGACTTGTGCATTTATGTAGGACCATTTCATAGTTCAAACTCTACATATGGCTGCTTTTCCTTTGAATAATTGTATTAATTGTATGTATGAGTAATAATGTTGAGGTTTGGACTCGTAGATATACAAAATGGTTGTGGGTAAAGTGACAGCATGTCTTACTATTTTCACTCATTTACAAACCAAACAACCAATCGGTTGATGGAAAAATAATCAGCAGATGAATCCAAAATGAAAATAATTTTAAAAATGAGCTCCACCTTAAGACCCAACAAAATTGTGCTTTAGTGTAGACCTCATTTAGAATTCGATGTGCTGCTGCAGTATTTAAACATAAAAACTTCAACAGATACTAAATATTTAATATCTTGGATCAAGATTTGGGCCAAAAAACATGATTAGTTCATTCCTAGAGAACACACAGCTGCTTACACACATTTAGCTGAATTGAATAAAGATACTAATTCACAGCAGGAGAGTTTTTAACAAGGCTGAAAACAAACATGAGAGTGTTTCAAAACTCCCTAATCTTGCTACAATTTCATCAGAACACTATAAGGACTTCAGCAGAGTTGTGTGTGCGTTATTATGTATGTGTGTATTAATGGACGCCTTATATCAGAGACTTCCTAACTTAGCCAAGGCTTATTCCATAATTGCGAGTATGAGCCCCTGAGAACTGCAGAATACTTAATAGGTTTTAAAATGTTTGAAGTATCATAATGCAGAACCGTGCTGCCTAATGAAGTCCCACTAGAGTGGTTTCCCTCACTGTAACTCACCTTTTCATTCTCGCGAACATTCCATCAGTTTGATTTTGACAGACATGGTTGAAATATCCAGCAAGAAACAGCCTACAGATCATGACAGAGGCTGACAGAATATCTTAGCTTGTGGCGTTATGTACAAAATGTACAAAATCTATATGTAGGAATGATCAATTGGTCGACCATATAGAAATGAGCAAAAAAATAAAGATTTCTTCACTCTTCAATCGCTCTTGCAGAATGAGATCACTACAATTTATTATTTTCTTCACCAGCAGGTAAAAGTAAAACTGGACTCCAAATATGGCAACAAAGGATCAGGTTCTACAACCCTTTTCCCCCCAAAGATTTACAATGCATTTCCTTACTGGTCCTTCGTTATATCCAATCCCAAGTAAATTTCAGAATAACTACAGAAATGTTCTGCAAACTAGATAAAAAAAAAACATATACAAAAGGACATTGCTGCTGCATGTATTGTTGTTTCCAACTAGAAACTATTGTTCACTAAGCTACAAGAAGTTTCTGGAATATCAACGCAGTCCTTCAATTGTGGGTTTCGGATAAACAAAAAAGCCTTATATTGGGTTTTTTCACTTTGCTTGAGGATTTCTGGCAAATCGCTGTTGAAGAATTGTAGAATGAGATTGCTACAATTTAGTCTCATTTCTGCAGGAGATAAAAGTAAGAGTGGACTACAAATATGGCAACCAAGGGATCAGATTCTATAACCTTCCCAGAGATTTTCAAAGATCTTCAATGCATTTCCCTACTGGTCCTCCGTTACATGGGATTCCAAGTATATTTCAGAATAACTACAGAAATGTTCTGCAAACTAGATTAAAAAAAACATACAAAAGGACATTGCTACTGCATGTATTGTTGTTTCCAACTAGAAACTACTGTTCTTTAAGAAGTTTCCCTGAATATCAATGTAGTCCTTGTGGGTTTTGAATAAACAAAAAAAAACTTAAATTGATGATTACAATCTGCCACTAAACATCATGAAAGTCCAATAAAATCTAACAATGTAGCCATGAGCTGAAACAGATAAGATGGAAGAGGCGTAGGACAAACACATTACTTCAGACAGGTAATCATATTCCAAGAAATGAGGTGACAGAAACGGTTTATCTGTGCCTTCCTACACTCACATGCCTAAGTGTGCTCGTCCATGTCTGTTGTATAACATCGCCTGAGCCTCCTTTTACTGAGAACCCAAATTAAATGCATGCTGACTGAATTCTATGCAATGCTCGAATGCTTTTAACCAGTCCTGCTGTTGTAGCCACACTCACAGATATTCTGCGGGGCAAACTGTAAACCCACTGAACTTTGTGTGGAGTAGCAGTATTTTTACACTGTACATATGCCCCATTTTGTTCAATGACAAATGAGCTGTGCCTTTGGCCAGTTAATACAAATTATTATTTATTTATTTTTATGTTTGCTTGATTTTAATGTTTTTTGTGCTAGTTTTACTTACATAGATTGCATTGATTATAGCCCGGGGTTCTCTTCTCTCTTATGAATGCATGTCGACTATCAATCATTGCTTTAGTGAGAACCTGATTTCCATAGAGAGGCAATCTCGCCAAAGGCTACTTCATTTAATAGTAACTTTTTTAGGGGAGCTGAAGGTAATATTTTATCACAGAACAAGCTTTGCAGCACGTTGTAGTAGTATCACACAAAATCAGCCATATGTCTGTTCTACTCAGGGCTATGAATTGTACTATATTTAAATAGGGTTATAGCTTCGGAACTCTTTCCATTTATTCAGAAAATATGGACTACAGTGATGGAAAAAGCTTTTTTATGTGTGTTCGGGACCACTCATGAGCAAAATGTTTGAGGCAATGATTATAACTAAGGAATAATGGACAGCCAGCAGGTCATTATAATGAACCCTGATAGGGTGATTCTGGACCATTTGGCTTTACATTATCCATTGTATTACACGGCAACTCACTACAGATAGACATAGATTTTTTTTATTTTTAATTATTTTTTTGCTTCCACTAAAGAGTTAGATTCTGCTGTTGGAACAGTTTCAATACGATAAACTCCTTTTAAGCTTATTTGAACAGAATGCATGCAGCACATGATGTAGACTTTTTGGCCAGAAATTTTCAAAGTCTGCTAACATTTTCTTTTCAATGACATAGTCTACTTTAGTCTAGTTTACTTTACGTCTGTCTGTTACAATTTTTATTGATTTCTCTGTCGTCCAGCTCTTTGTGTCCTTCTGTCCTCTTTTTTGCCATTTCTTTTCATAGCCATTCGTCATGACTTGAAAGTTTTGTGTTTTCCAAATATATTCAAATGAATATTAGAAATATCTTCCACGGAGTTTGTTTGATAGTATAACAGAATGTGCCCATAGTAATATCGGTCAGTAGAATGCTGTAACTGACCAATCAGAATGTTCAACAATATGTAATGAATAAAGCATAAACTACATAATAAAAATATAAAATATTCCAACAAAGGTACTATTTTCATTTGTTGTCTCTATATTTTCACCCCAGTTGAAACCAGCCCATTTCATGAGCTGTACGGTTCATGTTTTTGGCACATGATAGAGTTAAATCACAGGAACACGTGACCTGGCAGCCAACATATAGGCATCCAGATCCTAAGTGGCAGTCCAGGCCGTACAGCACAAATTCCAGCCTCTCCATCTCTGGCTCTGGCACATGGATCCATTTCAGCTCCTGAGGACCAGCCTGCCCTCTTCCTGTAGTGCTAATACATCGCCTTCAACATCACTCCAGAGGTTCTTATTTTAAATCAAACCACTTGTTTCAATCAAACCGCACATGTGCTGCGTTCATGCAGCAAAGCCAACATTATCTCAAGCCCTCCATTTCTCTGGGCCCCTAATCACACTGCACATTATTACACACCAAATTATTATTAGTAGCTGCAGTTGAAGTCGGATTAGTGTTTTGGTATTGTGGTCCTTGTTGTAAGACTATTATCATTATTATGTTTGTTTATTTTTGTCGGTCTTGCGTGCGCTGATATTTACTTTCCACAGGTAATAAGTTACAGATGGTTTGCATCCCAACGCTGAGGACTGCTTCCCTATATGGCCCTCTGCTTATGCTAATAACAAACTGCCTGGAATGTGCATCCAAATTAAGATCAAACATGATTCACCAACGTTTTCACATGGGTACTTACTATTTAGTCGTCTCCAATGGCTTTATGGATGAGTCACAGGGTTTTCTTGTATTTCTTGTTTTTAGATTTCAAAATAAGTTTTAAGAATAAGTCTAAAAGAGTGTCTTTTAGCCCAACTGAACACTGAAAAATACATTTCTAAGCAACCAAAATGTTACGGATAAATTTGATTAACTGAAAACACACTCGAAAAGGATCAAGGGTTTGAAGGGGAAAACACACAGTGCACTGTTGTAGCAACCGGTCCATCAAAGGGTAACCCCGCCCTAAAGCATACCATTGCTTTATCGTCTATTTGACTCCAAATGAGACCAATATTTACAAAATGAACATCATGTTGTATTGAAGATCACTTTTAACCATCAACTCATATTAAGAATGTTTACTGAAGTGAGAAATCAAGAAAGACGGCTCATTTTAGGCTCATTTTCCTATTGAATTACATGCAATCTGACTTTTTTTTGCAACCAGTGGAGTCGCCCCCTGCTGGTCATTAGAAAGAATGCAGGTTTAAGGCTCTTTGTTCAGGCCCAGATGTGCTGCTTGGTATTTATCAGCAGTTACTTCCACAAAATACCCAATTTACTCTTGTCTGACTAAAGTTTATGAAACGCTGCAATGCTCAGGAATTATTGAGTCTTTTTCCAAAACTAAAATTATACATTTGGGAGATTTTTATTAGTTTTGAAAGATTAAAGTCTTCAACAAGAACAAATGGGATTGGAGCTGAGTGCCACAGAAGTATTGAGTGCTTTTTGGTCTTTTTAATGGAATTATATTGAAAGATATAGCCATCCCCGCTCTTTTAGACAAAAGAATTGAGACAATATAAGAACAATCGATAATGGGGTGATGTAGTTATTGTGGTCACACATGCAGTGTGGCTATGGACTGCATTTATTTAGAGCTTTTCTATCTTAACAGGGCTAGATGTGTCATCATGAAAGGCAAACATGCAAGGACACAATTTAAGTCTTAAGTGACTGATCGTTACCCATCATGGGGACTTTTTCATACACATGCTCACAAACACACACATGCAAAGGCTTATTGATCCCATTGAAGGTAATTTCAGATAATTTCTTTTTTTTGCTTGAAGGGTTATCACTACTTAGGCAAAGGGGGAAATGGAAATTCTTAAGCATAGATGACTGGATCAATGCTTCAGGGAGGACAAAAAGGAAAAAATCCACATTCATTTTTTTCTTTTTAAATCAGCCCCAAGAAAAATTACAGATAATGTGTTCTGTTTGGACCTCATTTAGATGTCTAACATGAAAATTAGCAAATGTCTTGGGGCTGCACATCCTGTTAATATTAACAAGGAGGCAGTGATGGTGTCATTTGTGAACACAAGGGATTTTCAGACTCTTAACTCACCAAATGTTTTGGGGAGGTGAAGTGTCTGGAGGTCACCTTTCAGCGGCGTGCCTTTCGGTGTCCATGCTGTCTACTGGGGGTGCACGATTATCCTCCTCTGACCGGATCATGGCGTCTGGAAGGCAGACAGGGAACAAGGGGGCAGAGGGAGAAGGAGAAGAAAGGAGAGAATGAGTTTAAGAGGATGAATCCAAATTAGGAAGTGGAACACCTATAGCTCACTGAAGGGTAAGCTTCAGCTGGTGGAAAAGACAACGTATCACTATAATTTAAGACGAAATGACTTCAGAAAACATACTCTTTCTCAAAGTAGAGCTGAAGGTCTTGCATAAGCAACTGATTCGTATACCTTTCATGTGTGTTGCTGCCAAACAGCTCATATTGCTCTCTACCTCTCCAGCTGCAGCAGCGTTAAAATCTTTCTTTATGCAATATGTTTTAATCAAGGATCTACTTGAGTAGTGTAGCTACCATTCCCCACTGGATAATATCTGTCAAAGAGAAGAATGGCATGTCTTCATGTCTCGGGAAGTGTTCATGCCTTATATAGTCTTGGTCTAGTAGAGTTGCCTGCTGCACATAGCTGGATTTAGCCACAGGCTAAGGAAGCAGACCTTATGAGAGCTCATTAAAACAGTCTTCAAGTCTGAAGAGACAAATATGAATGTAATACAAAAAAATGAGCTTGCCATTAAAAATAATCAGAAGTAATGGAGCCGTTCCCAGACTGAAAAAAGCATTTATTAAAAGCGGAAGTCATAGCTGGCTCAGATGAGAAAAATAAAAAAGGGTGACTGAGTGGACGACGGTCAAGGCAACAGCTTTGTACTAATATTCAAACAGTGCACAAACGCCTCCAGTGTTGTGAAACAGATGAGCCCGTTACTCCCCTTTCCGTGTTACACTTACAAATTACACCTCAAAGGTCAATCGAGGAAACATTTCTCTTCTAATGGGGAGATAGATGACATTTCGGGGCTAGGAGGAGTGACATACTTGATTATTTTCCCTGGCTGCGTGAAGACCAAACTAATTTAAATAAAAATCAACAACTGTTTTCTTGCATTTTATAAAAGGTATTCTAACAAGATGAAGTATTTCATCTTCATACGGATGACCTGTCTTGGCCTATCTGCTCTGAATTTTAGCTGAGTCTGCAGGGGCGTTCTGAACTGAGCCATAAAGAAGACTGAATGAGACAATTACCATTTTCAAGTTTCCACTTTAAATCTGCAACCCGGCTTGACCCGAGTCTCAATTTGCATGAAATACCCTTTGAATGAGGGGGCTTTTCCCACAATAATATGAAATGGTAATTATCCAGATAGAGTCTGAATGTGAATGTACAATAGCTCATTACCAGTTTGAAACAGAAATGTGTCATACATTACATGTGAAGGCCACTCCTTTAAAGTAACAGATAAAAGGTCAAGTAATTATATAAGCTTTAGTTCCCAGTTTCACAGAGAATAACTCTGAAGAAGAAAATCCTCAAGTGCTGTTTTTTTACAGAGAAACTGTGAGGAATAGGAGACGAAATTCTTGTTTAATCAGTCAACTTTTGTAACATGTGAGAATGTCCATCCATACACTGAGCATCTGGGAGGCACAAGGGCAAATCACACAACACTGTAACTATTCCCTGCAGGCAAAATAAGATCTACTGTTTGGGAGGTAGCAACAGATCTGCTCCCACAACATGGTGCATGTTTGAATCTTTGACAATGTTGGGATTTCAGTTGTTTTGCACCATCTGTTTGTAATCCCATGACTGTGTTTGGGTTTGAAGTTAGGAGTAAAGGCTGATTTAAAATTATGTTTAATCCCATTCAAGCATATACAGAAGAAACAGTGAGAAATAAAATGAATAGCAGTGCCAAACAGAAAAAAACAACAAACACTAAGCAAATCAAACGTAAAGTGAAGACATTAGGCATTGGTCGCTGTCTGTCATTGTCTGTTATGAGTGTTGACTGTGGGATATTAATGCAGGCATAGTTTCCAGTGTCTGCATGCTGTAATATTTCACCAGAAATAGTATGTAATTTGCATATTATTGGTTTCAAACTACAATTTCAGACATACTAAAAAATCCCTCCAAAAACACCCACTCATTATCACCAATAAGCCCCTTAGCTTTCTGTTAACCGGAAACGTATAAATATGCAGCATCAAATAGCACTCTATGCAAGCTGTTTCATGGTTACTTGAATATATGGATACATGGAGAAATATGTGCCCATGCAGTTTATAATGAGGCATATGGGAAATATCTGATTATGCTAACCTAGGTGAAGTTACTATGAATGTGTTGTGAATGTGAATGTGTTAGTTTAAACCGCAATTATCGAGTGCCAGGTCAGATGTCTTAACCACATTACATTTTTCTCTCTTACTCTAAGATAAGATATTAGCAAGCTCACATTTGTCTGCTGCAGTTAGCTATGTAACTGTTACACCTGCCAGTTATTGGGTGTAAATATTTATAACTTAGCTCAACATAACAACTAGTTGTTTCTCCAAACTGCTTTAATGTTGTGATGCTTTAATTTCCACTTACTAAGTCATTCTGTTATAATAAGGCCAAGTATGAACTTTAAAAGAGTTGTTAAATCTCTGCATGTATTATGCAACAGTAAAATTTGGAGGCAGGTGAAAAGAACCACCTGGTGACTGCTTGTGTGTTAAAGGAGACACACAGGAGTCTCCTCAGGCCAAACCTGCAGCACAGAGCCACAGTGGGAACAACTAAAACTTGATAGGTTGAATTAAACAGAGCAAATCTCATGACATTTTCACTCACAGCCCCACTTCTCTATTCCTCATAAACGGAGCCGCTTATCTCACCTAGCTACGGTCCAATATAAATCTACGAGCAAAGCTCTTCAAATTTATTGGCCGAAAATACATTGATATCACCTTTCAGCGACTGTTTATCCTGTCCTGCGAGTGCAGCAAAGCAAGAGCAGCTACACAGAAAAACTGCCCTTGATTAATGTCTTCTGGGATTTATGTTATATGACTCAAATACCCAGTGTCGGTTTGATTTAAGAGCTGCGAGTTCTGTTAGGGCATGATAAAAATATGGCTCAAACTTCATTGAATGCCTTGGCAAAAAGGGTTAGAATGTTTATCGAGTCTGCTTCTGATATTAACCAACAACGGCTTAACCTTGAAGCAAATACTTCATCCCACCGTGGTAACTGCTACAAATGACTCAGTATCTAATCACCTGCAGGTAAGGGCTTTACAAGCGCCTCTGCGCCTCGGCGAGTGTCTTACAAATGGCTTTTTTTGTGATGAAGTGATGGTGTGGAGGAGTGTATATTGTCTCCAGCTGTAACTCTGCATACAGGAATGTGTAGGAGCAAGGCAGTTTGTGTGAGAGGGAGAGAGTCAAAAAGACAGACATACAGAAAGACAGCGAGAAGAGGACATAAAGGGTGTGTTTCTTATGGTTGAACTGCAGTTGAGATGCAGCCAAGGTCATCCTCTTACTTATGACATACATGGAGCCAGACTGAGCCTCTCACTTGGACGCTCTCCATCTGCTCCCACTGATAAGACCGGCTACTTCATGTGCAGACAGAAATCACAGCTCCGTATTGTGTGGATTTAGTGTGATTAAAACCATATTTAGACTTTCCTGAATCCCAATAAAGAAGACAGAAATCTCATATACGGTATACAGTATATGATCTGTGTTATACATTTTATGGAATTATGTTTTTACATTATCCAAAAAGTTTCCAAAGAAATGATCAAGGACACACTCACATCACATCATATCCTCTTTGTGTATGCGTCAGCATTGTGGTTGTGTGCCAGAAGTCGTCATAATTTGACCTTTTATTAGGTTTTACACCATATTTTTTATGATTTATTGTTTGTTTTCAACTATATATTTTAACCGGATGAAGGATTTTAGTCATTGGACATCTGGATCTTAACTTATCAGAGAAACAAGCTGAACAAACGTGAGCAGCATCTCCTCTACCGGCGCGCTGAACAGCATCGGAGAAACAAAGATTTATAACATGAAACTCCCTTTATTTAGTATTTTCACTTGTTTAAATCACCGGGTCCATTTTTTTTGGAGAGAAGGAGAACTCTGCAGATAATTCAGCTCCCACTAAAAACCTCCAGAACATCTGGATCTTAAGTTTTTGTGTAGAGAAACAAGCAGGGCAGGTGTTGGTGGCAGATTAGCTCCAGCCCCTCTGCTGATGTGCCAAACAGCACTGAAGAATCACAGATATTTAAGATGAAACTGATTTGATTAAAACCAGTTTTAATCACCTGGTCTGTTTGTTTAGAGCAGAGAAGAACTCTGCAAATATTTTGTCTCCCAGTAAAAACCTCCTGAATAATAATACTGAAGGAATTCTAACTGGTAGAAGAGTGCAAGGACACGACATTTATAAAAAAAATTTAAATTATTGTTTTGAGACTCATAACAGCAGGAAAACATATTGCCCATTTTTAAAGAATTAATCTAAACATATTGTTTTGATGTTATACTGCACCGACCAGGGTATAGGACAAAAATAAAAAAAATCACATGTTTATTATTTCCAGGTCCATATTGTCAATTTTAAATATATGTAAAGATGCATTGGGGATAAAACAGCCCTTGTACGAGCTACAGAAGAAGCACACTGAAGTTTAACCTTCTGCTCCGTTGGTCATTTTACTGCTAAAGGACCTTTCAAGCCACAAAGGAGCCACAAAGGTGGACAGGATAATTCTGTTAATTGGTTTATGCACATCAGCTGGAAACTCAATTGCAGGCTATCAAAGAGGCCTGAAACAGCTTAACCCAAGTAAGACCTCAACCAGACTGCAAACTGTCACATATTTCTCCTCAGTGTCGGAAGCCGGTGCACAGGAGAGGTGTAAGAGCAACTCGCTGACCAGCAAAACCGCTCCGCTTTCCTCTCTTCAACACTCCTGTGAGCTAAAGCTGGCTTTAAAATTTATGAGAGAAAACATAAATATATCTTTCTGGCACATCAGTGAGGACACATTTTTGTTTTTTTTTCCTGTAAGCCTTCTGTTGTACTCAGAGAACCACATGAATTTGAGAATAGGGCTCGGTGGAAGACAGCAGCTCTAACAGAGGAGAAATATGGGCGGTCATAAATACTGTATGGGTGAGACATTACGGTTTAGAGGATTAAGATAGGCGCCATGTTGGTGCCAGTCTTAAGTAAATGCGTGATGGTGATTATACAGTGTTTAAGGCAGTGGCAATAAAGTAATGAAGAGTCATATTTGCTGTACTGGGAGGCTGGTTTGTTGTTTGCAAACAGCAACATGCGATCCTGCAATTAAAATGAGCTGGCAGTGTCACAGTGTATGCAGATTACAGTCAGTTGTCAGTACATGGCTTTCAGCTTGCATAACAAACAAACAGCCAAACAGAAACCATGCTTGTGCATCAATAAACCACAGAAACTTTGACAGCATCCTGACCACAGGCACAATGATTTCTTCATTAAACATTCACGTTGTTAAATGAATTAATCTGTGAGCCATCTGCTGAAACATTGCCGCTTACACACACATACACACACACACAGTGGTCTTGTTAAGGGCTATATTCAAAACTTCAATAAAATGGCCAAACTCCAGGCAAGCTCCTGTGACGCCGAGAGGTTCACGGACTGATCACCATAACTACAGCTGATGATCTCAACATGCGATGCTTCCTGTTAAATGAGCCTTAGCCCATGGAGGTGGACCAATTGGCAGGAAATGAGACCAAATTGATTGGGAAACAGATGGAAGAGAAGCAGCCACTATGAAGCCCCATGAGGCTGTAAAGGAAGGAAAGAGATGAGAGGTGAAGAGGAAAACGAGACAGCGTGAGTCAAATTGGATAGTTTGAAATAAAGGCCAGAAAAACTGTGGAACATGACTTTTAGAAGCTTAGAACAGAATAAAACAATTTATATGTTAAAGTTCATGAGCTGAGATCCATTTTGTTAGGTACCCGAGCATCTTTGACATTCAGACCTGTCAGTGAACAAAACTCATTTGCCTCAAGGAGTTAAAAACGTTTAAAGTGATCTGTAACACTGTTATTTGCTGTTTATTCTTATGTAATCTTTCCAAGACACAAGTGATAAAACACAGAGTCCTTGAAAATTTGCCAAAAGCATTCAAGTATTCTCGCCCTCTCACATTAGTTAAAAGACATCTTTCTAAAGAGTTCCACACGGACGCGATATCTCCGCTGTCACAGCCAAAAATTAAGACAGATTCGAGACTCATTCAATCTTTGTTTTCAGACATCAACACTGATTGCAGAACAGGTCTTTGTAACCTCACAAATAACCTCTATGAGCACTAGACAGTTGCCAAGCTCTTCAAAAGCACAATCCGTGATCCAAATATAAACACAAGGGTCGCCCGACCCCCAAAATTCAAAAGGAACCTGCTACACATCCTGGTGTTGACACATCTTTTAATACTTACTCCAGAAGAAAACTAAATCAAAGTTATTGATGTTGTCAGAAGCTGTTTGTCATCATCATTAATATATGATTAAAGAAATTAAGGATTTAGCCTTTAAGTTCAAGTTAAACGTGTGTGAGACAGCACAGTGACTCCACAGATTTTGTACTGGAAGTATTTTACTTTGTGAAGACTATTTAAAAGTTACAGTGTGGAGTTTTCAACCAAGTGTCAAACAAACCCTGTACTTTGACTCAGTAGACAGAGGTGTTTGTGTCTTGTGTAAGAGTCAACATTGTTGTTTGGAGTCAATATGCAATTTGCCTAACTGTGTCTGTAGTTGTAGTGGAACCAATTGTTTTCAAGTCCAATTCTGTCATTTTCTCTAACCTTAGTCAAGTGGATTTACTGTGTGAACACAGGAGTCTATTTTGAAAGACACTATGCATGCAAATTGAAGCAAAGGGGTTCTGCGATAAAAGTTATTGATAAGCTCAGAAACATACTATTATGATGGATAAGACAATTTGCAACCAGTTCTCAATCACAACCTGTTCTTGATTCCCATTCCTATTCATGCACGTGTAAGGACGCACATGCTTGCAAGCAGGTTTCAAGCCATTCCACTGATTGGCAGTTGCAGAGGTAACTTGAAAAGAAGGAGCAATGCACCAACAAAAGCAAACGAAGTGGACAACTGCAAAAAGGCAAATATTCAAAATCAGCCAACGGTCAAGGATACCCACAAGGCCTCAAGGATACAAGTGTTAGTGAGTAACACTGAATTAACCTTTCTTTGTTTACTACGACGAAAAAAAAAAAAAAAGCGAAACACAGGTTACTTTAAAAATGTCCTTTGCATCCAGGCCAAGTCTTTCAGCAGAGTTACATATAATAGTTGTGGCTTTGACAACAATGACCCTGTGATGCAAGTGATTGCAACATTGAAAAGGTAGCTGATTGTGTGTGCAATAACCGGCTCTTGAAATGGCCTTTAATACCTGCTGGGTTGATATAACATTGACACTGAATGGCCACTCAGATAAAAACCTTTTGTCGCCATCGCAAATGACACATTGCCGTATTAATGAATATCCTGTGTTGAACTGGTGCAGGCAAACACACACAAACACACACACTCCCCTCTGTTTAGCTCACTTCACTCAGCCGAGGTCAGTGGATTACAATTGGTCTTATAGGGCAGGATATGAGAGCTTCATATAAATCTCTATAGACTGTATGAGGGTGCAACAGCACACTCAAAATACCCCCACTTCACTTCTGAAGAGAGATGTCAGAGTCTGATACAGTTGCATAATTTTCTCTGTCCAAGTAAGAGGCATAGCAGTTATTACATACTCTTAGAGGAATTACATTATGAGAGCCATATGAAGACTGATAAAAAGAAAATAGAATGTGAACCTTGGTGAAAAGATCTCAGAAAAGAGCCCCTTCACTGTGAATTACCTCCAACTTCAAATAAGTGTCAACAGGATCCTCCATGCCACTGCTGAATTTAGAAATGCCAGCGTCTACCTCATGTCTGCCACCATTAACAGCCTATTGATCCCGGTGAAGTAGACAGTGTCAGATAATGACAGATCCAAGCCAAGCCACGTCAAATTACAGTCAAATGTATTCATATAAAGTGCTTTAAATAAACAGGTTGTTCACAAAGTGCAAAGTGCATGAGTCATCAGTGGAAGGATGAGACTTGAATTGGTGGAGGGTAGTTATCTGCCCAGAGTGTGAATTAAAAATCTGAGTGCAGTCTCCACATCATTAACCCTTTGGAGCTACACTGACCTTAGATGTTCATTTGATCTCATCATGTTTTGGTGAGTGTGGAAGTGGAATGGGGTGAGGGTGCGGGGGCACCCCTTTGATGCTGTAATGCAAAATTTCTTTTATCTCCCATGGAGCGTTTGAGAGCGGGCCGGCTGTCCAAAAACTCAATTAGAGCTCTTCTGAATGTGAGCCGACAGCATAAGAGGAGGCGTGAGGCACAGAGGTGCGAACGACACGGGGGAAAAAACATAAATGCAACTATTAAGACAAATGGGACCACAAACTGAGCAGCACAAACAAAAAGAGATGATTTTTAAGATGAAATCTGCTCTCTTTTTACGGCAGGGGAGGAATCGTGAAAAATAAAAACTGCACCAGCTTTGTGTCTGGTAGCAAGATGACCAAAGGACAACCTCATTCCTGTTTTTGAGCTGGTGTACAAATAAGCTTTTCATTGAAGTTCATGTTAATGGTTAGCATTGTGTTTGATTGATAATTGAAGGCAGCTTGCTTAACAAATGATGTGTATCCTTGCTGCACAGAGGGAAATTCCTCAGCCCATTTAGCCAGCCATCATCCGAGGCTTCATCACCACAAAGTAGCATAAAAGAATTCACAATCCCAGAAGCTCAAAGCTCTAAGCGTGTTCACTCAGCCAAAACTGCGTGGGTTGTTTTCCCCATAAAGTGTATAGTACCTTAGAAACAAGGTGGAAAGAAAAGTGGGAATGGAGAGAAGTAGGAGGATGGAAGGGATGACAGGAGGAGGTGGAGGAGGAGGAATATGTGCATCTTTGCATCTGTGTGCCGTGTATGTGGACACGACTGACAGAACCCCCCCCCCACCTTGAATTCTTTCATGACTGTGAAAAGATGCACTGGCGCTTAGGTGAGAAGGGAGGAATGAGGAGCTGAGGTGGGGAGGAAAAGCAGCAGAGGCATGGCTTTTTACATTAGGCCTTTCATCTCTCTCCTGCCATCGGTCATCAGAAATGGGAGAACACTGACTCCCAAACATTCGCGCTCCATTCCAATTTCGTTTAGCGCAGGACTGGTTGAGACACGAAAGAATGAGAAAATAAAGAAGGCTATATTACAATGTCCCAAAAGGAGCAAAAACAATTATTCATGCACAAAGGAATTTAACTGCATTGTTTCAGTGCCAGCAACAACAAAAGAATATTCTTGGTTTTCATATAAAGATGGTCTTCCATACTAATAGCCATAAAATACTTCCTGTGGACTCCAAAAAAAGTGAAATATGTGGGCAAAAGGTCGATGCTAATGACTACAGAAGGACAGCTCCATTATGAAGTTTCTCAAATCAGATCACACTGTATGTCTCACACAAACAAACATGCAGATGAAGACAGTCTTTTCTCACACATCAGCGAGGCTTTCAACGTGTTGTGGCTATAATTCGACATGCACAAAGCTGAGAAGTGTTTGTGTTTTCAAGGAATCGCTTCAGAGAGAATCATACGTTTACCAGTGTTGTGAAAACTTGCTGTTAGAAATCATGGGAACAACATCTTTTGGCTATTTGTTTGCCTTTTCGCAAGTTATTTGTCTAGTTTGACCTTTTTCTGCTGCACAAACAGCAAGTCATAAACAGAGAGGAGCAGAGCCAGGCACTTCACTTAGAGAACATATTGAAAAATGGGCAATAATGGGGAAGACTCCTGAGCTGTAGCTGTGCAGAATTTATACAGAGAAAGTATAATATTTAAGCTAAGAATCCTGCAGAGACAGAACCCTGCAAAATAATAACCCCAAACAAAAACATTTTGAAAGTGTAAAACATATACAACCTCCAAGTAAAGCTGCAAACTAATAGACTAACTGGTGTCAGTCAGTTTTGACTTTTGAAGCCCAGTACATGTTTGTTACTAGTCACAAGGAACACAAATTATTAGGCATTCATATATTTTACCAACAATTTAGGGAGTTTTGCCACCTTCTCTTATTTTTTTTCTGTATTGTATTTTCTTGCTGCCACTTTTGACAGGCGCAACTGCTGGCTCGGCTAGCAGATGTCCTCTGCTTGACGGATTTTGCACTAGATACTGTATCATCCTAGCCTGGGTATACCCATACTGCCTTGCACGCTCAATTTCATTTCGAACCTGCATGCAGTCTGGCAACTACAGCCGTTTCTTAGCCCTGTTTTAGGGATCCAATCACAGAACGGGGAGGGACGGCAAGACGATGTACTACTTGACAGATGGAAGCTTGTAGTTTTGTAGTTTTCTTACAGATCCAACATGGCTGCAGCAGACGCGAAACTCTCTTTCGATCTAGCTGTAGACAGTGTTTTAAATAGTTTAGAGCCAAAGTTTATTTTAAAATAAGAACAATGTTTGACTTTACACTCCTGTTTCACCACCAAAAAGTATGTTTTAGCCTTGCTTCCGACATGATTTGGCAAAAGCCTAATCTACCAACTAGCCCCGCTACCACTCGCTGCTGTCACGCCGGTGACCTCACTACGAGCCGGGGGACAGCGGAGCCACCGAGAGACCCGCAGCAGCTCTTCTATTGCCCATAAAATCAGTGGATGTGTGTGGCTGAATGACATGAGGGGGAATAAGGCGTAAAAATAAATAATCTTGCAGAAAGCGAGAACTGGAGAAGCAAAGCAGCAAGCAACACTCTCTCACACACACACACACACACACACACACACTGCCGGTAGACTTTGAGCTGAAACTACAGAGCAGCCAAAGTTAGAACATGTTGCAGAAAAACGTTACAGAAGCAGAATTGAGCATTTTAGTCTCAAAGTAGAGATGGGCTTGTCTAGCTATGTAAACCATAGATGTAAACATCAATTTGTTTCGTTGTACGTCATCTGGTAATAACTGATACGATTGGCTAAGAGCTACGTAAAGACGCTTTTGATAGACATTCTTAGCACCCAATAATGGCTCTGGAGGATCGTAAAACACTAAGTACTGAAAAAATAAGAAACTATTCATCATTTTTATGTATATATATTTTTTAAAAATACATCAGATCAAATTATTTTAATTATTTTATTATTTAAAATATTCAATTAATATATATATATATAATTTGTAATACTAATAATTAATTATAAATAATATATGAATAATATTTATTGAGGGCCCATTCTGAACCCAAAACATCAGCCAGCACATTGTTGCTCTCTCTGGGCCCCAGAGCAGCCACACTGCCTGCCCTGTCTGTATTTACGGCCCTGCTCTAACATGTTAACCGACACACCGTCACAAACCGTCTCACACTAGTGATATAACAGCAAACAGGTATTCTTCACTTTTCCCCGAGAAGCTGTGGTGAACCACAGCTATGACAGCTAAAGGGTTATTACCAATTAGACCGGCTCTGTCTCTATGACAGTGTGACTGTGGGGGTGAGGGGTGGGGGGACATAACAGCTGAGCCTCTGCCACAGGAGGTAACAAAGAGACAGACATGCAGCGGCAGTCAACCAGTCTTATTGGAAAAAATTCCTCCTCAGGTCCACAGAAGGGGAAAAGGAATGAAAAGAGAAGAAGGATTTAAAAACTGAGCCTTACAGCTGCTGAAAGAACAAGAAATAAGTCCTTTGTCTTCAGAAATTCTACATTTTCTCCCTTTCAACAACATGTCGCCTCAACATAAGCAACATTAACTTTAAAGATGCACTCAGTGGAGCTCACAGAGGAATTTAAATCTACCAGCAGTGAGCAGGAAGTCATTTGAGGGTATCTTCAGGTCCTGTAGGAAAATTAAAAGTGTATCTTTCAGTCTATGATTTATTTCACTTTGCAGCTGTCTCATTGTCCAGTGGGATGCCAGTGACCTTATCTGTGGGGCACAATTTATTATCCAGTGAAAAGATAATGATTTTGAGGTGCACGTTAATGTCTCCACAATAATTACACACTGATTTCAACTGGGTATTAATGAGAGATTTTGGAATAGCAATTCAGACTCATTAAAGTAATCTACATCATCTGAGAGAGACAATTTCACTAAAGTTCTTATTGGTGCCTCATCTATTTGACTAAAATGCATCGTTTAATAGCAGTTCCAAGCCTTTTGGGTGAACTATTGTCCTATAGTCACGCACAGCCAGACTCCACATTGCTGTGTCAGCACAGGAGAATGGTCTTGCTGCACCCATTATTATTCTGGGATAAAGGAAAAAACGCTCTGCAAGCAAACGTGCCTTTTATAGAAGTAGCTTATTGGACAACTTGCTAGTGCTAGCTGCAAACTCTCACAACAGAAAGTTACTTGATACATGCCACTATATCGATTAACAGTGTCTTAAATTTTGCCGTCCTACTAACACAGAGTATGCCACACAGGCAGACACACAGTTGACATGAATGCTAGGTCTGCCACAATGTCAACTCATCGAGCTCAGCAAAAGTTAGCAAAGTCCTTTCCATATATCGTACCATATCTGCCATTGGGTTTACATGCATATTTGCTTACATAAGAAAGTCACCAACATGACGCCATTTACACAGCAGGAATTTCCTGAACATTATACCTACCTACCTACCTAAGCCAAATTAATATTGTTTTTTTGTTTTTTTAAATGCTGAGACGATTTTCTGTCATTTTTGGTCGCACTGCTTCTGTCCTCTTGTCTACTCTTTGCGTCAGAGTTTCACTGTAGGCGGGGCTGAAGAAGCTCCTTCACACAAACTCATCATTACCATTATATCAGTGGGATTAAATTGTCTCAAGATGACGATAATATCGTTTATAGCAATTATTTCTGGAACTATAAAAGAAAAAAGTCTGCAGCATCTTAACAGAGTCTTAACTTTGAACTGGGACTCTGTTGCCTGTTTTTCAGTTGATGATGGTCGGAAACAAATATCTAAAATAGCATCCCTAATATGGATCTTAATATTCAATTTTTTTTTTCCAATTAATTGAGGTACTGAGGTACAATTCTCACATTTTCCCATGTATCTGCAAAAATACCCTCTGGGGTACAAAAAC
The DNA here is from genome assembly GCF_030273125.1 of Centropristis striata. NCBI lineage: Eukaryota > Metazoa > Chordata > Actinopteri > Perciformes > Serranidae > Centropristis > Centropristis striata. The sequence continues at coordinate 18,088,036 of NC_081536.1, forward strand.
CACTGGTTGGGAACCAATGCTCTATAACCCATAGCCTATTTATAGTTTGAGAGGTTACTTTATTTAAAAGGAAAAAAAGAGAATAGCACCCACAGCAATGCTCTATCACCCACTGTGGAACAGAAAATCATCTGTTGTTCAAAGTCTGAAAATACCTGCAGCACAGATGAACAGGAGGTTGGGGAATAATGAGCGACGATAAAATTATAAAAATGCAAAACACAATCAAAACAACATGCATCAGAGGGTGCAGCGTAACAGCCTTATTAGAAAACACCCGTCCTGTCAACACCTAAACGGATTCATAGTTTGCTGTTTGGAGTGAGACAAATATAGAGAGGCTCACGCTCCTGCACTTCTTTGTTCCTTCTCTGCTCCACTGGATCAAGAGTTAATTCTGCTCAGTGTGACTGTGGGCTGCAAGTGACAGCAGTGAATTAATGATTCATTATGCCCAGTGTAAGCAAATAGTGAGCCGGTGATGGAGGAAAATGGATTTACACACATCCAACGCCAACCATGACATCTCTTCAGCTAGAAAATATTCCCATATCCGCACAGCACAAGTTAAAAGCAGCACTGGTTTGTAAAAACCACAGGATTTTTTAAAAAGAACATGCCAAATGTGCTGTTCAGATCCACACATTTAAAAAAAAAAAAAAAAAAACTACTTCTTAAGAAATCTGAAACCCAAAAACTTCAACATTCATAATCATTCATTATAAATGTGATATATCGCTTGCTCAGCCTGGGGCTTTCTTCTAAATGAATTTTTCCATTTTCTTTTCATTCAGGCCACTTGAGTCCTCACTATGGTACATCTTAGCCTCGCCATATGTTCAGAGGTAACTGTTATAAAAAATATATAAATAAAAAAGAAGAAGTAAGGACTGTTGAGTCTGCAGGTCTTTTATGCTGTTGAGGACATCATAAAAGTTTGATACTTCATGTTATTTCCCCAGTTTGGCATTATTAATGCAGAACAAACTGCACAATTGCAGAACTTGTAGTACATACATATTCCACTAAGAGACATATACATTAGATGGACTCTGGGTCAGTTTGTGTCCAACACATAGGACAATTTTCTCTGGTTCAGAACTTGTGGCTCAGCTATATTACGAAAACTCTTTGCAAGTCTACAAACCTCTTAATCTCCCGTGTCCACGGATCACCTCAGGGCTGTAAATTCACCCGGGCATCACAGATTAGAGTCTTGCTTTTCCACTTTCTATTTTAGGGAGAGTGTTGTTCCAAGTTCACAAATGTTATATCATCCCTTCCGCCTACCTTTTCCCATTCCGCCTTACCTCTCTCTATCTTTGTCACGACACAAAGGAATAGTATGTGTGAATTATTTAATTGAGTCAAATTCATGTTAAAGTCTTGCAAAGGGAAAATAAGATGCTGGGAGTGTGCAGTGCATCACTTGAAGATGCTGTTTTGCTGTCCTATAGGCTTGTCTTAATGTAATGAAAAGCTTAATATAAAAAAAAATAACTCATCAAAAGATGCTGGAGACATGAAGTGTGAAACATATGGGTTTATTCGGAAGGGGCTCATGAGCAGGTTAAATATGGAGCCACTGATGTGACGAGGTCTTATGGATGTACAGCGAGCCATCTGCATGTGTCATTCTGATGGATGAGGTGGGAGCAAAGATCGAATGACCTCGCTGTTCAGACAAGCCCTGAGTTAGGTTGAACCCTGTGCTGTCACTGCCACTGACTGATGGTTGCATTGACCGCGAACACGCCCATACGATCACCAAACGACAAGGCTCCAATAATGCCAGTGAAATATTCTGTCTGTTCCTGTTATGGGGGGTAAAAACGAATCAATGTGCATGCATTTTTTTTGCAGTATATCTACCAAAAAAGAAGTAGAGTAGAAGTAAATTAAATACCAGACTACATTTAAAAATTCTGGAGTAATGATGCTCCAGCAGCACTCTGCCAGCAAATGAAATCAGCACATTCAAAGCCAAGATATTTCTCATTTCATTCCCCACCAGTCACTAGGATGATGTTACTATGAAGGCATTGATTTTATCTCAGACATCTAGACCTCCAAAGGCTGCAGAAGTCACAACAGAAGTGAATCAAATGAGGCAGTGAGGGATTTATTAAAAACACCCCAAATATCTCCTAATAGGGACACTTTCAAACTGATTCAATAACAATACTACATAATTCAAACGTATTTTTCTACTTGCACGTTCTATCATTTATGGCATATTGTTGCAACAAAAGGGAAAAACTATAACAGTGACAGAAACATAGTAATTATTTTCTTTGAGGTATTGAATTTTTCCTGCACAAATGGTGGAGGAGCAATGATAACAAACTTACATAACTGAAAATGTTTATGTTTTGGCAATAGTGATGCTTTCAAATTTGTTCTGTAAAACAAAGAAAAGTGACTCCAGCTCCGAGGGAAAAATGTCTGCCTCGGATTCAGCCATCTGCAACTGTGAATTGTCATTTCATTTTTTTCATGGCTCTTTGAACCATTTCAAAAGGAGATGAATGGATTGTTATTTAAACTCTCAGTCTCTCATACACCCCGGCAAAGTAGGATTAAATTAATTCAGTTTGGTTAGTTGGGCATCATAGGGAGCCACAGTACCTGTATTATTGTCTACATGTTGACGGGATGTTCAGACGAACTGTAAACGGACAAAAAAGTACTGCAGAGCCTGTTTGACAGGTTTCTGCAGGAAGCATTTAAGTGTGATACTGCTTAAATCAGCATTTCCTGTCAAAGCTGCAGGAATGCATGGTGTATTCAAAGGAAGACAATGCAGGAATTGTCGCTTAATGTTTGTAAACACAACATTCAAACTATGCCCTTCCTGAGTGAAAGCAAATCTCAGATTTTGGAACAAGCTGTGTTTGTTCACCTCGCTATTAGGGAGGGGAATTGATATGATTGAATTAATAACAATGCCGTTATCAATTCTGCTTATCGGTCTGATTCTTTATCCCTTCCTGATCAGTTTTCGGCGTCAAAGCAACTGTTTTATTATCGGAGTCTGAACATAATGGTGATGAAATTAGAGAACATTAGTGCATGAATCGTTTTCATTTAGTCTTTCTTTAGATATTTAGAAAAATATCTGCTAAGCCGTGGCACTCATGTGTAGTGTCACATACATGGCATTCCTGGAATTTAAGCCCACATTTCAGCTGATTGCTGGCGTTTCCACCCTTATTTGAAGCTCTCATTTCCCAGACATTACAAGCCTCACTGTTGTCATCTTTCTTCATGAAATATAACAACTTTTTGGACAGTTTCTCACTCTCCGCCAGGACTCCTTGTTGTTGCAAGTATCCAGTATCCATGGAATGTGCAACTGTCAGAAAAACATGCCGACATCAATAAAAAAGAATTTACAACAATATATAATTCTGATGCATTGGACAATTTGGAGCCAGTTCTCAATTCCCATCCTCACTTGTAATTTTTCAGGCACCGTGTCTGTTACTTTTGTAGCTTTTAGCCCAAAGGGTAACACCAGAAATGTCCCAAACGTGGACAACACAAAAGTGAAAACACAAGTAAGCAGACAGCAGGGTTTCTGCAGATAGAGTCATAAATGATGATTAAGAGGGATTACCTTTATATGGGTCTTACTTGTTTTAAGGAAGATCCTGCAAAGTGTATCTATAAAGAATTACCCAGTACAAAGCCTCATTCGAAACATCTGTGCATCAATTTTCTCCGATTAATTAATTAACCTAATTAGAACACTATGACCAACTGATCAACTATATTTTAAGCATTATGACAGATTTCTCATTTCACCCTCTAGCAGCTCTCCAGCAGGGACACCTGGCGCTGCAAAGCTTGAAAAGAGTCAAAACATATGAGTCAAAGAATTTTCAGCTATCTGGAGTCTCTGGCCCTCATCAGTATTCCTGCCTTGTTAATGTTACTGTTCAGTGACAAAGCATTTCATTCAACAGCCAAGTGATGTCAATCCCAACTCCATGAAACCACTAGTTATTATTAAACATGTAGGTTTGGCGCTAACGTGATCAACTTTCCTCACATTAGCAAAGGATACTGTTTGGAAAGTGACCATGGAATTAAGAAGGAGCCCAAACACTGGATTGTGAACAATGTAAATAACCTCTGCCACATCCTGATTATGATATATGGCGAGCAAAGTGCTGTACTCACCCTCGATGCCAAAGCTGAGACACAATAAAAGGGGTCATTACCAAAACAGGGAAGTGACTCAGACTATTTCATTTGCTCTCCAAAAAACCTTCAGTCATTATAAATTCATTATATCACCTCAGAGCCTGATATCTGCTGCAACGCACTAATAATAAATAGAAAGGCAGCAAAGGGGTCACAGGGTTATCCCGCTCCCCTGGTGGTTCTCAGCAGTTCAGGATTAAGCAGGATGTGACTGATGTAATGATAGGGGCTTAAGGAAAATGAGGCAGATGACTAGAAACTCTAACTGCCCCTCCATGTCTCCGATGAAAAAAGAAATTTAATGAGATTAATTTAAAGAGCTTTAGTGAGACTAAGCTGGATAATAAAAGACAACAGTGGTTAAATAAACATGAACAGAAAAGAGAAAGAAACAAAGAGGTGGTTCATCCTGAGAGAAAACTTGAGGAGTTAACTCAGGGTCATCAACAACATGTTGCCTTTTAATGAGATATCATCGTGAACATGAGTGTGTAAGCCTCGAGGAGCGGAGAAGAGCTTTCTGTGATCACATTCACAGTAGCTACAGTATTTGCTATGTAGATCTCAGCGACATGTTATGTTGTTTTCTGTACAGAATTGTGAGGTTACTCTACTATCTGGTTTTGCAGAATTAAACAAAATTGTTGCTTTCAGTGTATTCATCTCAGTGGCCACAGGTAAGATAGTTTCCCAGAGAGTGCAGACTAAAAATAAGCTAGTAGCTACATATATCCCAATAAATATCTTTTCCATGTGTTTTATACATGTTCCCTGACAACATAATGTAATAAACCAAAAAACAGAAGTGTATAACGCTGTCTGCCACAGTATCTTTCTCTAAACTAGCACTGGGCAGCACCATAGACAGACTTATTTGCGTGGCTCCAGACCTTTGAATCTGCCCACTTCACCAAGCTGACAGTTTTTTCTGGCATCATGACATGAAACTGAGGTTTCTCGGTTAAAAAGCAATCAATCCAATGAGTGTCACAGGGGGGACTACTGATTAGCCAATCAGCGCCATGAGCAGGACTAATGCCGATGTCAGGAGTTATCAGGCTGTGCGCCAGATCCAAGCAGGAGCAATAACAATGGCAACGACTACAGACAAGATAGACGCTGCTTTTACTTCACTTAGAATTGCCATTACATTTGTTAAAGGATTTCAGGCATCAGGATGATTTGTAATCACTTTGATGACTTTTCCACTATCATAAGGTTAAAATTTCTTATTGTCAGTCCTTTGTTTAGGGCCAAATACCTGTAATATGAATGTCTTTTCCATTAGCCTCAGCTCTACTTTGTTTTAGGTGCTAAATAGATGCGCTGATTCATCCTCCTTAGTGCAAGCAGGTTTGTTCAAAGTTGAAAAATTCTCAAACTGAAGCTAAAATGGTGCTTTGCTTCATGCCTGTGCCAGCTTGGCTACTGCTGGAGGATTAGTCCTTGTTTGCCACTTCAATTTCAGGAGATTTAAACTTAGCTCTCTGCCAGGAATCCAGACTTTATAAATCAAGCTGATGTAACCATTGTATTTTCATGTTTACACTGTATATTTAGCTGGATAAATATTGATAAATAATAAGATGCCTCAACTCCAGTGTGTTGCCTGTATATGCAATAAATATGCCCAGCTTGGGTTATGATTACATTTCAAAGAAACACAGAGGGTACGGAGCCAATAAACAGTTTCCTTTTTTTATACCAACAAACCCTGCCAGAAACTTTTGTATGGAGACATGCCAGGCAATTCCATCCATCCTCTCTTGCTTCTGGCCTGCTTTTCATCGCAAAGACACCACTAAAGTTAATGTACTCTGGCTGTCTAGTCCTCCACCAAATCTCCCCCATGTCTGTAATGCCTCAGAATCTGTTGGGCTTGTCCTTCGCGGATTTGAAATTGGATCGAAAGGCTACAAAAATACTTCCACGACTTTTCTTTCACAAAGCTGTTCGATAAGGCTTGTGCTCGTTACTGCCAGAGGGTTTGCACAGCTGATAAGGATGAACACAATACAGACGACTGGTCCTAAAACCTACTCCAGTGATTCATGTCATTGCCCTTCTCCTACAAAAGCTTTCATGCCATGCCAAGTTACACACATTCCTGCGATGAGCTCCAGATTATTATCACTTTGCTAAGTGGAAGTAATCCCTTGGGAGGTGTTAAAGGTTTACACCGGTCCATCCACAACACGGAGGAGTGAAAATACCAGCGAGGGAATGCTGGCATTCCCTGATCGTGACTGGGTACTTTGACTCTGGAGACTAAAATAAAAGACAAAATAGCTGTTTTGTTTTATTTTTTCTGGTTGTGGCACACACTGATATTAAAGCATTAACTCTCATTTCCTTAATTCAGCTTTGGAGGCTGGCAATCACACTGCATTCAGCTTGAGACTTGCATAGTTTTACTTTGTTGTATTGCTACTTACGCAAGTACAACTACTCACTGATTATATGTCATTCGATCAGATGGATATCGCTGTACAGTTTAATATACAGGCCTGCAAACTAAGACTAAGCTTTGCTGTCCAGTCCTGCGTGAACAACCCTAACTTGGCACAGGATGCCTGTCAAGCTCTCAAGGTTATTTCTAATGCAGGCGCTGAGATGGCAACATTCATTTGAAAGGGAAAATGCTGAAATGGTATGCACATGGAACCTGCAACTCCGACAGCAGTGTAAAGAGGCAGGAAATAAAGAGTTGGGTGCTGGTTTGCTGTTTCCTCATCGTGGTGATCGGATAAGTGTTAGCATGTTGGGTGCTTTTCCATTCACATAACATTACCCTACAACGGTGGAGCAACATCTTTCGAATGTTATATAGAACTCTCTCAAAACGTCTTCCAGCTCTGCCATTTCATTTGGCTTTTTGTGCTAACCTCAGCATATGTTGCTAATGGTGTAGAGCTGAAAGTTTCTGATGCCATAGGGAGTCATGACTTAACATTTTCTCATAATATGACTATATATTGATTTACCCTGCTGTGCAGAAACACTTATGTTCCTGTAACATTATGTGTTTGGCCTTGACATGAACTGTCTGGGGTACTTAACGCTTGCAGCTTCTCCCTCATTTTTAATTCTTTTTCATTCACAATACTCCGCCGACAAATTCAATTGTGAATAGAGCTCTCAAATGCATATTGTAGTCATTTCGGTCCACTTCTCTCTGATATTTCATAACTATTTTTCCAGAATAATATGGCATATTGACATGCTGAGTGCAAAAGCTTGACAGGCCTAGCTACAGTAAACAAGGGGGGAGGGACTTAGCAAAGGGTCAATATTAATGGTTTAAACTTTAAAGCAAAAACGTTCAATTTGGTTGATGACTCCCCCACTTAATGGGTTGTTGGCTTGTTACTTTGAAACACTGTTGTCTAATTCTGTCTCAGCTTTCAACCTGTCCAACAGGACTCCACAGTGCAGTAAAACACTGACAATAAAATATTGAACCACACACTTCTTCAGATGCACACTGACAGGAGAGCAAATTGGAGTAAAATTATTTTCACACCCTGTTGTTGCCTCAGACTCATGTAAATGTCAGCTGAGGATTTGATTCACTGGCCTGGGGCTGCAAGTCTTGTTGGTTTGGATTAATTTTCCTCTACAGAGTTTAGCCAGAGGGCTCGCTCTACACCTTGCCCTGGCCTGGTACAAGATCTACAACTCCCTGTCTCTTTCTGAAATGTCAATCAAACTAAGGAAAGAGAGAGTAAAAGACAGGTGCTGGTTTGAACTTCCTAACAGAATGGGGCAAATTGTCACTCTTTCACCTGCTTCAGGGCAAAAACTAGTTGTTCATCTGACTTTGAAAATTTCTGTCTTCTTTTGACATTTGATGGGAATTCGGGCTGGTGTTAATATTAAGACAGACATAAAGCTAGAGAAAGAGGCAACCTTCAGGCATCATTTAGAGTGCAGGTATCAAACAAACTTTGGCAAGACGGATGAATCAGGTGAATTGTTTTAATGAAAACCAGCTGTGTAAACAATTAACTTTTCCCATGGCATAACATTAAAGTAAAGATCAATATTTGATCCCTGAAGCATGACTGCAGCATCTGCTCAAAATCTTATGAGTGCTATTCAGGGAGAATAAAGCTTAGGCATTTTTCTTAAGGGCCTCGTAAGAAGTACTAATATTAATTTTGAATGAGTCCTCCATCTCAAGACTAGTGCACGTCTTGCAAACACATACATACACACAAAAATGCGTTGAATTTAAGAGTCTACAGTTACTATCACAAAAACCAAATCAACAGACAACAATTAGGTTTTCCATGGTATTCAGGGTTGCCTTTGTTGCCCGCTTACTAAAAGTGTTATCAAAATGGGTGCTACAATGACAAACGGAAGTGTCTGCTCTTACAGCAGCAGCTGAGTCGCAGCACAGAGCTCGGCCAGGAGCAAGCTGGGACCGTGCAGATAAGCACGTAGTAAACCCTCGGCTAATAGAGCAGAAATTGCGATGTTAGATAATCCTATGAGAGTGAATATCCTTCATATTCATGAATTTTGGTTAATTTCATGTACACAAAAATATAGCTTTATCGTCTACCTCTGAAACCCCATCTTTGTAAGAGCTCTACAGAGCGACAGAACAAAAACATAAACATATCCCTTTCATTATGATCATAACTAACAGTAAGGTAGCAGGGCACTTCCGGCACGCTCTCAACCCAAGGATGACCACTCTGCTCTGTGAGGTCCCCTTGAGAGAAGAGGAAGATGCACAAGGAGCGAAACTGAAGTGAGGAAAGCAAGAAAACAATTAAATTCAAGAGGGCTCAAAATGCCAGAAACAATTGCAAATTTTTATCAGCCATATTCTTGGTTCGATATTAAAGTGATGCGCAAGAGTGGTGGCAAAATAGCAGGCACATGCTGCTTTGTTTCATGTATGTATCAGAACAACCGTTTGTTTATCTGCAGTCCTTGGTCTTCCAGTTTCCCAGTACGTTTAGTTTCGTTTCGTATCTGTTTATTTCGGTCAATACATGTCATCAAAACAAACCAGAAAAAAAAACATTGATCAAAGTAAACAACATGTAAACACAGAGAGAAAATTGATAATAGACATTTGGACCGAAAAGGCGTAGGCTGAAGCATAGCTTATTATGCCTACCCTGTTACAACTCAAGTAAATTTAAAAATTAGAAATGTACAATCTGTTATTTATCAACAAAAGAAATAAGCAGTCACAAAAGAAAGTAGAAGTACATGCAATTTGGTCATTGGATGTAGTCTTTGCCGTGTGTTCACTTGCAACTTTTTGGAACAAGAAGACACAAGCGATGTGAGGTCGCTAGGTGTTTGATATTTTTGTGTGTATGTACCTTTATTACTCATGCCTCAGTAGCACAACACATCAGACATTAGGCTGAACACAGGTGCAGGAGTGTAAACCACAGCACACACTTTATAGTAAGCTTATAGAAATGCTGCTGTTTTGAACAGCGGCTCTGCTCAAATCTTATCAAAAACCCAGTTGGCTGCAACTCAGCAGAGATATTAGCTCTAACAGGTTGGCACAGTGGCCAATCACCATCTCCAAATCCCCTTGAAAAGTACTCGCTCACCTTTTTAAAGCAGCATGCCACGAGCTTGGCATTGTGTAAAAATCCTCAACAGTGTCCTTTATCGACACCCAGAGCTATGATCCTCTCAGTAGACATAATGGCATGCCCGTTCAGTCTCCCCTGTGCCATATGCTGCTCCACAAGTAGTTTGTGATTAGTTCTGATTTGGAAAAACATGCCTCACACTGTTTTAATTGTGTGACAGGTGTTACATAAAAGAGCGGCCTATACTTCACTCTAAATTACAGAGGCCCATTAACAGAGACGATGTCAAAACAACAGCAGTGCAGACACATTGCTGAATGTAGATTAAACTGAGTGATGGTCCACAAAAAGCAAAAGACTGAAGCAATTTTCAGCTCTCCATCATGTCCTACAAAAATGTCCAAGGGCGAGATCTATGCATAACTACACTGGCTACATTTCTGTCACTTGTGTTAACCCTAAAATGAAAAACAAATTCAATACTGTTCATCTAGTCCACATCATATGACCTCCTCTTTCCTCCAGTGGAAAATATCACATAAAAAGGTGTGAAAAGATGAAGACATAAAGGAGCATAAGACAAATTATTTAGGTTGAAACGTTCTTCACCTCACTCCAACCCCTGACATAATTTGGAGATGGAACACTACAAAGCCAAAAAATGTGATTTAGTCAGGATGCGTGTGAGCGCTGAGTGCTTGACACACAATTTGACTCACTTGATATGTGCTTGATGAGCTGTATTACAAAGGCGAGTGGATGTCTGCCAGAAACAAACAACTGGGAAAACGAAAAAAAAAAAAGTGTAGTAGGGGTTTTTTTAGTTCACGGAAGAGTCTAAAAAGAATTTACTTACTGATAGATTCAGATAAATTAATTTTGACAGGAACCTAATCACAAAGCAGCATCTAATCTTACTTTATGTTGCCATTATTAGACTTCAAACACTTTCAATTTAGTTTTAAATTATGAGGTTCTTGTTGTGACATTAGTAAAATATGATTAATCAGCAATCATCTCACACAGATAATGAAAAAGCATCCTTACTAATTGAAGAAATATATGTGTCAGAGAATATTAATGGATATGCAATCGCAACACCTCCTCATATGACTCCCAAAATGACACATATGACTGTTGGAAAGTGCCAACAAATGGTAAATGGACTGCATTTGTGTTGCACTTTTCTAGTCATATCGAAGAATCTAAATGCTTTTACGCTACACGTCAGCATTCACGCGGACATTCATACATCGAGGGGCCATGCAAGGTGCCAGCTGCTCATGAGTGAGTTAAATACTTACACTCACTGATGGGTCAGCCATCAGGAGAGAAACTGGGTTCAGTGTCTTGCCCAAGGATACTTCCATATGTAGACTGTCAACCAGCAAATTTCAGTGGGCGACCGCTCTACCACAACAGCAATATGCGTATGTTGGGAAACAGTCAGTTTTAAACATGGTTAAGGTTATCAATTAAAACAGAACTACTTGGTTAGGTTTAGGAGTTACCTTACATTACCTTAAAGAGATTTACGTAATGCAACAGATGATTCCAAAGAAGTCGGGATGCAGTGTAAAAGGTAAATAATATAATGCATCAAATTCAGATTAACACAGCGTCAAAACTTTTTTGGAATCGGGGTCGTAAGTTAAAATAAGTCAGCAATTACTTTTGGTTTTGTATGGGACAAGTACAGCAACCTTTCCCAGTGAAAGTCCTGCTTTATTTGACCCATCCATCCACCGTGTAGAGCTCTTTCTTTGTACTTCTGTACATCACCAGCATTTCACCTTTAATCCAGCTAATTATTAGGCCACTAGATGTCGCCCCACATAACAACAAACATTAATATGTGTCGTAATAAACTGCTTGCACAGACAAACTACATGTGTGTGTTTTTTGGGTCTGGGAATCACATTTTTTTGCTCACTGGAGAAGAATGCCTCCTGTGCTGCTCTTCCTGAGTTTTCCTGCATTTTAGGGGGAGGGATTTTTTCTCATCTGAATCGAGGGTCTAGAGTCAGAGAGTCTCCTATGCTGCACATATTGTAAAGCCCCTTGAGGCAAATTTTAGAATATTGGGCATTACACGTATAAGTGTCCAGACTTGAACAAGCATCCTAGAGTTAAAGAACCATTTTTTATGGATTCAACAACAGATGTTTGTTTGTCTACAGCAACATCTGTCACAAGAGATCCTCATCATGAATTATAAATCGTCATAAACGCATTAATATTAATTTTATAGCCTAGCAGGTGTGGCAGCTTTCTATCCTCTCGTCTCTGTGTATAATAGCATTGCTTTTAACCCCAACCTGCCATCATTTCATTGCATTCAACATGTAACAGTATGTGGTATTCTTTAGATTCGGTCACAAAAAATCCAATCAAACATCCCGCTGACAGACATCACAGCACTTTGCAATCACAACGCATAACTGCAAATTGCATCGTCTATAGTGTTGCCTTAATGTTGAGGAACGGCTTCCTTGTGAGTGTCAGACAATACATTTGATGAGTGAAAGCATTGGAGTTCATTGTGAGCATTTATCCAATCGCACAGAAATGTTTCTGCTTCAGACGGCACATCTTTTTGTTGAAATGAAAAAATAGAAAATAAAAAAACGACAAATGCTGCATTGTTAGGAGGATGTAGAAGGCAGACGTGCTCCTTGAAGAAATCAGCAACGTGGAAGGCAAGAATCAATAACAATCTGAAGACAAAAATATGAAGGCAATGTTTGTTAAAAAGAAAAGGAAAAAAGATGCAATGTGGAATGGCATTATTGTGTTTCCAAACCTCAGTTTTTACTTTTAAATACTTTAAAAGGTGCCTCTGAATTTTGCTTTGTTATATCCATTTTTCCCTGGTGGCCTTAGTATTTTTCCATTTGTTATTTTCTTTCTTCCCTACATCCAGAGTTCACCCATATTTACAGGCATCTATTCTTCACTCTCTAAACATCATCTTGTACGAGCTACTTTCAGGCTCATTAGCTGTAGAGCATTATGAAACTGAAGCCAGTACGAATGTGTCAACAGAGGGTAATTGCTATCTTATTAGCACTTTAATCTTGCAACGGCCAGTCCCTACCAAAACCCACAGAGTTTATTAAGAGGACCAAACATTCAGCTCACATTACCTCCAAATGTTTATGAAGGGAAATTTGTTAGTTTTACATAAGCTTTACTGTTCCACAGCTACTGTGGATAGTTTCTGATACACCAGTGTGCTACAGAGAAAAAGAACATGCTGTATGTTGGAGCTTAATTTACAAAGCAATCTTTAATCTAATCAATAGTGTGTGAAAGTACATTAACTCAGAATAATAAAGAAGCCATCGATGACGGCAACATTAATCGAAACAAAGAAATATACAGCTGAATATTGAGAGTTGGAGGCTGGTTCAGGCCGAGTCAGACATCCATCATCATTATAATTTCTCCTTTTCTGTGTGTTACAGCAGTCATTACTTGAGCTGGAGCAGATTCGCTCACTGTTTGTAGTTTTTGACTCAGAGTATACATATTTCACAAGTGCTCTATAATTCTCTATTGTCTTGCTCCCTGTCTCTTTTTCTCACTCCGTCTTTGCACAGTACAGCTCTCTTTTACCTGGAATCCATCCCCCTGGACCTCCTCTGAAAATGATGGGAGGGCAAGTTGTTATTGATTTATTTGCTAAGCACAGACAGAGAGCATAAAAGAGCAGTCATATATTAGACATGAATTTTGAATTCCCTCAAGTGAGGTTTGTCAAGAGAGCAGAAGTAAAGAGAGTGAGACAGTTTTAGAAAGTGAGAGAGAGGCAGTGAAACATGACAGAGGGAGTAAGATAGAGAGAGTGGGTGACAGAGAAGGAATGATTTATATACGGACAGAAGAAAGAAAACGTTAAAAGAAGCCAAAAGAAAAAAATCAGAAAAGAGATTTCTGGTGCAGCGGAGCATAAGAGCTTTCAAGACATTTGCAAAGTGTATGGAAATACTGGTATGTAATGCAGCATGCGGGCTGTTTCTTAGTGCAACATTTACAGTTACGGCTGACAGATTTAAACGTTCACCCACCGGAGAGTTTATATACCTAAAAGACCTACATGAACCTATGTACACAACATCGCTGACCTCCACTCTGCCTCTGTAAATCACCCTTCCTTTTCCTGCCCAAAACCTGACCTTTGAACTTTATCTAACTTGCATTATCTTGATTTGTGTGTGTGTGTGTGTGTGTGTGTGTGTGGGTGTGTGTGTGTGTGCAGATTGCTGTGTGCTGAACATACACAATATCCTAAGGTAAACATGGAGCAGCCTTGTTAACAGCCTTGAATTGAGCACCTTATTGCCACCAATAAGGGGAAGCTCCAGCAAAGCTTATGACAACTAGTAAAGGTCAGTGAGTGATGAGTGTCAGTTTAACACAAGTTATGATTGCGATAAAAGCCTCAATTACACCCACGAGGCGCCACCATTTAAAGTAATATAACAATGAGATGATAAAATTCAAGTTAAGTCGATAACATGTTATTTGTATTAGGCGGCAATATAATCATGATTAAACCCCTTCTGAAGTATTCTATCTAAATTAATGGCCATAAAAATTACCTTTCTTCTTAAAACATACAGCTGCTAGTGAAGCCAGTGTTTTCCCAGCACTGTCTCTGATGCTGAACAGGTGCTAGGAGCATGAAGCTGCCCAGAGAGGGGAGACAAAGACAAAGAGGCCCAGCACTCACCCCTTACCGTAATCACACCCTCGAGCAGCTTGTCAACTTACTGGAGAAACAAGGAAGGACTTTAAGGCAACTCTTTATAAACATGTTCATTGAGCTGACACTGATTGACAGTTTTTTATCTGTTGCTAAAATCCCCTCAACACAAAGTTTTCAGAGAAAAAAGACATTTTGAGGCCAGCTACAGGGAATTTGTGTTATTGTTTTAATGATTGAACTGGAAAAGTTTGTGCCCATGTGCTGTCTAAACATAGACACTGTGCTTTTGCTCTGTTGTGGTCTGCATGGCTGTGAAAGTGGATTAAACAGGCTTTAACATCAAGAGCAGCTCTAATGAAACCCAATGGGGGAGTTAGCCTGTCTGTTTGGCCAGCTGACTCCAGTAATATACCCATCACTGTCTCCTGTTGCCTGCTCTAAAAGTAGCCTGGTGGTGCCAGTCAGTGTATGTGCCGTCTGAGGGGTCATACTGCTTGATGCTGTTGTTCTGATCATACAGCAGCTGAAGCTCTCCATTTCACCTGATCATGCATGTTGATTGCACATTCTTGTGGGTTTTCTTGTGGGATTTCATTCAACCTGCATTGTTTAATGGTAACCCACCAGTGTTTGCATTAATCTTTACTGCAGACATTTCTCACAGTCTCATTTAAAACAGAATATAATTTGTCTGATATGTACCGTATTCATATTATTGCTTTAGAGGAAGTGTCTAGACATCCTTGTCTGGAAACAAAAATGTCATTATCTGCATCTGTGTGAATTCATTCTTTGGATAAAAGACCGGACATGAGCATGGTTTATACTGGAAGGCACATTCAATGGTGCAAATATTAGATTTTCTATCATAATATTATTTGGCAATAACATTTTTGTGCCTTCAAAGCATCAGATTGATTAAATATTGGCATATTATTGAATATAAAGTGTATTTCCACAAAGACATTATGGCTGAAGAATAATGGCTGATGCACAGACGGGTCAATTATGGCTTTCTTTTCCCGAAAAATAACAAGCAACTTTGTATAGAACAAATATCTGTTTCTGTCTTATTATTTGCACTTTTCCAAATAAAATACTTTGCTTCGGGTACATCCTGAGCTGGGTTCGCCCATGCTTCTTAGCAGGGGACAGATGCATCTTCGTTGCTGGCAACAATATTTCAACATATTCCTGCTAGAAGTTTTAAAAACTCCTGTTTTGTTCTGTCTTTCGCAAGTTCCCTGAACACCTAGTCAGATGCGCGCTCAACCCAGTGGTGAAAACAGCTCAAAAAGCGTTAACTTAGCACACTCACTAGCCTTACTCTGTCCAAAAGGTTTTTTTAAAAATGCACCTCTCAAACTTATAAAATCGTTTATATCACATTTGTTTATTACATACATAACCTCATAGTTTATTCAACAAGTTCAGCACTGGTGGTTAGATTTTTTTGCCTTTGGACGGAGCCAGGCTCGCTGTTGCCTCTTGTTTCAAGTCTTGATGCTAAGCTTTGCTACTCTGCTCACTGAAGCTTCATATTTCCCACAGACATGAGATTGTATTGATCTTTTCATGTAACTCTCAGCAAGAAAGCAATGAGGGCATTTTCCCAAAATGTTAAACTAATCCATTAATGATGAAATGTTGTGAAAAAAGCTTAGCAGAATATCTGTAGGTTAACCTTGCACTTCTCAACTATGTGTATTAATTATTCAACAGCATCAGTACATGTTCACAAGCTTGGGATTAATAAACCAAATGCGTGTGTGCCAACAAGCCACCATGCGCAGCTCCCACGCAGAACCACAGGTACAACAGACGGTAAAAGCAAAGACATTTTCAGCCCACTTGGAGCCATCTACCCAAATGTCACAATGTACTATCCTCCACCCACAGCCCATTTGGGAAAGTCATAATGATGATCAATAAGGGAGTAGAATGTGCACAACAAAACCATCTATCAAGAGAGGTAAGCCTGAAAAATATTGGTCACCCAATATTGACCGTGGGTCAAACAATACATCAAGCTGTGAAAGCTATATTGCTGTTCACCTTTCTCTCGCTCGTCTTCTTCTTCATGTGTCTCTTTTTCTGAATGTCCTCCACTGCGTCTCTCCCCACAGCAGGCAATGGAAAGTCATAATCATCTAAACACATTCCTGCTCCACCTTTAACAGACTAGTAACAGACCATGCATTCACCATGAAACAGAACTTGACTGCACTGTTTCCTAACCATGGCTTTGTTGATATATTGATATAAAAACACACTGGTTGTGTTGATAAATGCAACATAATAAAATGTTAAACTATCGGGGTTTGCCGCCCTGGTGGAATAGTTTGTGATTCATATATGACTACTGTATTGTCAAACTCACACTCCGGCTTGGGTGATGAATAACTGCAGCCGTAGACTAAAAGGAAAATATTTGCACCATGGCACAGATGCCATTCCCTCTGCTCTTACTCATTATCCAGCACAATGTCAAAGTACCCCCAGGTCACTGAGAGGGAACATTCCTTCACATTGCCATCTATGGGCTTCATAAATAAACAGTCACCCCAAATCATGAAAGCCTTCCACTGGCCATGTAAGGACACAATTAATTTCCTCCTCTGTCCACAGCAATGCAGCAACAAATACTTTATATCTGATCATAATGAAAGTGCCACATGAGGGACAACACGCATCTCCCCTTTTTTCTTCACTTTCTTTTTTTTATTAAATTTCACTTTTCAGAGGATTCAAGAAATGAAAAGCGAATATTTGCCCGTGTTTTTAATTAACTTTAAAGATCTGCTTGAAAAGCCACGCAGCCCTTTTGGAGGAGAGGCATCTAAGGAGTGCAGAGCGCAGAGGGGTCGAGCAGGGATGCTGCGCCGGGCAGCGGGGGAACAGCAGCAGCACTTGTTTGCCAAACTTGCATTTTAAACAAAAGGAAATCTAATGCGAGTTTTGAATAATGCCCATATATCCGCTTTGGATACATGCACAAGTCATTTAGAATATTCAGCTGCGCCTGCAACTTCAAAGTGCAGCGTTGTGCAGCGAAAAACGCAGCAAATAAAGCAACTGGGAATCGGTTTTTGTGACACAATATTAACAAAACTTTTAGTATTTAGTCTTATTTTCACCTACCTCATTACATTCAGTGGTGCGCGGGTCAAAGGCAGTGCAAGTAGATGTGGAAATCCAGTCAAACTTGTCACGGGTCCATGTTTGGCACAGCAGCAGTACGGCAGTCCAATCTAGTCAAATCTGAAGCGCTAACGATACACAACTAACGAGGTTCGCCTTCTACCGTCACCGAGCCGGAGATTGGCCGGCGATGTGAGGAGCACCGCGGGATCTCCAAGGGCGCACGAAGAATCACTGCGTCAGGATTGGCCAAAGCGGCCGTGACGCACCGGCAGGTGGCACACCCGGCGAATAAAAAAGTCCAGATTCATTCATAGATAATAGCTCTGGGAAACTGTAGGCGCTGCACACGCACACTGGCAGATAAAGACGACAAACTCTACGGGAGTTATACAAGATCAGAATGGTCAGGGTCCTCCTTATTTCGTCGGTGTCTCTCCACCAGCTGAGTCTGTGCTATTTCCGTTCTAATAATGGGACAGTGTTATCACCCAGAGCTTCAAGCTGTTTCATTTGGCACTAAATACTGAGCTGTTTCATTTGGCACAAATAATGTCCTGTTTTCTAATTGCAGTCTGTTTCCAGAAATGATTTTACTGCGATTTAAATACCTAGAGTGCTTCTACATTTCTGCATGCAAATTATTTATTTTACACACCATAAAGTGGCCAAAATAGGTGCGAATTATGCAGCTGTTTTTTTTAATTTTTTATCTTAAATCTTTCTGATGGAATTAATGAGCTCTATAAAATTCAAGTGAAGAAGGAATAGGTGAAAAAGAGGAGGAGAAACGTAGTAGCAAGTATAAGATGTTAAAGTCTGAGGACATTTGCATTAATAAAACATATGAAAAAGGAAAGAAATAAAAGAAAGAGTTCCCCCCAAAATCAAAATTACATATTTTCTTCTTATGTGCAGTGAATGCATCAATCTAGATTGTTTAGGTGTGAGTTGCAGTGAGTATAGGACCTGTTACCCTTATAGTTTTATTACACACCACATTATTTATAGCCTAAGCAAATTTGCAATTCCCGCCCCCAAATGATTTTATAAAAAACATAAAACTCAACAAGTACACAAGAGACCTTACACAACACAAAACTTAGAGCACAACAAGGCAGTGCAGAAAACATAACAATACAAGAGACAAATAAAATAAATCCCATAAAACAAGAATCACCAAATTATTCATGAGTATATGACTGATCCCTCTTCAAAAACTGTTTCAGTTTGCTTGGTGTCAACCTACTCGAGTACAATGAGATTTTATGTCTCTCGGCTTGTGGAGCTCAAAGCAGCAACTGAAAAAAAAACATCTGAAAAGCTCGAAAGCAATGACTCTAGAAATCATGACTCTTAAGATGATCCACAGACCTTGTTGTGAGCAGTTTCATGTTGGAACTATTTTCTTTCTTGTATTGTTCCTACATGACACTGCTCGAAAGAAAGGTGGATTACCTTGAGTGTCTTTTAGTTCCAGTATATTGCAGAGAAGACAGACAGTGAATATCTCCAACACACTAAAGCAATCTAGATTGATAAATGGCAGAACATGAAATAGGAAAAATATTTGATTTTGGGGTGAACTGTTCCTTTAAATTAGAGCTGAAAAATTTATAATTTCACTTGTTTATTTCACCCAATTTGGGGCAAAAACAGGGCAAGTGGAAAGTGACTGTGTTTTGACACTTGTCTGAGTGTAATTCAAGGAGCCAAAGCAAATGTTTTAATAATTTTTTTATAAACACAAATAAGGAGTGAGTGGTAATCCGGGGAGGAATGTGTAAGCCAATTACGGCTGGCTGCAGGGACTTGTGGAATGGAGCCTCAGAACTTCCTGCTCAGACCCTCACACCACATTTCCTGCTCCCAGCACAAGGGCAATATTTCTATGAAAATACAGAACGGTAAGAAACATGAATAGGATACGGTGCTGACTTCCTCCGACATTTACAGTCCTCTCATCATCCTCATGCCTCGTAGGCTATTTGACACTGTGTCTGTGTGTACTTTCCCATCAGAGGCTTGTTTGCATCCTGTGAGTGGAGAACCAGTTCTTTCCATGTGGATGCTGGTGTGTGTGTGTAGGCTTATATAATATTGTGACTATTGTAAGTAGATGAGCAGGGTGGCTTAGATGCTTGCTGATCTGGTTTGTTAATTCTGGAGTTCATGTTGGGTGTGCCGGTACTCTCCTATAGCCTGGTGGATATTTGCTAATCTCCGGGTATTAAAAGAATCTTGCATAGTTTGCAGAGATGTAAATTAGAGAAGTAAGAGACAAATAAATCAAGGTGGAATGAGGACAAATATTGACATAAAAAGCCAATTTATTATATTTCAATGTTGACTACGCCCAGGCTGATAAAGCAAACATTGCAAATGAAGACTGCAAATGAGATGTGGGACACCGGGGAACCTACAGTGATCAGCGCAATAAATTAACTGTACCTGAAGTGTTAACAGCATGCAAATAGAGGAAAATATAATGAAATAAAGTGTCACACAGCTCCAAGTAAGACACACATTTAGTGTGGTGTCAGGATTTATTTTTCACATCATAAATAATAAGATGGTAAAGAGAACCCAGTCCGTGGTTCTAGTCCAGCACACCTGCTATGTAGGCCTCAATAAACACACACTCTAAGCCGAGCCTCAGCATTCACCTTCCTGCAATTTCACACCGTCTGATTCCTCAAGGACTGCATGAACACACTGATAACCAAGTCACAGGAGCCCACTGGTCTACAGAGACATTTTTCCATTTCATAATGGTCTCCCACTCTCAAGAGTCAGCAAAACACCTGATTACAAAGAAATAACGTACGTTTTTACCTGTGTAATACCTGAACAAAGCTTTGCTACTTCAAGGTTCAAAAATCAATAAGTGCAAGAGTTAGTTTTTTAACAAAAGGAGTATGTGCTTCTTATATAACAGTATCATCTACCGGATATAAAATCGGGTGTAATCGAGAAAAATGCTTTGCCCACAGATGCACTGCAGGGCAAGAGGTGCAGGCAACTGTGAGATGAACATGTGGTCAGAGAAAGTGTTTGTGGTTGTGATGGTACACAGCTATAAAAATTATGTGATCCAGGAGCTTGAAGGCTACAATAAAGACTTGTACGTTTTAAAAATAAAAAACAGCCACCATTACTTTGTAGGAGTCTTCTTAGTAAATCATACAAACCTGTTTGTGTACCTGTTTTCAACATTTTCTGAAATTTATGGAAAAAAGTAGTCATCAATTAACTGAAGAAATGATTGTCAGATTAATCTATGATCAAAAGGATCAGTGTGATCCTTTTAAACATATAAAGTACATATTTGGATGAACTTTGTAACTAAATATTAGCCTGGGTATACCCATACTGCCTTGCCGGCTCAATTTCATTTCGAACTGTGAAAGGGTCTGGTGTCCAAGACCGGTTTTTAGCCCTGTTTTAGGGATCCAATCACAGAACGGGGACGGACGGCAAGACGATGACGCGTACTACTTGACAGACGGAAGCTTGTAGTTTTCTTACAGATCCAACATGGCTGCAGCTGATGCAAAGCTCTCTTTGGATCTAGCTGTAGACAGTGTTCTAGATAGTTTAGAGCCAAAGTTTATTTTAAAAGAACAACATTTGACTTTACATTTCTGTTTCACCATGAAAAAGGATGATTTTGCCTTGCTTCCGACAGGAGATCTACCAACTAGCCCCGCTACCGCTCACTGCTGTAACACCAGTGATCTCGCTATGAGCCGGGGGACAGCGGAGCCGCCGAGAGACCCGCAGCAGCTCGTCTATTGCCCATAAAATCAGTGGATGTGTGTGGCTGAATGACATGAGGGGGAATAAGGCGTAAAAATAAATAATCTTGCAGAAAGCGAGAGGCTAGGCCAGGCTAACTAAATATAGAATCAACAGTTAATTTTTCTGTAAAACAACTTTACTATAAATGTTATCTACGTGACCGGACTTGTTTGTATTTGTATTTCTGAAAATTAAATAAAGTTAAGGGTTTCTGTAATATAATAGAATAAAGTTTGGCCGTCAGTGTGATTTCTTCAGTGCTGAGTTATGAGATGGAAAATGTTACACCTAGACTGATTATTAAAGTATGACAATCGCATGAAAAATCTATGTGAAAGATAACAAAAAGTAAAAATATTCTGCTGCAAACTTCCTATTCCTGCCTGAGTAACAGCATTTGATGGGGAAGATACCAAAGAAAAGTCAGGTTGACCGGACATAACCCAAAGCTTTAAAATCCACCGGATATGCTGTATTTTATTTTAGTATTTCGTCATTTCAGGAAAAAAGGAGACAAGTCTCTGCATGAAAACATCATGCATCACTGCTTCAAACCATAAAATGTTTTATAGGAACCACAGTCTGGGTTATTCCAGGTTACGCTCAGAGAAAAAATCACCTGCCTGAGCCTACATTTCTGATTTCACAGCATGATTACAGCTCAAATGTCCTGTTAGAAAGCTTTGAAAACTCATGTTGGAATATTCCTAGAAAAACATCTCACAAATTACTATCACTTTACATAACCATACTAAAAGTATGCATATGGGCAGCATATACAGAAAGAAAAATTATTATTTTCGTATTTTGATGCTGGCTTGGTGCTTGTGCCAATGACATATTGGACACCACCAGTCTTTGATTTTCTGGAGGGCTTTTCAATTTAGAAAGAATGTTTTTTTTTCCCCCTGAAAAATAATTAGAAGCTAAGGCCCTCAGGGTGATTTCTCTTTGTGTGTGTCTGTGTGTGTGTGTGTGTGTGTGTGTGTGTGTGTGTGTGTGTGTGTATGTATGTGTGTGTGTGTGTGTGTGTGTGTGTGTGTGTGTGTTCATGTCCTTCTTGACATGTGCAATGAGACACTCGCATCTGAATACCAATGAAGTGTTGAATTGTCGGGCATTCTCTGGATTGCCTTCTCATCATTTCTCTTTCCTCCAACATCTGCACTCATTGAAACAGTTCTTCTTACCTCGAGCGTACAACATTCAGCCCAGAATTTTCCCTTTTATAGGCATCTTTTCATCCCTCTCTTCACATGAATAAAAATCCTCTCACTATGTCCAAAGAATTCTGCATTTCTCGTAGACATTTTAGCACTGACCTTGATCACAGCCTGACTTGTCATCCCTACTGTCATCCCTGTCCTTTAGCAAGTTGTTAGTAGAATATACAAGTAGGCCCAGTCTCTCACTGTCTCCCTGCAGAACTTATTTGCCATACGCCCTGTCATCGGGATCCTTAGTCCTTCATCATGAAAGCTCTTCAAAGTGAAGTTTGCTCCACAAAATATCTGGATGCATATTTCTCATTCCCACACTATGCATGCTTTGAAAGTCCTCGTGCAAACTAGAGACGAGCAGAAATCACTGGGGAAATAAGAAGAGGATAAAATGTTTCAAGTCTTTGGCTTGAGATTGAGTCTCAATGTTTCATTTATTGGGAAACCATGGGGAGGGCAATCACTCAGTAATGGCTGGGGTCAGGTCAACAGCCTGCGGTTAGAGTGTGTGTCATGTTGTGACAAAGAGTAATCACAATCAAATACGGTGAAGTATAGAAAAGGGTCTTTTTTCAGACTGGAGAGGGTGATACGTGCTTTAAATCAGCAGCTCAGTAGTAGTTAACTCAAGGTTCTAATTGGGACAAAGGGCAGAGACTCTGCTAAAGTTTGGATTTAGAAATTGTATGAGTAATGAAGAGACAAATGGTGATAGAAAAGATGAGAGTAATGACAGAAACTTGCAGGGCACATATGCAACTTATATTGAAAAGGGTGAAAGATTTAGAACAAGAAATTATTTTTTAATTTTTGAAACAATGGATCCATAATTAAGGGCAAAAGCAGCTTTTCATTTCTAGCTGGCAGCTGTCAAATCTGCAGGCTGAAATAGCAACTATGGTTGTTAAACTAGTGAGTTAACTATGAGTTTCTTGCAGATGCTGCCTCCAGCTGACCTTTTTGATTCCCCTTTCTCTTTTTATTGAATGTGTACTTTAGCTACAACCCAGAATCCAAAAAAAGCTGTGAAGTTGTGAAAAACGCATTAAAAATAGCATTCAGTGATTTGCAAATCCTTTTCAACCTACATTCAATTGAATACAGTAAAAATATTAGATATTTAATGCTCTTTTCCAACATCCTCCATTCTGAATTTGATGGATTCTGTTTTTATTTATATTTTTCTTTTCTTTTTTTGTTTTTTGGAAACAGAAATGTATTGTAGTATTGCATTTCCATCAAATTGGAGGGGTTTGTGAGAGACGGATTAAAAAAACAAAAAGACATTCTGCAGACATTAGGATATCCTGACTATAATCCCCAAACCCCTGCATCCTTCATTTCCTGATGGTCTTTCATTATAGTAGATTGTGATTCAGTATCCAGACTGACAATCACCCACATTTCTCCACACCTCCAGTGTGTAAAAAACAGGCCTGTAGTCTCAGGTGTAATCAAAAATCTCTATGATATCATCAGGGGACTTTATAAAGCTCCCCAGAGCCACAGACAACATTAAATGATGTTTTTTCACAGTGGTATTTCTTATGACAAGTAAACTGATGTTAATGAATGAAATCAGTGGAGGTCCCCTTTAAATACAAAGAACTCTAAGTTTGCTTCTCCACACTTTCCTTTTTCTGTCATAAGTGTGAGTCACAGGCTCTCATAAAATCACCCTGATCCACAGACACACAGATAATTTTAAGTCTTCCTAATAGCCTAATGTTTTCCGTGTCAGAGTCAAGGTTAAGAAGCGGTTACAAGTGGTTCATTGTGATGCACGTTACACAGCGTCCTTCACAAAATCTCACAAATTATTCTCAATGCAGTCAGATGAAATCAAAATGACTAAAGTGACCTGAGAAGCAAGACACAAAACAGACAGTCTTCAAGTTGACAAACACAATCAGTCACCCTGGACTTCCTTGTTTCGCCCTGTTTCTCCGGGTCCCATCTGTCACCAGTCAGCTGCTATTCAGTCACAACAAAAGTCAGATTATTGAAGGTTTTAATTACGCTGAAGGCCTTAGCTAATTAATTATCACTATCAGTGATATGGAACATCCCTTTAGATAATGAAAACGAATCTAATTATCTTTTGACCTCTCTCTTTCCCCTCAGTAAGCTCCTCCACGCAACTGTACAAGTCAACACACGACACGCATGAACTTGAAAGTCAGACATTAATATTCTGCAAAAATTGTCACTGCAGAATTCTGCAATAAATTGTGTTCGCTGGCACTCATTGTCTCACAAACACACAGGGGAATAGACTGAAGCTTTTCCATGCTTGAGATAACTTACCAGAGTGGCTCAGAGCTTTGACAGACCCAGTTGGACTAATTCCTTCTCCAGCCACAAAAACAGGGCTTCCCCACATCCAACAACACAATACATAAATCACTTATTTGTATCAGTATGCCATGAACCGACCATTTGTTCACCATATGTTGCTTTGTCTCTCCTCCCCAAGTCCCAGCTCCACACCTTTTCCTCATGATTTACCAACAACGCACCTGGTTAGCCAAATACTGATCTTCCAATATTCATAAGACGAAAGACACCCAGCGGGGGTTTTACTGGGTACAGTTGAAAAACGCAAGCACTCATGGGGCATGTGTGTGCGCCTGTGATAAGGAATGGAGTGTGGCAGTGAGAAAACAAGCGATAGAAAAACAACAAGGGGAAGGATGGATAGTCATGGAGCACAATTTCCGAGTTTCAAACCCTTATATGTACCGGATAATAACTGAACCTCAAAGGCCAAAATTAGGGTGTTCATCCTTTTTGTCTCCCAAACGGATTCTTGGCACAGGTACGGAATTGAACATCCAGACGTCCAGATGTTAAAAATCCCAAAGAGAGATCAAGGGATGGGAGCAATAATCAAGATAAGCAAAGGCAAATAAAGGGATATAATGTAATAACGAATTAGTGTGTGTGCTGCCTGCCCACACATACAGCTCATGTCTGTCTGCACGTCTACCTTTAAGCACCCAAATTTACTCTGTGTGTCTCTTTGCACTTATACAATCAGGTTAAGAGCTGATAAATATCCTCCTCCTCCTCAGCCCTCTGAAGGAAGATCACATCTGGTCTTGGTTGTTAGGCTCATATTAGCTCTTCATGCAGGTCTAATCAGAGCCATCCCGGCCGGGCTTACTGGATAATGCTGGATCATACTGTTTTGATGGACTGGGAAACTGTTCATCATGTCTCATTACCTCTTGAGGACACAGACACTGTGATGTATGCACTTTGCTGATTTAAACTAAAATCTGCAAGAGGTTTGAGGTCATACTTTACACAATTTCACTAGTCAAGATGACATGGCCAACGTTTTGTAATCACACAGGTTGTGGACATGTTAAAAATCCAATTAGGACTACACTTTGTTGTTTTAGGAAGAAGACAAACTGGATATCTACATTCAAAGTTAGACAGAAGCGCTACTTAAGTGCTACTGCAGTGCTTGTTTCGTTCCACACTGACTCTGACCTCAACTCGGCGGTCTCTGTCCTCAGAACCAGCTGTCTGTCAGCAGCAGCCACTGAGGTGGTGAAAGAAGAGCGGCCAACCAAACTGTCTTCACTTGGCTGACAGACAGCGCCAATTTAAAAAAAAAGTTTCTAAGTTAGGTTCAATTAGGAGTATAGAGGAAGAAAAAAATGACATTTTAAAAAATTCAACAGCAATGTCTCTTTCCAGAAATCATGACCCAGCTACTCAACATTATCCTACAAGAAAATGTGAGTTTCATGCAGGAACTAAACTAAAAAGAACTTTCCATAAAACTGCCCTCCTCCATTAAGTGCCCCATAATTGCTTGTACAGTAGCTTAAAAACAAACCATATTTACATGTGTAGTTAGAGATGTCCTGTATAGGTGTGGAGACTAAGCAGAAGTGAAGTAATGGAGAGTAGACGCAAAGGCTGAAGCAAGGATACGGAGCATAAAGAACGACAAGGTCTATGGCATGGGGCATACATTTACTTTCCTTTTTTATCTTTTGCTAAACATGTATTTTTTTCCCTCCACCCTTAAACATGTACTTGTGTTGCCTAAACACAATTGCAATCTTTTGACAATGTTAACAAAATGTTCAAAACTGCAACCATTAAATTTAGGTATCAGGATTTATTGATCTCTTGGGGGCAGAAGCATCAATTTAGCAAACCCTCCTGTGGTACATATTTAAGAGTAGGAATAAAAGACCTATGTGGTCGTATGGTTTGAAAGAGTTTTTGGTAATTTACAACAAGGTCTGCTGTAAGATGTATTTCTGATTTTGGGGTGAAACATACTTTCAATTTAGCGTATTAACATTCTAACATGAAGCACACAATTCACTGTGACGGAGAGATGAATGTGTGCACCACATGTAATGGCAATCCATCCAATAGTTTTCAAGACATGAAAACCACCAATTCAACTTCATGGTGGAGCTAGTCAAGTCAAAAGATCACAAAAGTAATTCAAATCCATCCCCTGAGATAAATGTAATAAATCCCATTGCAATGCATCTAACAGATTGACCAACACTGTCATCTCTGTCAAGCTACTAGTGTGGCTTACAGGAATATACCTTGTATAATTTCTGAAAATGTCTCATTCTTTCAAGGATAACCCCACTGTGTATTCAATACATTAAACATACTGTATATCCACTGTAAATATTCAGCAAGTCTCAAAACCCTCTGTACTAGACCTAGTGACACCTGGCAGAGTCCCAGTTGACAGTTCATTGATAAATGATTCAACACTGCACACTCATGTATCCAGAATGAAAAGCGTACGTATCATATATGAACAGTATCACAGTGGAAATGACTCTGGCAGAAACATGACCAGTCTATTCCAGTCACCCATGACAGGAAACATAACATAATAAAAAATACACACGATTTCAGGTTATTAAAATTGACAGCTGTTTATCATATCCCTCTGGGTAATAAACAGAAGGAGGTGAGTGGAAAAGATAGAGAGAAAGAGGGAAAACAACAAAGATTGGAAGTTATTTTCACTCTACAAAATATTCAGCATCTTTCTTACTCTTTTATAACAGAGGTGATGTTAAAGCCCGTGCAGATGACACTTTTACTTTATTTCCCTCCAATGGGAAACTCCAAACTCTGAAACTCAACTTCAATATTTACACTTTTGAACACTGGAAAGGTCAAGAGGTGTCTCCCTCCTTCAATATCTCAAATAAAGTTTCTAGCTGCAGTGGAAAATTTGACCACGTGGTTCTTGATTAAATAATTCCCCCAACTGCACCCAAACATATTTAGAGATTTGATTATATAAAAGATTAAAAAAGCCTCAGTTAATTAAAAAAGTAGATTAGATACAAACACCCAAATTAGATATATCCTGTCTTCCAAATTGCTTCAGAGACTCACATATGGAATTAAAATACTTGCAGATTTCATTTTTTTTACATAAATTCACCTTATGTACTATATGCACCACAAATAGAGATGGGAATGACTGGAATGTAAAGACAAATATAACATTCAACTCAAGTCCCAGGCCAGATTGAACAATGGGGCAAGTGATAATCCCTGCAGCCAAGCAAGCAAGATGCATTAGAACGAACTATGCTGCACATTCATTCATGAATAAAATATTGTTAGTAGCCTCAAACCAACTCTGAATTGGAGGCCGGTCCCCTGATATAAGACTGTTCTGGATATTTTATCATTTTTAACTTAAATTTGAACAAATTTTCCAATATCTTTATGCTATGCAAATCCATTTATCAGAGAGTAAGAGTAAGAGAGGCTCCAATAGACCCCTAAAAGCTTAAGCAAGCTCATAAAACATGTCTCTTTTAACCCACTTTGCAGCCAAGTTTTGTGCCAGTAGCAGCTAAAAACTACTATCAACTGAGTACATGATGCATTTTTATAAAAGGGGTGTGGCTACATTATGGGGGGTGGGACTACTTGCACCATTAAAGCAGGATTTTTTTCTGCTGAGACCAGTGATGCCACACCAAACAAAGAAGGCATGGGTCAAGTATGTGTGGAGGGACTAACACACACTGATGAAAGAGGAACTCTCTGCTGAGACCTGCCTCTAACAAGAGTCTTCAAAAAACTGTTTATGAGTTGGGCCATGGTACGAAAATCTGTTTCCACCCTCACAGAAGACAAAATAATGTACAATAATGTAAAAAATAAAGATTTTGTTGGTGCTGCAGGTGGAATTTTCTACTTTTCTAAACACAAGCAGCATCCTACACACTGTTGAGAACATATTAACTGACAAAAATATCACGTTGCCTGAGGATGTCTGCTAAAAAGGCATGTGTATCATCACTTGGCGGGGACCTTGGCATGTCAGCACAGTCCCTAGATGGCGAAAAACTTTGAAAAAATAAGCTACATACAAAGGGTAAAGTTTTGGTCATATCTGTGTCTGAGCATGTATGTGCATTAGTACCACTGTGACACGGTGCCAGGATCCCGATGTGTTTACAACCACACCTCTGTGTTATTGGTTCTGCATCAAGGACTGCCAAGACGCTGTCACCACTGGGAGGACCGACACAGCATGTAGCGCAGGTGCAAATAACATCTGGGAGGGACAACAACCGTAAAGAAAAGCCAAGACAGAAAGATAGAAAGAAGGAAGACTCTCTCAGACTCACACACTCATGCATGGATGGAGAGTTGTCATATTTTTGATGCAACTTTAAAAAATCACCTTTAAATATTTAGAATTATAATGTGAATTCTGGAGGAAGTATGACAGTGCAGAATATTGAATAACCACTTCAGAATATTGAGCTCTGCACTAAAGATGTCTGTTGAAGAGGTTTCTGCCACACACAAGACTGAATGTCCTCCAAGGTCCTTAATCCTTCCGAGCCTGAAGATTATTCCTTGAACTTGCAGCAGCTGAATAAAAAAATCTTAATGGAAGATCCAGCCTAATCTATAGTGGCTGGTTTCATTCCATATGCACTATATACTGCACTACATTTAATGTCCAATACTTTGTCTGAATTCTGAGTGTGTACATTTATAGTGCTCTCAAAATTACCCAGCTGTACCGGCTGCAGTACGTTGTAATATTACTACATGGTCATTATATTTACAGGATTTTCAAGGAACGAGTAAGAAAAAGAAGCGGCTTGTGAAGTTGGTTTCTGATATGCAGGAGGACCATTGTTTTTTGGTGGAATGGACCTTTCGTGTAGTTTTGTGGAGTAAAACCTTGTAGTTTTGTGACGCTGCACAATTTGATTATATCACGTGGTGTGGCCACGTAAAGTTAATACTTCATCCCCTCTGTGGGTAAGAGTTTTATACTGCACAGTGAGAAACAATGACAGTAAAGTGTTTGTCCTTTATGTCAGCTCGCTCTGAGCAGTTTCAATTAATTTACCATAAATATCACAATACGGGCGCACTGCAAACATACACCCTTCCCGTTGTGATGAATTGCTGGCGTGTTTTGGTGAATTGCTGGTGTGGTTTGCATTTCAGGGTCACCGTATGAACTATCTACTCTATGATCAGGACAAGCTAGAACTCTGACACGGGAGGTGATGGTTTTCATATTGATGCAAGTGTCTCAATCTACTGCTCAATATTGAGAAAACAAATGTGTATTGAATGAATGTGGGTTCAGTGTACTAAATGAGTAAAAAAGGGAGTGATATCAGACACAGCTTGTTGTTACCAAAGCCTTCAACTACATTTTGTGATGTTTTTCAACTGATGGAGCCTCTTAGTTGTCATGAAGATGGTTGAGTTTACCGAATCAGCAGACCAAAGACAAAAAGGCCTTTGTCCAAGGCTGAAGATATCCTTTCTTTATAATCACAGGTTCATTTAGAGAACTGGTTGCGTCATAAATGGTTTGCATAGTTGCCAATGAACAACATGTGTTACTGGAGGACTCCACTAGGAAACCACATAGAACTCAAAATGTATAAAGCTATCGGATTTGCATTATGTAAACACTGAACATGCAGAGACCCTACACCGATCCTACAGTTTATGTGCATATTGCATCCTGCAGACATGTAGATTTAGTTACTAGATGCGCACAACCAACACTCTAAACAGTCACAGGATGACTGGTTCACCCTCACTAAATGTTTGATTTTTCCACCAGCTTTGGTTATCTTCTGAGCTTTTGCTAAGGTTTTCTGTAACAACATACAATCATGATCTAACTATTAAACTGATTAAACTATCTTAAAGATAGTATTTTAATCCCCCACAACAATTATACAATCAAATACAATCATGGGTTGAGTATACAATTATTTCACAATGTGATGCAATCAAAGTAAACTAAATCACAAATGTTTTTTTAAGAAAATAACCAACTGTTCCACCAGCTATTGTGCTGATTGAAGCAGCTATTGTCATTAAATGATGCACATTGTCCAAGCATTATTGTGTCCACCCAGTTTAGAATTGCATATAAAGAGGAGCTTAAAGTGAAAGTTGTGTGATGTACCACACTTAAAAGTTTCACTGGTGTTAACATCACATCTTCTAAGTTGTTTTTGATGTTCAACTCTGATTAAATTTAAGTATTTATCTACTGCCTCTCTTTATCAAACACAAGCATTATAATGCAATATATTCCCTAATACAACAAACAACACTGAGCCAAGTTTCAAAACCCATCACATTATAATGCTGCTAAATAAACTCTCAAACAGTGTGTGTCTGTGTGATTGTGCACCCCCTCTGTGTGTATGTGCGTGTGCGCCGAAAATAAACAAAATGCCATAAACAGGCAGGGTGAAATGTTTGTGTTCCTTATTAAAAGACGAAGGGTCGTGACGTGCTGGCTGCTCACTCCAAATTGGGTTGGGTGAGGAACCAATTAGTGCTGCGTAGAACAGTTAAAATTCTCATCCCCTCCTGTGCCAATCATCATAATGCAATTTCAGCTGACAAATTAAGTCCAATTTACAGAGACAATTAAAGTAACTAAAATCAGAAACTAGGTCTTTCCTCCCTCAGGGCTTATAACATGTGTATGTACTTTTTTCTTTTTTGAGAGGAGGAATCAGATAAATAAACCTTTACCTTAGCCACACTCTGATAGGAGTCTTTGCACTATCCACTTACACAGACAGATGAGCAAAAGGAGCAACAGAGAGGGAGACACAGCTGAGGAAATCACAACTGGATCAAGAATGGGTGCACTGGAGATGAGCAACCACAGGTTGAGGTTACTGCACAATCCCAATAGCAAAGTAACTGTCTGTCAGCTTATTACCGCCATACAAAGGATCTCGATAAGCTGAAGTGTGTGTGTGTGAGTTTGTAAGAGTGATAAAGGCAGGAAGGAGACAGATCCTATTAGAATGGAAAGCTGACAAAGAAAGGCAGGTTATTTAGGTGTTCAGGACTGATAGTACGGGCGATCAATACAAGTCTGACTGCAGGTTTGGAATTTCCACACGAAGACAAAGCGCCATTATCTGAAAGGACAAGACAGCTAACCACAGCAAGTTACAACGACGCTTCAGCCACTTCTTCATGGTTGAAAAAGGCAACTCCTCCCCATGTACTAGAGCCAATAAATCATTGTAAATGTGCAACTCTGGCTTCTATCTTATTTTAGACACTCCAGCAGCATGGCTCAGCATATGGCAATGCTAGTCTATGGGCCAGTGGAAAGTCAGATTTTTTATATAATTAATTTTATTGTATTAAGGCTTAAAGTTATACATAATTAAGGGCATGGCTGCTTTAAGTGACAGGTGGCTGCCCTCACAGGTGGCTCACCGCTGCATTCAGCATACCTCTCTACACCTCTCTGCCCCTGTTTTTGATTAGCTTGGAGTTAGGAGTCACTACCAAGTTGTGGACAGCTGGAGCACCCACTGAGCTTCATTATGGCTTTTCAGAAACCTACAGGTGACGTCACAGAGACTACATCCATATTTCATACAGTCTGTGGCTGAACCCAGGGGGGAGGACAGCACAAACCACATAATGAGACCCATAAGATTTTCTCATGGGAAAGAAATCGCAGCTATAATAATAACAGAAAATCAGCATCTTAGCATTGTCAGTGATGTGACTATTTAGCTCAAAGCACCGCTGTCCTTAATTACTGCCTCACAGAGCCGCCAACAGCATGGCTGTACACTCTTGTTCCTCCACTTTTCACCGCAGCTCATTTGAACACCATCTTCCTCTATAATCACCTTTGTGTCCGGAACATCGTGGCATTGAGACTCTCTTCCTTTCCTGACAGCTATTTCCTTATTTTCCTGCTCTGCAATGATGAATGAATTAGTTACACAACACTGGATTTTTGTGAAAAAACAAGAAGACTTAATCTGAATACATCTCTGCCTGCTGGTGCTGGAATTTCTAGAGGTCAAAATTAAATTGCTTCACCTGTTGATAATGCAAACTAAGCCCCCTTTTGGCTTGATTTTCCTTTGAAACCAAAGCGGGACTAAATATGGCCAAAGTCTCTTCTTGCAGAAAAGGAGATGACCAGAATACAAATCTGGCAGTTGGCACTACATCATGTCTGTCCTAATCTACAGAGCCAAAAGGATTACAGGGGAGCAATGTCCCAGCATTTTAACCTGACATATTCACTGACTGCACACTCAGTCTATCTTGCCTGACAGAGTCTCTCTGCCCCTGTCTGACTGAAGGCAAGGCCTCATTCCTCATCTTCCAGGGGGAGTGTACAGAGACAGACAGACAGACAGACCTACTGACTGACAGACTAAGCTAGTAGCTACAGTTGTCTGGGAACACTGAGTCCAATGATGACAACACATTTTTATCATAGCCACACAATGTTCTGGGAGTTGTACATCACATAACGTCCCTGAAAACGACCCACAGGCAAGAAATATTGAAACTTTTCCCTGCCTGCTTCCAAAACTTATTAGTATTGTAGAGCTGCAGTCTTACTCTTCATAACCATAAATCCCTCCAGAAGTATAAATATTGAAAAAGGAGCAGCTTTGGGCAACTGGGTTTAACACCGAAATGTCTGCGTGGTTGCTTGGTGGAAATACAAAAACACAGCTTCTGTCACAGTCTCATGAGAGTCCTTTTACAATTTTCAGTAGAGGCTGGTGGAAGTAAAAGGGGTTATTTGGATCTTAGATTATCTGCATTTGTATTGATAAGAGAGTTCAGGTGCTTAACTTTATTTACTTTAATTAATTTCTATGGCATTTTGCACCTTATTGCAGAACCATTTGTGCCTGAAGACACGTTGATTATTC
Organism: Centropristis striata; assembly: GCF_030273125.1. Classification (NCBI taxonomy): domain Eukaryota; kingdom Metazoa; phylum Chordata; class Actinopteri; order Perciformes; family Serranidae; genus Centropristis; species Centropristis striata. The sequence continues at coordinate 18,121,940 of NC_081536.1, forward strand.
ATCAAACAGGGGCAACCACTTGGAAGCAGTTTGCCTGTCATCTGAGGCACATTTTGCATGCAATCAGTGAAGTGCACCGCTCTTCTTAATCTGTATGCTATTAAGGGAGGATCTTGCAAAAAAAAAGAGGAAGATGTAAGTACGGTTGATGGCACATTCTGCTAGATTTATTAAGTTCAGGCAATTTGCAAGGGTCAGTTTTGAAAGCAGGTGCTGATATGTGCATGTACTATATGATGATAATGGAAGGCGGTTATGAGGAAGAGAGATCATTTAAATGTAAAATCTCCAAGTGTGGAAAAGGAGGGAGCATTGGACAAAACTGTAACAAATTCTTAGATCTGAGAGGGTGCAGGAATAATAAATGATGCCACACGAGTATTAATTCAAACAAGGAGTGGACAGAGAGTTGCGTCTGTGTTGTCTGCAAAATTCACATTTATTAATTTATTTATTTATTATGCACTGTGGATTACTTAACTTACTTTGTTTGTTTTTTAAATTAAACTACAACTTTAGTAAATTTATATTTAGTCATGTATTTTATTTTATATAAAAAGGTGCTCATTTCCCAACTGAAGCTTTTAAAGAGATAGTTCTGAAATGACATTCCTCAACAGCATCCCAGATATTCAGACTGTTCTTATTCCATGTTTGTAGTTCTACCTACAATATGAAAAGTTATGTAATCAAATTCATGGATAACTCACGATTGTGAGAAAGAGACACAGCTTATTATGACTTGAGACCTAGTAAATGTGGTTATAATGACAGGATGGGAAAGGAGTAGTTAAGGGAAGTATAAAGCCTGTGAAAGGCCGTTAAGGGTGGGCAGGTGGGTTAGGTGGAGGGGTCGAACAAGCACCAGATTTTGATCCCTAAAACACCGGTATCCGTGTCCCATTAGAAAGTAAAACTCAAGGTTGTTCTGTATGTAACTACTGGATGCAGTTACATACATAAGTATTTACTTTAACTCAAATCCTGTTTATGTTTTTTTAGCCTTCACCAAGTAGTTTTGGTGCCTAAACCTTACTGAAAGGCTGCATTTCACAACTTTGACCACATTTTGTATCACATAAACTGTTGTATATATGTTCTTAGATGGCATCATACCAACCTGTTCATAATGATGCATTGGAATATTGATGCAGAAGAAATCAGAGTTTGTTTCTTTGTCACACCATTAGAATGTGCTACACAGTGCCGAACAGCTAAACCCAAACCTGTCTCTCACTAATTTATCATTTTAATTATGGCTACAAGTGGCAGCACTACTAAGCAGCACTCCAGTCAACAAGCATAATCTTTGATTCAACATGGATTGTATTGACTTTAATCATAGACTTACCATCTGCCTGATAGTGATGAACTGTTTATTGCTTTCCGTCCAGTGATTCTGTATTTTCAGATTATTTTTGTAATGGATTTAATGAATGCCTGAGTGACTGAAATGTTGCCTCTGACAGCCATTGGTAACTCTGACACGTAGTATAATGGTCCTGGATTATCACTAGGATCTGGCACAGGCACATAGATAGAGATCTGGCACTGGCACATCCTCACATTCACGAAACTTCAGCCAGCAAGTGAGAGACAAACCAAAATAAACTAAAAGGAACTAAATTAAAATAAATGCCAGACAGCTGCCACCTGATCAAAGCACCTAGTACAAAGCTGTCCGTGATAACTGATATCAATCTGCCGAAGAAGGTAGCTTAATGATCTGAATATAATGATAAAGATAAGAAAGAGAGACAGAAAGCAGCAGTCATCCATCCAAATCACAAAAGCAAAACAGTGAGTCCGTATTTATATTCAGAAACCTCTGTCTCTCTCTCTCTCTCTCTCTCTCTCTCACACACACACACACACACACACACACACACAGAAAGCCTAATCAAGAGGCAGCTTTGATTGCAGGACTTTTGAGAGCGGGACATCTGCATGTGAAGTTGAGATCGACTGTGACGATGACTTGTGCTCGATGCGTTGAACTGATGTGATGAGACTTTTGTTCTGTAGAAACACAAGTGGACACACATGTTTGGAGTGACTGATGAGGCATCAATCTCTTTTTTTAGACTGAGGTCCATCTGATGCCTTCCAGTTAATCTGTGGTCACTGAGCACAAATTGTGCAAAACAACACGAATAAACAAAACAAGCGAGCAAACATTCGTGGTATTACTCACCTATTACACATTGATCGTATGGATGAGAAGAAAACTAATTGACACCCACAAGAAAATCTTTAAGAGCTATTCATTTGCCGGATTAGAGGCTTTAAATGGCAACCCCTAATCAAACATACTTCAACATCTCAAGGCAACCAGCATGAACTCTGGCCCCTGAGGAAATCGTTGGAGATTAGTGTCAGTCAGTAACCAAGTCTCTCCGTTTGATAATATCTCCATGATAACCCCCAGTCAGGCGATTCTATTGGCTGGGAAAAGGTCTCTCTGTGACCTTGACAGACGAGCAGACATATTGTATTCCTTTAGCCCTTTCTGTGACTGCATGCTAGAACTGCAAGATTGTTTCCCTTTTTGATTTACAGCAATCAACCGTGACAGGTATTGAGAGCCAAAGGCTACACAATGAAAGAAATCCAAACTCAAAAACTGTGCTGGCATGTATAAGTCAATACTACTTGCTGTTTCATTTTAAGGATTTACTGTGAATTAGACAAGCTTGTGCAACGTTTGTCATTGCCTTCAGCTGTAGGGCTGGGCGATTTGTTCTATAAAAACAAAGATATTTGGGGGTTTTTGTACGATATGTACCTCAATATTTTAAAATCTCCTCTAAAGCAGTTAATAAATGCTCAGTAAAACCCTTGATGCATTCAATCATACCAGGTTGGTGAGTCTAGCAGTCCCTGCAACAAATGTCAGCATTAAATATTCTTGTTTATATTCATTAGTGGTTTCTATTGAAACAATTCAAAACTTGCAACCAAGCTCAATTCAACAAAACCTTATACAAAGCAGTCATTTGCACGGACAGGCTTTTAACAGCTGTTAAATGAAAGGCTCAGTGTCTCTCTGGATTCTGCAATTCAGTCGTTTCAAGTCTGCTCACTCATAACAGTCTTTTGGACATTCTTCATCTGTGATCTCCGGATCACTCTGGAGATTGGCAAGAACACAGGGGGTACCAATCTGGCTCGGGTGCCTGGATGTGCTCACAGGTGGCCTTGAGACTGTGAACAAAGACGGGGAGAGAGGAGGGCTAAAGCTAACTCCCATGGGCTATCACTACCTAGCATTTTCCCTCACAAATGTAGGGTCTCTGGTGAACAAAATGAATGCTGCAGATCACCAATTACATGGAATATAGAATGTAACATCATAATTTGTACCAAAAAATAGCCCCAACACTGGCATTCCTGGTAGCACCTCTCAGCTAATGCAAGGCTAAGTTCTCCTGGAGGATAGATCAGCTGATGACTCCGGTAAGACCAGATATGGGTGGTTATGCATCTGTGTGGAAAAAGACTTGGTGCACTTCACTTCTGGCGCTTTTCCCATTTCCTACTGCCCTCCAGACTTAAAACATGCACTCGCCAAAAGTTTAATTTTAGGCCATCTTGAAGTTTGCGATATAGCCATTCACCACATCAAACAAAAAACAAGCCATGAAACATCAAGTATATTCAATATATCATCCAAACCCACTTTCAGCCTGGTTTAATGACATAAAAACATACTTTAATCCATTAGATGGCATAAATGTAGTCAAAATGACATCTGTGCCAAAGTGGTCTCAGGAAAAAGTGAGTGAGTGAGTGTGTGTGTGTGTGTGTGTGTGTGTGTGTGTGTGTGTGTCTAAATGTAACACTAAAATTAATTATGAATGTGTGCACATGTTGGTTCCCCCTTGGCAATATCTGGGTAATTTTAGGAGAAAAGAAACATGCCCATTTGCCAGCCGTGAGGCCATTCACACACCACATTTGCCCTCATTCAACTGTGCTGCCATCAAAGCCAACTAAAGCCATCTGCCGCCCTGCACCGTGCAGTGCCCAGGTAGGGTAGAATTGGTGCAGGCTTATCATTTATTCCCAGACTGTGGAGGAACCTCCGCTTTAAAAATGTTCCTTTCGGTGCAGTGCGTCAAATATAATATACATTTGTTTCTTTTATTCACAACGACAGTCTGGCAAAAAGCATCGTGTTTTGTGAAGAAGCGAGACAGGGACGAGTCTGGATGTGAGTAGCATTTGTCACATTTCTATGCAAAACTGAACCCCAGGACATAATGAACAGGATGACTTCTGCATCCATCAGGCAGGAGCCTCTGTCTCGCATTTAAAACACTTCTAACACTGGATTGGCGGCAGAATGTCACAGTGTCTGTCCTTTTATCCCCTCTCTGTTTCTGTTATTCCACTTGAAAACACTGATGATCTCAGAAAATTCCATGCTTTCAAATTTGGACCATGATACTCAAAGATCATTTTGCTAGGTCTTGGATTGCCATCAATCTGTGTGAATGGATGGATTTTCAGAAACCGAGTAATATTGGCCAGATTATTATTATATGTGCTTAAGTATATATTATTATTAATATTATTAGTCAATGCTTTCAAAGGGAGATTTTTAGAGTGATAAAATGATTAGTTAAAAATGTATTAGTTTATTGATTAACAAATGAATCTGCAACAATTTTAATGAGCTTAGACTACTTTAATAGTTAAGTAAGTTGGGGTTTTTGGACAGTTGACTGAAGAAAAACAAGACATTGGACATATACCTTGTTCTTGAGAAGTAAAATCCTTTTTCTTTAACAAGAAACTGCAGCTTACCACCCTCACCAAATACACCAGACTCCATTGACAAAAACAGAAATTTTACCAAGTCATAAAACACGCTTCATCAAAGTTGACTTAAAGAATATCAAACTCACAAAACCATTTTGGTTGGTCGTTCTGTTCCAACAATCACCAATGCTGGTGTGGTAAAAAAGAAAACACACACACACACACACACTTGCGCCTGCACACACATAAACACGCACACAAGCTAAAGATAACAGCTGAGCAGGCAGATGTCCAGACAGCTGTGGATACAAAAACAGTTTTGAGGATTCTTTCTTTTAAACCAAGCCAGGCTTGAGACTCGGAATTAAAGTATTTAGAAATTGAATAAAATGATGATTAATACAAATATTGATATTCATAACTCTTGGCTTCAGGTTAGTCTCCCTATCTCTGTGCAACGATAAAACCAAATTGATGTTAAGTTCCTAATAATTCCTGCCAATGAACAAGTGCTCCTCAAACTGGATTTATGAAATGCACATAATTCCACTTGGCTGGAAAATGGGTCATTTCCCCGACCGCTCGGGCTTACCTTTGAGTGAGCAAATTTGCCAGTTTCAATTATTAAAGGCAGCACCTGTCTCCTTTCAAATTTCAGTGGCTCAGATCACTGCGCCAACAGTCCTGCAGAGAAAAATCCACTCTGTCTGCAGATTTTAAAGCAAAGCATTGAAATGAAATAAGATGCTGGTGTGATACAGGATTTAAAGAGGAGTGATGCAAAAAAAAAAAAAAGACCTCACCTGCTGGGATATCTACTCATTCTCCAACCTTCCTCCATTCCTTTCCCCACTAAAGCCTCATTGAGTAATTGGCTTTCTCCTGGCATTGAGTTGTCCAATCTAAATGGTAATTTGGAAGGCCCTCCTCGTCACTGGTGGTAATGCTTATTTACTGGAAGACAGCCACTCTATACAAAAATTATAGTTGTAATGAGATGGAAGGGGTCTGTCTGACTGTCATGAGACAATACATGTCAAAACTGAGAATCTGGTCTTGAGCACTGTGTGATAAACTGCATATTGCCTAAGGTATGACTGCTGTGACCCCAGAAAAAGGAAATGGTCTAAATTAAGATATACCTTTTTTTTTTCTTTTTCAATCAAGTATGTGCTTTAGTTTTATCCAACATTCAAAACACATTCAAGATAGGTGTAATGGAGTCTCTAAATGTATGTAGGTATTAACTTTAATTCTCACCAGGGCTTGGCTGGTGAGGTCTGGCACTCCCCCAGTGGGCCGATGTGCCTTTTGGGCCGGCACATTTCTCTCTCTATTTTTTTTTTTTTTTGCTGAACAGCCTATAAAAATCTGCCCTTTTTTTCTTAAATTGACACTGGGCTGGCACAATGCCTTCATTAAACACCAAAGAAAGAGTGTCAAATATAACCTCTTGCCATAACAGTGATATTTGACATGATACCACAGGATTTCAATCTCAATCAAAACCCTCATGTCCTTTACTACATTCCTGGCTACTTTAACTGCTCAAATACAACAACAAAAAAGATTTCTGCAAACTTTCAAGGATTGTAGATCTCATGTATCATCTGGTCTGAGAAAAAAAATCTATGAGAGGCTGTGCCTTCAAATTTAACACTATCTGGCAGCAAGTTCTTGACCAGGGTATAAGGATAGATGCTTCGGGCTTATCATATGTATAGCTATAACCCCCAGTAACAACACTTATTCTGTTTTATCATCATTATTATTATTTATTCCACTTCTTGTTTCTTTGTTCTTGCCTAATATGTGTTAATTGTGTGTTTATATTTTTTATCATACTTACCACTAAACATATGTTTCGTTACATAATATCTTAAATTTGCAATGGTGCTATGGTCACTTGTAGGATGGCATTGCATTAAAATTTGTATAATTCTGTTTTGGATTGCATTTTGTATAGCCTAAGAAGCTAATAATAATACTTTGAACAAAAAAGGTGTAATTTTTTTTTTTTTGCAGTCGGTGTAGTTTGGCTCAGACTTGAGATAGCAGTTATGTTTTAAACTAAAATAGAACTACTTGAGAGTATAGAAAGACAATAACTTGTGTGTTGAAATGAAAATGAGGGTGAACAAATAGGAGCAGGATGCTTTCTCTGCAGATCTTGGATTCTGTTTGGTCTGTGTCAAACTAAAAATAATGTAACACATTCTAATGTGGTTTTAATGCAGTTAGCACAACCATTTCCTACTCGCACACACGGAAGTATCTGTTGAGAAAAATAAACAGCAGGTCTAACTTTCATCTATCATTTTGATATTAAAGTACTAAAGTCAAAGTCACGGGCATCTGGGAAAATAATCTTCCATCATGTCCTGTGCATTATTTCTTTTTCTGACCTTGCAAGGTCTCAGCATTTTACATCATTTTTTAATCTTTACTTCTAGAAGGCCTGACAGAATATCTAGGATAGAAAAAGGAAAAAATAAAAAAAAGTGTAGAAAAGGAGCGAAAAGTGATTTCACGGGGCATTTTCTGCGAAGCCTTCTAATGCTGTGATTTACTTCTTTAGTCAATTTAAGCAACTCAGTATAAGTAAATTACTTTAATAATGCTCCAAACCCTGAAAAAGGATTAAGAGAGTTGCATGAGAGCAACAGAGGAAACAATTATTTTTCACACACAAAATGGTTGTTGTAAGCATTTAATCCTTGTGCAAAAGACAAAGTCTGTTGCTTCTAGTTGAGGGATCAATAAAGTACAATCAATTACAATACAGATTAAGATAATGCTACTGCTTCCCAAACTGTGAAGTTTTTAAGATGGTCACGATGGCTGCATAAACCGGTAAACTCCCCACAATAATCCATTATGCATGACTGTCCCGATAGAGCTGTGATTTGTTTTATTTCCAGAGAAAACTGGTTTCAGACACATATTAATTTAACCAAAACCTCGGATGGTTTGCATAAACTGGCAGAGTAGTAAGATGTGACAGAAAAAGACAAGTTTGTATGGTTTGAGCTTGGCTGCTTGGTGTTGGCTGCCCATGATTTAATCAATGCAACCACAGTGGATCAACATGCGTCATGGTGCTACATTTATGTGCAGCACTTTTCAACAAGCTCTGTTGATGACTTCAAATAGCTGTAGGGATTTAATCATATGAAGTATTTCTGACACACTATAAATGATAGATATTGAGAACAATAACACAATAACTGCATTATTGACTGCTTAGTGCATAATGGAAATATTGTAAGGAAGAAAAGGTTATTTCCTCAGCCATTATTGGATGTATCTTAAATATTTATGCTTCAGTAAATATGAGCAACAAAAGAGAGTCGCTATCCCTAAAGCAACTTTGACTCAAGTGAACTTGGCTTATTGTTAATGCACGACCAAGACCCGTGTCTCTCCCTAAGAAGCTTTCATATCCTACACAGGAGCAGACAGGCTTCAAGTGATTTCCTGACAGGTCAGTGAAACTAAGACAGAAAGAGACTCAACAAAGAAAATGACTTTGGAAGAGTGTCAGGGGATGACAGCATGGATGAAAAATAGACCATTGCTTACGTTTAATCTCATAAGGTGCCCATAAATACACACACAGTGCTCATTCTGGCTGAGGATGAAATTTATCATTTGTTCATATCACCAAATATGTCCTTTCATACTGAAAGACAAGCAGCATGTTTGGTGCCAGCACTCTAAATCAATGAAATTAATAAACATTTTATGGGACTGCAAAAACAAGCAAGCAAGATAGAACTGCCCAGCACTGCCAAGTGTTAAAATAAAATCAATAAATGACAATTACAGACTCGTAATACAGAATTTACGTGCAAAACAGCCACAGTTTGAGACAGACAATAGCTCCCAAACTAAAATCAGAGGCTGCTCATATTTAATTCAACGTACTTGGCCTCAGGTATTGAGTAAAATCACAGCTGAACTCGTTCCCCCACTTTCTCTCTTCTTGTCATCTTTTATTGATTTACAAGTCAGATTACATTTTCATGATCTATTTGGGTGCAGAGGTATAATCTCTTAAAGAACCGCAAGTGTCTGAGGTATTCAAAATGATTCAGCCACATGCCCCCATATCCATTATCACCTTCACCATGCCCTCCATGCTGTTGTTGTATGCCAACCTAAAGCAATATGCCCATGCATACTCCCCATTCCTTATTGCTGACGACACATACTGTACATTACCAATATGTCTTTAAATAACGCAAACCTGAAGGCTATGTATGATGGCTCCACAGCTCATTGATTTCCCATTAAAGGCTATGAAAAACACTGCTGGGTCCATTAGTCACTGCATACATTTTATTGGAGTGTCACAGGGTCAGGTGAGTTTATAGGCCACCTAGCTTTGATCATAATGGATTATATGACACCAGTTAACCATGCAGTAAGGCATGTAGTAGCCCTATATCTGGTCTGCAAAAAGACTTTGGTGAATAAAAATGTAAAAATATTCATTTCTGGAAAACATTTGGACTCTAATTAAGACAGTGGTGTTAAAACGTTAAACATTTTGCAAATTAAAGTCTGCAAATCAATCAGTTTCCTAGTCACTTCCTTCTCCCCTGGAAATTATCTGTGCTTGAGCGAAGATGAACCTGACTTAGCTGTATTCTGCACAGGGGAACCTGTTTTTTAATTTCAGTGAAGCTCGGTATTTTGTACAGATAGAAGGCTAGAAACCACTGTTGAGGATTGTTGCTCCATTGTTGACTACAAATAAAAAACTCCAAAGCAATAGTAGCAGTGACATAGGAAACACCAGCACATGTTGTCAGACAGTGCACATCTCCTCCAAGCATGTATGATATGCGTTTTTTTCACTCGATACCTGTAACCTAAAATAAATGACATTCTTCTCATGGCCAATACTGATAAATGATAATTTCACATATTTGTATGTCTGCAAGGCAGTCAGGCATATTGAATAAATCTGGCGCAGTTCACCTCTATGCCAAAGTAACTTATCTAAAGTGTACCTTTGCACGAGAGCATTTTCCTTCTCTTTTGCTGTCTGTTAACTACTTTGCAGGGGCACCAACTGGGGCTTAGTACCACCTCTGAACGATTACGATTGGTTTAGAGCAATCGTCAGCAACCTTCGGCAAAGGTGCCACAATTGTAGCTTAACCAGTGGCATACTAGCACTAAGTGCAACATTTTTGAAAATGTTGAAATATCCTCTCATCTGCATGCCACGTGACCTGATAAGGATTGCAGCATTCTTATATAGTGCTCATATTTCTGTTTGTTACACTCAATTCTCCCTTTTTGACATTTGTTGCTATTGCAAAACTTTATAATTGAGTGAATGTCATTTAAAGCACTTTGCTGAAATAGGAACTGTGCATATCGTTTGTAACCACAGCAGGTAAAAAAAAAAGTACAACTATTTGTTAAGTTTATTCCTGGAGAACAAAATTGCTGGAAGGTTGGTAGGGTTAATGCTTCAATTCCGATATGTTTTCATAACCTTTTAGCACCTTCAAAAGTACCAGGACTAATTACTCTGTACATTTTTGGTTAAAATGCAGCTTTACACCCCTAAAATCAAGAAAGACCCTTGACCCCCTGTGAAGCTTTGGCAGACCCCAGTGGGGATGTGACCATGGACTGTATAAATAATGGACGTAGTCAACGTGACGTCACCCATTGGTTTGTGGACTGCCTGTTGGAAGCATTCAGCGTTACACTCGTCGCCATCTTGTTTCCGATATGGGGAGCAGACCACATTTGGACTGTGGAGCGAGACACTGGCAACCTGACTGAGTGAAGTCGCTGCTAATTCGTGTTAACATTAACTGTAGCATTAACTGGAATGTTCATTTTGGCTCGCAAAAAACATAAACAAAATGTACATTACTTACCTCAGAAAAATGAACAGCGAGTGTCTATTAGTCCAAGTGAAATCATTGAGTGAAAATACAGTGTGAAAAGGGTCAAATTTATGAGACCAAACCGGTAAACGTCCTTTTTTATATGTATATAACGTTATATATAACTTTATTTAGTGCTATAGATACACATTGTTCTGGTTCTCTCCTGATGACGACTCGCCTTGTTAGTGACCTGTCAATCAAAGGTAGCCACGCCCCAAATCATATGATTCTTTATCTTCAATTTTCTTTTTCATATTGTCTTGAAGATTTTTTACTAGCGATTGAGACCATAGTGTTGTCCTAAAAAAAATTCTGAGGTCATAAATCAAGTGAGAAGTTTTCTCATTTTGTATTGAAACGAATGGATAGAAAAGCTTTTGCAGCCGTCGTCAGCACCCCCTGCTGGAATTTTTGGTAGAATGCAGCTTAAGGCACTGCCTGGTTTGCCTCCCTGCTCAGACCCAGAGGTTGCTGCCTTGGTGGGACCCCCAGTTTGGGAACCAGTGGCCTATGTGGATGGAATAAATAGGCTCAATGGAAAAAAACAGATCCTTTGGGGATTTGTTGCAGTGTCATGATTAAGCTTAATTTTAACCTTAATGTTGATATGGCAAAGTGATTAGCAAGAAAATGTAAAAATGGCACTCAATATCAAAAAGAGTTGCTGACCCCTGGTTTACAGAAACACAAACAAGCTGGAGCATTTTTCCCCCTATTGCAGAATAATAAAGGGGTCATCCAGACATTTCTCCAGCGATTACACTCCTGGCTATGCAAGACAAAATTGCACTATGATTGCACTATGACTATGATTTGGCGTCCCAGCCTTTAAGATCTCATCGCAAGATAGTCTCTAGTTTAATGTTGCTCCTATTCTGTTGTTATGGTACAAAACCTTGAACTAAAAAAAATAAAAATGCACTATTTCACTTCCTGCTGCTATATTTATTCATTTACAATTTTGCTCAGCTTGACCTTCAGCAGGTCAGAAAAATTGTAACTGAAATACTAAATGCCATAACTGCTTGCAAAGCCTGGATATTTTTTAAGGGTTGTACTTTCAAATCAGCACCTACTATGGTGGAAGGAAATTACTTTCCCCTGTGTATGTCAAATAAATCTCAGACAAGTATGTGCAAGTGTTTAATATCAGTACGTCTGGCTGAGAGTCTGTGTTGGAAGGTTGTGACTGAGGAAAGCAGCAGTTAACTTAATGAATAGCCACAGAGCTGAGGTGAAGTGACAGAAGAAGTTGATTGCTGAGACAAAGACAAAGACATTTATCAGCTGCAAAGCCAGCTCCAAAAAGTTTTATCCCTCATCCCACAGAGGAAACCCAAAGTTAATGTGCATTATTTTCTTCTTAGCCATTAGGGATGGGATCTGTGACACAATGTGCTACCGTACTTGAGCAGACTGTGTAAATTATGCTCCACAATCTAAACTACATCCAGACCTTCTGGCCTCAGCATTACTCAACCACAGGATGGAAAAATCATGAAGAATAGAGCAGAAAGCTTGGCGGCTACAAACGAACATCCATCTTATCCACAATAGCTTTTAATCGCACGGATGTGGCAGTTACCCGCTGAACAGTCAGTATATTTAATTTGGGTTGCTTTGGGGGAGTTGGGTGGCCTGCTTCAAATACATGGTGTTGTGGTAAATCAACTGGTGGAAATCTACCTCTGAAATGATACCGTGTGTCTCCTGCAGATCTGTGGTGTGAGAGAACTGCAGAGAGGGGTTGGATGTCTGTGGGTTTGGTGTTATGACGGTATGATTGATTTTGATACACACGAGAATGGGATAAAATTCCAAATGAAATAGGCTTTTGATGAGAGAGGTTTTTCCCCATTCCTCGATCTCTGGACTTAGGTTTATAAGCCAATTGATCTACTAGTTTTTAGTCTCTGGCAGCTCTGAAGCTGGCAGCCATGATCCTTATGAATCTTCAACAGGTATATAATCTTTAAGATGCTCTTATTTATCGATAGGAGTTGTATGAAATTGAGCGCTGCGAGAAAAATGCTTCAGGGTGATATATACAAATCTGCATGTACTTGTACGAGTGATACCCTGTGTCCACTCCCTTTTATGGGGCACACTAGTCAATTTGAAAAAATTGACAATATGATCTAACTGGTATTTAAACGTAAAATATACGCATCATAGTTTGTTCATTATATACTCAATAATAGTGTCTATAGCTTGGGAACCACAGAAACACATAATTTGGGACATAACTACAGAACAGAATGTGAAAACATGAAAATAATAATCATTTGGCAATTAAGCAATTTTATATTTAAACTGATACAATTTGTTCTTGTAAATATATATTCTGAATTGGAGTGTCCGTGTCTCACTTTTAAAGACCAACTTAAAATGTGAAAGTTACATGCATCATGTCACAATCCAGTCACGCTCCTCTTTGACTCCAGTAGAGGACGGTGAAAACAGCCCCACGATTGTCAGCATTTATGTTGAACAAATGCTCGTACCCCATGCCGACATGGGATATGAAATGACAGGTCATGTAAGATCATTCCTCTTGAGTCTATTCCAACCCTGAGGCTTGGTTTTCCAATTCGATACAGAGCACAATGAAATTTCTTTCCTGAATCACCTACAATCCCACAGGAGCATTCCCTTCTTTCCTGCTCAACAAAGTAACCTGCATGTGCTGTGTTCAAAGACAATGACTGTGGCATAGCAACATGAGCAAAGCACGAAGTGTTATCAGATTCGCATTCAAATGAAGCTAAATCCTGATTGGTGTATGAAAATGTGACAGTGTCTTGTTCCAACTTGGCCCCGCCCACTTTAAATCCAGCAAGAAGAGCAAAGGCAAAAACACAGAAATCTCTAATGTTGAATAATAAAAACTGTTGAGCAGAAAGGTGTGCATCTTCAGCAAGAGGCTAATGGAGAAAATACATTTGAATCATCTCTCCATCAGTGATGTCTCTCACATATTGTATATTAACAATTTAATTAACTGTTGCTCATTCCTAATCATGACAATTACTACCACTATAGTATTTTCATTGGAGAAAGTGCAGCAATTAAGCACCCCATTTTTACTAATTTAGATTAAAACAATTTCCAGTCTACAGTATGAAGCTTGATTTTAATTATTGCATTACCCACTTAGCAAAACTGCATAGTAAGATTTGCAAAGAATATGATCCAACTCTAAGAAAAAAGAAGAGCACCTCAACATTTACTTGAAAAACCTGTGTTCTGGTCCTTCAATTAGTTAAAACCATACTTACAAGTCATAACTCAAAGCAACATGAATACATATCAGTAGCAGACTTTGTGTAAACCCAAGGTTCGACCTTTGCATAATGAGGACAATATCAGTAGGTGGCCCTCCCACGTCTGTCATCCCGCTGTTCTGCCCTGTGCACACATGCACAGCGTGATTTCAACAAAACTCGCCACGCTCCTTTAGTCAATGAGTTATACCCCGGGATTCCCCAAAGACTTTCATGTCCATCGGAGACAGTGGTCAATCACGTCGTTAAGCTTGGTGATCCGCTTCCATGACAACATTTTGACCTGAACACTGGGATGCTGGTATGCTACACCGTGGCTCATAATGAGAAGCGAAAATATGAGGGACAAGAGGAGAGCCAGAGGAAGGACAAAAAAAGAAAATAAGGAGCAAGGACAGGAGGAGGAGAAGCATCCTGGAGAGATGAGCACAACAGACAAGAAGACGGAGTGTGAAGGAACAGGGAAGAGGAGGGCAGAAAGAACAAATGCCAGAGGGAGAGTGTTTATCTGCATGTCACACAGGGGAAAGGGATGGGAGGGTGTGATTAGAAAGACAAATCACTCCATTCACAAAACATGAACGTTACAGAGACACATGCAGCCAGCAAAGTGCCGTCAAACTGAATTTGAATTGCCAGCTTTGACTGCTTGAGATAACAATGAAAAAACAGTGAACTGTCATTACTTTTGCAACTTAAAAACTGAACACATTCTTTTTGTATCTAAACACAAACAAGTGGTCCTCATTCTTTAGCTTCCAAATAATTTAATCAGAATAATTTATAAATATTGATGTGCATGAATATAAAGTATGTGTACTTTGTGGGAAAATCAGGTCAAAATCAATAATGCACACACAAAATTCAAATCGATCAAAAATCAATCAAGATGGCTTGAGTTTGATGCCAAGCTCGGAAGGCTTTAGATCTCTCAGATTTCCTTTCATCCCAGTTGATCCTCATATTGCTTACGGAAACAGTCTCCCACAGGGAAGAATTCCCAGCAACGTTCCTGGTACATTTTCCACACATAGGATTCCTGGCAGAGACAACAGAGTGGTAATATATCTTTAACTCATTAACTATGCCAAATTTATCAGTAAAATAACAATCCAAATACTGCCCACAAGGAATATTACTTCAATTTTAAGCTCCAAGTTTCCAACATTTGCCTGCCCCAACGGAGAGACATTTTCCACATTCCACAGCAGCTCCCTCTTTAATCTACACCTGAGAAAATCACCACGCTGAAAGAATACAGTTTATCTAGGGATGAGTCCCAGAACCCAACTCCATTTGGAAATAACACCCAATTGTCCAAAATGTTTCAGGCTGATAAAATAGTCATATTTTCAACCTTTTATAAATTCTGCCGCATGATTAAAATGTATTCTGCGCCACAAAGATAAATCCAAATTATTCCAAGAAAGAATGGACTTATTATTTTTATATTACACTGTGCAGCATTTGAAATTAAACTTGTCCTCATCTATTCTGATACTTTCACAGATTTAGGTAGACTAAATGTGAGACACAAGAGAGAAAGAAAAAAAATTGCAGCTTTTTAAAGGTAGTGAAACTAATTTAGTTGATTTTCAGTAAAGATCCCGGTATTTGCTGAAATATATTATAGCCAAAAGATAAGTGAATCAAAATACTTCAATTGGAAACCCCCCACTTCTGATTATAATTTCTCTTTTTACTCATAAACAACTGCAATATCACAACGATAAATCTGGAGTATTCCTGGCATGTATATTATGATAAAATGTGTGTGTCAGGACTGATAGGGCTTTTGAGAGACAGAATGAATACAGATTCTGTCTTAGTTGAAAAGGTTACACTACAGCTTTGTCATTGTGATGGAATAAACTGGAATAAATAGGTCACTGAGACATGAAGGACCTGTTGTGGAAGGATATATTAAGGACTGTGGTATTTGGCAATGACAGAAGAATTGCTTAAAAGCTTTAAAAGCACACACCTTGTTCTTACTTTGATTGAATCATGCAATAAAAAACAGAAGAGATAACTGTTATACCTGCCCAGTGTGTTCAGTTTCATCCTTGTTAATAAGGTACATCAGAAAAAATCTGTAAGAACACAGAAGAGGAATTCATGTAGTGAATCAAACACGTAGTAACATTAAAATGAGAGCTGATGCACAAGTCCAGGTATTGTGGTGATTATAGAAACAGTTGTTAGGTAAGAGGAAATACAAGATGAGAGCTGCGTTTTAACAACCAGGTTATTCATTTTAGTGTTTCTGCTATATACAATTTGCAGTGGCAGCCTGCTTTAGCTACTCAGAATATTGTAAAATGTTAAGATGGACAAAAAACAGCTCCTGTGAACTCAACTGCACGGTTGTCCACTCTCTATCTTCACTTCGAGGATGAGCAGTTGGAGCAGTGACAGGACGTCATTCACTCACAAAGTCATGACAACCACATAAACAACAGTAAAGCATTTTCTCAGCCAGAGTTGGTGGATGCGACTACTGTATTGCGAGGTGAGCGAAGTACGCATTAACGTTTTATTTCGCGTTCGTTAATTGGAAGCAGTCAGATAGCAACACATTTGTGCAGAAAAAAGTATGAACAGGCTTTTGCGTTGTTTTTTTTCTGTTAGTCTAAGTTACTTTCTTTTGTTATGGGCATATTGTTTTTCTGTCCATATTTTTATTAATATCTCAACTTTCCTGTACACATTGTTTTGTTTGGGTGGGTGCAGACGGGGTATAGTGCATTCAGGTGCAACTCATAAATACAGGAAAATAAATATTTGAAAGAATACCTGAGAGCTCTATAGCATTAGACTGTATTCCAACATATTTCTATAATTTGAATTGTCACCTGTGGTTTCCTTTACATAAATCAAGACATGGCCAACATAATCGATGCGGAAGAGGCACAAATTGGTGCATAAACATTTCCCCTGCTTTAATGCTTGGAAATATTTGGTGATTGACAAGAGAAATGAAATGTTATCAGGAAAGCTCAAAAAGGTTGCATAAAGGTCCGCCATACAAACATAAACACAAGGAGGTGACAGGACGCAAACACATCGAGCAGTCCATACTAATTAGGTTCCATAAGCTCCTGCCAATAGCAATTACTGATGTGGCAGCAGAGCACAGTGCAACAACACTTTCCAAATAACCATTTTTAACCATCCACATAGTGGAAAAGATGTTCAATAACTCAGTGCATTGACACTTGGGATCTATGCTGTGCAGGAGAGCAACACCCAGTGAAGGAGATGTGTATTTTTTTGTGTCATATAGTTAAGTGATGGTGGAACATGCACAATATTAATGCTTCACTACATCTGTGAAAAGCAACATCACCTTTACAGTGGCAGCATATCAATTTGTGTTTTAGTATTTGTAAAATGTTCAAGTCAAGACATGGCAAGCAGGAGCATGAAGATAGTGATCATTAAATCAACTCACAGATAGTTGGCCAAGTTGTGCTCCTGTAGAGTGTGAGTCTCAAAGCCATGAGGGACCGTGTCAAAGTATTCACTTCCTATTCCACATATGAAGCATTTGGTCTGCAGGGGGAGAGATGTAGGACATGTAAAGATTCATCACACAGACGTTGGCAAACATGCTGTTCTCTAGAGTACATTAAAAAAATAAAATCCAAACCTCAAGATCAGAGGTCTTTTGTTTTAGTGCTCTGTGACTCATTTGTGACATTTAGTCTGTGAGCACAACAATATGACACCTTTTAAGTTTTTTATTTTTTTTAGAAAGACACTCAAAGGACACCCGCAAAAGGCAAAAGACTGTAAATAAGAGCTTCTTCATACTCCAAGGATTACCCGCTGCCAGGTTTTCAGAAGACACAGAGGGGCAAATTTGCTGAGGACTTCCCAGGCATCATTTCGGGTCCACTAAACAGTAAAATTACTTTAGCTCATAATTACTATGTAGCCATACAAAGGATTTGTGCTGGTAAAATGAGAGAAAAATGTTTTTTGGGTTAATGCAATATGCATTTTCGGGGACTCCTACTTAGGGCTACAAATTATGGGAGGATGGAAGTACTAGCTTAAACTGATTTATCACTGCCGACTGCAGCAAAGCAAATTATGTCTAAATAAAACATTTTTACAGCTGCTTTTCCCAGATGTTTATGTCTATGAAAAGCAACTGTAAAATTTGTGACACTTATTTTTTGAGATATACAGAGTGGGAAAGAAACTATTGAGAGACCACATGGAAGCACCCATTAATAACATTATACTACTGTATATACTTAAACAATATGGCTCAAAATCACAGCCCCTGCTTGCTTTTGTGAAAACATTTTGTTTGAATTCCTTCTCAATCTGTTTTGAAACCGATTGCTCAACAGCTCTCTGCTATTTTTTATTGATGTGCGATAGGTCTAGATTACTCCGTGTGAATGTACAAAGCCAGAAACCGACTGTTGTGTGTTTGCCACTCAAGTGGGAGTGACCATGACAACTATGCATTCAGTTTCATCACAAGTGCCCTTTATAGTTAGAGAGTAGCTCACTACTGTTTGTCAGAGCCTCTATGCTGCCTTGTTGCCTCAGTTGGTCCAGCCTTTGATCGTGAGCCTGCCTCTCCTGCACATGTGACCTTGTTTGCCTTCTCTGACTTCATACCTGGTGCTGACTGTCAACCAGCTGATAAGATCCCTCTGTAACTTTACTTACAAATCAGGGCTAAAGAATATTTTCTGTTTGCTGCCTCTGATTACCTTAGCTACATTATTCTATTGTAGCTTATTTCTAATCTTTTGGCTTTTTAATTTTTATTAATGTGTTATACAAATACACTTGCCTTACATGCAGAGTCTGCTTTGAAAAGGGCTCTGTTCACAACTCAGATTTTAAAAAAGTTGGAATGTTGTGTAAAACTTAAATAAAACAGAATGAAATAATTCTGTAAGCCTTTTTGACACATTTGCAAATTGAAAGTTATACAAGACAGTGTATTTAATGTTCAAACATATGCACTTTTGTTTACTGCAAAAATGCACTCTGAGTTTTTCCCAACTTTAGTTAATAAACAGGGTTTTATGCACTGTGGCTACCTGGTCAATAAAGCTTCTCCCCAGGCTTCAACAAAGCAAACATTACATGTTACCCAGAGCTATGCAATTTGTGGAAAACGTAATTAAGAAGAAATGCATTTGCATTTGTATTCTACTGCATCGAGCATTTACTTACTAAGCTACAAATAAACTATTCTCTAACAACACGGCACTCATGTCAGTATGCAAGCAGTGTGTCAGGAGTGAAACAAGCCTCAGAGACTGAACATTCTGAGCAAATAAACATTAAAACCGTCTACAGAAAATACAACAAATGATACTTCTTTTAGAAAAAATGCATAAGGAACTTGACTGAACTTTCTGTAATCATTTATGCACTAATTATTCAGAGGTAGAAGAGATAATAGTATCCTTTCATTAAAGACAGTGATGTGATAGTTTTCTGTGACACAAGTTCCCACAACAAATGAATCTATTAAATGTTGTACACACACAGTCATCTCCTCACACACACTTAAATCACAACTGACTTCAGATATTCATCATTTAATTGTCTTTGCATCTAAATATGACACAGCATTGCATGCTGTTCAACCTTGAAACCTCAAAAAATGTACTCTAATAACTTCATATCAGTTGTGTTCTTGTCCTTGTGTTCAAACATGTGTATGAAAGAATGTTTGTGTTTGTGAGAGAAAGTGTTAAAGCTCACCTCCATATCCTCTTTCACCTGCTCCTGCTGGTCACGAAGCTCTCCAAAGGCATCAATTATCAAGCCTGAAAAAAACAAGAACGCTGTGCCTCTGAGCATGTTTGTGCATAGGAATGCAGGTGTACAGCTGTGCTCGTCTCTGAATGACATGTGTCAGTTAAACTCAAGGACTCAGTGGAATAAACAGATACTTTGTTCTTTTTCCAATTCCACATGAAAAATTCATCAGATGTGTTCAGGCCAAACAAGGGGGATAAAATGTATTTGTGTGCATCTTGGTAAAAAAACAAAAACATGTGGAATACATGTTAATGCTGAGCCGTATTTGTAAATCAAATCTGATGTGTATGACTCACCCTGGATAATGGCCAGGAGGATGACGATGACGAAGAAGAAAAACGTGATGTCGAAAACAATGCGTTCCACTTCAAAGTCATCTCCAGCAGGGTCCTCGATCTCGTCACCAATGCCCCCGCCCGCTCGTACTCCCACATACATGTGGAACATGTAGCACTGACAGAAAACGCATATTGATTTATTGTATAGTTTGCTTTCCACTTAAGCATAAGGACACTTATTCCTGAAATTATTCATTAGACAGCCATTTTCTTTGGCTCTCTCCGACAAGGGTTTGAGGTAAAGGGAGCATAGAATTATTTCTTCAAACTCCAAGGATAACATGGTACAATGAAAATTCAAGCTGCAAAACAAAGTGAGAATTTATTCAATTCATTTTCATGCCTCTGTTCATGCTAGTTGCTTTTGGGAAGGCATTAAAACTCAAACAGGCAGCATTTTTATAACAACTTCACAGAATAGAACAAGGTCCTGTAATCTATATTCTTTCCCTCAGACTGTATTTCCCCACAAGGAGTTTATGTGAGAGTACATGGCAAGAAAAATTAACATTCTAGTTGTCTAGCAAGGACCATACTGTGCTTTTAAGTGCCAAGGTGGATATTTTCCTCGAGTAACTTGAACAAAAACTGCTAAACTTTCAAGAAACATCCAAACTTTGAAACAGTTCAGAAAGACTAAACAGTAAAGAGTGAGATATCTGCTGCTTTACTTTTGGTTAGTGTTTTTGCCACTTTGCGATGTATTTGTCCTAAAATTTGTTGTAATAATGAGAAAGGAATTGCAAATCACCATTGCTAAGTGTTGCTGAAAGTCCAGCATTAACAATGACACAGTGAGTGTGACTGGGGATTTAATGTAATATCCCCTGCCTCTTATAATAGTAGGGTTTTATTCAAATGCTATCGCCGCCCATCCGCCTGCTTGTGTGAGTGACAGTGGAATCCACAAGAATGGAGCAGGCGTTGGGGTGTTAATGTTGTGAATAGCCAAACAAAGAGCAATGCTGGGGCTTGAGGGACTGTTTTCTATCCATGTGTCCATCATTTTATGGAAAAGTAGTGGAAGCACTAAGACAAGAGGCTGTTCTTTCTTTAACAATTGGGATCACTGTCAGAATCTCCAGCTGCCCCCCTCTCAACCAGAGGAGTAAGAAAAAAGGGTATGGATGTGTTTGTGTTAGGAAAATAAACATGAAGAGATGGGAGGATATATATATATATATATATATATATGTGTGTGTATGGAGAGAGACACTGCTGGGTTGGTGTGTGTGTGTGTGTGTGTGTGTGTTCATAAACACATTAATTTAACTCACAGTAAGCATGTCATTGCACTTCATGTCTCGGGTGTCGCTGTCGTCACTCTTGTTGTAAAACTTCCTGAAGAAGTTGAAGGCCACAACAGTGTAGAGATAGACTACAACCGCCAAAAGACCCACGGTGAGCGCCAGCTGACAGACAGACACACACACGTAATTACAAAGGGATAGGCAGAGGCAGATGGGCTTTAATACGCTTCTTCATCTTAGAAAAGCCCCCATATAACCCTACAGTGTGAAAGCAAACATCACATGCATACAAACTGCACATATGAGCACACATTAAGACAGATGGATGGAGAATTAAAGACAGGCTGACACAGGAAGACACACACACCTGTTTCCCATTATGTGTGACAGATGAAAGGATGGTACGAAGTGTCTTAAAGCCCATGGCGATGTCCAAAAGGTGGGCAGCAAAGAAGAAGTTGTTGTAATGACCCAAAACCGACATGGCCATGTACCAGGCCAAGTACAAGAAGGACTGTGAGCGCACACACGCGCACACACACACACACACACACACACACACACACAAACAAAACAGGCAATATAGATTACCAGGACAGATAGAGAGACAAATGTGTATTTTAGATAAGGCAGAATCACAGGATATTACCAGCGTCACTTCTGCAGCATGTGCAACTGTATCAAACAAAATCTTAGCACAGTAGGAGAAGAGATTAAACAAATGAGGAATAAGTCATAAAATAGCCGATAGGTTTTACACACACTGCTCTGCCATTTTAAATTATCTGTTGAAATAAATTACAGGAACTGACACCTTTATCTCAGCTTTATAGGAACAAGTGGGCACACACAAACAGACTAAGGCGACACCATAAAATATCAGACAGAACTGAACTTACATTATCGGTGAAAACTACTCCTAGTTTCCAGACCTGGTACTTCATGTCAATGGAGTTGAATCTGAAATGAATGAATAGCATCATCACACAGACACATGATGGTAAGATCCTGGAATGAGGTCAAAATGTCCATGGCTAAAATCAGACCCTAGTTGCCACAGTGCATTTTGTAAAAGTCTGTCATGTGGTTACATTTCAGAATGTCCTGTTCCTGCTCAAGTGCAACATAATGTTCCAGGACCTTCTTTTTTCTGGTCACCCCTGTTGGGTAACACACACATACACACACTCAAAAACGTGTAAACAGCATTAGTGAAATGGCTATTTATAATGACGGCAGCAATCCAATTGTCCAAAATGTTATTTAAAGATGCATCTAACAAGGCCAAGACAAGAGTTGGATATGCAGTTAAGAAGCCTGTCATGTTCGTGTTCTGTAGAAGGGTCATTTAGGAGTCCCATTCACCTCTACACTAAAAATGCATTAGAGAAAAAGCTGTGCCAAGTTTCCTTATTGGAACCTTTTTCAAATTTTTTTTATATCAATATCAGGTTATCTGTATGCAAACATACTCGCAGCTATTCTCCAGAGAAGGATGACACATCGACATCTTCACTGCAGAATCTGTGTTGTGTACAGCCACCTTCTTAACTGCATACTGTGACCTTGTTTACACTTTTAAAATGTGTTTTAGTGATCCAAACACAAGTGTATAGCTGAGACATATTGTAGCAGAGACCTGTGTTTATAATGGGTCTGACTAGTCAACTAGTCGACTAGTCATATCCTAAATGCTGCTGAAATTATTTGTCCCCAGAGCCTGCTCTACCAAAATGTGATGGCCCAGAAAGGAATGTGCCTCACAAACTAGGTGTGTGGTAGCCTGGCTTACGACAGACTAATCACAAATGAATGGTCTGGAAACCAGCCATTAATTTTTCCGTAGAGGAGATGTGGTTTACGACACGGCTCCGCTGTCCCCCGGCTCGTAGCGAGATCACCAGCATTACAGCAGTGAGCGGTAGCGGGGCTAGTTGGTAGATTAGGCTTTTGCCAAATCCTGTCGGAAGCAAGGCTAAAACATACTTTTTCGCAGTAGAACAAGAGTGTAAAGTCAATTGTTGTTCTTCTTTTAAAATCAACTGTCGCTCTAAACTATTTAGAACGGCGTCAGCTAGATCGAAAGAGAGTTTCGCGTCTGCTGCAGCCATGTTGGATCCGTAAGAAAACTACAAAACTACAAGCTTCCATCTGTCGAGTAGTACGCGTCATCGTCTTGCCGTCCCTCCCCGTTCTGTGATTGGATCCCTAAAACAGGGCTAAGAAACGGCCAAGGTTTCCAGGCCCTTTCGCAGTTTGAAATGAAATTGAGCGCGCAAGGCAGTATGGATATACCCAGGCTAGGTGTGTGGTGTAATAAATGATAAAATTCCAGTGGAGTTATGTTTTGGGATTTTTTATACCATTAGTATTATAGGATGCAAAATGGATTTATTGAGCTTGCTGGTTTTAATACGCTTTGTTGATTCATAGCACACTAAGTTGGTTGCTTTAACCTGTAGTATACTGTACATCAGCCAGCTAGTGAGCTAGTGAGTGTCTGCCAATCCAGTTGATCAGGAGAGAACCAGACTGACCAGCCGATATTTCAGAAAGAAATAACAAAGACAGCAGCGTTTAAGCAACTAATCAACCAGACGCTCACATCCGTATTCAGTGCAGATGGAGATATCGCTTTCAGCAGAACCCATAAGGCAAGAAAAACAGTCATGCAAAACTCCGTCCAACGGGCCAGTTACAGAGTGCAACTGTGTCTTTGGAGGGACACATTAGGATGAATTAGTGTTTACAACACAAAGGATATGTGGTCTAATGTGTCCCAGACCATCTCAGAAAGTGGTTTGAGTGATCGGCTCTAGTTTACACTTGTATTTAGTGTTAACGATATATATTGCCTGTCAAAGGACAGAATTATTTGTTATTCATAACAACAATGTAGATACTATACTGGAATAAAATGAAAATGATAATGCATACATAACTGATAATAAATAACTGTCCTTTGATGTATTATGCGTCAGTGTATGACAAACACTAACAAGAAAAAACTTTTTAAAATTCCACCCAAA
Source organism: Centropristis striata (assembly GCF_030273125.1). NCBI lineage: Eukaryota > Metazoa > Chordata > Actinopteri > Perciformes > Serranidae > Centropristis > Centropristis striata. Next base: position 18,146,328 of record NC_081536.1, read on the forward strand.
AATCATCCACCACATTTGTGTGAAACTGAAACTGCATACAGAGCAAAATAAATGACAGACTCGCTGCATTTTTACTCACAGAGTTCTCCAGGCAGTGTCTCTCTTGAGCCTCCTCCTTTCTTTTCTCTCAGAGCTGAAGTCTAATGCAGCTTGGTCCAGACCCAGGAGTTCACTAATCTTCTCACAGCCATAAAAGTCACCATACTTATCCATCACCTGACAGGGCAAGAAGACAGGTTTACATAAAACAAAAGTCTCTGATTCCTTTTAATCTGAATAAAGCACAAAAGTTGATAGCAAGGTAAGAGGCTGAATTTGTGTGCAGTCTACACCATGATGAGAGTAAGTTCTGCTAACAAGCTGCTGCTTGAGGATATTTCAATACCTATTTTGCCGTGCTGTCAAAACATGTTTTTTATGGGTATAGTGGTCCCCCACAGTGGCATGTTGGTTGTGTAAATGATTGATGGTAATTCTAGTTTGTGTTTTTTATATTGGGTGCAATCCAACTAAATTAATAATTTGCAATGATTTAGGTTTGGATTCTAATGTACAGTACAGTAAATCTAGAAAATATGCACTTAATTAAATCACATAACAGATGCAGCCAAAGTGCCATTTCTTAAATAATATAAGCTGGATAAAATATAAATTATATATAACCTGGGGTGATGAGATGGAATGGTTATTTTCCATTTGAAGACTTTATGTTTATGACTGGTTCTCCTGATTTAATGCATCTGTGAACTAGTAAAACCAGGTACAGTATTCTAGTTCAATTTAACATACCTACTTTTCTTTTCCTGCAGTATATTATCTCCATTTTTTTTCTTAAATGTAGCTGAAAAGTCAACTAAAAGAAGACCAAAAAGGAGTTTGTTAAAGCAAAGAATAAAATGCAGGAGAGGCAATCTGAGAAAGCTAAAAGTGTTGCTCTAGTGTCTCTAGAGTAAATAAAATAGATTCGGTAACTGACAGGGGAATAATTACACCTGCCATTAAATGGCTCATTAAATTTAATTTAGTTTCTTAACGAGGTGTCACTGAGTGAAATATGCACACAATTACAAACAACCATAAGCACATTTACAATAGAATGTATAATATTGTGGATGTGCAAGATCCAAGCTGCATTCCTCTGAAAATCTTACCTTCCTCTTCACAAATTTATCCCAGTAATTACTTGGAAATGATCTGAAAAGACAAACATTTGTAATAGATCAAATGTAATTCAAACATTTCTGCAATCTACAACTTGTAGCATAACTGCCAACAGCAAGTTTCAGCAAGATATAAAATATGTTCGATGTAAATATGACATCAGTTCAGCTGATTATGTTGCTATGAACATACGGTGTGTTAATGACCAGTCGGTCCCATTGCCCTTTGATGTCCTCCTCAGGTGGCTGCTCTGTCACATACAGACCGTCAAACTCCAGCCTTCGTGCCACTTCCTTCTCACGTTTGAAGATCACCAATGGTAGCTGCCAATCAAACACACTACAGTGAATGAACAGTCCAGTGTTGAGTAGGTAAAACTTAAAATCTCTGAAATTCAGATAAGCTCTACAGGTCAAAGCCTGTCTTTGTTGGCAATGTGCTTAACTGTCATTTCTTCTGTGGTTTAAAATACCATCTAAGTCTATATTATTAAGAGAAGATGAGTCGAAAAAGTGAAATGACTTCATTAAAAATTTGCAAAGTTCGTGCTTCAGCTGGTATACCTTGAGGCAGTAGTACCCGATAATACAACAGAAGGAGATGATTGTGTGAGCTACAGCCAGGAAACGGAGAGATGGCTCCATGTATCCACTGCTCTCCTCCAACACAAAAAAATCTCTCCCCTCACTGTCATCGCCAGCAGCAGCAGAGTCCTGTTCCTCACTGCTGACAGTTGTGACTACTCTTTCCTCTACCTGTGCAGGCAGGGATGATACCTGAGAGGACAGAAAAAGACAGAAAGAGAGTGTGAGGGTCACCAAAGAGAAACAAGCATATACAATATATTGTCAAATAAATATGGAAATGTCTATATATTTGTCGATATCTTTTCAACCGCAATATACAAAAAACAGCAGCAGACTGACATTTAAGCTATATTTATGTCATCTTGACAACGCTTTACATGGGAGCAAAGCTGAGAAAATCCTGCTTTCAGAAAAATCCTTACACATACATTCTTGGATTATAGATGCAGTCTTATTTACGTATCTGTGTTGTTCAGATTGGTCCAGGTGATGCTAATCTTATCTGATGTGTAGTTTAGATCACATTTTTTAAGTAAAGACCTTGTGTTTTGTATATTAAATATATTGACTAGTTATTTCAGCTGTCAGACAAAGGTGTAAAAGTGCAATATCCCCCTCTGAAATGTATAACTGTCATAGTACAAAGAAGCATAAATGGGTAATGAATTAAGTATCCTGTACTTGCGTACAGTAAATGAGTAAATGTACTTAATTACTTTCCAAATTTGATACCACTGCAAATGTAATTTAAAAAGCAAACTCACCTTGTAAAAGAGGAGGATGAAGTTGATTGCAAAGGCAACAAACAGCGCCAGTAAGCGCATATTATAAAAATTTCTTGCAAAAAAATTCTGGAGAAAAAAAAAGAATAAAAACATTCAGTTGTTTTCTACCTGTAAATCATTTGTGTCTGTGCATGCAAAATGTATCATTTGTAAGCAAGTATCTTATCTGTGTTGGTTTGTATTTGCATAAGCATGTGTGAGTGCATTTGTATATTACCAGCAGGCTCTTGTTATGAGTGCTTATCATCTCCCACAAGGCAGAGTGTTGGCTCTCTGGATCCTCTGACTTATTCGAGCATCTTTTGGCTTTCCACTCTGCCTCTGCTTTCGCTTTCCCAGTTTTCTTCTCAGATTCATTCCCTCTGCAAACAGTCCAATTGCAAACAGAGTGAGTGAGGTCAAAGATCAGAGACGAAATCAAACATTACCTCTTAAAACTTTAAGTTGGTATTTTAAGTGTACTTTAAGTGTGAAATCAACACCACAGTGCTTAATTTGACTATGCAGTGTAGATTTTATTGGTTTCAGACCAAGTGCATTGTAATGTAATGAAAAGCTATTGTAATCATTCTTTACACCTTAACTGACTCAGCATCTAATTATCATTGTAGTTAAATAAGGATGTTAAATAATCCCCCTTTTAGGGATTAAAATAGAAAGCAAGAGACTCACTTTACATTCTCTAATTCAGGCATTGTCTTATCTTCTGTTTTTCCCTCTGTGGGGGCATGGGCGTGCAGTAGCTGTCAGTAAAATTAATGAGAGAGTCAAAAATTAATATGAATCAGTTCAGTATCATAGCATTTTTAAAATGAAGGAAATGATGCTGAACAAAACTTTTGAGAAACAGAACACAACAAGCATCAAAGATGAAAGATACAAACAAATAATGTTTTGTTTTTTTGAAAAAGATATGAAAATCATCGTGTGTCCAAAGATAAAAATGAATCCATACCTTCTCAGACGAATCAGTGGTGGAAATTGTTTTGGAGGTTGTGTTGAACAGGTCACTCAAACTGGCAGTGAGGTCTTGTGTTATAAGTCTGAATTGACCTCCCTCCTTCTTCACTTTCAGGCCGAATATGTCTGACAGAACATCCACTTCCCTTGGGGAGGTCACAGCTGCCCCATGCCCCATCTCCCTCGATTCTCTCTGGGAAGTGAAACTGGCAGAGTACTCCCTCAGCCGATCCACACCACTTGGCACCTCCATGACCTCATCAAGAGTTGGCTCAAGGATACCACCGAGCAAGTCTGATATCCTCATCCTTTTGGCTCCCTCTATGAGCCCACCACTCACAAAGGCTATGTACAGCACATATAAGATGCTTTGAATTACAACAGAAATACACCGGACTTGAGCGGTGAAAATGAATCTGAGTAAGAAAACAGGGGACATCAGGATATCCTTCAGGGTCATCTTCATCAGTGTCTTCAGGTTTTTTACAGAAAATAGAGCTACTAGCAGTAAAAACCAACGATACAGGAAAAACATCCTTTTGTTGTCCAGATCTTCATCTTCACTCATTTCCTCTCCTCCTTTGTCAGTGTACCTCTCTCCAGTGTCCGAGCCAGATATCTGTGCTGCTAGCTGCATCTCAAAGATGGTGTCTTCACAGAAATTGACAAACATCTCCATTTTCTCCTTCTCTCCACCTTCATTGACCACATCAAAAATGAACTGCCTCTTGGACTCTTTGACCTGAGGCTTCTCCCACTGTGTGCGGCTGGCTTCACTGATCTCAAAGTAGACACGTTCAATGCGTTTCCCACTGCCAAGGATCTCAATACGTCCTAGGTAGGGCTGGAAGTACGTCAAGACACACTCTGCTAGTTCCAAGAACGTCTTGAGTCTTGGATCGTTCGGCATGTGTTCAGACAAATTGGTGAGGAGAACAGCTATGCTGAAGCCGATTTCTTTGGCTGGCTCATGGAAGCGATCCACAAAGGCCTCATAATCCACAACGTCACTGTCGTCCGTGTCCGTGCAGGAGAGAAGGAAGTGAATCTCAGTTTGGGAGAATCGCTTGCAGATCTCCATGGCTTTCTGGAAGTCCTTCCTGGAGATGCAGCCCTTACGATCAGGGTCATACTCTCTGAAGGCATCAGAGGAGGTGAAGTCTTTGAGTTTAAGGAACATGTCAAAAAACTTGAGGATCATTTCCACATTTCCTGACGATTCCACGAACATATCCACCATCTGCTTTCCAATAGTTCCATTAACAACAGAACCTGGAGGGCAGAAAGACAAGCCGATAAAACATGTTAGTGTTAATTAGATATATACCTTATTTATGATCATAAATTGTGAAAAACAATAGGATAAATGGAATTCTTGCCTTCTAACATGGAAAGCAGAAAAACAACCATGTCCTTTTTTAAATCCATGAGCTCTTTCAAAAGGTCAATTTGCCTTGAATCCTGAGTAAAAGAAAATACATTTACGGTTACATTTTTAACAAAGAGTAGCAAAGTCATTTGTTATCTTTAAAATATTTTAAAGATTTACAAGACACATTACCAGAGGCTGTTTACAGTGTTTGCAACAACAGATTAACAATAAATGTTTTGTGTTAACATAAGGACTAAAATAAGGACTGCTGGGGAAGAAACCCTACAGTACTGCAGCATTTATCCTATGATTCAGCAGAATTTCAGAGGGAAAGAAGCTAACTAAATGTGAGTGGATCAATGTGCTGTACCTGAGAGAGCTTCATTTGCATATGGGCAAAGACGTGGAGGAATCCCACTACAGCATCCCACAGACGGCTGTGAGCTAGACTTTGTTGGTTTCCAGTACATGGGCCCTGGATAAACACACCAATAATATGAGCTTCATCAACATCCAGAAAAATACAGAAGCTCATAGAAACACACTGTAGCCTTTTAACACATAAAGGAATCTAACTGACCTGTATGTACTCAGTGAGAGTGTTAAAGACCTGTTTGGCCACTTCAATGGCCTTGGAAAAATTCTGTTGTCCGTGTGCATCAATCACATCCTTCCCTGAGTAGTACCAGTAAAAGTCACTGATTGACTCCTACAGTGTAGCACAGAAAAACAACATTTGTGGTTTGTGGGCAGCTGTATAGCAGTGTAAAGACATGTATACATGCCCATATTGTACATAATCATCTAGTCAATATATTTATTGCTTTGCACTATTTGTGTAATTTACAATTTACAGAACACTTGTACATATACATTTTATTCCTATTGTTAATCATTGTTGTTTTTTTATCTATATGTATACAATATTTCTATTTTCCCCACATCCTTGTGTATACAACAATCCTGTCTATACATTAACTTTATTTGTTCATCTTTGTCGCCTTCTTTATAACCGATATGTCTATTTAAGTTTTAAAATTCAAAATGAAAGTTTGCAGTGAGAATCAAGCCGTAATGGTCCAACAATATATTGTAAAAAAAAAAAATGTTATACTACTTTGGTTTGCTTACTTTGTTGAGAATCACTGTAGGCTTACCTGTACTCTCAGTAAATAATCCACAGTGGTTATTATGATGTTGACGGTGGTGTTGTTGCCCGTTTGTGTTCTCAAGTAATTCTGGAAATCTAACACATGAAGGAAGTAAGAGAACTGAAGGTGAAAAGAGCACTGCAATGAAATTCATCCAGTGTAGACAATGTAATTAGACAATAAACACCAACTAGAGCGAAGCTAATGTGCTGCACAGTGATTATGAATCAGTGCTCAGGTCTTTTTACATCTTTTTAAGTGATATTGAGGTTAAAATACAACAAAACCCTATTTCCGCATGTGTGACAGTTTATGGTCCTTCCTCCATAGACAACAATATAACATATGGAAACTTTGTTACAGTGTGTAACTGGATACAGCACAGAGCAAATAACCTGAGTTGTGTCCTTCACAGAGCAGCTGTAGAAAACGGAATAGGTCACAGGTTAGGTCTTTGTCAGGCATCACCTTCTCTCCTGGGAAAAAGATAGGACAGGGAATGAAAGTGTGAAGGGCAAGGGATGGAGTAATACTGTAGGAAAGACGACAGAATGAATGAGAATGTACAAAGAATTTTGAAAAGGTGAGAAAACAGAAAATACGGCGACAATAGAGTGAGTGAGAGACAGCTGTTGATAATATCCAAGACGGAGAAAAGGCAGAAAAAGAAATACAATTTTAGGAGTGTGAATTAAGAGTATGTTCTGGTCCAGGGATCGCACAACTGGCTCTCCTACTATGACATGGCTTCACAGACATGGCTTTTTTTAAATTTCCATATGAATACCTGAGCTCTCGTCCATGGCCATGCCTAATCCTTCTGCTTTGTTCTGCCTCTCGAATGCATTCAGATCCAAAACACTGCATAGCAAGAAAAAATTGCACGCACACACACACAAAAGGATTAAAAAAAGCTTTTACACTCTAACATTTTCATCTATCACTACATGACTCTGAAAGCCTTTATGACATGACATTGGACAGAAGAATTCTCCGTCGGTCTCTCACCTACATGACCGCATGAGTCCAGCCATGCTCTGAAAGAAGCCAACGTCTTGCTTCTCTCTCAAATAATCCAGCATTTTCTGTCAAACAAAAGCATCACAGAAAAGGTCTGATAAATGGGGGAGCATCTCATCTGAAGTAGGGCTGCACAAGAATGATAGAATAATGATCCTTCTGTCCAGTATAGTGAAACATGTTGCAATTGCAATACCAGTCAAAATACAAATTGATATTTTTTTCTAAATCCAATTTTTGTTTTGTTTCTACAAGCTTTGTTGCAGTGTTTCTGTGTCAGGGCATCATGTTCAAACAAACACACACAATATGACAGTCACTATGTTCTGAATGGTAAATAAACTGTATATGTATGAAGAATGGGCACTTTTTAGAATTTGAAGAAAAGGAAGTAAGAATAATCCATGTTTTTTTATGAAAGTGATGGACTTTGTAGTGAGTTGCTAAATAATGTGTCACCATGACATGAAAACATTAATCTCTGTTCATTGAAAAGATTGTGTTGCAGCTGCTACAACAGCAGCCCACATCTTCCACTGTACACACAAGTGTTTACTGTATACCATATTTTCAAGCTATCCATTTCTAGCTTCTGATTAGGTACCCATTAATATACTTAATACTATTCATCATTAATACACAGCAATATTGTGCTTACAATTCATATTTTTCTCCTGATAAATCTAGCTGTTTCAAAATCCCTATTTGTTGTCACCTCTTAATCTCTTTTAATTACATTTGGGACATTGTCTACAACCTAAACAAAACAGAATGCAATCGTTTGTTAATCCTTTGTGAAATACATTCAATTGAAAATTGTAAAAAGACAACAGATATAACCTCTTATAACCGACCTGCCTGCAAGCCTGTAACTTAAAAAGTTGGAGTTTTTTGTAACTGATGTCATTTCGGTTGTGTTTCAGCCCCAAACAAGCACTTTGAAGAAAATAGAAGATATTATCTTTCAAATGAAGCCGCATGCATTTGGCCTTACAGTTCTTGTGTTATATTTTTTTACCTAAAAGATGCTTTTGATCTAGTCCTAACCATTCCTCTTCCCCTGAACCTACCCAGACAGGTGGAAAGAGTTTAACTCAAATTGACAATTAATATACACTCTGAATTTCTACATCCTTTTTTTTGATCTGTGTTTTAAACAGTGTCACAACTTTTTTGGAATCATGGTTTAATATATTATTTTGTTTCAGGATATTAAACACTCTAGACCCTTACCGAGAGGTGAAGATGAGGTTTGTGAATATGCAAACTTATGCTGGTGATCCAAAGAAAAACAAGCTGAGGTGGAGACACCAATGCAGTGTTGTACCTGTTGAACTGTGACATTCCCTCCGTTGAGAACAGCAATACCCAGCTTCATTGTCGGTGCAATCATGGAACCCATGGCCCCTGATGGGATGTGAAATGTATCACAATCAGAGGATGTACAGTACAGTATGCTATACTTTATTCTAAACTCACCTTTAGAGCCAACTGACTCATCTAAAGCAGCAGCTACTTGCAAAAAGAGAGGGTTTCACAACTAAGCAACCTTAGTATAAGCCCTTTATTAGAATTAGTGTTATAAATCATCTGTATTGTATTGTGTTTTCCTACCCTTGCTGGCACTGATGTTTTGCAGGACCATCTCAGATGCTCCACGACGATGCAGCCTCGCTTGCTGGTACAGCAACTTCTGTTTCTCCATCTCTTTCTCCTGAGACACAGAATAACTTGTTTATACACCTTTTCTCATTAAATATAACACAAATTTCAATTAAACTGAAATAATTTAATAACTTTATTATCATTATTGCAATAGAAAATAGAGAGATGAAAAAAGTCAAGCCAATTCCAATTAAACACACTTAAGAAACACTAAAAATCTATTTTCAGAGCCCATTCACTCACTTCAAAGCTTTCCACTTCCTGTTTTTCATCATCGTCATCCTCTCTGTGGCAGCTCTGGGAAAACACACAATGCAGGGTGGTGATTTTAAAAAAAGGAGGTGGAAAATAAATCAATACAGAAGAGATTAAAAAAAATACACAAACTCACAATACTGCATGTGACACAGAAAGACAGAGCAATAAATACTAAATAATTCATGATTTGAACATATGAACAAACATTAAGATACTGCTGAAATTATTTTCATGTTCGATTACCTTGGCCATAATGGTAGCGTAGGACTTATAGAGACTGTCATTTCCAAGCTTACTGTAAACAGGGGAGCAGATGAGATATTATTAGTGCAGATGGACTGATGCAGCATTACAGGGTCCAGGTCATTCTGTAGCTAATCCTAGTGCTTAAATATATCCTTAGAAAGACACTTGCATACATGTCATGGATGGTATTAAGCATGCAACAAACACATTTAATTGTATTATTCACAAAAATTCAGTTGCTGAAAACTTTCTTCAGGAATATCACATACTTTCAAAGAGGTATCTTTATTTTTTTAAAGAGTTGAATTTGTTGGGAGAAAAAATCTGAGATTTTATTTTTAAGCCCCATCCACATGTGGATGTAGCGTGTAACTGTTTTATTCACAAGTCTACCCTGTGGTATTGTACATTTTTATTGACCACACCAGTACAGCTGGAACTCGGTTGATTTGATCACAACTCTGACTGCACAAGAGAGAGTGCCCTCCCGTCCCTAATGTTCTTACAGTGACATGGAGAGAAACAGGTAATTTAATATTATGCTCTCAGACGGCGTGGGAGTCCCTGCAGGAATATCATGATAATATCACAGCAATACCTCAATGTGATTGGTGGACCAAATCATGCATGACTAAAAAGATCTTACGGGACAGACAGTGTTGAAACATAATGCAGGTTTCAGGTTTTTATACAACAATGGCCACAGACTAGCAGAAATGAATATTTTTTCTGCCTAATATTGACATCCTTGATGATAGGCTGGAACAGAAGGATAGGGTTTTTACTACATGTGATCCCTTAGACTGAATGAACACCAAACATACGCACACACACAGACACACACCTCCTTTCCGTCAGAGCGCTTCGACTGAAGAGTGTAATGAGTTGTAGGAGGGGATCGATTGCTTTGGTACCTTCTTCCACATCCTTTTCTTCCTCTCTGTCACCTCCACACAGCTCCATCACTCCTCCGCTCTGCAGTCCGGAGAGAATAAAGCCACTAGTGTCTGTTCTTTAATAATGTCCATCCAAAGCCTCTGGTGGCTGACTAACCCTCTTGCAAACACACTATACAGTGTACTTTATACTACACACACACAGCATGAGCATGTTAATGTGCACAAGAGAAGGTCTTATTGGTCTGCAAAATACACACATGCTCAAGGGGGCTTTGGGTTAACTTTTTCAATAAATTTGAACTGTCTAATATAATAACAAAATAATGCATGCACAACGCTGCATCACACCAGGTGTGCCGTGATGCAGCAAAGTAGATTGGATTTATATGCAGCTTAGAGGATATGCTGCCTCAAAAGCTCAGCCGAGGGCGAGAGAGCCTCACAGGTCATGAACTTAACTACAGAATCAGCTTGAGAGATGAAGGACTATAATGGACATTTCTAAAAAGTTGTTTGGGTGCCTTCGGCCATCTAATGTGCAGTTATCTGTATAGCATTCTGCACAAAGTCAAAGGTGCAATTCACTTAATGATACTTATTAATTCTTATGTAATTATGAGTTTATTTTCCACTCACAGCCAAATCCTCCACAAGCTTCTCCTCAAAGCTGTGGACCTCAGCTGATATCCAAGTTTTAGTGTAGCCTTGGAGGAACAAGTTGACAGCTCTGTGCCTGGGGACAAAGAGGCAAGGGTGGACAGACAACAAGAGATTGACATTTGCATAGACAAATGCAAATAGGAGATTGCCAAACAGGCAGCATAGAAAAACACTATTGAACTATAAAAGAGCTCTGATTAGACCCATTATTAATCATTCATCAAAGCCTTTTACACCTGCCAAAGGTGATGGTTGCTAGTCCAACAGAGTGAAGAGTGTTACATCCCAGATACGTTTTACCAGACACAAACATCAAAATACTATTTATATATAACATAGTACAAATGCACACAGCCACAGGGCTTTCATATGCTAATGCTAATGTAATCACATGTTTGCACCTGGGTAAGTTGTAGAGGGGAGCCATCCGGAGGCAGGCCACCACTGCTCGTTTCCTCTGTTTGGATAAGACCTTGTGCCACGCAGGTTTTTTATTTCTCTGAGGGTGTTCCACCTGAACACAAAACCAAAGGTAAACAAAGATGTTACACAGATAATGTAACAAAGGTAGCGCCCATGAACCTCCAATGACCGGAGGGGTTTCAATGGAAGCTGTTAAAGACATTTACTTTCATGCATTTGTCTTGAATGTATTCACAGCAGGTATTAATTTCTCAAATGTATTAATATATTCAAAATAAATGAGTGTTTGAAATAACAACACACCCATGTGTCTTATTCCCTTAGCTCCAAGGTATTGTGATGTCACACAGCTGAAAAGAAGGAACTCCTTAATTGTATTAACAACAGCTTGAAGAAATGACCAACTTATCATGCTGGCGGAGAAAAACAATTCAGCAACACTACTGCAACTGCAGCCAGAAGAGTATTTACTTTCTTCAATAAACACATTCTGTACTCAAAGTCTAGTGATGATGGGGGCAGGTCGCACTCAATTTTAAGTCACTTTATTGAAGAAGACTACTCATTCTTCATCTGAGATTTTTATAGGATGGATAAATGTGCAGCCTAAATGTGCACTAAGAAATGACTGAGACTTTTTAAATATTCCAGTATGGATAAGGTATATACAGTAGAATTCCAGACCTCATTCAAATATAAAAAATAAAAGTTTACATAAGAATTAAATCCTCTTGCTGTGAGAGCACTACACCACCATGTAGCCTAAACAGTAAATGCAATCAAAATCAGTTGAGATAGTTATAAAAGCTGGAAACCCTTTCAGGTAAAAACATCAGATTTAATATAGAATATCTGAATGTACAACTATTAATTTTTTCAGACTCCTTGAAAAGCTCACCTGGTCCAGGTAATATAGGACTCGAGCTATTTCCAGAATCCTGTCTACAGTCCTTTGGGCATCAATGATGGCCCCTAGCTGGCTTTGCTGTTCAGCATAAAGGGTCTCCTGCCTCAAACAGTTTGACGCCTGGAAGGAAGAAAGAATGTCACATTTAATACTTTTGTCTGCTTTCTTTCATTCATGTTTCAATTACAGATATTTATAGAAAGGCTGCCGGAGAGCTCATAAATCAAAGGGAAAAAGGGCGATAACAATGAGCAAAAAGAATTCAGCGCAAGCACCTTTAACAGGACAAAACACATGAAAGAATAAATTAAAGAACTTGGTTTGAAAATGATTGCTGTCCTCAATCTTGCTTTTAATATTTCCTTTAATTTCCTTGCTTGAATTCTCATATGATCCACAACAACAAAGATGACTATTGCACTGCAAATAATAACTAATTCTCATACAGTCAACAAAAGGATGGATCATGGGCTGTGCAAAATTATGATCAAATGTTTACTTAAAAGTTTGCTTATGCTAATGAAAAAGTAGACTTTATGCTTTTTTTCATCATTGACTAATGAATAAACATATTTATTACTGACTCATAAATAAACAGATATTGCATGCATATTCTGAACAGTATTGTGAGTATGTCTCATTGATGTCTCTGGTGAACAATGAGTAACTGGCTGAGATTATTAAAAAAAAAAAAAAACAGCTCATGATTTTGCAGGCTACAAGAGCATTCTTCAATTTAATTTACCACACACTTGCTGCCTTCCACAAATTAAAAGTCACTTGTATTCAGGCATGGAAATGAATATGCAGAATGTCTGACAAATGTAGAAAAGACATACACTTTTCTTAAGATTTTTGTGCGAACCCAAAGAAATAAAGCCTCCAAAATCAGTTGTATTACAGCTGTTACTGTTTTCTTTATTAAAATATTTTGTCAAATACTGTACAAATAATAACAACCACTGAAATAAAAATCTTTACCTGACTCTGAGATCTTATAAGGCAACTGAAAACGTGCTCTCGAATCTCATCTTCAGTGTTCTTCTGTGAAAAGCAAATTAAGGCCGACATTAAACACACTACAGATATATCTGAAGATGCTTACCTACACCAGTTCATACTACATTACAGATTACCATATAAATATACTGTTTACACTGTGATTTACATAAAGGGTTTTGCCATCACAAGGACTACATTAATTGTGGCACATTCCCAACTGACCTGACTGAAGCCGTTCTTAGCCGACATGATAAGACTGTGGTCGCTCTGAAAACAAACCCTGAGTCCCACAGGAAGTAGTCTCTTCATAGAAGCCACAATGAGAGAGGTGTTTGTGGAATAACGATCCCCCTTCCTCTTCATCCTCCTCTGCTCGTGGTCAAACTGAGTATTAAAAAGTCAAGATGATAAATTAACTTTGAGACTTTTTCTGCGGTTAGCATACCTGTGCTCTGAGTAGTGTCTATGATTTAGAGTTACAATCACGAAAAACCCGGTGTAACTGCAGTTGCGTTTTGGATATCACTTTAACTTGTTTTTGTCTTGTTGTCTGTGGTCATCTGTCTTTTCCTTGATTGTTTGGGCATAGCAACTGTTTACTGACAATGCAAGAGAGTTGAAGAGTGAATCTGCTGCCTTAGCTCTGATTACCCTCTCTGGTGGACCGCGGGGTGTTGGAAAATGGTCTGTGCGTCGCTTGTGATTTTTCCCGAGAATGTGACCACAGAGACCCAGTTTATAACTCTGTCTCACTCATTGGATGTAGTTTGTTGGGATTGGCTGTCTATTGCAGACAGAGTTCTCCCTCCCTTCCGCTAACTTTGCTATCTATTTTGCAGGGACACATCTGAATCCTAAGCCCCCTTGGTACAACCCAAGAGAATTATGAATGGTTAAGGAATACTAACGAGTCTGAGAGTTTTTTTGCATTATCCCAGAAGGACAATGTGTGCAGCCAGACATTTCTCCAGCGCTGTCAGCACTGTGGAGATAGATCTGGTAATGCCAGAGTAACACAGCAAATGCAAGAGCCACCATCAGTGGGCCATAGGCTCATTCACAACTGTGTTACCTCATTCAGCGATAGATGGTGACTTATCAGACATTTATTTAAATGACATGACATCAATTTTTAAGTATGACTGACCTTGGACATTTTGTCATTGTTCACCAAGAAAGTCAAGTTGTTGATTTCATTTTGTACCACAAAGTTCTGTTCCTCCCACTTGAAATTCTGTTGCAACAAATAAGAGGGAAGGAAAATAACATGGTTTATAGGGTACAATATTAATTTTCGATAGCACTGACAGGAGAGGAATAAATAAAAAAACAGGATGTGTCATCCTCACATGAGATTTGGCCCAGAATATAAAGACCTCTGCCACCATGCTGAACAGCTGCTCAGCGTCAGGGTTTGACTCTTTCAGCCAGCTGGCTCTGAGACAAGACAAACCAAAACACCTCATAGTAGCATTAATAACTGCAAAACTTAACATTTGTTTGAAATAATACCTTACATAAATGAGCACTTAATGGCAACAATCACACTCTTTGAATTGTCAATAAATGCATGTTTTATTTGTCATTTTCATTTTTTATAATTAGCATTGATTGTTTCACAAATAATAAAGTAAAATGTGGTTTAAAAGTTTCTGAAGAATTTTAGAGCGCAGATGATAATAAATACTAGTTGTTTAGGTCAATATAAAACATAGTAAAATAAGTTTCACTTTCCACTGAATCTATAAGACTTTTAATTACTTCTGGAGCTTTTGGCCTCAGAAAAATAAGCTTGCTTCCCACATCTAAGCTCCTTGGCATCGTGCCTTACCGATTAGAATCCACAAATGGGATGAGGAGGGGATAGAAGGCGTAGAGGTCTCGCACCAGTACAGTGAACTTTTCCTGTATCTGCAACTCTGCTTCAGAGGTATCACACCCTTCTGCTCCTTTCATCTGCTCCTCCTCTAGCAGCACACACTCGGCCTTCTTCCTCAACTTCTCCATCAGTGGCAGGAAGTGGCTCTTTAACAGCTCAGTGCGTGCTTTGCATATGATTGGCTGAGAAAAAACTGAGATATGTGACAACTCTTAATACTGGAAAAAATGAAAGGTATAACTAATGTGGTACAAAGAGAACCATACAACACTCACGGTTGTATACATGGTCACAATACCTGCCAGCTGTTTCATCCATTCACCCTGGCTCGCTCCCACATGGTTGTGGATGATACGGAGGATGTGGCCAAGAAGGTCACTAGCGTGTTGAGGAATGACAGCAGTGCAGATTGGGCTGTCTGGCTGACCCTCAGGGCCCCAGTACCATGAATGGAACATGTAGCTGCACAGCATAGGCAAAGTGACCTCTGTGACATGTATGTAGTGGGCTTGGCGAGCTCCGGCCCCAGCGCCTGCCAACTTCTCTACTTCCCTCAGAGCCTGCTCCAGAGAGGGCAAGAGGGGACACATGTCCTCCACCTCATCAGGCAGGCCCAAGTCTAACAGAAACAGATTTGTAAAATAAGAAGAGGGGGGTTAAGATGTGAAGGTTAGAGCTATTCAAGGACTCTGATGCTCAACAAACAGCACTGTTAAAAAACAGCGTGTATGTAGTGTCTTAATTTATTACCTTCTCTCTCAGAAGCACTCATGGTGTTGTATACAGAGTAAGGGTTGTTTTGGTTCAGAGATGGCTCCAGAAAGCATACAGGAAAAGCTCCAGTCAAGGCTGCCAGACAAGCACCTGCTGCTGGCCTCTGCCTGTATAGAAATTTGGTGTTAGAAAGTAAGCATAGGGCAAACTCATATCTTATTTAACACATGAGGTAGGGCTGATGTAAGTTTACTTCGTAGCTACTTTCTTGTCTATCTTTGGTTAAAAAAGTTATGTAAAAAACATAAAACTAAACATACTAAATCGAAAGAAAACATGATAAAAAGAATGCATTATCGTCTAAAAAAAGTCTAAATCACATAGGAATATAGGCAGTACCCCTCCATGTAGATGCTGCTACTGGTGCCGAGAGAGTAGAGGCTGTTGAGGATTCTGTAACAGAACACCTGGACACTCCCCACTGGGAAGACAACAGCCAAGGACACAGAGTAGGAAACTGATAGCATACAATCACAGAGATAGGTGAGCTGGATGGCTGCTGAATCAGGTAATGAATGATTCCTGGAAGGTCAGGATATTAGTGAGGTAGACAATATGCTCCTGCTGCTCTGTGGCCTTGACAGAGGCACTTAATGAGAGCTGGTTTCAAAGATGTGGAAGGTAGGAAGTTGAGGGGAGGGCCTCCCTGAGTGATTTCACATGTGTGGAAACCAGCTGTTCATCCAGCTCAACAGCATACGGAGGGGAACCAATGAGACTACTGAAAACACATGTGGCGGTGGTTGTGTATGTACAAAACTACTGTGACGGTAAAGGAAGGTATGTTAACAGGGTAATTTTGTAGTTAAGGGTGCAATGTATCATACAATAATTTAAGACATCCGCCCTAAAAGGTGGTCCACATCAAGGTCACACTTACCCAGGAGGTCCACTCCATAGTTTTGGTTGCCAAGATGCTGGAAGAGGGAGGTGAGGGTGGGGAGGAGAACGGAGGTTGTGAAGCTGAGAACCTTGGCCACTCCTCTAGCCTGTTGGCTCTTACTCTGAGGCAAACAGACCAAGGTCACAGAAAGGTTTTCCACGGTCATCTCCAGATCAGCTGCGGCTGCCTCAAAGAATGAATGCAGACATGCTTGGATGGACTCTGGGGCTGACTTCATCAATGCCCTAAGGGGTAAATGGCAGTAAATGCATTTGTCACAAGCAAAAATATATGTGCAACTAAATTATCTACAAGAAGCTTTTAACTGGTTATGAAACAGTCTCAGTTTACTAATGACATCTCTAAATTACCTGCATAATTATTATTTTTTTGCCAACAAAAAGAAAAGAACTGTCTGAAGAACAACAACAACAAAAAAGTTAAAAGGATAGTGATAGAGCATGGGTGAAAACATGAGTCACTCTAGGGCCGTCATTCAACAAATGGACAGAATTGCAGGATTTGAACGGATTCAAAACCAATCCTGAATTGGCCCTTCTCCCTCCTAGACAGGTTACATAATATATATGTATTAGATTCATGAAATACATTGCATGGATAAATTAATTTAGGCTGGTGGCACCATTTTTATACTACATTAAATTATCTTGCATAGCCACAAATACATTACCTCATTTCCTTCCAGCAAACAACTGTATTTAAAAACTAAAAACAGTATTAAAGCTTGCAATTTTCTTTCATTTGCATCCAAAAAGAGGTGCCAGACAAATTGTGGAACACTACCACTTGTGTCCACAACTTTATTTGTTTAAACAGACAAAGTATACGGGACAATGTTAGATAAAAAGTGTAGAATGTTTAAGTGTTAAATGTGTTGTGCAGTGTCTCTTTTCACAAACTATAATAAACCCAGATAAGTGGACTAAATCAGCCCTTAATCTATCCACCAGACAAGTTCAAATGACATCAATCACAGCTAAGCCTAGATTCTACTTCGAGCGTCATGCTTCAGAGGCATTGTCCTCAGGGAGTAAAAGTGATATCAACTACAATTAGATTGCATCAGTGTATCAGTGGCTCAATTACACCAGTCATCTCATCCTCAGACAAGGTGGTGTGACACTGATGTGACCGCAGGCAGAGTGAGGAGATCAATTCAAGCAGAGTGTGACAGTAGTGCCATCTAGCTACCTGGCATCCAGAGCCTGAGCCAAAACATGAAGGCAGCTTGCAACTGATGAGGCTTCGTTACCTGGAAGAACACACACATACATGCATTGAATTCAAAATGTCAGCACACAGACAAAAAGATATGCAACTACAGAACATGCGTTGATTAAATGAACCTCACACAATTCCGTGATAAAGAACAAACCAAGACATCAACTAACGAGAAAAGTGGGACTTATTAAAGTGTGAATAAGCTTTATTTCCACACCGTCCTTACCAAAGAGTGAGATCCTGTGTCTCACTAGAGCTGCAAGCTTACAAAAGAGGCTGGATGTGAGGAGAAAAGACAAGTGCAGTAATGAGGAGAGAGGAATGGAACGAATAATTGCAGGACACGAAATCAGGACTATGAGGCTTCTGCTGTTAAAAAAACAACACCCTTACGTAATATAAAACTTGAAAATTTGTCCTGATACAATATAATGTCCAAATACTGTAAGTTTAATCAGCATGTGTGTTTTGTTGAGCGTAACACATACCTTGCAATCATCTCTTTTTCTTTCCTTGATGCATGGGTTCTATTACCGCTTGAGCAGAGAGATGATGATAGGAAATACAGACGATGGCTCTTCACATATTGTTCCAAAAGAGGAAGGATAACCTGTTGAATGAGTAATAGCCAAGGGTCACTTTTTAAATCAACATGCATTACCAATATTCCCCCTGAATTTCCTCTGACTACCTTCAAAATTTAATTTAAAAATTAATTGCAATTTCCTGTTTTTTGACATCACATACATTCTGTACCTGCGTGTTCCACTGCTTTCCTGAAGCTACATCACACTTGCTGAGAGAAATATCTAATTCAGAGATGTATTATTTTATGGCTATATCATTAAATCAAATTCAGTTGAACTTACTGGCATTAGTTGCCTGTCTGATTCCATATTGATTTTAAGTATTTGTACTTAAAAAGTACTTGTTTTTATGAACTTTTTTTGTCTTGCACTGGCATTTATGTCTCAGAGTGTATGAACCAGTGTAGCTCCTCAGCTCCTCTGGCATGAGTCTGTTGTACTTTAGTGCAGGATTAAACTATTTGGTGAGGCAGCTTTTAGCCATTTTGCTACGAGCCATTAGAGCAGTCTGCCTGAGGATCTGAGAGCAGCTGGAATTGTTGAAATCATTAAACAAAAATCTGAAACCTACCAATTGTGCCAAGCTTTTCATTAAGAAGGATTTATAGACACTATTTCCATTATTTAATTTACTTCCTTTATGGTGTTTATGTTGTAAAATTTCATTCCAGGGCGACTGTGCTCAGCCTAAGAGATAGAGTGAGGAGCTTAGATGTCTGGAGGGAGCTCAGAGTAGAGCAGCTGCTCCTTCACGTGGAAAGGGGCCAGTTGAGGTGGTTTAGGCATCTGATTATGATGCCTCCTGGGCGCCACCCATTAGAGGTTTTCCTCAGGCATGTCCAACTGTTAATAGGCCCCGGGGTAGACCCAGAACACGCTGGAGAGATTATATATCTTGCCAGGCCTGGGAGTGCCTCGGGGTTCCCCAGGAGAAGCTGGAAAGTGCTGCTGGGGAAAAGGATATCTGCAATACCTTGCTTAGCCTGCACTCGCCACCCGACCCCAGATAAGCAGAATGAATTGGATAGATGGATGGAATATTTATTGTTTGTACTGTTTGTTTTTTTAATATGTTATTTTATAATTATTATTTTATTTTTTTATTATATTTCTCCCCATGGTGCTGGTTGTATTTGTCAATGTGTTATCTTTTAAAACTATTTTATCTAGGTTTTAGTCTAGATTGTAATTTAACTATATTATTACAGTTTTTAAATGTATTCATTGCATTTTATTGATTTTTAATCTAGCTTCCATTTCACTGTTTTGTTGCTACTACTGTTATTATAGTCTTTAAATCTACTTAATTTAAATATATTTTATTACAGTTACATTGTTATTGTTTCACATGCATTGGTCTTAACATGTTAAATTGTTGTTTTTACATTCTTCTTGATGGCTTGTCAGTCATCTGTGACACACTTTGAACTGCATTAACCTGCATGAAAGGTGCCAAACAAATAAAGTTTGATTGATCAAATGATTGACTGAACACATTTTCCCATTTGATTCAGCGTATTCAAATGTCTAGTGATCATGACTAGAATTTCAAAAAAGGTTCAGGGTCCAGAGCTCATTATAATGGACCTCACATGGACCCAAAGAGAAAAGAGTAAAATATTTCGCTCTTTATTAGCTCTTCTTATGAAGAACTTGCAATTCACAAACAGACAGATGGACAGCCAGAGAGACAGGGACATGTGTGGTTGAGTGGGAGGTGTGGGGTGTAGAGATCTGAGGCATGACTGTTCATGGAGTTGGCTGACTGGGTCTGACTCTGTGGGTCCCAACAATGAAAAATAACCCCTTTTCATTCGCTGCCTCCTCAGAGGCAGAACCGTGTGGGAGGCTTTAATCAATGTCCTGATGGCAATCGACACGCCCACATAGATTTTCAAAATGGTTAAATAAATTACACAGCCACAAAGGGTTTTACTTAGAGTGTTGCCAATGGCAACCATCTAACAAAACTAATTAGATGATGTAAACGAATTGAGAAAAAAAGGGGCGAAGAAGAGGAAAGAAAATGGCATTGGAAAAATGAAATTGGAAGGGGGCTAAATCGATGTTAAAGATTCCATATCAGACCGAAGATTTCAACTGTGTTTTGATATGTATTTTCATCTGAGGCAAACCTTTGGAAAAAAATTAATTGGCTGCTGGTGTGGAGCTCTCTCTGCCTTAGACATCTGTCCTCTGGCTTGCATCACCTCTGGAAAGAAGAACACAATGAAATATGAAATCAAAGACTAAAACTACCATGATACTGCAGTCAAAATATAAATAATAAAAGTGTGTCTACATATTTTCACATAACACAAGTTCACATACGCAGGCCTGCTGTAAGCTATTTTGTGATGGTTCAAATCAAAAGTACCCTGAGGGTGAATGTAGACACAAGAGAGTGCTCATTATTGATAAAATGTGAAGATTCAAGGCCCAGTGATATGTTCAAACCTTACAGTGTCAGCTAGATTATGCACTCTACCTTTGGGGTGTATAATGTGTAAGTTCTTTTATGTGCCTTATTTATATTCATGATTTTTTGGGGGATTTTTCTCTCATGAATAGTGTCATGTTACCCAGCTCCAACATGTGCTCATGGGCGTCCTCAGTGTGACACAGCAGTCGCTGGAGGAGAGTGTAACCAAAGCACTTGGCTATGGCTGGAAAGTCCATTTCCACTGTCTTCCGATCCCTGTAAGTGAAGGGAAATCAAACAGGGATAATGAAACACCACTGCTTGAAAAAACTGTGAGCTCTAACCTCAATTACTGTATAATATAGTCCTATGTAAAAAAAATAAATCCAGAAGTGCCTGCACACCTCTGTGAGATTAAAATGTAACCCATCATTTGCTACCCACCTCATACATACTGTATCACATTGCCCTTTCGCAATCACAGGCTCATTCTGCACTCACCTCCACACAGTGTAGCCATTGAGCTGAAGGAATTTGAGGACATCCTGGGCTCTTTCTCTGAATTTGGTCTTCTCCTTAGCTGTCAGGGTATCATAGGGCACAAGCATTGAGCGGCCAC
The DNA here is from genome assembly GCF_030273125.1 of Centropristis striata. Lineage (NCBI taxonomy): Eukaryota > Metazoa > Chordata > Actinopteri > Perciformes > Serranidae > Centropristis > Centropristis striata. Next base: position 18,167,830 of record NC_081536.1, read on the forward strand.
CCCCTCCTGAAAGCAGAAATGGGTCAAACATAACTTTAATTTTGTCAACTCTTCCAGAAAATAGAATAAGTGTTGCGCCGTCTAATGGTACCTTTACTCTCAAGTTCTAATTTCTTCCTCTTAGCCCAGGTATTGTGGTAGTTTTCAGCCAAATGTTCAGCCATAGCCTAAAGAGAAAAAAAAAAAATACTTTTCTGGCATATGAGTATATACAAACTTTGAAAAAACAAGTCTGTGAGAGATGCAGACACAGGGTGGCCAAAGCTCCTCTCAATCTGCTTTTTAAGTGGCAGACAGCAGTCTAATGAACCAGGACAACAGTCCAGGCACATTTCTCCACAAAATTGGAAGCTATTTTTGTCAAGGAAATGCATCAAGGAAAATGAGTCCTGTAGCTAAAATATGATTAGACAGTACTCCAAACATGTTGCCAGTGGTGGAAGATATATCTTTCTCTTTAAGGCACTATACTTTTAAGGCACTGAATTTTATGATGCAGAGTTTCAGAGGATGATAATGCAGCTGCAGTGTTACTGCACAGATATAAAGTAAGGCCACTTGCAGTACATGACATGCAACCCTGTGCAACATGCAACCCTGTTTACATGCAAGATATTATTTGGATTATTTAAATATATTTGCCTTATGCACAACATTGGTAATAGGCCAGTGTTACCACCCCTCTAGATTGTGTGCCAGAATTAAAGTGAAACTATATTACTCTATAACGACAGTCACACATCAAAAAATTAACATGGGCGAATATTCATCTCCCATTCCTTTCCACTCTATGGAAGCAAAGCGGCAAATAAAACCTTTGCTTGTGTTGTTGAGCCCACCTGGCTGCCATTAGAATCACATCCTGCAATGTGAAGAAACAAAATGAATTACTTACACACTGGTCCCATGACAAGGTGATGCTGCTCATGTCCATAGGTTTGGGGCTGAAGGTTGATGCTCCTTCAAAAGACAGCTATGATGGACAAAAAATGGCTGATAAGTCAATTAAAAAAATTTTTTTTTTAAATTTAAAATCCAGACAGCAAAAGTTAAGTTGTGAATGAAATTACTTATACTATAACAGACTTGTTAGGTGTCCAGAGAAGTGAATGTGGCCTATGGAGTACATTTACCTGTCCAGACTGAGAAACTCTACGTGTACAGGTGTGTGTGCCAAATGGGTCTCCTTCTTTGGTTCTCTCTATGGTCCATCCAAATGCCAGCATACTCTTTATAGTTTCTTTAATGGCCCAGCGGTATGCCTCTTTGTCCTGGAAGACTCAGAAATATAGATAAATATACAAAACTGAACTTAGTAGGTCATCCAAGTACAGCAGAAGAGCAAAACATGCCTGATTTTTTTTGATATTTCAAAATCCTTAAAAAAAGTCAGTTGTCCACTCCATACACAAAGAACCTCAAACCCAGGCATTTTAATCTTTTATATTACATACACTACATTTTATATGCAAGTGCCTCTGGGATTTCATGGTGCACAGCTTTCTTTTTATTTCTTTTTTGACTTCTTACTCTACCTTCTCAGCCAGAGCCCTGTATGGCTTGAGGAGAGGGTGAACCTTTGTGTTCTCACATAGCAGCTCCCCGTGAACCCAGCCATTAGCAAACTGAGAGAGATAATACACATATTGAGTTACACATCCTACATTAGAAACTATGCAGACATTAAAGGGATGGTTTGGATCTTTTGGAGTGGAGTTATATGAGGTATATCGGCATATTCAGTGTATTACCTACAGTACATGGCAGCCGACACATCCCCCAAATTGGAGAAGCAGGCAGGAGTACCTGCACAGAAGTTAAGCATTGGACTGCCATCGACGCAGGCCGCACCAAAAACATATTTTGAAGAATCAAAGTCATACAATAACACAATGAAACTAAATGATTGACTTGTAAATCTCGTTCTCTGCAAGATAAAATGACAAAGTAGTCTGGTGGTTTTGAAGAAAGCATAGATAATGGCTTCATTTTCCTGTCAGAAAGGGCTGTCTGATGGCAAGGTGAAGTGGTTAAATTTCTTTTAAATATAGCATACATTTATGTATACATTTACAGATATAGATTTTTTTTTAGGTGGGCCACAGCAGTATATTGCAAACTGGGGACATGCCGTTGCCATCAACTGCCGGTGATAAACTGACTATGGATAAGTACCGAACACAACCCCACTTCAGAAAAATCCAAACTATGCCTTTAATATATTAGCTCAATTACTCGACACAGACAGATGTTTTGACTCTGTCAAGCAGACAAATTATTTTGTAAATGTATACTTAAGTGGTTCAGTCCTGGCCAGAATATCATACATCAACTCTGTCAACTTTAACAGGCTGTTCAGATTTGTGGAATAATTATTGTGACATTACCTTGTCAAGCGACCACTTCTCATGAGTATGCACTGCATACTTGTTCACTACGAACTCCAGTCTCTCTGGCACTGACACGCTGGGGCAGGGAAAGAAATAATACATCATATAGCTCTTTCACACAGTAACACATCTGGATACAAAGTCTGCACATAACTAATGGAAAGATTCATTAAGAGAATAAAAATACAATTTCATACCCACACCTCTATGAATTTGAAGTTTGGCCCAAGGTTAATTCGGTCTACCAAATAACAGCTTACACTTTTTATGGAGAAGAGCAGGTCCTCCACAACATCATGTGATATTCTTTAACCATTATCAAAATATTCCTGGTCAGTATCTTACTTGGAGGTATCTATAGGTTGGGGGTCAAAGTTTTCTTCCGTGTCCATCGAGGCTTTTCTCTTTGTTTGGGCATCACAGTTTGAGTCCATGTGGTCGGGGGGCAGGGCCCTGGCCACCGCAGCCAGGCACTGGACACAGAGCCTAAATAACTGAGGCTCATAGGGCTGTAGAGTCAAAGAAAGAAAGTGTGGAAGGAAGGAAAGAGGAAAAATAGACGGCACAAGACATGATGAACAAGAGTTACGAGAAAATTGGTAATACATTTCAACACAAAAGTGTGTAATTATTAATTTCAAGAGAAAAAGACGTCTGCACACCAAAATAGGCTAGAGATTGACACTATTTATTCGGTTTGTTTTTTGTCTTGCATCTAATTTTTTATTTTTTTGCATTAGCACAAATCTGGTCCTTATTTTGTATTAATTTATTTTCAATTATAAACTGTATTGAAAAATGTGGAGGATATTTCTTTATTATTTATTTTTCTTACAACACAGTTATTGCCCTAAGAGAAAATGATTAATCCTAAATGTACTCGATAGTTTTTATGATTCTGTGCGTTACCATGACATAGTAGGGGCACTTTGGACAAAACTCACCTTCCAAATGTGCTTTCTCTTCATATGCACACATAAAACTTTTTTTTTTTTTTTTAAACCAAAAACTGGCATATTGTAGAGCTGACATCCAGTAGCCAAACTGGCACAGCAACTCCACAATTGGAGGATATTGGTTAAGCCAGTTTTGGGTGCTTTGCAACAGTCTCAATATGTGCCCATGTTTGTTATTTACGTAGTTTGAATTTTATAAACAAAACACTATCCTGCTGAGGAAACCAGCCAAACCATTTAATTTTCAATTTAATAAACACATTTAATTTAATTAGTTTGGATGCAAATACCTACCTCTGTTGCAGAAATACTTGGCCGAAAAACCTTGTCAGAAAACTAGTTAACTGGTCAAAAAATCCCATTACTGAAATCTGGCTGTGAATTTATTTTTCCCACTAAAAGAGAAGTTCTCATTTGCACAACAATACCTCGCTTAAATAAGGGGTTATAAAACAGCAGTAACAAATTAATGGTCTGTATCCCACAACACAAATTCAAGTCTCCACCACTTGTGATTTTTCAGTTGTAGCTACAATAAGCATAGGTCAAAAAATAACTGAAATACTGTACGCCAAAACTACATTACACTCTGAAGAGATTCAACACTGACTTGGTTTCTGAAGCAGTTTGATGTGGGTCACAAGTGGGCCGAGAATGATCTTATGGACTTCAGAATGTGAAAACATCTGTCAGAAATATGCTGGAGCAGGCATACAGTCAGCTGAGGAAATCTTCAGTTATTGCTTATGTCTCTTACATTTCCAATGACTCTGTTCAGAGGAAGGTTTCATACCAGTATATATAAAAATCTCAAGTGTGTTATAGCTTCCTCCACTAAGGTTCATCTAGAAGCTCACTGAAGGAGAAAATCAAATATGGTTTGTCTGTGTCTCTCCTGAAATAAACGTTGAGGAGAATGGAAAATAGGAAGCTCATTGCCGGATTAGACTGTCAAAAATTTTAATATCAATTCATTTTCTGCAACTTTTTGGTGCTCCAAAAAAATATCTGACTAAGCGAGAAGAGTCTTTGTCTGTCTGTCAGTCTGTCCGTTTTTCATTTCACTCCTGAGGACACAACAAGGTGTCTGGAGTGAGCTCTTCAGATCTACTTGTGTTATGTACATAACATTTCCACCAAATTGGTTCTTGACCCAGTTGACCTGCTGTTTTTTGGTTGCAGCTGGAAATAACGATTCAGGTTCAGCTCCAATTAATTATTTGTTGAAACGCAACATGTTGGTGGAAAAGAGCATGTATAAAGAGGGGACCCCTATTAACTTTTACACGGCCCAGCACACTGGGTACAGCTCACTCTCTGTCGATTGCAACAGTGCACTCAAGAACAGATGAAGAAAGGGAAAGGAGAGAGACAGAGGATGTTACATTGTAGCAAATTCAAACATTTCAGGCATTAGCAATGCAACTTTCGGAACAATTTTATTGCTCAGGTCGTCTGCACTGTGTCAAGTGTGAAGTTGTTTGCAATGAACAGTTCTCAAGAAAGCTGCAGCAATATCAGAAATAAAGCAATTGGCCTGTTTTGAACAGGCACTGCACTGGTTATTCTATCTGTCAATCATTTCAGTTTGATTATTAGATAATAGGTATTCAGTATGGTTTACCTTCTTTTCCAGGGCCTTAAACACTCCCCAGAATAATTTTCTAGACAGGTGGAGTTCCTCATCAGAGGCCAAACCCTGGTCAGCCTGCCCTCCAGCTAGCGAATAATACTTCCACCTCTGCTCGTAGTGACTTGTCAAGAGCTGGTAGATGAAAGTATTAAGCAAAGTCAATAAAATGTATCATTTAACTTGGTATACTGATATATTTCTACGTTTACTGTAGTTAATCCACCTTTAGAAGCATCTCGCTGTGGTCTGTGAGCTGGGGAACATCGAAGACAAGACGTCGAAGAAGAGGCTGCATCATAGATGGCTGGAGTTTACTGAGGACACCAATGAGCGCAAAATTAGTCACATGAGCAGATACACATCACTTCCACCAAAACACACACACACACACACACGATGAATAATGTTATGACCGATTGTCATGTCCCAGAAGAATGTCACCTAATTGCGAAGATGCCACAAGCAAGTTGTTAATTAATTTGTTAACATTTTAATAGACTTTGGCAAATTACATCTAAATTGGGCAAAAATGGTTGAAGTGATTCATAAATATAATGAGTGGGAATACGAGTGTGTTGATGTGTCTGCATCAGATAGCAATAGTTTGTTGCCATTTCTTATTTCTCTTTTCAACATACAGTTCGGTCAAACAGCAAAAAGACAATTGGGTCAATGGATACAGGAAGCTAATGGTGCATTATGTCATGAATTAATAATAGCAGACCACAGAAGAGGTAGCTTCTTAAAAGAACACTGTACTATAACATATACAATTTATCAGCCACTTGCTGAAAAATCAATATCCTATCTGTAGACAATAACAGCAATCTCTCTTTGCAATAACAAAAGCGCAAAAGAACCCTTACTCTGTGGGTTGCTTTATCACACTAAAAGCACTACCTGCACACAGCCAACAAACAATCTTCAATGGTGTCTCTCTGGGCCTTGGTCAAGCTAAGAGCCCTGGAGACGCTGTAGATTGCCTGGATGAGAGAATCAACCAGCAAAGCATGGTCTTCTGAAGCACAGAAGAGAGCTGAGCATTTGGTGAGCAGGGGAAGCACAGATGTACACAAGTATCTGTTGAGAGCCAGGGCCATATCAGTGGATCCTAAGTCAGCCTGCAATAAAATAAAATGGAAGTTACAATGACAGAGTCCAAATAATTAAATGGAATTAACCAGACAAGATTAAGTGATGGGGCAACAAGAAGAAAATGAGTTCAAACAATGTTAACTCCAACTGAAATTAAGATATGTTAAGGTTGAAGCTGAAACACCCACTTTGTTTCAGCAGGATGCGTACAATACATTTTCATGAAAAAAAAACAACAGTAAGTCATTGTAAGATGCAGTAAGTTGTGCAAATAAGTTGCTAAACTAAGTGTTACGTACAATTATACAATTGTAGTAATTTTATAATATTGGTGCAGTCAGTAGATGGGACAGGGAGAAGTGGGTATTTTTCATGTGTGACAGTGCAGCTTGGATTGACACAATGTCAGAGGTCACACCTACAATGTTACACTGGATCTATAAAGCAGGTGAACAGGGCAATAAATACAATTTTCTTTCCTCACAGTGTCAAGCAAGACAGCTGCCTGAAGGTCAGGCAAGAAGCCAACTTCTAGTAGGTGGAGGAGAAAGTTCTGGTTTTCGATGCCATAAACACGGTCCAGGAACAGAACCATAGCTGCCTTGTGGTCTGGGCAGAACACTGTGGATAGGTCAGGCTCCAATGCCACACCATCTGGACAAACAAAGTAAAACTAAATCAGATGTCATTGTGGCATTGTTACACCTCTATCCTGATTGACAGGCTGCTGTTGTAATGACTTGTCAATCACAAGATAGCTGTACTCAAAAGCATACCCTTTTGTGTAGTTTACTCTTAATATAACCATCATTTACAAAATAAACTAAATAAAATGTTTACAGAGGTAATAAATCAAGTGAGAAGTAAGGTCATTTTTATAGACTTCTATATAAGCAGACTTAATACAACCAGTGGAGTCCTGCTGGCCATCAGAGAGAATGCGGGTTTATGGTTTCTGCATTGGCTTCACTTTTTAGGCCTACGGCTACGTCCACTTTGATACAGTCTATGATAGTAGTGGATCCCTCTTTTAGACGTAACCATTATCACCATTATTTAAAGGAGGGTGAAATGATTGTGATTTTAAAGAGACATTGTAACTACAAAGAAAACAACAAATAGGCAGCCAAAGCAGTGAAGACAGATTTCAGTCTAATGGCTTAATACATGCTGAATTTACTGTAGTAAGACGGGCTGATATGCTCATTTGACCTTTTGACAGCGAAGGAATTTGAAAGGAGATGCTGATGACTCCCTGGAGATCCTGAATGGGGATAAGCGACCGCAGAATGGCTCTAATGCGGATAGCTTCTCCTTTGCCTCCTTGAATCAACTGCACAACAATTCAGAGCGACAAAATGTTATTGGCAAGCAATTTTCATCTTACAGAGGATTCCCTTAATATATAATGATACAGCAACAAATAAGACATATTTGTACAGTAGTTCTATAAATATTAGGGACATCTTCCAAATGTTAGACTTGAGTTAGAGCCAATTTTGCAGTACAAATGAAGTTTGTGTCAAGGTTGATAAACAAAGAAGAGGTTGTTGATTTATTTCCTGAAATATTTTTGTGCATCAACTTTTGCTGATTTATTTCCAATTGTTGTAGTTCCAATAATTGCCTTTTGAGACGTGTTTTACTTTATCATGTTTTATTTGCTCTTTCGCTATCTTTAAAACATTTTAATACATGTTTATGACTTATATAAAGCATTTTGAACAGTCTGTTTGAAAGATAAGACACAACAAAATGTCTCGTTTTGCCTTTGCATATAAAGTGCTTATGCTGAAAGTCAGGTATACGTTTACTCCCCAGGCTGGCTTCATGAGGTTTTGTTTCAGAGAATTTCACACAAGTTCTGAGACTTAAGCTATTTACTCTGTCAATATGCTGTAAAAAAAGAGTTTTGAATGACAACATGTATGACCCATATGTACTGTATACATAGAGGAGTCTGCAGTAATGGAGAAAGATTGTTGATATTTGAACTCAACACCAAAACAAATAAACCCCGTTCCATCAGTGCTCCTCAGAACAGTAGCATGCGCCAGAGTTACTGTCACTCTCACTCCCAGTGCCTTTTTTTTCAAGTAATATTGTAGTGGTGGTGGTGATAGTGGTGAGTGGCTCGGTCCCAGGCACATTATTTGTTTACAGATAAAGGGTGGTGTAGGATTTTTTTTCTTTTTAAGCACACACAGAACGGATAGCTAGTGAACAGTGAGGCGATCACTGAATTTGACAAAAATATTATTGGATTAAAGGCCCAGACTCCACCTTTAATAAACAGTCCCTATAATATTCTATATTCAGTCTATAAAAATATATTATGGTTCAACTACTGGATCTCAGTGTTGTGAAGTTATCTTTGTCAACAAATGACCATTTAAATGTTTTTCAGTTTAATGTCTAAACTTACAGTAAAGGAAAAAGCAATAAACAATGTTTTGTTTGTTTGACTCCTTTAAAAAGCAGTTTGCAGCCACTGGAACCCAAGCTTTTTCTTCTGGGCATATATCCAACTAGCCCAAAACTCTAGATTTGTAAATATGTGCATATTACAAGCTGAACGTATCATTTCTCTTAATTGGAAAAATGTTGATGAACCAAGAATTGGAAGATGGGTGAAAAGAGTTGGCATCAAACATGACAATGGAAAAGATAACATACATTATTATATGGAAGCAACATGTTTTTGATGACATCTGGAGACCTTTTGTAATTTTTTTTTTGCTTCAGCAGGAGGAGGCTATGGGGGAGTAGAATGTACATGTGATGTGACATCATATAATAATAATATAACTAAATGAGTGTATATGTGTGTGTGTGTGTGTGTGTGTGTGTGTGTGTGTGTGTGTGTGTGTGTGTATTTATGTCCAAGGCCTAAGGGCATACTGAATACCATATTCAGGTTCTTATTGTTATATATACTGTTGTTGTTTTTTAATTATATATATTTATATCTTTTTTGCTTTATTTTTATCTTGTGTTAATAGTTTCAACATGTTTTTCTTGTACTTATTGGATGGGGGAATAGGGAGAAAAAGTTTGCTGTTTCATGTAAAAAATGTCTTGCTGTTTGATCTGCTGTAATTTGCAAACAAAAACTAATAAACACTCATAAAAAAAAGCAGTTTGCAGTCTTTTTCCACTAGACTTTTTTGTTTGAGACATCAGGGTATATTGACGCTAAAGAGCTTCTTGGAAAACACTCACGTGCATCTCTGGAGCGCAGCGCCCCAGTAAGTCGATAAGGGCTGAGTAGAAGGTCATGATGGCGTGCCCCATGTGAATGAGGTCATCATCATTGTCCTGGACAACATCTCTGTAACGGGAAACAATTACACTGGCCAAAAGCTTCTCATGAACTTAAATAAATCATTAATCATAATTTTTAACAGAATCAAATGATTGATTATCCCTAAATAAAGCAGCCCATTAGCAAGATAAGGTCTTTCCTTCTAATTTCTAATGACCTCAATATTTATTTGTAATTCTGACAGTATCAATAGAAGAAACGCAGACAGAGCAGTGGTCAGCTCCCAACCCACATAAATCCAGAAAACATTTTTAAAATAATCAGTGTCATTAAACTGTTGCATTGTTGTATTTAGCTTATTTAACCTGTATTTACCAAGGGATGGTTGGTTGAGCAAAGATGCTGCATTTAGCCAAGAAATCCTTTCAAAAAGCCTGAGAGAAAATTACTCCTGAGACTTACTGTGATAGGGCATAAAAACACAGTGCTAAATAAGCGCATACTCAATATTGTACAATGTATTACTACATTTAGGAGGCTTTCAGTGTCATCAATAGAAATCGTTGATTTAATCTTTTGACACTGGTTGAACTCTGATTCCATTTGCCAGTGAACCTTCATTGAATGAATGAGCTTACAAATTGGTGTGAAAAAGTGATGCAAAATAATGGAGAATCCTAGAAACTTGTTTTATGGGTATTAAAAACTCTAAACTCCAAAATAAAAAACAAAAATGTGATGCACTCAAACTATATGTAGTCTTGCCTGAACCAGTATACTATCCAACAGACACAAAATTACAATTACAGAGTACAAAATTATAACTATATGAAAAAAACTTTGCAATACTCAACATCTAATACTGACAGTGTTCTGTTGGACTGGTAGGTGGTACACGGTCCGTCCATAGAAGGGTCCTCTGAGATCCTGATGGCTTCCTCCATGGCTGCAAGGAGGCCATTTCCCCCGTCACCTCGCAGAGCAGGGCCAAAACACTCAGGCCGACGAATCAGCAACCTCAACACTAGGTAAGCATTCTCCTCCACACTCTCACCTGTGGTCAAGAAACACACAGAAGATTAAGACTAACCATCAGGTGGCCTGGATGACATTGTGGACTGTGTGTGAGGGCATTTGATTTTCAGTGAGGAAATCAATAAACTGAAAACACACCAAGACGACCAGTAAAAAGAACGATAACCAGGTCGATTTATGTACAGCTTTTAGACTGTATAGGAAAGAGATAGCTGGAATCACTTGGTATGGAAATCCAATACCATTTGCCTGTTAACACCCTCAAAGACAATTTGAACGGATGCCTTCTGGGCACCACTTCAGAGTAAGGAAAATCAATAGTAGAGAACCAGAAAGTTAATTACCTCTACTGCAAATAGTTTACTTAATTGGGAGCATGACTTGATGCAACCACTTGTGCCTTTTTGTGAATTTGGCTCTTGTTATTCTATCCCTGTAGCAAATATCAAAGAAAATTCCCTTAAAGACAAATTGTCAAATAAAATAACCAAGCCAACCTTATTTCTATAATGGGACAAAAACGTTTATATAAGTAGGTAAATTCTGAATTATATATCTACAGAAAAACTATAAAAATGTTATTTAAATCTCAGGATGTCTTTTGAATAGGAGAACTATGGGTAGAACTAATAGGTTACCATTGCAGAAGACAGCAAAACGTAGAAAATCCAGGTAACGCTCGCCTTCCACTGGGTTCCATCCGATATCAGGATATCCTTTAGCCACTAGCATCGGACAGCTCTGCAGACCACAGCCAGCAAGGTACTGAACCACCTGGATAGTAAGTTAGTTTTGCAGATATTGGGTCATTGCAGATACTGTACAACTAATGGGGTACAGCACAGTAAAACTAAGAGAATGCCGGAGCCGCCTATAGTTAGACTAGAACATGAATAACAGAAAAAGAAGAGCACTTATCCATGTATATATTACTAAATGGAGACCATTAACAGCAGCACTGTAGTCGAAAGACAGAACATGAAACTCACCTTCTCAAGGTCAGGTTCCCTCAGCGCTAAGGCTAGTTCGTTATTATCCATAACAGAGGCTGCTGCCACATCCAGAGGAGTGGCACCACGCATGGACGGTGAAGCTAAGGGACGAAGGCATGAAACAATTTGAACACCAACTCATAAACAATATTTTTCGTCAGGATATTTGGGGCTTTTTAATGAAGGTTAATGGCACAGAAAAATGACAGAGTAAGATGTACCTAGTCCAACACTGCTGTTTTCAAGCAGATAGCTGAGATGGTCAAACAGGGCGCCTTGATTATGACGGCTAATGCGGCAAAAATAACACAGAAATCGACAACAGCTGGCCACCATCTTGGGAAAGGCAATCTCCTAGTGAAAGAAAATCAATCCATGAATATAAATAAATGCAAGATGTGAGGAAGTAGATGCTACAATTATACCCTATAAATGATACACAAAAATACACATGAAATACCAATGATGTTCAAGAAAACAGTTGTGACATATTTTCTCTATATAAATCACTACATATTAATCTTTGTCCCTCACCTTTGATTCCCCTTCTCCAAGAACATTGACCATCACCTCCATCACAGTCTCATGCATCCCCAATGCCCTCATTAGGTTGGGGTGTTGGTAGAAAACCTTATTATTCATGATGTCCCTGAACATGAAACAGTCCATACAATGAAGAATGACTAGAAACTGCATCAATATTTTTCACACAACACAGGATATTATGATGCATATGTGTTAGAAATAAATCAATACAAATAATTACACAAGATCATAACAATCAGGAGGTGTCAAATAAAGCAAATGCATATCGCATTATAAATGTCCCCATACCCTAGTCTTTTGATCATCAGCCTCTCCTCTTCTTTCCCCATGCGGACACTGAGAAGGGAGCGGATTTGGTTCAGGGAGGACAGGAGGGCCATGGTGTCTTCTACCGACGCCTGGCTGATCGTATAGGCTCTGCTAAGGGGTCCTGCCATTTGACCCCCAAGGCCCTCATACTGGCGGTGCAGCAATGAGAAGATAGCCCGAACCAGTTTAGGGTCCTCCATCTCTGTCTCTTGAGCCCAGTGCACCATAGTCTCAGAGATCAGTGTTTTGAGAGACTCTGATGAAGTAAAGTAGTGATAAAAGTATTAGAGTGGCGACTGAATATGTCAGGTTATTACATTTTGATTTTTTTTACATTTGTATGTAGTTGTCTGACACAAAGATTTTGTTGGACCTGCTACAGTAGATATGTTGTTGGTCAAATTCAACATAACATCTCACCAACATCCTCTATTATCGGGTATGTTTTTGTATAGTATTGATTTTGGACAAAAAGGATGTTGCACAATCTTGTATGCATGTAAATTAAATGGTCAAAATGTACAAACTGAAAAAGAAAGATGTTTCACAACATAGGATGGACTAACTGGCACTCTGCGGTCTACTCAGCTCCACTTCTGCAGGTGTCTTCTTGAGTCCAACGACTCTCGCCACTAGACTGACAAGTCGATCCCTGAGAGACAACTCAGCATCCTCTTCATCCTCTGTGTCACAATCCAATTCAATGCCTGCACAATAACAGCCAATGAGATGACACATACATAGTGGCAATTATGGTTAAGTACCTTTGCAGAGCCTTTTCATTGTGTCCTCACTCAAAGAAGAAGAATGAATCAGTCAAGATAAACAGTGTTCCCACCACAGTGTGTGTTGAGGAGGTGATGGAAGTCTTGCAGGAGCTGTTGGATTTCCACTGGACATGGACAGTTCTCCTGCTGCTCATCTTCTCTGAAGCTCAGCAGCATGTTGATCTGAAGACAGGTCACAGATCACAAACAGTATAGACAACATTTTATGACATGCTAGTTTTAGTGTGAACCACAATGACCCAACATTACTTTTTTTAAGAGCACACAGCTCCTGAAACACATGACAACACATCATTCAAAACCTTAATTTGAAGAACAACGTTACTTAATTTCAAGTTCAACCTGCTCCTGTGGAGGTGAGCGGAACTCCTTCGTCTTGCGGGCGGTGAGGGCAGCAGACATGTTGAGTGCTTGCATGACCTGGTTGTAGCGAAAGCGTTGGTTCTCCTGCAGCTGACCCACAAAGTCATCAGAGAAGGCAACCACAGCTTCTACTCTGTGGCGCACCTGGCAGTCACACAGGTAGGACAGCAGATGGCAGAGCTGCAGAAAGAAATGTATTCAATCTTCCTTTATAATCCAATGGCTTATAGGAATCTTACAATATATAAAAACGGGAAGAATGACAAATGTCAAAGGCATCTGCTGATTTGTTCACCTCAAGTTTGACAGCTTCTGGAAGCTTAAGTTCAAGAAGTCCTTGTTTGGGTGTGTCATCTTCTTTTTCATCATCACTAGCTTCTTCTTCCTCCTCAAGGATGTCAGCGTCTATGGAGAAAACTCCGGGCTCTATCAGTCTCAGAACTTTCCCCAGGTCCTTACCCCCAAATACCCCCATAACCAGTAGGGTGTAGAACAGTCTAATTAGAGGAACCAGCAGAAGGTCAATGCTGCCTCCTACAGGATCTCTTACACCTTGACCCACAGCCCCTACTCCAGCAGTCAGCATCTCCACAGTCAAATCCTTTAGTGTATCCAGAGGGATTTCTGGGCTGTCTGTGCAGGATATTTCACCTGCACAGTCTCCTTCCATCCCATTGCTCCTGACAAAACAGGGAGATGAGAAATTCATCTGTGGTTTCAGGGATGTGCTGAGACTAGTGCTGGAAAAGCCTTCTGGAGTTTGACCATTCTCTGCATCAACACCATTGGAAGGTCTGGGATAAAGAGTGATTTCTCTGGTCTGGTCAGTCATAGGCACAATGTATTCCTGGTTCATCATGTGACATGCCGTGACGTGGCTGCTGAGGTAGACCTAAAGAACAAGAATACTCATTAATTGAATCTACAATGACCAATGTTTCCTCACTCTGTTGTTCATGAATATTACCCTTCTAATATGCAATCACCTGAACAAGTAGTTGATAAAATGCAGAACGGAGCGGGCCAGGGAGGTGGGGATTCTGAATGGCGTGAAGGACCTGGGATTGGTCAACGTGACTGCAAAGGGCATGGCAAACTCTGGTGTTTCCAAGGGCGCATAAAGAGCAGTAGAGGAGGAGAGTGTGGTGGTGAAAGGTCAAGAGGTCATCTAGTTCTGACAGCTCCAAAATGTCAACAGACCTAGATGAATATCATCAAAAGACAATGTCAGTGTTGTTGCTTGCTCAAGATCAAATAAAAGCTTGATAACTCTGCAAAATGTCAGTGTGTTGCATTTTTTATGATGTTATACACCTAAAAAAACATCTGCTGACTGGTGCTTGCAGATCACTGTGGAACGAGAGGCATATGGGATGATAGGAACATCACAAACAACAGGCATCATTTCCTGTGCACTTAAATCTGCAAGCCCAATTCCTAAAATAGTTCTTTAACCTGTTTCCATCAGGGATCTGAAGGGTCATGACTTGCAGGGGCTCATGACATTGGACTCTCCAGCCGTGGTGCTCATCAGGCCGATCCACCGCCACCTTTAATGCAAGGTGTGGTACTCTGGTCCACGAAACTGGATTCAGATGCTGGACCTGAAACCTTGGAGGACACTGAGGTGTGGCATCCCTTCTTTGGCTACGAAGCAAACCTGCCGACAGTGGCATCACATTCTGGATCGAAAAAACGTCAGAAGTCAGGCAAAGCTTTAACATTCAAATAAACATTTCTAAAAAACATAAAACAGGTTGAAAAACAGACTAACAGAGCAGAAACTCCTCAATACTGGACTGTTCAACTGTTCAATTTGCCAAGCTGAAAACTAATTAATTACTGATCCAATCTGTCAAAAATTCATCCAAATCTCTTAAATATGCTGCTTTTTAAAAAATGAAAAGTTCCTTTACCTTGATGCGGCCCAATTCAAACTGAAACATGTTGCTCGTGGTGGGCTTGACAAAAACAGCAGGAAACAGCTTTGTACTGGCTTCCACCTAATTAGCAGTAAAACAACACTTCCTCAGTTTAATAATACAGTGCTCCAAGGTAAACACTAGTCACTATAATTACTTTATTAAATGAATTTCCGAAGCGTAACAGACAGAGCTCCATATGAGGTTTAATGAGTATTAAATTCAGATTAATTTACTTGTATTCAAATTAACCAAAAAAAGAAAAATACAAATTAGTATGAACAAAAATAATAGATTTCTAGGTGACCTACTTGGTAGAAGGTGGCCATCTCCACTCCACTGGAGGTAAAGGTGAGTAGCCCAGTCGTTGTGTCAATTAAACAGCCAATTTCCAACCCTGCGCTTCTCCGACTCTGAGACAGACCTGTTGCCTCTCCAGCACACACCATGTAACAGTTACACCGCTTCACACTGTGCAAAAAGATTGGGATGTGTTTAATTTGCAGTTTGCTGATAATTAACTATGAAAAGAAGACAATGGAACCCGTTTACACAAAAGCTAACCATTAAATTCTCAGTAATAATAATTAGTTCTTTAGTAATACAATAAATAGAATTTCATAATATAGTCTGTGATTAAGGTGTAAGAAGGATAGTCCTGACGATATCTCTGACTGCAATTACTATTTAAATTCTTGGTAGAGCCCCACATACTGAAGAAGGAGCTGTGTCGGTGTAAACTAACCTTTCCTGGACTTTACCACTGTCATCTCCGAGGGTGACAGTCACAGTGAGGACACGGTCAGTGTCAAAAGTCACATCGTAGAGATGAAAGTCAGAGGTCACCCAGCCTACCCACACATTGAACGGCTCCTGGCCTGGAAGAACCCTCACTGAGTAGTAATACTGAAACAGAGAGGGCAATTCATTGTGTCATTGTGTGGTATTTGCATTCTAGGTTGTTGTTTTTTTTATTGTGGCTTCTAATTAAATTGGCCAGCAGAGAGCTGCAGAGTGTATGTGCATATCCTGCAATGCAATTTGTTTTATCTTAGCTGACTATAAGGCAGCAGAATGTCAAATATCTTTTTCATTATCTTTTGGTGTTTTATTAAATTATTTTGAACTAACGGTACAAATTGTTCAGTTTCCTTATCGGCAGCGACGTTTTTTGTTCTGTGAATATCTGGTTATGAGATGAGATGAGATGATGAGAAAATGAAAGCTTTACTCTGGAGCTCTGGATAAGGTGATCATAGTTATCTTTGTCAACTACGACATCTTCTAGAAGCCGTGCAGAGGAGTTGCTGCTGACAAGCTCTGGTTTAGTCCTCTTCAGCATGAACCTTGCAGGACAGAAAAACACATGAATTTGTACCTGGCACAATGAACTTCAAAGATTAATTGTGACTGTGGTGAGACAGAAAGCCTCTTTTCTCTATTTGTTTCTTTTAACAATCCTCATTTCCTGTTTGTTTTGGCAATTCATTTCAGAAAAAGTCATACCCATGCTTTTGTCTTTTTTTATCACCTGGCAGACAAGCATGATATACATAATATTTATATAATAATAACAGCTGGTATATTATTCTAAATACAGTAAGAGTTTAGTCTCTCTACAACCTACCGTTGTTTCAGTCTTGATGTTTTCTCGTGACCATGATCTTTATGGTTGAGTTCATCTCTTGAGCCAGCAAAGCTGTGGGCTGACTTCATCAGCACTTCATAGTCAGAGTCCACCTCCTCCTGCTCTTTCCTTCCTAAAAGGACAACAGGAATTAATTACAGCACGGCCCTGGGGAGCTTAAGTAGAGCAACACATCAAGGTCATAATGGCAGAATATCAGTAATCTGGATAAATGCAAAGGGTTAGCATACAGCTATATAGATCTCACACACTTATTATTTCACTCAGTTTTCCTTTTGTAATGACTGATGCACTGATCTGACTGACTAATCAGTCTTTTTTATAAATTTACAGACTGGAAACATGATAACTTTGCAACTAACTTTCCAGATTAATCAACTTTTCAAAACCCTACTTGCAACTTAATTTTTAAAAGCAACTCTCAATAAATCTAACAACATATTTAGACCATCAATATATTGTTATTTATTCTCATGCATATTGCTCAGAGTAATTTCAGGGTCACTCGCCTTGTTACTGATTCATAAAGATTTGTATAAACAAATAAATAGTGTTAGATCATAAATAGTTGCCTCACTATAATAGGCCTACATACACAGTACAGAAGAATATTTTCTCTTATATGTAAATATCGATTTAAGCATTTATAGATCTGTTCCTATTGTTTTCTCTTAGGAAAGTGAAACATGTTGGATAAAGGGAAATACTGCAATTATTTTTCCTTGAATTTTATTTGCACACAAAAATCTCTGTCTTTTGGGCACTTTTGAGATTTAGTGCAATGAAAGAAGGTCCTGTAACCTGGTGCATTTTTGGAGAAAATGCAAAATTATTT
Source organism: Centropristis striata (assembly GCF_030273125.1). NCBI lineage: Eukaryota > Metazoa > Chordata > Actinopteri > Perciformes > Serranidae > Centropristis > Centropristis striata. The sequence continues at coordinate 18,185,607 of NC_081536.1, forward strand.
AATAGAACATAAAATAGAACGTTCAGTTAAAAGATCAACTAACCTGAGGCTAACCTGAACACACTGTGTATGAAATGATGTAATATGATCTGAACCTGGAGAGAGAGAGTTGGATGCCACTGGAAGCACGCCTCCCGTGGGGCTTGTGAGGACAGCAGCACATTGAATGGACATACTGAGCCTGTAAAAGCCCATCTCACTGCCTCCGCCGTGGTGTGCAAACAACCGCTGAGAAACCCTCAGGCTGGATATGGAATCCTTTGAGCCACTGACTCTAGTGACCTTGAATAAGATTTGAACAAGATTTTCAGGATCAGTGCTGTCAATTAACCACTGCTACAACCCTGCGTCCCACAGAGCCGCTTCACCATACTACATGCTTGAAATGACATATTAACCATGCTACTAGGTTAAAAAAAAACCTACAGGGTAAAGTAAACTAACCTGTAAGTTGTGATCATTAGGCCTTATGGAGGCAAACTGGGGCTGTTTCCAACTCATCCACAGAGCTGGTTCTCTGGCCATGTTGACAGCAAATGGTTCATAGCCCTCCTGCAGGCCACACACAGCAAAGTACTGCAGAGAGTCCACTTGGCGGCCCAGATTTAGCCTCCCTACCTGGTTCATGCCAACACTGACTACAGGTAAAAAGCCTGGGAAATACAAAGAGAGATAAATATATTTATAATATTTAAGAATAGAATATAGTTTGGACTCTCTCAAGACAGGGAGAGCAGTGCTGCACTGACAAACAATGTCTTGGTTCGTTATCTTTCAGCTTAATATACATGAATTAACTCTGTGATATTCAGGGTAATGAAGGCAAAAACTCTTCCAGACCTTCTCCAATATCAAAGTCCTTTGCAGCCAGCTCTGACCCTCTGTCATTAAACAGCACCTCTCCATTGAGCGTGACCATCATGGTGCGTTCAGCCATGTCCACCAAACAACCCACCACATCACCTCTCTGCCACGGACGTCCCAGGGGCTCAACTCCCTGATGGTACCACTGAGCCTGAAAGCAAAAGGTAGACAATGAATTAGAAAGAAAAAAAGAGACGAGAAGTGAGAGTTAAATCCTCACACAGGAACAGGAACAGAGGTGAGAGGACCAACAAGGCAGAGAATGAGATAAGATCAGGTGTCAACAGAATCAGCAGACTCACCTCAGTAGATAACAGTGTTTGTGCACTTTGCTTATGTCCATGTCCCTCATGTTACGTAGTTCCAAGTATTCAAGTAAAAAATGCTATTTTTCGTGTACCCATTTTAAATAATGTGGAAATAGTCTAGCAGAAATTGGTACCGTTGGACTGCACCTATTGCTTAATTAGGGTTACAGATCTTAATTACAACTGTGTTTTTGGCCAAGCATAGAGATGAATTCAGCTGATAGTGCCTGGATGTGCAACTTAGATGTCGAAGTTAGTTACTCCTCTCATTAGATGAGCATAAGGCCACAGTTTTGTCTCTGTCTGCTCTGCAAAACATCCCTGGCATCATTAAAGATCACACAACTAAAACACACCAGTTGGTAAACAGATTTGGACGTTTTATTGGATCCAGTTATATCGTTACTGTGTACTGTGAGAATAAATCAAATAAAAGAAAACAAAAAGTCACACTGGGACGTATTGCTGTTTTAACAACAACAATGCTGCTTATGCTGCCATACTAAACAGATAGTTCAGATATATTAAAGTGTAGTTGTATGTTCATCCATAGTCAGTGTATCATATATGGCAGATGGCAGTTTGGAGAAGCAAACGAGCAGTCCGGCACAGAAGCAAAGCAAGCTACTGGTATGGGCACAGGCAGTATCAAAACATATAAACATAATATAGATTTAAAATATTTTCATTGTTTCTCTCCAAAGCCACCAGACTTTATTGACAACAGTATTGGCCTTGTAACAGCTTCAGTTTGTTGGACAGAACTGCCTTACGGTGAGGTAAAGCAGTGAAAATATTGGAAGCACAGTGTTCACTAAAACTGACATCGATTTTTTTAAAGTGGGCCTTTTTTAGGTGGCTAAAATGCATTTTACTGCTGCATTCGTCAACAGCAGCCCATGGCTTAGCTTCCATATCGGTACTCCTGCCTGCTTTCTTCAAACTGGGAACATGCAGGCCGCCATCTGCTGTAGATAATACACTGTGGATAAGAGCCTCATACAACCCAAATTCCAAAAATGCGAACTAACCCTTCAAGAACTGTCAAATTTGAATATCTCACCTCAAATCCATCGAAGACATATGCCTGGTCATCTGAGCCGAGCTCTTTATCTGGGGTACAGCCTGGTCGGGCCCAGCCCACTCTCGTATTCCCAGCTGTCACCATTTCATATTCAAAGTACCACTTCCCCCGGGTTACAGAGTATGATTTATCTGGCCTGAACACTCTGCACTTCTCAGAAGAGAAGAAACTTTGATAATTTGGACTATCATGTGAATTCGATAGCGTGGCTGTAAACCCAAGAAATAGAAAAAAAACATGGTTATCTGCTAAAATAACCTATTTTCATTCAGTTAAATACAGTGTATCTTTGCAGTACACCACATTTCGCTGTATTGATATAAATTGATACTAAATATATTATATAATTGAGGCAACTAATAGTCTGTACTAGATGATAACAAACAGAGCCTTATCTTAATTAAACTTACATGCAGTATCTCATGCAGGCTACAATAAACAAAAGTAAAATAAACTGAATGATAAAACTGATGGCATACTCTGTTCCTGGTTGAGAGGCTCCAAGCTGTAACCGTAGGCCAGCAGAGTACTGACAGCCTCTCTGACACTGTCCCTTCCCACTCTCCTATTCCTTTCATCAAGAAGGCTGTAGGGCACGAGGTAAGGGCTACGCTTCGCTTTCACATCCTAAAAATACAGTTGCAAAGAGAAAAAAAAACGGTTGCTAGGTTTGTAAGAGAACAGTGTGAGTCCTTGTGTTGTCAGAGCATGTTTTTACATGTTGCACATGCAACAGCATTGTTTACTGTGAATACCAGCAGCAAAAGGCCTATCTGCCACTACTAATAGTACTAAACACAGTTGTTTACCACTGATTTCTAAATTAATGAAGCAACTACTATACTACCTGAAAACAAGACTGAGAAGACTTATCTTGAATAACGTTATATACATTATTATAACCACTAACCAATGCAGTAATACAGCACACAACATAAACCTGTTGGGTTCCAAAGGTCCATCCCTGCTTGATGCGCTCTCTGGCCCAAACATTGTGATCATTCTCTGCCAGCAAGTTAACCACTTCCTCATGGGTTGGGGTCAGAAAAACATGGCTCAAATCTACTGGGGCCGGTCTATAGCCACTGGGCTGCTCATACCTGAGAAAGGAAAAATAAAACGGACATAAGTGTGTAAAGATAAGTTAAGAAAGATAAAGATAAAAGTTACTGCCCCCAAGTGTTTCCAAAAAAAATGTGATTACACATAATATTAAACATGTACATACTTGGTGGCTAGTCTCATGAATTTAACTCTCTCCTCAGCGTGGTCATCAGTCAAACCAATGTGGAAACCGAGGGCAAGGAGAGTCCTACAGCATAAAAACAAACAAAACATTTACTAATGGTGAAAGATCATGTATAATTTTAAAGTTATTGCAGTTGTTGCAGTTGGGTAGAGGAGCTCACCTGAGGGTGTCCTGAGCCATCTGCAGGTTCTGGTTCCTCTCCTGCTCAGAAAGCTTGGAGAATTCCACCAGACAGGGTTCCTGCTTCTTAACTTCATCTCTTACCTGTTCAACAAAAGACAATATTTTTTGAGCTGCAAGTAAAACTGAAGCGAGCTGTACCAGTCAAGTTTTAAGTCAAGCTTTGGTTGATACTATTCTCATAAACACTATGTGACAGTGTGATTTATTTTATGCAATGTAACTAAATCACTGATGATGTTTCTCTTCTCTTACAGGTCCATATGCCCATCCGAGTTCAATCTTGTCCACTGTCCAGAGTTCATGGATATTCTCAGCCATTTTTTCCCGGATATCCTCAAGTTGTGGAGGCAATACCACCTATTTGGGTGATATGAGAAAAAACAATATATCAATATGGTATGTTTCATTACAAGTATCAAATTCAGTTTGATGCAATACTTTTATAAATCTAAAGTATCTACCTCTGCAAAAAGTTAGAAAATTAGTTTTTGTAAAATAAAAGTAAGTTTTATTAATAAAAAATGTGTTTTTTACCTTGCTGATGTCTACTGGTGTGGGAGTAAAGGTCACTGGAGTAGCAGGTACCAAGGGGCCAATGAGTTCTTGTTTCCCCTCTCCAAGATCCAAGATGTATTTCTGACATGGTTCTACCTTCAGCTTGACTTTCGGGAGCAGAGCATCAGAACATGGAGAAAAACCTGGCGGGGGCAAGAAGCGAAACTCTCCATGCCGTCCCCCGAAAAGAAAACGAACCCTGATTTCCAGAAATAGTAAAAGGAGGACATTTACGGTTTATGTTTTGGGAACGTATGCCAAGAAAAAAAAATACTTTTGATCCTTGTTGGCCAATTAAACAAAAAAAACATTACTGACTTGACTCCTGCAGAGAAGCTGACCACAGGATTAAGAAGTCCATCAGCGCTGAAGTTCTCCAGCATGCCCTGCACAGGCAGACCATTAACCCGGAAGGAGATACAGGGAGCAGTGAGGTCAAGACAGCAGCTGACCACATCGTCATCTTTCAACAGGTGAGGGAAGGGAGAGCTCACTCTGCGACCCACGCATCCTGAGATTCAGAAGTCATCCATGTTCAGATTACCTTTTATTGTTTGTTGTTAATTAATCCTCTCAAAATAAGACAGCGTTAAAGTGCAGCAACACATTTCTAAAAGTAAAGGATTTACCACGTTATTAAATGGAACCCCAACAGCTAAATCAAATTAAGTTTTCCTCTTTTCTGAATTGATCTTAATGTGGCATAAAAATCAAAAAGGATTGTTGCTGCATCTCTCGTTGCATTCCTGCTGCTGCTGCCAATTTATTTTCATTACTCCAATCTCCCTCTATGCAGGCTTAAAGGAACTAGCAGTAATTTGTTACTGTGCAGAACAAAAGGAAAACTGTTATTCCAATAGCTGGTGACATTTCAAATTTTCAAGTAAATGAAATTCTATTTTATTGAATTTATTTGCTAAATCTCTCATTTGTGTACTTATGGCATACAATTAAATGTGATCTTCTCTAGACACTAATGTTTCCCTCAAAAAGTACCAACAGTTTCTGCTGTTCCAAACCATTTACAGATAACTTGCACTCTTAGATCACAAATACACTCTAAGTATCAGTAAACACCCTATAACTGCTCACTTTAGTGCACTCCTACAAAAAAACAAGACTGAAATAATCATAATCCAATTTATATATATACTTATATACTTATACTGTAGGCTGAACCACCTATCTCATGTTTAATCTTATCCTCACCAGACCACAGGTGAAGCCCGTCAAAGCCATAAGAGCAGAGGTCGTCTCCCACTCCGTTGCCCCCCCAGCCTTCACCTCCTGTGGGCCTGGGCTGGTAGCCCTCGGTGCGAGCCCAGCCAACGCGCAGGTGTGTGGGATCAGATGTGAGGAAGGAGTCGACATGATCCACAACCAGCTCATAGTACCACCTCCGAGGCTGGGCTGAATCTTCCCCAAGAGCCAAAAAGATGTTTGGCCTCATGCTGTGGTGGAATGGTGCACGGAGAGTGCCAAAGACAAACAAAAGGGCAAAAGAGACATAAGATATGGTGCATTTATTTGGCAAGATTTGTTACACTTGGCTTGATTACAATGTTTTGTTTTTTTTTAATAAAAAAATTAACTTCAAAGACATGAACGGGACATTTGCATTCTCATATACAGCTCCTGCAGGCATTGTCTAGATAAGTTCAAGGTTGAAGTGCATGTGCGATAGAAAGGGACGCTAGATGCTTATTTGATTTTTAACTTACTGCCCCGTGTACGCAGGGAATGTGGTATTCTCTGCAGTCCACACAGTGCATAACTCAACCCTCTAGGGCAGAGCACATCACATTGTTATGAATATATAAATACATGAAATACGCACCAGGCTCTTGTAGAGGTTCTCCTCTCAAACACCCAATATCAATACTGAAACTGAATTACCCAGGATAATATGAAGCAGAGAATGGCAAACAATAAGATGGAGTTGCATGTGGACGAGAAAGTCACCTTTATGTTGCTAGAATTTAGTCTGGTCGGTGTCTTGAGATTAAATGCCAGTTCATATAGTGACACTAACTTTGCCCTTGACAGAGTTCTCATGACAGTGAAGACATGAGGAAAGACAGAGGGAATTGAGAGAATGCGAAAAGGACACAGAGGGAAATGTGTGACCTGGTTAAGATGCTAGAAGAGATTTGACAAAAATGCATCGGAAGAATGGATAGAGCAAAAAGAAATAGGAAAAAGGGCATCTGGAAGAATTGACGAAACGTGATGGCGAATGAGGAGAAGATGGGGAAAAAAGAAATAAAATTGATGAGATAAAGAAAAAGAGAATGGAAACAGATGCACTAATGAGGCACAGAGTTGAACAAGAAGTAAAAGTGATAGAATGAGAAATGGCTTGAGGAGAACAAGAGAGCTAGAGAATGGACTGAGCAGGTGCGAAGAATATGAAACAAAATAAGCTATAAGGCCTGAGGGATAAAATGGGCTGCTGATAGAGAAAAGCATGATAAAAGAAGGCAGCTGCTACGACAGAAAGGGCAGATGGAGTGGGGAAAAAACAAGCTCAAAGGAAAAGGGAAATGGAAAGTGCCTACAAGATCACACTCACACAATGGGACAAAATATTCAGAGATGAAATATGATGAAACTGGATTAAAAAAAATGTCTAAAAATTAACTCCTCAGGTCGCAAGCAACTTTTCCAAAATCTCACTGGAAGAGGCTGTGCTCCAATCAGCTATATGTCTAATCTATTTAGAAGAAAACAATTGGTGCAGAAACTGAAGAGACGACAATGAAGCAGGCAAATAATTCTTCAATTAACTCAAGTCCACAAGGGAAAAGATGAGTGCTGTACTGTGGAGAAATCTTAAGTATTTCTTGTATCAAGGATGTGGATATAATTACAGATAGATCAAGTCCCACAGCATTGAGCTCTCAAAAGTTGACAAATAGTGCTCAGCTAAACATATGAATCAGCAGGCATGAAAAGAGCTAAAGGTGAAAAAATACCTCATTCAGTGACTCTCTAAGAGAAAATAAAAGCATGAATAGAATATAGGACCAGGTACTTGTGTATCGTACACAATTGCAAAAAATGTGCACTTTTAAATTACATACAGTATAAAACAAATAATTATATTTCTAAATTTCAGCATTTTTGTGTAACTTTATATGTCAGATTTTTGAGCAAAGTAACAAAAGCAGACATAGTTAAGAGACAAATTTGTATGCAGAGGAATGACTCAGACACAAAACACAGTATAAGTATTCATATTTGGAGAAAACATTTTAAACTGTACCTGGTGACTTGATTAGCGAGACGTGTTTGGAGCAGCAAGTCTCTGTCTGGCAGCAGGTTGTCACAGATGAGGTTCTGATTGGACCGTACAGCCACACCATGACACACACACAGAGAGCACAGCACCTCCAGCACCTGGAACACAACCTGTCAGCACTTCATCCAGCAATTGTTCGATAATCACATGGAAATTATCCCAAATTAGAGAACAGATCAAAGTCTGATATTAAAGCCACAATTCTTGTTCAGGGTCTGAATTTGCCTGAGAAAATAACTGATGTGTTTTTCCCAAGAAAAATATATTGCATTTCAAACAATAAATGCTCAGATAACACAACGATAGTGATATTTTTACAAATTGTTCCATTATTGATAAATTATGCACATTAATTCTCACTATTTTTCATTTCAAACACAAAAAAACCTTGCAAACATTACCTTGTGGTTGCATCCATGTTTGTCTAGGAAGGAGATGATAGAATGAATGTGTCCTTCTTTGATGACATTTAGTGCTTCAGGACTTTCCAATAGGACACAGTGCAAAACCTCCAGGACTCCTGTACATGTATGCAATTGCTCATTACAGAAGGAAATCATTTATGGTTTATATTTCTATATTTTGCCATGATAACTAATATCACAAAGAATGTACATCCGATAACAATGTCTTCCTGGAAAATTTTACCGCATAATCTGGTTGATGTTAAACAACAGACTCAAATTTCACAAGTTTTGCAATTCTTAAGTAGAATTGTTAATCAAATTCCCAAAAATCCAACAAACCACAAGAGGCCTCCAGACAGTCTAGCCTGCTTATGAGCCAGTCTAGAGAAGATGAGAAATGTGCACAGTTCACACGGTTTCGCCGGATCAGAGCAGCTGAAGGAGAAAAAAGGAGGAAATATTAGAAGAATGTTCACAAGACTTGGGCACATAGACACAAGCCAACTCATGTATTTCATGCAAAAATATCAGAATTCAAATCGTGTTTTTGGTAATTCATGAATCATTTTCAAAATAAAAGGCAAGTAAAAGGCATCTAAATGGGTTACAAAGTGCTTTGCAGCCTAGAAAAAACATAAATAAAAACACAGAACACAACAAGACCTGATAAAAAATAAATGTGTCACAGTCACAGGTCAAGTTTAGTGAGGCCAAATAAAAGGACATCACATTCAGCCTCATTGAGCTGGGGGAGGTTTTGTGAAATCCAGTGTTTCGGATATCACAAAACCTCTCCCAGCTCAATGAGGCTGGTTCAGAGGACCAAGCTATATTATATGAAAACTGTCTATGTCACTACCGGTCTGCAGAAAATAATGCTGTGTGTCATCCACATAACAGTGGAAATTAATATTATACCTACAGTTTATCTGACCCAGAATCCAGATTGATTATTGCTCAATGTCAATTTTTTTTTTTTAAAGTCTATGTTTGAAATTGTTCTCAAATAGTATAAAACAAGAGGGTCCAGTGCAGGTTTCTTCGCAAACTATTGCATTTTAAAGACTGGTTGGTATAAAGCATGTGAATAATGTGCAGTTAATAAATAGGATAATTTGTGGACCAACAGTCAGAAATATGTCTTTCAGAAATCTAGTGGGGATAATGTCTATTTGCCAGGTGGACGAATTTGAGCGGGCCATTAACACTTCTAATTCTAGCAAAGAAATGTGTTTTAAATAAGACATACTGGCAGAGGATTCAGTACAGATAAGGAGATTTCTGGTCACAGGTGTGATACAGAGCCTCATGTTATCTACTTTTTAATAAGAAATGGTGGACAAACTGCTCACATATCTCAGTGGATGTGTCCCTATGCAGGTCAGTAGGAGGGTTAACCACTGAGTTGATTGCCTGAAATAAAACCCTGGGGTTGTGATAGCCACAAGTAACTAAACTGGAGAAATAAATTGCTTCTTTAACTACATGCTAATAGGCCAACATCAGGTATTAGCAGATACAAAAAGAGGAAAATTAGAAAACATTTGGTATCTGTGTCAGTAAATAATCAATGTTGTGGTGCCAGACAGTACTCAAATGTAAAAGAGGTACTGAGCCATCTATACTGACAAGATGTGCGTAAATTCTCACCCAGTAGCTCATAGAAATGGTTGAGGATGGTCTCCCACTCGTCTCCCATGTCACTCTGAGCAGCCTCAGCAAAATGAGTGCCACTACTATATTGATGCAGACGGTCAATACAATCTAGGACCAAATCTGTCACACCCTGCAAAGGAAACAGGACATACTTATGGAATCGTGACCAACATATTACATGCCGTACCGATTTATTCATCCACACATACACAACGGTTGATTTACCTCTTGTTGAAACATGTTCTGTCGATTCTTTAGTGCTGTCAGGTTGTTCTGTTTAGCTTCATGGCTTAGCCCCTCAGATGGAGGCTGGAAATAGTTTATTAGATCCTGCAGACTACATGTCACTGTCTCCATTGGCAGGCTAACAGATGTCAGGTTTCTTTGTTGACTGAAACCATCCAGTTTCCTAAAGATAGATAGGGCACTTTATTAATCCCAACAGGAGGTTTTCTATTAAACAGCAGGTTAACCCTATACCATGGCCATTGGGACTGATTTTTTTCTACTGCTACTACTCGTTGTGTGTGTGTATACCCAAATAATTGTTATACCCATCACTTACATTTGTTTTGTTTAAGAATTTGTAGAAAATAAAAATAATTTGTGGGAATTTTTAAATTTCTAAATTACTTAAAGCTAGTTTGGTATTTCGGTATTTCAATTTCTTGACACAAATGCATCTGCAATAAGCTAATGTCGACTGATAAATATTGGCCTGGCTGTTCAGTCTGTCAACAAGGATAACAAGGACAGCTAAACAGAAGTAAACAACAACCTTAACTAGATCATTCATGGATAACACACTGATGGAGACATTGTTACACTGATTGAGGGTCTGGACATGGCATCCAGTACCTGATAAAGCGAGTGAAGAGGAGAGTAGCACTCCTGATGAGTCTGGCAGTGTGAGATTCTTCCCTCTGACAACGAGACAGTGTCAGCCCATCGTCCATATGACCCTCGCTGTGCAAAATGGCCTGGAAACATGTAATATCCAATCACTTCCTTTATATATAAAATGAGCGTTATCCTTTTGGTTAATCAAAAATGATTCTCTTACAAGAATAATAATTTTATATCTAAAGGTTTACCTTTCGCTGGGCCCCTCCCATGCGTGTAGATTGGGCATCAATTGCTTGGTAGGTGAGCCAGAGACCAGAGTCAACATGCTGAACATAACAAATGGAGTCTCCATACTTTATCTCTGGGATCCCCATGCCATCTACATTAGTCTTTGGGCCAGTGTCAAGCTTGTCCTGCAGGCGAAAATCTACTGTTACACGTATCACAAACTGAGGTGTTTCTCTGATAACAATCTACTACACTGATGACCTTCAAGTCTCCACTCTAAAGAACATTTTGGGTAATGCATTTATCATAGCAGCCTTAAAAAAACCTCTGTATTTTTCATGTGATTCCTGACCTTCGATGATCGAAAGCAGAAGGAGGTTGTGTTGATGTCAGCCTTGTCTCGGTCAACTAGATGCAGGCCTTTCTCCTCTGTAAGACCCAGGTATCTCCCAGTAGTCACATGGCGGAGCCGGAAAGGCTGCCCCCAGCACGTATGCCTCCCGCTCCAACTGAGAATAACAAGAGCGGTTTTTATTTGCTTTTGTTTTCCTTTGAAGGACGCTGAACAGTCCACAATATTTACCTTTCCCTCTTTATTGTTGAAATGGCTGGGGAGCAAGCAGGGGGCACACTACAATAAATCAATTCTGGGCCAGTGATATTAAATATAGTTCCAGGGCAAAAAAAAAAGAAGAAACAGAAATTCTAGGCCCTGCTCTGGTAGTGACCAGCAGCAGTGTGAGGCTGCATAATACTGCTCCCTCTTTGGACTTAACAAAAGTCAACTACTGTGGATTTTTGTACATTATTTCCTTTTTTCTGCAAATGAGCTCACAGAAGTATTTGATAAAATGATAAAAATGTGATAGCTTTCCAAAGATACTATTAAAAAAGAAAAACAGTAGAGCTGAAAATAACAAAATACTACTGAAAGTGAGCAGATCACCAAAACCCATGTATACTTACACAACACGCAGAATCTCTAGCCTCCAGAGAGAGCGGGCATGGCTGGAGACTGAGCCAATCTCATAATGCATTATCCTGAATTAAGAAAAAAAAAAGACATAACCACAGAAATAAAAGGACATTTTCTTGAGCTGACATGACAAGAGAATGGTCTTTTCCTCTGACCTTTGAAGTTCCTCGCCCTGCTCTGTGGATGGAATAGTTAGACATGCATCGCTATGGCTGTGGAGTAGCCGCAATGTGTCGTCCCCCTTCAGGTATCCTAGAATTAGCACAACAGACACCAGACATAACTTACACTGAAAGCGACATTTTACTGCATCTTTGGAAACAGGCTATAACGGACATCTAAACAAAAGTAACTACTCCAACTAAATTGGTGATAGATATGCTTGTAGGCCCAAGTCTTATACTGAATGCACCATTTGCAACATGATTCTGACTCATTGCCAACATCAGGGAGCATCACATATGGACCTCTTTGACCAAATGTGTTTCTTGGACACAACAATAAGTTGTATCATGTCATTGTAAAAATGGAGAGTTTGTTTTTCCAATATGCTTAGAGAACAAAAGAAAGAGAAACTTGCCTTGAGCAAGTCCACCTCCGGAGCAAATGGGAGCGACGCTCCAGAGAGTTTGCTGGAAGGCTGCATTAACAATCAGGCTGTCACTCAAGCTCTTGTTGTCAAATACAGTGCCAAAGGACAGGTGCTGGGAAGAAACAAAAACGGGCTCATCAACAATGAATACAACTTCTGATTTTTCGATGACAATAGCTGTTATCAAGAACAATTATGCTAATCAACTCATCAGTCGCAGAGAGACCACAGATTGCCAACTACCTACTGAAGTCAAAGGAAATTAAACCAATGACATATAAATACTAGTTTCTTATTCTGCAATGCTCCATATAAAGATAATGAGATAGAGCAGAAATGCAGTGGAGTTGAATACATTCAAATTTACCAACTTCAAATGTTTAAATAGTAATTTCACATTGTATATAGTCCAAAATATTTACAGAATATTCTAGGTATACTAAACAAAAACACATTACTCCTTTACTGACTCACCAGATATCTCTCTGACGACACATTGACCAGTATGAGGTCATCTCTGACACGCACTTTCTCACCCTCGGACCTCTGTCTGGATGCTGGGTGGACCGTCCACCAACATGCCTCACCTGAGCCACACACACAGAATTCACACCAAGGAAAGTTTTTGCTCTTCCACACATACAGTGGGGTGAAAAATGCAAGTATTTCAATGAAGAAACAATTACAATTTTCATCTGTTGAACAAAAAGTCCAGGACTAAATACCTGCTTTGTCCTCTTGCAGACCAACATCAAAAGCCAGCTTGTCCTTTGAAGACTGTGATGAAGACAAGCAGCTGAGATGCTGGGAAGCACATAAACAATAGATATTATATTTCGGTGAACATATGAACAAATATCTTGAGCTAATAAAACTGTTGGCAAAGAAAGACTAATCTGCATTATATCAAGAAAACTCACCATGCCACTGTATGAGTGTAGGAACAACACCGCCTGGCCATATAGAAGAGTGCGATGGCTTCCTCCAGCTCCCACCTGCGAATCATATTCTCATTATAAAAAAAGTATGAGTAAACACAAACAGTGAATAAACTAAAAAAGAAACAAATAGAAACAAAGAGTAAATGAAAATAAAAATAAAAAAACATATACATTTAAATGATGGCAAAGAATCTTGAGAAAAGAGCAAATAAAAGAAAAAAATCATGGTATCCATCTCTACAAAGCCTTTATTTGTCGGCAGCTGTACCTTGAAAGTATTTTTAAAGTGTCTCTTGAAATTCAAATGAATTACATATGGTAAACAAACACCATTAATGCAATAGATAATAGTATGAATGTCAACAATGACATTGACAAATGATGAATAAAATCTTTATTGTTATAATAACATCTAGAAGAGAGGAGAGGAGAAGAGAAGAGCTCACCTCTGCAGCCAGGTGCTCGCTGTTAGCCAGCATCTCCTGCAGGGCTCGAACAGAGAGACACTGGGCCAGGACAAAGCTACAGACTGATAAGTCTGGAGGAACATTCTGAGAGAAATAAAAACACAGTAGAGGATGTGTCCGTAGGCTAAACTTCAAACCTGTCTACTCCCTCCACAGGACAACACTGTTTTCACCAGTGAAAGTGACCACAGCAAATTGGGAGTTGAAGAGTCCAAATTAGGGATAAAAAGTTCCATAAATTACAACAATAAGATGCTAAATAAAGAAGCATAAAACATTCAACTTAAATGAAATACTGTAAAATAATAATAATAACAATAATAATGTGGTAACTTACTAATTTAGAGGTGGGTAACCTTGATACATTTTAAGATACTTTACACTATTCAAACACAATTAGCACACATTCATTAAAACGTTATGTAAAAAGAGAACAGTGGTCAACTTTTCTTACAACCTTTTTTGTTTCGTAGGTTTTCGATAATTTAGTTTGAGTGCTTGATTACTATACTATACTTGATGTTAAACATGCAGAAAATACATGCCTTAACAGGCCAAATGTTACTACTAAAATGATTTGCCTAATGTTACACATCCCTTTTCCAAATTTTAAGAGTGATGAGGTGTGATGATAACCGACAAATAGGCTGCTCTGGCCATGGAGAAAGACTGTGCAATCATTGATGCAGCACTCTTTACCTTGCAGTTAGACGTGGGCTCGAGCCTGCAAAGTCTGCTGCCAAATCCCTCTGCTGCAAGACAGAGTTTCACATGTTCCTCCTGGGAGGTAAAGGTACTCTGCAAAACCACCTCATCTCCCTGAGAAAAACACACACAAAGAAGGCAGCAGTGAGAACACAAGAGTTATAAATTACCATGCATAAAAAGCACATTCTTTGTATGAATGCAAATCAAGATTCAAATTATAGGTTTGTAAAGGCCAAAGCTGATAGAGATCAATTATAGACCTTCAACATGGCAAAATACATTTTTAAATGACACAGCATCTCGGCTGAGGGAGTGCAAGCATTCATTTGGCTTTTGGGAAGCCTGTAAACCAACACACAAAATCTTAGAAATAAGTGATAGAATCACTGAATAAAATAACATAAAATATACAGCATACACAACAAGCTGTTGTCATTGAAGGTTTTACAAGTGCCCCTAAAAATAATGCCAGTCTAGGTGTAGAGCCTTGCTTCCATAACAGCAAAACTTGGTCGAGCTCTACTGTAATTGTATGAACAGTAGATCTGTCACCTAAAATGTATCTTATCTTCATTCAAATGCCAAATGGGCCACGTCAAAGGAATTAGGCTTTTCACATCTATTTAAGGAACTGCAGAGAGGGATAGCAGACGACTTGTCTCCAAAGTCCAGTGAGGACTACCGACACCTCTCCATGCACATGCTGCATGCCACCATATTGGGAAGATATTGCACTGTCTGACCCCTGATTCACCCTTCTTTCCACTGTTCATATCAGCGGTACTCTGTAATCAGTCAAACACACTGTCCCATGCTGAGGCACTCTGGGGCATTCAGATGGCTAAAGGACTCTGCTCTTCTTCAAGGTAAATTTAGCAAGTGAAAATTCACTGCAAGACTTAATCCAAATGTCAAAAGCCCTAGCAATTGGAGAAGTATGTTTATCCTGTTGCAACAGGGTTTAAAAAGTCTGTATATCTAGGCAATGCATTGGGGGGTTCTGCATTTTTAATAGCCCATTGGCATCATAAAAATGAATACAACCAATACAGATGTGATATTTTACAAATCCCGATGTATTTACCAGTGAGTTTCTGTTCTGGTCTACTAATCAAATGGATTAAAGCCCAAGTAAAGCAATTTTACTGGGGAAACCCTGCATTTAAACACATATATCTACAGTGTAATTACTTATTGTGGCTACATCTTACAACATGATTATACCCCAATGTGGGTAATTCAGTTCAGTAACCATCTGCATCACTGCCTGTGTGACTATGTGTAATTGTCTTGTATTCTATCCTCACCAGACACTCTCCCTGTGACATGCCCTTATCACAGGGTGAAGATAACAAGCTGTGAGAGGACAGCTTACAACTAGGAAACTATGATAGCATCTTGCAGTGAGGATGAAAAAAGCCATTTGTGGTCTTCTTTTACTGTCAGTGACTAAACCAAACAATCTGATGTAGATAGCAAGAAAACAGCTGCAGGAACTGCAGGAACAATAAAGCAGATTTAGACATTTAAATGTTATTAATTTATACATTTTATGTCACCAATAAATAAAACATTGCCATTTTAATAAATAAAAAAACATAAAATTGAACATGAAATTCACAACTTTTTAAGTGCATCATAAGGTTACACTTTAGCTTATAAACTAGCTGTGTAACTACACAGCACTAAAAGCTAGATTTTTTTAATTATTCAATTAGGAAATACAATTTTCTGGAGCTTAGATTGTGGTTAATCTTAAAAATGAGTTCTTCAGTCTGTGAATACCTGTATGTTAACTCTATCTATAGTAAACAAGATCATACATTGAGCCACTCACTTGGGACACAACACTTTTGGGTAAGTTACACAAATAAAGTTTTATAGTTTTTCAAAAATGAACTCAACTCATTAAAACAAAATATAATAAAGAAGAGGAAAGTAAGGTAGCTAATTGTTGACACCTGTGGAGCTAGCTGGGTTAGCTTATCTAGCTAATCATCACTTCTAGCTGTATGGAATATTAGCCGTTAACATTGAATTTTAGCTAGTTTGGACAAATGGCGGACTCACCGTTCGTAGAAACTGGAATTCATCGTCGCCCTCTCCAGTGTCAGTCATTATTTAAACCAAACAAGCCACATTGGATACACTTGAACAACAGCACTGACACTAGTTAAAGAGAATGAGTGGAAGCAGAAGAGATGGTGTAGAGCTGAGGATGTGAAGGCGGAGTCTTCAGTTAACATTCCCCCGAGTCCCCGACAACTTTTTTTTTTCTTTTTACAAATGTTATTCTGACTGTATCTCAAGAGAAGAAAGTAGAACGTTGTAGACCGGCATTGTCCAAAATACTATAATTAATCCATTATTGAGTTTTAAAAAAGTCAGCACCAAATGTGTGTAACAAATTGTATCAAATAATTGCTGCAATAATTTGAGACATAGATTAAATTGTTGAGAAATCCCTCCAGAATTAGACCAATACACAACAAAAAAAGCCATTTTGTGATTTGTTTTAAAAAAAAAAGACATTTTGGAGATTTCTGTATTTTTCTGTGATTGGATGATGAACACATCTGTTATGTAAACTGCTGAGAAACCCCCTTATTGCCAGTGTACCTAGGGGAGCTATGCATCCTCTTCCTCAAAGTTGCAGGATGCTGTGATTATCCTAGAGGTCACAGCAGGTAATTTTATACAGTGAGGTCAAGTTTCAAGAAATGCTCTCACTGCAGTGAAATGGCTACCATTGGGACTAACATCATCACAAATGACTAAGATTGGGTTCATTGAATCTACAAGTCTCAGCATTCCAGTGATACCCAATTTATGCAATTCACAGGCTGTGACCCGAGTAGCCTATGCATAAATATTCAAATACAGTAGGCGAAGAATAATGCATGAGAAAAACTATGCCCAGGGCTACTACTAATACTAATACTAACGTTTTATGGTGATCTCTTTTCTTGAGCTATCACACCACCAGGACAGAACTTCTACTTGGACACAAAATCTATCAAATGGGGAAAATAAAAATTCATTTCACTGATGGCTTCATTATCAGGAGACAACCCTTGTTGGTGATATAACCTTTAATTATACCACACTTGCACCAAATTTCCACTTCGACAGAAGATATTACATAATTCAATATGTTGACTGCCCTGGTATTTGCTGACCACATTCACCTTCTGATTAATTTTGGGATAACCCTAACCCTGCCAAAAAATGCTATATGAAAGCCACATTAATAGCATTATTAACACTTGAATTAAAGAGGATCACATGAATGATTGGAGCTCTTGAAGTTGTCATTGCAGATAGCCTATAACTTTTCTATTACTTTACCAAGTCCAAACACAGCCACAACTAATGTTAATAAAACTTTACAGCATTAGGCTGGCAGAAGACGGAGTTGGAAATAATGTTTAGTCTTGTTTCTTGTTTTAAAATACATCTCAATCAGTATGGGAATGACAGCAGTTCCCAGTCTTGTGAATTTAGGTGATGTGGCTTTGGTTTACATGTGGATGGTGGCTTTAAATACTTTCCAATATAGGGAAAAAATACAAATGAAAGACAGAGTACAAGCAATGATTTATTTATTGAAATAATTGTTTGAATTTCCCACAAACAGTTTATTTAATGAATCCATTACCCTCAAGTCCAAATTTGTTACTCACTGAATTTAACAGAGCCAGCAAATGTCTTCAAGCTGTCTGTATGGCCCAAGTTTCTTTATTTTCCCACCAAAATACAACAAATCAAAGCTTTCAACAAAAATGAGAACATGTCTGGGACCTATATATGGATGCCACTTGTTAGAGCAATATTAAAATTTTCTTTTAAAGGAGATTGCTTGCATCAAAATTGAATTTAAATTTGATCCACTGCCTTGGTTTCAGTTTGTGTGACTTCCACAGTATTTTAGCATTCACAAATTGCCAATGGGTGTGAAACAAAAACACGTTTGTTATTAGAGTTATCAATCTCTTTCCATTAACAGCGTTAGATAGCTTGCTTTGGCATAAAGTAATTTGCATAGAGTTATCTATGTTGTGAGTATGGACATGCACATTTTGGTTAAACTACTACAGTTTAAATACTTCTGTATGACAGTTTGGAAATTAATTTAAATACAATACATTTTTTTCTCAAATGGTATAGAATGTGAGGATACTGAGAGGTAAACTGTAGCCAAACAGCTGTATAATATAGAAATATCAGGAATCAGCATGTGTTTCTACTAACAATGGGTGTTAAATGTGTCAACAAAGGAAAACTGGGCAACAGTCTGCACATACTCAGTTACTTCAAGCAGGAACAAGCAAAATAAAATGCTTACATGTCTCTAGAGAAAGGTGAATGTCTGCACAATGACTTTGGCGGTCAGGACGAAAAAAGAAAAAGCCATTAAAAGATACTATAGTTAGAGCAGTAGTACTACTATAAGTAGTCTGTTGAAGAGCAATCTAACACATTTCAGAGACGTAACTAGAACACAGAGGTGTCTTGTGTGCCATAAAATAGGCTGGCCACACATTATACAGTGGTAAAATTTTCCCCACATGTAAAATAAGGCACAAATGCACTTAAGATCCTTCTATCTCTTACAGCCGCCTACTTAGCACAAAAAGAAACCGGGGAAAAGGGGAATGGAATTTGACTCTAAATGCATACTACTATCATGGACAATTCTATCTGTATCAGGTTTTAGTTGCTGGTATGGATGACATTTTGATGTGCTTCATTTGACCTATTTTCTCTGAGTATTTTGTTCATTCCTAGGCACATGTAAGCATTGTTGCTGCCTGAGAAAATGTTTAATCTGAAAACACATTACTGTACTTACGATTTTTTTTGTGTTCTCTGCCTTTAAATCATTGAGCCATTGCAAACATTTACTTTTGCATTCATGTGGTTTCCCACTTATTTTCCTCTGCTGGTACTGTATATCTTTAGACTTTTGGGAACCCATTTTCTACACTGTTTATTGTTGGATGGCAGTAGGTCCAAAATTGCTTTTGCAAACTGTAATTCACTTTAAAGCATCTCAAAATGCCTTATCATAAGACTGTATTCCTAAAATGAAGGCACTGTGAGCCAACATGAAAACAGTACATGACATTGTCGAATGAAACAGGACTTTTATGTGCAATTTCTTCAACTTTTCAACTGAAAAACATCATGATCTTATTGTCATATTCCCAAGATATCTGTATTTTTGATGGAGTAAATTTCTCTTCTAGTTTTACCTTCATCACAGCACCCTACTTTCTGCAAGCACCATGACACACCAGATAAAATATACAATGCATTGTTTCTCACAATATAATTTGGACATGACACTTTCCATTTGTTTAGGGGGCAATTTTTATCCAAAAGGACAGACAGTCTTATCAAGACAATTAACAATGCGCAGCACGATTGTAGACAGTCTAATGTCAGAATACTAATCAACAAAAACCTGGTAAGGTCACAAACACATTTCATTCAACAAATTTGATCCAACTTTCTTATATATTTCTTAAATTCATCAAGAGATGGAAAGCAGGGAGGGGGTTGGTTAGGGATACGGTCAGTAGATGGAAGGCGTTTCTAGTTGGTTAAAGGTCGCTCTCTCCATAGAGGGCAGTGGAGAAGGCGGTGTAGTCCAGTGCCCCTGGTGGTGCTCCCGGGCCTTTGTAAGGCGGCATCCTCATGATGCAATACTCTGCTTGTTCAGGGGGAAGTTCTCTCCTCAGCTCCTCCACTAGTATGTAGGGCTGTGGAGATCAAATAGGCTTCAGACATGTTTCCAGAAAAGTTCACACCAACCCTCTCCCTCTTTTCCATTTGGAGCTCAGGAACAAAATCGTAGAGCATAAATCAAAATGGCATGGTGAATACTTGGAAATTATGACTGGAATAGGATAGATTAGTGTTGGCTAAGAATATCTGCTCAGTAAGCTACACTAACACAAACAGACACACGTACCTTGTCAGCTGCCAGGATCCGGAAGGATGCCACAACCTGCTCGGCAGTGTCTGTGTCAGCAGTCTCTCTGGTCATGAAATCAATGAAAGACTGGAAAGAGACGATTCCTGTGCCATTGGGGTCCACCAGTATCATGATACGGGCAAACTCCACCTCCCCCTGAGAAAGGCACGGTTGGAAAATGAGAAGAGCTTGTACAGTAAAATACTGATAACATGACCACAACATTTGAAACATTATACCAAATCATAACCCATAGAGATGAGGCAGGCTCTGAAGTCATCAGTCTCCATTGCTCCATTCTTCTTCTACAGTCAGAGGCCAAATTTAACGGTCACCAGACGGGGAAAAAAGGAGAAAAGTAGGAGATATTACAGAAAAGATTAAAGCATAACAGAGGCACATGCCAAGTATACCATACACAGTACAACATGCTTGTCAATAAGGCATACGACAAGACAACAAATCTGACAGACAAGCAGATGTTTTGCACTGTGATAAAATAAACAAGAATGCTTTAAGCTATACACACCTAATCTTTGGCTTTTGTGATAAGATATTGAAGATGCTGAATATTTCATGATAACTGATGTCTGAGGGCTTAAAAACTCAATTCACACATTAAAACTGTGCACATAGAAATTGTACTGTGCGTACTATATTTGGCAGTGTATTATTCATGCCGTTACTCTGGCAGAGTGAGGCAAAGTCATTCTGTGCACTTCAGAGTTTACAGTACAGACGTAGCTTGAATAAATGAAACGGGATATTTGGAAGGCATCCACTGTTACACTTTCATCAAAACCATAAAAAATGGATTCTATGAGCCATACATTATAGCTAAATATGACTTAATATTACTCAGTTCAATGGCAGCTTCTATTACAGTGCATTATTTTTGGCAATCTGATGGCCAGAGGGGAACTGTTACATTTTCATCCACCTTCTCCACCAAGATTTGCTTCAGGTCAAATATGAGGTCCACTGCTGAATACTGCTCCTGGGTCTGATAAGAATTCAGCATCTTGCACACAAACACCTCTAGAGTTGGGTTATAGTGCTCACAGCTACAGAACAGTCTCTAAATACAGGGCTGCCACCACCCCCTGCTCTGCTTCTGAATCACTCTGATTGCTTCAGATCAGTCACTCAAATCACACAATAAAAGACTCCAGTGATGTGAAATTGTAAAGAACTGTACCCTGTCAAAGTGATTGAAAGAGGATCTGAACTCATTCATCTGCTGCTGGCTGATGCCTTTGGCATCCCGGGTCAGGATTTGGGTCTCAATCTCATTGATGGTCCGGGCAATGGTTGTGAGGAGCAGCTCCCACCCGACACGGATATGCTGTAGATGTGGTGGCAGAGTGGAAATATTAAAACAAAAAAGGCACACCTTGAGAAGATAAATGGATATGGGATACCTTGATATATCTTTTATATTTACACCATAGACTGTATATAAAGATGGATAACATGTTTTCACTTTATCCCATTATACAAAAAAATATTCCAAATGCGAGGTCAGTGAAGGCATGACCTACCTAGTCTGACTGGCTAGAACTCGTCTTAATTGGTTTGTGTTAGTTAGCTTCAGACATGGGGAGTTGGATTGATTAGGTTAGGGTATTTAAGTTAAGCTGATCAAATGCAGAGAAGGGCATGTCAATCCTTCGACCTCCTTGGAAAACAAACAGGCCACCAAGCGGCAACTTCCAGGCCTGAAAAGTGAAGCCAATGTGGAGATGCCTTAAACCTGAATTACCGATATATGTAATGGCCAGCAGGGGGTGACACCACTGCACAAAAATATCTCGGTTTGTATGAAAGTCAAAAGGAAAATTAACTACTTCTTACTTCATTTACTGTTTCACACTCATTTTATACCAAACAACTAATTATAACCAAACTTATCAGAGAAATGAACATCAGCATAAGAACTTAGGTTAATGACCAATTCTGCAGCCAGTGACCAGAGGTCAATTGAGATATTATGGCTTCACTTTTGAAGAGTTTCATGGCGTCCATTTTTATATACAGTCTGTGATTTCAGTACCCATGCAGAGCTACAATGAGTGTCTCATGTAAGAGTGCGTGTATGTGTTTGTAAATACTGTACATGCACACAGTGCTGATGTAAATGCTACTGCCTTGTACCTCCATAGTGTAGTTGGTGTGTTTGTTATCGAACACCAGGGACTCTTGGATTAGCTGGTGGTCTCCCTCCAACTTGTCGATGTTGGGCTTGTAAGCAACAATGACATGCTCACATTGCTTCAGCTGGGTCATCTGGTCCTCCAGGGCGCCTCCTATCTCCAGGGAGCAGCGCCCAATTTCCTGTTAGGATAACACACCCAGCAAGGTCAACGTAATTTTTGGACCAATTTAGGTCAAACAATGCCAGTTTGAAGATCAGATGGTTTGCTCACTGATACTGCAGGGAGTCATTTACTTGGGAGTAAATTATGTCAGGACATACAACATTTAATGAAGAAATATTTTATGTATATAATAAATACTTCGCATCATTAAATCATCATCATTATCAGGGCAGCCACCACCATTACCTCCCTTATGTACAATGCATTGAAACATAATCATCTTCCAGTTTAGGTCATTATTTGATTAGATGGAGATAACTGTCAAATTGCTGATGAAGCCTGTATGTCTGACCTCCATCCTGGTTTGTATCCAGGGACCAATGAGATTAGCCTGGGCAGCAAACTGTCGTCTCAGCCTTTCATGGGCATGCTGACGTGCCATCTCCTCCTGGAGGGCACCATCTCTCTGAGGAACCAGCTTCTTCACCTAGAAAACACACACACACATGCAGACATAAATGGCTTAGCTGTAAATGTAAGAAGCTGGCTGCCCCCTGGGAAGAGCTATTAACATTAAACAGAGTTATACTGGTATTATGCTTTAGATTCATACTGGGTGCTGAGCCCTTCAACTCAGTGATAAAGCATTAGAGCAGCACTTCTTTACTTTGTCAATGGAGTGTAGATATTGCACTTCTCATTCCTTTTTATAATGAATGCTTTTATATTGTCAGACAGCCAGTATCTGAATAATGACTTCATTCCTCGATATGAGTCTGTAAGTGAGTTTAACCTTTTTTTTGTTTTGAGTTTTTGCCCATTTGGCATACGCAAATGGAAAAGCTTATAACATAAGAACTATAATGCGGAAATGCATTTATGAGGCTTAATTTGAAAGGTAATGTCTTCCTAGTTTCTGAAAATATGGCCAGACAGGCATACCTGAATAATGTATTTCTTCCTCGATATATTAGTCTATAAGGAGGTTTTAACATCCACACTTTTGGGGGGATTTTCACCTATTAAACATATCCAAATTGAACATTTCAGGACATATCTGTAATGCCAAAATGCTAGAATTTAAATTCATTTGAAAGGTAACATCCTAGTTTCTGAAGATTCACTTGTTTAGCATGTGGAATGTGTGAATACCATTACCTCTACAGCACATACCTAATCAAGCACACCTGTATAAAATTCCAGACCTCTAGGCCTAACCTTGTGGGAACTAGCGAGTTTTTAGTTGTGGTGTCACATGGTGTCCCCAAACCTAACACATCATCCTTTAAAAGAGGTACGGGGTAACTACATACAGTAACAGTTTAAGCTTGTCACCAGTGGACAGGCGGCTTTTAAGAGGTTAAAGCTGTAGCTACCTTTTCCCACTTGTTGAGGAGCTCTTCAGTTGTGAGGGTACTGTACGGGTTGATAATGTTGGCCTTGATCCCATAGCTCTGGGAAATTTTCTGCACCTCATTGTGGATTCCCAAGATGGCCTGTCTCTCCGCATCCGCCTCGGGTAGAGTAGCTTTGAACTGCTCATGAGCTGCGATTAGACTCTGGAATGGGAAAAGGTAAGTCCTAAAATTTTATTAAAATTTCAATTTTGTCATGAGTGATAACATTATGTCGTTCTCTTATGGTTATGACAGGTCTATCAACATTACTCGCAATATAGCATTAAACATCCGAATACGAATCATAGAAAAATTGTGAGCAGGTTCATCTTAACAGGACTTTTTAAAAGCAGCAATACTGTGAAATGAGAGTAGAATCTCACAAATAGCATTAAGTGTGAGTCTACAGTGCTGTGAGCAAGCCTACCTGGACCTCAGGAATAGTATGCACTATGAACATGTCCTGCAGATCCTCCATGGCTCCTTCCATCCAGTTGTTGAAAGGAGCAGATCTCTTGGCAAACTCCAAGAACAACTGATCAATAGTCTCCAGCAGCTTCTCTGTCCGCTGATAGGATTACAAGATATCACATCTGTCTTGTATATTTTTAAATCCAGAAAACCACAAAACATTCAGCCTATATCTCAGCATTAGGCTTAACCCTGAACTAAGGACAAGTCATCATCTTCATATCTCACATACAAATCCCAAACAAACACCCCCTCACCTGTTTTGATGACTAATCCAAGGGTACATAACATTGATGTGACCTTGTTAACCCACAACTCTGGCTTGGCTGTTCCTGACAGAATCCCTCCCCTCAGCCGCCAGCGGATGGCAGGGAGTGGGAGACAGACAGAAAACAGACCCCTGTCCCTGTCATTCAGACCTAATCCTTGGCCCCTTTCCAGGACCCTCACACATTTGCAGGTCTGGAATGGCCAGTGTGGATCAGAGGAAGTGGCTTGTGGGCTGTCAGCCAGTCACTTCCTGGACAGGAATCTAACATCTATTTCTCCTTTATCCCCTCCACCCTCCCATTTTACCATCCTATCTGGGTCAGGGATTTTAGAGGGGATCCAATTATCTCTCCTCATCAATCAGTAGTGTCTTCACTGTTAAGATGTCATTGACAGACACCTAAATATGCTTACACTGACATTTTGATAAAGCTGGTTTTGAATACAGCTTCATTTGTCATCTATTGGGGCTTGTGTGGAACATTAGCGCACTCTTGTGGGGACTTTCCTAAGTTATGCAAAATAATGTATCCCTTAAAATTTAGGAACTCAAGCAGTAATGAAAAACACTTCAGCAAAAAATAGAAAATGGTAAAGTGGATATAATTGCCTTTTATGGTTTTCAGTCATAATCACATTATGCCAATGATGCACTTACCTCCAGTGCCTCTCTCCTCTTCTGAGTCAGGGTTCCCAACTTGTCCCACAAGTCACAGATGCTCTGGCAGCGCTGGTTCACAGCAGCCACGTCGTGGTAGTCCAGCTCACTGGAAAAACAAAGCATGAGCATCGGTTTGTTTCACTTGTGGAAAAGAGCTTTATGGTGTTATTGTTCCCTCGAGCATTTTAGGTGCCTTTTGAAGGGAAAAAAAAAAAAAAAAAAAAAAAAGTCATAGGACGCCCAAAAGATTTAAGATGAAAGGTGTACAATGAAATGGCCACTGTTAAACCTGATTGAGAGATTTAGCTACATGGACACATTTAGTGGAATGTTTAGCAAACCAATCAAAAGAGGCCTGACAATGAAACTTAATTGACTGCGGTACCATACACCTGGGTATGTTTCCCAGATGAAAACTTGCACTTTTAAATTAAATTTTTAAATATTTAATTATCCATAAGGCATTTTTCTACACCATCTTGGGATTTTTAGAAAAAAAAAAGTATAGCAAATAAACCTACATTTATTTTGAATATTCTCTCACTAGTCTGAAGAGATGTTACAAAAGCAAAATAGCACAAACTCTCAAAAACAGACCTGTGCATGAAGAGATGTTTTTTGGCTGTAGTTTCTCACTTTAAGTTGTAGGTACCTGAACTTTCATTTGAAGAAACCTCCATCTCAAAGACAAGTCTCCCCAAACCATTTAAAACAGAAGTCATTAAAATGTTCATTTAGCATTTTATTCAAATTTCACCAGCAACTTGAGCAAAGACATCAAAATACAGAGCAAAATATAGAGGCTACTAGATTACCCTTATCTGCTGCAAATTGTTTTGAAAGGATCCTGGTTACATTTTGGAATAGTCCTGGAGCTGCTGAGTTTGAGGGGGGATGACTGGACTTTGAAAACTGGGGAAGTGGGATTTCTTATGACGGGATTCCTCCAAGCGGTCTCGGCCTTGCTGATAATCAGACTGAAAGTGGGTGTATGTGCCAGGAGGTAGCCTACGAGACATGAAGAGGCGGCGTGCACTCTGTCTAAATGGTGTTGTGGAAGCAGATGATACAGCTCCCTGTGGTGCTGAGGTATGAGGAGGAAATGGTAAGGAACCTTGGTGTTCCGTTTCCCGCTCTTCATTTCCATGCTCAAAGATTGCTGAGTAGTGACTCAAATCGCCAGCCTTGAAGCCAGTAGGAGGTGGTGGTTCTGGAAAGCCTGTTTCCTCAGTTTCCCTTTCCGAATTACCGTGCTCCAAGTTAGCTTCATAGTGGTCAAGCTCACCTGCTTGGAAGCCAGAATACGGAAGAGGTGGTGGCTCAGGAAAGCCTAGCTCCTCAGTTTCCTTTTCCGAATTACCATGCTCCAAGTTAGCTTCATAGTGGTCAAGCTCACCTGCTTGGAAGCCAGAATACGATAGAGGTGGCGGCTCAGGAAAGCCTGGCTCCTCAGTTTCCTTTTCCGAATTACCGTGCTCCAAGTTAGCTTCATAGTGGTCAAGCTCACCTGCTTGGAAGCCAGAATACGGAAGAGGTGGCGGCTCAGGAAAGCCTAGCTCCTCAGTTTCCCTTACCGAATTACCATGCTCTAAGTGTGATTTATAGTGGTCAAGCTCGCCTGCTTGAAAGAAAGGTGGAGGGGAAAGGCCCATGTCAACTGTAGGCTGAGATGTTCTGTACGCGCTGTTAACAGAGTCTTCCGCAGGATCCCAACCAGGAGCAGCACCCCATGAAGTCGTACTAGACATGCCTGGAGTAGGGCTGGAGCTTGCTGGATAGGTTCCAGGACTAGAATACACTCCCTCCTCCATCGATCCATACGGGAATGAGACGGCAGGGTAACTCATACCGGAAGGCTGTGCAGGAGCACCTTGGTATGCACTATGGAAGCCAGGACGCGCCTCCATGTATGAGAAGCTGCCCTCATTAGGGTCATGCTGCCCCAAACCTAAGGGGAAACGTTTGAAGTAAAATTTAATAAGTGCCACATTTAAATCACTTAAATTTGTAAATCTGAATTTATTTGTAGTCTGAGTGAAGCTATAGGCTTACCTTTTGTAGCAGGAAAGCAATAGACATCCCAGCTCAACATTGCAATGAGGAGCAACTGACTGTAAAAGAAAGCAGCATTGTCAAAAACCACATTCAAATAAATAAGCCATGAATAGAGAGTGAACATGCAAACAATTCAACCGTTTCATACCTTGCAAAAAACCAAGGAGCCATTTTGCTTGTCAGTTGAAATGATGTCTTCCTCTCTCAGAGCACTGCTTAAATGTGGCACTCTGTGGTCAATCCCAGACTGAGGTAATGATGGACAGGTGTTCATCGTCGATTGCTGATTAAAAATGTCAGCATGCCAGTGAATGTGTGAATCACGCCCTGCACCCTTCTATTGAGCTAAAGGCTTTTCTTAACCATGGAGAATAGGGTTTAAGTAATTTTCATGAGTACCTTTTTCCAAAATCATCTCACATGCAAATCACATTAAAGAGAAAGTGAGTTCATATTTTTCCAAGTTATTCTCCTCTGCCTTTCATTTTTTTCCTCTTCTACTGTCTCAAATGTAAACAAAGACAACAGATGTTTTTGGAACCATTAAATGACAGCCTTTTCTATGCGAGAGCAGTGTTGTGTTGTGCACATGTCCTTAGTTGCTTGTCATCTATAATCTATGCTGACAAACAGCCCTGTAGGTTGTATTGTGTCTAAAGCCAAAATGCTATTAAAGCAATATTTACAAGAGAGAAACAAAACAAGCCCTCTGTAGTGTTGCATTTGGCAGAAGTGAAAACATACTCCTGGGCACCCTCCTCGACACATGACTGCAAACGTCTGCTATAGGGAGTGCGTACTTTAGTTCCTGTGCAATGGCGGCAATCTGCTCCACTCTGTCCTGGTGGGCTGCCAAGTCACTCTCAAAGGCCTCGTGTTTTCGAAGCAATGCTCTGATTTCTGTCAGGGTGGCTGTTTCATAGTCCTTCATGGAGAGGATCAGTTCTTTACCTGAATATCACGTGCAAAAAAAAAAAGAGAGGAAGTGATGAGGTTAGAGAGGGGAACAACAAGATAATTAGCAGGTTAGGTCTAAACACAGGCCTTATATGGCAATTGCAGATAGAGAAAATGGCCTGTTGCCGTCCACTTCAGCCTGATTGCATCGGACAGACTATCAAACGTTCAATCAAATCTCATTAGGAGCAGGTTTACACATACTGAAAGAAAACACTGACAAGCAGCCAGAGATGTAGGAATACAGATGCATGTAGATAAAACAGGGAGCTAACAAGGAAAACAGATAATCAGTCAGGCTTGTAGATGTAGCAGTGAGAGATAGACAGAAACCAAACCAAGCATGCAGACAGCTAAAGTGCCAAATGTATGACTGCCACTGACCGCTGGCCCAGTTCTCATGATTGGTGGCTTTTTGGCGAAACTTTTCAGCCAGGTGGTCCAACCTCTCCAACCTGCGGATCTCTGTGAGGAGCCACTCCTCGTAACCTTTCTCTGCCTGCTCCAGGCCCTGCCATGCACTGGCTATGTCCTTTACACAAGATGCACATGAAAAGTCACAGTTTAAACTTAAGATGCTTTAAAATTATTCTAACCTGGCAAATAAGAACATGAACATAAATATGAATGGAAAATGCAAAAACTGTAAAACAAATCACATTCTAGTGGTAGACTGCCAGAACATGTAGCTCCGTTATCCTGGTAAGATATTCAAAGTACTTGACGTAAACAGCAGTGCACACAATCACGAACACGTCTTTGCTTTTTAATTAGAAGCAGTGGGAGAATTTGGGACTTACAGATACCATCTTCCCCTCAGAGGGCATGAAGGCAGGGCGATTGCTGATGCGCAACTTGGTTTGCAGGGTGTTGAAGTTAATTTCCAGCTGGCACTTCTCCTGCACCTTCGGGGGCTTGTGCTGGCGTCTGTAGTCCCTAAAATCCTCCAGTTTCCGCTGCATCTCCGCCATGGTCTTCTCTGGGGTCCGGTTCTCCAGCCAGGGAGTGGTGCGGCGGATCCACTCCAGCAGCTGGGAAACACACGGGCAACATGGAAAAAGGTGAAAAGGCAGGAGAGCCCCATGTTAAGACATCAGTGTGTCAGGAAGACTGTGATGAATTATTGATTAACTCAGCAGATGGGTCTTGGCTTATCACAGCAACGGGATACAAAAGTGAGGGGAAGTAAGATGTTTTTGACTTTTACTCCGAACTAGTTTTATGTAATATGTACAGTATGTATCATTATCAAAGGTTCCAAAGTTTAATTTCGCTTTGAAAATCAGATTTTATTGCACAATGTGTCATCATCACACAAAAGAATGATTTTTAATTAAATTTAAAACCATGCCTCACCTCACTGGCCAGTCTCTCATACTCCTCCATCAGTTTCTCATTTTCCTGGTTTACACCAAGCACCTTACAGATCCTGTTGGCAGCTGTTTCTGCCTGAGAGCACAGTACACAAGAAAAATGCAATTACATCAGCAAAGTAACCCAGCATGCCATGCTTGCATTGATCCCTTCATATGATCTAATACTATTATCCTCGCAATGCATTTGTTGATCAAAATGACATTTCAGAATCAAACTGACAATAAATTTGTGCACCTGTTCTCGAAATGCATATGGATTAGGATAGTTAACTCATCTAAACATAGACATTGGAGAGTGATAGGTTTGACACCACTGTACCTGCTCAGCTCCAGCAAAAGCATGGTAAAAACAGGACACATAGGTCATGATAGCTCTTTCATCAGGCTTGGGGGTGTTGATGATATCTATTGCACAGAGAGGGAGGAAGTGTCAAAGTGGCAGTAAAAGGTGAAAAATCCAAACTGGAAAATTACTTTAGAGGAATGGAAGGAGACAGAAGCAGCACATTTATTGAAAGTCTGCTTCAGGTGTGATTTTAAGGCTGAGATATCGCAAACAAAAAATAGACAGACAAAATAACCTCATACACACACTGTGATTGTTCACAGTGCAAGCACATATTTCAAAGTACAGTAAATGAGAAAGTTAACATTTTAATGAGAAAACTCATCCTTCCATAAAACATTACCTTCTGCGTCCAGCATTTTGGGAATGTCCAGGTGTTTCTCGGCTAAGTCAAAAGCCAGGTTCAGGTTCCCCAGAGGATCATCCTAAATAAAGAAACACAATTCTACATCACTGAGCAGCAATGCTGGACTTAAAATGCCACCGCGCTGACCTCCATGCTATGGTGGACACATCATACCCCCTGATCATCTACTGCACATGCACATTAACATAATCACACTTGTTTTAAATTGATATTTGAGAAAGCTGTGGCGAAAAAACCTTGAACTAAATTTATACATCCTTTAGTTTTTACATTAGCTGAATATTTATTAGAAACTGTTTTAGTCCTACATTCAGTCTATATAGGAAAATAATTTGTTAGAACTTTCTCAAAGTTATAGTACATGTTAACAACTAAAGATCATATCAAATTATTATTGCAAAGATGACTTTTTTCAAATAAGAAATTGATATTTTAGTCTGTAACATTTTGTTATATTTACCTAATAATTTACTTGAACGACCAGACTAATAAATCACTATAAATGAATCAGGTAGTACATTAACCCACTACTAGATTATTCAAGAAAGCTTTCAACACTATACTATACATTCAATATCTTGAAATGACAAAAAAAATCTCTGACAGAAGAAACCAAGCATTCTAAAAGAGTGGGAGTGGTACATTAGGGCAACAGCTGATAGTGAACCCAGCTAATGGAGCAGTCAGTGAGAGTGCAATGGGGTAAAGGGATCATGCTGCTGCTATTGTCCCTATCTCTGTCCCACTGTTCCATAAAGGTAGGGGGGTTGGGGGTTGGCACACTACATGACAGAGCCAGCTGCTCATGGATCCAGTGTAGGAAGCATAGATGGATGGATAGGGTGGTAAATTGATGATGGGATGGAGGGATGGATAAATGGATAGAAGGATATCCCAAGGCCTGTGTGTGTGTGTGTATGTGTGTGTGCTCCCCTGACCAAAGCTGTAACTCAGCAAGCTTAACAAATACGCTCACCTGGAGCCAGACTCAACAGCTGCCTGGCGCACAATGCAACTGTCTCCTGGCAGCATGAGCAGAACTGAAAAGTTGAGGTGTGACTGAGTGTGTGAATATGTATGTCAAAAAGATTTAAAGAGTGAGAAAGAGCAGTAGAAAGAAATAGATATGGTAGATTGTGTGTGTGCCTTTTCCTAACTATGGAAATCAACACTGTCCTTCACATTTTACTGATAGATACCACAGTGCCCATGTTTGGAAGCTTATTTCTGCCAATACGATGGTAAAAAAAAGATCCTTCAGTCATTATAATAAGAAACCTTCTCAAAACAATTACTTACTATCTCAAAATAATGACTTTGCCTTGCAACATAACAAGAAACTTTCTCACAATAATGAGTTTATATCTTTTGAGAAAGTTTATCTTGTTTCTGGGATACTAAATCATTATTTTAATGTACTAAGTAATTATTTTTGACATACCAAGTCACACAAGGCCACGTTTATCTTATTTATTTTCTTTACTGGCAGTCACTGGCTTCCCTAGCCATCTCATAGACATCTTAGTGCCTTTCATGAGAAGCGACAGCCTCTAACTGGGGAACACGACGTGACATCATGGACAATAGCAGAAGTAAAGCTAAGCCTGAGCTCTGTGGGGACTAGGCTCATGTTTCTGTGGCTATTCAGGGTCAACTCCAAGCCAGGCCGATGAGTTGTGTGCTGAAAAGTGAGTGCTGGTTTCCAAAACAAATGAAAATGTCACTCTTCCTTATCAGACATGGTGTTCCCCTACTATACATATATAGTGTTGGACCAAATTTGGCCTTGGTAAAAAAAAATGTTCCTATTTGAGCTAAGCAGTCTTCTTGTGAATACACAGTCTCATTTTTCGGCCATGAGCAATTTATTTGCAGTATGAAATAATAAAAATCACAATTCCCAATTTGCAGGTTTGTATCAAAACAGGCCTGGCAGTGGAAGAGAGTTTGCAACGTTTGCCTTATTGTTACTTGGCGAGACTGGAGGGCTGTCAGCTTGGCTCTCCAGCTCTACAAATAAGCAGCACAGCTCACTGAGGCCCTCGCCTGTTTATACTCAAACACTGAGAATCCTTCCAGAACATTTAAATGAGGCGTGGATTTGTTTGCCCTGAAAAACAGTTAAGCTCAAGTAGTATGCACACACTGATATGCTGGTTGAGAGAACTCACTTCATTTGTCATAGTATAGAGATAGTCATGGCTTGGTTTGATTATTTATCACCTCACCATTAAAGCCAATCTTATAATGGACACAGTGGATTAAAAATTTAAGCAATGCATGCTAATTACGCTAACGTTGTGTATCATGTAAACTGCTTTAGTTAGGAATAATGAAGCATAATGTGGGACTAAATGAATGCACTTAGGATAAAAACATTATGCTGTGAAGAACAAACACAACCATAGATTAAAGCCATTAGTCCAATAACACTCTGTTTATCTACAGCAAACATTACTGCACACTGCTTCTGCCCATGGCAACAACCAAGTGGGCTTCCCATGGACAGCTTAATTTACCTAAAAATACCCCAATGGGCTACTTCAAGCTCCAATGGTCACATCTAAACTAATTTCTGGATCTAACACATCCCTGTTCTCACATAACTCAAAAACCAAAAAGCATGCACGTTCATTGGTAGATAAAGACTAGTTTTTTTAACACGCCATGAACACTAGCCCATAAAAAGTGCCATTATTCAGTGTGAGTTCAGTGTGTATTTTTTCATCAGTTCACACTGTGACAGAGATGTTAATTTCGTGTAAATCAGTCATGTTAGGTTTGGGGGATTAACACAGCATCCTGGTTACAGGTGAAACCACACGCCACCTTGTTGAGCTTAGAGTAGTCGAGGAGGTCGGGTCTGTGTCTATGAATCAGGGCGCAGAAGGCCAGGCCATCCTTCCAGCTTCACAAGCCGACAAGCAGAGAGAGCCAACATGTCAGATCAAGAAGGGTAACATGCTAAATTCACTAATAGAAGCCGGAGTCCAATTCTAGAGGTGCAATGGCACTCAGTGGCAGCATTTGCTGATGCAATACTCAATTCTAGATATTTTATATAGCTTGAAGTCAGCCTCAGAAGGAACTTAGCATCAACATAAATCTATCAGGTAACAACCTAGATAGTTATAAATCAATCATATAAAGTATCACGATAAACAAACAGCATATATAATGTGTTGAACACTTACCTGACGTGGAAGTTTTGGACATTGACGTTCCTGTAGGGGGCGGTCTTTCTCTGACACCACAGGAGAAGACCTTCCTTGGCAGATGTTTCTGAGGTGAAATGGTTATAAAATAGTGAAAACATGGTATATGTTTTCCATGTGTCCATGTTTCACTGGACACAATGTCTATAGAAAATGAGCTCTATCTGGATTCTTTAGATCTTATTGTCTCACCTTCCACAGAAATGTCCTGGATGGCGAAGCGGAGGATGATCGTCCAGATCATTCCAAGAGTCATCTTTACATTACCGTCCACAATCTCTGAAAGGAAAAAAACAAACTGTTGGAATCAGTTTGCAATACCACCCAATTATTACTAGTGTAAGTTCGTATTTTTCAAATAATGCACTGTAGAAGTTGAATATTCAGTACAGGAAGGTTTGGGTACCTTCAGCTCCAATGGAGACCAGTTTTACTCCTTTGCTCGTGATGAAGTCTAGCGCTTTGTTGACATTAGCGATTTTATGAAACCGCATCTTCCCTCTGTCTGGCTTGGGTAACCTCTCTCCTACAAACAGAACATGACAGAGTCAGATATATATGTAACCGTATGTGCACCCTAAGACACATTAATATCACATTAAAAGCTAGATAAATAACAAATTGAATACTACAGCAAATAAAATGTGTATATTATTCTAGTTGTGTTGTGTTAAATCTTGAAAAATAAAAAAATAAAATACATAAAAAAACTCCATCTTACCTGAGATAACTTCCAGAAGCAGCATGAGTTTTAGTCCATTCCTGAGGTCCTCTTCAATGTTTTCAATTTGAGTACCAGCTTTCCTCAGGTGGGAGTTACACCAGGCTGTGAAGGTCTGACAGGAAAGGGAGACCCCGGTTAATTAAAATGGGATTTGGTAATATGTTGCAAAGTATTTGACACATAAAGATTTTTGCACTTTGTGTGAGGCTTTGAAGATGCACCACAGATCATTCTACCCAATAAATACCATTTGTTTATGAGAATGACTATAGCACAGTTCTAGAAAAAACAAGCACTTAAAAGCAAGTTGGACTTTGACTTCTTTTAAAACCTCCATTACATTATACGAGTTGCACTACAAGCATGATTTCACTCTACAGCAGACCAAAACAAAACGAGGCAGTTTACAGCTTAACAAGTCTGCTCTACTTCACTATATCACAAATCGATGTTCACCTCTTTGACACCGCTTCATTTTCAGATTAACCTTCAGTGACCCATTAGTGTCCAATTTCAATTTTTTCTTCCCACAGCAAACAAATTATGTGGGGTACTGAAATACTGTAAATCAGGTTAAGACAGGATCATTGTCTTTCTCCTCCTATTTTTATAAAGTCTGTCAATAGCGAGCCACAGAGTTCACAGGCGCTCAGCTCTGTAGGGATGAAAGCTGGGAGCCGACCACAGAGCACATTCCGACCGATATAAGGTGTTAAATTTAGACCGCTCTGCTGTGCCTCACGATAAGAGACCAGGAGGAAAACGTCAAACGAGAGTTTTCCCCTCACGTCATTTTCTGTCACTATTTTGCCACTTATAATGTGATTGGTTACAGCTGCAAGGAGACAGCTTTATCACAGTACATGTATGCTGTTCTTACAGGTCACACTTCACTGAAGTATGAAGACAGGCAGGCATGGAGAGGGGATGGTGCAGAGTCAAAAAAATGTCATTTTAAAATAATTTGACGGATATGTCACAAGGACAAATGAACTGGGTCTGTAAGTGTCAAAAATGTTAACTCCTGCCACAGTACAAAAACATTTATATAAGCTACTATCATCAACTAGAAAGGTAATTTTTATGTTAATAAAAGTATGGCCCAGGGGTCAATTGAGATTCAGATTGTAGAAAGCTACTGATTGCATAGTGAACTAGTGGAGTTGGACCTCAATCATATGCCTGCCCCCTAAATTGACAATCCCTGGTTTAACATGTAAGCTAAGAGGATGCTAAACTTGACATTTTGCTCTTTTACTTTTTGCTTTCATAAAACCAAAAAGGTATTTAACAAAATGATTAGCAGTTATTGGCAATTCAGGACAGAATAGAAGCTCACAAAAAACAACAAAACAAACAAAGTGACATTACTTTTTTTTTTTTTAGCACTTTTTTCTTGCCCTTTTTTCTTACACATCCTTGTACCCAGTATGAGTGAATGTGGTTGCCCAGCCAGCCACTCAGGCTTCCCCTCTGGGTGCCAGTGCAAGAACAGAATATTACAGGCTTAAGTATAAAGGCCATCACATTCCACACTGAGTGAGTCCCCAGGGTGCATGTGACATTGAACTTCTGCCCTCCTTGTTAAAAAACGTGGCCTGCTGGTTCTCCAAATTTGACTCGGCCGCAGGAGTAGACCCCTGCTGCCCACTTTCCAAGCCCCCTGCCTCCCTCTGCAGCACTACTGACCAGTGACGATTACAGCTAAAAATATTTATGAATCACATCCAGCAAGGACCAGCCCTGTCATTGAACTGGCTGAGGCCTTAGGGCCCTCACTAGGTCAGAGGTTGGCAGGCTCTGTCCAGGAGGATAGAAAAAACATGAGAACTGAATGTTTAACATGTTAAAAATAAAAAAAACTGTTACACGAATGGGCACTGAAGGCATACCTGTCTGAGTCAGGTAATAGATTCAGGAAGGTCACATTATTATTCAATGAAGGAACCACAGCTGCTCCTAGGATTTAAAATAAGGCCGGTGCGCCAGGACCTGAGCTAAATAATAGATTTAAGGCTACTGGAGAGAAATTCTACTTTGTAAAAGCGACTAAAAGTGGCCCCATGATGGGGCGAACAAAAGCCCTGTGGCAATAATACTGCTCACTGTTAGTTTCACGCAGGGATTTGGTCCATAACAGGCACAGAGTCACTTCATCACCTTCCCCCGTGCCAAAAAGAAACACTAAACCAGCGTTACTGTATGCAACCATCACTGGTGCTTTATCAATCCTGATCACTTTGAACAGCTGCCCCGAGAACAAACCACTCTCCAATGAGCAACTTGTCAACTCTAAATTATAATCAGTAAAAAGATGAACACTGGGAATATCACTGTATATATAAAGATGATGCCTAGCTATCTGTTCCTGCCTTGTGTTACCAAAATACACAGTTTTGTCATCTCCGTGGGGGCCAAAGGAGGTTATGGGCATTGGACTGGTGGCCTCCAGTTGTGGATAGGGCTGCAGTTTAAGGCCTAGGCCAACTTTTAAAGCTCTAAAACCAACTGACAGTGTGGGAGGGCAAGGCTATATTGAGTTGAGCTGGTGCTGTTGGTACAATATTTCTGCATGGTTTCTATAAACAAAAGAATTCCGCACCAAGGACACTGGATTAACCCTACTATAATGCCTTTTGGTCCCGAGGTTAAAATTAGATGCAGCGCCCATTCTAATCCCAAGAGCGTCATCATGTGTTAGAAGCATCTGTTGACAGCTCGCATTCCGCGCGTATCAGTGGAGAGGCAGCAGTCTGGAGAGCCGCTGGAAGGCAGAGCTATTGTTAGCTGGTACCCACCGCATCCGTCCATCAAGCCGCCCTACCCAGACCCCCGGCTGCGTCAGGTCAGCGGCATGAAACTACGACTATACCGGAAGTTAACCGGTGCTGTCCTTCAAAATAAAAATAACCGAAAATATCACAAAAGCCTCAAATTATGACCTAAACTACCCCGAACGTTCCTGGTATATAATTCATAATTGTATCTACTTACATTTCAAGCAGATTAAATTAGCTTGAATTTGCTTTATGGAACAGAATCACTAGAAAGTATATTATTTGATCAAGCTTTTTGCAACAGGCCTGTACCGCACATAGCTAATTTAGGCTAATGATAGATTGGCTGAAGTTGCTGTCTTTGCTCTTATAATTAATATGATTTGATGCCGGTGAGTTAACTAAAGCTAAGTCAGAAGTAACGTTAGAACAGTTCGTTATGGGCTGTTAACGACTAACATTAACTACCGTTTGCGCTTTTCGACAAATAACACAATGTTTTTGCTTAATGTTGACACATAAATTGGTAGTCATAGTTGTTAAAGTCGTTAAGTGCGTATTTACCTTGGCGTATTTGGTAAAAGAAACACGAGTTTCATTTCTATCTGTCAGCTTGACCAGTTCGCCCCTGAGAAAGATTAGCTTCGCCACATGGTTTTATTTTGAAAGCAATAACCGGATGTTTAGTTCTTTCCAATGGTCTGCTTAACGTTTGTCCCATCAGAGCTGTTTAAACTATGCTCTCCGATTATGTACAAGCACATTTATGTCAGTTAGGATTTTGTGAAAATATCAAATTAACTATTTAAACTTTGAAAACGAAATCCCACTGTAACTTTCTAGTTTCATGCCAGTTTCTAACATTATCCATCACACAATGCCTTAAACTGGCTTGAATTCATTTTAGTTTTGTGATTTTGAAGGTGCCGTTTTTCTTTGACTTACTTTCCTCTGCTGTTGTTCCCAGGCCGGGTCCAATAACATGTCCCTGTCCCACTCATCCTCCTGGATCATGTACTCTTCCTCGTAGCCGTTATCATAGTGCACCGTGGTCTCCACCTGGGTCATCATCATCGTCATTGTGCTGTTACTTTGTTTCCCCGAAAACTCAACTGTGTTGTCCTCAAGTACGGACAGCTGTAGTAACTGCTGAGGACGGGATAGTTCCCTGACTTTCTGCTCTCTGAGCTGCTGCTGCTGCTTCTCCTCTTTCTTTCTCTCTTTCTCTCTCTCACGCTTGCCCTTGTCCTCCCGACCTGACAGACGTCTGGCCCTGGTTGCCACAGATGAACAAGCGACAGTATCATTAGTACTGGACAGTCACGTGATGCCTTCATACCTTCCCCCAAAATCCCCATCACCCACACCCACCCACAAACAGCAGCAAGACAGTGTATTAACTTGAATCAATAGAACATACTTTATTGTAGAAAAAAAAACAATTTCAGACTTTCATTTAAGACAAAAATAACACAAAATTGGCTTGGGACATATAAATAAAAATGTTTCTTCCTTGCAAAACCCATATATTATCACACTGAAAAGCACTGAACACCATTAAAAACCAACCAGAATCATTCAGTTTATTAAAAAAATCGGATGTCCATATACTTTGTTCCTCTGTTGCTCTTACTAATAAAATGACAGATGATGGTTATTTCGTCCTTATACAACACTGGGGCAGTCAAGATGAAAAATACTCAACTGTATCTAACAATATCTAAAAGTGTGACCATTTAAATGAGTTTAAAAAAAAGAAAAACACAGGCTGTAAGGCAGACCAACAAGGTATGTGATATGTTGAAGTGTATTGCATAGATGCAGTCATGCAACTTATCTGTTCTGATAAGTTACACAACTTACAGCGTATAAAGTGTTATTTTCAACCATTTTTAGTGAGCTGAACATATCTGTATGTGCTGTGAGTGTTTTCATTCCTTCCCCAAGTTATTGGAAGCAGAGATTGCTACCACACGTAAATAAAGAATATAACAGAAATTCAGTGAAACTTAAGAATGCTAATTCAATCCCTCTGAATTGTAAGCCAATTTATGAAAAAAGATGAAACAGTTTTGAACGCGGTGCATGTAGTTTTTCAAAAAAATAGTGTGCAGCCCCAGTGAATTTCCCTTACTTAAAATGTTTTGAAAAATACATTTTCTCAAAAACCACATGCCCAATTGCTGTTAAGGAATGCAATGAATCAGTCAGGCCTCTTAAAATAGTGAACTTCACCTTTAAGGTTCAAACTGACGAGGAGGAAGCTGGTCCCTACAGTCACTACTGAAGGATAACCTCACCACAGAGCTAGAGTTCATACAGAGTGCAAAGACAGACATATGGGAGTGAAAAGAGCACAAGTGTTTCTCCAAACCACCCAACAATCTTAAGAACATGCTATCTGTCACAGCAATGCTAATACTGTCCAGGGACTCGACATTAACCCAAACAATCACTGAGCTCAGAGCACAACAGCTGGGGGAGAAAAAGGAGTGTTTGTAAGAAAAGGGAGTGAGCCATTTGAACCCCATGTTTGCATATGTATCATCTGTGATCTGCAGTGGCGTTCTTTGGTCCTGCATGGTTCACAAGGAAGGAGAGGAGGATTTCTTTCTGAATCAGTCAGTTTCATTTAGGGAACATGGTCGCCGCCACTCCTGGCCTCGCTCATGGATCCATTTGTTTGATACTAAATGCAGAGAAAAAAAGAAAATAATCACAACCTTAATGTAGCCCTTTGTTTACTTCAGACACAGTAGACATGTTTACCCTTCTTGTCTTATAAACTCAAAACTATTTGGCCTTTTAACAGATATTTACTCATATCTTTATAGATGGTTTTATAAGGAACCAGACAAAGATGAGCTCACCCCACTTGTTGCCGACCAACACTGGACAGGCTGCATGTCGGGTGCTGTAGTCTCCCTCCCCGCTGGGAAACAGATTGTACCAGAACACTGCACTGCCCTGTAATACAAACAAACAACAGGCAGCAGGTGTTAGCGGTTGTTGCAAAGCCTCCAGGTATATCAGAAAGTCAGCCTCAGTCTCCTTAATTATTTCCCACTGTTTTTGACGGGTAGTCAGAAAAAAAAGATTGTTAAAGTGATGGTTTAACATGTTTATAAGTGTATGTGGATAAGAATGAACAAAAAGTTTATAGAACATGGTCTTGTTTTGTATGGAAAGTTTGCCCTATAATTGGAGCTGCAACCAACTATTATTTAAATTTTTGTTTAATCTGTTGATTATTTTCCCAATTAACCAATCAGTTATGTGGTCTAACAGTGTCATAACGCAGTGAAAAATGTCAATTAGTGTTTCCAAAAGCCCAAGGTGATGTCTTAAAATGTCTTGTTTTGTCTACAGCTCCACACTTTTATTAGAAATTACTCAAACCAGTGACTTGATTATCATAATCGTTGGTGATTAATTTAATAGTTGATAGCTAATCGATTAATTGCTTAATCTTTGCAGCTCGACCAATTATAAGATTGTGTGTTAGAGACAGGTAGTGCATGAATGTGCCAATTAATTGGTACCTCCTCACTGGCTGGCAAAAATAACAATCACACAATTTTGTTTTGTTATTAATCAATATTATTAGTATGTACTATACTTCAAAACAAACGAAAACACATTCATTAACTATGAAATAAGAACTACTGATTCAGTGATAAAGTATTGTGATAAGTGATGAAATATTACCTTTTGGGGCCAAACTGCTGCACCAACATCTGGGAATACAGTGGCTCCACCTGCTGCTACATCACTCATCTACAACAGAGACAGAGAGGCAAGAAGAGTTCAGTTTTATCTGTCAAATGAAAAACTTCTGTAGAACTGCTCAGTACATTTTATGGACAATATGGGCAATATTTTTGTCCCATCTGTCCTCCTTCCAGCAAACATCCTTCTTTTTGCATCGGTAAAACAAGTCCTGTTTTAACTTAGATGTTTCTTTTGTGACAGCAAAGATTTTGCACACCAGCAAAACCCCTAATTTAGGATAACAGACAGTACTTTATGTATAACACCAGGCTGTCAACCAGAGCAAAACCAAAGATGAGCTTCACTCACTTATTTCATTGGCAAATATGAGACTGCTCTGTTTATACGCCACTTTTCTAACCACAGGGACTACATTTTACTCCACACTGTGTGGGGTGAGAGAGTTCATTGCCCTGCCTAGTAAAGGCCTCATTTATTGAACCTTCTGTAAACTTTTTGAAGAAAAACCTAATGAAAGTCCTTCAGTCATTTAAAAGACCTGCTAATTTAACCGTAATGTTAGCTTTCAGAATAATAATGGCTGCATCTTTTATTGTCTATGCTGTTCATACCCTTTTGCTTCACAATGTAAATATATGTAAATGATGTGTGACTGTTTTCTGTATTAGGACAAATAACTTAAGAGTCATGTAATGAAAGTCAATTAAGCATTTATTTTGTAACAAATAAAAGCAAACATCTGTTTTCTAAAATTATTCTGGACTTTTAACACACAGATGCTAATCTTTCATGTGATTTTCTATAACAAATTTTAAAGTGGATACAGCTAATTTATTTTCCACTTCATGACATTATCATGTTTTCTGTTTGTGGTTGTTCCACCACTTTATCTGCTTAATGTTTTCTATAATGAATTAACTAAACCCATGAGCCATGTTTTTATGGATGCATCATTACTTCATAATGTCAAAAAGTTCAACAGAACATATTCAGTATCTCGAAATAAGGATCTCAACTAGAATGGTCGAACAGTTTAACTTCAACGTTGGTCCTTAGGGATATTAAGGAAGAGTTTACTAACATAGAAAAGCCATGTTGCTATGCGGTTTCCAGTCCCCAGCTCTTTGAAGGCATCTGGCTCATCTTTCTGTGGAGAGAGTCAACATTAGATTTAATGCCCTATCGTATTAACACAAATTCTTTAGATATGAACTTGTGTAAATTACAAGGCTCTTACCCTTCCAAAGTCAAAGTGTGGTTCATATTGACCTCCAACGCCATAATTTGCAACCTACAGAAATCAATAAAATACGATTAAGTGTCACAACCCCATGTCTATACAGTAAGATTTTACTTTGTAAAACAAAAAACGTGAAACAAAAACACTGTTATATTAAGTGTCCGTGAACTAATGAACTAACTCTTTACCTGCAGCTCTTCTGCAGTGTCCATTTCCAGCCCTGTGAGATCTTCAATTCTCTGGTTGATAATGTCAATCATTGGATCTTCATAGCCAGTGAGCCAAGCACTGGAATACAGGAGGGAAAGCACAACAATTGAGAAAGAACAGGGATGTGACAGTGGTTTCACTGTCAGTGA
This sequence comes from Centropristis striata, assembly GCF_030273125.1. Classification (NCBI taxonomy): domain Eukaryota; kingdom Metazoa; phylum Chordata; class Actinopteri; order Perciformes; family Serranidae; genus Centropristis; species Centropristis striata. The sequence continues at coordinate 18,228,217 of NC_081536.1, forward strand.
GGCACATTTTGTCCACTAGGTGGCATTAAAGGCTCTTTCTGAAATAGGCGACCGAGAGAGATGTCATGCTGAAAAGTTGCCATGAAAAGCTCATAAACAAAGTGAAGTCTGGCATTACAATCAGGTGATTTTAAAAAAAGAGAAAGGTAGAGGTATGAGGAAAATGAAAAAAAGGAAACCGGCCCGAGATTCAGAATCTCCAATCAGCTCAGAGTACAAGGTTACTTTGATTTTGTACATTATGTGCATTTTAGAAAGTCTGTTTAAGGACTATGGTAACAATTTTTTTTATGGATTTTACTTTTCTGACACTAACCATCTTTCATACTCATTCTCACACCCTAGTCTGAGAGAAGGTCCCTTATAAAATAAGCTTGCATGAAAATTAACTATTTGTTGAGTAATATGAAAACATGTCACTGCTGTAGTTCTGCAGACCACATCATGAAATTTCATTGGCATTTTATTTCTGGCTAATCCATATAAAAGCCACAGTATTCACATAAAAAGTATGCCAAACCAGACATAATATTACGAAAGAAGATACAATTTATGAGAAGTTAATAATACAGTGTGGGATGTGACTAACAAAGACAGAATTCCAACACAGTCTAAAATTTAGGGGATTTTTGAGACATGACAAAGCCTATGAGATTACTCACACCCCCACTGTCTCATGGATCTGTTTTGGTGAATTTCTTCGAATTCACTTTGAGATATGTGTGTGTATGTAAGAGAGGCAGTGAGATGACTCAGCTCTTTTTTATTAAAAGTTTGTGTTGATAATAAGTTATATATTTTGAAGGGATACTGGCCCAATTGAGAGCCAACACATTTTTTCCTGATGTGTCTTACAGCCAGTTCAGTGAGCGGTCAAACTCTTCTGAGTACCTCCGTCTGTTTGTCTGTTCTCTCTATTCACTGAATTTGGGAATACATGCTCCTGGCTAACACGTACACGTACAAAAAAAATCAAAGGATAACCACACCCTTGTACCCACATGCAAGCACCCAAACATTAATTACCAAGAACATTAAAACCAAAGAAACTTGGGTTTTTTGGTGGTCTGCTAAGCCTGTTATATTTAAGGGTGGGATGAGAGTCTTACATAGAATCTATTGAAGTGGAACAGTCATTTTAACTGCAGGGTGACACAATCTTAACATCAACAATGGCAGGAGAATAGCAATTTCTCTTTCCACACGTTAGCAGCATACATCTATCTTAGTTTTTTAAGCATGTGCATCCAGTTAGTTGAGTAGCACAGTAGAACTGCAGCAGCTGTAGCGAGCTCATACAAGAACGTGTTACAGATTCATTCCTGGAAAGCGCAATAGGGAATAGAGATTCAGTGCTCAGGATCTCAAATGGAGAAATGGCTGGGGGAAAGAAAACAATCTGTCACAACTGTGCAGTTCCATGGAAATTCCTAAATCACTAGGTAAACTGAAAGAACAAAGAATATTTCAGCTACACCAAAACACTACAGAGGATTGTTCAGCCTGATTTAAACTCAGTTTGGTTTTCATTTAAACCAAATTAAAACCTCCTCTAGTGTTAATCGTTTAATTGGGTGCAGGACTCAATACTCTTATTAATTTCAGCCATGGCACAGAGATATAGATAAAGAGAAGGATGGAGGGAGAGGCATTGTGGTCCTCCTGGTAACCTGTGACCCCTTACCTCTTGGAGACTCTGTACTGGGCCGTGGTAAGTTTCCCAGTTAGGGGGTCATGCACCGTGGCTCGTCTTAACTACAGAAGTTCCCGCAGCACAAGGACACGGCGGTTGATGAAAAGCAGTTAAAAAAAAAAAGGAAAAAAAGGATGATAGAATGTGGTACGCACAAGGAAAGTAAGAGAAAGAAAGAGGGAGAGAAAAGAAAAGCAGATCCGGTCACTAGTTGTCAATGTTATTTTCAAGAAGAGCCAAGAGAGTGTTTTACGAGGCAATGATAAAAATACTAATTTCATTTCAAAATTGGAGGATTTACCAGTAAGGAATCAAACTGGGCCTCTGATACACCTCCTGGCTCACAAAAGCAACTATGTTAATATCAGCTAGCAGAAAAAGTACCAAGTTTTCCCCTTGCTATAGACTCCTGTGCAGAAACATATCCACAATAGATCCTTAAAAAACAACAGTGTTCTTTTTCAAATAAAAAAATATTCCATTGGCTGTTAGAATGCATTCTTCCCATTTCTGTGTCACCGATGAGGGCACCATGAGATAATACATTTGTAAGGAACATTCTTTATTGATCAATAAATAGTCTAAAAATGTTTTAAATGTTGTTGTTTAAAGCTTTGATCATTCTCAGCTGGATCCTGTGCTTCAGCTCAAGAGCCTTTATGCTTCGGAAGGGCGGAGAAATGTAGTGATACAGATGGATGGGAGTACAGAGGAGAAGTAGAATGAGTTATAGAGGGAAAAAGTAGAAGGAATCCAACTTTCTCCCTCTCAGCTCTCTCCTATATCCTCTGCTCTTAGCGACTCCTGGCTATGCCTTACCTTTTGCTGATCCGGTATGACGCTGTCTCCAGCACTCCTGTGATGGGGTTGGAGATGGTGGCCCTGCGTAGCTGTGAAGCCAGGGACATGATTTACCCACACACACACACAGACACACAACATACAAAGATGTGTGTGCCTGTGTGCTTGCCTAACTAGCAGAATCACATCAACCAGCCTCACAGCTTTGACCTCCCACCCCTCAACATACTAAAACCACATTACAAACACTATAAACGGCTAATAAATGTTCCTACTAGATCACAGTTAACTGTGAAGTAACCAATAGAGCTTTGTACATGCATCATATGGCACGATGGAAAACTAGTGAGAATCGCTTACTCTTGGCTTTGCCAGTTGCTTGATCCTCTCCATTTCTTGATCAGAGATGATGTCAATGTAGCGGACAATGTAAGGGCGATCCCACTCGTCTTGCTGTTTGACAGGTTTTATCACATACATGGGGTTGCGGTTGTTGTCAAAGTATCGACAGAACAGCCGGCTCTGCCTGCGAGGAGTCTGTGTAAGAGAAAAGGAAAGCAAGGATCAAAGGAGTTGAAAGTTATTTGTGTTTATTATGTTTGTTTTTGTGTATCTTTTTGTTTTCCTCACCATTCTGATGCCCTCCCCACGGCAAAGCATTTCATACTTCTTCCTCTCTGGAAGTAGCGGAATGGAGTTCTTCTTTTTGGGTTTCACCTTCTTTTCAGTTGTTTCTCTTTTCCCTTGCTCTTTCTCTTTTTGACCTTCTGCCTCTGCAGCCTTTTTCTGCTTCTCCAGCTGAAACTCAAAGTACTTCAGGTTGCCATTTGCACGCTGGTGCTCTGGGTCTAAAAATGGGAAAATGAGAGACCAACACAATTAATAGTGGCGATTACAAATAGTGAGGACGACAGCAATGTCATCTATGAATATCACACCCCCTGCAATCAAAATAACTGTGCTTCCAACATGACATAATTATATGCTATTTATTCAGTCTGACCTTATCAAATTCTCAGAAACAAGATGTACAAACAGGACAAATTAATTCAGGGGTCTATTTGAACAAATATGTGACATAAGGTCACCACCAAGGCTTCATCAGAACATTGTTTCAAATTTAATTGTTTAAAATGTCTTGCAGCAGCGATTATAAAGAGTATTACTCAAAAGCAACTAATGGTATTTCAATAAAATTAATGTGGGTTAGAATATGCCAAGTCAAGGCTGCCGGCATGGTGTTTGGCACTGTCCACCTAGAAGGTCAATGAAAAGGATGTGTTTATATCAATCATTACACTAAACTGTTCCGCCAATCTTTTTAATCCAACATCCTGAAACTTGTTGTTGAACAATGTTGTGATCTAATCAAATCAAATGCAGGTTACAGAGTTTTATAATTATTCACCATGATTAGAGTTGAAACACTTATTAGCATCAAATTACTATCATAAATCTACAGAAATAGACAAATAGCAAAAAAGTGTCTACAAACATAAATAATAGGTCCTTTAGAAGAAGTAATATCCTTATCTTAGTCATTCATTTCAAAACAATATGACAGTATGTTTATGCTGTTGCTAGCTAACTAATTTATTCAGCTTACTAATTTACCCTTTTTTTTTTAACAATTCAGACAATCCTAATGGGCTTTTCATTCTTGAAACATCTTTGTGTGATGGAACAATTAAGGCTGATTCTGCATTATTACAGTCTTGTCTAAAACAAAATAAAGTCTGCTATCTGAGCAAGTCTTTGACAAAAACTTATTAGAAAAGTGCATCAATTCCTAATGTATCTGATCTTTATGAAAAAATATATCTTGAGCAGAAATTGTAGAATCCAAAGTTGACATTGCAAAACATGCCTCCTAGCATACTTTTAGAAATTGTAAAAATACTTAAGAACTCACCCAGCTCAAGCAGCCTCCTGGTGTACACCAGGGCTCGCTCTAACTCCCCCTGCTGGTAGATTGCGTAGCTGAGGTAGTCGAGCACTGTCACCCTATCGATAGTGGACTCCTCTCCCTGATCAAGCTGTTTCAGTGCCTGGGCCATCCACAGCTCTGTGTGGTAGTAATCAACATCAGAGTAGGCGATTTTCCCCAGCTCATAACAGTCTTCCACTGTCATTTGGCTCTTGTGTTTCACTCCTAGTATGTAGGTGATACAGGAGAGGAAAATGACATAGAAGAAAATTAAACCACATCCGTTTATAGCACAAATAACAGAAGAACCAAGAAAAAACTTTTATCCATGGTTCACTTTTCACCGTGGCCTACATGTCACTTAGTCTGTTTATGTCTATTCATTTCAATGCTACTTGAAAAAAACATTTAAAGACCTTTATACCAGCTAGATGTGGTGTAAATCTCCTTACCAGGCAGGTCTCCTGTTGAGATGGTGTTGGCATCCAGTCTGTAAGTGTCTTGTAACCGGAGGAGAGCTTTAGCTGCCCCAGTTTGGTCGTCATCTGTGGGGAAGTACTGTCTCTGGATGGTCAGATTTGAAATAAATCCTGACAGAGATGGACAGAAGAGAAGAACGAAAAATAGTCAATAAGTCAAATGTTTATGTATGGGATACATAACAAGTCAAGTGGACAAAAATACTCTCTTAACGGTCCGTAAGACTGGGTCGGAGTTACTTTGATATTAAGTGGGAGAATTATAGTTCTAGTAAGCCAGACATGCTAGCAACATTAATACCTCATGTTTATGTGACTAAGCGAGGTGCTTCTTTTATATATATCAACAGTATTGCCCTAAACAAAGCAAAAATATAAAGCATAAAACAAAAAACATCCCTGCACTATAGACACACTGCGGCACTAATTTGGCAGTCTCAAGACCAGTCAATTCCAGGAAATTTATAGAAAGCCCTGGACCAGCCGACATCAAATAGCTTTGGAAAATCTTTTCATTATCTTCTTAAGCTCACTACAGGAATATACACTAAAAATACTTTCCTAGAATTTTCTAAACTGTGGACACTTAAGTTTTTAATTGAACCAAGTCTTCTTAAATTGTACCATCAGTTGTGTCCCTGAGTACAAGGCTCTCCAGGTCCCCCCACTCTGTGTTCAGCCGTTTCATCAGTTTGAAGGCATTGACAGGGTGCCCCAGGAAGCCCTCAGGGTCCTGTATGGCCGTGGCTGACAATGAATCCAACTTATCAGCCCACCTATCACAAGGATGGTAATACAGAGTTAGATACATTGCTTACACTCCAACACAGTTGTAAATCAGAAAGTAGCATGTGTCCAATTTTGAGTGCACTTGTACACAAACATACCGTTTGACCTGCTCCAGCTTGGTCTCCTCTGCTTTGATGTAGTCCTTTAGAGAGGTGACTAGGTCTTTTTCTGTGAATAACAGATCTGTCATCTGGCCTGAGGAATACAAATCAGAGACACTCCATCATTAATACTACAATGATAAAAAGCAATGGTTATCACTACTCTTATTGCATCATTAGAGGATCCTATGATTTGTTTCTATGTGTTTCTATGAACAATATTTCTAACATGAGCACATGCGAAGTATTGTTGCTTCATGGTTTTACCTATAGAGGTGAAGAAGTCTTTGTCGGCTGAGAGCGACTGCAGACAGCTCAACAACAACAAACACCAACATGGCAGCTCCATCCTGGAAAAAAAGAATGAGGCAATTAAATAAAATGTTCAATATATGAACATTAAAATGTAATCATACGTATTGAAAACACCATCATTAAGGTTAATCAAAGAATGGACTGTTTAATACTGTGTATGACATAATACTCTGGATATTTCTTTTTAGATTAAAGGTAAACATGTCAAATTTACTGCTACCCAAAGTGAGCTGCCTTGTTTTCCTGGTAAACCCTGCCCTCCAAATGACCTCTCCATCATTACTGAAAAAACATTGTGAATCCTGCCAAGGCTTTGCTATACTACATGTCATACCCATATTATAGCCACAACTTAATATAGCAGCTTGTGGCGCTGTAACATTCCAACCATCTTTAAAATTGGACAGATATTTCAAGTGTTCATTTACTGACATTCCTGACTTTAAAACTCCTCCAGAGTATGTCTTCCACTGTCCTAAACCCCCCTGATTTTTCATATAGTTGCCTTCCATTACTTCCCTCAGTGCTGCAACTTGGTTGTTTGCAGCATTTGAAACTGGACAATTCACAGAGCTACTGTGGACAGTTTAATTATTTTTCTTTATTTGAAAAGGGTTCATAATAAAAATGATGACGGCAAGCTCTGTGGACTGTCTAGTTTAACTGGGGCATTATTTCTGGAAAGGTGTTGCTATTGAGTGAGCAGAAGTCTCAGCAGCAGTTTTCTCAATACCTGGGAATAAATATGCACATGGTAAAATACTAAACTAGGTAATAAGTGGAAAAAAATGTTTTATGTGATTTGGGTGACCTGACCTTCCAGAAAACACAGAGACAAAAATGAAACATAAATTCAGATGCAAGAAAAGGTCAAACAAAAAGAGTAATCAAAACCTTAAAAACTTCTAAAACTTTTCCAAATCCTTTTTCGAAGTCTAGCCTCTAAACCACCACAAAGCCAAATATAAGTCTGTGGTGGCGGTCACTGTGTCCGGTTTGGCTTTGGAGTTGGCACAACCATAGCTACTGCAGGGCTTCTGGCCTGTAAGGAGTGGCACTGTGATCTTGCCATGCAGCCGATAATTAGATGAGAGAACAGACAGACCAACAGGAATAAATGTGCAAGCAGGTGTACATGTCTGTGTCCACACTGCATCTGAAAAGTATATGGTGGTATATGTTAGTATATGTCAATAAACTGTGGTTTAAACTCCGCAGCAGCTGGTGACGTGCGAGCACAATGACATCTTTGTTACTGCACTAAAATAAAATGTTTTATTTTAAATCTGCATCTTGATTCAAATCTACATAAAAAATTTACCCAAAGCTGAACCCTGCTGATATTCTGTGCAGCACATTGTAAAATACTGGTTTGTATGCAGGAAGTAGACTTGGAGGAAGGTGTTGGAAATAAATTATTCCATTAAAATCTAAAATTTTACAACACAAGCCTGAAGTTGTGTACACAGATCTTCATATTTATTCTCTCCCGGAGGGATGTTAACTAAGTGAGTATGCCTGGTCTGTTGTTGTTGTTTTGACTTTATAATTAGTAGAATATGACTTGACATACATCATGCTTGCATGGACACAATCTTTCACACCTACACCTAGTGGCAAAAGACAGGTCAAGCATGAAATGCACATCTATGCAGATTGTTAAAGCCTTTTACTGGAAGCAGAGAACAGGCTCAGGCAGGTTCTGACTTTGCCACAAGCATTCAGCTAAAATAAAAGAATGACTTCATATGACATTTCAATTCAGGTCAACTAGTGGAGAGGAAGAAAAATGAATCTGTCAAAGCTCTACATGTTTGATTTAGGCAGAATCAAATTACATTAAAGTATTTAAGTTAACACTCCAAGGCAAGATTCAAGTAACCATTATCCCTAACTGCTACTACTGTTTTCTGTGGTGCCAGTCAGTCCATGATATACCGTGGGTGCCTCAGCCACTTAGGTTTCCAGGATAAAAACTCAACAGAATACAATTATTGTAACTACAGGGTGGTAGCTAATGTGTCTCACTTGTTATTATATTGTAGAAGTGTGATGTCAAGATTAAAGCTGTAGCTATAACAGGTATAATTTAGATCCATGTGTCATGCCACACATTAGAGTGAGTAGTAGTGAGAGTGTTTGTGTGCATTCATGCTTGTATGTGACCCATTTCTGATGGCCATTTCACATTTAACCTGCCAGACAATTGCAAGGCTGTTTAAACAGGTTATAGAAAACTATTTTGCATAAACCTTGCCAGATTTTTTTTTTCTGACCTCTCAAACTATGTGTAAATTGGGCTGCATCCTGTTGAGACATGTTTTTAACAGCACTTTGTTTTTTAACCTCACAGCCTTAAGTTGATTCTGAGAATTCTGGATTGATTTACTGTTTTCCTGTCATTTCTGCTATTTCCTACTTTGCTTTCAACGAACCCCTGAGACCAGGACTAAAGCAGTCACTTGTTACATTGCTAAAAGCAATAGAAATACTGGTGTGGGGGCATCCCAGTGGCTCACACTGGTAGAGCGCGTACCATTAAGGCTGAGTCCCTCCTGCGGCGGACCCAGGTTCGAATCCAGCCTGAGGTCCCTTTGCCGCATGTCTTCCCCTCTGTCTCCCCCTGTCTATCTATCACTTTCAATAAAAGCATGAAAAAAGCCAAACAAATAATCTTTAAAAACATTTTTAAAAAGAAATACTGGTGTGGATTCTTTTCTCTTGGCGGAAAAGTTTAACCTCTTTTGTACAGCAAAATATATCATTATATTAGTTAATTTTAATGGTGGTACATAAATGGTGAGTAAATCAGTAACTGAACGTCTCTGGTAGAGATTTCCCCCTCTATGATTAAATATTATATGATTTCAAAAACTGTGCAAGATGATGAATGTCTGAAGAACTCTTGCTCTTTGATTTTAAATAAATTATGTAAAAACCAAAAGATGAAAGGAAAATCACCTAATTTTTTGTCATGGAAAAAACATTTATTCACAATAGATGCAAGGGTAATTAAGCCTCTAGTGGGTAAAAGTCAGAGGGCAAATGATCATAATTTTAAAAATCCATGTAATTTTCATAAAATTAATAATCTATGATTATTAATAGTCTATGGTTAAAACTCCTGAAGACCCAGCTCTTCAGAGAGCATCTTCTTTCCTAGCACCACACGATAATTCTACTCCTTAAAGAATTGTCACTAGCACTTATTGCTGCACTAATAGCTCTTGCTGCACTATACCTTGATCGTTTGCTTTTTTCTTCCTGTAAGTCGCTTTGGATAAAAGAATCTGCTAAATGATTAAATGAAATGTAAATGTAATCTTGACAATATATTACACCACAGTATTGCCTGCAATTCTTAGAGGGATCTTAAAATTGCTGACAAATTGCATAATATACGCTCATTCAAGACCCTTTTAATAACACAGGATATTATGGTGAAACATTTATTATTTAATACACTGTGTCAGCTTCACTGCAGTCACAACAGTTTTGGACAAACGTCTAAGAACTCCTCTAACTATACATTATATTTAGTAGCTTCCTCGCAGATAAATTGCTTTAATTTCAACTATCTTCTCCAAGTTTTGCAGGGAGTGAAGCTGTGGAGTCAGATAACACAGGATGTGGATGGAAGAGGACTGCCACGTCTTCGCCCCTCCCCGCCGGGGAAACTCCTGCGAGAACTGAGCACACTGCCCAATGGAGTCGCACTGATTTCACCAGAAATAACCCCTCAATAACCCCTGCAAACTTACTGACAGCAGGGGGTCTTTTTATTTCTACAAGGCAGCTGGTGCTGCTTATTTACTCCCAAACTACTTATGCTAATTAACTAACCAACGAGAATGTGACGTGAAATCAACTTTGTAGTGATTATTAGCGTTAATCCGCGAGTTGCCTAATACCTCGGGCTCACTGAAGTGTGTAATGTGGCAGACTATGAGACTAGTAATATACAGAACGTATTGACACATTAAGTCCGTGTATATTATGCTGTAAATATGTGTAACGTTGGAGGGAAGTCAGCAGCATCCCACGCTGGATTGCATTGGAATGCCACAACATTGACGCAAACCTATTGGCTCGGTTATCTTTTCTCGCTATTTTTTACTTTTAATAAGTGTTTTTCACTAATATCATTATCGATTTAACAGCTCAGTCTTATTGTAGTCTTTGCTGCGGGCGAGAGCCGTCACAAATATCAAAGTTTAATTCAGTTCAGCTAGTTTCCAGCTAGCTTAGCAAGCTAACCTAACTTTAGTGGAATAACAGTTAACGTTCTCTAATGGAATGTTCTAGGTGTTTAACGGTCGCAACTGAAAAGAGGAAATACGGTAAAAACAGGCAGTTTTATCAACACGGTGGCATGATAACTTAATGAAAAGACTACACACTGTTGAGCTTTTGCCATCTTATCTGATTCATGAGTCAATATTTACCTAAACGAGAGCATCCTGGTGCAGAATGTGTCGCCGGTCGTTTGGTCCTCCCGAAGTCTCAACTCCAGCCGGATTGGAACTGTTCACCGTAAAAAGATGTGCACTGAGTTTTGTAGTATCCTCCTATCTTTGAAGTTACGATGCGCTGTTGGCCATCTGGTGGTAAGGGCTGGATTCCTAAAAGTCTGAAAGCTACGTGCAGTTTCTCACATGCATAAAGTCTTCTGCTACGAGAGACTTTAGGGGCTGGCGCTTGTGAATTGCTAGGGGAGGTGTCTCTTTGCCCTGACCCGTGGTGGAACAGCCATGGATGAGTATTTAAAGTTTTTCATGGGGAAAAAAGTGTGTGTTCACAAGTTAACGTCACTTTCTGCCACGTGTTGAAATTGTGCACTGGCCAAAGCTCTTAATATCCTTTAATCCCTATTTATTCACTATGTATTTTCATTGAAATAAAGCTTTTAACAGTGTCAATAAAGCCATTCAAAGTGATGTTCTGTGTAGTATTGTAGTGTTAAACTTGGCTAAACACTTATTAACACTTAGTTTTCAACATCTTCACCTGCAGTTTTCTCTTCATCTTTCTCCCACATTCCAGAAAATTCCTTCCTCCCAACCAAAAACTGTGACTGAAGGCAAGGAAATTCCTTCTGCTACTGAGTTCAGCAGGGTGGAGCTAAGTGTGTGTGTGTGTGTGTGTGTGTGTGTGGGGGGGGGGGGGGGGGGGGGCAGTGGAGGGAGAGCAAACTGTAAAGTTAACTGCAATAAATGCAACAAATCTCAACAAGATAAATCTCAATGGTATGCCCTGTGTCAACGCTACACACTGTGTGTATGTCTGTGATAAACCCTGGATATTTGCAAGCCTCCATTCACTGTTTTAATACTTTTCCACATGAATACCTCGAGGAATAGAATTGAAGGAAATAAACCATTCTAATGTTAAATGTCATAAATATACTTTATTGGCATAAACATACTATAAGCTATCATCAAGCAAAATATGATTATATTATCCTTAGTCATACAGAGGTCACAAAATTAAACATCTGTCATTATTCAGGCATAGCACAAGAAACACTGTGCAGTTAAGTTTTATGATGAAGCAAGATTAATGTCAAACTGAGGGCAATATACTCCTATCCAGGTATTTTATTGCGGTACAAAATCAATGGCCGTTTTATACTTTTTTCCCCTCAATGTAAACTGTAGAAATAAAATATTAAACTCTCTCTCTCAATCTGAACTGTAGGGGGAAAAAACGTCCAGCATTATCCTCCTTTCCATTCCCATCCTTGCTCCAGTCACCGGCGGATGTCGTTCAGGGAGGTGAGTTTGCTCCCAAACAGCAGCTCCTCATAGGTCAGCAGCTGATGCAGGAAGTTCACATTGGGTGCCGTGCATGCCCGCCTCTCCTTCAACCATCGCAGGGCATGAAGCAGTGACCAGCGTCGATGCTCCATGAGGAAGGCCAGCGTTAGTGCCGAGCTGCGACTCCTGCCGGTGCTGCAGTGGACAAGAACACGGCCAGCAGGAACAGCCATCAGGGCTGAGTTGATGAACCTTGAAGCCAGTGGCAGCGCCTCCACCAGGTTCTGCTGGCCATCATCAGTGAGACTCAGCGTCAGGTAGCACAGCGTGTTGGGGAAAGCTTCAGGGCTGTTGGCAGTGGCATTGACCACATGTGTGATGTGTAGATTCTTGATAACACGGTAGTCACAGGCCTGAGCAGCAGAGCCCTGATAGAGGGCTTCCTCCAGGATCTCTGAGGGGTAGATGGTCAGAGTGTGACGCTCAGGCTCTAGCAGGACCATGCGTGGTGTGCAAAGGAAAGGGTAGAGGGTGTGAAAGGCTGAGAACCCCCCTAGCAGGATGACAGGGTCCATTCCTAGATGACTGAGCTGGAAGAAACAACGCTGGAGGTCTGGGGAGTCTACCCTGGCCCTCAAACTGCCCACTGAAATCACAGAGAAACAATCACATTCACAAAACACAGACAGCGAGAAGAAATAAATAAAGATAGCCAGGCAGATGTCAACAAGATTATGCATCTCCAGACATGCTTGCGGCTATGTGAAGCTGCGCTTTGGTCACAGTTGTGCTTTGAGCAAAAATGCCAAGGTAAACTTCTGAACATGCTCACAATGACACTGACTGTTGATGTTGCATATTTAGCTAAACATGCTAAAATATGCAAATTAACTCAAAGTACAGTGGCTGTCTGAAGCGAATAAAATTAGTTTTTACAGGTATTTGGTCATGAAAGAAAATCTGACCTGATGATGATGCTAGTTTGAAAAGTTAAAGTAGAAGTGTGTAGGATTTAAGGGGGATCTTTTTTCACAAATTAAATATTATCATAACTAGTCCTTCATATATTACATAGGGAGCTTGTCCCTTTTCACAGAGCCCATGTTTCTACAGCAGCACAATAGAAAAATGTAACACTGGCTATAGAGAGGGCCTTTCACATTTTTGCATCACCTGAGGGCCACTTTAAGGTTTACCACATGTTTGAAAAGGGAGGGGTGAGTGGAGAGTTATTCAGTTAGTTGCAATCTACAACTTCACCACTAGATGCCACTAAGTCCTATACACTGCTCCTTTAAGGGATCACCAAAGTTATTACAATTCTCCAATACAATTCACTAAAATGTCAAGAGTTTGCATGTGCTTTGCTGACCTGGGCTGCATCCCTCCTCCGCATACAGTAGAATTATAGAATACTTCTGCAGTTCTATGCAGCTGACCAGGCAGCCCAGCACAGGGTGGATCACCGTCACAGCAGCCCGCGCTGTCACCAGGTGGCTGTCCTTGTAGCTAACACACACGTTTATTTATAACGTGAACATAAATAGAGAATATGTATCATGAACTGTAAGAATCACTTCACTTCAAAGAATCAAACTGTTCTCATTCCCAACGTGTCACATACATACAGTTGGCCAGGACTTTGGTATCATGTTTAAATGCACTGGATTGCCTTTTGAGTCAAACTATGATGCTGAGGTCGCAATTTTAAACACCTGGTCGACGTTATGAATTCAAAATTTGGGAAAAAGTGTTATTTAAGTATGTTTGTTCTGTAAATCAAGTTGTTCCGTCTATTTAATTTACATTCAGTAGTCAATGTAAATACGTCAATGTTGACTTTTGGTTTCACACCAAGTGGCGCTCTCCTTGGTCAAAGTCCTGATTTTGTTTGACCCCTCCATCCACCCCATCTTCCTCTCTATGCAGAATTTCTCACTCTTTTTCTATGTTACTTCCAGAGAACTTGCTCTGTCTTAAAATGCTGCAGATGGGAGTTTTTTTTAAAAGCTCAGTGCATCTAACACAGATGCAAGAAGGTGCCTTGTGCATCAGAAACAACACAGAGGACCGTGACAAAGCATTAGTATTAAACAACCTTGCAATGAGAATGGTCTGTTTGAATAGATTTCCTAAAGGATGAGATGGAAATTTCATGAAAAGACTAACTACGACGAAGGACTGGTGTATCCGTGCAGCACCCACCTCTCTGCACTGCGACAGTCCAGGATGAGAATATAGAAAGGATCAAACAAGGCAGGCTGGCCCGCTTCTGCGCTCAGCAGGTTGTACACTTGCTGTGGGGTGACATAGCCTCTCTCTACACGAGCTGCTACTGGAAGAGCGGGAACCAGCAACTCCACTGGCTCACACACTGCTACAATACAAAGAGTACAGTGTGTCTGCATGTGTGCAGTCTGTGTGCATACATTTTGTTGTGTGCAAAGACAGAGAGAAGTAAAAAATACTCCCCCTACCTTTGTTCTGAATAGGTATGATGGAGGAATGGTCACTGTCAGTACTATTGACCTCTCTGTCACAGATGCTGTTCACTGTTTGGGATGTGTTGACAGGCTCTCTTGTGGCAGCTCTACAACTGTTATTCACTCTGACAAGAACACAGCAACACACACACACACACAGACAAGTGCAATATCAAGGTAGTATTACAGCAGCATGATAGGAGACTAAATAAAAACAATTTATTATAACTCACCAATGGACAAGATTTAAACAAGTAAGGAAAAAAACAAATCTCAAAGATCTTTACCTGGACAGTACTACGCCCATCTCGCTCAAGTCATTTGACAGATGCATCAGCTGTTCCCAACAGCCCTTCATTAGAAGAACATGCTACACCAAGAAACAAAAAGATCATGTTAAAACATCTCAAAATTGTTCACTAGAAAAAGAAGTATCACGGTAAAAAGATTTAGAAAAGAGAACCCTACTATGCACTATGTGTTGGTGCTGAGATTTTAACTCAGCCCAGCTTCAGCCTAGTCCTAAATTTAGGTGGTAGCTGTGGAAACATAGAAGTGGTTAAGTGCTCTAGAGGGCCACATGGTAGCTGGCTGTGACAGTTGATGGAGGGGAGACCTGGATAGATGTCCTACTTCATCTAAATAACCCCCATTTGTTGCAGTGTACACGGCTGTTGATCAGGAGAAGGTTTCAAGTTTATCTCATAATGTAAGATATGTAATTCTGGGGTTCCCGCATGAATGAATATTGAATTGGCAAATAGTTTATTTGTTTCATTTTAGCCAACAGGATCAGAGCACAAGAAGTAAAACAGCTATGAACATTTTCCAGTTATTTCATTAGTAAGCACATAATTATCGGTTATCACATCAGCTGAAAAAATCGGTATCATGTATCCCTAAAATAGGTCAATATGAACTGTAAAATGTGCCACACTTCAGGCCATATGTGATCAATGTATAAAAATGACTTATTTCATTTCATTAATTTATTCGTAAATCTGTTTGATTTCATTTTGTTGGTTGGATATTTGTTTTTTCTTACAAACCTGTGTCTTAAGTCTTGTGAGAGAAGGTTATATGTGTCTACCAACATTCAAACTGAGTAAGACTGCCCCCTGTTGTGCTCCTGAGCTTATTACCAACAAACTGCTGTACACTTTGTGAAAAGAATATAACACATCTGTGTACACATATGGCTCAAAGTGTAGACACACATATGTACACATTTCAAAATATCCAGTTACACACGTCATACATATCAGATGGCTTATATGTAATATGTACACACAAGATTAGCAGGTGTTTTATTGTTGTGTGTGTGTGTGTGTGTGTGTGTGGTTTTTTTTAACGCTTTCCCAGCTTTAACTGGAACACCAAGCCTTTAAAGTAAGCATCTTTCAGGCTTGTTGCTATAGTATTCTTGATCAATCAGAGGCCCCCACCCTGCTGCAGAGTACACACAGGCCTCTACCATCTCAACCTCATGAGTCTGTTTACTTAAGCTGACCCTCACTCATTCAGCCATGTGACTCCATAATGACCTGTGCAGCTACAGTACAGGGATCCACACAGAGACGGGGTAGGGGACATAAAGCTGAGAGGGACGTGTCAGGAATGTCACAAACAGGTGTCAACTGAAAAAAATGTTGTTTGTGTTTTTTACTCTATTATAAACATAAAGTATATAAATAAACATAATAAAAATATCTATTATAAATTTAAGATGCATAACATGACAACGTAGTAGGTCAAATTCCCCTCATAAGGCTACTATTTCACTATCACACATTATAAGTCATAAAATGTGTCTGCGATGCTAATGGATTCCACACAAAAAATGTGTGCTATAATTCTCGGGGTTTCGAGACCTTTAATAAAGGTAAGCTGATATTACTTATTTAATTATTGGAAGATAAACAGAGCAGGACCAAAGTCCATCTGGACACAGCGAGAAAACAAATGAGGTGAATGCCAGTGAGGCTCATTCAGCAGAATGGTGGGAGAGACACGTTTGTTAAAGAGAAGGGTTAAGTCTTAATGTTATTATAGCCGTATTATGGGTAGTAGTGTGAGAAGCTCAGAAGAAATGGTTGGACAAAATATGGCTTCATGAGGAATTTCAGATGGTGAGTAACATGTACGTTTCTCTTGCGCATTTTTCGTGGCTCTGTCGGGAAAAACGTGCTCGAGGCAGACAAGCAGCGACTAGGCTACTGTGCTACTTTCCCGATGTTATTATTACAATCATTTTTTATAAGCACAACATATAATGGCATGTAAGTTGGGTCTATACAGCCCTTGTAACTTAAATATGTGTTCTTTGCTTGTGGTTTTTGAGTAGGTTTCTCAAAAAGTCATGGATATACTTATAGGGTATCGTATAGGTAACACCAGCTAATTTAAACCTGTTAAATTCCTGTAAATAGCAACAAAGGTCTTCTATATCGTATTGAAGAAAGTAACAGAAGAATGATTTATATTTTTATATAGGCTAGATAGCATTCAAAAAATATTATTATTATTATTATTATTTATTTTATTTTATTTATTACATTTCCTGACTCACAAATTGTATTTCCTGACACAATTAACTTTGTTAAATGTAGCATGGGGAATTTAGTTTACAACTGGACTAAATAATAAAACAAAATATTTTTTTAAATAAAAATACAAACAGAAATTACCTAAAAATTAAAACACATACCGCTAAATTAACAATATTACAATAAGACTCAATAAGACAATCAAGTCCTGAATAGGATTAGACACATTTATGTTAAAATAGTTTTAGACACCTGTAAAGAGCATAAGAGTACAGCAATAACAGATAAGGATGTTATGGAACCAATGGTCGATAATGAAGGTATTCCATTATGATGTCTTGAAGGACAAATTGATTTCAATACTTTTCTTTAATGCTGTCATGTGAATTTCTCACAGACTCCAGCAGCAACCTCTGCACAGAATGACAGCATGTCTTTTGGGTAAAAGGGAAGTTCATCTTGCTTTTATTGCTGTTATTTTGGGAACCAGGCAGATAAGAAACTCAACTGTATGTTGCATATGTATACAGTATATGTGTAGGACATATTGCAGGAAATGTAAACCTGTCGGTCCTTTGTGCGTTTTTTTTTTGTTTTTTTTTATATTCTTTTTATTGCCAAGTTCACATTGGTTAGAATACATGTTACTCACAAAGCAATCATAGTTATATATGCTTTTTTGGTATACAAGAAAAAAAGAATAAAAGTTAAAACAAAAAACAAAACAGAAACAACAACGAACAAACCAACAAAAACAAAACAAACAACAACACGGCAGCATCTTTAAACATAAATAGATTGGATATGACAAAATGAGCAACAGCAACAAGAGAAAGAAAAGTGCCGACATGAACTGGAGATTTATAGGACAACAGCGGCAAATAAAACAAAAATGGAGCTTTGCGTTTGCCTCTGTGCGATTTTTAAGAGGTTATCTCCCGGAGAACCTTTTTCAGGTAACCATAATAAAACATTAAGCAGGATAAAAAACTAGGAGGGTATGAGTTAGAGAACAACCTGGTATTAAATCTTTTTTTCTTCATTTTTGTCATAGCCTCATTTAGTTTCTGGCTGAGTAAAATTGGCTTCTGTTATGTAAACCTAATATGCAATCTTTACCCAACTACACAGCAGTGTTATTGTCTATATGTAATTCATAAAATACATTTCTGTGTGCAGTTTGGGGAGGTGGAGGACGGGATGGTGTGCCTCAGTGGCAAAGAGCCTTTCGTCTAATCATGCACTGAAGCCCCTGGTTCCCACCCTGTGCCTGGTGCTTGTGGTGATATACAGCCTGGCAGACAAGCTCCGAAACTTTGTGGCCGGCATCTTCATCCCTCAGTACCACTACCCCTATGCTGTGGCTCTCTGCTTTGCCCAGGTTTGTGCCTGCTGCCTGGATTCACACTTTAATCTGAATTAATCACTCAAATATTAAGGCATTCTTTGTTTGCAAACCACACATGTATTTATAAATTATTAAAAAGATATACGCTGCACACTGTAGCTCACTGGCTGTTTACTGTGGATCCTGACAGCTGGATATTTGCTCAAGCTGCAATTAAATGTACATTTATAGTCTCTGCCACACAGGTAAAATATATCAAACAACTATGCTGATACTGCAACATATTTATGTAAAAAAAAACAGTATTTGTGTACATTAATGTAAATCTGAATTAAAAAAGGTAATCATACTCCAAATAATAATAATAATAGTAATAGTAATAATAGTAATAGTGATAATAATGTCTAATTTTAAGCCAATTATTTAAAATATAAATACAATTTATTATTTTGGATTGTAGTTAATTATTGTCACCTTTAAAATGTGCTGGCTAATCTAACTTTATCAGGACAGGATATGAGGTAATGTTAGTGACAGAGGAGGTTAAGTGTTGATTAACATTGTGCAGGATAGATGTTTAACCAAATGGTTGACCAGAGGACTGATATGTAAATGTCACCCTGTCCAAAGGCTGAAATGATTTTGTGAATGAAGTGTACCGACTGACCTTGAGTGTTAATATACATTTAAATGAAGTGTAATATAAATATAGGCTTTATGGATTTCTGTGGTAACACTCTGGCAAACAAACATCAGTTGGTTTATATCAACAAAGCCCCACACACCTGTGATTTACAAGTTCTGAAGTAAAGACGCTGGGAGGGGCTGCAAAGACCGAAAGACATATGGTCCATAGGGCAAAGTCGTTTACATTCATGTGATGTGGCATGCTGCTTGTACATCAATAAATCATAGGATAATGATTTGCTACTTTTTATCAGCACATCCTGGGTCTTTCTCCTCCATTTATGTGTTTATTTTTGCTCATGAAAGAAACACATTATGCTTGAGAGCTATAGGACATATGGCCCGTACATTTTTTGCGATTCATTTGGAATATTTAATGACTTACATTTTTTTTAAAATGCATTTGAAATACATGTTGGGCTGTAGTGAATGAGTTTACAGTGACACAGTGAAGATACTGGTATCATGAAACTACAACGAGGAGGCAAAATAATTCTCCAAAGTTAGGGTACATTTTCATGAGGGAAATACAGGCATGGCCATTTTCAAAGGGATCCCTTGGCTTCTGATTTCAAGAAATTCTGACTGAAAATGAGTTCTTTGGTACCCATGAGTCTCTGCTTTCCAGACAAATATCCAGACACAATTAATTAGAGGAACTTGTTTGATTATTACATAGTTATAGTATTAGTTTTCTTCTTTTAATTGATTGACAGCTCTAAAATAAATAGTTAAATTATTTTATCCTTTAAATGTGAATACGTTTTCAGATTACTTTATACTTTTATATCTTATATTTTAACTTGTATTATATATATTTTGTATTTTATTTATTGGTTATTATATAAAATAACCAGAACCCATTTAAAAAAAAAATTAAAATCTTTTCCAGGTTCTGGTCTCTCTCCTTGTCTTAAATCTCCTCCATGTGGTAGATCTGGTGCCTCTGAAGCATTACTCCAGTTCGCTGGGTGAGAGGCTGCTGGTGCCTTCTATCTGTAACAGCGTCCACGCTGTTCTCGCCATGTGGGCGAAGGCGAGCAGCTCGTACGCTGGCCTCTTCCCGCTCTTGCTGCCTCTGCTGCCCATGGTAACAGTGGCCTTGAGTTTCTCGCAGAAGCTGGCATCACCTCCATCAATCCACAGCTCTGTTCTGATTTCCATCCTGGGTGGGACATCTTTTGTCATCACAGGTAAAGAGGTTAGATGTTACTTAGAGGTGATGAATCTTCACCTCAGAACAAACAGACCTCTGATTTACTTTCTCTCTCTCTGCAGCGTCTCAGGGTCTGTCAGGTGTGGAGCCTCTGGAGTACATGTACGCACCTCTGGCTTTAATCCTCCACAGTCTGTCCCTGACTTGGCTTGCTAAAGTGTCCGAGGCTGAGCGCCACCACTCTCCCAACACCCAGGCCTCCATGTTTGACATCTACTACACCCAGCTGGTCAACCAGAGCTGGGTGCTGGGCCTCCTGTGGCTGCTGCACCCACACGGTCCCTGGCAGGTGTTGAGCCACGGCAGCTGGCAAAGCCTGCTCTTTCACGGGTATCTGCTCGCCATTCTCCTGCTGGGGATGGTGCTGAACTTCCTGGTCAGTATGTCAGCTTTGTGTGTCTCACCGCTTGCTGCTTCAATGCTGCACTCTGCACGGCAGGTCGTGCAGCCGTTCCTGCAGCTGCTGTAGTTTCACTCGAATGAAGTGGGAACGGTGATTGACTGTTTTATACTGTAACAGCGCAGCATACATACACTCATTGTAATCAATAACCACACTATCATTTTATTTTATGAAAATACCAAGTTATATCACCTTCTTATCTCCATTGACAGTAACCTGTCCTACTGAGCCACTAAGACAAACTTCAGCAGAAGCAACGCACATTACATTGTAACCATGATAGCAAATGTATAATAAGCAAATGATTTACAGCTGGGGCCAAGTGTATTAACAAAGACCAGTTTCTTTTGTTAACCAGTACTCAGCTGACAGGTCAAAATTCCCTCATTTGGAAATGAGATAAATTACTTTTCAACATTGTTGCATTACTTTTTTACTTTAACGACCCTGTAGTCCACATTCCCTTAATACTTTTTCAATGTTGTCACTTACATTGTTGCAAGGACTTTAAGGATTTTTGTTTGTAAAATATTTGCCACGTTGAGACAAATTCAGAGAACTGAAAATCTGTAATGGACAGGACAGAGTATAAACATGACCAAACCCAGTAAACAAAGATCACCCTGTTCCTGTCAGGGAAAGAACATTAGGTGATTTTTAAAAAGATGATAGATAGACTATGGCCTTAATGGGAGAGCAGAGGTTTCAAACCAGCGAAAATGATCTAAATCTAAAAATCTACAAATCAGCAGCACGAATAAAACAATACTTGGCATTAATGCCATGACTGCTGCCCAAAAAAATCAGCATTATCTTGTAGAATAATTACACATATTACGATTCCCTACAGTGATTGAAATAGGAAAAAATCCCTTTAGGTGAGTAGTCCAGAACAACACATTATTAAAAAAAATCATGAATTTCTGGTTACATTTACTTAAATAAAGCAGTCCTCAATTTTTGACTCATATGCAGCTTAACCATGTAATGTGATATGCTACTTCAGTGAACTTTAGGAACAAATATTACTGGGACCACTGCAGAAAATTGCAAATTAACGTTTAATACCCAGGATTCACATTACAGCCTGTTAAAGTCATTGTCTGATTAACAGTGAAACCGAATTCTTGATAGCAGATGCAGTCTTTAAAACCCTGCTGTATATGTGATATAATTTTATTAACAGTATTTAAGATTAACAGATTTTACCTCCTGTGTTTGTCCTTGAATGATTCTGACAACTTGTTTGGATGAGAAGGGACGACAATGACGTGTTACTCCTGTTGGACACAGACTGTTGAATTGCTTTATAACATTTAGTAAACAGTGTTAAAAATAGTTTAACTCGGACCTTTGACTGACTGAATGAATTTTTAACCAGAGGTTGGTAGAAGTTGCCCTTGAATGAATCTGACTGCTAAGGTCAGTCAGCTGAGAAGGGACCAGAGTTTATGAGTCAGTATCAGAAGCTAAATTGTTTTAATTTAAGAATATGCTTATATTATTATTCAATTAGCTACCTCGCAGTATGTATTACATTTTAATATATATATAAGTAAATATTTGACATGCTTAAATAATAATGTGAGAATAAAATATGTTGGTGCACTGAAGGGACTCTGAATACATTTAATAAACTGAAATGATAATGAAATAAGACTTTATTTCCAAAAATATTTATTCTGTTTCTCAAATGTAACTGCTTTCAAAAAACACCAACGGTACAAAAAGCAGCATGTATTTAAAAAATCCTCTATAAACCTGACAAAAATATGTCATAACAGATTTTTTTTTTTTTTTTTTTTTTTTACAAAATACTAAATCAAGACTTTCAGACACTTGGCTTACCTGATTTAAGAACATGAATAAAGACATACAATATCTAACACTTCAACCTTTGATGTTACACTGCCACAAGCATGTCCCAATCATACATAATTGATGGGGACACGCAATGAAAAAAAAAAGAAACTTTGTTTGT
Source organism: Centropristis striata (assembly GCF_030273125.1). Lineage (NCBI taxonomy): Eukaryota > Metazoa > Chordata > Actinopteri > Perciformes > Serranidae > Centropristis > Centropristis striata. The sequence goes on from NC_081536.1 coordinate 18,250,742, forward strand.
TTATGCCACCGTTTGCACAATAATTCCACTGGAGAAACATATTGTAAAACCTTGTATGTGATTTCATTATGTTAATTTGAAGTGTCAAGTGTTTTTTTAATTAAACTCATCTTAAAAAAGGCATAATGTGGATTTTTTTTGAGTGAGGTCGTATGATGTACCTATCCATAGTGTATTATAGTGTATTACATCTTTAAAGCCACCAGACTCCTTTGACAAAAACAGTAATTTTTCAAAATAAATCTTAACTACAGTGAATCCCTTAAAAATGTTTCTAGTGCACGTGTGACCTTTTAACTCTTAACTTTTTATTTGTGTATATTTAATATTCACTAAAAACAATACAGGGTTAAACACATTCAAAAGGGTTTTTGATAATGGTTTATGATGTAGGAAATGTAGCTGACATGTTATTCATTCATAACAGTTTCAGTAAAACATTGAATTTGAGACAAAACCGTGTTTGTTCATAATAAAGCCTTTCCAGGACATCTTCGACATCCATGAATACTTTGCCACTAGATGTATTTTCGATGTGTATTATTACCTCATCAGTATCTGAGACTTCTTATATTTTTTAAGAGGAGTCAGAGTTCGGTGGCAGGTGAATACCGAGACTCTGCAGCAGGTTAGAAGCCGGTCCTGCCAGCCCGGCTTGGCAGCTGAGGGACTCTAGAAGGTTTGTGACCAAATTGAGGTCGACGTCCAGAGGCTGGATCTCCTCCTCTGTCTCCTCCACCCCTCCATGTCCCAGGAGACCATCCGTGGCAGCGGGATGAGGCGAGCCATTGTCTGACTTTGCCTTGTTGTAATTCTGCAAAAAGGACAAATATAGTAAAACACACGTTGCAAGATTCATTAGGTGCATTATTTCACCTGTTTTAAGAATTGATAATATTTTAAAGCTGAGGCTGAACATGTCGATAAGTAATTAAATAATTTACCGTCACATTGAAGCTTTGTCCGATATTAGTGCTCATCAGCTCCTGATCCATTTGGTCCATGTATTTTCTGAGACCATCCAGAGTTTCTGTCCCATTCATCTCTGCATGATCAGAGCACCCCTCTTCTTTCTCTTCCTCCTCCTCTTCCTCATCTCCTTCTTCTTCCTCGTCGTCGTCATCATCATCATCTAGATCATCTGAATCTAGCTCTTCTGTGCTTCCTATGAAAAAATTAAAAGGCAGACTTATTAAGGAAAAAGAGGAAGATGTGGCAATCTATTTTTACTGTTCCTCATCTTTCAGAAGTTTGACATACCAAGTAGTCTGTCCAGTGCGTTGGCCATGGAGTCAGGGTCCAAACTAAAAGGCTGAGTTGAACTGCTCCTGGAAAATTAAAAAAAACAAAAAAAGCAATGTTAAACCTTAACTGAAAGACTGTTTGTGTGACAATGCACATAACCTATGGACAAAAAATGTGCCTTTGATAATCTGTCTCACCAGGGCAGTTCAGCTCCCTCATGTGACGACATGGCGTTGAGGAAGTTCTTCATCCCCTGACTGACTGCTACCAGGCTGTAACCAGTCTCCTCTACCTCCTTGTCGCCCTTCGCCTCCTCTCTCCTCTCCCCTGCACCCTCGACATGCTGAGTGTGTTTGGTGGAACTGGAGTTTTGGCTGCCAACATCAGCTCTCCCCCCACTCCTCTCCTGCAACATACGCTCCAAATCCTGAGTTGTGATATCCAGCCAGCTGTCACCTGGAGATAGACACGAAGAAAAACTAATTATAGGAATGCTTGAAAGAGAGAAAGACTAGAGAATGGAGGATGCACTCCAAAAGCACAAAAAACTGAAAGGAATTGGCAGGAAGCAGAAAATCCCAGGTGGCAGAAACAATGACAATATCTACTTTCTAGCAATGTCATTCGTCTAAGCCTTACATTACATTAAGTAAGTAAAACAGTTAAAAGTCAAAGTCAACACACAGTATACATTTTGCCTTTTTAAAATGTTAAACCTCTCTTTTGTGCAGGAAATATTAACAAAGTACATGCAAACATTCTCATAAATTATGCTGCAGGAAAGATTTCCAAGTTCCATGTTCAGGCATTTCAGTATTTTATTTCTGATCACTGTTTGCATTTGAGTTAAACCAAATGTAACAGACAAATTCACGTTGCTCTACCTCCTCTACCTTTCACGCCTGCAAAAGTGTTTCATAGTCAAAAGATGAATTTTCACTCACTGTCCTCTTGGGGGAGCTGTGACTCTTGTTTCTTCAGCTCCTCCAAGTTAAACAGACTGCAGCTGTGCAGCAGCTGGAGAACTTCCTCACCCGGTGACAAAGCACTGAGAGAATGTACAACAATATATTCAGACAGAGACACTTGGATGTCACAGGCAGGCATATTCACACAGAATTGGTCACAGAGACGCGCATGCAAAGCCACAGTCCTCACCTTGAGTTTGAGGCGACAGACTGTTTGAAGAAGTTTGCAGCAGATCTTGTCAATTCTTTGTAACGAGCCGAACCTTCCAGTTCTCCCTGCAATTAACAACAATGGAATTAACTGTAGAGAAATGCTCAATACAGTGCATATTTTACCCTTTTGCATCCCTCCGATCCCCTCCCTCTTAAAAGGACAAACATTTCCAAGTCAATACATTGCCATAAGATTCTATGTAAACATTATATCCAAGATGCAGCAAGTTAGGGGTCTGAGTGTCTGAATTTTGCCTACATAGTTTATTATAGACTTATTGTATGAAATAATATAAAAATCACACCTTGCATGAACAAAACCAAAATGACTGTAAAATGTAGAATTAAGAAGCCAAAAATGTCTCTAGTGATAGAAAACAGTAAACAATGTGTGGCTTTATACGTAACCTGAATATTCTTGACCTCAACATTAAAAGAGTGTGACTGACCCTGAAGTAGCCGTTCTTTTTCAGACTATCCATGAAGCTTTTCCACTGAGGGTTACAACTGACGGGGGCATCAGGCTCTGATGATGGCAACCTGCACTTAGAGCACAGGATTTCAAAGCCATGGGCCTGGGAAAAACAAACAGACGAATAGACATATAATTAAACACAACACTAAAAACCCTTCATTACTGACTTTTCATTTAAAAGACAGATCAGAAGAAACAGATGATGGCTCACCAGTTTCATGCCGAGCTCATGCGCTTTGTACTGGGGATGAGAGTGAGGAGGAACAGTGAAGCCACTCCTCTTGTCTGGGGTGAACTGTTGCTGCTGCAGCTGAGCATACAGGCAACGGGTGAATGTCACCTGGAGATACATAAACATACAGTATAGTGCCAAGTTATAGCTTGGATAAAAGTTATTTCACAAAAGCTGAAATTTTCTTATAAAAACCTACTACTACTTCAAATATTGGATTTTCTTTGGGTAGGCTGCTACAATCAATCTTTCATTTGTTTAAATTATGTTTACCGAGGTGAGGACTCTTGTGTGAGGAGGAAAGGTCTTGAAGCTTCGACACGCTTGCAGATCAACTGGATCGCGCAGATAAAACGCAGACACTGCAGGGGCGACCAGGTCTGGTCGTTGTGCTAACACCATGGCGATACCAGAGGGTATGAAGCAGTGGGCACGATGAAGGCCAGCTTTAATCTTTTCTGGGTACCTAAGTAGAGTAGAGATTAATGTACTTTTAATGATGCTGAACTTGCAAGACATTTGAATATTACAAAAACAATTTGTATTATAAGAAGACCTCCTCTCACCCCTCTAATCGCTTCCTCAGGGCTGAACAAATCTTAGGGCTTGCCTTACAGGCCTCTGGGTGGGTGGAGAGTAGGGCTAGAGCTTGTGCCACACTTGGTACCACGTCTTTTGAGATGCCCACTGGACTGGATTTGGAGGGACAGGGCAGAACATGCAACTCTCCCCTGTAGAGGAAGACCTGAAAAAGTAAATGAGTGTAAAAATGAAGGCTCACACTTTATAAAAAATATTATTAAAATACACACAATTACAAGAGAAAGATTTTTAAAAAGCACCACAAGTGGTTCTGCATGTTTTGTTGTATTACCCATAAAAGCCAATACTTTACACTAGTTAGCCATGCATGTCGAAATCAAACCAAAATGTTTTATATGAATTATGTTTAGTTAACGAGGTAAGGTTGATTTGTTTCTAGCATTAAAAGTGTTGGGTTTAGCATGCCAATAAGTGTTTTGAAACTAGTCCCAGATCATAACTGAAATCTACAAAGTGATGATTACCAAATGTTTCGGATCAAATTACTAGGTTTTTACACCTTACTCAGATTAACTGAAACCAATGGCTGATGAAAGGTGGAATGTCATAGAACAAACTGAGTGGCCAGCAGTGAAGTGCAATATGCTTGATTTGTATTCAAAGGACTAAGACATACAAAGCCACTGGTTTGGTCCTCTAAAAAGACCACCAACAATTTAAAGAAAACATAGTATGTGTCATCTCATCTGGTCGACTCACCCTGTTTTCACTTGTGTCTGGATTCATCCACTTGGGAAGATAATCAGCTGCTTCAATCAGAATAAACTCCCCATCATTGTCCTCAACTCTTCACACAGAAACATGAAGAAAAGAAGCAAACGACAAACAACTGAACCTGATTCATGTTCACTGTAGTATACCAATCAAATTATTCCTTTTTTATTTACAAAAAAAAAATGTTGTCTCACCTGGCTGCGAACTCTGGGAAGGCCTCTGTTATTTGCTGCAGAAGGTAAACAATAAACCACTCATCCTCCACATTGTCTCCAAACTGAGTGCTACCTCCAATGTGAGCAAGGACACCATCTGTCAAAAAAAGTCTTTAGTCTAGGTACCAGTATTTAAATAAATTCTTCTCCAAGGTGTCGCCAAAGACTTTACCTTTCTCAGGATGATACTTTAGCTTGAATGACTGATGCTGCCAGATGTATTGAATCAGGAGTGGAGCAACCTTTGCTAAAATCTCTTCTATTAGATGTGTGAGACGCTCTTCAGTTTGCTGTAAAGTCAAACCGTCTGTCTGGATAAGGAAGAGTTTATACTGAACCACGTCCTCCTGAATCTCTCTCCTCTGCAGGGCGTCCATTGTAGTAGCTTTTTAAAGAGGGTCTCTGGATTCAAATAGAAAGTGAGGGTGAAGTATGAGCATTCATTACAGGATAGGTAACAACTAGCCAAAAACAATGTTTTACTGTTAATTATGGGGATAATCTCTCAAAGGTGTCAGTCAGCCTTACCTTGTCTTGTCTTTTAATGTAACCTGTTATGTCGATGTAGTCCGGTGAAATTTTAAAATGAGGAAAAACCTTAAACCTTTCTTATTTCTTCAAACGTTGAAAGCACGCCATCTGTCATTGTTTAGGTCCCACTGTGAATTATCCTCGACTACCACAACTGCGTAACAAATAAAGTTCCTACATTCATATTAATAAAATGTTTCTACTCTACAGGTGAAAAAACAACCAATATTATCCCAGATTTACATAATACATTAAACGTATTGTTAATGAATTTAATAAAACCCAAATAATTAATTACATACTACGCATTTAGAGTTCAGTTGAAACCATACCATAATAATCCACCTACGGCCAACGGAAAGCGGATATATTTCAGGGACGCAATCACGTTTTTGCAATGAATTCTGGGAGTTGTGGTGTAATAGCCAATAATCTTAAGGCTATTTTCTGTTAGTCCGAAATCTATTTCCCGTGAGACCACGGGCACACGGAGCTGCGTATCCATGACAGCCGTATTATTGTTGTTGGTGGTGCTAACATTAGCAAGAGCATCCCCTGAATAGGCGATAGCTAGCTTCACTAATGTTATAATTTAAGATGTAAACCTGGACCACGGAATATGCTAATTTAGTGTAGCAAGGTTAATCTACCAGGTTATGTCTTTTGGGGCATTTCACAATGCCGTTCGTGCCTTGTTGAACGTTAGCTAGCTTGTTTTTAGACGTAGCCTCCTCCAAACATTAGCTGCAACAGTAAGAAACAACGCTAGCATCTGTAGCCAAAGCCACGTCCAGCTTCCCTGCACTAAAAGGGTGTTTGTCTGCGGGCTGGAGGAAATGTCAGTCCTCCCTCTAGACTGCTGCCAGCGAGTCCAGGACGCGGAGGAAAGGATGACAGCCGAGGGCAGGAGCCTATAAAACGGAGACAAGGGAGAATGATTTCACGGTACAACAGAAGACCTGTATCGCACAAACTTGAAATGTGAGTACCGAAAATAAAAAGGCTCAGCACTTATTTTCCCCAGATGTTAGAGGCTGAATGCTTTTATTATTCACTGGAGGAAAGTTAGATGAGTAATTGACTATCAAATGATAGTGTAAAATAATATTTTTATTGATCCAGTTAGTTGCAGTGCATCTGTCACATCAAGGTCTGTCGTCTGGTTTCTACATTCATTTTACAACGAACAAAGATCAATATTTCATTGTTTTCATGATGTCATGCCTTGGAGAATAGTCGGAAGGAAAATGAAGTGTAGAAGGAAAGAAAAAAAACGTCCTCTTGTAATTGCATTTATTTACCTAAAGTGGGCTTTAGGTAAATGCATGCAATTACAAGAGCAAGCACCACAAGTGGTTCTGCATGTTTTGTTGTATTACCCATACAGTTGATTACTTTACACTGAAGTTAGCCATGCATGTCGAAATCAGACCAAAACGTTTTAGATTATTTAAATTAATTAGGTAAGTTGTTTCTTGCATTTAACGTGTTGGTTTTTGAAAGTCTTAGGTTTCAAATGGCTTTTTTACACTAAACTTGGATTAACTGAACCCAATGGCTGCCCTGTTTTCACTTGTAATATTTAATTTAAAGGGCAATGCAAAACTACCTTTTCATAGATACATCAACAAAAATTATAATAAAGATCACCTGTATATAGAAAATGACCTTCATAGATTTTCTATTATTTGGACATATAACTCTGTTTTCACTTGTGTCTGAATTTAACCACTTAGGAAGACAATCAGCTGCTTCAGTCTGACTTTCATGATTGTTTTGTCATGTTATTGTGACAAGGACATTAAACACATCACTGAGGCCTGTCGAAAATGTGATTACAAACTCACTTTTTTCATTAGACTTTTATATAAATGTGCTCAATCTGTCTTTTATGCAGTCGCGGGTTGTCTCGCAGCAGCCTCGACCACCACCCACTCCCAGAGGAAGCAGACGACAACCAAACGCCTCAGCGTTACCTCCATGACCTCCAGGAAGCTGTCTCAGCTCACAACAGGTAACTCCTGGTCGTTTTACAGACAGGCAGTTCCGGCTTGTTTCTAAAAGAGATGAATCTTGAGAATGCCAAAGTGAGGCCAAAAGGACATCACTTGCAACTAGTACACAAACATACTCTAGGTTGTGTGTTTTGTAATGTTATACCGTTCTGAGTGGATGGCTACTTCTTAGGGCTCTTGCTTTGTGAAACAAGACACCCAGAAGCATTGGATTAATTGATATCACATTGCCTCCTTCAGATGTGCAGTTAAAAGAATAAATAATGAGTCAAGCTGTTGGAATATTCAATTACTTTGACATTTGCCCTTTATTTTCCACTTGAAACCTTGCCTTTTGATTGTGTCAGCAACCACCACTAGTAAGATTTATGCAGCCACATAACAGAGAGTCCTGGTGTTTAAATATACTTGTTAAATTCAATGGGTATATGTGAACGGGATTTTTTGCAGTGGGAAGAGGGTTGGAAACATAGATTGTGCCCAAAATGAAACATGGTGGAACATTACTTCTCAAAACTGTGCGTAAACCTCAAAACTTTCTCATCCTGTCTTTGTAGCTCAGAGACATCAGCTGCCTCAGGCCACTCTGACTGTCCCACCGTCATCTCAGTAGACTCCAACCAGTCCTGGTCAGGTATCCATAGCTCCACAGGCACTGGCATTTCCACAGAGAGGAGCTCTGTTTTCTCCTGGGGCTACGATGTAAGTCCACTCCTGAGATCTCAATGTGAAGTGATGATGCCAACCAGCCCTTTCTGCCACTCAACACGTATACTCAAGCATGCATGCACACAACATTGTTTTTCCTCTAGCATTTTTCATCCTCTCTGTTATTCTGTTGCGAAAATAAAAAGACTCCACATGCACTTTCATGCATGTTGTGATGTCAGATTTTGAGTTACTTACTTATATTTGTCACCTTGGGGCAAACCTGTTGAACATCATAGAACAACATAAAAAAAGTCAATGTATCGAATGGTAGATGCCTTGTTTGTCTGCTACTCCTTTGTATATGCAAGGCGGGATTCCACTGGGTATAGGATTTTTATTATGCTGTACTTTCTAGCCTCAGTTGGTCCTACAAAACTTTTCCAGGACTCCATGATTTATTTAGTTTGTTGTCCTCAAGCTACTTCTGAGAAAGAAAATAAACCCCAACTCAGTTACTCAATCTAACTCACTCCAGGATCACTTATTTTTTTCTTTCTCACTGAACAATCCTGCTTGACCACAAATGTATACAGACATCGCGATGGGCCTTAGTGGCTAATTATTATGCAGACTGAAGTTTGCTCTGAGATAAAAAAAAGAAAAAAGAAAAAAAGAAAAGAAAATAATGATGCCTTGCCAATAACTGATGAACAGACTGAAAAGCAGCAGCTTTCAGCCACAGAGCTGGTGTATGGGAATAGAGGATTGACTAGTTTTCCTTCCTGTGTCTCTGTCTCCTTTGTTTTTCTGTCCCATAGGAGTTCGACAAGGCAGCATCACGGCAGGTGCAGCAAATGTTTGAGGAAATCGACAAAGAGCTGTATGAAGGGAGAGGCAGTGGGGGAGGGATACTCCAGGGGCTGCAGGATGAATGTCAGCAATGGGCCACACGTTTTCCACATCTCAGGTATTAGTTTTACACAGTTTCCTACCAACCTTCTGACCTTTTACTTCAGGGCAGCAGTAGTATAGGGTCAAAGATTTATGCTGATTTTGGAGACCTGGATAAAAACACAATTATTTTACTAGCGTGTGTCTGTGTGTTTACGTGTGTGTCATTTAGGATCCTGGGGACACAGCTGATGAGTCCTAGTGATGAGGGCTTCCAGTGGTTTGCCACCCCAGGGAAAGGCAACCCTGCCAGCAGCTCATCAGTAGGCAAAGAAAGCAGTGTGAAGTCCCAGGAGAAAGATAAGGGAGGAACAGAGTAAGTCTTAACTGCACTGACTCACTGTTTGACTGTTGTAAGGTCAAAGTTTTTAGTTATGTTTCCTTGATTACTGACTATTTTTATATTACTTAAAGAAGTCTTCAGAAGTATTATGTCTCTCTATCTTAAGTAGCTGTTGGCCAACTGTCCAGATGATTGGTGTTCGTGCATCAATTATAGAGGAGGCTTGCCTGACTCTGTGGTTTGGTGACCTAGTTGCTCAGACTTCTTAATCACGTTTGTGGGTCATGTTGGCTAGCTGTGATGAATAGTTGCTTGAGCTACTACTTTTAGTTGACTTATAGGAGTTTTGTGTCCATCACTTTTTTTTCCTTCTTCCTTTTTTGTACAGATTTGTTTTATTATTCAAAATAAATGATGCTCAATTAAGTTAGTCACATTAACAATTTCATCCATGCATGAAAAATAAAATGAAGGAAAGATACTTGTAAGAGGATAGATACACGTAAATTAATTTGTAGGAAAAAAGGGGGATCATAAAAATTGTGATATAGTGACATATTAATGATCATAAACCTAACCTATAATAAAAGGAAACATTAAATAAAATAAAACAAGGGTAATTAAATAAATACACACAAAAGCATCTAGAAAATAATAATTTAAATGATTTGTTTCACATAATACAAAATAAATGTAATAATAATGCACATAAATGCATATCAATATGCACATAAAAAGTGAAGTTGGAGTTTTCGGCTCGATTCAAGTTTATTTATCACTGATAGAAAAAATCCAGAATATTTTGGCTTGTGTCATATTAATATTATTTATGTGTGTGCCCTTGTCTTTGGGGGAAAGGTTGAACGTGCAGGGCAGGAGAGCGGCGCTGATTAAGTTCTCTTCAGCAGAGTTGGATGAGGCTCTTGGCACCACCAGTGGCTCCAGCAGTCATGACAAGCAAAGAGTGATTGAAGTGGAGGGTTTGATGGAGGAATATCTGGCTTTCGATAGCAAGGACTTGTGAGTTACGCACTTTGCTTATGCTACAAAGTCATGTCCATATTCAAGAATCAAAATCTGAACCTTGAAATGATTCACTATATCCATCTTCTGCAGGGAGGAGGAGTGGGAGCAGGACTGTTCAGAGTCAGGTCGGAGGCATCACTGTCTGCCCCCTGTATCTCCATACCGGTGTCGACGTCAAGCTGTTCTCGACCTGCTGTTTGATGATATGTGGCGGCAGCTGGTTGGCTGGATGAAAGAGCTAGTTCAACGCCACTGGGAATGCTGCACCTCAAGTAGGGCCATATAAGGCTTTATTACTATATTAACAGATATCCGTTCATATGTTCAGTATTTGGAAGTGATTGTATGTGTGATTGGCAGATGATGAAAAGATTTCTGGGAGCTTGAGCCCCGTGCAGCAAGACTCTCAGAATCCCTTCATGCTGCTCTCCATGTTGCCTACGATGCTGCCCAAACTGGGCCAGAACAGGGTGCCCCCGCTCACAGCTGGGCTGCAGTTCCAGGTCAGTGGTGTGTTGGGCGCAGGGACGCATCTGGGCGAGTATACTGGGAGCCTCATTTCATTTTCAATTCAAAACTTTTTTTTTAAAGAAGTCATCTATTTGGGCTTTCAATAGATGTGTTGAAAGATGAATAATTATAATAATAGTGACCTTTTAATACACCTCCAATTACTGTATTTAGGAGATAATTTACATTTTGCCCTGGAGAGTTCTTCACTTTAATATAATGACAATTATAATATATATATAAATATAATTTGCAACATGAAAAGGAGCATAATTTTTGTCGTACAAGTCATGTTTTACTCAAGTTGACCTTGAATTATATTATCCTTGAGGAGATTATATTACATTTGCACAGCATCCCTAACTGTTAGGTCTTAGTGGGCTTTATAGTCACCTGTCTCGGTTCCTCAGTCCACACTTGATTGTCACCTTTTTCCACTCCTGCTTGTTGCTCTTTCAGCCTTTCAATGCTTCCAGTTCATTAACTTGTATCACTGTTTTCTTTCCTTCCCTCCTTACTCTCTGCCCTTCACCTTGCCAATGTGTTTTGTGTACCCTTATGTTTATTTTGTCTATTATTCCCCTTCTATGTCTTTCTTTTTCTTTCTTTCTTTCTTTCTTTCTTTCTTTCTCTATTTTTTCCCATTATTTCCCTTTATGTTCTTCTGCCTTCCTTTCTTCTAATCCACTATCTTCCTTTGGTCATGCCCTTTTCCCCTTTAAGAACACAAAGTCAAGGGGCTCAAAGCACAAGTCCAGACGGAAATCCAAAAAGCAGAAAAGGTCTTCCACTGTATGTAACTCCCTCACTTAGAGCCAAAATGGTGGCGTGTTGTGTGCACGCCGTCCATGGCGGCTCATTATCTTTATCTCTTGAATAACGTGCTTGTGCCTGTTGATTAACAACACCTTTTATCTTTTTGATTAACTGCAACTTATTTTCAACATGAACTACTTTGATTTTCTTAAGATCTTTGTTTTCATCCACAATGAGAATATTGGAATGCTTTTTTTTTGCTAGTAATTGTTTTTTTTCTTTTGCATTTTAAATTCTGTGAATGTGATTTTTGGTTGGTGGCATAGCAGATATGGGGTCCTCCTGACATCACTGCATGATAAATAACTTCAATATGCTGTATTGTGCATATGTATTTAACTAACCATGTGGTCACTTACCTTCATACAATACATTATTAGTATCTGACCTGTCTTTCCTTCTTTATTATGTCCCTCATCCTCTATCACCTCTCACTTCTGTCTTTTTGCATTGTTTCCCTTTTCTCCCTCTCCTTTACCCTCCCTCTCTGTCTCTTTACTATCATTACTTCATCTCACACCGTTCCCCAGGCTGGAAGGGTCCCAGTAGGAGCAACAGCGACGCAGCACAACCTGAATGACCTTATCGTGATCCACAGCATCCCCCTGCAGCAGAGAAACCTGGGCGTGCTGGATAGAAACCAGTATGCACACATTTTACTTATCGAAACAATGCATTGGTGCAAAACAGAAAATTTAAATCAAAATCCACGACATCCAGCATACATTTGTATATTAGTAACATGGGATTTTAATCTTCGAATGGCAATGAAAACACATTATAAAGGACAGAGCCTCACGCATGCCTGTTTTCTGTCCCTGGTCTTAACACCTTGTTTGGCAGAGTACACAGTTAGTTGGCAGCAAGGGCAATGCAACATTTAGCAATTGTGCCCCGCTCTCTCTTTGCCATACAGGGAGCCAGAAGAGCGCGCGTCTCACAGACCAGGTTCCAGCGTGGTCTCCTCCAACAAACCTCGCCCTCGCCGAAACCTGGAACAGAGCTCTTCCTCGCTGTCCCGTCCAGCACAGTCTGCCCGGCGCAGAAACCCTCCTCCCAGAACCCTCCTGCCACTGGTTCCCAGTCTGAGTCAGTCCAGTGCAGCGGGATCCATGGATGAGGTCATCCGCGGGACACGTCTGTGAGTTTTAGCATCATGGGAACCCTGCCAACCCCACCCAAACTCCTATCGTGCTTTTTACTCTCATTCTCCTCCATTGTCTCTGAAGTTGTGCAGAAGCAGAGCAAGATTACTTTGAAAACAGACTCACTTTCAACTTGTGCCTTATGGCTCTGTGCAGCAGAATAATGGGGTGGGGGTGGTGATAGAAGTTTCATGTGCGAAACCAACTTCACAGATGAACTTGGTATGAACCGCAGGTGAAGAAGTAACAATGTTAATTGTGCCACGTAGTTTTCCTTCATGTGGAAAGTCACTCCTGTAAAATTCAGCAAAGACTGTTTCTTAAAGTGTGTTTTTCTTATGTTTATGTCCCCTAAGATGTCTGACCTTGACTATAATGACTTGTATCTGTGCAAAGTTTGCTACTAGAAAGTTGTTTTTTTCACATTCCTCTACTGAAGGGGTTGATGTCTATGCACTTCCCTAAAATCTGAGATTCAAACATACACTGGGCTAGATTAGGGATGTACAATTAAGAAAGCTAATCAAAGGCCGTAAAAGAAACCTGAAACTTCCAGTGCAGAGCAGGCTGATTTTCTTTTTACTTTTTTTGTTTTTAAAGGAATAGTTTGACATTTTATCTGATTTGCTTTCTTGTAGCAAGACAGATGAGAAGATTGAAGACCCAAGTATAAAAACTTTTACTTTACTGTCATCGCTTCAACTCCAGAGACTCACCTCAACTCCAGTCAGACAATGTGCTTCTCAAAGAAATAATCCAGCACATCACCACCCTAAAAATACAACTTGTTGTTTTTTAACTTTGGTTTTTGCACAGATTAAACAAACATATTACAACACATTAATGAGCTTCAGAGGTGCTGGTGGGTGGCTTTCTTTAATCTTTGGAAAGAGCTAGTCTGTTTCCCCCTATTTCCAGCCTTAATGCTATGCAAACCATCTCTTGCTCCAGCTTCATATCTAACACACGGATATCCCAGAGTGGGATTGATCTTTTAAACTAAATTTCAGCAAGAAAGTGAATGGGAGAGATAGCTTCAGCCGTTTATGGCTCAAAAAACAAACAGTATGTACATTTATCTTATTACATCTGTTCTTTATTAAAATCAGTATCTACACCATCATGAGAAGTTGAATTCTAACTTTCATCCTTACACCTAAGCTGTGAATTTTCACAACTCCCACGGCATTTTCAGTATATGTTAGCGCCATAGATGCAGCGTAGAACCTTCTATCTACACTTGACTTTACTGAAGTTTGTGTCTCCTCCCACAGACCCACAGCAAGCGACCGGCTGACATCTCCGCTGTTGCCTCTGAGCAGGAACACACTCCTTCCCCCCATCAGCGCTGGAGAGCCAGAGTCATCTCACACAGGGCAGCAGTCCAAACCTGCACAGGTAGGGTTCAACACCACTGAAACCCGACTACGCTGACATTGATAGACTTCCTGAATAGATAATAATTTTTAATAATCTACCAGCAACATGAAGGTGTCAAGTATTCAGCCTAAAAACAGTTGTATTGTAACATCTTCTAAACACATGGTTGAGTTTTTTTCAAATGCTGTGGACCACCTGAGATCAACTCTGCAAAAAAACTGTTGCATATTTGTCAATTTTTTCCATCCCACCAGTGTCAGAAAGGCCCGTCCAGCCGCGCACACAGTGCTATAAATGACGAAGCTGGCAGTTCAATACCAAGGGATCGTCACCACCTACTGGACGTCTTCTCTCGCCCCAACACCACTCACACATACAGGGTGAGACGCTCTTTATCCTCACAAACTCATACATTTACACAGCATACTGTCACTAGTCTCAGGTGGCATGCCAGGGATTTTTTGTCTTTTGCAAATAAAGATAATTTCTTTTTTTTAACCCATCACTGGGTCTTAAGCACATGGCTTAAGTAATGAGTGGTAAGTTTATATTCTGTATTTTGTGATCAGTGACAATGTTATTTTTGATGGTTTGAGTGTCAGAGATGGTATGTTTAACCCCTGGTTATAATGTTTTCAGTCGGACACTCCGTATCGTCGTTCCTTCACAGTATTGGACAACATTGGGCAGGGGCGTCCAGGCAGAGCTTCTGTGGCCACAGGTAACTATAACTATAACTATATATAACTATATATATATAATTATTATTTTTTTCTTAAATGCTCCTTGAAAAGAAATGTAGTTTACTACAGTAGCTCCCAACTGTTTTGGTCAGATGGCCTTTTCAGATTAACACAAGGATCACTTCATCAACACCACCCTTCAGGTTCAAGTTGCACTGATGGTTTGAGTTATCAATTTTTAAGTATGATCTACAATTTTTCATTATCTACTTCAGTCATTTATCCACGTCTTTTAATTTAGTATTTAAAACAGTTTAAGTTTTGATCAAAAAACAAGAATGCTCCTCCTGTTAAAGAAGTTGCAATATATGAATTTAACAAGAATTTAGAAGAAAAGTCAAATTCTACAAGCTCAGAAACTGCATTACCTACAGAAATGGGTCATTCACTCGATAGTCTGTTGAATTTTTAAATCTGAAGATAAATAATGAAGAGCCTTCACATATTCTCAAATATATGCTGTTTCAACTTTAATAAGCAAGTTTTTCTTTATAATGCAAGGCTTGAAAACATCCGTCTTACCCAATGAGCGCTGCTTGGTTTTTGAATCTTTTTCAATAACAGTCGTACATTTATTCTATTACTAATACGTTTTTAAAATGTTTATCATCTGGCTGTGAATCATACTGTATGTTAAGACTACCCTACTTTTGTTGCCTGTACTAGTACTGTACATACCCAGTGCCTGTGCAAGTGCATCACTTATTCATTAATTTATTCGTTCATTTCACCAGACTCTCTTGGAATTGGCGTGACTGGCATCAGTCTTGGCATCAGCAGCTCGTCCTTCTTGGACTCATTTTCCCACCATCCCTTGGGTCACTCACCCATCAAAGACGAAGAGGAGCCAGACCCAAAAACCCCTGTCCCAGGTCAGTACGTTAAAGAAGCTAATCAAACTCTCTAAAAACTATGAATAAAAGAGACCGGCCGCAAGTAAGATTTACCTGCTGGTAGGATGATTTTAGTAAATGGTTCACTATCATTAACTTGAGGTTTTTCCCCATCTTTTTCCAAACAGCGCCACTGGTGCCTGTGTCAGTTCCACCTCGGTCTTACACCCGGGGAGGCATCTCATCCAGAGCCAGCAGACCCGGCTTGTAGTTTGCCTCCAGACCTTTCAGCCATTCATTGTTATTCACCAGAACAAAGTGCAGCAATCCGCAGCATCTGTGCCCACTCAGCATTTTTTTGTTTTTACAGAAGTAGCAAGATTTGTTTTTTCATATTATGCTGCTTTGGTGACGTTTTTGTTAAGAGGCCTATTTTTGTATTTCACAAATCAGCTTATGTGGCTGCCAAACACACAGTAACTGCACATTCATGTACAGTATGATCTGTATGTGTGGACATTTGTACTTTGAATGTATGATCTGAATGTGTATATATCTATTTATATGTGAATGTACAGTATATTATCCTCTGTGGTGTGTTGTTGTACTGGTAAATGACTATGCAGGAAATAACACATCCACCCAAACAGGGAGAAAGGAAAAAAAGCACTTTTTTTTTTTTTACCTCTCTGATGCTACATCAGAGAGTTTGGTACTGTATCTTTTATAAGGACACAATTTTCAACCACCCTGTGTTTAAAAAAAAAAAAAAAAAAAAAAAAGTTAACCAATTGCCTCTCATTGCACATAGTAACAAGAGAAGCTTCCTTTTTTATCTCTCCATTGAATCTCAGTTTAAATCATATAAATCAGAAGGGGCAACGTGGTGGCGGATCAATTCTGCAGCTCACATGCTTTTATGACTGCACGATAATGTAGGAACACAAGAAGAAACTTTGTAAATAAGTAATGGATTAATTAATTGTATCTGTTCAAAATACTGTATTTGACATACATTTTTCTTTATACCCTAGTAAAGCCAAGTGGGGATGCTTTGACAGGGAACATCAGAGTTACCACACAAAAGGGTAGCTTTCCATTCATTAGTTATTAAAACATATCAGACAGCCATGCTACAAAAGGTGACAAAGCTTGAAATCAAAGCTTTTCTTCAATGTATTTTCTTTGATTCCATTTTATACAAAATAATAAAAAGCTGTGCACAAATGTATATAAATATGAATTTATTTGTGATTTATGATCAACAAAAGACAAACATAAGAAATAAAAGATCCATTAACATTTTGATGAGCATCACAATGAGCTACAGAGGCCAGATAAAGGACACATTGAAGGGAACAGCATGGCAGCTGCTCATACATGAACTCCAACACTCTTATTAACCTAAAAAGATTTCTTTTAACTAGTGTTGCTATTTATATACACTTCTCTCTATAACCAAAGCCTGTATGCCTTTTACTTTTTTCCTTTTTTTCCCCTCTTGGACGTCTCACTTTTTTTGCAGTATTTTGCTTCCAGGTTTGACAGATAACTGTTGAAATTTTGCTCTCTGGACGTCTGTCTTTGCTGGAAAATAAGAAGGAAAATATGTTATTGAGAGAAAAACAAACAAACAAACTCCTAACAATACATGCGTGTATGCATGTGCTACCTTAAGCATCATCACGAGACTGTCATCCTCATCACCGAGCCCCATCTCTTTCTGCATTTCTTCTGCCTCCTGTCGCTCTCGATCAGCCTGGAGGGTCAAGTGCAATTACATTACTTGGACTGACATATTAAGTAGAAAGTCTTTTGGCCATCCAAAAATCTTGTGAGTAAAAATATATAAAGTAAATAAGGCAAATAAGGTGCTGAGAAGGTTTAGTGGCTTTAACACCAACATATTTCTCACCCTCTTCCTACGAGCGCGCTTCTTCTTGTCACTCTCCTGAGTAAACGCTGGAAACGATTCAACGTCTCCGCTGTCGATGGCAGCCTGGATGATGCTGCAGAGCCTGGGCTCATCTTCCTGGGAGGAGCACATCGCCGACATTGTGATGGCGTCCATATTTCCCTGGTGCTGCACATACAGCTGGATCAAATCATTCCGTTCCTCATCAGAGCCCTTATATTTTTTCTCAAATTCGAGGATGTCTTGCACTGTAATCTAGATGGATGGAGAGAAAAAACATGTACGGTCAAGGCAATGTGTGTAATTTTATTATTTTTTTATTCGTGACAAATAATCCATGACTTCAATAACATTTCTGGAATAGAAGTGACTCACTCGAGGTGTCATATCATCACATGTACAACACAAAGACAAAGCAATGTGCATGACTCACTATTGAGTCATGGTCAAATTAATACAATTAAACAAAGCACCTGCTGTGCTCCATTACCTTTGGAAAAAGCTGTCTCCAGGTTTCTTCCCAGCAGCGGTCTTGACTCAGAATGTCAGACTCTTCATCCACCACCCCCTGCTCGTCATACACCGCTCTCTGCTCCTTATCGCTCAGCACTGCATACAGCTTTCCCAACACCTGAAAGGGGAAAAAAATCAGGTGAGACTCAGGTGCAAATTTTAGGGCATTACCATATTATTACACAATTCATGCAAGGAAGTTATATAAAATAAGATGTGGACCTGCATTTAACTATGGATACTATCAGCTTTTAAAACTATATTAGGTTAAGGTGATATGACGATACAGTTGTCAAAAGCCAAATTTTGCCACATCATTAATAATAAAGATGTTCCTTTAATATCTATGAATGGATTAGCACATTATGGACAATGCTGCAATTGATTAGCTGGCAATATTGGATTAACAGGACTGTCACTGTATGAAGCATCATTATCTGTGAGGAAGTTAATTCACTGGTCTAGGGCTGAAACTAATGATCATTTTCAATACTGATTACTATCTCGATAAATCGCTTTTCAATAAAATGACAGAAAATAGTGGAACATGCCCTGAGCTCAAGGTAATATCTAATGATGGTATGTTTTGTCCAACAGACAGTCCAACAATCACAAACTAATCAGATTATTATCATGTATGACAAAAAAAAGCATAAACTCAGCAAACAACCAGAAAATGTTATGTTTATTACTTAAGGGGCGTCTGTGGCTCAGTTGGTAGAGCTTTTGTCCAGTAACCGGAAGGTTGGTGGTTCGATCACCGACCATGGCATCTACATGTCGAAGTATCCTTGAGCAAGATACTGAACCCCAAATTGAATGAATGAATGAATGAATGAATGAATGAATGAATTCCCAATGAATGGTGGCAGGTCGCACGTGTGTGAATGGGTGAATGTGCGTAGTGTGTAGTGTAAAGCGCTTTGGATAAAAGCGATATATAAGTGCACCCCATTTACCATTTAATGATTATCAAAATAGTTGCAGATTAATTTTATGTCGATCTCCTGATCGATTAGTCGACTACTAGCTGTAGCTCCACACTGGACAGTCAAAATAGATGCTGTCATTTGTATCTGGTTATCTGATCTTTATACATTTTTGAGAAATTCTATTAAACAGTACATATTCAGTACACTATGTCAATACTGTGACATGAACATACATACAAAATGACCTAAAATGTTATCCATATGGCCCTCTTCTAATCTTTATTATCATGCTGCTGATATTTGGTTAATATCACATCTAAGATTTTTGGTTACTGGATAATCAGCCTCAAAAGAAAAGAAGCATGTCTTTCAAAACTTGCCTGACACCTGTTCTGCACCTAATGTTAGCTACAGTCACTCAAAACGCACATAAACTAGCATGAACTTTGGCCAATAGAGCAAGGGGGGAACTGGCCAAACGCATCATTAGTTCCTTACATATATGTATCATAATAGTCTATCACTGCATTATATAAACTAAGTAAGCATTTGCACAGGGGAAGTAGGAGAAAACTGACTGCTCTACTTAAATCAGCTGTGCTAGCTAGCTAGCTAGTAAAGCTAGCTTGTGTTCATTATGTTTATGCCGTCTGACAGCTAACATCGAGGAGAGTTTACCTGAAATTTCTCTGTGGCTAACGGGTCCTCAGGAGCCCGGTCTGGGTGGACTTTCAGCGACACTTTGTAGTAGCTCCTGCGGATTTCTGCCTCGGCTGCTTCCTTGTTGATGCCCAGCACCTCGTACAGGTTTGAGGTCTTAAAGAGCTCCTGGCAGCGCTCGAGCAAACCCATCGTGACAGCTTTGACCGAGTACGTTAATCCGGTAACGTATTTCCTCTCAAGCAAATTACCGATTTTTTACAGTCACGTTTTGTTGTTAAGTAAGCAGGAGTCCTATTTTGTGTATCCTTTGTTAGCAGTATCAATTTGGCGCGCTAGACTGTCACATTCACTCGAACGTACAGCGACGTGCTTACGTTACAAACATAAACGTCAAAACGCAATGACATCACGACGTCAGTAAGCAACGAGGTAACAAATCTTATGCTTCTGATGGGTAAGTTTCACATCCACAAGACGAAGTTTGACAAATTCTTCCCTAACTTTAGTGTTTTCACAATATAATTGAAATTTTATATCGAAACTTTAGAGTTGACGTCAAATAAGAAATGTGAACGCACTCTCATACACTTTAAAAACTTATTTTCAGAAACCCCAGTATTTCAGTAACACCTAACCCTATGTGCCTTATTATGTTATTTAATTTTTCATATATATATTTAATTCTTCAGATACTGTAACTGACATTTTTCTTTGTATGTCTTGTTTATATACTGAATGCCTGTATTTCCTTCATTGTTAATAAAGATCTGAAAAACAAAAAACAAATCGACTTACCTGTGAAAACTTCTCCCTGAAAATAGTTAGCTAACATTAGTCGAATAAGCCGCTAATATCTTTGTGTAGATAAATATTACACTTTTAATTTATCAACTGTCTTCCGTTGAGAGATTTTTTCAACGACCGACTAACTGCGGCCGCAGAAAAACTATAGAGTTACTGAGAAAAAACTATCCACGAGTACGAGGATATCGTTTGGAAACACGAAATAAAATCTGAATAAGTTTCATAACACAAACAGGGAAATTTAATTTCTATATCATCCTTTGTATATATTTATTTATATTTCTATATTGTATACTTATATATATATATATATGTATATATATATATATATATATATATATATATATATATATATATATATTGGTACTAATTTGCTCACAAATATTCACTTGATTCTTTCTATCACAGTTTATTTTTGTTGTTGTCTGTCCCTCTAGAGCTCCCACAGCAAGAGGAGGTTCTGGCTGACCACCACCACCAGCAGCACTGTATGCAGGAGAGGAAAAGTTTGGACCAAGAGCCTCCACAGATGTATTAGGTACAGGAGAAACTCTGCACCAGTCAGGAGGGAGAGCAACTTTTTAAGAGACAGGAGACCTTTATGGTGACTCCTGCTGATGAGGAAAGCAACCACAGTGAACCAGAACCAAAAAATGCCCACCAGCTCCTCGATCACAACTCATGTGTAGCAAACATCATAAAGGAGGTGAGTGAGATTAGGAGATTCAGCATCAATTAGAAATGCAACATTGAATAGTTACATGGGAATCCACACAGGTGAGAAATCATATACTTGCAAATTTTGGTGGAAAATCTAACTCAAATCTAACAGTAACTTGATACTTAATTCATTTTGGCATTATCCTTAACCGCTTATCCAAAGTCAGGTTAATTTGCAGGACTAGGAACTTGATAATCCACGACACTCAGGTGAGACGCCATACAATTTCAAAATGTGGTATTTATTTAAAATCTAGCTAATCTAATTATAATCTAAAATAATCTAAGAACATGAAGAGGAAAAGATGGATCACTGCACCACATAGGTTCCAGTTGTAGTCACAACTACACAGGTGAGAAGCCATATACTTGGAAAACATGAAAGAGGGTCGAGTTGTTGGTTCACTTGAAATAAGCCCATTAATTCATAAATCCAATATATTTACAGGATTTTCCCACCCAGGGTCTCAAATATGGCATTATCCTTCTTTTGTATGTTTTATATCATATTTAACTAAATATCTTTGGGTTTTGACTGCCAAAACGAGACATTTAAAGTCATCACCTTAGACTTTGAGAAACAGGGATGGACATTGTTTACAATATTATACAATTTTATAGACTGAATTATGAATTGATTAATTAGGTAAAAAAAATCAGCACATTAATAGCTAATGAAAAAAACAACCTTTCGTTTAAGCTATTTTTTTTAAAGACTGAAGAAACAATACATTATCTCTGCACATATTTGTTATTTTACTTAGTTACCTATCTTCTTTAGATAATGTTTATTTGTATATCAATTATTTAACTATTTCAAAAGTATCAAAATGAAACTACTAAAATTGTGTAATTATGTACTGAGGTCATATTTGATCTGACTCCTCAGGGTTGCTATTTGGTAAATATACAGTGTAGTATAGAAATTATTTGATGGCCAGTAAGGACAGAAATGTCTTTAAGAGAGATAATAACCTGACAAGGCAGGACTAATTCAAGCCACAGTAATTCTATCGGAAACATTATTTAAGATTCCTTTGAGTCTTTTCAAAGCAGCTCCATCTGGCTACTAAAATAAACACATTTACACACACAAACACATTCTCCCTGGAATTAAATTTCAAATTACTATAGGACTGAGCTGCACGATTAAACATCTATTACAGTAAAAGTGGAAGCTATCTGAAAACAATTTGGTAGTAAGAAATCTAATTTGACAGTCCAGTATACATACACGCATCACTCAGTCAAGAATTTACAGATACCCTAGTATTTATTGGTGCGTTTGAAGCAGCACAAGAATACATCAAAGACAATGAGGCAAGTCACTAAGTATTTTTCACTGCTTCATGCGAAAGCAGTACACAAAGATACACACTGACTTTGAACTAAGCATCTGTAGATTGCACCCATCTGTGTTTATAAGCCTGTACAATATGCAGCACTGAAGATATACACTGCAAACCCCCTGTCTCAGATGTTATCCAATTATTGCCCCATCTGTTTCTGTTGCATATTTGGCACAGTCTCTGTTGTTGTTTTTGTGTTGACGTTCTGTCATCACAAACCTATGTCCTTTGTACTCTGACACAAAATAAGCACTTGGACAACTGGCACATCATTATCATGATCAACAATGAAAAACAAAATGACAAAAGCACAAGAGTTGTATTGTAAATGTTATGAACGTTTGCTGGTGTGCAGATCCTTCTCATATGCTTTCCATCCACTTGTTCCAAGTGGAGTTTGAATAAAACCATCACTCCTCCAGGGGGAATATGTCCTTGTTATGGTAACAGTCTCTCCACAACAGTCAAATGGCTTCGCTCTCATGGTCAGTCTCTACAGCATGTCCATGGCCGATGCATTTTCACCCCATCTGGGACAGTCCAAAAACCTCCTGTAGGGGGCGGCAGCTCAGCACTCCTTCCTGGTCTTCACCATCTTGCTGGCGTACTTGATAGGGATCCCCCAGCGTCTCATTAGATAGACATCAAACACATAGGCCATCCCTGGCTCCAGGCCCCCGATCACAGCTGTAGTGACGGCCCGCCGAGGATTCAGCTCCTGGAAATACTTGCAGAGAACCCTCTCGGTATCAGAGCGGGACTCTGGTCCCAGACAGGGCGCAGTTAGAGCTGACGCCCCCCCTGCCTCTGCTTCGCGGTCTCCCAGCTTTCTACGGTACACACAGTACAAGCTTCTTTCCTCTGTGCCCATCCACGCCAGAGTGACACTGTTGCAACCACGCAACCGGTTGAAGGATTTTATCTGCAAGGTGGAGGGCAGAGATGGGACACCTCTGCGGTGGTAGGCTGAGGAGGTCTGCATTTTAACAGAAGCCATCAGGCCTGCTGGTAGAGCTGGGTCTGCAGCAGCAGAGATCTGGCCAGTGATACTTCCTTCTCTTTCCAAGTGGATGAGATATGACTGACTTCCCTGGAGCCAAATGTGCACTAAATCTCCCCCCACACCCTGCGAGGTCAAAACCTGACCTTTACTGGACACGGTCACCTTGATCTTTTCACCTCCACCGCAGCTCTGCAAAGTGAGGAGGCCACTCTGTTGCCAGCCCCGAGGACGGAAGCTGAAGAACTGCTCTGAGTTGGAGCCTCTGTCGCGGAAGGTCACCCACCTCAGCTCCCCTTCTCTTAGCGTTATGATCGCTGGCCGTGCCTCCTCGTGCGTTCGAGCAAATGTCCCCTTGTACGGCATGCTGGTCCCGTTCAGCCTGTCAATCACGAAAACGTCAAAGTAATACTGGGTGTCAGGCAGGAGCTCAGAGACGGTGCAAACACTCTCTGTCCCCTGACACGCACACTGGAGGTCAGCATACTCATCAGCAAGGGAGGAAGGTGGAGTCTGAGCTTCAGGATAAGAGTCCCACTGCTGCCACCACCACTCCTTTAAAATTGGCCACACTGTCACTCTCCTCCCCCTCTCCTTCTTTTCCTCTTTCTGGTCTTGCTTTTTCCTTATGCTCTCTCGTGCAGCACAAAGACTCGGGTAGTTTTGCTGAGAGTTGACAAGGACACAGTAATCATAACTTTTCTGCGTCTGTGGGAGGCTGGTGATGGAGGCACTCGGCGCCCAGCTGAGGGTGACACTGGTCATGCCTACACCTAATGTGTGAGCTCGAGGGTCAGCCGGGAGCAAAGGGAATGCGCCTGAGGGGCCCAGGCCTTCATGGAAGTACACTGTAGCTCTGCTGTTCTGCTGTTTGGAGCGCAGCCTCAGGATGTAGATGGAAACATGGGGATGGGAAGGACCCCTGTAGGTGTCAACTGTACTGCCTGTGAAGCTGTACATTTTCTCCTCAGAGCCAGGACCTCGCCACCACACCTCAGGCATACTCTTTTTGGTGCTCCCTGTGAGAAAAGAAATATAAAATGAAAATATAATCATAAACATTTGATCATTTCAATGTGTTTTGCTTATTGTTCTTTCACTTGGATGTTTGACCTTCACTGTGCAGAGTATTGCGTGAGTAGAGCACACTAGAAGGCTGTTTTCACATAAAGGGGGAAAGTTTCTCTGTGCTCTTCTGTAAGACATTGACATTAAAAAGCAAAAGTATGAAGTTAGCACAAGCGTGATGTAGAGACTTGCAGCTTCCAGAGCACAGACACTGATTTTTCAGTGAAATTGGAGATATATTGCAAACAGTGTTGGAAGGGTTTCTTTTAATGTATATTATACAGTTTACTGAATAATTTTTTTTTGTAACATATTGAATTAGATTACTCAAATAAATGTATTTAAAATACTTTTGCTACACCCTTTTACCAAGTTTCATGAAAATCAGGCTTGTAGTGCTTACGTAATTCTGCTGACAAACAGACAAACAAAGCAACAAGTAATCTGTTTTTAAAGACAGTAATTGTATTCAGAATACCACCAAT
Source organism: Centropristis striata (assembly GCF_030273125.1). NCBI lineage: Eukaryota > Metazoa > Chordata > Actinopteri > Perciformes > Serranidae > Centropristis > Centropristis striata. The sequence continues at coordinate 18,275,740 of NC_081536.1, forward strand.
ATAAATTGGTAAATGTTATAATAAATAATACTTAAATAATGTTCCATTATTCCCAACCCTGTGCATCCAGTATTCAAACTTTTGAAACACAAGTATTTGCAACAACAGTTTATAACTAGAAAATTTCCTCTGGGGGAAATTTTGAAAGGGCCACGGGGGCTACTGCCGGTGTGTGTACACTATGATGAGATTCTTCAAAGATTTCAAACAATTAATACTAGTAATGTTATGATACTATTCCTCTTCAAGTATTTATTTATACAGCAACCTATGCCCTTTAACCTCAAAATGTGTGTGTGTGTGTGTGTGAAACATTTGTATCTGGAGGAGTGTGCGCGCTTATGCGCGCGCGCGTGTGTGTGTGCGTGCGTGCGTGTGTGCGTGCGTGCGTGTATCTTTAACTGTTATTACATTAAATGACCAGTGTGTGTGTGTGCGTGCGTGTATCTTTAACTGATATTACATTAAATGACCAGTGTGTGTGTGCGTGCGTGTATCTTTAACTGTTATTACATTAAATGACCAGTGTGTGTGTGCGTGCGTGTATCTTTAACTGTTATTACATTAAATGACCAGTGTGTGTGTGTGTGCGTGTATCTTTAACTGATATTACATTAAATGACCATTGTGTGTGTGTGCGTGCGTGTATCTTTAATACATTAAATGACCAGTTTGTGTGTGCGTGCGTGTATCTTTAACTGTTATTACATTAAATGACCAGTGTGTGTGTGTGTGTGCGTGCGTGTATCTGTAACTGTAATCACATCAAAGCATCAAAGCCTTGGGGTCGACCAATCAGAGCAGAGCAATCAACGGAATTAACAGCTGTGGAATCTTCTGGCAGAGTGACAGCAGCCAGAGGTGGGCAGAGTGAAATTTCTGGCCTTGAACAGAAAGCATTTTTGGCAAAACCATAATACCTATCATTGATCCGACTTCACTTTGAGCGTCCTGAGTTCTTCCTGAACCTCTACATATGTTTTTTTTTTTAAGAAAAATGAAAAAACAGCTTTGTTAGAGCGATCTAAAAAAACAGTTAAATGCGTTTTTAATATGGGACCCAATGAGGCTGTTGGTGGTTTTGGTGGCGCATCTTTGCGTCGTACGCCCAAACTATAACTCTGACAGCTTTACCAGAGGATTGTGAGTGAGAAGACAAATTTTCCTACATTTCTATGTATAAATTATTTCTGTAGAGTGGAATTTGCGGCCTGGAGCGTAGTTTTCAAATTTATTTTTTGACAGTTTTACCTCTCCCTCTACACTCTGAGCGATGACATCACACACTCTGACACGAACATTCCGTGCAATACACACCCATTATAATCTCAGAATTTCTCCAAAAATGATCATGGTCATTGAACAGGGATTGATAAAAAACTATATGACCTATCGAAATGCAAATTAATACACCAATACATAAGACTTGTGTCTACTGTTTAAAGTTTAAATGGAGTCTCTAGTAGACGTCTGAAAATCTTCAATTAATGTTATTTTTTGCTAATTTTCTTTCGGCCGTCCCATTCATTTCAATGCAAAATTTTGGGCAGTTTTTCGCGACTTACGTCGCGAAAAATTCGTATTCCATAGAGAAAAGTAATAGCACACCGATCCCGATCAAACCACACGTTTTGAAATATAATTTGTATAATTTTTTGACTAGTAGCGGGACGAAATTGCGTCCGCAAGAGGAATAAGAAGAAATCCACAGTATAACAGTAGTGCTCGGTGCGATTGCCCCGAGGCCCTAATTAAGTTGAAGAAAGTAGCGCGATTCAGTGAACACCAACTGTAATTGGACAGACATAACCGGAAGACCATAATAACAGAAATTCTCTTTCTACTCTGTTTTCTGGTTTGTGAACACAGTTATACATGAGGAGCACACAGTATTTCACTTTGAAAAGGATTCTGGGGGTTTGCCGCTAATTTGCACCGCAAATTGTTTAAAACAAGAACAAAAGATTGCACACGAGCTGGCTGATATAAAGAAACTAATCACCTCATAAATAAACAAATACATAAACACAATGTCAATTGCCACTTTAAAAATGGTTGCTAGTGTTTTCATTCATACCTCAAGTGTTGTCATTTTGAAGTACACGCTCTTCACTTGAGTGATGCAACCAGCAAGTAAACCCGAAAAAAAAAACCTGTAACCCCTCATCTTCACTGTCTCGCTATTCGAGATGTCGCTCCTCAAATGAGACCAAATGTTACAGAATCAAAGTGAATAATTCAGGCTGGCGATGGGGACCCACAAGCTCAGTGTCTGAATGATTCATGTGTCATTTTATAACTTCATAATGTTATTTTACCATGTAGAGAAGCTGGTTTAGTTAACTTGTAAAAGTGCTCATGGAACTTTCGATGGCATATTTTCCGGAAATACACAACTTTTTAGATTATACATTTAATTACTTTGATTTAAACTGAGCACTTCTTGTCCTGGCTTTAGCTTGAAGCCATTTTGTTATTCTGTTGTTCCATTGCATGTTTTAATCTACTGAGTTATTTGATTTGTTTGGTTTACTAAGCACAAAATATTGCAGACTAAGAGCTCAATTTTATTTGATTGTTTAGTCAATTTTTGAATCAGAAGTTGGCAGTGCTTTTCCGTTGATGTGTGTGTTTTATGAGACTTTGAAAGCCTCATTTAAAATTAATGGCAATGTGACAACCAGATACGATTACACTCACTGTCTCTGTCCTTGTCAGAGATTGTAGGTGGCATTTATGAAAAATATATAGCATTTCCTGTGCTTTTTTTTAAAGTACAATGTGCTTATTTGCTCAGGGTGAAGAGGTTGTAAGTATTCACCCTGAGCATTTGTCACTTTTGTGAAAGAAAAAATTTGGAGACAGTCGCTCTTCAAAAAAAAAAGGCCTCAGTTGTGATATGTCTTGTGGAAGGGAATCAGGCTACGTTTACATGATGACGGTCTGAACAGAAGACGCAAAAATGGCGTTGCGTCTTCACTTTTTAATCCGCGCATACGGTGACGCAAAAGTGTGTGGAATTGGATTGTATGCATGCCAGGCGGCATCACTTAAAGCGATAAGAGCATCTTTGGGCATGTGTAAGTTTTCACACCACGTATTTTCATCAGCTACTCCTTCCACAAAGTTATCCACCATCCACTAGATCTCCCAGGTCCAAAGCCGTCTGGCTCGCCTCCGACCAATCGGTGCATCCAAAATGTGATAGAGGTAATTACAGATCCTTCTCTGTTCACTAATACTATCTGTACATATCCTGTACATTTGGTGGAAAGACTCCTGTAAGTTTATTAGAGCTGCCAGAGCAGCTTGAAGGTCCGACGCATGGAAATAATCCCACATGTTTGTTTATTTTCCTGTACTGGGGCATGTATGTGACGTAAATGTGTACGTGACGTGAGCAGATCTGAGCAGAGTTTTGCGTCTTGGCAGTGTAGACGGACACGCTACGGCGGAGCGTATTCAACTTTTCCACTTTGGAAGGTGGTTTCAGATTTTTGCGTTTTTAAGCCCAAAAAACGGCGTCACCGTCTAAACGAAAGGCAGTTCCGATAAAATATTTTGTCGTTTTTACCCGCAAGCATCCTTGTGTAAACGGGGCCTCAGTTTATTAGTCTTTAAACGTGATATAATGTCAGTGGTAAACTAAAGCTATGACCTCCAGGCTTCGAACACCAAAGGGCAAACAAGCAATGTAAAACTGATATAGATTATATTACTTCTAATAGGTCTATCATTTTTACTACTGCAGTGGTCCCAATGTCGAAGTAATTTAAACCTGTATTCTATGTAATGACCAGCAGGGGGCGACTCCAGTGTTTGTAAAATTAAGTTTGTTGAAAATAATTTCTCACCTTAGAAAACATTTTCCTAATGAGATTATCGTCTCAGTCGCTAGTTTCAAGTCTTCTTCAATCCAGCACGATGTTCATTCTGTACATTATGGTCCCATTTAGAGTAAAATAGACGACAAAGCAGGGTATGTTTTAGGGAAGAGCTACCTTGTGACTGGCATGTTACTACCACGGCACACTGTTTGTTTTTACCTTAAAATTAAAACTTTGACCTGTTCAGTGTGTTATCAATTCATCATAGTACATTTTATAAATATAGAAATGTTCGGTTGGACCATAGACTGTATAAAATGGGTTGGACACAAACACACTTGACTTAATGGGTTGGCTGTTCATTTTGATTGGTAACCAAGTTAGTTAGCTATCTAGCTTTATCTACTACCTCCAGTTTGTGCCAGACAAAAAAAACAGGATGGTGAGGACTGAAATGCCAAACTCAATGCTTCAAAGCCGGAGTTCACAAATCAGTGGGTAATATTACTGTGACTACATTATTTTCTACACAGTGTGAGTTGTAGACCTACCTGTAGCCTACAACTTCTTGTAAAAACATCTTCTTCCAAAAAGTAAAGTGGCTTGTACAAAAACAAAATTAAGTAAGATTAGAGTCATTGCCCTCTACCAAATCCCCTATCTGTTATGTAGTGATGATAATATCTAATTGATCGTCTTAGCGTGAAGGAGAGATGATCTTCAGGGTAAAGTGAGTGCCTGAAGGTGCAGGTTGTGGTCCTACTGTTCACTCACACTGCAGGCTCTTGAGGGGTTTGTCCTTCAGGGTGCGGGCTGCCAAGCTCCACTCGATAGGGAGGTCACAGGGGCTGACAGTCACCGACATTGCCGGGGCCTTCTTCTTCAGTGTGAAGTATAGCCTGTGGAGAAAACACCACAGATAACCGTGGAAAGAAGTTGTTTGATTCATCACAGGGAATGTCAAAAAGATAACGTCCTGTTTCGATTCAGCTGTGAGGTGATGGATGAGAAGACAAGATATCTTGCGGTGCATACTGTGCAACATTCTTTCATTATGTTGGATGATTTGCAGATACAGTGGCCGGGTGATAATTTTGCTTTCGGAAAGCATGAAGATTTCAACATGCAAGTTGCCCTCTTTCCATTTGCCTACATGCTGATCAGTCATTTGATATCAGATCAAGAGAGGTGACCTGGGAATCAGATGATAAGGCTGCATTGACAATTCCAGATGGATATCTGCCTGTTTGCTGTAACTATCTGGGATCGTGCTTAGCATTGAAACTCTTAAGTCCCCTATTATGATCAAGCGTTTAAGGACAGTGTTATTGCATGTTGGATTACAGATTTGCATTTTAGGTGACAGTGAAAGGACATTTTACATTCCTGCTGCGGTCTTATTTTAATTCAGACAATCCCTGTTTTAAACTAATGAGTCAATGTTGAACTGTTCACCTCCACAAGGGTGTCTGAATACAAGAAGTCTGTCTCATTTAAACACAAACAGTTATGTAACATGTCATTACTTCACAGCTTGTTACCCTTCATGAAAATTAAGCAACTGTGGTTATTTGTTTATAAATATTTGTTCTCCGTCCTGACAAACATCATTATTCATGATTCTGTGCAGATGGTGGTTGTTTCCAAACAGATGTGCGACACTTTCATTCTCAAGGGCGCTTTGCCGCTTATTTAATAGAGTGATTAATTTCCGAATCTGTGTTTTCCCTCCATTATTTGCCGTGCGGTTCTGCATGACTGCACTGGTGGACAGACTGCAGCACACAGGGAGATGCATTTCGCAATTTTCAGCTCCCAGTTTCAGAAAGCGAGCACTGGCACTGGTGTGCAGGGTTCAGGCCAAATGGGCTCCACTTCCTCTCGCTCTCGCTACAGTGGTGCTGGAATCAGCCACTGTCTCCAAAAAGGTGGTTGGTGGATGGCTGGTGACTTGGTATTGAAGTGGAAACAAGGGCAAATCTGATGAGCAGGCCTCAAGATTTATTCATGCTTCTTCAATGAACTGCAAATGAGGACAAATCTGTTCTTTTCTTTTAACTCTTTTACTGCTAAATCGACAGTTCATCCCAAAATCAAAGTTGATTATTTTGCTTCTAACCTTGAGATATCAACCGTAGAGATGTCTGCTTTTTCTTGAATATATTAGGACTATATGGCTTATAATAACACACTCTGTGGATTATTTCACAGCAGTTTGTGTATGAAAACTAGAGAGAAAATAGTTCCTAGGCTCATCATTTCTGGAAAGAGACATTATTGTTGAGTTTTTCATATACATTTTAGTTTAAACTGTCACTTTAGGGAGTCATTTAGTGTGGTTTTGAAAATGTTTTTTTTTCTTTACTTACTTTACTTTTATTTCATTAAGTGTCAACTCGCTGGTAATTAAAGTAAGTAACTAATCATGGACATGAATTCAGTAAATGAATTGATTGGTGGCACATTTTTAAATTATATATTTTTTAATCTTTGGCTTTTGGGGAAGGTATCAAGTATTTTAAAGTCAAAAGTTTTTGTCGAGTCTAAAGTAATCAAATCTGTGACTTGTTCAGGTCCAAGTAATGTGACTCGAGTCTGTACCTGTCTTAAATAGTATCAGTAAAAAATTGTAATGCATAGCTTTTACTTGCAACATTGTAGAAGTATCATTGATCTGCTCAAAATGTGTTTTACAAAATCCTTGTTAACGGCAGAAGGTAGTAGTAAAAGTCCAGAATCACTAGAGTAGACAATTAAAAATGACTCTAAATATTTGATTAGATTGAGCAGCTTTGACAGTTCTTGTTAGTTGCAGGCTTAAGGCAACCAACAACATGAAAGCGTATTGCTTCATACCTTTCCCCCATCCCATCTGTTACCCTACCTGCGAGTCCGTCCTTTGGGGAGAGTTACGGAGGTGATCTTTCCTTCTGGGAACCATGTCGTCGGACGAAGTGGCACCTCATTCTCAGGTGCCAGGGCTGAGTGCACCTGGGGCCACGAAGTGCCACAGAACAAAGCCAAGGCTGCACCGAGACACCAGGACAAGGACATGAGTGCCATGGCTGCTTCTTGCTCTCTGTCTCTTTCACTCTTTGACTTTCCTCAGTCACCACGTCTTAGATATCTCCCGAGCTCTGCGGACGCATGGTGGAAAGGTCAGGAACATCAATCAGAGCCCACCAGTAACACACACACACACACACACACACACACGCATAGTGCTGCGCTCAAACACACTTGGTTGAATTTCTACTGTACCATTCACACAGACACTAAAGAGCTGTAGCGGCTGATGATTCATTGATATGAAGAAACATCCTATCCTATTCAGACAGAATTATTCATGCAGTGGAATAAAAATTGCCATGCTATATTACTCTGGGATATGTGTGTATAGCACAGCTTGACACTGTTAAAAATCGCACTACTTTTCAAAGTGTGAAGTGGGTTGCTAATATCACTCTGAAGTCAATGTCTTTACATCTACATTTCTATTTTTAGTCGGGGGAGGGGGTTCAAATGAATCTTTTCTCCAAATATCTTTCATCATGGGTATTAGCAGCCATTTTATCAGGAGGAAAGTGATGCCATGCTGATGTGGAGAGAGGTACACAAACAACACCTGGAGGTGCTCTGATGCAGTCAGATCCAATCAGCATACATAAACGCTACACCTAACAAGAGCTTGTATCAGATTTTTCTCGTTCTTTCCGTCTTTTATTCTATTTTTCTTTTACACTCTATTAGTGTTTTTCTATCTCCTGTCGTTCTCCTGTGTGTATTTATATACGGGTGTGGGATTGTGTGTGTGGTTATGATTTAGTGATAGTGGATCGGATGATTACAGGTCCCAGTGTTCCTGCTCCCCAGAGAAAACACATTTGTTCAAAGTCACAGAGACTTCACAAACACACTCCCTGCCTTCCTTTAACAAGGTGTATTATGTCAGTGCTGTGCCCTATAGATCAGATGACAATCACAGTGGAACCATGGAGGCGGCTACAGAAGGTACATCTGAGTCTTTCGGGCCCCGGGACGCGCAGAGATTCAAACTCACAAACCGTCGCACAGCTACAAAGTCGCACAGAGGCGCCTGCTCATTATCCTTGCAAAGAATGAGGGGAGTGAACGACCCATAAAGCTTTAACTGAGAGACATGCAGTGGGAGAGAGGCAGATTCAAATGGGAGGGAGGGAAGAGAGGAAGGGGAGGCTGAGGAAGAGAAGGCTGTGGAAATGGAGAGAAAGAAGAGGAGGATGTTGGATCCCGGAGTAATTAGAGGGAAGGAGACGGAGAGAGGAAGAGGAGAAAGTGCAACTGCAAAAGAGAGGGTTGGAATCAGGAGAGGAAAAAAAATATTATTGCCATGCAACAAGGTTCCATTAAATTTGTTTCGGTGTTTTAGCCAGACACACGAAACTGATTGGTGTTTACTTTAGCCCCCATGTCGAATGGGTTCTAATGTGTCACATATTACCAGACGGCTGCACAACCTCACACTCCCCATCATTTAGTCTTGATAAAAATGAAGACGGAAAAAAAAAAAGCTTGGCGGGCTTGCTTCTTCAAAACGCACCCGCTGATAAAATATGCATATGGCTCCTCAGCAAATTATGGCCAATTGAATTTTCATAAGGCAAAAAGGCTGGGTCTTACAGAGAGAGGGAGCTTAGTGAACTTAACCACCGCCCTCTATAAATAAATACGCACTCCCCTTTAAACACAGGCGCTCATGACTTTGATGGTCCGGCTCACTTTCTGCTTTTTTTTTCTCTTTTAGATGAGTTTCCTCTTTCCATTATGTTTATCCCAGACAGCCAACAGACTGCATTCAGTTGGGTTTTAATTAAAGATATTTCATCCTTGCTCTGTTTCTCTTTTTCTTTCTCTCTCTGCTCTTCTTTTCCTGCCTGCTTTTCACTTCATTTGGCCCCCTCGTTTAGAAGTTGATGCAGGCTCAGTTTCAGAGGGACAGGTTGAGTGCTGCGTGCTATGTGTCCGCACATTGTTTTCACTATCTTCTATCTCCCTGTGCTCTGGCAGCACCATCTGCCTTCTGTTATCTGTGGGCAGGGACAGATTAAATGGCATGGGGTGGTCCCTGCAGGATCCGCTGTCCCCCCAAACTACTGTGGGCAAAGAACTGGCCTGTGGTCCAAGGTGGGGGTTGATGAGATGATGGCGGGGAAAAATGCAATATCCATGGAACTTGATAGGATTTTACGGCTGATTTTCTACCTCGCTGCATGTACATTTGAATAAATTAACCCTTCCTTACTTTCAGTCTGTTTTTGTCCGCATCTTTTGCACTTTCGTACAGTATCATGCCCTTTCTTTATATCTGCTTTTTCTCTGTGATCACAGTCCTACTTTTTTTTTTTAAATGACAAGAGAATTATTGGCAGTCAGAGAGAAAAGCCAGACACAGTGAGCAATAAAATACTCAGATGAGCACAGCCTTTAAACATGCTGTCAAGATGAAAACGATCCTGCAACAAATGAAAAGTGCCCTGCATCTGTCTCAGCTTTTTAAAAAACGCACAAAGAACTAATCCAAAGAAACAAGTTGCTGACTTACACATCCAGTTGAAATATGAGACGCTGACGCAACTCTCACACACACATGCTCTGCAAGGACAACAACATGCATGCATGCATCTCCCTTACCTTCTCTCAGTGCACACTCTCCCTCTCCTGCGCAGGGAGTGAGGGATGGGATCAAATGAGAGAGGGAGCGAGGATGGAAGAGGAGGAGGAGGAGGAGGAGAAGGGGATGAGAGCCGGTGGCGAGGAGAGGAGGAGCGACAGCAGGTTGCTGTCGGGTGTTCCTCTGACTCTGTCTCCCATGGGGTGCTGCTCACTCCCTACTTCAGGAGGTGTCTCTTCAGGGCTCAGGTGTCCCTTCAGGGCTGTCCCAGCTCCTGTTGTGGTGCAAGATTCCCTAGGCACTCTCCTCACTCTCTGTCTCTCAGTCCTTCACACGTGGAGGCTTGTCCTGCTAAACACTGTGTGAAAGTCATCCAGTCAGTGGAGCCTGTGTCCCCCTCTCCTCTTCTCGTTTTCCCTCTGCCGCTCTTTTTTCTTCCCCCTCCTGTTCTTTTCACTTGATCCCTCTGTTTACCTCCTCTGGTAGTGAACAGAGCTCACTTGCAATTCAAATGGGCTCATGTGTGATTGTGCGTGTTTGTGTATCTGTATGTGCAATCTGAGAGCGAGGGAGCGAGGAGTGGGTGAGTGTGAGGGGGCTGGATGGGGGTGGTGATGAGGAGAAGGAGAGAAAGAGAGAGAGAAAGGGTTTGTGTTGTCAGAGCAGCATTAGGAAAAGGGGAGGTGATGTAAAAGTTAAATACATTAACCATTCTCCGGCTGGTCTGATAACATCTATATTAGGAGGGGGCTTCAGACAGCATGTTGTAGGTTACCTTGTCTTTGTGGCCTAATCGCTCCATCAATCAGCTGCTTAGACTGCCTCTAAATTAACATGTTTAAAAATAAGAATGGCCTATCAGACGCTAAATGGATTTATGAGTGTATTTAATGTGCTTTCTGGTTTGAAAATAAATTCAAAAATGTACCATTATAAATTAAATAAAACTGGACTTCTGACATTTTTCAAACAGTGCTGAAGAAACTTTTTGTTCAGCTAAATATTCACATTTTTAATCTTTATATATATTTTTCGATTAAATCAATAGAATGAGAAAGTTTTTTCCTGTGGATATGACATTTTGAAAAATTAAAACAAGGCACACAGTCAATATCACTTGGTTGTGTCACTAACAATTATATTTGTGCCACAGCAGCAACAAAATAAATATACAAACAAAACAAAACATCAAAAATAAAAAGTACATAAGAAGTTTGGCCTGCACGCTAGGCATGGTTAATTAAGCAAAGCAAAAAGTGTGGAAACAGGTGCAAACAGCTAGCCTGGCTCAGTAAGTCATTATTTCTTGTTTGTCTAATCTGTGCAAAAACAAAAGTTGAATAAATTTAGGTCTTACTGAACTATATCTTTGGGACAATTACTTGGCAGGGAGCGACAGAGCCAGGCTAGTTGTTTCCCTCTGTTTATAGTCTTTGTGCTAAGCTAAGCCAAGCTAACTGTAGCTTCATGCCTACTGTGTGGACTACAATAAATCCCCTCACACCCCTCTCTACTTATTTTTCTCATGTAGCTTGTTTTGCTCCCTGGGGCTTGGTTTCAGAGTAAATCCCCCGCTATGTGGAGTTAAAATTAAAAATCTGTGCCCCCTGCATGTTATAGTGAAGGCACAGTGTAATGAACTGGAAATCCACCAGGCCGAGTCTACCTTTAAAGTCTGTATATAGGACAGCCATATTAAAGGCTTTATGTCCTCTACCTATAGTTCAAGTGTAAATCTCAGAGGATTGAGGGCATTCATATCAGTGGCTCTCCAACCCCACCCAGCCCTCTCATCTGCACACAATGGTGGGCCTCATGTACGGTGCTCTCTCTCCTGAGCTCTTTAATCAATATCATTAGGAAAATAGAAAGAGGCTCGCCACATTGTGTGCTAACTCCCCCCCTCCAGTCTGTGATGGGGCCTTTTCTCACTCATTCACCAGGTACTTCAGTGTAGGGCTATTGAGGTCGCACTGAATAGGACCCACTCCACCCAGAGGGAATATTGTCTGACCAGAGGCTAAAATCTGAGAGACCCCCCTCTCTCCTTTCCTCTCCATCTCTGTCTGCAACATCACTTCAAAGAAGAATTAAAAATGTGGCACATGAGCGCTATTAATAAATATATCACAACTGGTCTTTTTTTTTGAGTGAGGACCCTTTGCTGCGGCTGGACTCTCTTTCAAAGCCACCAGTTTTCCTCTCTCCATTCACTGGCCCACTTTACAGTCCCTAAGAAGTTCTGAAAGTCGGCAGTCTGGCAGAGCACGATATGGCGGCTGCTTTTGAAGATTGGATGGTGATTAACCTTAGAGAGATTACTGCACACACACAACTTTGTATATGAGCTGCGTTCAAACAACTTTTATGCTGCTTGTTGGGGGGAGAAACTGATCGAAGAAACAAGCGTAGTTTGTTTTCTTAAGACTTTGGACAGCTGTCGGACATGTGTCAGACCTGGAATTGATGCACAAGCTTTGGTGACCCACGCTCACAAGCTCTCACACACATCCTCTCTCTGTTTCACTGCCATCGTGACTGGCCTGAATATTTCTTTTGATCCGCATAGCTCCTCTCCTCTTGTGTTGCCTTTTAATAATTTATCAACATACGGTCACCGGACAAACTCCATCCGCAAAGAGAGCGACAGAAAGTGAGAGTAAAAATTTCATTTGGCATAATTGCATGAAAAGAAACTGCAAAACTGGCCTTTTCATCTATTATTGATGTCTGCTTACAAGCCATGCATAATGCAAGGGGCCGTCTTTATGACAACCATGTATTAAATATCATGCTCTGGGGGTCGGGGGGTCTCAGGCTGCGTGCTTTCACTGCCACAGTTAGTTGACTGTGGTACTGAGTAATACCCTGCATGGCAGTGTTGTAAAAGTGAAGAGAGAGAGGGATCGACAGAGAGAGATGAGATGAAACGGGGGGACATGAGGGAGGGAGTGCTAGCTGACAACGGGTTAACAGGAATCCTTATTTTTAACAACATGTCATCACCAGCCGCCCATCTGCTCCTGTGCTGTCAGAGTCCCTTGGGAGAGTGTGTGTGTGTGTGCATGTGTGTGAATGTGTGAGAGAGAGTGATGCAAGCAAGCCATCACAGATCAGATCTCTGATCAGCACCAAAAGGAGGAGGAGGAGGGGAGAGAACAAGGTTAGAAGGTGGGTGGCACACAGATATCTATCTCCTCTAATATCCAAATGGGGTGTGACAGGGGAGGACAGGCGGAGTGGAGGTGAACTGTGTGTCTGTGTGTGTGTGTGGGGACAGGAAGGTAAAGCAGGATTAGGTGGATCAATCAACAACTGCCCTTTCTGTGTTTGGATGGGGGGATGGAAAGGTGGAGATGGTGGTCCAGAAGTAATAAGAGGGAATCTATTAGCACAGTGGAAGGGGGGTATAAAGACACACAAAGAAGAGGAGGAGGCGCGGAGGCTATGCTGGACCTCCAAGGGTGGCCCCAACAGCTCATTTTATTTTATTTTTATTTCCGTAGCAAGGAAGTAGTCCCTGGGGAATAAGGGAACAGTTGAAGAATGATGTTGATAGAGGTGGTAGTGGGGGCATGGACTTTATATTTAGAAGAAGAAAGACGTGACCAATAGCAAGCCGTTCCGCAGGTCACTCATCATTAGCACATACTGTTCCATCTCAGTGCAATACAGTTAATCTCCTTTGCTTTTGTTCCATCTTCATGCCTGTTTTTCTTGTAGTTTAAACTTGTTTTTCACACCGAGGAAAACTGCAGCCCACCAGTGGCACTTTATGAAAAGTTTCTGAGTGTAAATCTGAAAACATCTTGTTTTCATATTTATGATGATGCACTTTCTTTCTGCATGACACGTAGAGCGAGCAGTCCTCGTTTGCCTCGCGTCTGCACTGAATCTGCATCTCACATCGAGTGCTGAAATCGCTCCCCCTTTCTTCATCTTCTTCTCAACATCTTTCTTTCTCACCCCCCTCATCCTTCAGGCATGGTAAATTTGAAGGCTAATTAGTCCAGAGAAACCAGTCATACCAAAGAACCATCCCCAGGCCACATGCACACATTCTCCTACTGATCTTGTAGCGCTAACACGAGCAAAAGCATACACAAATTCACACACAAAACAGAGGCAAACAAACAAGATGCAACAAGAGTTTTTATAGAGCAGCATGTATTATAGATGGTACATACGTACAAAAAGTCAGCAAGCTTGCATTATGCAAGTTTTTTGACCTTGACAGAGGTCAAGTGTTTCAAATATTCTGCATCATGCTCGGAGTTGCTATTTACAGAGCCGACTGTAAAGGAAATGTTTTGCAGCATCAAAACCTTTTTTCTTGCGTTTCTTCTTCTCCTCAGTTCCACCCGCTTTCTCAGCCATCCCTTCCCCCCTCTCACTACCCGTTCTCAGTCTTTCCCTCATTTCTGATCCATTTTTTATGCATTACTCCATTACTCTCAACTCCCATTTACAGTGCATTACCTCCTCCCATCTTTCACAAACACACTTTATACTTCTCTCTCCTTCCTTCAGTCACTCTGCTTCCCTCCTTCCTTCCCTCGCTCTCCTCCAGTGCATTATGACACTTTCCTCTACTTCTCCCCTTCACCCCCTTTATTATCTCTTTGTCTCTTCTCTGGTCACGTCATCCCATGCTAAGCATTTCTTTCCCCCTTTTATCTTCATTTCCCATCTAGTTTGTCATTCAGTGTACATCACGCTGTCTGTCTGCACTGCTGTCATCCTCCCCTTTAGTTAGTTATTCAAAGCATGCCATGTAATTTGGTACTTAATATTGCCCATTGCCTCTGCTCTTTTACAACACAAATGTACAAATGTCAGCTAATGTAATTAACAAGACTGGTGGTCAGTCCGTCCAGACATTTATTTACACACATGAACGCACAGACAAGCAGCAGACTTTCAGATTTGATGAGGTTGTAAATCACTGTGTTACAAGCTGCAATACTGGCGTTAAACAGATGCGTGAGCAGTGTGTAGAGATGCCATCCTGTAGCTTTTCAATCAGATTACTGTGGTGTTGTTCTCTTCAGTGAGTTCTTTACATTACAAAAGAAATACAGGAGGTGGAGGAAGGCATCATGGCCATTTTCATGTCAAAGGTAGTTCTCTTTGATTTTAGGGCACAGCTCTCTGGAGCCCATTCTTATTGCTGTGGATAAAACAAACAAACAAAACATTATTTAGCATTATTTTTTAACAGCCTGTGAAATAAGTGAGACAAACTAAACAGGCTATGAACAACTGGCTTTTTTTAACTTAGAAATTGCAGTTTTTGACAAAATATTTGAACTACTATTAACTCTGACATGTCTCTTGGAGGCAGGGAATGTCAAAAAATATTAAAGGGGCACTTTATGTAAGCAAATAATGGGCACAAAGATTTGAACTGAATACCAAATTGTGAAATTTTATCACTACTGATTACTAGATATTGAAATTAAAATAAAAGAATGGATACCACTGAAAAATGCTGCACTGAAATCCATCTACTGTGTCTGAATTTATTTCAGCCAACATAACGGTGTGCAATATGTGAAAATATTTTATTTCCAGTGAGATTACAAAAAAGAAAAGTTAATTAATGTGTGTAAGTCAAACTCTATAAACTCAATATCTTGACCTCCACTGCAACTTTTTTCTTAAATGATTTTCCAAAGGAGAATGTTCAAGACCTAATTTTAAAACTTGTATGCAAAATTTCTAGTTGAGAATCTTTGCTCTTCTGTATCAAGTACAGTACACTACTTTTAATCGATTACAGTAAAAAGTTACTTAAAGTATGCTATAATCTTCATCAACATCTGTCTGTCACCATTAAGAATTACAACAACATTGGGCAAACGTTGTGACTCACACATGTAATGGAAGAACCAGATCTCAGAGCGATCCACCAGACAGGTCGTCCACTCTCGCAGGGTCACCTTCCTGTTCCTGTTACGGTCACATGACCTGAAAACACAGCACAGTTTAACACATGCTGACTTCATAACATGACATGCATTTTAACTCCTATGGACCCATGCACTTGTTACATGCACACACAACATGACAGATACAGAGATGATATAATATGGAAACCACTGCATTGGTGCTCTACAACAGCCATTGTCTTTCAGTTCACCCTGCAGCGTTATCTCTGAAGGGTACTTCTTCAATTTGTGTTAATCCATGGGCAGCGGGAGACACAGTGGGTAATAAACATTATCATTGCTGGGAATGGCTTGACATTGACACAGCCAGCCCTACTCCCACAAAATCTGTCACTGCAGACTGGCAGAGAAATGGGGGGTTGGGTGGGAATATTGATTGTAGAAAAAAGGGGGAAAAGATGGACGGATGAAAATGAAGGAAGGGTTGACAGAGAAGGAGGCAGAGGATAAGCATTTGAAGATGAAAGTAGGAAGCACAGAAGGGGGAAAGAAGTGCTTCAACATGGAGGAGGAGTAGGATGATGGAGAGATGGTTTGGTCATGAGATCTGAGGGGAGGAGGACACAGGAAGCGGGTGTTGGCATGGAGGATGAATGGTTAGATGCCGTGCAGAGAGAACAGCATGGTGGGAGGTGCAACTTGGTCGCAGAGCGGGGGCGAAATGCATCGCTGTGTGACATTTTTAACCCTTGGTGTTTCAGTAATTAGCTGGAAAGTAACATATTGCAAGAGACAGAAGGTTCACATTATGAACCTTTGTGTGACATGAGGTGATGGTGAGCAACACTGTCCTTTCATTAGACACTACTCAGTCACCTTATGGCAAGAAAGATTTTATCTACTTATCAAATAGGCCATGTAATAATAGATCAACATGCAACACTTAAAATTAATAATTATCTAACATGTAAATGCTATGACGGAACATTCCTCAACTAGGTTAACCATCATATGATTTGCTTTTGTTATTCAACATCTAAATCTTGGTGGTGGATGTGGGACTGACAGAAAAAAAGGTGTAGCGCAGTGCTCCAGTGGCATCCTCTTGTAACGCAGCTTCTTCAGGTCCTTGCGGCTCAACTTGCCATCATTGTTCTTGTCCAGTATGCTAAATCTTTGCTAAAGAGAGAGAAGAAGAGGGGAATAAAACTAATGGTGGAAAAGAAGCAAAATGTTCAACTCATCATTGTTTGCACTGCCTATTTAATTTATATGGCAACAAATGAAATTAACCTCTATTGTTGTAGGGCTGTCAATCAATTAAAATATTTAATTTCAATTAATCTCACGATTGTCCATAGGTAATTGCAAATTAATCGCAAACTAATCTCACAACTTTTTTATCTGTTCAAAATGTAGCCTAAAGGAATATTTTTGAAACAATTGATACTCTTATCAACATGGGAGTGCACAAATATAAGTGATTTATGCAAATTAATGTAGATTTACTATTGGAAGTCAATTAACAACATAGTTTGAGGGGGACATGTGTATTCATAGACCTGGATCTGGTGAGCACAAGTATCATAGTCTGTCTCATCTCAATAAACATAAGACTACATAAGTAGTTGAATTTTGTTCTTCACTGTCTTTGTAGAAGAAAGTTGAAGGGTCATCTTGATTCAATTTCTTTAAGTAAAAAATAGTTTTATGCACTTTTACTTCTTACCTGTGTTTTTTTAAACATCATAATGTAAAATACTATTAGATAGATAAAGGTTTTGGTTGTTTTTGATGTCTCAATGTATTATTTATTCCCTTTACTGTATTATACATAAACCTGAATTGCCCTTCTGGGACTAATAGGGTATTCTGAATCTGAATCTTAGTTGAATTATTATTTTTTGTCACAGTTGGTTAAGTTGAGGTAACAAAACTAATGTTACTTGGTAAGGTTAAGAAAGGTCCCTCTCCAATGTGCTCAAAGCATCACTAAAAATATAGCCTGGCTGTTTTTATGGAATTTTTTGCCCAATGCGAGAATTAACATTATTGGAGGACAAGGTTGGAGATGTATAAAGTGCCACAAAACTAGTTCTATCCCATAAAACTAGGTATACTTCTTCAGATCATAAAAATAATGCACAAGTGTTTCTTTTAATTCATTTGAGGCCATGAGGTCAAGGTGGCTGGCGGGAGGATATTAAGTTATCTCTCCATTCACCATCTTATTGAATAATTTAGTGATTATTGACCAAATCCTATTTATACATGGTGTTCTTGAGAGGCCCTGTCTCGCTGTGTGGATGACCACACCACAAGTACCACAAGAACTTGCCACTTACGGTAGGTTGTTAGCATCGATTTCTCACTGGACAATGCATGAAGTGCAGTTTATATATGATGGTGTCTGGTGTCAAAAACAACTTAATGCTCAGTGCTAGGTTACACAGGGAGTGAAAATGATCCCTTGATATATTCTTCTCCTGTCTGTAGTTCTTTTAGCACTAGGCTACATTTTGTTGTGGATATTGATTTCATTTGCATCATCATAAATCATGTTTGGTAGTCTACAATCAGCTCCTCTTGGGTGCAGACTTTATTGTGTCAGTCTGCTTCTTAGGCTCACATCAAGGACAAAGTTTCAGCTACCTGTGCTAGTTGTGTCCTCTTGGTGTGGCTGAGGCAGCTTTGGGGCGGGGCAGCAGGTGCATAGGACTCCCCCATACGACTCAGGAGCAGAAACCAGTCCAGGAGACGATATGGAAACTGGCTTAACTCCTCCTCTGTGCATTTAGCCTTGGGGACTGATCAAGAAGGATAACAGAGCTACTTTGGCAGGCTGCAGTACACAGTGGAAACTGTGTGTAATATTTAATACTGTGTGAGTATGTGTTTACCCAGACAGGGTCCTCTGTGAGCCAGTCCAGTGCGACGTCTCTTTCTGCAGGCTTCTTTATGCAGCAAACACTCATTCCCATAGGTTTTTCCCAGAACACTGCACACTGGTGCCCTCTGCCTGAATGCATGAGTCAGTGCCCAGATGCAAAACTTTATATGAGGTGCACAGCTGGATTAAATAAACTGCTGTGATTGCAGCCCAAAAGCTACATCTTCGTTTAGTTTCATATGAGAATCATTTTAAATGCCATGAGGTGTTTACCGTGGACAGGACTGAGGACACACACACTTTGGGACAAGGACTCCGTTTTCCTGAACCACCTGGCACCAAGATCCCACTGGACTGTGGCATTTTAGCAGCTCACAAAGCTTTTCTGAATCACAAAAAACAGCCTTGTAACCACACTTTTTTATTTGTTATGTCAGTTTTTTCTTTGCCTGATTATAGGCCTGTTTTGATGACAGCTTTCAGCGCTGATTAAATGTTTTTTAGAATGTCTCAAAAGGGTCTATTTAAGATAATGCAATGTCACAGGATGGTGAATGAAAACAAAGAAAATGAGAAAAAGTTAAAAAACAAATTTATTATGACAACCATCTGCTTTTTAATCATTGCTACACATGATTATATTTTACAAAAATTACAGTCAAAATGGTTTATAATGCAAATTACTGTAGCAGTAATAACTGTTTGGGTCATTGTCGTTTTAAGTCTGTAGGAGAAATTTCACTGAGATTCAGTCAGAAAAGGGAATTCCTCCACTGTACAGTACATTAAAGTCTTACCTGGCTCTACTCTGCCGATATACGGTCTCAGGCTCTCCTCAGCTTGTCTCTGTCTGCGCTGAGCTCTGCCCCCCTGGCAACACACACACACACACACACACACACACACACACACACACACACACACACACACACACACACACACACACAGAGTTTGCTATCATATTCTAGACAAAGAAATCTATGTTTTTCTTTTCATGCCATTCCACGGGCAAGCAATAACCTCAGGTATAAACTTGTCTGTCATTGTAAACCTGTTTTCTTAAACTTAAAATATTCTGTTTATGTCAGTGTGATGCACCACAGGTGAAGAGGCTTATTATCTAATCTAAATAATCCAAAAAATGTCAACTGCTTCAAGTTTAGTGTACTGTCAATGATTAAAAAGGCATCAGATGAAACTACAATGAAAATGGTATGCCTCTATATCAGATCCATCTTCCTTCATACGCCCCAACCCAAACTTATATTTACAGAAACTTTGTAGTCAGTGCCAGGTCCACATCTGCCCCCAAAGTCCTCCCAGAAGAGATGGAAAACAGGTGCAATGCTGACCCAAAAATTCTGGAGCCACACTTCCATAGCTCATGAATGATTATTCAAACACTTAATACAAAACATACCTGATGCCTGGACAAGCCGAAAAGTAATGGAAAACTATGAGCAATAAGTATCTAACAATCAAACAATCTCATTTTATTAAGCTTTGTGCCGAGCTAGTAACTCAGCACATTTAAAGGGACAGTTCACCCCCAAATCAAACATACATATTTTCTCCTCTTACCTGTCTTTATGCTTATCAATCTAGATTGTTTTAATGTGAGTTGCAGAGTGTCGAAAAATGTCTGCCTTCTCTTGAATAGAACAGAACTAGATGGCATTCATAGCACAAAAAAAGTCAGAAATCAGAAATGTAATGGTTACTGAAGATAAGTGCTCTTTAGTTGCAGGTTTGGCAAGAAAAAACACTTGTCTAACATTAGGAAAAAATAACAATGTTCGCTTTAAATTAATGAACTTGTTGGTTATCTAGAACATGAGTGAAGAAGTGTACAAGGGGAAAAATGTGGGTCTCCCGGATCAAAGCCCTTGGTTTGTCCCGCCATCTCCCATCCCACCAACAATCACTATGTCTGCAATCTGTATGCTACATAAACGGACACAATTTCATGGTATAGCTAAATTTAGTTCCTTACATATTGTAGCAATATGCAAACTGTTTATTAGAACAGTCCATACGAGTAAAGTTCCTACATAAAACTGCTCACATCAAGGTCTATGGATTATCTAAATTGACCATGTCTTGATTTCTGGAAAGACATTCCTGTTTTCCAAATGTATTTCTTTTTTGGCACTTTGAGCACCACAGTTGCAAGTGTCATCTAATCATATTTGAGAGAAGGAGGACATATCTACAGCCAATAACACTCATCAACTCACACCAAAACAATCTAGACTGATAAATAGAACTACAGATAAAATACAAATATATATTTTTGATTATGGGGTGAACTGTACATTTAAGCAAATTTAGAGATAGGCCGCAGACTCACCATGGTCATACATATGTGAAGACTCAGAAGAAGAAATAAAGCAAAGGTCAAGCTCAGGTTCATGGCTGAAACATCCAGAGGGCTACAAAAGGAAATTGACAAATTATCCTGCAGGAAGACAAATATTTGATTATTTACTCTGACGGAGCTGGTTATGGTTATCTCTGCAGAACATTCCAGACTGAAAAGGATAAGATTATACATATTTATATCTATTTCCAGCAGCATAACCTCTCTACCTTTACGTTTCTGATATCAGTTACATTTGAGTTAAAATCTAAGAAATAAATTGCACTGAAGGACTATCAATTTACCCAGATAATGCTCCATTAATAGATGCCTTTTTTTCTCTCCTTTCTTCTGTGGTGTAATTTACGTGACTATTACTCTATTTCCAGCCATTCCGATAATGTAGCAGGAAACAATGCAGCTCATTGAATCTCAAGAAAACAATCATTTTCCATCACAGAGGAAACAGAGGGTTGGATTACACTAAGAGGACATTCAGGATTTCAGTTGAGGAAGTTATTATCGTCTAACAAGTCATTCTCTATCCCCCTGGCTGCATGAAAAAAAACCCATCTTACCTGGGCCTCTATCACTCCTTTCTTCTGTTGTTATTCCCTTGTTAGTGTTCTCCTTCTTCTCCTTGTTGCCTGGTACCTTTGTCTCTCTGTTTCACCATCTCCTGTGAGGGTGTATCCTTTTTTTACAGCCCTCTTCAGCAGTCTTTACTTTCTTCTTTTCATTTGATCCATCTATTTTTACATTCTTGCCTTATCTAACCCCTCCTCTCTGCTTTTCTGTCTGTCTGACTCTCTCCCCTTTACATTAGCTCCTTGTTGATTGCAGTTGACTGAGTGCACAGGTAACTGAACTCAGTGTTCCTTGACGACATTGTGCACTTGAATGTTGCTGGAAAATGGGGTGAAGAGCTGTACTTATGGAGAAAAAAAGCAGATGAGTTTTTGGGGAAGTGGGGTGGTTTTCATTCAAGTTGGCACTGGTCCACAGAAAGATTTACAACCCAGATAGAACATATGGTACTTCTTCTCTTTCTCACAATCAACCTCCTCACACACACACACACACACACACACACACACACACACACACACACACACACACACACACACACACACACACAGGTAAAAGGAAATATATGTGTGAAGGGGAAGACACCTTGAAAAAGAACTGTCTAAGGCAATAATAGTGAAAAGGCTGCACTCTAGTGGTGACGTTAATCAATAACAGTTTCACTGGATGACTGGCACAAATTCTGTGGGCCTACTGGTTAAATCACAAAATGTAAGTCAAAGAATTTATGTGTCAGTCTCTCTCCCTACATGAGGGAAGGCCATAGTTTTGTAAACACTTTTAGTTTTAAAGTTGTTTTTTAGACTCTGTTTCCTCCTAAAATATTTAATGAAACCCTGCTTCAAACATTTCCCTGAGTAAGCTCCCTTAGTATGGAAGAAACGCTGAATATTAAATTGAGGAGAAAACATGATACAAAAAACATGAACTGGTAAAACATAAAAGATAAAGTAAATATATCCTTGAAAGTCCTTGTGTGGAGTTTGTTGGTTAAGCAGCAGCAGTTTGTTAGTGCTCTGTAAGGCAGGGTTGCTAGTTCTGCAGTGTAAACAATTGCCCCAGGACCCAACACCCTCCAGGGCTCTGAAGGCCTCATAGTCAGTGTATATCAGATGGTTGGGACTAATTTGTTTGGAAACAATATCAAATCACAACATCAACCATAATAATAGTAGCCTCAAGGCAGGTTCTGTTTCATTACCTGTCTTGACCAACTGTCTTGTAAAATTTACATAACAGAAATGACCACAAACAGGGGTTTTCATCTGTGGAATGATCTGTACCTTAAATTTAAGGTCATTTTAGGCAGATCATAAAGGAATGATTGATTAGATTGGAGAAAACTCTAAAACAAGCTTAAATTAAACTAACTAAAGAATACTTCCATGTCGTGAAATTAAAGTTACATCATCTCCAACAACATCTGCATTAAATATAAAGTCTGCTGAGGTAATAACTTAAAAATGGGCTTGACAACAAATTAAGGTGTGACACTGCATGTTTTACATGTTTGCATAAGTCAAGTCATTTTTAAAACTACTACTTTGGGGGAGCTGTGAAGCCTTATCTCATGTGTATTGTTGTTCTTTGTGTTGTCAAAACAACACATATGCTAAGAAGGCATCCTTTAAATGGGTTTTATAGGGGCAACTAAGCTTCTATAAAAATAATGGGACTATGGCTCTTCACTTAAAAAATCATCTAGATTAATTAATGACACTCCAGGTAAGAGGACAAATATGTATTTTAGGGTGAACTTTCCATATTTAGACAAGCAATAAAATATAATCAATAAATAAATTCTGATATAATTATACCAAAAATACTTTATTAATTGAATTCACAAGCTACCCAGTAGTATAAGTACAAAGTATTACAGTATATATACACCCATAAAGTTGGAAAAATTGGAAGGTATTGATTAATAAAGTTTATCACATTGTCACAATCATTTCATGGGAAGAGGTCAAAATATTTTATTTCAACTTTATGGGCAACCTTGTATTATACATGAAAATATTAAAATGAGTCCCACCTTTACCAACTGTTACATAAAAGGAATATACATATTATATATATACCTAGGATATATACCTAGAATATACCTAGGCTATTAATGCATCAATAGTTATACTATATAACTCCAAAATGTACTTTTGAGTAGCCTATATTTTGATGCTGATACTATGTCAGGGATGGGCCAACTGGAGGCCCGGGGGCCGCATAGGGCCCGCACCCTCACTTGAAGTAGCCCTCAGTACTACATGCATTTGAGCATGAAATCTTAAAAGTGCAGTGTAAAATGCACAAAATTACTTCTTGCAATTAATGTTGGTCTGCTGTTCTTGCACTGAAAAAAAAAAGAAATCACAGTAAGTGGTTATTTTTTATTTGGTATTCAAACCTTTTGTTTTCCTATATATACTGTTATAATGCATTTGAGCATGAAATATGTTAAGTTACTGCACTGTAAACATATTTAAAATTGCAGTTTCATCATATCTGGTTAAGTGCACGGTCCTATATGTGGCCCTGTGGTAGTGTTTATGAAAAATTGTGGGCCCCCTCCAGCATTTAAGTTGCACATCCCTGTACTATGTACTTTGACATAGGTGAAATTTTAAATGCAGGAGTTTAATTGTAACAGAGCATTTCTGCTCTATGCTTCTGTTATGTTTTATTAAAGCACTTGTTTTTTTTCCTTTCACGTGCACAGAGCACCACACCACAGCTGTTCATGCTTCTACGTCATATTTTAGTATTACGTCACGTCAACCGCTTGCTTTCCAGTTTGCTTTCGGTTAAATGAGCTATTTGATACATTTAGTCTGCGAAAACCAATTGAAAAACAGCGAATAGATAAATAATGTTAAAAAAAAATAGTACAGTAGCAGATAAGCATGCAGTGTCACCCTTTGAGACCCAGGTGACTTCCATAAACGCTCCGCCCAGCTGGAAGCGACAGGACGATGTCGGAATGATGAACTGCCTTGGGAAGTCAGTCTGCACCGTGTGGTCACCCACGGTGGTTAGTTTATTTACAAGACTATCACCTCATTGCTTTGTATGCGGATTTCCCCCTACAACATTTACATGTCCGGGTTCTGTTTACGTCTCCCCGTCGCTTTACGGACCGTCTTTTTTCAGTCGGTAGTGTTCGGTATCATCAGCTGGTTGTTGTTGACATCGTGACAGTTAAACTAGCGGCTAAGTGATAGAGTAGCGCCGGGCTATGATTTTAACCGTAAAGTGGAAGTACTTCATGGAAACGCGAGGAATTCCCCACATTTTGCGTGTCTTTTTTTCCAGCCAGCTCGTCAAAAGTGTATAGGACTCAACACTGAACAGACTTGATATTAGTATGTCAAGCTTAAAGCTTTTCAGTGAACTACAATGACTGTTTGCTATGGGCTCGCTATCACTTCATCAATGAATCTTTACGTTCAAAGACTAAACGGAAAGTGAAAGATTACCTCTAGTCACGTTACTTCACTTTACAACATGTTATTCACAAGACAACGAACAAGTGGACTGTTTGCTGACCCATCGTTCAGGCTGTAAACATGCTTTTAACTGCATAATTCAGGTAAGTGCAAGCACATTATACACATTCGGTCACACACGTCCTGTTATGATTGCAAAATGATAGGCAAACAAGTATACGTAATGTGATAGCTATATAAAGTAGTAATACATACCGTAATTGCTCTTATTATGTATGTGTGGGGACTGTATGGTAGAAAAGTATTATTTTTTATTTTAAAATGATGAGGAAACCCCCAAAGAGCCTCTTTACGAGGTAGTGTATCTCAGTGATGCCCACTGAGGCAGAAGAGGCCATGTTCTCTAACGTCACAACATCACCCCCCACAGTCATAACATGCCCTGGAAATAGTCAGTGTACCATGAATGATTATGACCAGGCCTTTATATAATAAGCAAATAAAAAGTCACTTATTATATAACAAGGTACAACAGGAATTGTGAACCATGATCTCATTATGTAGATGCATTGTAAAAAAGTGTTTTTTATGCTTGAAAAGTGTCTTACAGTCTGTATATGAGTCAATACTTGAGGGGAACTCATCTTGTTTGAGATACACCACTGGGAAGTATGTTCCTCATGCACATGGCAGGATTAAAGGGTAACTTAAGATGACTCGTGAGCCTTCGTACTCCACTCAGGCAGGAGTTCAAATTTAACCAAGATTTTTATATCATGCGGTGCAGCCTCACATATTCATATTTCTGTACCACAACTGAAGTTGCTGTCAATCAAGTCTCATAACTATGTGTGCATACCATTTTAGGCTGTGATCTATTACCGCCCAGACAGTGCAAAGCGCCACGGCATCAACGTGCCAGCACACATTAGGATAAAGCATGACTGATTGCCCCTTAGTGTAAGTGAGATGGACACTACTCTGGTGTTCCAGTGTTTGGGTGGGGTTACACACACACACACACACACACACACATGCAAATCAATGTGTGTGTTCCTTACGCACCTGTTGGCATAGGTCCTGAAGCGCCACCTTGGCTGAGGGTGTGTTTACAATCTGATTCCCCCCAACAACAGCTGAAGGTCTGCACTATGTGCCTGCCTACTAAAGACCCCCCAGATCGCAGTTCAATATGTGAGGGTTTTTCCCTCACTGGGTCTCTGTTGTCTGCCTGATTTCATGTGTACCCTAACCGTCAGCGTCTAGCTATGCGTGAAGATACACAGTATACACATTACCAAGTGCATAGCAGTCATTCCAAGACACTGTGATGCCCCTTAAGGGTGACTTTGAGACCAAAAGATTAGTGTTGACTCATTTGTATGGCAATGCCAGAAATCCGAGTCTGATGGGGCCCATGTAGATCAAGGTGAATGTTAAACAGCGCCTCAAACCGTCCGACATGAGCTGTCGGCATCTGTTCCATTGAGCGTGTTGTATTGCAACAATATTATATATTTTTTTCTTATTTATTGGAACAATACAGATTGTATAGTTCCAACATTACATCCTCTACCCCAATGACTCTAGTTCAAAATCAATGAGTGGATCTAATAGCTGAGTAATGAACATTCCCAGAGATAAGGTCATTTAGGATAATGCATTGTGCTCATAGTTTTGTGCATGTTTTCCTGTGTGTGTTGTGCTCAGAGCCTAGCGTCTACATTTGACTTTGACTTTTCTCTGATCCTCCTTGCACTCTACTCTCTGTATGTGGCCTATCATCAGAGCTATACTTAGCCACGCTTATCAGTTCCCTTGGTAAGACCGCAGATGTTTAAGGGCTTGGAATAGCTCAGCGTGGAGACACAGGATCTCAGATGCACTGACACAGGGTCAGAAATTGACAGGCGCTTGGGGTAAAAACACCAAAGTTCAGGTAATGCCCTTTGAATAAAAATTATAACTAAATGCAATGCATATAGAACATAAGCTACAGCATGTTATCTCATTTACATTGTGTCTGTGGTGAGTCTTTGAAGAGGCAATAGTTGCAGCCTACCAAGAGGAAGAAGAAATATAAAAGGCAGAAATGAAAAATGTTGACCAACTTGACCTACAACATCAGTGGATCAACAGGGAATAGGTTGAATATGGCATGGCTGAGTAGAAAGAACGTGCCTGACCCAGTTTGTGAAGAGAGATGCTTAAGTGCTTTGACATTAAAACCTTAACCTTTATCAAAAAGAATCCTCTTGAGTGATGCAATCCCCTTATTTGTATTGTGATGTGGCACATTTTTAACTGTTCTGTTATATCAGATTGTAGGTGATAAGCAACAGTTTCCTGTACAGAAGCAATACTATTATATGGAATGGGCTGAGTGACTGTTTTTCACAGTGTATGAGTCCGCTCTGTTATTTTTCTCCAAATAGTGTGTTTGCACAGGTGTCGTTATGGACACAGTGCAGGGTGGTAGCAGCAGATGGGTGTCATTATAGGCTTGATGATTTGTTGTCAACACACAACGTTGCTGAAATGTCCGAAATATTGACTAAGAATGGACTAGGCCTGTTTCGCCGACATTTTGAAGGAAAAGCACAGGTGTTACTAATAACACAATCAATCTTGGTCTGACAACGATTTATCCTCTGGGGCTAGGACTGGTATTTCTGGGGCTCCGGTTTAGCCAGCGGTTATCTGGATAATTGGATAACTGGGCCAAGACTTCTTCTTTGCGGCCATCATTGTTTACAGTCTGATCGTTACTAAGATACAAGACAGGAATTGGAGTTGAAAGTCAACATATACGACCAGATTGTTTCACAAGTAGCCAGTTTAACTAAGTTAGCTAAGCTATTAAAAAGGTAAATCACTGTCAGACAATACCCAATTGCTTTTGAGGTTTCATTTTAACCAATGTGTTCTGCCTCTTTTGCTCTCTACACCGACTCTTAACAGCAGTCAACCAAAGCCCAATCAATTGGTTAATAATACTCTACATCAAACTGACAATAAATGGAAACCAGAATACATCAGATGCCAAAAATGGTCCAGTTTCCAAGAGGTGTAAATCACAAGTTTCATCATAACATTATTTTAAATAATAATTTTTTCTGTCTTTGAATATATTGGAAGGATGTGTTATTGTTCAACCCACTAAATAAATCTTGATGTCAGTCATCAGCTTTGTTGGAGAATTAAAATGTGCATGATCTTCACCCACACAGGTGTTTTCACACCGTCATTAGAAATCATGTCTGGAGTGTGTGGTCGTGTACGCAGTCTGTGCTTGATTGACAGTGTCCAACTTCAAACAATGTGAATATCTACCTGAACAGAAGCCTTATTAGCTATAAGTGAAAACACCCGTGTGAGTATGCATGGCCTTTAAGTAGAGGTGAATATGAGAAAATAATAATTTGTTTATACATTAAAGAAATCAATACAAGCACTTCACATATTTCTAGTCATTGTGTCATAATTTTTCTATTGACAGTACATTATATGATGTTTGAATGGCATGCTCTTCCTATAATAAGTGCAGAAACTTTGCATATTCAGTGGCTCACCAGGTGTCTGCACTTGTCAGCATGTCAGCTGTCATTATGGCTCATATCAGTTTATGTGACAGATAGATTATATGCCCCAGGGTTTATCAGGTTCCTCTGTGTCTTATTAGCTTCATGGAGCTGCTTTAAGCATGCACTACACCAGGTCGACTTGCAGGGTCGCTCTTCATAAAACCTTAAATCTCATTCAATAATCCCTCTAGGCTTTGAGTCATGTGATATTATTATAGAGTCTTTATGTCCTTGGGATCAGGCATTGGACAACTTATGTGCTGGAGATTGTGAGCTGTGTTTTGAAGGTGAAAGTTTGACTTTAGCATCTCTGCACAAACTGCTGAGTCACTCCCAATCACAGTGTGTGACCTGCTGCAATCTGCATGCATCTGTTCAAAATAGATGCCTTTCTCAGACATAATGGTTTGTTTCCAGAACACTAGCCAGTAAATAAAACATGAGTGTCTTTGCTCTCATGTTACTGTGCCAGTTGGTCTCTTTTTTGGTCATTTATAACTGCTGCATCACTGTGAATCCTAAACTTTAGCTATCCCAGGACAACAAGATATTTCTTGTGACACACTGTGACAACACTGAAATGTTGTTGAGACTGTAGGGACATTTCACATATTAGCCTACTCATGTCCTGTTCAAAGGCGATATTCAAATGCTGTGTTTGCATGGCAGGCTCATCTGCACTATCTAACATCACCATATAATGGAGTTCATTGTGCTACGCTGCCTTTCTGTGCTCCAAGCAATTTACACAGCAGGGGTGCATCCAGCCACAACCACCACCAATAAGTATTCAGCCAGTTTATCCCAGAAGGCTTCTGAGCTGAATACAACGGTTACTCTTTTGTAACAGACACTTTTTTGGACGGATTCCCTCCAAGTTTAATCAGTTGACCTAACGGCTCTAAACCCTGTGAAGAATTGGACACAAAGGCATGACATTTGATAAACGTTAACCACCAACTGTGGTCTTATTTGTTGTGAGGAGGCCTTGTTCTCCCTGGCCTCATGTCAGAGACTGTTTGCTAGTTACTGTACAAACATGTGCTGCCTCAGAAAATAGTAGAGATCAGGGGAAGCTTTTGTTAAGCAATGCCTGACAGCAAGTGGAAAGGAAGGAGGCACAGGAAAAGAGGGAAGTTGAGCACAAAGGAAGTGGCAGTGTATTGTCCATTCACAGAGGATAAATCCACCAGGATCATGATCTATTAAAAGCTTTATTTAAACTATTTGTGTGTGTTTTGCAATGGGACATGTAGCAATAAGGAATGAAACAAATGCTCAATAAAAGACGCATTGAGTAGATAAGCTGAAGTTGTTTCAGATGAACTCACATGTCAGTGTGAAGAAAAAACGTTGATACAGCAGAGAAACTGATTTCATTGTTCTGCTTATAGAAAAGCTTGGAGGAAAGCAGATGGTTGCTGTACTGGTCATAAACTCCACATATGACCCTGAGTCTGTGTTGCTATGTAAATGTTTCTATGTTTGTTCTTCTGTTCACAAATCATGTGAGAAAACAGCCTTATGAAGGATTTATCTTTCACTTAGGGGGCTGTGATGGTGGTGCATAATCCTATACATGTGCCTGAACTTTGAATGATTTAAAAACTTGAAAACTTGGTTTATTTAGAGTTCATGTTCTCACTGAAGCTTTGAAGTAGACTAATTTCTGGTCATGTTTTACATCATACAGAGAAATTAGCTGTCTATCTTAATAACAGAACATAAATTATGCCTTCACAACAGGATACTTTACTTCCTCTGTGCTGCTGATATACATTTCATTAAATTTAATTTCAGCTTTGTAGTGTCTATCTGATGTTTGCTCTGAATTTTTTGCTGCAGATACAAATGTATTACAGTGATCCCACACATCCACTTGCTCAGTGACAAGGTGGAGCTGCTGCATGGTCATGTTACATGCACATGAACTCTTTGCTGACAAGGTTAAATCATGATGTTTGCCATTGGTTATTTTAAGTTGTAGCCAAGGCTGATCTCACTTGATAGTTTAAACATGATTGTTAGGGGCCAAATGCACTGATAGGGATAATTAAGGGGCCCTGTAAATTATTGATCCTATGGTGCACAGCAGGTACCACTTCAGAACCAGAAGTTTTTTGGGAAAAGGTTGCTATTTATATGCAGGCAGGCAGAAGTTTGTATGCTTTACAGAACCCCCCACCTTAATTATCTATACATTTGTAGACCATAATGTTTCATTAGGCCGGAGGGCAGCTGTTAGATGCTGCTGCTGCATTTGTCAGATGGTTGGCAGTAGAACACAGGTATATTCACTGGAGACAAGCAATCATATTTCATCTTTTATTTTTTCTTACAGGTGTGTAAAAGTCACATAAGATACATGGATGAAAATTATATAGAATGGCTGAAAAATGGCTGGTTTTGTTACTATTTACACTTATCTTTATGTGTTTTTGTTGTTTCTGTTGTACTGCTGCAAAACTGAATTTCCCCAGATCAATAAAGGTGTATCTTATCTTAAATAGTATATTTTATTACTAAAACATTGGTCCTCCTATTTTGTATTATATTACTTATGCCATTATTTTTCCCAAGGTAGTTAAGAAACAAAATTCTAGTAACATTACATAAACTCTGGGGTAATCAATGATTCTCAGCCATGGCACCATGAAGTCAGTTCAGGTGAGAGTTTTATCTTTCAACTAATTTAGTCCATTGCTGGCAGCAGCAGTGCAATGTCTCACTTGTGTGATCAATCAATAATAAGATACTCTGGGATCTCAGTTAAGTTTGATTATGCTTCAATAAGTAAAGTAAGCCTTGGGGTGCTGTCCACCCTGCCTTCAGCTCCCATCTGCATAAACGACTCTAATGACCTCGCTGACAGTGATTGACACCTGCGCTGTTGCCTGGCGACACTTATCAGGCTTCCTAGTCCATGTGGCCAATCAGAAGGTGAGAATTAAATGGAGCTGTCAAAAGAACTGCAGGCTTCTCACAGTGTGGTTCAAGTGAAGGTCGTATATGGGAGAGGGAACAGATACTCACATGTCTGTCTATTAATGCCGTGCACATACACCTAAAACTGTAAGCCATAAAAAGCAGAACGAGGAGGAGTGTCAGGAGGAATGTGATTATGATGATGGGAGTGTGGACATCTGGCGGCTCTTACAGTGAAGATAATTAGATTCTGCCAAGTCCTGCTAGGACTTCTACTGCTCAGCATCATCACACCTCAGAAAGAGCGCAGCAACGGACTTATTCTTATGGATGAGTCAGGGTGGATGATGAGGACTTTATGAAGGTGTTTCTGTGTCGTGACTAGTCAGAAGTATGACTCATTTTGGTTTAAACTTTCTTTGTCACTGTGTAGGTTCTGTGCATATATCTGGAATGAATGCAGCACCAGAAAAAAAATCTGTCTTTCCGCCATTGAACACACACCACATTTTCTACCATATGACTTTGAGTCTTGAATTAGCTTTCAAACCAATATAACACAGTAGGTGTTAAACAGCAGACTTTGATTGAGGCTTGTTAATATGAGCAGCATGAGGCAATTTAAAGCTGAAGTAGTCCTTGGAAACATTCTCTTTTAGCCATTTATTTTTATTGTTGCTGATGTGGGTTAGATCAGCGCTACATGCTGTGATTTATCAGGGCATGTGACACACTAAACAGGAGATATTGAGAAACTGGCAATGCTTGTATAGTTTTACTGCTGGCACTTAGCTGGAAACGGTTGACTGAGTGGAACCAGTATGCTGTCAACCATGAAATGAGTAAGGGAAATTGAACTCACATTGAATCTTTCTGAGACCCACAACAAATTCCTTTTTACTGGAGTGACTTTTCATGAGCAGCTGAGTGCTAGGCAGGATCTGTTTCCCTTTATCATCGCCTCTGGTGATCTCATGACATTACAGGGCTGCAGCATGCACACTGAAAATTGCTACTTTAGCTTGATGGTAAAATTTCTTGAGCAGGAAGGATTATGTGGTTTCAGTTTTTAGACCTTGTGCCTTACTGTTGGTAATTGATCATTTTTCTCCTCCTGCTGCAGATAATCTCTTTTGTAAACAAGTCTTTATAATGTTTCCCTTTTCTTCTTTTAGTGTATTTCCCCCAAAACATCTCTACTCACCTCTCCTGTCCTCTCCTCTTGCAGAACACTGGGTGGGGCTCCTAAAAGATGCCCTATCAAATATTAAACACACCCATAAAGGCTGTGTTCTCTCCACCCACACCACACACACACACACACACACCGCACACGTCACATTACACACACAAACAGGCACATATGCAAGGAGAGAGCCAGGCAGCAGACAGATCGACCTCTGAAGAGTGTCTTCCTGTTCCTGTGCTCTTTTCTCTTGCGCTACCTTACTCTCAGTTCAGATGATGGAGGAAACAAAGTGCAGAGTGATATGACAGAGTGTAGCTTTTATCTGAATGACTGACTCTGGGATGAAACTGATTGGAATTGTCAACATAAGTTCACTGAGTTAAGGTAATATTTTGTAATCTACTTTACCGCTTTACATTATGAGTAAAAACCTGTTGTGACATTGTGTCTGTATTTGACCGTATGCTTGGTGGTCCAGTATACTACAACATGCAATGTGTACATGCTTTAGTCCTTAATGTAGCAGCTTGCCACACCTTAACTTTATCCAGTGGTTTCCACTCACTGTTTACTCTGTTGGTCTCTGCCATTCGATCTGCCACAGTTAGTATACAGCATTACCAAACCCCTCTATGCTGTCTCATTGGATTAGCATCACGTAGCATCAGTGTAGCTCAGCCCAGTATTGCTTTCACTCAATACACATTAGCCTAGCGTCAGTGTTGCTTCCATCCCTGTCTCATTCTATTAGCCTGCTCTAATGGCACTCTGTTAATCTCCTCAGGGACAGAGCTATGGTCCACTACAGCCCTGTCCAGATGACTGTCCTAGTTATTACACCACTGGGACACTCAGCTCCATCAATATATGTAAATGAAGCTCCTCTTTGGTTTAGTTTCAAAAGGAGGTGAGAAAATCGGCCATACTTGATTGTCGTTTATTATGACGTTGTGCACTGTCAGATCAGATACTTAAAAAGACCTAGATATAAATATATACATTTATAAATAAATACTTATATATTTTTTATTTTAGCAATAATGTGGTTGGTTGTAACAAGCCCTTTGGATTTGTTGAGAGTCTTCATGACTAAAATAAGTGGAAAGCAGCTCTTAGATAGTGGTCATTTTTGTATCTGGTGTGTTGCTAGATAGAAAAAAGTTGTGTGTCATCATGGAGCCAGCTGGGTGACATACTGTGGTCTTTGGACTAGCGTTATACATTTATTGATCCATATAATTGATTGTTCCAGTACTATGAAAGACAGATTACCAAGATGAACAGCAACAAATTGCCATGCCTAGAATGAACCAGTTTACAATTTTTCACGCTTATTCCATCCACCCATCCATCCATCCATCCACCCATCCATCCATCCATCCATCCATCCATCCATCCATCCATCCATCCATCCATCCATCCATCCATCCATCCATCCATCCACCCATCCATCCATCCATCCATCCATCCATCCATCCATCCATCCATCCATCCATCCATCCGTCCATCCATCTTGACCCTCCTTATGTTTTCCGTACAGTTGTACAGTTGCACAGATATCCAGTTTTTTTTTAATAGAGAAAACTTTTTGTTTGCCTGTTGTATTAAGGAAGCTGAAATGTAACTATAAGCTATCAGTTACTTAACACAGGAAATAGATAGTTATATCACCAAAGAAAAAAAGTGGTCAGTATGTCAGAAAGTTTTTTCTTTGAAAATCAGACATCCCAAATGAAACATGTTCAATCTGTGTTTTTTGCAAGTAAGGCAAACATAATTTCCCCCAGGAAGTTGTTGATGATGGTCTAAACAATAGCCAGACTCACTCAGAATATCAATGTGCTGTGTGAAATATTACTGCTCTTCTTTTCTGAAGATTGTTTTACTTTATATTTATAATATTTATGTGTTTTCCACAGTGTTAGCTGAGGTGGTCTTCATTTCAGGCAAGGTGGCCCTCCTCTTCTAACACTTTTTAATATCTGTTCTTTAAAACTATGTTATCCTACAGCAATAGCTGCAAATTGGCAATGATGACTAAATTTAATGGAACAATTCTCTCAAAGTTGATTTTCATTCACAACTAAAATGAATATAAACAAATCTCTCACAGAAGGCAGGGAAATGCATAAACAATCCAGGACTCTTTTTTGTTTGTGATTTATTATAATTGGGCTGAAATTGATTTTTTTTCCTGTTATTGTGGTTATGTGAATGTAATATATGGTTCTGTCAGATTGCTGCTGGAACATCAGGTTAATACAGGTGTGTGCCTCTCTTTGTGTGCAGTGAAAATTATGTTTTTGCTGAACACCAACAAATATGGATTGAAGTAGTATATTCTGTTAGATGAGACATATTGTGATTTTAGACATTACGATTACATCTTTCATTTTTTAATACATTTGGCTTTTGGACAACACTGGAGTTGTTGGAATATGTGTCAATAATTCTGCGCAGCATTCAAATGTTGATTTATAATCTGAATATCAATGGTATGAATGAAGTTTCAAACTATTAGATACAGCCCTATAACATTCTAAAAAGTAATACTATACTTTGGAAAATGATTTGCAGTAATGGGTGTTACTATATACAGAAGTCACAGTTTATACCAAGGTCTAATATACAGCTTACAAGTCATCAATAACTGCATACACTGCTACCAGCAAGGGATTTTAACCCATCATGTCTGATTTTAATTACAGTTGTTGATATTATTATTTTTTCTAAAATGCCATAGAGAAGGGGATTGCTTTTTTATATATATCCCTTACTCTGGATCCTTCTCTGAGGTTTCCACAGTCTGAATGAAGTGGAATAAAATTCTTCCCTCATCAATCTTTCAAAATTGAATGGAGGAAAGGTAAGAGAGAAAAGATGGATGTTATCTGGCATTCTGCTATTGAGAGATGGTACCGAGACTTTGTAATGATAGGGAACTATGAGCACTGGGAGACGGGGACAGACCGGGTGTGGGGATACACAACAGGATAGGGGATTTACTGTGTGTAGAGGAGCACCTTCATTCATGCGTAGCCCCAATGACCCAATAGATCATCGCCCTCGGCCTGTCGCGTCCTATCTGCATCCATCCTGTTACTCCTGAAGAATGCATCTCTGTAGTGCCTGTGTGGTTCAAAAGTGAAAGCTTTGCCAGAGGAGTAATGAATGACCTTATTCTTGCAGATCCGATTTTTCAGCCTTCCCGCATCTCTGCCAGGTGCTCTCTGTCTGGTTGTCCTCTGAGTCGGAAATGAAGTAAGGCCAAATAGCTTCACTGGCAGACAGACAGAGAGCCTGCATTCCCTGTTTGTCAGAGAGTAAGAAAAGATGTCATCTCACTTTCCTGCTCATTTCACACACAGGGATGACTGCTGAGATGCTAAGTTTCAGGTCTAGCAGAAGATCTATCTGTGGGAACCTGCCTGAAGTTTTGTCTCTCTGTCTCCCCCATTCTAACTCTATTTAACCGTATCAGTCTGTCTCTTTGTCCATTCGTCTTCTCTTTGTGATCCTTTTTCACTCTCTCTCCTTCTTTCTGTTTTCCCTTTCATTATGTATTTTCTCAGACTCTCTTGACTGAAACCATGGAGAGACCATACATACACTTGTTAATAAAGGATGTTTATATGCTCCATAACCTTTAAAAAATCTATAAACATAGAGGTTTTGGGACATCAAGATTAAACAGTTTCTTGCTGTTCAACAATTCTCAGTGTAATGAAGAATTCAGACCAGAAAACAAAAATAAACTTAATTATTTAAACTATCTCTGCAGACCTCAATGTTAAACCAGGTTAAAAATAAAAATCAACAGCACTTAGGCTTGTAAGAGTGTTTCTCATTGCAGTGTACATAGTTTACTTTCCCTGTAGTATTATGTTTTCAGTATATATAACTATGATTATAACCCTGCACTCCGTGGGACTCCTGGACTGTTTTCTTTACATTATTCATCCCTTCCCACTTTCAAGGTTTCATGTGTTGTTGCATATGCAGTACAGAGCCACAGCAGGCTGGTTGTTGGCCTTGGTTTATATGGGGTTTAGTGCAAGCCTTATACATGATGTTGCTAAAGCTCTGGGATATTTATTTACAGGACTATACTCTGGGGGGAGGGGCAGACCTTCAGATATGAGCACTTGACAGATGGCCTGCACGGTTTACTGCCCTACCTCTGAATGTGTGTCAGTCTGTTAGAATGTTTGTTGTTTATTGGTGGTTCTCTTGAGCTGACCTGTCTTGGTACTAGTATTATTGAACAGGGCTGAGTTTCAACCATATTGTGTCTGTAGCTGACTAGCAGGTTTGCCTTATTTTGTTTTGTTAAAACACATTTTAATACATAAAAACGGATTCACTCTTCACCTTCGGAGTTTGCAGATGCTGCTCTTGTTAAGTAAATAAAAGCAATTTTGTTTTATATATTATCATCCAATAATTTTTCAGCTACAGTTTTGTTACCAGCATTAAACATAATAATATATGCTCCCCATTATCAGGCAATAATTTATCTGTACCGATATATATCGTGCATCCCTAATGCAGCAGCCCAATATTGTTAACAAAACCACAATATGACAAGTATAGATTTAGATGTAGTATTTCTTTATGGTGACTTAAGGAAAAGAAACATCAAGGCCAACACCAGCTCTGCAGACGGATATCTTCCAGTGGCTGGGTGATGAGTGAGATGACCCAGATGAATACACATTTGCAATAACAGTGTGTGGATTTGCTGCTTTGTAATAGCGATCTGCCACGCTGGATGTGAATGAAACTTGAGAGGTTCTGAGGCCATTCACAGTAGCAAAAACCCATAATCTAATTGTTACCCATTAAACGCACAGAGACACACACAGTCACCACCCCCTCCCCAGGGCAAAGAGGCTTTGGCTGCCCAGCCTGCACACTCTGACCTGATTTTGCGTGTGTGCAACTGTGTTTTTGCGTTTGTGCCCATGTGTGTTTATGAAGCAGATTAGAACGGTGGCATAGCCAGACTTCTGTGGTAGAAATGAGTGTGTTTCTTTGATTGTAGACACGTGTGTCTGTGCATGGGAATGTGGGGCAACGTGGTATGGAGCTTTTTCCAGAGAAGGAGACCCACATTGTAACACAACACCCCTCCCCCACCCCTTCAAAAGTTGAATGGATTATTGCTCCAGTATCTGCCTTTGTGTCTTTGTGCCAGTTTATCAAAGGATACACATGCATGCGAGAAATGGCGTGACCAACTGTGGATAGACATTACAGAGGCACTTCTTAAAAGTTAGTTTGCATCTGTAAATGTTGTTATTTTTGATGCAACAGTTATTTAATTTCTACTGGGTACAACAGACAGTTTTAGTAACTGCTTTGCTCCCTCATGCAGATGGATCACTTTCTGCTAACCTCATCAGCCATCTGGATCTCAGTAACTTTCCTATTCATAATCTTCCAGCACCAGCCAGATGGATGCAACATGCAGGTGCACCACCAACACATGTACCCTTGTCACATGGCTGATTTGGAATTGAATGAATTTAACAATGAGTAGAAGGAAATAGCCCTGTGTTCTGCCTCCATTGGCTTTACATGCTGTACGTCCTCCATTCACCATTCACAGTGTGCTGGCCACCTTCCCAGCACTGGTCTCCTCTTGTCCCCCAGGCGTTGTCTATCCGTTTGCCCATTCTTTTGTTGGCTAGTCATGTTGGCGCCATATCCTCCAATATCAGTGCCAGCTACAGGTCATGTCATGTGTGAAATGCATTGAAAATGTTTAAGCTCTTTATTCTATTAACTTCCCATTAAGAATTTCCTGTTTCTTCTTCTTTACCCTTAAGTTTTGCGTGATTTTATCTAAAGATCACGTGGACTCAAACAGATAAAACTGCAGATATCTGTCTGCTTTGAATAGAATTACAAGTATTAGCAATCAGATGTACCACATTTCATTGACATTTGTGGCTGTGTACCAGTTGCATAAAGACAGAGATTAATTTAACCTTTATGTTCAAGCAGCAAACCAGACTTGCCGTGACAAAGTCTCAAGTCACCCTGTAATCTTGCCAGATTAAATCCTAATGCTCCTCACAGTCAGTGACCTTTAAAAGGGAGACAGACATGCAACCACTGCAGCAGGTGGACAGGACTACCCTTAGTATTATTACTGTTTATCATTACAGACATTTAGAACACTGTTACAGATGTTGTGTTCACAACTTAAATCTAATCATTTCTCGTTTTTTTCTTTTTTCTTTCTCTAGTTGTGTGTGATCCCATGTTCCTCCATGCCATTGTTGGCATCTAATGGAAGAAAAAGCACTCATCAGGTCTGCCATGGTATCCAGATTGCCTAAATTTGGTGGACGATCCTCGGCCAGTGGCGCTAGCCCCTTGTCCAATGGTTCCACACAGCCAACCACTCCGACCCAGGATGGTAAAACAACCCCCCCAGTAACACGCCCAAATGGTGTTATCCGTGCCTCTCCTTTTTCCCTGAAATGGAAAAAAGATGAGGGGACCACCATCTCGCACCCAGCCACCCCCATCAGTCCTGGGGATGGAGTTGAAGACAAGGCTCAGGCACAGCTTCCCTCATTGGTAAAGGATGTAAAGAATGGCTCTCCAGCAACACCAAAGATGCGGAGGTCAGGTGCTTTGATGGTGGCCGTCTCCAGTCCCAAGGCCATCCCCAAGCAATCTTTGAAGATGAGTCCCAAAGTAGGGACCAAGCTAGGCCAAAGTCCACTGAATGGAGGTCCTAAAATGGGTCAAAATGGCTCTAGCATTCCTGCTCGAGCAGGGTCAGAATCCCGCCTTGTCCGGCCAAGACTAGACTCCAGCTCTCCTAGAAGTAGCTCTCAAGACAGCCTGTCCCAATCCAGTGACAGCCTGAAGACATTGGCAGCGGACAACATGGTGCGTTCGAACAGCTTCACTCATTTCAAGCAGATTCCTTCGCCCACCAGTCAGCCTATGACTCGGTCATTCTCCTTTAACCGAGCTGTGGAGCTAGCCAAGCCTCTAGCAAACACCCAGCTCCGGCCTCCTCGGAGTAGTTGCCTCAAACCCCCTCAGCTGAGCAATGGAAGAGTAGGTTTAGCACTTGGAGGCCTGAATGGCAGCATTGGCGGCTTAGGAGGTCTAGGTGGAGGACTTCAGTACAATAAAACTCCCTCAGCTGCCTCCTCTCTGCCCACCCTTTCGATTCCTCCAGCTCCCACTACTCCAAGCGCTCTGAGGAAGCCTCTGCTCCCCAGCTGTGTGCTGACCAAATCATTGGGCAGCAGTGCGGGGTCTTTGGGCTACAGGTTGGCTCGACCTGGGCAGGCCAAACAGCAGAAGCCTCTTTTTCCAGGTAGGGTCAAGGGGGATATACAACCTTCAACTGCCCCTGAATGTGGAGGGCTATTAGGGATAGCAGTAGACATTGAGCAGAATGGTGTGTCTAACAATGCACACTCACATAGTGAAAGTGATGGAAGCTCTGGAGCAGGAAAAGGAGGAGGAAGTGGTGATCATAGAGAGAGCTCAGGTCAGACAGCAGGTGAGACTCAGGAGGACATGTCCTTATCTTCTGCCTCATCTCTAGACAGAGGCGACACCAGTGAAGAGTTTCTAGATGACTTTGACTGTGTGGGAGATGTGTTAAGTGATGTGGACCTGCCTGACAACAGGAAAACTGGCAGCACTACTCAAACACGCCTACATAACTTCCTCAATGAGACCCTTGACTGGGACATGGATCTAGCAGGTAAAAAACTTGGTGCTGAATTTAAAGGAAATTGAAAAAGTTTGTGTTAAATTTGTGTCAGTTGTCAAGTATTTATGTAACTTCTACAGGGCATAAAGAAGAAAGCCCTATGCAGGACTCCCAGGGAGCACTGGTGTTGTCTCCAGACCATGGTGATGTTCTTCAGGGTTCGTCTGTAGAGATGTCACCTTCGAACAGCTCTGGTGGAACCTACATGTGGGATGAGGAGGGTCTTGAGCCCCTTGGGGTGCCTGGGACACATCCATGTGACAGCTATGATGATTCAGAACTCAACAGCGTGGTGAGTCCCAGTTTCTATCTTTGATGAATTTTGACATAAATATGTGCAATGCAGGAAAACCTTTGATGATTTGTCAGTACTAAATCTGGTCTTTCTTTAAACTATTTGTCCCTGTTTTCATGACTTCCCACTGCTGTGAGAATGAAAAAGAAAAAAAAAATCAAGTCAAAAACACTGATGATCTAAATAGTTACTAGCTCCCTCAATGTGGATACTGTCAGACTAATATCATATATTCTGTTGATAACTAATTCAAGATTGCTTAAAAGTAAATCAACTACTAGTTTCTGCTCTGATATGTTTTGAAGTAGAATATCTAAATTGTTTATATAAAGCTGATTAGGAAGTAAGCACACTTGTTGTAGCGTCTGCCAACAAGCTCATCATGCTCTCAACTCCTTCCCATCTAATGTCAACTGGCAGATTGCTCTGTAGCGTATCTCAGATTGGGAAAGGAGTGGAGAGCAGCCAAAACCCTTCAGCAGTGATACGGTTACTAAGGCTAAAAACTTCAGAGAACACTTAAAGCTGTTGCAGCTTTAACTGATTGCTTGTTGGCAAAGAATGGGCTTGTGTGACTGAGAAGTGGGATAACTTCCAAGTACAGTAGTATTGAAAAGGGAGAGGGTTGAAAGAAATGTAAAAGGATTGACACCTTGAGAGAAGAGATGTACATTATATAGATGGACACAACAGACAACAGTTCAAAAGTCTCAAAATGTAGAATACACATTTCTAAAGCATAATGCAGATAATGTTCATGGAGCTAAACTGATAGTAGATTAACACATAATCACACTGACTGAATATATATGTACTGTATATAAGTAAGTGGTGAGATAAAACGTATGTTTATATACGTATATGAAAGAAAATAAGGAAAAGCATAATAGGTCCCCTTTAATCCTTGGTCTTTGATTTGAAAACTTTTTTTATAGTTGATCCTTCAAAGTGTTTGACATGCCGCGTATAGTAAAATATTAATATTTGTTATGCTATTAAGTTAAATTTCCCTTAATAGAGGGTTGACTTTGTGTGTTAATATACTTCGAGGCCATTATCAAGCATTGCACTTGTAGACCTGGTTACAATTTCAGGCCTTTTTAGTATGACGCACACTGTATGTGGTTTAGTCCATTAATCAGTTCCACTTTTGAATAATTTCCTTTTCTAATCAGGGATTAAACGAGCAGAACAAAGGTTGAAAAGGAAAGCAAAACTGTCTGGAGGTTTCTGCCAGCTCTTTCTGCTGCTTTCATGCCAAGGCTTCTCTCTCCCTGAGAGGAATGCTGACCTGGCCACAAACTGTGTGCTAATAGCATCGCTGGCCTTCACTTTGCTTCTCTGTACTTCTGCACCACAGCACCTGATCTCAGGAATGTGTAAAGAGCTTAAAATGAGCTGGATTAGAAATGATATAATAAGCTTTATGTGTTTACTACTTTTACCATGTGATGTTGACACAAGTTTCAAGTCACTAAAAATGTAACATGTTTATCTCACAATAATGGATTTGTAGCAACTAGCAATAAGAAAACGTGGATAAATCCTTATATTAGTGTGTCTGTGTGTGTGTGTGTGTGTGCGGATTGCATGCTCTGTCTGTATTTTCATTGCTGCTGTCAGTACAAGCACACATGCTTTAGTCATGTGTATCTGATTAAGAGCCATTCGGCATGTCTTAATGTTTGTGTGTGTGTAGCCATGATCATGTAGCAGATTAGTAGAGGTGGGAATCACCAGAGGCCCCGTGATACGATTTTTTTATCCCAATACTTGAGTCACGATACGATATTATTGGAATTTTTAGCATTTTTGTGGTATGGTGAGTACTGCGATACAATATATTGTGATTTATCTGTTTAACTGCAGTTTGTGTCCACAAAATTAAATTAAATCCAGAATAGTTTTGTCAAATGAGAGAAAGTTCTCAGTCTATTCATCTCACTTCAGTCCTGTTTCTCCATAATGAGAATCAAACCTGCAGACTGATCATCAAAGTATTCAGTCAAATTGAACTTAACTAATATCAAACATGTATGGACGACAACAATTGCAGCATTTTCTTAAACCTCAATCAACTTCAAGCTTCACTGCTCAGAATTTTTTCAATAAAACATAAAAAAAGCCTAACTTTGCAGCGTTATTTTGAAAAAGTTTCCGACACAATATCCTGACGCATCCTTAGATCTTCTAGTTTCATATGGTACCATTATCCATAAATTGAGCCTGCTACGGCCTCAAGATAAAAAAACAAAAATGGCGAAAATACTGGCCGCCGGAACACTAAATATCGTTATTTGGCGGCCATGAATCGATATAATATTGCCATGCAAAATATCGCGATACTATGCTGTATTGATTTTTTTCTCCACCTCTAAAGATTGGTCAAACTATCATCATGTGGTTAACTTGTTTGATGGACAATATCTCAGCTTGTGTATTTAACCATAACATGGTCAACTTTAACCTATGTCCTTAGTGTATATGTACTAGGACTGTAAATATCCATTAATCAGACTCATTGCATTGATTCAGTTATCAATTACCTAAAAACAACGATACAGGGTGAAAACTTCAATGTGTAACATTATCTTTGTGGTACACCTTTATTTTGAAATTCCCATGGTATGTCTGTGTCAACATTTCCGTCCAAGTGCACCTCCTCTTTAAACATTCAAACATTGCTTGTGCAGGGGAGATAATGGAAAGCAGCCAAGAAGAAGACAATAAGGGAGCTTTTTCCCCTCTCTTAAAAATAATAGATTGTTTTTCTTTTAAATTTATGTAAAAGCTCAGCAATAAAATTGTCAAATCACACTTAAGTTGATTTTGTGACTTGATATTGATGTAAAAGACTCTGTTAAAGGGGCACATAATATTGTTTCATATTGATTGCAGCCCCCAGAATTGAATCAAATAGAAATTGTGTCGTGGCAGACTTTGTGATATCAGCAATTGACATATCATTGATGAAACTGCTGATTACACCCCTAATATGCACATGATATTCTCAGTAGTACTGCTGAATCTTTATAGAATTACATAATTGGAGAATAATCATAAACAGATTAGAAAATCTTCAACTGAATGTGCCACAAACAGTTCAGAAGTACAGATGTGAAGATGCATTTCACATGACTTGATTAAGCTATTATTATTGCGCTTGATAATATCACATCATTTTGTAATTGAAATATTTGTGCAAAAAGTGAGTGATTGGAAAGATGTTCAGACAAAATGCAATGATGTTCTATTCTACCAGTATAAAAGCTCCACAGGGCTGCTAGTTTGTGTTTACGTAAAGGATGTAAGTCCCCTGTGAGTGAAGCTGGAGGCTGTGATTGCATCAGAAGCAGCCATCTTGTGTGTAAACCTTCTTTGAAAAATATGAAAATGCCATTATCTTATGTTGTATCGCTCCCAAAGCTATCTCTTCTCATAGCTCTTCTCTTACTGAACATATGCAGTATAGGCAGTAACATCTTTCACAGAAGATGGTCAGAGAAGAAGGGAATAGAGATAGTCCTTGTTGTAAGAGAGGGAAAGATCTGATGAGTGAGTGGGAGCAAGAGAGAAAAAAAGGAGTGAAAGGGTAGAACCGGAAAGAGAAAGGGCGAGACTTGGATGGATTGCTGATGTGTGAAGATCAGCTCTATGGGGAAATCTGCCTTTGAGATATTTAACTGAGCTATTTGATTAGAGGAAATGAGCCCACTTACTGTAATTGGATGCACTGAGCTCCCACTATTCCACCCTTTTTCTCCTATTTTCCTTCCATCTGGTTGTCTCTCTCTCTCTCACAC
The DNA here is from genome assembly GCF_030273125.1 of Centropristis striata. Lineage (NCBI taxonomy): Eukaryota > Metazoa > Chordata > Actinopteri > Perciformes > Serranidae > Centropristis > Centropristis striata. Next base: position 18,319,937 of record NC_081536.1, read on the forward strand.
TAATTCTTCCTTTGTTCAATGAGTAAATAGTTCCTTGAAATGAGAAGAACAAAAGCCACAAATATAATCCTTTCACATGGCAGTGTCTGTGTCCAAAAAGGTTTGTAATTAATTCAGAAATATCCTACATGATATATGTGGTAGGTAAGGCAAGGCATTAAAACAATATTTAATACAGTTTTTTTAGTAGTTTAATTAAATGTCAGGGATTTGCTAGTAAAGCTTCTTTTTTGGTCTTGTGCATGTGAAAGGCCTCCTGCTTTGACTTAAATGCTGGAGAAAAAGAAATACAGGGTAACTAGATGCAGTTTTAATGACTTGTAAAAAGACAAGGCATGCAATCATGGCTGTAAGGAAAAAGAACAATAAACTCCTTCTTTAGAGAGGATGCAACTCGTGTGTTTAGCATTTATATAAACAAAACTCTCCTTTTGTTCATTTCTTGTTGGTATGAGAGAATGGATGAGATATTCAGCTCTTAACAGGTCTAGTTTACTATACTGCAGTGGTGTGCTCAGTCCACTTGGAGGCACTGTGCATCCTTAAGACAACACTGTGTGCGTGTAAGTATTCCTGGTTTGTGTGTCCCAGTATATTTCTGGCTATATATGGCTCTATCTGCATTCTTATGCCTCTGTGCAAAATCAAGGAGTGGGCTACCTGAGCTGTTAATAACATTCCCATGATGCACCATGCAGCTCGGGTACAGTACCAGCTTTACAAATTTGGCATTGTGAAATGGAGGGACACTTCTCACAGTGACTGCTAATGTATCCCGGGCCTCAGTACAATTTATCATGCATGCAGTGCAGCATCAGTAGACCTGGGCATGATTTATATTTAAATGGTTGAAGTATTTTTTGAAATATTGGAGATTACTTATTTTATTTTGTCAGGCAACTCACAAGCACTCATAAATGCATGGGACACAGAGAAAAGCTGAGGCTGAAATAGTAGTTTAGATGCTTTCTGCTATTTACATCAAGATGGACACAAAAATAGCAACACCTGTGCAGTGGACTAAACCCCACAATACGAGGGATGGAATAATGAGTTTGGCTGTAGATATTTGGTTTTTGTTGGGCTATTGGATTCAATTCACTCACAATATACTCCCAATACAATGAAATACCAAATATTAGGTCCACCTTTGATATAATAACGTTGAATACAACATTAGACATGGTTGAGTGGGTCAGAAATCGCCTTGCCAAGGTCAGTTTTTACTGTCTTGACGCTATACAATTGTTTAAATGTTGAATAACAATTTGTTATCAAATGACAACAACAAGACTTAAGTTAATTGTCATGTGTGCAGTTTCCATTTCTTGCAATTGCCTGATCTGCACTGCGTATGTGCAGTACTCAACAGAGATGAAAGCAAGATAGATGACTCATTCATGAGGTACATCCATCATCAGCTCAGGAAAGAACAATATGTTTTATTCTTCTTTACCACCAGGTAAGTTGTTAGATTCACTAACAGGCTATAAACTTTTACTTTTGTGGGCAATCAGACAATCTTTATTGTTGAGCACTTATTGATTCTCATCCACACACATTAACAGTCTCAAATGTAGTAGGCATTGCTGGGTTATTATATTATATTATATTGTATTGCATTACATTATAATAACAATGTATCTTCAAGTGCGAGGTTTCATCTTAATGTGAACTCAACCATTTAAATGGATAAGTAACTTACAGAATTAGTCAGACTGTTCCAGTAAGTGTTGGGTTGGACCTGTTTTCTTAAGAACTGTTCTGTTGATTTCATTATTTATGTGTCTGGGAGTGGGTCTCATTAGAAGAAATACATTTCCTTTTAAATTACAGCCCAGTGTCCCTCCTCGCAGCATGAAACCTTGAATGAAAAACGCCCGAGTGTTTCCCTTTTGCCTCTTTCAATTCTGTTAGTCCTGATCCCTTCTCGTTTTGGATAGTTTTTCCTTTTTTTCCTTTTTTTCCTGTTTTCTTTATGCTAGCAGATTTTTGGTTTCTCTTGCAGTTGTTTTATCCATTCGACCTTCTCCCTCCCTCTCCCCCCCGTTTATTTTTTCCAACCAAACTCATGGTGTTTCTGTAATCCTTTAGTTTTTCCCTTTGCTTCCTGAAAGCTGCAGTACCGCTGTCTCTTATACTTGATTTATTTATTTTTTCCTCTCTAATTTTAGGCTTTTGTGGAGCCAGGTTGAGACAGGGCAATTCATTAGTGTTTAAATGAGTGAGGTGCTTAAGCCTTTTGTCTGCAGAGTGCTTAGCCATTTATGAAACATGCTGCTGTTGCATTAATGAGGCTTATAGTTCACCTGCTTTTGTTTGTCTTGATTTTAAATTGACAGCAGCAGCCCTTTAAGGTAAACAGTGTTTTTTGTGGACCTCTTTTTGTGTATTCAGCGCTTTCAATGGAGAACATCATGCACAACTTGTGACAGCTGCGCTCTGACTCATTCCCAAAATTACAGCCTAGACTTCCATCATTACCCATCATGACTCCTTTAGTTTCCAACCACAGTCGTGACTATTATTTTACTACAGATCATTACCATGCTGCATTTTATAACCACTCTGTCTTTGAACTGGCCCTCACATATTGTTAATCTTAAATTGGCTGCTTATTGGGCCCATGTGAGATATAAGGACAATAATATATTACCTGATCACCAACAGAAAAGGAGAACCATTTTCACTGACAAATTTGGTTTATTGAGTATAATTGGCTTATTCACGATACTTTACCTGCAGTTACATGATTGACAATGATACCATCCACACAATGATCCAGGATTTTTGAGACTGATACTGATTTTAGAGGGGAAGAATCCATATATCGCCATGGTGGCTGATATAGTGAAGTTTTCAGCAAGAATGAAAATGGACCTTTTCTATGTCGATTTTGCACCAATGACAATACAAAGGTATTCAGAAGCCTGTTTTCTTAAACAAATAACTTGTTATACTTTCAATGCATTACATTATAAACCTCTGATAGAAACCACAGCTGAGAAAATGTTGACATCATACATTTGTTAGTGTAATCTCATAATAAGACTTAATTTTCATTTTTCACAAAAATTCTCAGTTGTGGAATAAAGTTGTGGAATCTCATTAACAGGAAACACTCATACACAAAAGTTTATGAGTGTCAAAAAAAGACTTAAAGCATCACCACCAACAGACAATTACCGCAGGGAGAAGTGATATATAGAATGATTGCTTTAGTTTTTACATCAGGCTTCTAATGCATAATACATGTGCCATTTTATATATAGTATACAGTATATAGACTTTATGCACCTATCTATGAGTCAGCTTGGCCAAGAGCTGTTTTTTTTTAAATCTCAGTTTAAATGTGCTGCAATACAGAGCCAACATAATAGACAATTTGTCATTGTCCAAATTATTATGGACTACAGTGTTAATTTAATTTTGTAGAAAAAGATGGTATGCCATTTTATTAAATTTTAATGTCACAGAAACTGCGTTTTCAGAAGACACTGTTTGATTGATGTATTCCTCAGTGCCAGTACTGACATATAAAACACTTCATTAGTTGAATTTCTCTCCCTTTTATGTCCAATTCATCTTGCAGTATTCTAATTTACATTCCACACTCTTTATGTTATTTTAAATTATGCTGATGTATTTCAGTATGTAGTCTTCCATGGATAGTGCCTCTGTTCTTCCTGATAGTGGTACCAGCTCTGTCCACTTTTGTTAAGGCTTCTGTGAAAGGAAAGGGACTATAATTTACATTTCTAGAGCGAGTGTTTGGTTCAATATACAGCCAAATATATACAGATGGAATGAAAAAAAAAAGGTGGACTGGAGAGAGGGAGATCTATCTGTTTTCGTTCAGAATTTGAATTTGCTAAAAAGCTTTGATTTTCTCATGGCTTTATTTGCAACTGCAGGGTTTAGATAATTGGCAGCATCCCATTACCTCACTCTCTTAAAATACAGTCATCATTATATATATTCAAATCAAGCAGAGCAGTAGTTGTACACCATATAGAGGCAACAAAATGGATCTGACCATTTCAAACTGTGATCATCTTATAAAACATGTTGTTTGGAGAGCAGAGAAAGCTGATGTGTGCTTGTTTGGCATTGGGTGAAGCAGGACTCCTGAGACAGTCTGTTTTATGTCTAAGGTTTATACACTCTAACACAGGAAGCATATTGTTGTCATCTTGTCAACAATATACAAGGACAGAATGAAATGGGGGAAAAGAGACACTGAAAAAGCATACTGTTGATTTGAGGGTTACCTAACTCTATTTTGCTCTGCTCTGCAGCAGCCGTCGCTCATTAAACAATTTTACTCAGCTTGCCTCCTGCGCACTGCCTTTGTTTCATTGTCTCTGCCTTTGCAAAGCATGACACAACAGAAAGAAACTGTTATTTGAAATGATATTGCCATTTGTAGCAAGATTTTACTAGTAGAGGCATAACAGTGCACAGGTGTCATGGGCCGTTTCTGCCATGGTTTAGGAGTCACAGTTTGGTATAAGTATATATAACTTTCCATTCATTTTTAAATGGATATGTTGCAATCCAATCTAAAAGACTCGGTATCTGGGTCCATCACAACATGTTGAACCATGTTAAGCCCATCCAAACCTTTGTTAACTGTCACAAAGAGGATTTTACCTGCAAAGCTTTAATGCACATGCAACAAGTGCTGCCACAATCTCTCAACTCTCCTCTGCTGTCTGTGTCCTCCCATCCTCAACAAGGAAAAAGAGAGGGCTTGTGCCATCATATATTTTGTAGAAAAGAAAGAAAGAGATCGAAAACTTAAAGGAACTACTTGGACACAGGCAGATCTCTTAACGCAAAGCAGAGCTTTTCAGTTGTCAAGCACATACAGTGGATTGATTTGAATAACTTTAATTTAATTGAAGTGTGCACTGTGCAGCTGTATTATCTCAGAAAGTAGAAGTATGTGATCAGGACTAATATTAAATTATGGTTTGGATTGGGGCAGAAAAAACTTGACCAGATTTTAAACAGACAGCTGAGCAAGTGTCAAAGATAGACAACATTCTCTTGCTGGGCAATGAGGCGGCATTTTGTCTAATGAAAACTTGTAACGCATGTAAGTCATAATGTGTTGCTGTTGTAATGTTGTGTTTATTTCCCTCATTTTTTTCTCCAGCTTTTATTTGGAACTGGTTTAATTCAGTATTTGAGCCTTTACCAAGACCACTCTCTGATGACAGCTTGTACTGTTTCCTTCCCTTAAACCTTCCCTCTGTAAAATGTACACTGACTGGGTGCCTATTATTATAGCCACAGTTGAAAGGCAAGACAATTAAAGTAGAATCAATACATTCAGTTTTTAATTAAGATTTTCTGGTATTCTGTATTTTTCTTCATAAACCCATACTTGGGTGTCATTCTTTGGATGTTCAGATTCCTTCCGTTCATTCATTTCTCAAACACTTAGAGCTCACAGCAGACACCTAATTACCCCTGTATAACCAATAGCACCAATATGGCTTTGACAGTGGGTGTACTAGATTACATTACATTTCACACAGTGGTTATATAATATTCAGTAAGACAGACAATGAAAATTGACTTTCTGTTGAAAAACTGTCTTAGTTCAAGAGCTGCAAATGAGTCGAGTAAATGGATTACAATGACATCTGGAAATGATTGGGGTAGAGGACATATCCTCCATCAAAACCACCAGCGAGTCCCAAGATATGGAGTATAAAAAATTATACTCTTAAGTAGGGGTGCTAATGTCACACAAGAGACACATGCACAGCAACAGCAGCTGAGCACATCACTCCCAAATCCAGTCAAGCTATCATGTAGTATTTCAGTGTTTCTTAGGACATTATTTTGAGTATTTGACCTTCAGAAAATTAATGATCCTGGAAAAATATGTTTTATGTTGATTTCTAGCCCTCCCCTTTGATAGAGTAACTCAGCTAAGGTTTAATGAAATAGAAAGGTGCTGGTTTGAAAAGAGTGGATACTTCTTGTGAGACAAAAGAGAAGAGAAAGACTGAAAAGAACAAATGCAGTCAGTCAACAGACTTCTCCCTGGCATATTAATTTGACATTTACCTAATGCTGAAGTTTGTGTTTTTCTTAAGTTGTTTGAACCAGAAATGAACTGCCTACTACTACTGCCTACTGCCTTTTTGGCTGATTGTGTGCCATGATGTAAATTTGCATGCAGCTCACGAGAACCAAATGTCTACCAGAGATCCCAAAAAGATACTCTCCAAGAAAGCAATGAGTAGAATTAAGGTTCCAGTAATGAGGTTTAACATCGCTCTGCAAGTCTGTTGTGCAGACACCTGGGTTATTTGAGGGCAAACTGTCAAAGAGAGAAAAGTTTAGCCTCCAAACTTTCCCAGTGATTTTGAATGTTTTAATCAGTGTTTGATCCGTCCCTGTTTGTTGGAAGATTCATCAGATGTTTCAGGGGGAGCAGAGAGTATGCCATGAAACTGAGTATGTTGGAAGAACTTCCCTTGGCTGTTACAATTCTGAATGCATGCTGCAGGGGTTGGATTGATGTAGCATCTCGGGGTGTCTTAAGATGGATCGAAAATGTGCATGTCATGTGTCAAATTTAGATACTCCAATAAGTCAAATCATTATTCCGTTAGCGAGAGCAAGCACAACCGCTACAATTTAATTGGCTCAAAGCTGCGGTTCAGATGCATTTTAATACCAGTTCATAACACATATTGACTATGCAGAATCTGATGGTCTACAACTCATGCATTTATTGGGATTCATTATTAAATAACATAAGGGTAAATTCACAATTAATGGTCTCACAAAGAGAGCATGAATTGTGAATTACTTGCAACCGCTTTCTGCCCCTGTCTCAAGGTCTAATTCACAAAAGATATTGCTATAATGATAACAGTGCACACACGCCCACAAAGTTTTGCAGCTGAAGCTCTTGTCATTTTTTGCATCTGATTACAATGTGATTGAGGCCAATGCACCATTTGTGAGGGGTTAAGCAGTGAATATACTTCCAAGCAGATGTGCAGGGATAACATCAGATACCCCAAGAGTCACCCTGAGTCATAATGCCACTTCCATTAAATCCTTCTGAAGAAAGAGGAAAGAGAAAGTGCAAGCAGGATTTAAGAAGGGAAGGACGATTTATTTCTACAAATTAGTACAAATTATTTGTTTATTTGTTTATGTGAATGTTATTTTTAACTTGTTTTTTTTCTCACATATTTTAAAAATGATGTAGGGAAGCTTGAAGCCTTTATTTCTCATGACACTTCTTAAAATTAATGAGTTTGAGAGGACTTTTCTTATAAATTCACTCAGTTGCCATCTGGTTTCTAAAGATGCTAATAATTTCACTGTAAATGCATGTGGCTAATGGCACTGACCTTTGAAAATTGGGCTGTTTTTTGCAATAGGCTCATTTGCACAGAAAGGGGCCAAATTTGCAGCAAATGTATGCATATTACCTCATTTAAATTTCTGCAAATAGCACAGGATTACCAAGACTCAATATGCTGTGCAGCACAGTTAGAGGTGCATTTCATCCACTGTGGGTGCTTTTTAGAGTTACACAGGTTTTTTATTGTTAATTTACTGCAGGTTTAGCAGCCGCAGAGCTGTGCAGTAGTTTTTTCCCCATAGTTTTTACACTCTTTGTAGTAGGAAGATTTTTCAGTAACTCTCATACTCCATAACAATATGATACAATGCTCTTTGTCTGGTAGAATTGATTTTCTTCTCAGGCTCCATGGAAGAGGTCAGAGTGCAGTCGTGAGTAACTCATCAGCAGAGAAAAATATAACATTGATGTGCAGGACAGGCTGAATGTTACTGTTGAACATTTGTTGTTATGCAATTTCAGTAATTAACCTAAGCCCATATCCTACTGTCCTACCTACCTACCAAAATATTCTCGTGAAATTCTTGACAGAAAGGGAATTCCTCCTCACTGGGGAAAAAGAAAGAAAACACAGTGTTGGCATTTAAATATGGCACTTCCTGCTACAAAAAATAAATAAATATATTTATAAAATAAATATTTACTTATTTCATTCATTCATTACCCTTAACTGGTTATCCAAACTCATTGGTCACCAGACTGTCACAGGGCAGACTCATAGGGACAGACAACTCTGGACTACATGTCTTTGGATTGTTGGAGAACCCACGCCGACCTGGACTAGAACATGCAAACTCCACACAGAAGGGCCCCAGGCTGGATTCGAACTTGCGACCCTCTTGCTGTGAGGCAACAATGCTAACCACTCAATTTAATTTATTGTCTTTCATAGTCAGAATTTTGCTTTGGCAGAACATCTCAAATGCCATGCCAATAAAGCCTATTAAATTATTGAGCTGAATTGACTTCTTTGGACTGTTTGAAATTGAATTTCCTCCAGACGCACACTCCAGTCAATGACAACAAAAATAGTCAATGAAAGGCAGACACGGAGAGTGTTGTTAACGTTGCTGGAATGAAAAAAAAATATACTATTGAGTGTTTTCTTGACAATTTTTTTTATAATTAATACACTTTAGGTTTATACATTACTGCAAGGATACAGGGTGGCTGGAGTTCAGGTAGTGCAGTGGGTTGGCTCCTCGAACAAGTTATTACATTACATTACATTACATGTCATTTAGCTGACGCTTTTGTCCAAAGCGACTTACAATAAGTTATTAAACCACAATTCACTCCTGCAGTGTGTGCAGTAGGTAAGAATGTAAGACAAAACATAGGAATGAAATCTTAAATTTAACCCGCTTACAATTTATTTCCCACGATAATGGTGGTGTCACGATAAAGTTGATTTTGGCAGTATGTCTCATTTGTGATACATCTTTAACCAACTGAAAAGAAAGAGACCCCTTAACATGAAAAAAAAAACAGTGGTTCACCACACATCATTTATCTACAGCCTTTGTTTCAACTTTTGCATGATTTTAGGCAAGAGTGATGAAATTTTGTGTAATAATATACTTGAGACTGACGCTGTCTACACTGGATGTGTCCCGGTGTCATCCTTCTGACGAAACCGATAGGATTTCATTTTAACTACACCAGCCCACAGATACTTTCTGAGTCTGTTGGAGTGTTTTTCCACTTGCACACCTTAGTGTATAATTTTGTACTGAACTGAGTTGTGTCAAACACCTCACAGTGCGCCTCGGTACTCTGGCTGAAAAAAAATACAGTGTAGACACTGATGGAGGACTCTGCAGCTGCTGCTGTTTTGCTGCTTTTGTTGTGTAGCTGGTGTACCGTATGGAGGGTGAAGGCTTTTTAACACATACAGGTGAACTGTAAGACAGCTGAAAAGATCCAGAGGTAAAATGTCTGGCGCCGCAGTAGAATATGCTTTACCTCAGTACTGTATTGCATGATCTGTTGTCAGTATATCACTAACATTTTACCAGTCAGCTGTTTCTGAATCCCTACCAGTAAAACTACCCTGGTTAAATCATTTTGGGTTTTTTTAATCTCAAAGAATTGCTTTATCAAGTATTTGTCTAACTTCTTTATATTTAGTAGGTGGGAGTTACAAGGTCCAGAGAAGAGAGCAACAGGGGGGAGGAGAAAAGAGACAAAAAATCTGAGGACACTGGAAGTGAGATTGAATAAAACAGATGTGACGGGTTGATTTGTACATATACTCTTCAAACAACAAATATTCCACCCACATCTTGGTTGACAGTATTTGGAGGACTGCAGAATTATTCGTTGTTTATTCTATTTCCTTCATTTTCCTTCTTCATTAAGTCTGAAACAATAACACTAACCAGCCAGTTATTGTGGAACACATGAGATTTCTTATAATGAGTAATTTTATGCTTGTGTCTTTTAGTCAAAGCCCTGTCAATTTAGTTTCATGAAGCACAAAATTGCCTTGAAAAATAAAGCTTTGAACTATTGATTCAGTCCTTTGCTTTTGGGTATGCTTTGAATTATTCGGTAGACAGCAGCGCAGCAGTTAGACTAACTGCATATTCTGAGGCTGTAATGAGAAGTGTTTTTCTTTTCAAAGTGTTCTATATTATCATTCATAATTGAGTGATATTTTTCCAGAAGGCTGTTTTGTCATCTGTGTCTGTTATCTGTTGGTGTATGGAATAATCTGAGCTGTTGGAGTGAGAGAATGATGTGAAACAGTATCAAATAAAAAAGTAATTGACAGCGCTTCATAAATAGTTATTGTTAATGACAAATTATTCAATTACAGGGAATGAAAATAAATATTAATAAAAAGATAACATCAAGCAAATTAATATAAAAATGTAATGCAAAATAATGCAATTAAAAACAGTGATGCATAATAACTGCAAGAGCAGTGCATTGTAAAGGTGTTCCTGCTCTTGTGTCCACTTCCTTATCATTTAGATAACCACCTTAATTTCACAGTAAAAAATGAATAGCAATGCTTTGTATCACAGCAACAATCAAACCTTTGAGCACTCTTGTAATAAAGTGATATGGGTTTGTAGCAACAAAAAGCTGCTTAGGTGCTGTTGGAAGGCATTACTAATGCCAGACCAAGGACGAAAATATCATGATTTATATGAAAACATGATTTTTCTGAACATCCATTTCTGGCTAATTGGAAAATTGGGAATTGCTTTATTTGCATACACACAATTTAAATTACAAGGCTTTATTAATATCAGCCAAAGACTGCATCTTTATATGTGTGCCTTTATGTGTTCTATATGTGTTTTTCTGTTTCGCTTCTGAGTTGCATGTATCTGGCCCTTGGTGTCGAGATATTTTTCTCCCAGCAGTTGGTCGTACTGAACAAAAACACTTTTGCCCAGAGGCAAAATGATATAATGACTCTAATGCACTCACAATGTGCCTATAATTTACCTGTGATGTTATCTAATGCCTAACAAGTGATGGTTACCTGTGATTTTCAGGATATCCTGAACAACCTGGAGCCACTGGGAACAGGAGAGTTGGATGATGATGACCTCATGCTGGATGTGGACCTCCCAGAGGATGGCTTGCATGGTCAGCACACACACCCACAGACACACATAAATACTAATTGCTGTTACCCTATACAGGATTTAAATTTGTGAGGTTATTCTCTGGCCAAGACAAATGCCTTAGTTTCATTGGCTGCACGTTTTCCATTATTTTCAAATAAGTGGATACCTCCAGCAAAACTGTTCTGATCATAGGTGTAAATTAATGCATTACCAAGGACTGGGAATTCTATTTGCAGCAGTATCCCTTTATGGCATATGATGGCTTGAATAAATTGAATCCTGCCTTGCCTTGGGTGAAGAGTTGCCTCTGCAACATCCATTAAAAATCTTTTAATGGATACCTTGTTGTCTATTATGTGCTGTTACTCTTCAATATCTAGTTGCTGAGAGTTATTTAATTACATCTCCACCACTGCCACACAACTGACCTTGAGTGACAGGTAGGTATGAAGCGAACTTGGAGCAGTATTCATCCAGCTGTGTGGCTCTGTTTATATGAACAGATGGCCAACGCTGGCGTATGGTACCAGCATATCCACAGTGCATGTATAGCAAGAGCAGAGTTTACATTTGATTGCTTTGATAGCAGCAGTGTTGTGTTAGCATGATTAGTTTAATAGCTTACAATCCCAGATAACAACGTCCGCTCCCATCTTGATCATATCTACTGAAGTCTTTGTAGTTATCTCTTTTACTCATTTTCACTTTGTAAATGTCATCAGTTGCCAATCTCATTGGAATTGAGCAAAATAGCTTCTTTGTAGGTGTGAAAGTTAAACAGGTCGCAGATTATTAACACATAATAAAGGCATTGACAAGGTTATAATGGACTAATCCGATATTGTTTAGTGTTTCACATACATGAGAGGAGGAAGGGAGAGGGACAGAAGGGTTGATGAATATTGACCTCCCCTGACATGAAACATAATGAGATTTCCCTTGTCAGTCCTGAAGCGAGCTCTATAAAAAGTCCCATTTGTGGCTAATGCGTTTAATGTACTTGTTTTAATGTGGAATTACTGACATAATGAATAGGGAACTTACAATAGTCCATGTGCACATACAAGTATATGGACAGAATAGTAGCTGTCTGTGATATCTGCCAAACTATTTTAAAATGCTTAAAAAAATTAACCTAGTCACTTGACATTTCCACTAGTGGGAATTGAATTGTTAATTTCAGTTATTAACATTTTGATGGGTGAAAAGTGAGTTGTCGATATTAGTAGTTAGAATTGAATGCAACTACTCAATGGATAGTTGACTTAGAACTAACCCTAACCCAGAGCATGTCAAGACTGATCCATAAACAGTTGAATAGAAATCAATAGTCTAATTTGACTAGGTTTGATTTAGTTCTAGACATCTACAGTAAACATTTCCACTGGTAGGAAAGCAATTGTTAATATCAAAATTCTACATTAAATATCTTTAACTACACTCTCTACTAGTCAAAATTCCATTATTTTTGGCCTAGAAGTGAGTCAAAAAGCAATTATTACAATTATATAAATTATATTATCTGTAATTGTTACTACTGATTGCTGGTTAAATGTTAAAAGTGCTTACCATCCACACATGCATGCTCATATACACAGCTGCTTATTTATGTATTAGTACACTTTGCAATGCAGTCCACTCTAACAGATCTCCAGTAAATCCTACCTTTATAAATGCCATAATTTTCAGATTTTATTGAAAGTGTTTTGGAGAGGTGTTGATTCAACTTTATGGTCATATTGGAGGCTGTAGATTATTGCGCTGTTGAATTTTATTCTGTTCCACTCAGAAGTGTTTCTAATATTTAGAATACTGTCATTGATATAAAATAAAGCCTCTAAAATTACCATAAAGTTGAATCAACACCCCTTGAATAACATCTTCAACAAAAAATGAACATTACAACCAGGATTTATTGCAGGCTTGTTGTATTAGATTGCATTCATTTTGGCTAGGTGTGCCTTGTAAAATTTCAACTGCGTATACATTACTGAGGCAGCTTCGCATCTCTGATATCAATCTTAAGTCTGTAAACAGTGATCTCTTGTTTTTGAGAGATGGAGACAGAGAGAGAGAGAGGAAGAGGAATGTTCACTCCAGAGGAATGTAAATTAGAGTGTCGTCCCTTCCTACTCCTTTTTGGGAAGCGGCCTTATTTATAGCACTCTATGTCATGGCTAGTGCTAGTGTCATGTGAGTCAGAGTGAAGTGAGACAGGCTGAAGAGTCCAGTTAGACCCAGCCCACGGGGCAGGCCCTGAGACACAGGATAGGGAAGGGTGTTCCGCCCCATGAAAGACACCCTGACGCTGCCACAGAACAGGAAGAGGGAAAGAGGAGAAGAGGACTTTAAAAAAAGGAAAGGGTAGAAGGGGCCTCACATAATATTTTCATCCAGTTGTCAGGTCCCGTGACAGGAGAGAGGCCCCAGTCTTTCTCCCTTGCCTGCCTCAGCTGGTGACTTTCTAGCTTGGACACAAACCAGCTACCTCAGCTGCTCTCTCACCACCACCACAGTCATTTCTCCCAAGCTCCAGTTCCTAGGGAGTTCCCAGAAAAACAAGGCTGTCAACAAAGACAGAACCAGGCTGGGTGGGAGCTGGGTTCACTTTCCCTCTCTGGCCCTTTAACTGCTCACCAGCTGACGGGACAAGGACTCACTTCTCCCCACTCTCCGTCTGAGTTTCTCTCCTCTTTGTGGACTATTTTTCCAAGTTGGAATATATTCTTGTTATATTACTTTTTAGATAACTTTTTCTGAGCTGAAAAGGAGTTATTGGGAGCGCAGAAGTTTTCCTGGATTGTAACAGTTCAGAATGAAACAGACTGTCTGCTCCTGTGCTATGTGGTGACACTCAGGGGTAAAGTATTTTAACCACCACTGCTGCATTCCTTGGATTGTGTCTCTCAATCTGTTAGAATTTATTTCTCTCTCTCCCTTTTCTCAGTCTAAAGACTATCTGGAACATAGAAAGTCAAGGGTCCTTTTGATTTCCTGGGGGTCACGCTCTGTTAGTTGTCAATTTTGTTGCAGTCATGGTTCATTTCACAGCTATATGCTATTGAGTGCTGCCAAATACTGTGTCCTTTTACCTCCTTGAAAATGAAATGGCCTGTCACCTTGTGTGTGTGCGAGCATGTGTGTTTGCATTTGCAGATGGAGACAGTTGATAGAAATAGAGAATGAGGTGGATCAGATCATGATTTATATGCAGATATTCTTGAATAGAGTATCGAAAATATACACAGCAGTATTTATTACCACAAGATATGAAAAATGTACTCCTATTCTTGCATTTGTGTGTGAGTTTGTGTATATGTGAACCGGTACTAAAAGACAGAAAATGATGGAGAAAGATAAAGAAAACAAATTATTTGCTTTGTGAAATACTGCTCATGTTCAGCCTCTAATGTAGACTCTTTTCACTTCAACAAATAACAGCAGAAAAACAAGTGGTTTTCTTAAACTTTTTGCATCTATACTGCATTTACAGCATATCCCAAACACAAACACTAATTTCTCACTTGCATCCACTTGGTTTTATACAAGTTTCTTAACTCTGGCTCTGTGCTCTACATTCTTCCTATATAGACGCTGACAGGATGTCCCACTTTGAGCGCTCAGAGAGGGCTGGTCGGCAGGGGCAGCGGCGTAGACATCATCGCTGGAGTGGACCTGATCACTTCTACAATGATAGCAGGTTGTTTTGGCATGAAAGATAAAAAAAAATAAAAAAAAACCTGCAGAAAGTGAAAATGTAAAATGTAAAAACACAAAGCCAACAATATTTTGTTTTCTGTCTGTGACGTGTTCGCTCTCTGGCTTTTCGTTTCTTTCTCAGGGCCCACGTCGTCCAGCACTACGATGGTCTCAAGGCTTCAAGGATCTCTTCACGGCCCGTCCCCTCTGAAGGCAGGCAGCATGGCTACATGGCGATGCTGGATGAACTCACACTCGAACACATGACTCAGGACTGTGGCTCCCTCAAGAACCAGCTTCTCAGGCTCAAAACGTTACTACAGGTTCGACACGCACTTGCAAAAAGATGAATGAACACAAATGTGTATGCTTGCCTGTAACAAAACTTGCAGACACAATTGCATGCATGCATTCAGGTCTTTAGGATGGCAACATTTACACATAAAAAGACATACATTATTTAACTGTACACAGAAGACGTGGTGTGGTTCATACCATGATTAAGGAGTCAAGGTTCAGTGTGTGTGTTTAGTCACGCAGAAAAGATGTATAAGGAAACATTTCTTTTGAATTATTTTTCAATAGAACAATAAAAAATATGGTAAACATTTCCAAACACTTCTGTATTACCCTGCACAAACACTATAAAACGGAAAGCATCTATTATGTATTGAAATTGAAAATACAAAATAAGCAGAATACTGAAAATGAAAAAGTGTGCATTACAACAAGTGTTACAATTACTTCCATCTTGGCTATATCCCAGTGAATATGAGTTGCTTTAATAATTTTTAAAAGCTGCTTGAAAGGAGCAAGGATAAGGAGTTGGGCTTCAGCTCATTTTTTCCTCGCCCTGTTGATTAGCATACCTGGGTGATGCTGACAAATGTACATTACCAGGTTGGATGTGTTTCCATTCATGTAACCTACAACGGTGAGCAGTGGCAAATCACTGCCCTCATCTTATACACAATTCAATGTTGTAGCTGACTGGCAACCTGTAGACCGGTATACCAGCTCAGCTGTTCCATTTGCACTCACAATAGTGACTGACTTGCATGCCAATCAGCTTGTTGTGCTAACTAACTAGCGTATATTGCGAGCAGTACAGCTAAAAGGTTGTGAAATTTTGTTCCACATCAAGTGCATCATTCTACATACCATTTATTCTGGATAAAGCAGTGTGCCACTGAACATTGTCTGGATTTTGGTTTTGTTTTCAGCTGCTGATGTCTATTTAATGCAGTTTTTATTAGTTTACCAGAGGGTTAGTTTAAATAATCTTCTCAAGTTTGCCAGGAGTACACTTCATCACTATCCTCAGGTGCAACATTAAAAGTATTTTCTGACAAAACTGAACTAAGCTAGTTTTAATTTTTAATGTGGTTCCACTTTAAGTATTTAGAAGTTTTTAAATGTTTAATTACATCAGTTTAATGAATCCTATCATCACACAGTACTGTCCTGCACATACTGTAGATACCGTATATAAAGAAAGATGTGCGAGTGGTTTTAATACGCTGTAGTGTCACAGCATGTTCAAGTTTAGATGTTTATATATGCAATATACCATTTATGTTGAACAATTGTGATTGCTGTTTGCATATCTGCGCCTGTGTAAAATTGATTACTAGATCTTTCTCTCTCAGTTTGTCAGTCTGTGAAATCCATTTAATGGTAAAAAAAAAAGAGAGGATGACAAGGGAGGAGAGGACAGAAATAAAAGATGTCAGCTAAAGATCTGTGCTCTTGAATTTGAGATAAACCCACAAAACCCACATTCCTACAAAAACAGGCAACCCATCTTGGAAATTGCCAAAATGCACAGAGGCACAGGCACTTCACATCTCACACAGATTAAATGATCTTGAATGCCTCAACTCAATTTACCCTCTGCAGCATTAAAAGTGATATTTGCGTTTGCATTTAAATCAAATGTCTCCTTCAGATGTGTTCATTGTGCTCATTGCAATTAGTCAAACGCTTTGGCTGTATGGCCTCAAGAGGGAAAATATTTCTGTCGGCCCATTAGTAACTCTGTTCTTAATTGTGTTTTTTTTTTAAATATACGATGTTCCGCTCAAGGCAGCAACTGTAAAATGAGGCTCCAGACTTGCTGAATCCTAATTGATCTTTGTTTTATTGTGCTAACAATCAGACACCCAGACATGCTGGTTCTAACTTAATTAATCTACCTGACCTGAATAAGGAGCAGGTGGAATGTAGTGTTGGAATGACGTTTATATTTCTTTATCTTTTTTTAACAGCAATTTAAAAACTTTCCACAAGGACTATTTGATTACTTTTATAATTAGTGAAACATCTTTTCAACAATTTACTGACTATAACCAGATTAAATATAATTTAAACATTAACATTTAACATTAAGGGGGAAAAATGTAACTAGAAGGGCAGTCGGAGTGCACAGAACTCTGCCAAGGCATGCCCTATCTCGAAATGTTGACAATTTGACAATTGGTGTTAACAAAAACTTTCCAAGTCGGGAACTATTTTTCCCAATTGTTCCAACCACACATGAATTGAGCACACATGCCCTATCTCGCAAAGTTCACAAAAGTGAGAAAACACTTGTGTATCTGCCCCGTGCCGCAATTAAGAACCGCTCCAAAATTAAATGTTAAATTCCTTGGCCCATGCTACACCCATCCGCCAAGTTTAATCAAAATCAGGCGTAGGTAATTGAAGTGTTGCGCTGAATATTCGGCTCATACAAAATTAATTCTGGATGTGCATTGAAAATAAATACAAAAGTGCTGCGCTTATTTAAGCAGTCTCTATAGATATTTTTCTGCACTCAATTAAATAAATGTATTGAATGTTCAAAAACACTCTCAGCTCTGCCTCAGGTAACATTGGAGGCAGACAGTTCAGGGTCACAGAGTATATACTAAAGAGTAAAGTTATTCCACTGTAGCGAAATATTGCTCTTGAGGCATGCCTAAGGCAATTGTCATTGATCCAGCTCACTGTGTACTCTTGTGTCTGTGTGTGCGCCTGCTGCTGTGCATGTGTGTGTGGTTGCTTGTTTTCAGCTGGAGGATACCGACTCACCAGCAGATGTTCCTGAAGAGATTGAAGACAATACCACTGCATCACAGGTAAGAAACTTGCATAGCAATGATTGATTGTGCTGTATACACGCATATGTATATGTATATGTATATGTATATGTATATGTATATATATATATATATATATATATATATGTATATTTATATTTATATATATATGTATGTATGTATGTATGTAGTATGTATATATGTATATATATATGTATGTATGTATGTATGTATGTATATGTATATGTGTATATATAAATATGTGTGTATATATATATATATATATATATATATATATGTAGCTCACTACTGTTACAGAATCGGTTATATGTATGTGTGCGTGTTTTCAGTTGGCAGAGTTGATCAAGGAAGTGCAGGTGCTCAGAGACGAGTTGAGGAGTCGAGACAAGACGATTGCTCAACTCACATTGCAGTGTCAACAGTTACAACAACATCAGCGAGAACAAATGGTAAGTTAGCGTGAGCAGGAATGATACAAGTGAAAAGTCTGAAAAGATGGAAGGGAAATATAGTTTCAGTGTAACCATTCAATTCCAGGAATACAATGTACCCCTGCTTTCTGTTTGGGACTCAACATTAAAAAGAGTGTAGAGCATACGCATCTGACAAAATTCGTACAGGTACTGAATCAGAAAACAAATGAAGGCAAAAGTCTGACAAAAGATCTGCACACTGCACTGGTAGCTCCCAGCAAATACCAAATAGCTTTGACAATGCCTGACATAGATTTCTGTTGGATTGAAACAATGTTCTATTAAATTTAATTTGCTGGGAGCTATCAATAAACTGTGCAAATCTTTTGTTTGACTTATACTCTGACAGAAATTACACTAGACAGTTGATCTTTTAGTTTAGGTATCGTATGCTGTTGATGTCTATTGTTTGATATTTGAAAAGTATTAAGATAAGATACACCTTTATTGATCCCCAGTGGGGAAATGTTCTTGTTTTAGCAGTACAACAGAAACAACATAATTTAATATAGATATGATATGCGTTATAGTAATATAACAAAATAATAACAGGCACATACACTAAAATAGGAGTAGAATGCAAAGCAAGTGTGGTGGGATCAGAATTATCCTTGATAATCCTCTGACTAAGTTTGGTGCTCTTCAGTCAGAGGTCTTGGGTTTTTATGACATTTGGGGATTAGCCTGGATCAATTTCAGTGGGTCCGGGGGGTCTTCCATGGCACTTAAGATAAGTTTGCTCTATTTTAATGTTTTTATGCACTCTGGTACCTTTTTTACACTCAAGCACTAACACAAAAACTGTGTTAATCTCTTTATTGTAACTGTGAATTAGAAAGTGGTCTGCAGGCCAACCGTCACCCTGAATATGGTATAAGTATTGTGCATGCAACATGATATATAGTATGACTTAATGTAACAGAACATGATGTATTATACAGCAATATAACAAATAATATCAAATATAATGTGGTATCATAAGACAAAGTATGATATACAACAAAAATATATGAACAAGTATTGCAAGGTAAATGATAATCAGTCCAGCAGAGAAAAAAGGGAATTAAATATAGTATTTTAATATTTAATGTAGTATCTTAATAGTGAGTTATTACTGAGATTAGGCACAGACAAGATAATTGCTGAAATGATTGACCGCCAGCTTTTGCAAATCACAGATTTACTTCAAAGGCAAAAGATGACTCCCTCTATAGTTAGACTCTTGACTTGGATAAGGAACAAAAACAAAAGGGAAAACCCTCAGGAGGCATTGAAGAGGAGGGGTCCCTCTTTCAGACATGCAATTAGTGTTGTACATACATGGTAAGCAAAACAATAAGGAGAAACTGAATGAAAATATTGGATAAATGAATTGCTAGAATTCTTAGAAAAGTGACACAAATGGGTTTGACCTCATGTTGCCTTATACTTGCTTTTATGAGCTCCAGTGAAAGGAAAATGGTATCTACGAATGACAACTGTGGTGACACTCATCACAGACAAGAAAATGATCCAGGCTCATGCACTGTGAAGGTCAGAGCTACATGTATAATATCAATACAGGTTCATTTTCAGATAGTTATTACCAGGGCGAGGCATGTGTTCCTTGAGCATGTACAGATAGGACTGTAATAGCTCCAGTGCTCATGTTTGCTGATTGCTTTTATGTAGCTCTCATGTGCAAACATGTACCTTCTCTTCTAGTAGTTCACCTTCATGACACCAATTCAGGTCTGAGATGGTTAAGAATGCCCGGGCATGGCCTTCAATTATCTTTTGTTCACACTAATAAGGGATTTATTGGATTTTTGAAAGACAGAGAAAGGAAAAAAAAAGTAACAGAGTGAACAAGGACAGGAGAAATATTTTTTTATAAAATTAATCACTCTGTGCTTTATGGCTTGTTGAAGACAGAGAGGAATTGATAAACACAGTGTGGAAGGCACATGATACATGTGCATATATCCACCGTTTAGCTGGTGGTCAGTGAAGACCTACTGCAGTACCTTTCATTGTAGGTGGGAGTTCAGTTTCTACTCAGTATGTTGCTGGACTCCCACGTGCACTCTTGTCAGTGTACCTTCATGGTTACCAATAACCTCCGTTCTGTTCCCTTTTAGCTGACTCCATCTCCACTCTAACATTCATTAGTGTCTTGACCAAGCTCGCTTGTTAGACAAACAACCATATGCTTGGCTGACATTATTCAAATCCCTGCCGTATCTAGAAATACCAAAATGTCAAAGTGGGGCCTGTCCTCTTGCCTTCCTGCCATATACTATCCCTCCAATTAGAATTAGCACCCACCCATAGCAGGTTCCTTAGTCGAGCACAATATTGTTGCACCCTCAGCGGCAACAAGCAAAGAGAATAAGAAAAAGCTGGGGCTTATTTTCAGATCTTTGCCTGACATTAATGAGTATAGAGGCTGAAAGAGTGAATGTGTTGGGGGAGAGTAGAAAGAAGAGAGGAGGGACTGAGAAGCTGAGATATTTACTCTGTTGACTCTGTCTTGGAAGCACTATGTGGACACCTGAAGTGAGGTTAGAAGAATGAAGAAGTTGGTTTGTGTTCTCATGGCATCTGATGTCCCTGCAGGACAGGATTAAACAATGATGAAGCCAGAAAAACAAACACATCAGTCTTGGATCAATTCAGTGAGCTGACAGACCCTGAATTTTTGGGTTGTGAGAAAACATCAATTGAACCAACACAAGTCAGAGCCTGTGAAGACTGCCAGACATCTGGTTCACATGATAACTCGGGGTGTTTTTACACAGGGGCATTTATGTCCGATTAAATCAGACTTTAGTTTGTTCCCCCCCAGGTGCCGTTCATTTGGGTAGGGTAAACACAGCATTCCCACTCGGTTGGGAACCAAAACAGTTGCACCAAGACCCTTTGAGGCGGTGGTCTCAGCCTGGAGTGGGTTTTTTTTGTGTTGGGAATGTTATCCAACCTCGGCTTCTTTAGCCAGGTGTACTTGCATTCTGTAATGGGTTAGAGCACACAAACCAGCCTCAAGTAGCCATTCAAGAAACTGCAGCTTTGGCACTTCCACGTTCAGGTCTTCATCTTTAAGCCCTGGAGGTTGACACTCATCAAACTCATGAACTCTTTCGGACGAGAGCAAACAAACTATAGGTTTCAAAAACACCCTGAGAAAGTCTGGACCTGCTGTTTGTCCTTGAAATTGGTTAAGAGATGATATTACAGTTGGTAAGGGGTCAGATATATAGAGGGAGACGAAGTGTTACAGAGAAAACTGCTGAGAGACAGAAGGGGGACAGTTGACTGAATTGAACATAATGGAGTAATAAGAAAACAATCGAGTAGCTGTGTGTGGCAGGGAGAAAGTCTGCTGCAGTGTACTGTGTGTGCGTGTGTCTGTGTGTGTCTGTGTCTGTGTGGCAGAGAGGAGAGAAATGAAATAATGGGAGAGAGAAAAGTGGAGCTATCAAAGACAGAAAACTGATTTCTCAGCCTGACTTGACAGAATGCAGTTTTAGATGCTGCTTCCACCGCTGCTGAGGCAGACTGCTCATGATTATGTGCTCTTCTTCTTTGAACTGCATTGAAGTTTCCACCAAAGCTGGCAAAAAACTAACAATTTCTGTCAGATTCAGCCATCTTCATTGCAGCCAAGTACATGTTGCTCTGCTATAAATTCACAGAATAAGAAAGAAGAATATGAGGTTTAATACAAAATTCTATCATATAAAGCACATCATTAGGCGCATCATTAGGGGCAGTTAACGGTAAAGGCTTATAAATCAGATGTATTACTCACATCCGTCAGTCAGTCAAAATGATTTTGACAAATGAAAGGAAAGGTAATTTTCTTTGAATATGTGCTTAAGGTAAATGTCATTCAGTCTAATTTACTGCAGAATCTATAAATTACCATGTAAGGGTAATTATAGCCATTTACAACCAGGGATTGATTTTGCCTGATGTGGCCAATCATGCTTGTCAGTTCAGTAATCTGCTTCCACATTCAATCTGAAGAAGTGGAGATGCACAATGATTGCTTTAGCATAGAAATATTCATTGATTTTTTTTTTTTAAATGTCATTGGTTTTTGGGAATTTAAAGGCAGCCACATGGAGGAGATAATACTTTTCTGGGGGTCAAATTTAGTTGTTGGTTTTTTGTCTGTTTATTCATGTTATTAAATCTGATATTTTAAAACCATGTGGTGGTTTACCTGCAATGTTTACAACCCAAAAAATATTTCTCTCTTCCTTTTTTTATGCCCTTCTAAGTATCTAGGTAGTATTTATTTAAGTATTTGTTAAAGGACATATCTCGTGAACATTTCTTTAGTGCTTGTGCACATACAGTTGAGGGTCTGGAGTATCTACCAACCCATGAAATGTAATATAAGACCACATTTTCAGTTCAGTGCTCGATAAAGAAACATGGAATTCAACAAGCTATTCAGATTTGGCTCCCCTTCTTATTCACATCTAGACTTATTAGAATATACCGCCCCCCTCTCCACCCACAACTTGAGCACATGGGAGATATGGGTTTCAGACAAAAAGCCTTCTGCTAGAAAGCTTTTTTTAGTAGTTGTAGTAGTACAGCGAGCAACAAAGTGCATGCAGAGAAGCTGTGGGGAATAATTGGGCCAAACATAGCACTTTCACCCAGGAGACTTGGGTTAATATCCCATTAGAAACCAGACCTTTTAACTTGTGATTTATGATGATTTTCAGTTGCAGCTTATTGGTTTTGGTATCAAAACTACTTGGTTAGTATCAGAAAAAGCTCATGGGTTGGGTAAAAATAGATCATAATCATCAGTATTGTGTATATATAATGGGAAAAGGAAAATAATAAAATAGTTGGGTAAGTTCAGAGAAATCAGTCTTTAAAACCAGGAAAAGACAAGCCCTATTGCATAGTATGATAACCAAAATCGAAGAAGATATTTAGTCTCATATCACAGTATAAATATAATTATGTCCCAGACCTAGAACAAATCCAAAATACAAGTATGAACCTGAATATGCCCCCTTCGAGTTTTGAGCCATTCAGGAGTTAAACGTTTTATTGAGGTGGTTCTAATTGCACTGTGCTTTCACTGCTCTACAGAGTGACAGTTTTATTGCCCACATGAATGTAGAAGTAAGAAAATGTGGCCCAAGTTAAAATGAAATAATAAAAAACACATTCAGTTATTGTGTTATAAGCTTTCTTTCATTGATTCATTCATTCTTGCCCCCTCAGCAAGGACGGCCAGTCAGGTGTCAGTGCCACCACCAGAGGGCTCCCTCGACTCCCTCACTACGACAGAGCGACAGACAAATGGACAGACGGATGCAGCATCACTATGACAAGGCCACTCAGACGTACTGGAGACCACCAAGCCATGCTGTGAGTCCAAACATTCACAGCACCCATAACCACACACACATTTGATTTGCAAAACAAAAAATGTGGAACTGTTTAAGAATAACGTGTGTGTTTCACTTTATTACAACAATTTTTAAGATATTATTGTATATCAGCGCTTGCCTGGTGCAGGTGTACACATCTCAGTAGGAAACACTGGTGACCAAGTGTGCAGTTTGTTGCTGAGTCACTCCACTTTTTCACTTAATCATTTTCCCATTTATCTGCTGCCTCTCTTAGGCCAGCCATGTCTGAATAGTTCAATGATTACACCATGTCCCCTCTATGGAATACAGGTTATTGGGATGTCAGTGGGCTTGTCACTGTGTCTTGCACACCTAATACCCAGATTTCTTATTGAACAGGGAGTTATGAGGCTGATGTTCAAGTGACTGAAAAAAAAGGATGAACAGGTGGAGGGTGGGAGGAAAAAGGGAGAGAGATTTATAGGAAGAAGGAAGGCGAGAGAGCAAGAGAGCGAGGTTGATAATGGATAGATATGTGTTCAATGTGTTCAGTATCATGCCACAATAGCATGCTGAGTGGAAGCCAAGTATTGATTCAATAGCAGGAGTGCCACAGGCAGGGTGCCTAGTAAACACTCCCCTAATTGACCTGCTCTCAGCTCTGAGTGTGTGACGCTTACACTTACACTCACACAAGAGGGCAGAAATACGCAGTATAAGAAGATTACATAGAAAATAATTTAATTTTTAGATAATTATACCAAAGAGATTTCCTGTGTTGTCAGTATAATTGGAATACATTTTTAAAAATGAGGCTCAGCCTCTGCAGTGGGAAAGTAATTGTCAAAAATATATTTTTTTGAAGTACACATATGCTACAGAGAGAAAAAACAAACACGCTCTCTAACTACAGTAGGTCCCTGCTTACCACAAGAGCATATGGTTTAACAGTTGCTATGGCAACCATCAAAGCAGGGGTAGCTGCCCTCAACAGGAAGCATCTCCATGGTGGGAACATCTACCTGTGACCTGTAGCGCCTGGTGTATAATAACACACTGAGACTGAGGCAGATTGAGTTTTTGCATCTCTCTCTGGTCTGTCTCCTCCTGTTTTTGGATGTCGACATTCTCCCTTTCCTCTCCCTTTAATCTACATTACTGTGTCATCACCAGAGTGCAGGCTAATTTCTGTGCTGTGTTTTACGACGCTGTGGGGACAAACATTAGTTGCATTTTTACTTTTTCAGGGCATACGGTTGCTCTAAAAGGCTAGCTGTGAGTTATTTTGTTGCGGTTTTTGACAAGGTAACAAGAAAAGGGAGCACAGAGTAAACAAATGATGGAGAGAAAGGGATGTTTCCTTCTCTGTTATTCTTGCTTTGAGATGGTATCAAAGCTCTTGGTATCGCACTGACAGACCTAGCACCTTCAGCGAGCCTGGGTTCAACGTGTTCCTCAAACAATGCTTCGCTTTCACCTCATGTTTTTCACAAAATATTTCAGTGTGTTTTTGTGAGCCTGTCTTTCTAGCTATTCTCTTTGTAACCCTTGCCATTTGTTTCACAAATATTATTTTCTTTTCCCCGACTCGCACATTCATCAAGTCTTTATTTCACTTTTCAGTACTGCTTCTCTAACACACACATGCACAAATACACACACAAGTTCATAATGTGCTGTCATCGTTATTGTTTTTTTTCCTTCTTTCTCTGAAATGCCATTTCCTGTTGATTTTCTGCTTCTCTGACATTTAAAGTACTGCTGTATCAAAGCACTGGAGTAGCTCTTGCCCTCTGATAGCGTTTTTTGAGTGCTAAACTGAAAGGGTCAGCCAAGAATAATTTCGATGTCAAAGGCCAAAGGCTGTAATCGTTTTATAGGTTTATTGCTGATATCTAGTTGTCTTATCAGGTGCCCACGGGGTAATGTGCACCCTGGTGTTGGGAGGTCTAGAGTTCAGTCTTTCCTGAGTCTTTCCAGCAACTTGAACAAGGATTAAAGGAAACACCTCACTGTGCTTTCAGCTCAGATTAAGAGTGTAACAAAAGTGTGAGCTTGTAGCCTGTGACCCTTGGACATGGCTATTTTTGAACATTTACTATTCGTTGTACAGCAGGCTAACGTTTTGTCAAAGTGATGCATGAATACACAGCAGGGTTTTCCCAACCATTATAAGACTTTGTTGCAGCCGAATTAATAGAAAAAAACGATCTCAAGGTTAACAAAAGTTCTAACCATTGAAGAGCTGGTTTGGCAAAATATTGCCTGTAAAGTATGGAATGACCCTCTATACCTCTGTGCCAAAAGCTTAATATTGAAGTGTTTTTTTGTTAACAGGGCCTGGGAATCCATTTCATTTTTGTTTTGGTTGTGTGGTTTTATTTTATTTGTGTTTAATTTATTTAGGATATTTTAATATTTTTTCACATTCCAATTCCCATTTCTGAGTATTCAGAATTAAAGGTTCATGGCTCTTAGAAAGCATGTACTTGCATCATTATGCGATTAAATTACTATTATATCAGTGGCATAAAATAGTCTTAAAATGTTAGATCACAGTTCTTTCTGCAACAATATATTGTCCAACATAAAGTAGTTATTGTGACAGACTTTGCTTGCAGTTCATTATTCTAGCTGCATCTTCAAGCAGATCATATATTCCCCTCAGGAGCCATTCATTCACATCATTTTTCTCAGGAACCAAAACATTGTGGGCTGTCGCTCTGTAGGCTGCTTTAACCAATTTCACTGTTGGTGATGAACTCATCTCCCAACTTCTACTTCTCAGTATGTAGGAAGGCTTTGGCAACATATCCTAACCAACTGCTTTGGGAATGAACTCCCGCAGCTTCCCATTTTAATCTGCTTACAGTCCGTTTTTGAGTCCAAAAGCATGCTTAGGAAATAAAAACTGCCGCAGACTATCACATGAGTATATGTCGGTTTACAAGAAGCAGACAAATAGTGGACACACTTGTCGCAGTAAGACGCGCATGCAGAGTGGCACTAGAAACTACTTAAATGTCACTTGTAGAAAAATAATGTTCTTGAAAAGCTCCCCAGAGCAATCATAGCAGCAGAAATGTTTTCTGTGCCTTCTTTGCTTTTTGCAACAAATAAAACATGAGCTGTATGGTTTTAGTAATTTCAGATGTACCACAATAGAAAACAGCCAAGCTTTGTGTTTGTATGTGAATGTGCATTTTTGTTTTTAGAGAGCCTGATTGTGTGCATATGTGTGCGTGAGACCCTGATTGTGTGCATGTGTGTGTTTGAGTGTGAGTGGGATGTGCCACATGTATCTCTTGTACTCAAGTGCGGGGCAGACTGAGTGTGACTGAACAATGAGTTCAGCAGACTGAGGACCGGGGAGCCGACCTTGTTAATAACCCAGATAAACAAACACACAGATGAGCAGCAGCAGGAAAACAATGGCAACACAATAGGCAGTGTTTCATCAGTAGCAGACAGAGAAGATAATTACAGCCACCCTCCTACTCCCTCTTTGCCTTTTAAACATCCTCTTCTTCACCTCTTCTTATCCTCTCACACCTCCCTTCATGTCTTTTTATCGCTCCTGGTCTCTCACACTGTTATTTTCTTTCTTTCTGTCTTGCTTCAGCGATTTTTCTCCCCGTATTTTTGTCTCCGTCATTCTTTCTTCGACATTAGCCTTCTACTTCTTAGCTCAGATGTAATTAGATTAATTTGCTGTCACACAGAGAGAGAGACAGAGACAGAGAGATAGAGAGAATGGGAGGGATGGACGGGCTGGAGGATTGAGCAAGGTTGGTGATCAGTGTTAAGCTCTAGGTTGAAAGAACAAGTTTTCCCCTCTCAGATGCTGACATTACCTCTCCACCCACACCTCGTCTGTCTGCCCCCTTGCATCACAGACACACCATCACACATTAATTCACAATGCACAGCAGAGTGATCTCGGACAGGTGAGGATTTAATTGCCAAAGTCTGTGAAGTGAAACAGTGTGGCCCAACCTGAGGTGTGAGCTGTAACTGCAATAAACTCTGTGTAGTGGATTAGGGGATTAGCATCATGGTTTCATCTGAATACTGTTGTTGTTTGATGAAAAGGTTGTACGATAGCAAACTTTTAGTTGACTTTTAAATTCTTGTCCTACTTCGCCAAGTTTTGCCATCTGCTTTTGGGACTCTGCACAAATGAAGTCGCTAAACAAATCACTATGAGAGCCTCTAGTGAACATGCTACACCCATTACTGATATGGCAGTTATTTCTGTTGAGAATGATTTTTCAAAGGCGACTGCTCTATTTTATTTGTTGTTTATTATTGTTCTGTCCCTTCATTTTTTTCATGTTTTCAGCGCAATGTCGTTCAAGCCTTTCGCCATAGCACAAAGTATTTTAAGCCCTTTACAAGCACCTTCTTTTAATGTACAACCTAAAAATGTCATCCCCAAAGAAAAATGTTTTTTTGTTCGTGAAACCTTTTGTTTACACACATGATCCCTGTGTCTTCTGAGTTACTGCTTTTCGCACTTTTGTTATCAAAATAAACACAACCATTGTCACTATAACATTGGGATCTTGAATTGCTTTGTACTGATAAAATGTTGACTTTGTGAAGTACAGATTTAAACATGCAATAGGACATTTTATGCCATCGTTGCAGTGAGTTAGAATTCCTTCACAGGTCATGGTTGGGGAGGTTTTTACCAGTATCTAGTAACAAACATATCAAGTGATTGAGAATTGTAAAAACACTGAATAAGGTAGTTTTACCTCAAATTTCAGTGTTTCCCTAATGCTGTTTTGCACATCAGCAGACTGGACCTTATTTGCCACTGCTTACATGTGCTGAGCTTGTTTTTCTGATAACTTAAGTAGAAAAAAAAGGAGGTCTAGTTTTGTTTTTTCAGATTTGCTGCAAAATTCTACTGTTGTCCCTGAGAGTGGTACAGACAGATTCATGCTTCCATCACTACCTCGTGAGCTGTACCAGGAGAGTGTAATGAGTGGGTGGCTATTCCCCAGTGCCAGGGTCAAAGTTCATCCTCATTGTGCAAGCTAGACCAACCTGAAGGAGTTGTGAGAGCAGCAACAAGGAAGCGAAACCATGTTTGTTTTCCTCTTGTTGTGTTGTTGAATAGAGCTGGAGCAACTACTACCAGGCAACGAACCCAGGGTCTCTGTTCTGGTGAGAAAACAATGAAAGACGTTTTCATGAAATGTATTCACAATTTCTGTCTCCTTGGCCTTGTAAATGCTCTGTCAGCCCTTCATTGGAGAGTCTTTACAGCAATGGAAAAGTGTAAAAAATTGACAGGCTAAGCTTCTGCAGAGGTCTAATAAAGCTGCCAGACACTGTTAGAATCGTTCGAGAGCCCCCGACATACCTTCTTGTTCTCACTGCCTAAGGTTTTACTCTGCAAATGAAGCCTCGGCGGGAGGTTTTCTGCCAAGACCTCCCGCTGAAACAGTTGTTGGTGTTCAAGGCAGAACATGGACGGGAACAGATCAGGGGAACTCATTCTCCCTCCTCAAGCAGACACACTAGGAGGGCTCTGAAATAGCTTGGGCTGGACCTGCTGGGAAGTTGCTACCTTCCCCTTCTTTTCTTCTATCTCTCTCTATCTGTTCCTTCTTCACTCTGGCAGATTCAGTGCTTCTCTCCTCTATATTAGAGTCCTAGTTGAGCGGCGGCCATCTCCACTATTGAGGAAAGATAGCATTTGATAAGTTTTTACTCTGTCTGTCGGCTTAACGCGATGGCCCTGCTGCCCCTTCACTTTGCCTCTCCCGCTGGGAGCCAGGGATCTATGAATTGCTTAACCTGAAGATAGGTTTGGTATCAGTAAAAGGGCTTGTGTTCTGTCAGGTACATGTTTGTGCACAGAGATGCAGATACTGGTCAGAAGACAGAATGCACAATGTGACTAATGAGAACATATAGACAGCAAATGTGGAAAAAAGTGCTGAAATATATCACTTATGTTTTCAGCTGTAATATTATGCCTCATTTAGATGTATATGCAGATGCCACCCACTGTAACCACTTATATTGTAAGTGTAAATTTGTTATCCTTGCATATCAGTGTTACTGTTTAACATATTATAAAAGGTGTCCTTTTAATTTAAAGTGTTGAAAAAGTTGTCCTTTCTAGTGTCACCCTGTTTTTTTGCACTGCCTATGATGGAGTGCTCTTCTATAATGGATTGTAGACTTGGCACTAGGGATAGTTGATAATGGATTTGACGATATTTATGTAAAAACAATTATACAGTAGGGGGAAGAAATGGTTTCTAGAGTGGCCTGGGGAGAAAGAACAGACAGACAATTGGAAGTCTCCAGGTAGTGAATGTTTTATTGGATAATGCGTATAATATTATGTCAAACAATGTGAGGAAATAATCTCCTGGGTACTCTAAATTAGCAAAACACACATTATAGTGGCAGAAGGTGTGAAAGGTAATGTTATGTTTCACATTTCTGTTCAGATACTCAAGCATTTACATTAACAATGGCTTAATGATGTGATGTGGAGTGAAGCATGTAAGTGTATACTGTTGTTAGAGACCAAACCATTCTCCATTTAGAAAAAATATCGTTTGAAGAAAAACACACCATGATCATTTTGATATGTTTTTAAATGAAAAATGAGAATTATTATGCAAACCTCACCATTCCCTCAAGTATCACAAATCATGTCACAATTACATCATTAAAAAACAATCACAATAAGATACTTTTCCAGTAGTACAGACCTCGTACCAGTGTGCAGCCAAACATTGTTTAAATCAGAGAACTTTTTAAATTTTGGTAGAGGTCCCAGAGTGTCCATAGACGCCAAATATGACATGAATTGTTGTGAATTGTCGGGAAATTGGTGCAGAATTATGCGCAATTATGCTCTATATTGAATATTTCAACGTGAGGGAAAAGGGCTGCTATAAAAAGAATAAACCTGGTTTGATTATTTCACTCAGTGTAAACATCATCTATATGTATGTAGCTTCAATGAATAGTTGAAACAAGCTGATACAAAATATTATATTGATGACCCTGTCAGACAGTGTGGAATAAGAGTATTTTTCCAACAAAAAAGCTACTTCAGGGGAAATGGAGGGAGAATTAATGTTAACACTAACACTCATTAACTTAAACCAAAATATGCAGCAAATCTTTAGGATGGATTTAACGCTGACTTGAATGTCTGTGAATCAATATGTGTGCATGTCTGCCTGTGTGTGTCTTTGTGCACTGTGTAAGTTGGGCTATCCATTAACAGTGTGTGTTTTCTATGTTAGCATGCTTCTGTGTGTGTGTGTGTGTGTGTGTATGTGTGTTCTGGTACGTCATGCCTTTTGTGCTTTGTGTTTCTCTCTGCGTAGGGTGTGCTGCCCACCCCCTTGCTGTCCCCGTGGCAGGCACAGCACCAGGGCTTGACCCGTACCAGCATGCCCCAGCGCAAACAGAGTGAGTCACTAACATCCTTTGCAGCCTCCTTTTTCTCACAACACAGCATTTTCCAGAGGTCTCGGAATAGCCTGAAAAATGTTCACTTTATCTCCAATTAAAACCTCTTGCACTCCTGAAATATCTCTACTCCAGCTATTTGAACTCTTTCCACTGTGCAATTACAGCAGGATTTGTGCTGTATGTCTGCCTTTAGATTAATTCGGAACAAGATTAGTAACATGCAAAATAGTTTTCCTTGTTGTTCTACCAAACACACTCTGACTTCTTATCCCATAACCATTAATTTTCTGGTGTCCCTTTTCCCGTGCTGCCCATTTATAGTTTCAGGTTTCCCTTTATTAGCTGTGTTCAGTCAGAAACTAGCTGACTTTGGCGACTTTCTGAAACCTGCAGACACCTGCATTTCTAACCCTCACTTTACTGCCCTCAACGTTTTAATATTTGTAGACATTCATACAAAATTAATACATCTGCTATAATCTGCAGTAAGTTAATATATATGTAATGTTGATCAATAGCATTTGTCTTCTGTTTTTGAACAAATACACACTACCATAACATGATCGATTTTTTTTCTGCAGATTAACAAAATATGACTTATTGAGAAAGACAGGAGTGCCAAACCAACGACAGCACAATTACAACAACAGTGAATTTCACAACAAAGCTTTTGTATTGTGCTGTGCTGATGAGATAGAAAAGTAAGGAGGTAGACCGTGACAATGGGTAAATAGACGTTATAAAATACACGTATGTGAGAAAGCGAAGAGCAAAAGATGAAAAGAAAAGAAAGAAATAAACAGAAGCACCCACACTGTGCTCCTTTGATCTCTCCCGGTGGGGCTCAGCTTTCTATCGAGGGGGAAGGTGATAAAATGTGGCACAGGTGTATTTTCTTTAAGTGTATCACAGGTTATTTCAATCTCAAGTACACTTGTGTTTATAGACTGTTTTGACAAATATGTGAGTACAGCCCGACATTCAATCAAGGAACATCTTTGCTCCCACCAGTAGATTGCACAGTCTAATTAAACGAAACACAGAATATCAAAAGAGAGTCTGTACAGTAGGAGGAAAAACAGTAGGAGGAAAGAGGTAATGACACTGAAACACGGTAAAATATAGTCGGCATGCAGTTATATTTAGATATAACATGATAAACAATGGATTTGACCGCTGATGCTCTGACATCCCACTGGGAGCTCTGGCAGTGAACAAACCAGCAAAGAATTCTTGCCAGTAATGAAGGTCTTTAGAATGAAACATTGTCAGGTCTGTAATAAGAGAAGGAAGTGGACTCTTCATGCAGGTTGTGCTGAATTTTGGATGCAGTAATTATGTTTTGCATTAAATTGGTTTGTTTGTTGAGCTAATGTGTGGCATTTTCTTGCAAGCATGGACTGGGTGCTAATTCTGGATTTGAAATGTCTTCACTCCAACAAGTGTCTGTTTTTTAAACATCTGTATCCCCCTTCCCCTTTCTCTTTATTTCTCTGCATCTTATCCCACCCTCTCTTCCTGTCTTTTAACCCTTTTTTTCTGCTCATCTCCTCTCTGTTTTGCATCACTACTAAAAATGAATCTCCCATGTTCTCTCTCTTCTACCTTTGCCTCCCCCACACTTAATGCCTATGAAAAGGAGTGGAGCAGCTAGTGCAGTACTTCACTGACACAGCGTGGTACAGTAATGTTTCTTTAACGTGCAATCTACATGATGCCCCCACCTGCTGCACGCTGGGCTGCGGTTTTTATGTCATGTGACATGACTGAAGCATGCCCTTGTACATCAGCATCTGCATGATTTGCATTTTATTTTCATTTGGAGTTTGAATTTTGTGCATTTGTACTTCGAGGTCACAGGGATGCTTTTTTGTTATGGTAATTTTCATTTTTTCACATTTCATTCATTTTTTTCTGTCTTTTTAATTTGCGCCATCCTATCATATTATTTATATAAGAACTGTTTTGCATGCATGAGTGAATCTCTCTGTGTGGATTTGTTTTTCTCTATTTTATTCATTGAACAGGTGCTTTATTATTCTTGGTGTTCACCTTGAAGGATTTGGATTGAGTGTATTGAAAGGAATAACATTTAAGAATACCCCTGTGTTATGGGACGTGAATGCATTTTACTGCTGTCCTGAGCTATCGCCTTCATTCTAACTCCCCTATCAAAGCGGTTAAGCACAGCAAGCAAAAGACAAATCAAAGTAATCACACATCCTCTGCTCTCACACTATTTCCAATGCTTAAACGATCCGAATCCCTTATTTTTTTGGTTACAACTACCTATATTAAATGATACTACAAGATCTAATCTAGCTTTGAAATGGAGTGCCACCATTTTGCCGCTCTGATCTGCTTATGTGCTGTAGTCACATTGTCTTCCTGCAGACATAACAGGGATAATTTACATCGTTTCAATTCAAATTCTTGCATGTTGCTTTTCTCATCACGCAGTCATTTTTTCACAGTGAGAGTCTGCAGATGAGATTGGTTATGGTGGGGTCTGACATCCTCCAGGTGCTTCAAATGTGAATCTTTCTTGGTTAAAAAGAACATTTCTATTCAGGTGACAGCTATCATTAGTGAGCTGAGATATTTACTTCTTGGCAGTGCAGTGAAGAGCTCATAATGATTGCTGCTAATTATTAGTATCTGTACCAGACAGCTGTAGATGCCAATAATTATTGACTTTGACCTCACAGACACAGCATGTTGCTGTAACTGTCAGAGGCTCTCTCCAGCTGGCCCAGCTACAAATATATGCACTCAAGGCAAACATTGCATTTAAAGGCATCATACATTCTTATCTCATGTAGTCCTATTAGATTGGACATTTCAATTAATATTTTTAACATAAAATGCATTGACCAAACTTAAAAACATAATACAAGGCTTGTATTCATACTGATGAAGCCTGGTTTATTTAGGTAATTTACATTGTGACACTTGTAATTTGTGAATTGGAACAAAGTGTCATTATATTTTTGAACAATTTGTCCATAGGGAGTGCTCACTCTCCGACTGAATCACAAAAGGAACTGTACTGTATGTCAAAGCTAAAAGAAAAGGCTTAACAGCATGCTCATGATTTGAGCGACAGATTAATCAGTGCTATTGCAAAGTGCAACTGAAACATTCTTTGTCAAAGAGTTTTTAAATTACAGACTTTGAAATCTAAACTAAACAGCATTTTCTTGCTTGAAAGACAAGAAGCAATGAACGGACATTAAGAGGTGAAAAAGTGTTTTGTAATAGGCTGGAGGAGCCATTGTGGCAGGGGACCAGGAGATGGAGCTGTGGCCTCGGACATCCACTCCCAGTCACAATATAAATGAGTGATGGTAGAACCAGGCAGAGCAGCTTGACCTGCACAGCTATATATCCACATCCTTTGAGATCTTTTTACTTTCAATTCACAGAGGGTATGTTTGTGCTAAGACTGAGTTCATGCTTTTTACTAGCTTTAGATGGTTCCAGGTGGATTTAGATTCTGCACACTGGACATTGATGGGGGAAAAAAAGGCCAGCCCTCTGATTTCTGATGGTAAAAACTGAATAATGCCGTCAGCACGCCGTACAGAATCTGTCTTAAACTAAGTAGGCTGGCATAAGAAATGGTTTGAAGGATTTTTATAGATGTTGAGGTCATAAGCTATTCAGAAAATGTGCTCGTATACTGTATGAGATATTCATATAGTTCAATATTGACTTTTTTTCTGATGTGAGCAACTCTGCTCTCGCTGCATGTAGTACGGACTAATAAGCACCGTTGGCCTTGTATTCTGCTGCTTATCTGGAAATGTGCTGCCGAATACTTGTTGTAAACAAGGTTAAAGTTACCTTATGGCACTAGGGAAGCACCGGTATATCAGCTGAACATTGGTTTGGGCCGATATTCGCCTTTTTGTGATAAATGACAACAAAAAGCATTGGCTATCAGCCAGACATATAGTGTACCCCTAATAAAATATAAATTAGCTACATTTCTGTCTTAGAAGTGGAGCTGTGATCTAAAGTATCTATAATCTGTGAATCCGTGTGTTTAGTATGTGTGAGGAGTCGACAGATGTACCATGAACACTTGTGCAATCGAAACCAATCCAATACTGGAGTGTTGAAACAATTGCGAACTCTGTTAAGTCATGATGAGATTGTGTTGTGTTTTTGTGTCAGAGAGGTGTTAACTCAACTCTTTTGAAGCTGTAGTTTGTTGTTTTGTGGTGCTGGATAATTAACAGCTCTCTAACACAATACACACCAAACATAATAAGCTTCACTGAGACAGTAATTGTAAAAGGGGCTGTTACAGAATTGAATTTCATTGTACAGGTGTTCATGATTCTGTGTTCATACTCTGTGTGTCCCCTGGTGGAGGACAACACCACGGTTGGTCTATGTTTCACGTGGTTAACGACTCAGCACGGTCTTACAGAGGCAGCGGGCATCGTAGCTCGCAGTTTGAATGTTTTGAAGCCCCTCTGCAGCAGCGATCACAAAATGAGTCAAAGACTTCAGTGGATCCCACGCACTCACATGACAAGGTTATTCTGCTTGTTTTTAAGTGCTGAATCAGGGCTTCCTCTGTGACTTTGCCTCTCTCATTCTAGGAATAGTTCAGCGACTGGCAGTAGATATGAAAGAGTAAATAAAGAAAGTCACAATATTCAGTTTGCTTTTTGCTTTTGAATTCCCTCTGCTGCAGCAAAATATTCAAAAGCCTAGATTCCACAGGGATCAAAGACACAAAAAAGTGGGATTTTTTTTTATCCAGCAATTTCTGGAACATGTTAAAAACAACTCGTACTTGTACCTCATTATACACCAACTAGTCCATGATTATTTTATACCCATTTTTTAAATTGATATTTCTGTCCTCTTTTCTGCAGCCTCAAATACTACAGCCTTTCAACCCCTGCCTCAACGAGCACCTCCGCCAGGGAAGACTAGTAAAAACTCCCCCCACCGAGGGCCGCAGTGACCTCACAAGGAGTAGATCAGAAGAAGGAACGCATATAGACGCTGACCGTCCTCTTGAAGACCTTATGGCAGATGTGTCCGGGCCAGAAAACCCTGACAAGCTGAGTCATCTCCTCAGCACCCACCTGCGCCGCC
The DNA here is from genome assembly GCF_030273125.1 of Centropristis striata. Taxonomy (NCBI): domain Eukaryota; kingdom Metazoa; phylum Chordata; class Actinopteri; order Perciformes; family Serranidae; genus Centropristis; species Centropristis striata. The sequence continues at coordinate 18,356,141 of NC_081536.1, forward strand.
CAGGCTTTGGGGCTCCACAGGGGGTAACTGCCAGAGACAGTCCAGCATCAGCAACTCAGTCTGCAGCACAGCATGAACGGAGAGTCCCTGCTGTGGTACCGCAGAGCTCTGTCTCTCCTAAATCTGCTGGTTCGCCTAGCCCTCGCATGCTGCAGCCTCCTCGCCTTCACAAGCGCGTGTCTCTCCCTTCACTCAAGCCAGGGGGCATTGGTGGCTTTGCCTCTCTGAAGCAGGGGTGTTCCTTAGGGCCTCTGGGAAACCGGACCAAGCAGCTGCCCCCTCCGTCTAGAGGCCTTCCCTGCTTTAATGCTGGACCCCAGGTTCAGGCTTCAAGTCCATGTCGCACTTCACTGCTTCAGCCTCACAGAGCATCAGAGCCTCGCAGGGATCCACGGTGCTCCAGCTCCAGCCTGGAGGAGCCTGATCAGGGGACACTCAAAGACCCTAGGTCGGCCAAGATCCTGATCCCTTCGAGTCGCTCATGCCTCCCCAAGCCAAAGATTCCCTGAGGAGCTTAAACCCACCCATCAAAACTGAAAACTGGAATCACTCTGACATTGTTATTTGTCCCCTTCTCTCCCCGGCCATAACAACAGTGTGATTGTTGTAACTTCTGAGTGTCAAAGGAACAAACACTGAGCTCCTTAACCTGTGTGGACCATTCAGGATCTTGGTATTGTGACTGCTGTATTGTTCTAAATTTGCATCTGCAACTCCAACCTATACCAACAGTATATAGCAGGATCTTATCTTAACATCAATCCCCATAGTGATCTCATGTAGGTTTTGTAGTGATTCCTACAAAAAGTAATGCACTGGAATTCGTTGATGTCCCACAAAATTTTGGCTATTGATGAAGCAATGTGATGTTAAAAGCCACTAAGATAGCTTATCGACGAGGAAGGGACTAGCAGAACAGTGTCCGTTGTCGAAAGTCCGGAAAGTCCAGAAAGTCCAGAAGTAGGTATTTTGAAACTTAACCCTGTCTAAACTTAACCATTTTACAAAATTAACATGTTGAAAACAGCGATTGTTAACATTTAAAACAGCAATTGTAACATTTAAAATGATGATAGTCACATGTTACAATGTGTTGCAACCTTGTGTCTGAAGCATTGCCAGCATTGTGCAGCAGGTTTATTCGTAAGAAATCATACGAACCCCCTCTTGAGAATACGCTGATGACATTTTTCAGAGGATTTACAAAAGAAGAAATGCCCATTCAGAAAAGTTGGCTTTAGTTTTGTTTTGGAATATCCACTGGCTGTTATTAAATTTAAAAATGTAAGTTTACTTGTCATCACACAGCTGTGCCCTCTGACACACAGGTGCATTTGGTTTTAAATACGGAGGTGACACGGATGTGACCTTTGCAGTGTAATAGAAGGCCCAGGGGAAGATGGAGGCAAAAACAAGGTAGTGGTAAAGAAAGGAAAAAAAATAATAATAAAATAACAGCAGAAGTGGAACAAGGGGCCACGACTGAAAAAACAAATTTGTCAAAGTGCTCTGGAGCTGTCACTCCGAGAATGAAAATATACGTTTGTGCGTGTGTGTGTGTGTGGAAGTGAGAGCCGAGAGACAGAGGTGAGGTGCATACATGTACTTACATCCCAAGTGAACCCTTGAGCCTGTGTGTATTTGCAAAAGGGGTCTCTGACCTTTTGTGTAGATGCAGCTCAGATGGAAATATAGGCTTTAAAAAAACAATACCATACTGAGGTATGATTAGGAGAAACACAGTGCAACTGAGGAAATAGGTTTCATAATGTAGCGAAAAGAGCTGCGCAATAAAGCACTCAAACAATTAAGTGTGTTCAGGTAACTAGGTATATGTCCATCATTTATGGCTACTCTGTGCATTAATGGATGGAAAACAGTGAGTAACATGACCATGTAACAAAGCTGATCAAATATCTAATTTGAATACATAATAATTTGATATAAGGACATGTAAGTTAAACTCAGGCTGAGAAAAAAATAACAGTAAAGAAAAAAAGACTTGGGAGTTAACAAAATACTTATTATGAGTGACATTTTTGCATTGGACAGTGGGGCTGCTGGTTATGGCAAAAATAACAATCTTGATCATTTTCTTCAATATTGAGATCACGATCATTAAACATGATTACTCATTGTCTTGGAAACATGCATTTATTGAACTTTATTTTTTTTTAATTTAAGCATGGAATTTTCTTGAACTAAAAAAAAGTAAATATATATAAAATAAGAGAAATTAATACGATAAATATAATATAATACAATACAAATATTATTTAAAATAAATTATTTAAAAATAATAAAATAATTCAATAAAAATAAAAAGCAACTATGTTGCAATGTTGGTGCACTACCATGAACTGCTGAAAAAAATGAAGCAGCTGAGCAGCCCAGTAATCATTTTATCTTCATTGTCTTGTTTCATAATCATTGGAAACCACAATTGTAACAGAAAATAAAATTTGATTAACAGCCGAGCTTTAATGCACACTGACTTCTGTGAACTGTCTCCCTTAATGACCCACATATGGAAACATCAGCTAACAGGGAGTCATCAGACGTGTGAAGCTGCTGCCTGGTGTGTGTGTGTGTGTGTGTGTGTTTGTGTGTGTGTGTGTGTGAGAATGTCTTAGCTGTTGTCGTCTTTCCCCCCTGTCTCTCGCCCCCTCTCGCTCTCTTGCACATCTCTTTTAGAACATCAAAGGTATTAGTGCAGTATTTTCAGGTAGGGAGCCTTTGGGGCTTTAGTGGTGTTTCTGTGGGACTTTTTGAGAATTGTGTTTATCTCTCCTTTGCGGAGCCCTTTTGCAGTCAAACGCTCCCGAAATGTCCCCGAACGGAGAGCAGCAGTGTGTTAAAAAGGCCTTCTGACAGCAACTCTGCTCTCTTCTCTGTCACGCCGCGTGACCGCTTGGTGTACGCCTCTGGCACTGTCCGGTCTACTGCGTCCAATAATGCACCCTACATAGACGTAGTGAGACAGAGAGGGAGAGAGACACACACAGACACATTGCACGCATACACATCCTGACACACGAGTTACATAGACGCACACGCACAGGAACTCTGACAAAACTCAAAGAGACATGAAACTCAGAGGGAGCACACACACACACATCAGTTCACACTTCCCAGTAACTATAAAAAATGCACCTGCGTACACACACTGTAAAAAAGTGCTTAAAAGTGTGTGTTTGGTTGCTCTCACAAAATGAGCTCTCCAAGTACACATTGATCCATCTGCCCACTGTAGCCAAAAAAAAAGGTGTCCGTCCCTAGATTACCTTGGAAATGGGTAAAGGCTAGAAATGTGGATCCATATGGCTGATGAAAACGTGTTTACCTGTTGGACGGTTCAACATTGTGCCAAACTAGCCAAGCAGTCAACACCGATCTGTGAAGCCAGGAAAAAAACATTTCTTTTAATGAAAACAGAGAAGAAAAGACACATACAGAGGAGGAGAAAAGATGCACGGGGAGAGAAAAGAAGACAGATCGAGAGGAGGGAGCAAAGAATAATAGATGTAGAGATGAAATAGTGAAGGTGCTATGATCAGGATAAGCTGTTTCTGGCAGACTTTTCTGCTCGTGAATGTTTTGTCTATGAAATGTCGTGAAGGTGTGTATTAGAGGGGAGAGGGACATGGAATACATAGCGTGTTTGTTTGTGTGCACTGTGGTCCAGAGAGCAGTCCAATCCCCTCAGCTGTGTCACTCACTGCTTAGTAATGCCAAACAGGAAATCAATGTTGCCCGCTGTATGTGTTGTGGGTCTGAGTGTGTGTATATGTGCGTCTCCAGACACCTCTGGCTGCCAGTGTTTCTCTCTTGGAAGAGTGTGAGCGTGTGTGTATATGTGTATGTGAGAGAGAGATGTGTCTGCCCACAGGCCAAAGGCAAACCCATGCCAGGGAAAGCAGGGCAGTGACATCGCTCTCTCCCTGTGCTGTACTCCCCGTCTCCAAATCAATGTCCCTGCTCAGTTTAGCAGTCAAGCCAATCAGTCTTGCGAGCTATGCTATAACAAAACCACAACTGGGCTCTCTGTAGCAACTCGGATCAATTCGAATGCAGGATCTTGATTCACTTTGTGTTGCGAAAGGTTCACAAATTATTAAGCTGCACTGCACAACAGGAGAAAGGCCGGGCTGTTCTGTATTAAAACTCTGAATGGCACAGGACTGCATTTTGGCATACAATATGTATTATCAAAGATTTTTTCTTGCAATATGATGAAGATGCACAGCAACTAGGACACGTTACTTGAATCATAACTAGGACATCCACTGATATGTAGAAGCTATAGTAGAAAAACAGTGGCATATTTGTGGTTTCAAGCTTTCAGTGTTACTTTAAAGCTGCTATAGTATATATATTTTTGTATTTACAATACATCAAATGAGCATTTGTGTGTATATAGCCATGTAGGGAGTCTCTTGTAGTGACAAACCTATAGATAACCATCACCTATTGTAATCTCCATAAACATATACCTCTATTTAAATGCAAAATCTATAGGTTTTCTGACAAGATTTTGGTATAGAAAATGTTCCAGTGTCGTCCGTTTGGTTACAAGCAGGTAAACACGATAATTAATTAAATATACTTTATAGTTTATTATATGCCAATATTAAATAAATTTGATGCTTTGAAATTACAATTATGGGATTGCCAATTAATATTATGTTAGAAAATACAATATTCGGCTTATTTAATGTGACTTATAAACTAAACTCATTCCTGGTCTTCCATCTGAATGCAGATACAGAGACGGATAACGTTGCTGGTTGAATGAATACAGATCCATCTCTGTACACCTCTACTGTACACTACCTGCAGACTGCAGAGAAAAAGTAAGCGCCTCGCTGGCAAAGCTTTCAGGAGAAAAAATACCTGACATTGGTCAAGTGGACACAATCAAGGGTACAAATGAACGCTATATATCTGTTAAATTAGTAAATACTGTAAGCCACTGTACCAGGATTACAGTTGCTTTCCTTGCTGCTTATAACTAGCCAAAAAAAATATCGTAAACCACATTAAGAGGAGTTGTTTCCTAGCCACCATAACCTGCTCCTAATGATGGTTTTAAAGTAAAATACTGAAAGCCTATACTTCCAAATATGCCTCTGTCTATTTCTGGAGTAACACTACTCACATATTTAACTTGTGGTTTAGTATATTTATTGTACAAGGAGCAACAGCAGACACGGTTCAGTCCATTGATGCACTATTACAGCAGTTTCAAATCCACCACTCAATAGTAACAGTTGTTGTTTTCATCTTCGCTGAATTTCCACCTTGACGTTTAAAGTGTTAGCAAATAAAGTACTGCAGTGTAGCTGTATATATTTTCTTCCCATAATATGCAAGGTCACTGTATTCATCACTACACTATCTCCAATATCAGCTGCTTTCAGCTGCCGAGCACTGTCTCCATTATACTGTGCAATATTGTTTGAAGCAAAAAAAACATGAGGGAGCGCTACACCATGTGTTTAGCGACCTTTTATGCAAATGAAAGAAAAGCAAATAAAGCTTTTTGAAAATTCTGATCCGAGGCACTTTAAATGACATTAGTTGTTAATGCTGAATGAGCATTTAACTGGATTTAGAAGCTATTTAGTTTTACAGTACCTTTTGATTTAATTCTTTCTTCCCTAGAGTCTCTATTTGCAAACATATTTTTCTAGGAAGCCAGCAATAAAAGGTTGAACCAAAAATCTGATAACCGCGTTTCAGCTAATTTTATGTTTGTGGCGAATGGGGCTTTGCCATGTTTTTCCATGTTTCTTTAATATGTTGTTTTCATCAGAATTGCTTGCATGTTAGACCAATAACCTTCAGACGTGTTTTCCTTGAATGCTTAACTGGAGGTCAGCTGCAAAATGTCAAACATCAGAGCAGAAAACGGCGCTGCACCATCAATGGAGGCCGCAGGTGAAATCCCATTTCCTATGTTGGGAGGTACTTCTTTAACAGTCAATGCTGTTCATTGATCTGGACTTTAGACCTTCACCATCGCTTACACACACACATACAAAGCTGCTGACCTCAGTTCAAGATGAAAAAGACACCTCTTTGTTTTCCTTGTTTTCACTGTCTACTGGTTGTAATTCTGTGGAAATAAAGTATGATTGTGAAACGAATGTGCTTTTGTCTGTTTTGTTATTTTTAGAATATTTACCACCATTTTTTCCCTGTTCATTCCAACCCACTTCAAAGGCAGACACAAAGCCCTAGCAGAAGTGTCACAGGGGCACTTTTATGGAAATTTAAGCATTGTTTAAGCTCCTAAGAGGCTGCTCTTGGGACTCAAAGCAAAAGGCATCTCCCTTCTTGACAAATAAATGAAACTAAGTAGCATAACTCATCTCTATTCATCAAAAAAACATGCAGCCTCCGTACACCTTGCATATAGTCCACTTACTAATGAGGTTACACGCTTCAGAGACGATGGGTGGATAACAGCCTGCCAAGCACAAGGAGCGGCGTGACACTGTCATTAACTTGGAAAAATGGTAGATGGAGTGCAAAAGGTTTTCTCTTGAAAGGAAGCCAGGCTCTTTCATCATAAACTGTCAAATATATGTTGCACATTTTCACTGTATACTGTTGCAGTGCTGCAGGTTGCTGCTTAGAGAACACAGGTTTGGGAGAGTAGTTTTATGAATAATATGGAGAAAAGTGCACATTTCACACTGTAAATCACACGCTGTAATTTCCCAGCTTGGGATAAATAAAGTCTATCTATCTATCTATCTATCTATCTATCTATCTATCTATCTATCTATCTATCTATCTATCTATCTATCTATCTATCTATCTATCTATCTATCTATCTATCTATCTATCTATCTATCTATCTATCTATCTATCTATCTATCTATCTATCTATCTATCTACATTGTTGTGTGACATAGGGAAATATTAAAGTGGACAATTGGAGCTCTTCAATTATGCAAATTTATACCATGAGTACTTCTAACAGCAGTGTGGTAAAACCCTTAACGTTACCCTTTTTATTTCGCCTTAAAAATAATCTCTTCCAACACATTTATACTCTGTGTTCGAGCTGTTAATTGAAGTTTCATAATATTTAAACCTAAAACTACTTTTTTAAAAATTTTATGTCTGCATCCTTTCATGAAATAGATATATTGTAAACTCAGCCTGACATATTGAGTATCTTTGGAAGTTTCAAACCTCCACCAGAATTTAAAGATGTTCTGGTGCCCTATGTTAAATAGATTAAAAATCAATTTGAGATTATTTATTAGTCACTCAACCTAACATAACCTGCAGACAGGAAGAGGAAGAGGACCAGAAATGACTTGATAGACTAAGGGACTAGCAAAGAGGCAAAATCACACCACTCCTGTTTTAGCATTTTTACTCTTATCCTTATGTTTTAGAATAGATTTTAAGATTTTATTATTACTATTAAGACCCCTCATAGTTTCTTTCCCTGCTATATGTCTGACCTCTTGGTCTGTTACTCAGAGATCCTCGGGCAGAGGTCTTTTGTCTGTTCTACAGGCCCGGCTGGAAACTAAAGAGGACGGAGCATTTACAGTCAAGGCCCTGAGGCTCTGGAACGACATGCCCGAAGAAATCAGGACGACTGAGTCAGACGTATCCTTTGAGTGTTTTTCTTTCCTCTGTTTTATCAGAGAGCCTCTCCTGATTTGACTTGAGTTTTTAATCTCCTTTGAACCTGACTGTCTTCTCTTTTGCTGTTTTTTATCCTTTCCTACACGGTATTGGTTTTTATACAACCAAGTTGCTTTTTTGTCCTTTTAAATCCTGATGATTTGATGTCTGTTTTATTTTGTTTTTGTTGTGAATAGAAGTGTAAGAATAATACAAATACATCCACACATACATAAATTGAGTATTGTGATAATATGTTTTGTGATACACATGATGTTGAATGTTGCAGGGTCTGTGATAAACAGCAAATGCACATTCCATTGTTCTGATTGCATTTTTTTCTCATATTATCTGCATATGGTGTAGTAATCTTTAAACTATGACAGTTTTCTTAAAAAATACATTAAAAATCACAATATATTACCTTGCTTGCAGTCAGCCTATTGCAGTATGTTGAATTGCAACCCCTCCATCATGCAACAGGGGGATCTCACTGCTAGATTCTTGCCAATACACAGCCTTACTTATGTTGTACTTTGTAATGCAGGTTTTGAAAAGTGCCCTATATAAATAAAGATTATTATTAGTAGTATTTCACAGACAGAAATTATCAAAAACACACATTTCCAGAAACAGTTAAAGATAGAGAAAAAGTGGCGACATATTCGCATCTTACAGAGCTACCCAGACCCAGCAATCCTTAAAGGAAAATTATGGGGGATATACCACAGACCACCAGTGGATCACATTGAACACATTTCTGTTGTTTAAAAAAAAAGGGTAGAAATTCTACCCCTAAATGTCAAAGATCTGAGATGTGACATATACGATACATTGGGCATTTATTGTAGTTATGTTTATGATGTTTCTTATTTTAAAATAAAAAACTAGACACATTTTATGCTCACAGAGACATCTCCACAACATATTTAAAAATTGTGACATTAGTGCTGTTTAACAACACATTATTTTTCAGATTTGTTTTTAAGTAACAAAATAAGAATAAATCAATAATAAATAAAAACAAATAACCATTTGCCTTTTTATTTGCATCTCCATAGCATATATCAAAATTGTGACTTTAATTTGTTCAGTTCCCTATTAACGGATTAGAATTGTTAAATGGGTTTAAACTTAGCCTCGTAACAAAAATAAGCTTTTTGAAATTAGCTACTTTTTCACATTTGTGTTTCCAGTCACAGCCACGTTTTGGAGAAGTCGCGTCTTGCCACAGTCACGTGACCACCACACCAGGGTGTTGAGTATGTGTCGCTTAGGGACTTCATGAGTTAAGGTCAAGCATAAATCTGAATATAGGAGATTATTGAAGATTTAAAGTGTTTGTTGGACCCGTGTCACCGTGGGTTCTTATGGGTTAAACTCTGCAGCTCTGCTGGTTTTGCTAACTCTGCTGCTAACAATACTTCAGACAGCTGCTGCTACACTTCACAAACACGGACAATAACAGGTACTTTCAAAGGACTTTTGTGGACAAGCGCTCGTGCTGCGTTCTGCTCGTTAGCCTCTAATCGCATCACCTGTGGCCTCAGACGGAACTTCAAACCAGCAGCAAAGTTTCCTCAAGCGTTGTCTGCAGTTTTGGACTTAAATCCACCACTTCACTTCTCAAAGGTGAGTTTCTGCTTTTTGTGCTCACCTGCATGTTGTAGGCTGTGTTGTACTGCTGTTTCGCTGCTGGCTGTTGTGTTGTTCTGCTTGTTGATGATGAGCATTTGGCCTCTGCTGGCTGCAGAATTTCCGCTGTTTCGCTGCTGGATACACCCATATGCAATGTTTTTTTAGTTGAATTAACTTCTTGTACTGGCTGTATTTTTCTCTTCTCTTGTTGTTTGGCATGTGTGTAATTCTTTCAAGCTGTTCATTTCCTCAGAGATGAAATATGATTACTCATAATTTGAGTATTATTAATGTTGTGGGCTGAAGTGGTCCTGAGACATGTTTACCCTTTGATTGGGTGGTTGTTGTTGTTGTTTGGTTGGATTTTCCCAAAGCTCACTGCAAATTTGGTAGAAAATAATTATGTGAATGGCTTTAAAGATGTAAATATTATTGCTGTCCTGCTCACAGCTCAATGACATTGCTTTTCCCTGTTATATTATATAACAGTTGTTGTGCAAAAGGAAAAAAATTATTGAAATCAGAGGGTTTTATTTCACAATATGCTTTGCTGTTTTTCATGCCATTATCACATTTCTCATGTTGAGTTTCTGCTTACTGTTTATTGCTGCTGCACTCGTTGACAACATTAAAGGCACAATGAGTAGGATTTCCTCAAAACTAAAAAACCAATATACAGACTGATACAAAGATAATCAACTAGGGGTGTGCCATATCGTATTGTTCACGATTATACCGGTATATTTTTTTTATGGGTAAAAAAAAATGCATATCACGATATTGGCAACATGCCCTACTTCTTGACATAGTGGCATAAGAATTTCCTATTAACTACCTAGACCATGGCGGCCCGCCAGAGTCTCTTGTCAACATTTCAAGCTACTGAAAGTATATTTAGGCTACACTATTTATAATATAAAGTTATTTTGCGTTGTGTCTCTGCTCAGCAGTGTCTGTCACCCGTCAGTCAGTCAAAACCCCGACCCACCTCTCTGTCCTCCTCCGAGACATGCGCACGCATTCACACACACGCACTGAATATACCGAGCTGCCCTCCCACTGCGCTTCAAAACCATAGACTGTATAAATAAGTTCAAAACAAGCACCTACCTGTCTGTAATGTATCAGTCCCGTCCCCACTCTCTCTCTCTGTGCGTCTGTGTGTGCGTGAGCCGACATCAACATGTCCTGTCAGAGGTCCAAACGGTCCAAACACACTGTTGCATTGTGCCGTTCATTAGCCGCGAGCTAACATTAGCTAACAATTAAAGTTGTTTTAATCACAAAAAGCTACTATTACTTCCTGTTGCTATACAAATGCAGCTTTCAAAATAAGAGCACAGAATCCACCACAGAAATTACAAGAAGACTGTCAAAATAAGATGCCTTAAATAAAACATAGAAGAACCTTTATTCTCCTTTACAATAATTAATTAAAATAGGCAATGATGTGTTTGTGAGGTGTTTGCTCACATTTAGCTCTCAAAGTGGACAAGATTGATCACATTGTACTATAAAATGTACAGACCCCCTAGAAGGTTATTTTTTATTATTATTTGCTAATACTCAAGTAAGTAATTTTTTTGTATTTGGCAACTGTTGAGATTTGCAATTTACACTACATTTAGATTTATGATTGATTTGTATTTTGTTGTACAATTTTTATTTATTTCTACAGACTAAAAAATAATTTTCTATATATTTTTCAGTATTTTTTAATATCGTCAATATTGTTATCGCGAAAATACTCTGAAATATCGTGATATTATCAACCCCTATAATCAACCATCACTTATGAGCTACTAGAAGCATGTGATGGTGTCTGTATCTGCAGAGACCCTGCCCTCTGACAAGGGGTGGGCGATATGGTTATTTTTGCGATAACAATATTCTTGACATACAACAAAATAACAACCAATCATAAATCTAAATTGTAGTATAAATTGCAAATCTCAACAATTGCCAAATAAATAAAAAAATATTATTCACTCTTGAGTATTAGCAAATAATAAGAATAACCATCTAGGGTCCAGGGGCATGCCCGGAAAATTGTTCTACATTTTTAAGTAAAATGCATCAATCTCGTCCACTTTGAGAGCTAAATGTGAGCAAACACCTCACATAACATGTTTCACAGTCAACAGGGTTTTCCAGTAGGACATGGATAGTCTTTTAATGAAATATTGTAAAGGAGAATGAAGGGTTCTTGTATGTTTATTTAAGGCGTCTTCTTTTAAATTCTGTGTTGGATGCTGTTAACACACTGTGCCCTTTTTAAAAGCTGCACGTGTTTAGCGACAGGAAGTAATAGTCGAGAGTAGAGTACCTCTGACCAGCCCGTACAGGTTGATAGTATTTAGTTTGGCGCACACCCACACAAAGAGATGATGTGGGGACAGGACTGAGACAGGTAGGCACGTTGACAGGAGGACGGAGAGGTGGCTCGGGGTTTTGACTGACTAACTGGTGACAGACACTCCGCTGAGCAATGGCAACACAACGCAAAATAACTTTATATTATGAACATAAATATACTTTCAGTAGCTTGAAATGTGACGTTAGCGCAGCACACAGTCTAGGTAATTAATAGGAAACCCTTATGCCACTACATCAAGAAGTAGGAATGTTGCCAATATTGTGATATACATTTTTTTTCATCATTTAAAAAAACAAAAAAAACGGTACTATCATGAACTATACGATATGGCACACCCCTACCTCTGAATGTATTTTCTTTTGCTGTGTTGCGGACATTCCTTTGGGCGCTGGGTGCGTAGGGAGGGACTATAGAAAAACAAGGTAAAAACAGGTGAATTGACTCATCACTCCTTTAACCCATTGACGCCGGGAAAGCATTACCGCATTTCTACCATTAAAACCGGGAGTGCTGTTGCGTCACTCTACCATTAAGGTCGGGACAGCGGATATGTCATTTTGTAGTATTTGTATTTTTTTCCACCTATTTTCGGTCTCTTGGCCAATGAAATGCATCAGAATCATGATCAGAATACATGCGGGAGTGTCGCAATGCAACATCGGACTTTTCCAGAACTTTGAAATCATGACGGAAGACTACTATATCGGAGGAGCTCAGAAGTAAGTGACGGAAGCGATCTGATGAAAACAGCGCCGATCATTTTATTGCTGATCTGGACTTTGAACCCTCGGAACCAATCGACCGGTATTTATGGATGAGGAATATTTAAACTCAACTTCGTATGAAAGCCACGGGTATAAGCTCTCAAATACTTTTTGAATTTCATTTTTATCTGCTACAGAGGCTGAAAAATCTATTATTTAGTAGGTGTTGAATTTCCAGAAAAACTTCAGGTTTTAGGGGGTCATTTGAAAATCGCCCATAGGTTTTCCAGGCATTTTTTCCCAGGCGCTTTAGGCCTTAATGGGTTAAAATGTCTTTGCATTACCCGAAGATGGGTACACTAAGTTTGTGGTGCAGTATTGTATGTCAATAGGCTAAGTTTGCTCAAACCAGGCTGAAAACTTTTCCAGGTGCTGTAAATTAAATGCATGTAAATGGGAAAAAAAGTGAGCACAGTTTAACTTAATAGCAATTTGTAGACTACGAAGCAATACACCAACATTCTATTTCCTTGATATTGAGATAGAGATAGTGTTAAGATTTACATTTCGTTTCATGATCAATTTACCTAAACAAAAGCCTCACTCATTATGTGGCATTGGCAGTGTGAAATAGTGCGTCTCATCTTTTCCCCCAAGGGTCAATTGTTTTTATTTAATTTCTTAAAGTTAGTGGGTTGTACTCTTTGTTTCATACAGTTGCATAAAACTTGAAAGCCTGACTGTCATGTTGAAGCTGAAAAACAAAGACATTACTGTACTATACTTTGACGCGAGTGCTTTAAATAGTTTGTTCCTGTGAGTGTGCACAGTATGCCTGTAGTGGTGCATAAAAGATAAACAGGACACTGTTAATTGTGATTGTACAGTTTGTGGTTTTATTCCCTGGTGTGTTGTAGCAGGGTTAATGTAGGGACTAGGCATGGCTAAGTGAGTAGTTTTACAGTGTACAGGACTGTGTTGCAGAACGTCTTTGCTGAGGCCAAAGCTGACAGCTGGTACTTTAAATCTCAGTCAGTTTTAACAGGGTTAGTGCAATAATATAACACATTTTCTGTTTACTGGTATGTCACGAGTTCCTGTATTACTCATTAACTCTCCTAATTGGTTGCAGGCCTGCTTGTGTGTGTAGGTGGTAGCTAAAGTACACTGAATGCAACTTAATTTAATGAGTTTTACATAAAATTTATATTAATTAGATTCTCTACTCTAGATGCTTCTGACAGCTGATCTTTCAATTAGGGGTTTGTTTGTATCATTAGGTCATTTTCGTCATCCACTTTCTATCACTGTTGCTTAAACTCGTGAACCTGCTGTGGCAACGAGGAGGAGAGTTTCTTGAACAGTTTAGCAGTGACAAAGGCACAGAGGGCCTTTTGTGCACTTGACTTGTGTTATGTTTTTAGGCAGAGAGACTTTTTGCCACCAGGGTACCCGGCCACTTCACTTGAAGGAGAAATGCCAGCCTCGTTCTCTTCCTGCGGCAACACTTTCAAATATTCACAAACGCTGCAGGCGAGACGGCTTAACTTGAGTGTAGAGGAACGGTTTGAGGGGGAATACACAACACTGGAGCGTTGCACGGTGGGATGGCAAAGGAACATGACCATAATTGGATCCCCTGACAGCTGTTTGACTTCTACCTCCTCTAGGACAGGACCCCCGCGCTCTGACGCCTTAATTCACACACAGACGCTCATTGCTATGCATAGCTATCCTGATCAGTTTGAACTGTACATTGGTGATCACCTTTTTAACGACCTACACATCACCCGTCTGCTATTTCAGAGTGCCTGCTGTCAGGGGAATTTGTTGGCTTTGCAGGATTTCAAATTAGAAAAAAGAAAAGAAAAGATGTCCTTGTGTACGTTGAGGTGCAATAGTCAGTTCTGTGTGAAGGCTACATTCTGTACCTGACAAATATCTCAGCTTTGTACCTGTTTTTAAAGTTTAAATCTTTTAGAGAAAAGTTTTACTTGGAAAAAACTTAACATAGTTTTTATGCCTCCACACGAGCTGCAGCTGTGGCACGACATGTAGTTTTCAAAAACATCTACTTGGACTCAAAGATGTAGTGATTATATGTTGCTGGGCAAAATTCAATGTGACCTCACAAAACACGTTTTTGGCCATAACTCAAGAAATTGGACAGAAATGTCTAATAGGATAGCATAATGAAGTAATGACATTTTATACCCAAAGGTAAAAGGCCAACTTCACTGTGACACCATAATGTTCTGCAAAAACACTTTTGTATGGAGTATAGGGCCAAATTCTACCCTGCTATAGGTCATATCATATCTAGATTGCATGTTTTCTGGTAATTCAATAATAGTAAGTGTATGAAATAACCACATGGTAAAAAGCCTATTTTTGTATACCCCTGCATACATGAGTGCAAAAATGAACAGATTTAAGTGAAATTATAGAAAATAAATGATTATACACTGACTATTACATTCATGCACACAAATACATTATAATCAGATGAGGTCAATAGTTTGATTCAACGACACGAGGGTATTCCCACAAACATAATTCTTGGGTGTAAGCACGGATGAACACTATCTAATGCTCTGAGTACCAAAATAACACTTGCAAAGCTAAAGGTAAAAAACATTAGTTGACATTTTATTGAGCTATTTGTGACCCTTCTTCATGTACACCTCATCATAGCCTTGCTAATGTGACAAGCTGTTTGCTTTTAGCTTTGTTGTTTTTTTTAATTTTTATTTTCGACTGACGCACCTGCAGTTTTGGCACAGATAATCAGGACTCTTTTTGAGCTCTGGTAATTGTCTCATGTTAATTTGAAAACTTGCATATCAAAGAGCTGAGTGTCAGGCCTCTTTTATTATACAGGTCTGGTACTCAGTTGGAAAAGCCACTAATTGGCCTTCAAACCAACGCTCGTCGACATTTGTTGCAGTGCTTATCTGTGATAAGGTTACCTATACATGCAATGGTGTGCGTGCATGCGTGTGTGTGTTTGTCAGACTCCTGTTTTAGACTCGAAGTAGACGAAGTATTGCAACAATCTGCCCTTTTGATGGTAGTATGGAGTTTTATTTTGTTAAGCAAGAATTAGTTCTTCTTTGTGACAGACTGTGCACTGATGAATTATAATGGGGTCTAGGTTATGTATATGGCGAATTAAGAGGATGTATTTTAGTGTCTGGTACTTAGTGCTTTGATAATGGGTTAGCAAAATAAATTGTAGCCTTTTCTTCAGTATATTGGACCTTTCCTCTCATCAAGTATGTGGATAAGAGACAAACAGATGGCTGGAGGACTATCTGCACAGAATGAAGTCAGACAAAGCACTCAGGGACACTCCTCAAACCTCCCTGTCTGCCACACTGGTGCTTGAATAGAAACAGTCTTAAAGGGCATTCAGTAACTTCAGTTCTAAAAGATGCAAGACAAACTTTTGACATTTTTACTTCATAACACAGGGCCTCAAGGTAGATCAAAGCAATATTTGATATTAAAGGACAAAAACTGTCAACAAAACCGACCTCTACAATCTGTCAACAGTATCCTTAATTACTTATACCACAGTTTTAATATTTTCTTGTTAAATAATCAGCTTTATCTTGTCCTTTTGTAAGAAGTAAATTAAGGACAAAATTCCAGCTCATGTGCCAAGCTGTCCTTCATTAGTTAAGATGGGAATGGATAAGGTGTGTGTGTGAGATATTAAGATGCACTTTGGACCGTATCTTCCTCTCCAGCAAGACTCCTTTTTGTCGTGCGTTCTGCAGTGTAGACGCATGAGTTAGATGTGATTTTTTTTTTTTTGCAATGCAAAGCTGTCAGAAAGACTCGGAGGCATTTTATTTCAATGGATTGGTCTACTTACAACTGGTTCTCAAATGGCACCTGTTCTCAATACCATTACCTAACCATTAGATAGAATAAAAATAGGCAGGTGCAAAGAAAAACAACAAAACAAGAGAGCAAGCGAGAAAAGCTTGAGTGCTGACTCATAGCCCTTTGGCCTTCAGCTGCAAAGAGCATGTCAGAAAGCTAAGACGGATTAAACAAACCTATTATGGGTTTGAGTACATCAGAGATGAGTGTTGGCATCAGGGGTTAAACGCCACTATACGATCCAGAGAGACAATTTCTCTGCACATTTTCTTTTGCTTCAGTATAAAGATCTTCTTTATACTGAAGATCTTTATACTGAAGATCTTCTTTTCTTCCTTCTCCTATTGGTAGTGCTGGTTAAAACTGTTGGCCTGATCTTTTTAAAGTTATTGCAAATGTATCAACACCGACCTATGATGGATATCTCTCACTTTATCCAGCGTTTACAGCATGCACACAGATGCATACATGAGAATAAATGCAAGGATGTTTTTTCCACTGGAGATAAGGAGATATGAAATTGCCTACAAACACTTAACACTCAGTAATAAATCAGGAAGAACTGCAGTCCTTAAAGCAATGCAGCTAGCATGGCACAAAAAAAATAATTGCAACTACTTTGAAATTAATTTGTTCCAGGTTAATTTTCTGTCAAATGTAGGGCTGCTTGGTAATGGCAAAAGTCATTAATAAACCCCCCAAACCCCATGTTTTGTACCAGTGGATTTTCTTGAACTTTAATTATAATTAAAATGAAAATCAAATGAAAAAATAATTGTTTAACAAAAGAATAGAAATGTACACATTTAAATAGCCTAAATAATATAAAAGCAATAAAGAAAGAAGTAAATAAAATCAAATGTGGTCCAATGTTAGTTCACCTCCAACATAAATATTCAATATAACTGCACAACTGCAAAGGAAAGGCAGGTTGCGCTTGATTTAAAACACAAGACAAAATGAGAGCATCATAGTGAAACAGAATGTGGCACAATATTCATTTTTATCTCTGTTATTTTGTTTTTATAATTGCTTGAAGCCAAAATCGTAATCGAAAATAAAATTGTATTAAATACCCAGCTGCAGTTGTTTGACTACTTTATTAATTAACTTTTATCTCTGCTCTAGAATCTGCTTTTTTCAATGAGTATAGAAAGTGTCCACACATCTTAACTTTTAAATCCCACTATTGTGCTTTTGCTGTCTTGTATCTGCCATGTTGTTCAGTTTTCAGTGTGTTTGAAATGTGCAGAACTCTCTGAAAAAAGGATCACTATGAGAGGTGAATGCTTAGGCTGTTAATTTCATAGTGTGGAGCTGTAAATTGTTGGCCTGTAATGTCTTGCACATCTCAATCTCAAGCTTCAAACCTGCATTTATCACCTAAGCTTGCCTTCTCTATTTCGAGGATAATGTATCTGAACTCACCCACACAGCCACCCACAGACAGCAAAGCACACACAGGCTCAGATTATAGACATCCAGACACTATCAAAACGAAGAGAGAAACACAAAAAGACAGACAGTATAAGCACATCTCTAAAGGCTAGCAAAAAGCCTAAT
Organism: Centropristis striata; assembly: GCF_030273125.1. NCBI lineage: Eukaryota > Metazoa > Chordata > Actinopteri > Perciformes > Serranidae > Centropristis > Centropristis striata. The sequence continues at coordinate 18,373,967 of NC_081536.1, forward strand.
CATGCCAAAGAACAGCATGATATGAATATACCACTGAAAGGGTCTTGAGCATATAAATTGAAAAAAAGTAATTAAATGAGTCATCAATCCATTGCATACTTTAATACAGCATGCCATTGTTTGCTAGAATTACATGAATTAATTTTTGGGAGATTCAAAATCCTCCTTTTATCATAGATATTCTGCCATTGTGAATGCAAAGCACAGCAGGCCGGCTTTCTAATGTTAAGTGCCTGCAGCCTTGAATAATTAGTTTAAGAAGAGATGAGTGCCTTACTCTTAAGAATGGCTTCACAGCTTTTCTTTGCACGGTGATATTTTTTTTTTTTAAGCGGATGGGAAGGCTGGGAAGCCTTAATGTTCCTTCAGATATTTTGACATTTAGTGACGTGAAACAAGTGCGAGTTATATGAAGCTGCAGCCTGTCTGTGTGGGTCAAACAGTCTGGGGAGCATGAGCGATACTTTATGACTGGTTTACTTTATTATCCGTTTCAAGATGAGGAAATATGACGCTCATGTTCACTTTAGTCTTTGATAAGAGAAGTGTTGGAAGTACAGCTATTCTGGTTGTGGCAGAACTGGGCAGCATTAGTGTACTTTGTGCTCTAGAGGTGATGTCTCTGCACTTTCTCTCCTACAATCACAAAAGAGATTTCACATCAGTATCATCGGGGATGCAGAGCTGTTGTGACAGAGCCTTTTATACTGTGGTGTGTATTTTTAGTTAAACTACCACTGGGGTCTCATTCACCAATATATCTTCCAATGTGTTAATCAAATTAGGCTCTTAACAAAGGTCTTAACACATGTCAGATTCATGAAGGTGTTCTTCAACTGCAGTGTGTTCACATCTGTATTCTGATAATGATGAATCCTACTTTAATAATCAGCATACAAATGTGTGAGACTGCAAGGCTGTGCACACACAGTATTTCAAAAGAAAAGTTGAGAAAAATTGATTTTTGACGTAAACATAAAAAAAAGACTGAGGTAGGCCTACTTCTTTGGGGGTTTATTATTATTTATTTAATCTTTAGACTGAAATGGCAGAGGGTGGAGAATGACAGTGGGTGATGTGCAGCAAAGGGTCATGGGTCATAGTAATGTTAACTACTTCTAATGTCCTTGAGCACCCATCGCTTTACTGACTGACAAAGAATCTGTGTGGCTGTTTGCAAGGTGTTTTATTTAGTGAGGGTACATACCTGCACCGGAGCAGGATACTGGAAAAAACTACTTGCCCGATTTTCATGAAACCTGGTGGAAGGGTGTAGCATAGGCTAAGCGAGTAACATTACATCTTGGAGCATATCTCTCACAGGGTGGTGACACAAATTACTTTTCACTTTAACATTGCTAGATAGGTCATTTGTGCTGCATTCATGTGCTGTTCAGTTCCTGATCATATTCCAGTTTCCTTTATTCTTGGTTGTCATGCAAATACTGTAAATAGCTATCAACATGTTGCTTTGACACTGAGCAACAATATACAAATAAGTTGAAATAAAATATTATTTCCCAACTCTGGAAATGGAAAAAAAGAGTATGTGATTGCACCACTGGCCTTGGAGAGCTGCAAGTAATGATTTTCATTATCAATTTATTTTTTCAAATATTTGAGTAATTTTTTTTTCTCCAAAGTCAAGAAGTTTCCAGAGCTGACTGTCTGTAGCGACTGTCAACCAACCAATCAATTAAAAGATTAATTATTTTAGCACAAATGTAAGCCAGATAAATTATTAAGTGATTTGATGGGCCAAATTAAAGTGATTTGTTATTAAAAATCAAGGCACTTTAATAATGTATCTCCACTTTATATCATTAAAACAAGCCTCAAGCTTTTGGACAACAGACGAAAGCACAACATTTGAAGTAGTTTTGAGAGATGATACATTGAAGAAACATCCATCCGGGCTGGGTCGCGGGGAACAGTTAAAAGAAGAAACAGTTAAAATATATTATAAATGCATTTTTTATTCTCACTTTAAGTAAAATAGTGAACATAACTAACAGTAATGTGAGAGATAACAGTTGCTAAGTCCCCAATCATTGTTTTTTGTGGATATACTATGTGTCATTGCTGACAGGGGGATGTCAGCAGACGGCAGCGCTGACAAAGATTAGGTGTTGCTGTCAAAGGTAGAGTGTGTGTTTGTCTCATCTGTTGGCACCTTTAAAAAATAAAAAATGTCATCTTGATCCTCCTCGTTGAGAAGTTGCTTTAAACTGCACACTGTTACATTCATCCATCAGCTTTAACACAAAGAAACATTTCCTTTTCGACAAGCGCTTGCTTTTACTTTATGTTTGCCGTATGATTGGTCACAGGAAGCTCACTCAGCCAGTGGCAGAGCAGATGGGACCAATGCATGCTGATTACAGGCCAAAAAAAAATAAATGGCAAACTTGGTGGTCCAGCTAGGCTCACTCCATCCCTGAACACTGAACAAGTTAAATGAATCTCAACACACTGCTGATACATGCTGTTTGACACATTTTACACGTCACATGTCCTCGCTTTATTACATAATTTGGCTTCCTGGTGTACAGTTTTCTTTGATTCCACTTTGAAATTCACTCATCTGTATGCAACAAGACAATGACCAGTGAACAAGAAAAGAAAAGACAGCAATAACAAAAATAAATTCCAATCCACTTGAAAAGTGAGGGCAGTCTGATGGAAAGACAACATGCAACACTACAAACAAAGACAGAATTTGAGGATTATATTTCTGCTGCATTAGCAGATGCTCTTGAATGTACCTCATGATTAAAAAGAGGACAATGGCAACAAACCATATGGAGCCACTTACTGTATTTTCTATCAGTCAGGAAACAAGGCCATGGCTGTTCTGTTTCAAGCGTTATGGTAAATGGTAAATGGATTGCACTTATAAAGTGCTTTTATAAGACTGCGCTCATTCACCCGCACATTCATACTGGTGGCCGAGGCTTTCCTAAACGGTAGGGGTGGGCAAAAATATCGATTCATCAATGCATTGCAATATATTTTTTCCCAATTCAATATCGATTCATTAAATCCTCTGAATCGATTCAAGCTCCTGGCCAGTGGGGGCGCGATGAACTTTTGTAGTCTAACTGTGCACAACGTCAGCAGCTGAAAGCAGCATGGCTAATTATAAACAGAGTCTCTGGAGATCATAAACATAGTGATTGTGAATTAACGACATCGCTAACTGTGCACAGAGTGTCTGGTGCTTGTTGTAAACAAACAGAGATCGCTAAGTGAACACCTCCTGCAGCAGCACATACACACTGTACTGCTACAGAGCTAACTGTAGCTAACTGCCGCTAACGGCGGCTCTTCTTAACAAGCCGGCCTCCGGCTCGTTAGCGGCTCGTTAAGAAGAGTAAGAAGGAGTCGCTGGATTTGTCTCCAGTCGCTTTCTTGAAAAATACTTGCTAAATTTAGTTGTTGGGAACTCTGCTTTGCCAGCTTTTACAAATGGCGTGTGTTGTTGTTGTGTAGAGTACTACGTCACATCCCGCTTAGCGATCTATCCAATCAGTAACCAGGCTGTTTTCAGGGGACAAAAAAGACCCTGCTCTTCTAATCTTCTTTTGCTAATGCTTTATTTTAAGTTGTTTTATTGTTCCATAATGTTATGTGAGTTATATCACAATTGCCAAGAGAAAATAAATATAATTTAAGTTTACATGCACTTTACTTGAATGTTAATACAGTACTGTAATTTTTTAAAATTTTGTTTTTACTTTTGTAGTCCGTTTTCAGTATTATTGTGCTAATGCTTTATTTTCAGATGTGTTATTGCTCAACAATGCTATGAATTATACCTTGGCTGTTCATATGGGCATGAAAGTAAATAATGATTTTAAAATGATCAACAGGTACTCTGATTAATTGTTTGTGTAATTCTACTTATTATTGAATCGATATCAAAGCATTTAAATCAATATTGAATCGAATCAATATCAAATTGTGACCTAAAGAATCGAAATTGAATCGAAAGGTTCTTAACAATACCCAGCCCTACTAAATGGAGTCACCTGCCACTATTGGGAAATCATTCACACACCGATGAACGCAGCATCAGGAGCCATTTTGGGTTCAGTATCTTGCCCAAAGATACTTTGGCATGTAGGCCGCCATGGTCGGGGATCGAACCACCGATCGATGGGCAACCACTCTACCAACTTTTTGGTAGGCTCGTTTTTGCCGTGTTTTGCCCATGTTGCATCCCTTTTAAGGGTTGAAGGTTCTAGGTATGGGCAATTCAAGTAAAAATACTCTTCCTTGAAGACTGAGAAAGTGAAAAGTAAACATGCCGTTTAATATTATCCAAAAAGCATCTTTTTATACGGCTTGGCTGAAAATACACTGCATCACTGATACTATGCTTGTACAAGTTTTCTCTGTATGAAAAAAAAAAAACAAATTTAGGGTAAAACGCTCCAAATTTACAACCTCTTCAACTGACTTGGACCAAATCAAACCCTAAATGTCTCTCTCTAAGCAGAAAAGCTACTCTACATACTTTTCATTTTCATTCTACTAGAGAGATAAATCTGCCCTTGAAACTTTGGATAAAGCAGGACATGTCTTCAGACACTTTACTTTTTCTGCATGTTATATTCTTTTTGGATGTTCCCCCTCTGTCTTTTTCCCTTCGCCTGCCCCGGCTCTGTTGGAGGCATCGGGAGGAGATTCATGTCCCAGGGAGAGTATTTGTCAGTAACAGATCAGCCGGTGCTGCTGCGGTGGCAGGTATCTCCATCACCTCTGTGGGGCCTTTCCTCCCCTGCATGGATCAACTCCCTGCGTCTGGCTAAGTGGGGTGTGGAAACACATCTATTGCCTGAGAGACCCTCAAACAACTGGGGACTCGTCGGAAATCTATATTTAAAGCTCGGCGGAGACTTGGCACATGGCTCCGAATGAGTGTAGGTGGTTTATTCCCAGCCTCGAGGCTCACACAGGAGCATCTGCCCGAAAAGGAAGAGCACTCAAAAAGAAGAAATCAGAGACCTTTATGTGATGCACAGAGAAATAGTGTGGTATACACCCTCCTCCGCTGTCTGTTGAGTGCTAGATGTCATTGTACAATCCTCTTCTATCTCACAACAAATAATAGACTTGTCCAATATTTAGGACACCGTCGTGTCAGCCATGGCACACACTAACACACTCCGACTCAGACTCTATAGCTCTCCCATATTCTCCGGAGTGAGACCAGGAAACAAGGTGTCGCGTGATGGACAGACACAATCACAGAGTGTTTTCTTGCCAGTACACATCTGTCAAGCGCCTTTCCATTTTTCAGATGCAGCAGTACGCAGTTTGACAGCAGACGTGATACAGATTCTCAGGGTATTGGTTGAAGAATAGCTTTGTTGGGGAAGTTCATTATCTTTTAGTCTTATTGACAAGGTGTTGATGCTTTGAATGCACATCTTTTAAAGGTGTTTGATGGATAGAATACCTCACAGAATTGTATCGTGTTAAGGTCATGTTTACCTACTTTTTTCTGGGATGCAATACCTGAATCACATTTGGCATCTACTCATAAATCAACGTCTGCACTAAAATGTTCCATACCTAATGAGCTTCAGAAATGGAGGAGGAGATGATAAAAATAAAAAAAAATACAAAAACAGACGGTTGAAAATCAAAAGGTTCTCGAGATCAAACGGTTTCACAAAGAAGGCTCCTGAAAAGCGATGAGGTTAAGCTTCATCAAAGCTGCCCTCATTACCTGGCAGGTGCAGACACTTAGCTCCTAACTGCAACTCATGCAGAATGTTGGTCAGTGATCTACTAGTGCCAACAGATCGATGTGAGCCATTTCAAACATGCTAAACTGGGCTTCGTCTGTAATGAAACTCTGCCTCCCTGGAGGCCAACGCATAACGCAGCGAGATGGAGAGGGAGCAAATGATTCTCTGCTTGAGCCAGCAAAGAAAATAACTCGCACTTCAATGGCCTGAATAAATGGAACACTGAGATTCTAAGAGTTCATACATCCTTGAACAAAGGCTTTTTGAATATATCTCCTCAGGCATGCAGGAAGTGTATGAAACTGTCTTTTTAAAGGAGAGACCTTGCTTGGCCCTCGTCCACTAAGCTCTGCACTGTAAGAGCCTCCTGCTGCTCATTTGTATTCCTTACAATGGGATAATATTGTGCCCGTGAACCCAAAATTATGCACAGTGCTTTAACAATGCTTAGAAAATGAAGAAAAACTTGAGGAGGCGATACAAAAATGAATTTTGTGACGGTTGTGGGGAAGAAGGTTGACCTACCCTTAAAAACAACTGTGATTAAACCACAACACATTTTTGAAGAGTTACAAGAGATGCTTAATTTAGGAGTGAGCAAACACAGATTCTAGGCACAAGGGAAAAAAAGCAAATCTTCAGTCACAATATATAATCACCAATTGGCACAAACCATATCGACACTCTGTGTGTAACAAGTATAAAAATGAATGAACACCCTCAGTTTGCAGATATTATAATACAAATTAATTCATGAATTGAATACATGTGATTTCAATAAATCAATGTGTATAAAATGTATGTTTTTATAAAATGGGAGCTAATATGTAATTGCATCATTCCCATGATTATTTTATTTAAATTTCTATATGACATACATTACTTTAAATTATGACAATCACTTTGTTGTAGAAAGAGTCATTTCAAATATTGGACAGTTTGGATTTATTTGGGATAATTTAAATTGTATTTTGGGATGAATTTCGGACACTGATGAAAAGAGTTAAATCCCTGCAGACATACATTCACAGGGTTAAATATCACATAACAAAATCTTTTTTTAGCTGTTTTTGAAGATTTTGAATTGCATGTTTTGAAGCTGTTCAAAGCTGCTGGCCACATTGGAGACTGTTTGTATTAAAACTTTTCAAAGGTTAACTTTCAATTGATACCAGCAGCAACAAAAATAAATCTTTTTCTTGAGTTACAAGATATGAATGACAAAAAACACCCAGGCCACCACAGTGGTCCAAGGCAAGAAAGGGCGGCATATTTTTCTCTGTTTTGTACTCCAATGAATTCTTGTGGATAAGTTTTAGAAAGTCGTAGATCACATTCAGATTTCAATTATTCTCAACTTCTAAAAGCTGGCAGCTTCGAAGGCCAAGTGTTAGAGGACAGCTGGATGTCCTCGGCTGTGTCAGATGGACGTCGCAAACACCACAGGAAATGTAGTCGCTTGTCAGTCCAATGCATGTCTTCCTTAACGCTCCATGAATATCAAAGTATTGACATGTTCCTTTGCTTTTCAATGAATGCTAAATTTAGGATTCAACTCAGGCTACAGAAAGCTGAAATTGGTTCCAGGGGAAATAGCTGTAATTTGTGATATTCAGTTGCTCCCGCTTGCTGTTTCACCCCAGATAGCCTATTTAGGATTTGAAGCAGACTTTCTCAGTTGTCACATTGGCCTCGGCCTACCACATTTTTTTCAATTACCCAGCAATGGTCTCGGACACATTGGAAAGGTTGGGGTGATGTAGACTGACGCATGGCGTAAAGTGCCCTCACAGAAATGGCACAGAGGTAGAAAAGTGTCAACTCCATCAGGCAGCGGAGGAAATCCCTATCAAGTCCGTTTAAGAGGTCTCAACATCTTCCTCGTCTGCATGTCGAGTGACAGAGGACTCACTCCGCTGTAGTGAGTCGTTGATATGACCTCCTTCGTGCAGGTCACAATGACTCAGCACCTGTGTCTCCACATTTCAGCCTCTTTCTTCTCCCTGTCTTCCTTTGTCATTCCCTGGACTGCGTGCCTCGAACACAGCAGCTGATTTTGTGACATTTCTGTGTGATTCTGGCGCCAGTGGAAGGGGGGGTCAACTGAATATCACCTGCAGTCACGTGCTTATTTGAAACGATTTCTATATATGATAAATCGTTGAGTTATTCAAGAGCCGGCTTTTGTCTAAAGCCAGAGAAAACATTTATAAAAGTCATTATAATAGATGCTTTTTAATTATTTCCTTCCTTGCTTGTTCATTTTTTCCTGTGTTTTTGTGTCCTTTTCTTGTGTTATCTTTTTCAAACCAAAAAACGGCACATCTTTAGCCTCTACCACCTTCTCCGGGTGTTCTTTTAATGTGCACCTTTTTCTGTTGTCATACAATTTTTAATTGAGTGTCTTTGAATTTAGACTGAATATCAGACAAAAGACCATGGACTCGTCTTGTTTTCTGATGCTTTATAGACAATTAATTGAGCAACGGAGAACATAATTGTAAGATTAATTGACAAAATAATTCATGCGCTTTTGGTTTCAGATTAGTTGCAGCCTTATTTCTATGTGCGTAAGTGTGCGAGTATGTTTAAATGAGATATTTCATTACAGATTTTTAACTATGCTTTCTGCAATTTGGTAGAAAAATTATGTTGTTGCTCTTTCAGGTATTTTGTGCATCTCTGAATGTTATTTAGATGCGATATGGGCTGAAATTACTAATGGCACAAAGATAGCGTTCAGCCATAAGAGAAACAGGACATAGACTTATAGAGTGATTATTTTGTACAGTAAATATAAAATATTCTATATACTACTCGATTTGTATTTGAACAAACCGAATGAGAACTCAGTCTTAGAAATCACTTGACTACTAACGTTTTACAGATAGTTTGACTCTAGTTCAGGGCTCAACAACAAGGATTGCTCAGTTGCCCGGGACATAAAATGCTCCGTCTTGCTAGTGAATCTAACAACTCACTTTATCATCCCTGTTGCAGATGTTCAGTAATGATCAACTGGCAGTGGATAAAGACAAAGTACATTAAGGGCAAGCAAACATTAAAATCATCCCTCTAACAGGAAATGAGTTGGATGGCCCAAGAGGTTGCCAGTTAATTGTAGTGTGTTATTTGATAAACACTAACAAAAAAAACTGTGTGACCCACTTGCTTGACCGGGCAAGTGAAAGACCAAAAAACATTAAGCCTGAAGTCTTACTAATATGGCTTTCATAAACAAGACCAATTATTTTGAATTTTATTAGTTTCAGAAGAAATCTTCCCTTTCTCTTGGAACATCTTTTGCCACGCAATTTGTTATGATGTGATCAAGTTGAGAATGTGCACTTGTTGACATAATTCTAGTGCTAAAACAACAATAATTTTAACAATATTTTACTAATTGTTTTGTTGTTTATCAAGCAAACATATCGAACATTTGCTGAAGCTCATAAAAAGGAAATACGAGGTATGTGGCATTTCTCTGCTTTGATATTGTGAGCTGAAGAGGTGAAACGGATGAATCGGCTATCAGACAGAATGCAGACAACTTAGGAAGTTGTAATCAAAACAACATTTAAGCAGCACCTTGAACCTAAGATGGATTGTTTTCTGACATTTTAGAGGTGAAATGATTGATGAGAAAAAATGATTGGCAGATTGGATAACCTTTGTGGCAGCCCTTGTACTTTTGAGTGTCTTTGAGCTAATTTTACACTAGAGAAGTTTTTCTACTGCTGATGGTTGTTTTTAACAGCACCCAAGTTAAAAGCCTTCCTCTCTGTCTTCAGTTAGTTATAGTCTCTTCATTACACACTAGATGAATTTGTTGGTTGTGTCCACCTTCCCCTCACTCTGCCTGCCGTCTTCCCTGCGGCTCAGGAGCGGCTGTGTGAAGTGGCTGCAGCCGCTGTAACAGCAGTGGGCAGCAAAAAAAGGTTACCTGTCGACTGCAGCGTGTCCTCATGACTGTGTTTTCCTGTTTGTGTCTGTACTGTAAGCGCGAGCATGGGGGAGGAACAGGGCCTTTGTGAACTGATGCAGAGAGACGAGGCGAAGTTCTCTCCCTGAAATATTTATCAGCGCAGGCCTGGGAACGACTTCTCCCTAACTTTCACTCTCATCCACTAAAGGGCAAAGGGGCAGTGTAGCGGCCGCATGTGCTTTAAATGATGTCTTCCGATCCAGCAGCTCTATGTTATGCCATCTTGGAAGTTTATTTTTTAATTTTTTATTTGTCTTGACAGAGAAAGTGCAGCTAAAAGAGCATATCGGCTCAACTAAACTTCTTCAGCTAAGCAGTTCAACAGTAATGTGAGCAAATAATGTGCTTCGTTTGAAGTAAAAGGTTGTGATCGGCCTGGCGTTCACCTCTCCTGAGTGTGTGTCTCTAAAAACTTAAGACAATGAGTTCCCCTGAAGAAGCCGCTCAAAGAGCAGCATTTAGTTTCCTCTAGCAAAGCACTGAACAAACCAAGATATACTGTCTGTGCTAAAAATATATAGTTATACACGATACAGGAGTTCACAAAGTCAGTTTTGTTTTTTTGAAACAATTAATTAATCAATCATCAAAACAGTAATTGTTTTCTTGTTTAATTGATGAATCGTTTTGTTAATATAAAGTCAGGAAACTTAATAAATTCATTATTTAAAAATGTAGTAATTCATCTTCATTCAGTCTAATGACTTATTATATATGGTATAATTTTAGTTCTAAAATAATAATAATACAAATATTAATAATAGTCATCACAAGCATAGAAATCTACTGTGACTTCTTTAAATGTTTAAATGTTTAAAAGGACTGACTGCAGCTTTTAATTTTTTTCTTTGTCGATAAATGTTATTTATTCTCTCAAAACCACAATTACTAATTTTGCTTATTAAATGCTCGAATGCTGTCTATCTCCCAGAGCCCATGGTGACTCATTCACATAGCTTTGTTTTGTTCAAGTAACAAAACAAAAAGATATTCAGTATATTATCATATAAGACAGCAGAAAGCAGCAAATCTTCATATTTGAGAAACTAGAATCTGAATACGTTTGTCATTTTTGTTTGAAGAATGATGCAGATAATTCAAAATACTTATTTTTTCACCATTCATGCTGCAGTCGAACATAAAAACACTGTAAGGAGCCCAAAGGGTGCTGCTGCGTTTATAAATGCATGAGCTGATTCATTAAATTTCCATTTAAAATCATGCAATTAATGAAAACGTATAAAATCCTCATTAAATTGGTCAATAATTTATTAAATTACCATCCTTCCTTCAGTAAAGAGGAATTCAAAAGAAACACCAATAAGGTTAATTTGAGAAACTGGCTTTTGCTCTGTTGCCTGTCAAACATCAGTCAGAAAACACTTTCTTTAATATTCCACAACCTTTAAAAAAAAAGGATAAATTATTAATGAAATGCAGGCAGAACATAATTGCAATAGTTTTCCCAGTCATCTACTAATGTAGATATGTGGCCGTTCACATGTTTACTACAATTCAAAGCCTTTTATCACGCAAATTACAGACAATAAATACAGTGCATAAACACACTGGGCCTCATTCATGAAACGTTAGTAGATTTGTGCGTAGATTTGCACATAAAAGCCTACGCTACTAAAAACCTACTCCGGATTCATGAACGCCGCGGGAAACTCAGATCTGATCGTAAACACGTGTGTATGATCATGAATGCCAATCCATCGTATGGTGGCAGCGCGCTCCCGATAATCAGCAATTAGCATGAACCCCGCCCATGAATTGCTAATGACCACCATATAAGGAGGTGTGTAGAGGCATCCTGTCAACCTGTCAGTCATGGCACAAAGAAAAAAAGAACGAGAAAGAAAAAAGAATTTTTCCGAAGCGGAGATTGAAGTTATTTTGGGAGAAGTGGAGTCCCAAAATTTTTTTTTATTTTCATCTGTTAGTAGTGGTGTGACAGGGACAGGCAAAGCGAAAGCGTGGAGGGAGGTGACGGACGCAGTAAATGTGGTTTCTGTAGTGCAAAGAACTACAGCAGAGGTTAAACGTAAATGGTTTGACATTAAACTTGACGCAAAGAAACGCATTAGCGCACACAAAAAAAGTACATCTGCCACAGGAGGAGGACGCTCAGAGTCCAAATACCCCGTTGGTGCGCTCTACAACGGCCCGAGTAGCCGCGTGTGCCTCATTGTATGCTCCTGTGGTGTCTGCGGGCTGGCCAGTGGGGTCATAAGCCACGGCGTCAGTGGGTAACCCCTATCCCCTATGGATATAGAAAGGTAAGTCCATATATAACACACACATGTGATTATGCAGGCTATATTCTTACCAATGAGCCAGCCGTCTCTCACAGCTCCATCCTCCAAACGGCGCAATTACGCAGGATGAATGTGCATGCGTCCCACCGGGCCACCGTGCCACAACGTTTAACAACACACACTTTGCGTCACAGATCAGTTGCACATTCACGGAATGAAAGTTTTTCCGGTTAATGTAAGCAAATGCATCACCGGATGGAGCCTTGATGCGTACGTGTGTGCAGTCTATGGCACCGATAACACCTGGCATGTTTGCAACTGCACTGAACCCCTGCATTACTTCTGTCTGCCGTTGTGCGCCGTATGGAAATTGGATATACTCTGGCATTAATTTAATGATACCTCTGAGAACTGCAGGCAGGATGCGTCAATTTACATAGATAATTCACAATTATGAGTTTAATCTGAATCTTAATCCCGCCAATTGCCAACTAATTTAACTAAATATGTTATATTTTTAATCGTTTGTCATGTTTATATCACATGTTTCAAAGGCATCTGCGTATTGTGTACATAACAGAACGCATTATGAATTAAAATTGTAATTTCCAACAGTGACGAGCATTATTTATATGCGTTCTTAAATTTACACAAGCACTACGTGTGGTCAGCAGCATGTGTAGATTTTGTTAGTAGCTACGAAAAGATCGGAGCTACTAAAATATTGATGAATGCGGAGATGCACGTAAATTTCAGTCTGCGAACGGTTTACACACAAATTCGTTCTGCTCACGTTTCATGAATGAGGCCCACTGTGTGCTGCAGCTGTAAATCAAAATGTGAGTAAATCAAATGCATGTAGTTGTGACATAACATTAATGTTAAATGGTGAGTCCAATGAGATATATCTACAGGAAGATATCTATTAATTAAATCAGAAGCAAAGACGCCAGTAGCGTACATTAATTGGAGAACATCACTACAACCTTCACACACTCTTAGCGCTCACATGTTGCCGCCTGTGGCCTGTGTGCCCTATGTGCGCTTCCTCAGCCTCTGACTGTGCCGTTTGTGTTAAATGAAATGGTTAACTTCAAATGACAGCCTCCTGCTTTAATTACCACTCGGTGAAACTCGGCTAATTCCAATTCTTATGGCTCTCGTCGATAATTTAATGCTTTGCCAGTTAACTCTGCTTGCCTTGTGTTTTTTTCCCCTTTTGTTCTAATGAGTGGAGTGCGGGTTGGGTGGGAGAGAGGAGGGTGGTGGTGGTGGTGGTGGTGGGGGGGCACTAGTGATCCATAAGCCACTTTGCCCCAGCTCAGCCACACCCGCAGGGACTGCAAACACGGCTGTTGTCGGCCACACAAACTTAAGCAGAGGGACAGATGTGGAGCAGAACGACAGTGAGCAATAATACTAACATAATGATCTGTGAAGAGAGGGAACAAGAGGGAGGACGAGAAACTGGGAGACAATAAGAGATGGAGACGGAGAGGGGTATTGTCAGGGGAGGCAGAAGGCAACAGCTTCACAATCCACTTCAAAGGAATAATTTGGGAGTCACTGTAACGCAGAGCACCACTCCCTGACAAATTATTGATACCCAGAAAAGACAGTTTTGCTGTAGACCTTGGAAATAATGTGCTGTTGTTGCAACATAGCTCAAGTAAGGGACTTGGGGCTAGGCATCTAATACTGGCTCAGATAATGTGCTTTGGAACAGTGCTGGGTAATTATAACCAAACTATTGCTTTTAAATTACCAGTGAGGTAATGAGATGGTTGTAGGGAACGGTACTTTGGCTGTCAGAGTGATTCTCAGAATGCCAAGTGAAGTGTGTGGGACACGCACATTTCTAGCTTCATCAGCCGATAGCTTCACACTTTGCCATCTCCAAATGGTTGTAAGAGATTACTGAACAAGAATTTGCTTTTGTGGACTTTAAAACCCCCAGAAGTCATTTATTTTGTGTGTGTGTGTGTGTGTGTGTGTGTGTGTGTGAAGCCGAGAGCAGCAAAAGATCAGCGTTGCCGATTTTTCTCTTTTTGGCAGATTGTTTTTCCGCCCCTTGTAAAGAACAACGTATTGTTTTGCAGTTATAAATCTGTAATTCATCACCTTCTGTGTTCAGAACAGTTACCCAATGTCCAAGTTTAATTTGGGCAAATCGGGTTCTTACTCTAAAGAGCAAAAGTGTTGGATTTAAAATGCCTTATCTGCTCCAACATAAGCTGCAAAGGTTCACTAGCAAGTAGTATAAAATTATAAATGTATGGGTCTGGCAGGTCATGAGGTCAATGACAACCCCCACCAAACCCCCCAAAATGCGAAATATAACACCAAATATCCATTCTAGTGTTTCCTCTAAACTCTCTCTGACATGACACTGACATGAATGAAGTAAGTGTCTGTGGTTTATTCACACGTCTGTAATAAGAGCAGGACAGTAAGTATCTGTTATCTAACCTTGCTAAGGTCAGTTGAACAGGTGATACATACCACATTTCACCAATGCGGAAAGGATTTTTATGCTGGGCTTTTTCCTCTTCACTTGATTACAGAAAAAATCCTGATTAGTTTCTTTTCCTCAGACTATGAGCTGTCATGAAGCAGTTAAAACTGAACCTAGGGTGAAGTGAAGATGATGTTTTCAGGAGCCTGCTGGTAACAAAACAGTTTTTCCTGGTAGTGAACAACAAGCTGTCATGCTGATAGATTGTGTTTTTGTGATCAACCTGAGAATATTCGGTTAAAATAGATAGGTGATGCTGTTTTGAAAAGGATCAGATAAATATTTGGAAAAGTAAATGAAAATATATTTACTGAAACTTTAAAATGTTACAATTGAGAACAGAGGCATGGGTCAGACTTTACATAAATTTAGGCATATTTTCTTAAGTTTTTACATTTTGTAAGCCCTATGCCTGTATGCATGATTATAAATGAGGCCCCTGGTCTGCAAAAGTGGTGGAAAGACCTTTTATGTTTCATTCAAGTTCAAGAGTGAACATGAGTGTTCATAGTGCATGCCATTCAGAGGACCTAGCTTGCATTATGCAGCCACTTTATGCTAATGTGTTTCTATATTTGCAGAACAAAAGAAAAGTAAGGAGGAATTATTTTTGACTTGGACACAAAAGCGACTTCCATCCGTGCATGAGTGTGCAACACAGGGTTATGTGGAGCGAAATAACAGTCAGAGCGTACTTTTTTCCTAATCACACTTACAAGGTCACCAAGACCAGAACCTTGTATTTTTGTTGTGAATAATAACTTCAACAAACACTTCAGTGCAGCAAAGATATTTTCAAAATGCCAAGATTACAGACTTGCCGACTTGACCGCCTGATTACCGTCATTGCTTTAGTGTGCCGTGAAGTGAATCATCTTGTGTTTGATTATGTTGACAACTTGAAGAAAGCGAACAGGTAGCTCAATCCATGCAAACTGTGAGTTTATTTTACTAGTGAACTGCTCGTAGTTCATTCATCCACAGACATTACCTGGTGGATATCTTCGGTCACATTACGTTAAACAGTGGCCCACTAACTGTGATGCCGGCTATTTAGATTTTACTTTCACTTTGACCCTGTGTTTACTTTCTTCACTGAGACAGCCGAAAATAAGAGTCAGTTATAGTATAATTATATTAATTGAATTAATTCATTCTGTATAATTATAGTATAATTATACAGAACATTGCACAACACATGTTTTGCTTATGTGGGCCCACTGCTTGAGTCACGTTTCTATGATTCAAATTTATAAAAAACTCAAACACAAAGATGAGATAAAGAAGTAAATCATTTTACTGAATTATTTTAAATTTAAAGTCCTAGAGAAAGGAACAGGCAGTGAAATCATTGGGGGGATTCTGTATTTCCAGATTATAGAGTGGTTAATTCAGTGCAACATTTACCATTGTGTATTACTGCTTGACAGATAATGTATGCTACATTGTCCACTGACAATAAAGCTATAATTATCCAATTTTTGTCCTCTAAACATCTCAAAACGCACATATATATAGAACAGGGAAAGCCCCCCAAAATCCTCCTAGTAAGCTCAGTTTTTCTCTCTGTCTTTCTGAAACCCTGCATACTACCATGACTAAGAGTACCTAGCTCTATACTGAAATACAGGAATAATGAACTTGTTTATTTCCATGTCTTCTTGATGGATCATCAGCTTGTTAAGATGCCAACTTTTTGCCTTGGACATGCAGCATTAGCCTTTAGTCTACAAAAAATCAGCAGGACAGAATGTTTCCAACCAGTGTAAGAATGTAACCTTAATTATCTAGCTTGCTAAGGCCGACAAAGCCTACCCAGAGACAGCTGTCTTTTCTTTAGACTGTCCCTGAGAACTGTTCCAGGAACCCTGAAAATAGTGATAAAATGCTTGTTTTCTGTCTACAGTTAAACCCAAGGATAAGGACTGCAATATATGTGCAACATTAATTTACTCCACTGCAGACAAGCAATTGTTGTCACAAATAACGATTAGGACCTGGAATGGTATTCCTGTTAATATTATTGACTTTTAAATGACAGCAATGTATCTGACAAGCCGATATTTTCTTGTCAAGCAGCTGAGGCACTCAGGCTGAGGCACTCGCCAGTACTGTGCAGTGGTTCCCTTGAACCAAACATCTTCATTAATAAAAAGTGTTTTCACTGCCACTCTAGGATCAAGGGAACATGCTGCTATTGGGGAGAAACTCTGTTCCTCTGTGTTCAGAAGCTGGCAGAATTTCTGACACATTGCTGTTTTCATATCTCATAATGCAGCTAAGTCTCTGTATCTTGTGCTCCCACAGAAATCTGACAGGTGGCTGGTGAGGTGAAACAAAGCAAGGCCTGCAGAGGACAGGGACATACTGTCACTCTGTAGCATTTTGTATGCTCTGTGAAAAGCAGGAGGAGCTCTTTGAGAGCTTCTAGTTTTTGCCACTTGCTGGCAAGAAGGCTGCGTCAATCCTTTTTGTTCGCCAACTCACGGAGTGTTTCTTTGACCTGAAGGGAGCGGGTATCCATGTTGACGTTGCTAGACCATCTGGTTGTGCAGTCGCTGAGGAAAAACCACATACTTCCTGCAGCTTCTGTTTCTAAACATCCTTACATTAGTTCTTGTCTGGTCCAGCAGTCTCTTTTGCATCACCCTCCTTCTGGATGAGGCTCACAGCTGGCTGTAGCTCCAGTTCATCCTGCAGTCTATTTGTTTCTATAATGTATGTGAAATTAAAGCCAAATGTCAGACGGCGTTTGGCCAGGTTGCCTGGCATGCTTTACTTACAAACTGGAGGATTCAATATGTGCTCTCAATGAGTTTTTGGCATCAGAGTTTTTCACATGATGATACAGTTAATCCATCATAG
Source organism: Centropristis striata (assembly GCF_030273125.1). Classification (NCBI taxonomy): domain Eukaryota; kingdom Metazoa; phylum Chordata; class Actinopteri; order Perciformes; family Serranidae; genus Centropristis; species Centropristis striata. The sequence continues at coordinate 18,391,352 of NC_081536.1, forward strand.
AGCGCAGTGTCTGTCTATCAATGGGTAGAGAAAATTTGGCCAATAAAAGGGCCCCAAATTTGGCTACTGGAGCTGCCAATGATGTTGGGGAAAAACATAATAATTTCATTTTGTCACACTGTTATCGGTTGTTACTGAGAAGAATTTGGTGTTAGTTATTGTTTTAGTCAATTTTCATTTTCCAATCTAATTTGCTCAACGACAAAAAAAGGCGTTTGATTAATATTTTCGCAGTTTACTAGTCAAGTTAATTTATATCTCCAACTCAGTTGTTTAAAATTTGTACAGCATGCTCCGTCTTTAGACTCATAAAACTGATGAGGGGGAAGAATTCCTTGAACTGGAGGAAAATGAAGAAACCTCAGAGAGCAATGAAGGAGACAGAAATAATAATAGTGAAATTACAATATGGAAGAGAAGTCTATTTGTTTCCGTAATGTATGTGAAATTAAAGCCAAATGTCACACGGCTTTGGGCCAGGGATCCTGGCATCATTTACTTACAAACTAGAGGATACAATATGTGTGCTTTTTGGCAAACACTGCATTTCACATGGTGATGCAGTTAATCCATCATAGTGTGCAAATGTCTGTCAATCACTGGGAAAGGGACATTTGGCCAATTAAAGGGATAGTTTGGATTTATTGAAATGGGGTCATGTGAGGTTTTTCTCCATAGTCAGTAGATGGCGGTCGGCACGTCCTCAGTTTAGAGAAGCAGGCAGGAGCATTTTACTGCTGTAGGGCAGCAGCGAAACACATTTTAGTCACCTAAAAAGAATCAATGTCAGTTTACACTATATAGACTATTTCCACTTATTTCCCTTGCCATGAGATAGAACTGATTAAGTTTACTCCATGCTCTCTTCAAAGCCACCAGACTTCATAGACAAAATCAGCAATTTAACCTCGCAGAACCCAGGAGTTGATAGTTGATAGTGTACGTTACTTTATGTTAATGTGTGACTTTGTTGATTGTGAAAACACCAAAGTCAAACAGTAACACACACAAACTTAACGATGGATGAAATCAATTGCAATCCATGTACCAAATGCTGGTACATGGATACAGAGATGTATTTATAATATGGAAAACCAAACCTTATTGTGGCAACCTGGACCACAAATGTAGCATTAAGACCTAGAAAGAGGAAAACCTGCATATGCACACAGGAGGCAAGAATCAAGGATACAAGTTCTCATCGAGGGAGGGAGACATGAGATGCTCAGAGAGGATAAAGCAGTGTACGAGGACTAAATGAACAGTGGTGTGTGCACCAGTTTGTACAGTGTTTCATCAAAAGTTTAAGCCTGTTAAATTGGAAAGATAGGTGAAACAGTGCTGTGTTGGGGGTTTTATGTTTTTTTTGTTGTTTTTTTTTTTTAATGAAAAGACATTTTGAACACCTTGACTTACGGTGAGAAAATTGTCTCTTTGAAAGCAATTTGTTTTCGAAGATGTCTGTTGCCAAGGCACCAAAAAGCAACAGGTTCATCTGTCTAGACACCAGCTTTCTGTTAACAACAGCTGCTTATTTAGTTCTTCTGGCATCACACTAATGGATGATACAGAAATACAGATGAAAATGGGGCAGAAAAACACTTTTGTGAGTCCAGATTGGATTATTCAGACATAACAGCCATCATGTGGATTATGTGAAAGTTAAAGAAATAGTTTGACATGGAGCAGGCACTTTCTTGCTGATTGTTTTAGAGGATTGGTATTACATTTAGACATTTACATTTAGTCATTTAGCAGACACTTTTATCCAAAGCGACTTACAGGAAAAAAAGGTGAACAATCAAAGTAAAGTGCAACAAGAGCCATTAGTGCAGCATAAGTGCTAGTGACAGTTGTGAGGTATCACTCTCATTTCTCTGTGGTAAATATGTGGCTTGAGCCAACAGCCAGAAACTGTTGAAAATTAAAATTTTGACTAATACTATAAGTTAACCCTCTGAACGCCAAGCTGTTTTAGGGTGTGTGTTTTTTTTACTCACTGTGGCCTTGTATATTACTGCAATATATAAGTCCTGCAATCAGCACAATCATGGCTAGAAGTGGTAACAAATCCAAAATCTCTTTTGTGCAGTATGACACTTTTTTAATGACATAAATCATAAAAACTGAACTTGCACAACACTGATGCCACTACTTTTTCTAACAGAAACTTTCATAATCTATGATCTGTTCAAGGACTGTTAATAATTCCTGTTTTTACAGTTTATTCCTGTGAAAAAAGGTATTTTTGGTGATCTTTTAAAGAAAACATACATTTCTGGTGGGATGGTGGAGTTCAGAGGTTTAAACAGTTATACATTTTAGTTATACAAACATACATTTTTTAAAGTTTTTAATTTCAGAAATGTTTGTTGCATGGTAAAAGAATAAGAGGCTATACAATCTATTTCTTAATACAGCTCACACTGCAAAAAAAGAAAAGTTGGGTGAACTCAAAATTTCAAGGCAACAAACTTCGATAAAAGTTTAAGTTGGACAATTAAACTAAATATTTTAAGTTTTGTTTTTGATTTTGCTCAACTCTGAATTCAGATTTTTGTCAACTCAACTGTAAGTTGTACTAACATATCATTTTACATTGTAATAACTTTTAATCCTTACTTCTGCTAACTTCTGCAATGTGCTGAATTGGCACTATTGTAACGCCGCTATGAAATGTCAGCTAATGTTGCGACCACAATTTTGAGTAAGCATTGATACGCTAATGGCTACTCTTGTAGCATCAGCTAGCCGCTAGCTTTCGCTAATGACCGAATTTCCACGCTTTCCCACATTTCACAACAAAGAAATAAGAGTTAGCAGAACTATTGTCCATTGTTGTGAACCCCAACTTAAAGATATAAGCAACTACAACTCACAAACTTGTTTTTGAGCATACAACTGGCTTCCTTTTGTATATAGAATAACATTATTGCCCTAAATGTCAATAATTTATATTTCCAAGTTTTACCAACTTAAATCACTGTTGTAGGCCAAAAAATACAAGTTGGCTTTTTTGCAGTGCATGGGGGCGACTGGTGCCACTGGCGGAGAGACATCTGGCTCTGCAGGACGGACATGATGGGACGGTGTCTGCTGTCCAGGCTGGAGATGTATCAGGCCACAGGGCCAGCAGATTTGGTTGTTATCATTCCCATAAGTGTAGGCGAGGGGTCTGCTCCACCTTCTGTCCGCTGTACTGACGACTGGCCTGCATTTCACGACCACAAGATTTTTCAAATAGTACATTTTAATCTTGTCATTTAGTGGTTAAATCTTTTACAGAGGGTCGGTTATCGGCCATAAAAAAAAAAAAAATAATATTCCTAATTAGGGCATTACAATTTGGTTATGAGCTCAAGAAAACAATGATCTGTATGTAGAAAAGGTATTCGAAGGACAGCTGCAGTGACTTCTACTGTATCTACTTTACTGTGCCCATGTTACAGTTTTTCTGTATTTATCTTGAAGAGTGACAGGGTATTTTGTTGTCACAGTGTCCCATGGGCTGCTTCTTTCATATTCAAAAGCAACATGAAGGGAAAGAAGAGATGTAATACAGGTGATGGATGGATTTTCCCTTGTGGCTGAGATGTATGTTTATCTATTTTGTATTTTCACCTGACTAGTCCCACTGAAATGCAGAAAAAATTACCAGTTTAAGTCAAACTTTCATTCTGAGCAGCTATTTTTTCCTGAAGAAACAGCCAGAATCTTCATCGTGCCTTAAATTATATGATGTAATAAGGAAATTAATGCTTGCACTTAGCTATAGATACATTACAAGCTTTAATGGAACCTATTGTGCTGCATAAATTGGATTATTGTGGTCTCTTAAGGCTGCATTTAATTAGTAGAAAAACAAGACAATGTCAGAGTTTCAACCTGCAGATTACGACTTTAATCTACTTGAATTTCTTTGCAAAGCCTGCAGGTGTTCTGCACTTTTTTATAAACCAATGCTGGCTGTTCTCACGATGCCATGCCAATTGCAAGGTACAGACATTGCAATTATCACTAGAGAGTTATTATAGTTGCGAGTGCTTTTTCCCCACTGTGTGTTTTCTTTTACGCTTTGTCATTTCTTTTCTTTTCTCTCTGAACAGCCCTTTCAAATAAGTTTGTTATGGGTTAACACTTTCACTAATGAAACACTTTTCAAGGTATGAAAGGCAGCAGATGTACACAGGCAAGGTCAATTAACATCCTCTGACTATAATTCATATATTTGCCACTTTGCACAGGATATCAACATTCATCTTTTTCATTTTCTTTGCATTTAAATGCCTTGAAAACATATTTTCTCAGTCAGTTTCTTACTATACTTTTTGTGCCAAAGTTAAAACAGTTCTGTTATGTAAGTGTGGTATTTGATTCTTGTCATTAGTTTTAACAGGGTGTGTGGGCCAGTTAGTGATGAACCACACCCACACAGTTCTGATGAAACAAATTAGATTCTGAATGTTAAACTCTTAAGATAACAAGATAAAAGCCATCTTTTGGTATTATTTATTAATACTTTAAGATTACGAGCCAAGTTTTTAGGATCCTTAAAGTGATTGGAGATGGAGCACCACGCTGTGATTAATTGACACAAACATTATTGCAATAGTTTTTGTGTTTTGGTCCTTTGGTTGTTTCCTCATCAACAGAAAGCACTTAAGATGTGTACACTTCAGTCACAAACACAGAGGTCAGTGAAATGTACTCCATAGTGGGCTAAACAAAACTGATGTGCAGCAGGAGTGAATACTGTCTGAATTTAAATTGACTGGATAAGATGAAAAGTCAATTAATATCGTTCACAAGCTAAAAGGGGTTAAACCAAAGGCTCAGGCACACAAGAGTTTATGTAATCAAAAGGTCATCAGCTGACCTCTAATGATTTCTGCCTCAGTCAATATGCAGATACGCACCTTTCAACATTGTCTCAAACACAGTTTCCGGCAATTCTGCCAAGCATCAAAAAGCCTGAAACAGTTATGGTAGATCTTTTTTTCTTTTGTATTCCAGACATTTTGGCTTTCCTCTTGCAAGCAGAACTCTTAAATTGTGTGACAAGGCTTCAGTCGCAGCACCTACTGGAAGTAACATTAGTCGTACATTCTGCAATTCATATGCCAAACACAACAAACTGTGTTCATGTAAGTCTGATAAGACAGAAGATCATGTCAAATATTCTAGACATCATTGCTTTGTCATGTTTTGTGTATTCTCTGTCGTGATGCAAATTAACTTTAGTTAACTAGGTTGCTACTTTTCTCTACTTCATTTTGGAAAAAGATTTCTTTTTACTTCACAATATTTATTTGACAGCTTTGTTACTGTCTGGATTATATAAAGTAATTAAAATGATTTTGCTGTTTACCCATTGCAGCATTAAAGTGATAAACAAACGAATGCATCATTAATTAAAATCCAATATTAGAATATATATGATTCTGAAATGGGCGTTTCTGCATACTTTTGGTACTTAAAGTACATTTTGATGTTTATATTTTAATATAGTTAGACTTTTAATGAAAGGCTCTTACTTAAGAATGTTTCTACATTGTAGTATTTTGTCCACCTCTCCTTTATTGTCAGAGTTCAGAACAGGGCTGATTGATCAATGTTTCTTCACATGCACCTTGTCAGCTGTGCCAGTGTTTCCATGTATAATTAGTATCTAATATCAATGCAAGTCCTGTCACCCAGTGTTGTGCATGAACGCGCTTAAAGAGTGCGTTCATTGAACTTGCTCATACCTTTAGCCAACGGTTACTGAACGCATCATTTTGCAACTAATGAACATACAAGTGACCGTCTTTAACTTAGCAACAAGCAATGTCATCCCCTAATATTGTTTCCCTCCCATAGTTTCCCCCTGTTAATATTATAACTATATTTTACTTGAATACATTTGTAATACATACTCCTTTGTGTTTCTTATCAACGCCAACAATGAATCCAGGCTTTTCAGCCTAAATTCAACACAGTTTACAGGTTCACTCAATCTTACATTTTTATGCAAATTGTATCCACTGGGTCTGAAAAAACAAGTCTACAATGTCTGCAGCCACATTGACGATGGATTTGAAATGACAAATCCTGTTGAAGCATTAAAAAAAAGAAGAAAGAAATGTATGTGAAGTATGAACTTCTTGTCAAGTTTGTTCAAAATTGAAATTGTGAACTGAACTTTGATTGAGTTCTTGTGAAGTGTGAACGTGCACAACACTGATATAGCTGCTTTTTCACCTAAGTGAGTTGAACCAACTCTTCCTTTCTCCCTGAAATGTTTTCCACTCTTGCAGGTTAATGTTTGATTGATTCAGCAAGTCATTAGTGATAAAAGCTTATGATGAAATATTTCTTGTTGCTGAAGCCCATTTCAGAAGGATGTCAGAACAGGTGACAAATGAAAGCCCCTTTTCTGAGTGTTATCAGACATTTAAAATATTCTTCAAGCTGACACATCCTGTTGCAGTTAGTTAGTTAATCCACCATAAATCAACTTTTTTCTTTAAATCAATGTTGCATGTCTGTAAACCAAAAAGTCCTTCCATCCAGTGTTCATCATCAAACACACAATGGCTGTCACATCACTGAAACCGATGTACGCAATGTTCTTGCCAACAGACAATCATCATTAAAGACACATTAGCAAATGCATGTGTGCAGGTTATTTGATGCATATGGAAATCAGAGTGGGGGGGGTGGAGCGATTCAACATATCTGAATGCTTCCATTCACAAGATGGGTATTGGATGAAGTAGTAAAGAAAATTACTTTATTGGAATTGGTATCACTTTAAAGGTTCTGGTGTTAGTACCGATATCATACCATATCAAACAATACCTAACCCCACTAATTGGTACATTTCCTATTTTCTTACATTTAATGCCAGCCAGACAGCATCTCTTTTGTGGTTATTTTCATGGCAAATATCATACAATACCAGCGCACACACATTTTTTTTTCTCCTTTCTGAGGTGACAACTTCAACAAATGTGCTTTTCCCATAGAAGTTGATCTTTTGTGCACCCCTTTGTTTGTATAAAAGCGACGAACATGTGCCAGTTTTAATTTTGCTCATGTGTGGCCGTGCCCTTATCCTTTTTTTATGCCTGCCACCACGTGTATTCTTACTATATGTCAATTGGTACAAGCCTGTTCTCTATAAGCACCTGCAAACACATAGCAAGGGTCATTTTGGATTTTGTAGCAGGAGAGAGTGTATCCATTCCCCACTGGACAAAGTGATGATAATAAATCCTAAACATGTACCAAATTCAATCTTTTATCTTGCTGAAAGTGCTCCACACAGTCCAGCCCGCCATCCTAAAGAGAGTACAGTATGTGTTGATCTAATTGAATCTGCTGCAAACAGGAGGCATCCCCACTGGACACTTTCTGCCTCTAAATGTGAATTGCTGCAAGACTGCGGGTATTGAATATAAAACATTTGTTTAACACTACATCTACTGCATATATTCTCAGGTGATTGGGAATTTGGAGGCCCATTTGAGATGGAGAGTGTGAGCTGTCAGCCTCGAATAACAGGCTGCATCCTTTAGTAATCTTCTGCCATTTCGATGGCCATTGAGCAGCAGTGTGGTGGAGTGTCGCCTACACAGCAGGCAGAGAAACCTGTGCATGTTTGTCAAGGGAAATTACTGTGTACCTGTGCACTCTTGACAATGGCACTGGCATCTACCCTACCAGATCTTTCATCAGCTATCAGAGGCTGTTCAGGCTTTTAGATGGGCCATTTTCAAAAGCAATTTTATCTGACGTCTAAAAAGTGTCCGAAGCATGTCAGTCACATGGAGTTAAAGATACATGACTGCCACAAATTGTCAAATTATTTTTCCGCAGCAGGCTGTTCTCATTCACAGTTGGTAGTTTTACCTACAACCTACAGATAACCCACATAATTCTGAGCCAGGATGTACATCTTATTATATTATGACTTATTATATTATATTGATATATTTATGACTAATATGGACATTTAATGTTGTGGTGCACAGCATCATGGGATGGAGTGTGCCAATATTTAAAATTTGCCCTTTGTAACTGAGGAGAAATTGATAATTTTGGAAAATAAGGAGGAGATCCACCAGAAGGTAGGAGGGAAGATTTGCGTTATATACTGTATACTCGTATCTCTGGTGTGTCCGCACAGCTTAATTCTTGTTTGAGAATAAACTCTATTAGAAGAAAGAAAGAAAGAACCTTGAACTCGTTTTCTTTCAGACATTAGTAGTAAATAATTTTTGAAGTTTGCTGAATGTTGGATAAGTTCAGACTCCTACTCCTCCAGCTGTTATCTCAGTGGAACTTTGTGTCCTTCTGGTCCAGAAAGCCGTGTAGCTGTTTAGGAAACGATATTTCTTGATGAAAAATTTCTTAATGACTCTTTTGTAATCGGACTATAGGAACTAGTTTGCTTCCTAGTTTGGAAGCAGTTTTTGGTGCTCAACCCTGTGTTGACCAGTCAAGTTCATGCAAAGGCACATTCCTGGTGCATTGCTTTTTAATGCAAGTTCTGTATTCCTACCATTTACATCATGATTGCTGCAACAAAAGACAAAATAGTTGCTGCTGAAATGACTTTCCAGAGTTGTTTCTCAGTATTGCAAACCATTTTGCTATATAATAACCTTCACATACACACATTCATCTTTAACTTAAAAACATGCACCTTGGCAATACAGTGAACACCCAGTTCAAATCTTTGTGTTTTTACCAGGCTTTTTTATTTGTTTTGTGCTGGCAGCTTTATACTGACTTTTATTTGAGCCTTTACACAACACATGTTGATGGACACACATCACGGCACTCCTGCACCCCTATGATGATGGATATTTTCTTGAGTGACTAGTACTTCAATCAGCAAAATGGCTGGTGAAAAAATGAAAACAGCTGAGGACATTTCCATATATTTGATGCTGTAACAAATGCAGTTCAGGATATTTTGTTTTGTATTGAGGCTTTTGTGCACTGCAGTGTTAACTCAGCAGTATTGCTGCTGGTTCATTATATAGACAAATGAAGCTCTGTTCCTGAGTAAACACTATACCTATTAAGTGATAACGAGAAACTAGGGGATGCATTATACCAGGATATCAGCAACAGTTGCTGTCTTTTTCTCTCTTGCTCAGTCAATTGTCTGGAGTTTTCTTTGTTTCTGCGGAGTCTCGAAAGACTATTTTGTCCCATTTGTTTTGGATCTGACTTCTTGCACTTTCACCATATTAAAAAAAGTTACCAATAGCAACCTTTGAATGATCAAAACCTGTAAGAATTTTTTCTGCTTACTGCTTAGGGAACTCAAAAGGGGATGATTATACTTTCTGAAAGGCTGCTATTGTGTGATCTGTGCCCCCACATCTGTTTCTATAATTGTATTTTATCTTTTCACTGCGAAGATACTCCTGAAATTTCTGTTATGGTTGTACTATTATTTTGCAGCATCCATCTTAAGGGTCCTAAGGAGCTCTGCTAGGTCATACACATTTAAAAAAGATAGCTTGTGTGTTGCAGGGATATACATTGTCCGCTTTTCTTTGTGTTTGTTACCATAAAAATGTAACAGTTGTGTTGACCATACTGTACTCAGAGATACTGTGGGTGTGTATATTATTTAATAAGGTGCACAGAAACAAATCAAAGGACCAAACAACAAAGAAAATAAGTGAAAAGCGACTTTACTTGAAGCTGCAATTAAAATGTTTCTGCATTGGAAGAAAAAAAGACAATAATTACAACACCATGTTAATGAAAGTGTTAGCTAAAAAGATTTGTAGTAACAGTGATAAAAAAAGAGAAAATGGGAAAGAAGACTGAGTGTTGCTATGGTGATGCTTGGCAGTCAATAGAGAGCTTTTGTGCCTCACCCTCCCCCCCTCCTTCTGAAAGCTGATTGAGTTGACCGGTGGGTAGCGGAGCAGAATGCTACAGACAGCCTATCCATTCCCCTGATTAGTCCTCCATGCTGTTCCATTTTTCATTCATTTTAATCATTAATGCTACAGTCGCCATGCTTGCGTGTGTCAGAGAGAGCTGTCAGGGACAATTCCTTAAAGGTCTCTTAGCATCACAATATTACATATTCCCATAGGCCTTAATCTTTTCTGGCACCAGCTCCATTGCAGTGGAAGTGTGAAAAAGTCGTCAGTTACAGTCATATCTGGAAAAATATTATTAAAAAATGATATAAATTCACCTAAAAGTGCAGTTAATGGATTTCTTGTTCCACCCAGTAACTTTTCTGATGATAAATTCACGTTTCAGGTAGAGCCTGGCCAATATAGTATTTTTTAGGACAATGCTAATTCTCATATTGGAGGGGGAAAATTAATCTATAACCGATATGGTGGCAATAGTATTTTTTGAGCTGGAACTAAAATAGACCTTTTTCATGTGGATTGTGCACAGATTTTTCATCACTTTGTAAATGTACCCATAGAGCTGCTTTGGCAAACATAAAACATTATTAAATAAAATTTAACATTTTTACATATTTTCATACATTATACAAACATGTCAGCCATTTCTATAAATGATAACTGAGAAAATAACTAATAAATAGGAACACAATAAGTAGCTTAATAAAGATAATTTAGTTAGTTCAGTTACTGTCTATTGCCGACTATTTAAAAAAAGAATAAAATGAATAGCTTACTCCATCTTTAAATCACACTAACCAATTTTTTGCCAAATTATATATTGTTTAAAAAAAGTTTTCATAATGGCACATATCAGACCTCCTTCTGAAAGCTGATTGAGTTGACCGGTGTGTAGCGGAGCAGAATGCTCCACTATACACCGATACAAATAGGCCTTTGATAGGCCACTCGGTCTACAATATCTGTCAACCAATATATATGTTGGGCTCTAGTTTCAAGCAAAAACACCAAACAGTTTGTTTCTAAATATGAAATTTTGCTGCTTTTAAAAAATAAAATAATTAAAAATTAAATGAGATTTTATGTCCCCTTGGCCTGTTCAAAAAAATGTTGGGGGGGCATATTTTCACTTCAAAGCATCTGACTTATTTCACTCTTTTGACCATTTCTTGACAAGACTAATAGTTGAGAAAATAACTAGCAGAATAATTCATCCCAAAAATATTTTAGTTTGTCGCCCTGCACAGGAAATTAATTGACGACACAAACACTCAGTTAGAGCTGAAGTGATTAATGGATGGATGGATTTGATTAATGGATTAGTCAAGCAACAGAAAATGAACTGGCAGCAATTCTAATAATCATTTAATTAATTCAAGTCATTTATCAAACAAAAATTACAACTGTCTTGACAAATGTGAGGATTTGTGTTATAATATCAATGTGAAGTAAATATTTGGGTTTTTTCTATGTTGTCAGACGAAACAAGAAACTCAAAGATATCAATGTAGCAGCTGGTAAATTCGGAAGGGCACTTTTATAAGGAATTGATATGGCTTTATTGATACTAATGCCATTATTGATTCTGCTTATTGCAAAAGAAAAACATTCGAAATTATGTGCATACCCAATTAACACCCAACATGTATCAGAGAAAAGCTAAGTCACACTTAAGGTATTACGGTAAGTCATAGCCTATGTAAATGAAAACCTAATGGTATGTCAGGGTGTATTTGATGGAATGTAATCACAGTTGATATACATCATCTGGGAATTGTGCCTGTGCAGGAAACGCCTCTTGGCAACTGGGAGACTGAGGTTTAGCTAAAGCTATACTCACCAGGCTTTCTTCAAAATGAAAGATATAAGAACAAAGAGTCTTATCTTTTGACTTCATGTGACATCACATAACTAATTACCCAGTGTTCAAACATAGTCCAAAGGAGGCTGTTCTGATCTATTGCGATATGGTGTTGTACTGAGTAAATGTCAGAGGGTCAAACCAATGTGAACCAGGAGAGAAATGAAGCAGCAAAGCCACGCTTCTTGTTCTCCAGAAATCCATCCGTAGTTTGTACTCAGTTGCTTTACAATTACATGCAGAGTTTATCCACAAAGAGCTAAACCTGAAGACTTCTGAAAGCAGATATCGGAGCCATTACATAAAACTTACACACTTAAAAAGACCTGGAAGCAAGACACTGCAATATCTAGAGGAGGGTTGTAGAGTGGAGAACATAATAGTAGAAGATGTCAAGATCAGACATGAAGAATTGGACAGCACAAGAGCCTGAAATGCTTCACACATTCTGTCAAGTGTGAGTGGCAAAGGATATAAGACATGGAATGATTATAGTTTATAATGAAGCAGTTTTTATCTCTAATGCATCAGGTATAGCCATAGTCTGTTAGTGGTTGGCCGAAGGCATTAACCTTTAGGAGTTCAGACTTTGAATTGCATAAACTAGATATGCCTGGAGAGCTGAGACTCTTATGGATCCAATATGCCCAATTTTATTCATTGGTGGTGATGATGATGCTGCCTTTCAGGTGGTGTTCATGCACAAACACAAATACAGCCGTATACTGTATACCCCGTTGAAATATCGGTAAGGTAAGCCTACTCACAGTACACACAGTACTGAGATGCATAAATTAATCTTCAGGGGCCAGTATTTCAAAAGTGATCAGATAGGATTATCCTGGTCGGATAGGATTAAATCTAGATCTGATCTGAAAACTGGGTATTTCAAACAAGGATCCATATTATCCTGATCCTGAAGATCAGGATTTCGCTCCGGTAATCCAATCCTCCCTTGAATCCAGATAAAAGGCTGGATTTGGGTATTTCAAAACTTAAGACAGATATCAGGATCAACTTGATACCAAAATTTCAGGATCATTCTGATCCCACCTCAGAGGTGGATTTCACTTAGATTTTCTAGGTATATTTTCATGCTTCTGATTATTGAAGACAAATTCTGTCAGAAGTTTTAAAATGTCTGGAAATAGCTTGAATGTGATTTTTAAAACATACAGTAAGGTGTTTGTGTACAAACTGATTATTTTACTTCATCAAATCAGATGCTATTTTGCTATAAATTACCATAATTATGTTTAGTGAGAGCTTTCTATATAAGGGAGACAAATTAGGATGAAAAAATGTTTCTATTTGTGTCACTGAACAAACTATATAGCGTGAAAGCAATGAAATTACAATTTCAAGAAGTTTCAATCACTTTATTCAGAATCCAATAACTTAAACCTTGAATGGATCAATATAATTAAAGCGTTTCCAAGGATTTCCATCACTCATAGAGACCCGGTTGTCCTTATAGCTGAGAGGTCCACGGCTGTGAGTGACTCAGAAAGTAGAAGAAAGAGAAGGTGTATGAGCATATCTTTATGTACACAAAGCATGACATCATCAGCAACATTACTGGAGCATTCTGACACTTCTGAATGAACCGTATAGTTAATACTTGTAACGTTATGTTTCCCAAGTTCTGCAGCAGTCTGCTCTATACACATGTGGCAGATTTTTTTTTTTTTTAGTCTGCCGTGTTGCCAATGATGTAACGCTAATAAACTCTGAACAGGTTGGTGTTGGTTTAAAGAGTTAAGGTATGATGTACCTCCGATTAGTTTCTCTATAAGTTAAACCATAGACTAACATTAATCAACAAAGCAGCTACCTCGCTAGCCCGCTAGCTGCTTAACGCACAAGTCAATGAAGCAGAGTTGGCTACCATTAGCACAGCCGCGTCTCAATTAGAGATCGCTGTGGTCTGGTTTTAATTAGGTCACAATTCAAGAAGTTGGCTAGCATGATATGTTGGTTGGCGTTCATATGGTCTTAAAACCGCTACACATTAGTCGACGGTAATCTTGCACTTTTGACGTGAAAGTGGTGCTCCCTGCTCCTTTCGTCAGGTAGTCCGCCATGTTTTGATCCCAGAGGCTGAGGCACGACGAAATTTGGAAATCCGGATCCGCCCACATCGACGTCACGGTGATCCACTCTAACAATGTTTTGAAATACTCAAATAAAGTCAGCAGGATCACCTTGATCCATGACTGAGAAAAGGAGGATTTCGTTTTCCGGATTATCCTGATCCAGATTACAAGTTTTGAAATACCGGCCCCAGGTTCCTAGCTTTCAGACGAAGTATACCACATCTGTGTGGCATTTACTGTTGACCTGCTATGCCCCTCTTAAGTTATCGTCACTCACCCCTACCCCTGTAAAAAAGGGCGTATAATGTTCATCATCAGTGTTCATTTTCATTCATTCACCTTCCTTAAATTTTTATTTATAGCTCTGTCAGACTATAACTCAATATCTTCAAGTTTTCTTTCAATGCTTTCGTGAATTCTTTTGGGGCTCCTTGCAGCATGACAGAACTTTTATTGATGTGAGCCTCAGATGTTGCTGTAATCTGTAAAGTTACTCTCTTAACTTGAGGGGTCACATCTCTGAGTCACCCCACACATGGGACCACTTTTGTCTTCACTTTCTACATCGCCTCAGTCTCCCTCCCAGCCTCTGTTATCTCTGCAGCGTTTCATATTCGGTCCTCTTGATGTTGCTGCTATTTAAGATCACATCAATCATTGCTGGCGTTTTCAGATTTTTGGCCAAGTACAGCTATGTTCAGTTGTTTGGTCAGTGCTCGTCCATCTGCTTGGATCCTAAAGTACTATATCTCAGTTTTTGCCTCATCTGTTATGCTTTCATAAACTGTATGAATAAATATACGATAAAAAGCAGCACATTAATGCCCATGGATTTGGAATGAGATGTTCAGCATCCACATTGTGGTGTAATGTTCAGGTGTCCACATACTTTGGGCCATGTTTTTTTTTATAATTGTCTACTTTTCCACTCAAGCTGCGGCTCAATGTCTCACAGGATGTTATCTCGTCATCGTCATGCACTGATTGTGGCATTTCCCATCTGGGCTGGAAGGGTTCAATACATACTCGACGCAGATGTTCTTGTACACTGTCCTCCCAGTTCGCGTGTGCGTTCAGTGTCAGCTGCTCAATCCAATTCACAAAAGAGGAATTCTCTGTTCCCTTGGAGTTGCATAATACAAAGATACCATGAGATGACAGCCAGCAAGAGACAGTCAGGGGCCTGCTCAGTGTCAAGAACACCATCAGGAGGGAAACATTTAGCCCCAGGCGTACATCGTGGAGGAGTGTATCATCATCTTAGTATCAGACACACACTTTATTGAAGTATGGCCTATTTTGACAGGTGGCTAATTTACATTTAAAGTTCTTTGTGACCTTGCATAATGCTAGTCACTTGTGGATCAACCTGTGCGGAATACAAGATTTCTGTCAGTCCAAGCTGTGGTGGTAATATGTACATTTCTGGTCTTAATACTGTAGATACTGAATAAGACTCTTTGTTATCTAACTTATTCCCTCCCATTTTTTTTCTTTGATATATAATTAATCTCGTTCCCCTGTTGACTGGACTTCCAAACTGTACAAGAGTTAATTTATTGTTTTGTTCTTTGAATCTCTTCAGAGGGACAACGCTGATACAATTTCTACTTCAAAGACATGTACTATATAGCATTTTAAAAATGCAAAGGCATTTATGAGTCCTTCATTAATATCCTATAGTTAATTTGTTCTTTCATGTTATTTTTTAACAATTGAATGAACTATTGAATTGACAGTTTTTACTTCTTTTAAAGATATTTTCTTCTTTCTTCTTCTCCACTAACCTTTGAGGGGAATAGCTGACTCTTTAATAGCATAATACCCTTCTGCCAGCAAGTTGCTATCTTGCCTGCCATTTGGTGCTGGAGAGGTAGTGTACAGTGAGTTTTTAGTGTTTTTTTCTGGGAGTAGCTGCCTGCAGAATATGAAAAGGATGCTGACAGAAGTTTAGCCAACAATAAAATTGCATGGTGTAAAATAAAAACTTTGTATCTCAAACTAATGAAAGGAGCTAGAAAAAAAGTGTAGATATATTGATTAATACCACATCTGTAAAAACTCAGCAACCAAAGACAAAGCAGGAAAATCATGCTTCGAAATAACAACAGGCGTGATGGAACCATGATGACAGAATAATGTTTACAGGCCACTGACTGTCCAGTTCATTGTTTGAATTTAAATGGCATTGATTTTTCTTCTCCTGGTCTTGCAGCTCTATCTGTTCAAAGCAGCCATCTGTTGTGGGGTTGGTATCGTGTGAAATGGTAGGAAAGTAACATTGATTCATACCCCCTATTATGTGGAGCAGGTACATCATGGCCAACTGAGATGCAATGAAGGAACAGATGGAAAAGAACAACTTTGGGAAGTAAACAAATAACTTATGACTCCTTTGCAGCAACACTAACAAAGAAAAAGGAGAATGGCTCTTGTGAATGTTTAGTGTGCATGTGCCTTATTGGTGCTGCCGCTTTGTGATCAGAGATTGCTTCTCCATCACATTACCTCCATGTTCTCCTGAGGCGGTGATGTTTGGCAGTCAAAATCGTCAGCTGTGAATTATGCTTTCCCCGCTTAGCAGCACACGCCGATCTTAAACGGCTGCTGCTGCTCTAAACATCATGCTGAAAAAGTGTTGTTCTAGGGTTGTGATCTTTTAGTTTCGTTTTTGTATAAAATTGATACCTCAAACATGCATTGCCAAGCTACAGACACAGTGGTTGAGAATGTGGTTTCTAACAAAGGCGTGAAATTTAGCAATGTTTGTCAGTGGTATCCAGTTGAAATCTGGACCGAACAAGTTTTGATTAGTTGATTAATCGGCTAATATATTTATCTGAAGATTTTTTTGCAATTACCAGAAATTATCATTTTTACATATTTTTTACCCCAAATAAATATCAAAAATGTCTCATTGATATTCCAGTATTTGATTCAATCATCCCTTGAAGGTGCTGATCAGAAAAATACTGAACTTTAAAAGGATTGCTGTGACACATAAATTAATTCAGTCCTGGTATATCATAGCAACCCTTTCATTTAACTGAAGAAGGGCTATTTTTTTTTTACTTAAAAATGTAACTTAAAGTTGTTTTGACTGTGTTTATTTATCACTGGAGTAAAATGCAGTTAAGAAGTTAAGTTTTTTTTTTTCAGACTACAACAGTCTGATGTTAATTGAAGCAATTTTCTCATCTATTCATGGCCATTTAAGTTTGTTATGAGAGAATTAGAAGACGTATGCCGTAATGTTACATAATCATAACAGCTGTGCAGAAGTTACTTTTAACACTGGGCCGATCAAAAAACATCTAGTAAATCAGTTTAAAGAGAATACTCCTAACATAATTACGTTCTTCATATTAATTTTTATGCCAATCATGCTTGAGGACAGAAAGTAAGCCGGTCACTCAGCCAAAGCTTGTTGTACCCTGCAGAACAAGCTGCAGCTGCAAAAAACCTCACCTATAATCGTCTAAAATGTGGATGTATTTCAGAAAGAAACTCAACAATGCGGAGCTCTGTAAGATCTGTTGATTGTAAATGTCACAGCACAACAACTCTGCATTAACAAAGTGAGAGCATCCTGAATCGCTTTGTTAAACCAGCAGTGGCAGCGACACTTCTGGGGACGCACATCTAATGCAAATCGATGTATTTCTATAATCAGATACATTGATTATATCGACAAGCCGCCCCATCCCTACTCTGGACTAACACAGGAGAAAAAGCACATGCCCCTCGAGAGGTTTAACTACTCACTGTCATCTGTCAGCTGAACTCATGTGGTGGAGAGCTCTGGCCCTGAGCACTGTTGAGGATTATTGGGCTGATTAACACATTATATGAAAACCTCCGACAATCAGGAGGGGAATCCCTGAGTTTAGGGAGCCACAGCTTGTTCGGGATTGACAGTCTGCAAGGATTATCTGTAAATGTGAGGGATTTTACACATCCAGTAATACCCACATCAATCAATAGTGTCACAAAGCCTGCCTACATGTTGTAATCTTCACTACAACATATAAATCTGGGAAATATTCACTGAAATTTGATTGAGCCTAGCAGCTGGAGGCTAGATTGATTTAAAAGTGGTTCAGATGACAACAGCGAGCAGTGTTGTATTTTAAAGTTGAGCTGAGTTCTGACTTGATGACTCTTAACTCTTGACCATTGTGAACAACCACTTAAACTTGGCACAGGTCAAGTTGAGCATTATTCAACAACTGCATGGCAGCATGGAACAAAAAACAACCCAAAGTACTGTATCTGTGAACGATCTCTTTTAGCCAAATGAAAAAACTCTGAAATTACCAAATGTAATACTTTTTCTCTTCCTCTCACTGAACCTCCCCTGAGACTGCTTGGAGCCCCCCTGGGGAAGGCTCCCACTTTGAAAACATATGTAATATGTAATAAATTATCTGATTCTGCTCAGCCACTTTGAGGTTGCTTCTGGGCTGAATGTGGCCTGCGGGTTGCCAGTTTCATAGGTAGGTGGTAGATTAAAGTTC
This sequence comes from Centropristis striata, assembly GCF_030273125.1. Taxonomy (NCBI): domain Eukaryota; kingdom Metazoa; phylum Chordata; class Actinopteri; order Perciformes; family Serranidae; genus Centropristis; species Centropristis striata. The sequence goes on from NC_081536.1 coordinate 18,409,722, forward strand.
CTGACATCAGTGACATTTCAGATGTCAGCAGGTTTTATTGAGAAGCGCACATTGACCTGACCTGTCCCAGAGTCTCCACTTCATCAGTTAATTTTATTAATTCCAGTTAGAACATTGCCTTCTGCATTTAAACTTCTTCAAACTTTATATCAGAGCAGTTAGCAGACAGTGTCAAATATTAGCTGCCAGATAGAACTTTTTAGGAATTAGTTTCTTGGTTTCTGGATAGTACATGGTTCCACCGGGGCTCTTTTGGATAATTTTATTGCTCTCGGCCAGACGCCCACCTAAGACCTTGTTCTAGTACTATTACTAAAATACTAATTTCTACTGCAAGAATATAAACATGATTTTCTATTAAAAAAGAATGCAGACCATATAAATAATGTGATGTGTGTGTGCTGTGGTAACAAGGGGTTGGAGGTCGGGATGAGTGGTGTTCATATCCATGTAAAACAAATTCATGTGATATTGATGTACTCATGTCTTGATTCTTGAAAGATGAAGGTGTGATCATGGTACAAAGCATGACATCAAATAAAACAAAGAGAAAACAATCCTAGCTTTAACTTTAGTGCATAGTGGACATATGATGAGTCATAATTCACATACATTTTTGTCTACAAAAAGGATGACTCGAAATGCTTGATTTTTTTTGATTAAGCCAAAACATAGATTGAATACATTATTCATGGTAGATATTATTCCTTTGATTGATTTAATTTAACAAAGTGCTTTGCAGCCAGGGAGGTGATGTCACAGTGTGTCATTTATTGCAGATTTGTGTTTAGATATACCTTTTTATTTTAAACAAAGGTTGTTAAATTAAAGGACACAATAAATGAAATTCCTCCATCAGTTATTTTGGTTCTACATAAAGCATGTCTTTTATTGAATACAGTATCTTTAATTAAACAAATGAATACCGAGTTCAAATGTTGGCCTGAGTGCAAATGTGCACTCAGTTTGGTTCTGGAACTGCCAGAAAGCATTTCCTTCAGAGATTGTAACACCTACTACTGTTCAGAGGAATCATCCACTGACGCAAAACACTGTGAGACAGATGAGCCAATCTAACAGCAACAATCTAATTGAACTGTTGAGATGATCAAAAATGAAATTTACAAATTGCTGCATTTTTTCACAGCATCATTCTAGTAATCCGGTCCATCTTAAAGTCTGTAAAACACATGTCTAAAACACTTTAACACATCCCACATGTTTAGCGTGTGAGGTCAAAGGTTCACACAAAGACGACAGTTACTTACTGCATCACAGTATGAGATCATGCTGAGCCGTCTTCTCAGCTTTCTGTCAGATTCAACCTGGGTCAGCATGACTGTGTGCTTTTTGGACAGTTTGTTTCTCATCAAGTGATGAACCACAGCAATAAAAGTAAGCTGATCTGACAATAATCCCACCAACATTGGAGCACATTCAGGGACCAAATGATTCACACAGGCTGCAGTACAAAAGCTGAGCAAGAACTTCTCATCGTTGCATCACAAATGCAGACAAAGGAACTAAGTGACATTCATTTTACTTTTTTGTTTACTGCGGTTTCATAACCGTGAAAGTAACAGTGAATTGAAACAAAACTACTTTGTGAGGTTGAGTAAAAGATCACGGTTTGGGTTAAAATCAACGGTGACTTTTGGTTTCACTCAGGACATGAACAGCTGTCTCCTTCATGAGAGTCTAGTATTTATTTGACCTGTCCATCCACTGACCTTCTATGTGGAGTTGCGTAGATTGGGACAAGAATGCATAACAATACAATACATTTCCCCATACACATGAATTTGTTAATTTACTGCTGCAGTTTTTTTTTCATTTTTCTTGAGTGCAGAATATTCTTGTGTTGGGTCTTTTTTTTTTTTTTTTTTTTTTTTTTTAACACCTTGCGATACGAGCTTTTCTCCATGACACCTGGGTGCCTTTTAAACCTCTGCAGCTCAGCAGGCCACATAGGCCTGATTTGTAACAGCAGGTCCCATTTGCAGTGTATCACCATTTTGAATTGCAGATGTTGGTCAGAAAAATTGTCGATTGATATTTTCCTCAAATTGTTTAACTTTATAAACCCAGTCACATGTGATGTGTATTAAAATCAGCATGACTATGTTCTGCACAGAAATGGTTTAGTGTTGGTATCGGCTGCTATTCACTGTGTTGAATGCCATCGGCCTTTCATCAAATAAGATTGCATTCACCATGGCAGTGGCCATTTATTTGTTGTGTTGCATCAGTTTGGTGCATGATATTTGGTTATTTGCAGCTGACTCAGAGAAGACTCTAGCAAAGTGTAAGATGGCAACAGATGGCATGCACACGTGTGTTTTGTTTACAGTTGTTGAAGACATTTCGGCCATGTGGTATTGTAACATGTCATTATTGAAGCCCAATAATGTTTGTAATTGCGTCTACATTCTGTTAAATGTAATTTCTGTTTTTTTCATTATTATTTCATTATGTTTTTGTTGGGCTGCAAGTACTGAAACATTCTCCTCATGGAGTAGGTATCGTACCATGTTAAAAAGGATTTTATAGCTAATTTTGAAAAGATGCATCTTTTTCCATTTGAGACTAGGTTACAGTGAAGGTTGTTGATTTGTATGATTAAATTTGTGCTCATTCAAAGATACTGTGACAAAGCACTTAATGACTTTTAACAGTTTATAACTTATTTTATATCATAAAATAAGGCATATATAATAACAAAAACAAAAATAAACAACAATAATAATAATAATAAAAACGTTATAGGCATTTGCACAGAATTTCACAATGAGTGCATCCCTCCTTCTCTATCGACTTGGATTGGTCTTCAATATGTCAGGAGTCTTTGCTAATATTTTGTCATGTTTGTGTGAGTATGTGTGAATTTATTCACACAAAATCGCAAATACCAGTTTGTCAGAAGACAGATGACTCCTACTGCTGCCAGATTGCTACCACCCACAAATGAGTCATTTGTCTATGACTTGTTAAAATCTCTTAACTCCAGGAAATAAGTTTGAAGCATGGGAGAAGTTTCTGAAAGACTGAACACTGATTCCTGCAGAGACAGCAACATGTATTGTCCCATGGTACACTGATGGCACTGAACTAATATAGATCTCATTAATATCCTTAATTTAACTGGATCTCAGGTACTTTAATCTCCTCAGTGGAGAATACAGTAAAGTTTGGCTGCTTGACATTCTAATGTAATCTCGGTGTCTGAACTTTTAGTAAAGGTAGTTAACATAGTTTTTAAGACGTTAAATGAAGCAAGCAGGTTTGTGTCATGTAGTGCATTCATGGAGAAGTGTGTCCTCTAAATAAGCATTTTTCGTAAACTGCACTATTATCGTCATTCTTAAAATTGACAGAAAGTCCTTGTCTTTGAACAGTAAATTCTCATCTAAGATGCCATTAGAGATGGATACAGGAGAAATAATTAGTATTTTAAGAAAGACCTCCATATAAACAGTGCCAATTTGGCATAAAAGGCCTGTTAGGACACAAACTATGTGATGATGAATTCCACACACCTCCGCTAAAATACCAGCTGACATTTACAAATGTGTATTATGTGTGTATGTGGTTCTGCACAGTCATGCATACCATAATTAACTTAAACACAGCTTATTCAAAAAAAGAAACAAATTAAAGTGTCCACAGAGCACAGATGTACTTGTTCTAAGCACATACTAATGAATAAGTGTTTCCCACCTGTGCTGCTGTACCTAGAAGCAGCTTATTTGCCCATTACAGGTTACGTCATACATATACAGCAGGTATAGTTGCTGTCCCACCATTATTAAAACTTTAAATTTAGCTCTTAGTTTGAAGGCTTATCAGACACCAAAACACAGTGATATTATGAGTTTTTCGAGATGTAGTTGAAATGAGGAGATAGTCAAAGAAGTGGAGTTCAATGCATGTGATTTAATGCAACAACATCAGATTCATCTCTCATGCAGCAGAATTGATACACATACAAGGACGTTGAGGCAATTTATACAGAAGTTGCTCAGTTTGCTGCTTACATGGTAAAGTTGTCAACATACATAATATGTAATCGGGTTATATGGTCAACCTGTCATAGCAACACACATCAAACAAGTCTTGTTCCTCAAATACACATTACTAAGTAACAAGTTCACGCTATAAGCTTATGAATACATGCTGAGCAGGAACATAGAAACACAGAATAACACACAGCATAATGGTTGGCTATGAGACAGAATTTTACAACTGTTAAAGAAACTCCCATATGCAAATATGGCAAAGATATAGTCTGAGAACAAAGGGAAAATTAGTTGCCAACAATATAAACAGCACAACAAAACTGTCTCGCAGTTGTTGTTGTTTTTTGGTGTAACCCTCGGCCTAATTCTGGTGTTTATTCTGGAGGTTAAAAGGCATATTTCATTTTTCTACGGGTACTGTTTGACCAGCTGTGTATCCAAAATGCAGAAATTCACTGACCTTTTCGCTGCTCTGATTTTCCCCTGGGCAAGCCGCTTAGTGCTGTTACCCATGACTGAGATTTATTTCTCAAAGTCCAATTAAAACACAAGGTACTGGCCAGCTCTCAGTCATAATAAAGATGTTATTTTGAGAGAAATAAATGGTTTTGGGGACACTTATTTACTCTATGTTCTTAAATTTCAGTGGTTTTCAAAAAAATATATTTTATCATTGTTCGGTCCTTTTCATATATATATTTACTGGTGATTATGCCCTTTGAGTGCTCTCCAGATTTATAGTAGATTTTAAAGAGTGCACATTTGTTCTCATTGGGGAGAAATGACCAATTTACGACAATGATTTCAAATTAAATGCCGGATCAAGAGCGCCTAATCGGCACAGTTGATTCAGTTGCTTTTAACTAATTAAAGAAATGAGTCATAACTGTTGGCAACCTTGAACTAATAATGCTTTTTAAATGAGATCAAATGCAATCTTTATGAAAACCTTAAGTCCTGAATGTATCAAAAAGTAATTACATTCTAATTATACTTGGTGTAATGAGAAAGTAGTTGTTTCTATGACACTGATAATTTTAATAAGAGAGATTTATAAAGCATGCTGCTGGGCTACACCAACGACAAGTGAGACTAACTGTATTTCAACAACGAAAGAGCTCAGGTATTGTTACATGAGTGTTAGGAAAGAAAGCAGTTCCAATTAAACCACTCTTTCAGTTTCTATGGAACTTTTGCACTGGCTGGAGGATAAATACCATTTGTCCACCACTTATTATCACTTATGCCTGTGATGACCACATTTAATGATTCAATATTTATTCTGGTTTCACCTTTAAGTGCGCATTATGGAAGCAATTTATTTGACTTACAACTCAATAGCTAAAAAAAAAAAAAAAAGGAACTTGCCTCAGAGCCCGCCTTTGATGATTTATTATAATGTTTTGTGAAGTGCACTATATTATTGTGTCTGTTGTTGCAGGGAGGGCTGGATGGGATTTAGACTCTTCTCAACCTCAACATGAGCAAAATACTTAAAGGGGAACTCCATCAATTTTACATATCAAAGTCTGTTTACAGGTCTTGGGGACTGCATCTGTGGGAAAAATACTCCAGTGGGAGCTGTGCTAAAATCAGTTTGAAAGTTTGACAATGAAAAAAAAATGGGGAAGTGGAGTTAGAAACAAGTGCGTTTACCAGACCTCCGCAGATATTTCAAGGTTTTTCTGCTTGAGTTTGGCCACTAGAGGCTACATAGCCATTACTAGAATAACAAGCCCTAATCACAGTCCAAATTGTCAGCAAGTGAGTTGCATTTTGGGTATTTTAGGCACCAGGTTTTGACTGGTTTTGGCAATATAAAAAAAGTCCATATTTTGGTTCTGCTGCATTGATTTGATTTTTTTCCCCACCTGTCCATTGAAGTCCGACATTATTTTGGGTATGCAATGCTGAATCGGTGGAGTCCTTGTAGAACCTGATAATGTAATAAATTCCTGATAATGTAATAAAAATCTGCACTTGAGTCCATTAAAAATGTAATAAAACCTGATAATGTAATAACTTCCCAATAATGTAATGAAGTGCATTTCCCAATAATGTAATACACTTTTTACCAATAATGTAATAAAGTATAACATTAATGGGAGGTTATTACATTATCAGGTTAGCCTTCATTTCGCAAGTCCTGATAATGTAATAATTCCCCAATATTGTAATAATTTAACAGCAGACCACCCATTACTTGAGTTCAAGTGGTGATACTGTGTAGGCAACTCTAGCTCAAGAGCTCTAGCGCCACCAACAGGTCAAAGTTGAATGTTTATTAACTTTTGACCTGTTCATCCGTTTTTCACAAACGAGGTATCCATGACACAAGAATGCATTCAACAGCTTCTTTAAATCTAAAGGTGCTTGGTGTTGTACTTCATTACATTATTATTAAAAAAGTGTATTACATTAAATGGGAAATGCACTTTATTACATTATCGAGAAGTTATTACATGATCAGGTTTTATTACATTTTCAATGGACTCAAGTGCAGATTTTTATTACATTATCGGGGTTATTACATTATCGGGAATTTATTACATTATCAGGTTCTACAGTCCTCTTTCAAGTTTTCAAGCAAGAGCAGCACATGACAGGTGTTTCACCTGCAAAAAATCACTCAAATAGATGCAAACAACATTTTTTCAATACAAAGTATGTTTGTCACTCACTGACTTTCACACTCAAATATTTTTAGCATCTGAATGTCCCTCCAGCGGTTTGCAGACCTGGATAAATGTACACAATATCACGTGTCCTTTAGAGAGTGTTCCCTCTTTGAAAGGATAAAGATAAAGGCTGCCACAGATTCATGTTGCAGTCACAGATGAAGACCGTTTCTGTCTGAGACATTCTTTGACAGTGTGAGACAAGTTAGATTTTCCTGGCAGATTGGTTAAAGGAAGGGATGATTGGAGCTGCCACAGCTTCATTGATGCGGGAGAAGGAATCAATGTTGAGCTTTGATTGGACACAGAAGATAAACACCTCACCGGGATCACTTAGGAGTCAGCACAGAGGGAATATTGTTAGGGAATTATTTATTTATTTTTACTCTCAAAGCCCGGAGTTTGCTTTGTAAGTATGGATGAAAATAAAATAATTGTTGCTCTTAAGAGTGAAGTGTACAGAGATCTGACATAATAAAAAGCTTTCAGTCAAGCATGAGTTATCTTTACATGTCTCAGCAGTGGTTTTAGACTCAACATATCGACTCATTTACCCAGATTCCTTCCTTTTCCACTTGATGGGAAGCTACTTTGTTGATTACTTGACTTTGTGACGTTGAAAGATGACATGCTGAGAGCAGTTTCTATGGGAACAACTTCCGTGTCTCTGGGGTGCCTCTCCCCAGTTTTTTCATGAGTAGAAAGAAAATCTGAATACTCAAAATGGAAATCAGAGAGAGAGATTAATCAAATTTTATATTGTGTTTTGTGCACCAGCATCCCGCCTCTTGTGCGTGTTGAATGGCTGACCTGATAAATTGTGGACAAACATGTTTTGATGTGACTCCTTGATGAATATTTAGTTCCATTATGATCTCCACTAGATCATAATGGAGATTTAAGTGACCGATGACATGTACAGAGAGCTGTTATTTACCTCTGCAAACTGTTTATATGGAAATATGCCGAGTGTTTGAGTGTGAGCTTGTGCACAAAGCTTCATGTTTAGACCATTGTTGCTGTCATAGATGCTTTCTTAGAAGTGCTTAATTTAGTTGGAAAACAGATTTTTTTTTCCAACTTAATGCGACGACTTGTTTTCAGTGTGCTGCTGCTGCTGTTGCTGCGGGAACATAAGCACAAACACCATTACATGCTCAGCTCATATTTGCTGTTTTTAAGCTTGTTTTCATGTTGTTTTGACAGTGAGTTTATTTGTGCTAAGCTTTAAGGGCTTTACTTACGAATTTTTGTCATTTTTAGCTTTTTCTGCTCATTATTTCAGATTAGGGGCCTGCTTTGAGGTAATGGGGTAAAAAAGAAGCTCTTGGAAGCAATTTCAAGTGAAATGTCAGTCTAATCAAAAATGCAACACTTTCTTTTTTCTTAATTCAGTAATGACAAAATAAGTATGTTTGTCTTATATAAATAATTTCACATGCAGACACTGAAAAGGGCTCAGTGAGTGCATTAAATTATGTAATTCCTTCCACCACCCAAACAATCATGAACTAATTATGTTATATCAAATATGTTGCAGCTGCTGAGAAATGAATATACCCAATTCACAGTCAATATGCATGTTAAAGGCATGACTTTATTTACTCTGAGCAAATGTGCGACAGATTGTTGGATTTAGCAAAGGATCAAGAATGAATAGGCAAGGCATGAACAGTCCGCTCTGTTTGCTATTAGTAAGACGTAAAGCGAAGCACTGTATGGAGTCAGTGTTACAAAAATGCAAAGAGAGCGTCAGACAAAAATAAAGACACCTGTCATAATAAGAGAGGAACTTTTCAGTATGCAAGCAGAAAGGTCCTGTCACTTGGATTCAGATTTATGTCCTGTTTTTCTTCTCTAAGAAGCATAAAGACAAAGGTTCCTGAACGAGGATGAAAGCTGTTGATGGGGAGTGGGAGGAAGAGCCAGAGGCTGCTCCGTGGTGTGGATGCTGATGAACTGATGTAGTAATTTGCTGATGAGATCTAAGCTGTCTCCTCTCTCTGGCTTTGTCCATATGAAGGGACATCTGCCCTGCCGTGGGCAATGTGACAGCAGTCTCACAGTGAACAAACTGGTCAGTAGGTGTGTGTGTGTGTGTGTGTGTGAGAGAGAGAATGTGAGGATGACACAGACCTACACCGTTCTCACCTGACATCTTGCGTTTCCCTGCTTGAGCTGGAGGAAACAGAACTTGAGAGGGAGGTCTAAACTCTCAAAGATGCTGAGGCGTTGGAAACAGTTTCAACACATTTATAAATAGCACAGGGGGGCCGAAGCACAGACGTTTGGCAGGTCGCCCTCTTCAGTGTGCTGTGACAGAACTCTCTGCAGGCTTTTTATGAACTGTGTGCAATTACATAATTAGTGAATTCATTGAGTGGAGCACAACGGCAAGCCAAATCACATATTTTGAGCCAAGCAGAAGATCATTTAAAACATCAGGTTTAGGCTGTTAGGAGCTGACAATCTGATTTAAGGCTGACTTAAAATAGATGCAATAATTGGATGAATATAGATTAATATATAACCCTGATTCCAGGGGAGTTAGGGCTTTGATGGTTGAAGTTTAAAATCAGAATCCAATGATTTGCAAATCCTTTTTTGATCTACGTTCAATTGAATATAACAAAGACAAGATATTTATATTTAAACTTTTGTTTTTTGTTAATAAACACACATTTTATACATTCTGTGTTCTGCCTGTATACCTTTATTCATAAATATTTGATTATGAAAAGTTACCTGTACCATTACTGACCACCAGAGGTGCTAGAGCAACGTTTTGATGAGCTCGTCTCTAATTTGTTTGTACGACATCCTCCCAAAAAATGAGACAACTAATCATTTATCACTAATTTATTTACTGTTAGTTGTCTAATTGAATCTGTATTCTGCTGATCATTTTTTTCCACTAATTGAGACTTGGCAAAAGTAACGTGAAAAAAATTGCAGTACATCAGCAAAAGGCGTCTTGGATCTAAACAACCCTGGTTTTAATTATGCTAAACACGTTTTATGCATGAAAATAAAAATCACCTTCAACATGTCTAATTTCCATTCACAATGTGTTTTCAATGAGAAACACTGAATGTAAACAGAACTGTGATTGTTCACATGAAAGCGCCTCAGGGTAGAGCTTGAATATGTTTTTCAGACAAGGACACCAAAAACATTCTTGATAGATCAAAAACAAGTGTGTTCTTGGCTTTGAGTGGATGTCTCACCTTACAAACCAAAGGCAGTTTCTGCATGCAAATATTCTTGAATCGACAACAGAAATCCTGTTAAATTTTACTCATGTCTTCATGCAAATAAAGGACTCTAAATGCTTTTAAATTATACGATTTATCAGTAAGCAATAACATATAAACAGTAGGCAGAATGATAGTATTTCCTGCTTTTTTGGGGGGGAAATATCTTCAGCAGAAGATATCTCTGTGCAAGCCCCGAATGCAGAATATTAAAAGCACACGTGAGTTTTAATTATCGTGCAGACTTTTAAATAAGCTTCGTGACAGTAGACTGTGATGGTAATCCCAGTTTAACACTCATAATTCACCTTAAATCCACTTTGAATTCAATTGGCAGAGCAGCTACTGAAGCTTGCAGCAGTTTAGTTCTGCCCTGCTGGCATAACTTGCGTGCCGCTATGGAACTGATGGCACTTGGGATTGAGGCACAGCACCCTCCACCCACATCCTTCTAGCTACAACACACACACACACACACACACACACACACACACACACACACACACACACACACACACACACACACACACACACACACACACACACGCGCGCGCACACATGCACATACACCACTCCTCAAGTCTGCTTTGTAAAGGACAGGCTGACTCACCCAAACTGTCAGCATGAACTTGAAATGCGGACAACTTGAACTCTGGACAGTAATAATGAAGGACACCGTGTAAAAGTTGTGCCGTCTGCTTTATGAGTGGAAGTGTGTGTATTTGTGTATGTGTGATTACATATGTCTTTGCCAGTTTTTTACAGGGTGTGGGTGTGTCCATATCCCTGTGTGAAAATAAATTTCTGTTCTGTCCTTCAAACAGAGAGACCACATCTGCCACACTTTTAAGATTAACATTCAAGCAACGGGGCCGTCTGCCTAACTCCATTACTCATGAGGCGTTTACGTACTGCAGTTTGCACTACGAGGCCGAAACAGCGCTGCCCAGAGTGTACCAATTATTTCTAGAACTTCGTCTCCCAAACACAATTCTTCAGATGGAATACAGTGTCTAACAGACAAATATTGCTTCTGACTTCATGTAATAAATATTTTGAATTGTCCCTGGCCCTGTCCAGTCCCATTCGCCCCTACACTGTGGGAAACTATTATAGAGCCCATAACCCATTAGTTTGATATGATTCTCTACAGAGGAAATCTGTGAAATCAGAAAGATGGACCCTCAGAAACAAAGGTAGCAGCTGTTTTTGTAGTGATACTGTCTCCTAGATAAACATTTGACTCTGTCTAAGAGAGCACACACATACAGTGGTGGCCACTATATTAGGTACACCTGCTATATAGGTCTTTAAATTAGTCTCCCTCTAAAGGCTCTAAATATTTTAAGGTCTCAATTGAACTATTTTGCAACTAATTATTTAATTATTGGTTTTGATGAGACTAGATTGTCTAAAATCTGATGATGGTGATGAGGTGTATTTATTTATGATAAAAACTAACAGGACATTTGACATAGTGCTAAGATTAAATTTAAAAACTTGATGACAAATGAACACTGGTTTAATCAGAGACTGGGGATTACACACTTAACAACTGCGTCTGATGAAGGATCACAGACTACATGATTTGTCAAACCGATTGAAGCCAATTGACCCAAACCCAAATCCTACCCAAACTCTTGTGAGGGCGACAGTTAAAAGGGTAAATAAACATACCAGTTGGTGGCAGTAATGCACATTGAAAACAGTTGGCCTGCTGCTGTTGTTGTCTGCACAGCTATCTGCGATGAAGAAACCATCGAGAAGAAAAAACGAATTTGGATCAATATATTACCGCTACTTCCAGTCATTTTCTGACGTCCCATCCTTTCTTTTTCCTTGGCTGTTGGCAACAGAGTTTGCAGTTGGCTCAGTAATCAGTTCACACTACCCGATTGCAACCAGATTCGGCTCAAACAATTCAAACATTTGATTGACTGCGACTGAAGTCGGGTTGGGTCTGTTCCCCTCACACACTTGCAGATTTGCGTCTTTAACCCACACATTTTTGTGCCAACTAGCCAACTGTCCCCAACTAGGTGCAGACTTTGTCCAACTGAAAAAAAATCTTATAGTGTTTAACCAACTGCAGAGTTCTCATGGACAAAAGTCCTCTGGTTGCGTTGAGAGAAGTGAAGTATGCAACATATACAGAATTCACTAAAAACCTATACTAACTGGGCAGTAAGAGTTTTTCAGCTGGGGCGATCTGAATCTCTCTGAATATTTTCTGTGACTAGCCTAAATCTGCATTCCTTTCTGAATTCTGAGAATTCATCTCTGTGAGGGCAAGTGAGCAATTAAGTGGCCATCTAGGGTTGGGAACAACCCCCAGTTGTGAGCAATTTTACACTTCAATTGGATATTCCAACAATTCACAGCTCTGGCAGAGGGCGGTCTACGCTTGTCACAATCAGCCTGAATGCGAGAACAGCCACGTTCAATTCCAATCACAGTATAATAACGGGCGTTTGCTCAAGCGGCAGCATTAGTGGCAGCTGTCCTTGGGTAAGACGGACGAGGCTAAGACAAGCAAGTTTACCTGTGCAAGTTCACAGAGCAGAGGGAACCAGTCCTAGCACCTCATTTCTGGCTTTACACCCCTCTCTGAGAGTGAGGTATCCAAACTGTTGACATGTAGCCGTCCTACTACATGCTCATTGGACCCTATACCAACAAACCTTCTTCAGTCCATTAGCCCAACCATCACGCCAGCTATCATACATGTAATTAACGCCTCACTGTCCTGCGGAACTTTTCCCACTGCATTCAAAGCAGCTCGGGTAACACCTCTTCTCAAGAAACCCTCTCTCAACCCTGCTGAAGTCGAGAACTATCGTCCTGTCTCACTTCTTCCATTCTTATCCAAAACTATTGAATGGGCGGTCACTAAGCAACTTTCAGAATTCCTCCCACAGAATAATCTTCTTGATCCAAATCAATCTGGTTTCAAAAGCAGTCACTCAACTGAAACTGCTCTGTTGTCTGTGACAGGAGCCTTAAAAGAAGCAAGAACAGCAGAAAAGTCCTCAGTTGTTATTCTGCTTGACTTGTCAGCTGCGTTCGACACAGTTAACCATCGCATCCTCCTCTCTACTCTCTCTAAAATGAGCATCTCTGGCTTGGCTCTGTCCTCGTTTGATTCCTACCTCAAAGGACGCTCATTCAGTGTATCCTGGCATGGACAGTTGTCTAATTTGCATTGCCTCTCCACAGGGGTTCCCCAGGGCTCAGTGCTGGGACCCCTACTATTCGCTATCTACACCACCTCTCTGGGTCAGGTTATCCGCTCACATGGTTTTTCCTATCACTGCTATGCAGATGACACTCAGCTCTATCTGTCATTTCCTCCTGATGACCCATCGGTCTCTGCACGGGTCTCTGACTGCCTCTCTGACATAGCCACTTGGATGAAGGCACATCACCTCCAGCTGAACCTTTCAAATACTGAACTGCTGGTCCTCCCTGCTAAACCTACAATACACCACAACATCAACATCAACATTGACTCCCTGTGTCTTGCCCCCACCAGGGTGATGAGAAACTTAGGTGTGATGATTGATGACCAACTCACCTTTTCAAGTCATGTCGCCTCAGTTACCCGGTCATGCCGCTTTGCACTTTACAGCATCAGAAAAATCAGACCTTATCTAACTCAACATGCCACTCAACTCTTGACACAAGCTGTTGTCATCTCAAAACTCGACTACTGTAAGGGCCTCCTGACAGGCCTGCCAGCCTGCACAACAAAACCGCTTCAGATGATCCAGAACGCTGTGGCGCGCCTGGTCTACAACCAGCCAAAAAGGTCACATGTCACACCGCTGCTCATTGAGCTCCACTGGCTACCTGTTGCAGTCCGCATCAAATTCAAATCTCTCATGCTGGCCTACAAAGTTGTCTCCGCTACTGCTCCTATACCTACCCGAACGCCCTGATTCAGACATATGCTACCTCACGACCGCTGCACTCTTCCAATGAACAGCGCCTAGCTCTGCCCCCCCGTTGGTCCAAGGCAATCCAGACTCTTTGCATTTCTTGTTCCCCGCTGATGGAACACACTACCAGTTCCAACCAGAGCAGGGCGTCCCTCTATACCTTTAAAAAAAACTCCTGAAGACCCAGCTCTTCAGAGAGCATCTTCTTTCCTAGCGCCACACGATAATTCTACTCCTTAAAGAATTGTCACTAGCACTTATTGATGCACTAATAGCTCTTTTTGCACTATACCTTTATTGTTTGCTTTTATTCTTCCTGTAAGTCGCTTTGGATAAAAGATTCTGCTAAATGACTAAATGTAAATGTCATGGCAGGAACTGTTTTATATTTCAGTGCAAGGTAAATGGAGGAAATAAATGGATGTCCTTGTAACCCAGTGGTTGAGACACATCACAACATCCCTGGTTCGTTGTGCTTCTCTTCCCTCACATTGCCTGTCTGTGTCTGCTTTTCATATAGGCTAAAATTTTCCCCGCAAAACTATAATATACCAAGTTCAACTTTTTAGCCAGATGACCCTATTCTTTTCAGAGCCCTCTGCATCAACACAATGGCCTCATTGAAATAAATGAGGGGGCTGCTTTCTCTCATGCAGGGCTGTTGTCTGTCTGAACCTTTCCGCCTCACTGTCAATTTTCAATTTTTGTTGGATTTAATTATTTCGGATACAAGGACACACCACTACCTGAAATAATTTTTCTTTCATCCTGTTGCACTGTAGCCACAGCAATCCTTTCGCAGTGGTTGTCATGAAGAACATCAGTGAAACTATCCATGCTAACCAGGATCTATTATACATTTAAGAAATTATTTTACTGCAGAAAGGTGATAACTTGATTATTGACTTGATTACTGATTACTTACTGACATTTCCTCGCAATGATGAATATTCATGACAAGTAAACAGATGTTACTGTCATGTAAAGTAGGAAGGTGAATGCAGTGAATTCATACATTTTGAGTGTAGGATATCTTTGGCAGAAACATTAGTTCACATTAGATGACTCACAGTTTGACAAATGTCTCTTCATACATTCAATTTAACCTCTGAAAAGACAGGGACATCATCAATCACTGCACTCTTTTACGCAGCAGCAAGTAAAGTATCATATTTTAAAAATTTTCTATTACAAATCTAATTTAATGGAGATTTTCTTGGTTCGAGGGCTGTTGTTTTTATACTAGTGCAGTATTTTTAATCCATTCTTCATCCAACAGTCGGACTATATCCTGTTTCACCATGAGAGAAGCACATAGGGGGAAAAAGTCAGACTGGAAATGACTCCGACAAGTGCAACATATTCACTGTTGCTCTGAAGTCTAGTTGGTGGTTGCATCTCTTTCTCCTTTGAGCTGTGGATGTGTGAGGCTGTTTACTCTGTGCCCAGTGTGTTGGCTGCTTTTCAGTGAGCAGCAGCTGGTTCATAAACCTCTGCGTGGCTGTGGGATTGCTGTCCAGGCTCAGAGGTTCTGTCAGAGATGGGGAGCTCAAGTGAAACTGAAACAAATCTGCACAATATTTTGACAGCCAACCATGACTTGAGTTACCATATCATAGTAAAGTTATAGTTGTTAAAATGAAGCTTTACTAAATCTAAAGTTTGATGAGGTTGTGTAAAGTTGTAATCTTTGGGAAAATATCCTTGAGTGTTTGTAACTTTTCCGCTTGGCAGTGTGTGACATGGAAAAGGCCAGTCTGTGATATAACAAGCAACCTCAGTTTCCCTTTGCTGCAACAGGTTTATAAGTGGAACGCCAACTCTGTTCTGCAGAAAAATAATTGCTCTTCAAAAAATCACAAGAGGTTGCCAGATGATATCTCGCTCTACTGCAGAAAATATATTCGTATGCAAATAAGTAAGAGGCTAAACTTTGCGCGGGAAGCACTGTGATCATCAGATCAAGTGGAACAAATTGGTAGAGGATCAGCAGAACCAGCTGGTCAGAAATACTTTGGTCAGAAAAAAACCAATACACTTAGAGAAGCGGAGTTGCCATTTGCCAGATTTATTTGGTTTCAAGAAAAACGGAAACAAATTTCGGGGCATAAATGAGTATTTATATGACACAAATTTGGTTTTAGAGCAGCAGAATGTTTGCAGATGAGTCAGAGTAGAAAATTACAGCCAGCATCTGACCTTATACCAAAATGACTAATTATTGAAAATAATTTGCTCTGAACCAATTCCCATTAGGATTTAAGGGATTTATGGTATGCGGATTTGAACTTTTCTGACAATGACTCAGCACCTAGTGAAGAATGACTGCTGACAGAAAGTAAATGCTTTATAACATGTCGGCTTATTTGTCTGAGAAAATATTAGGTAATTTTCAGAAATATCTTTAAAGCCATTTGGTGTTATAAATCCACAAGATAAGTTGTATTTGTACTTGAACATTCAATATCTAGTATCTGATGGAGGTTGGTGTGACACAAGGACACTCTGTTTTTAATTTATCAACCTGAAAAATCTAAATGTCAAACTTAAAAATCAGCAGCTGTAAATAAAGACGAAAAAAACAACTAAAGGATAAAGGTGCCCTTGTAAAGATCATTACCTGTAGCATCGATCACTTTCTTTACTTATCAATAGGTCACAACATTATCATTTTTAACCCAAGATTTGCTAATTAGCTCCAAACACAAAGGACAGCTAAAGCTGATCGGATCTCATGTTATGGAATTTTGGGGAAATTCAAAGTCACGTCTGTCTGTCTGGAACAAAGCTGTATCCATTTATTTCTCTGACATTCAAACAGTCTGTCGATTTTATCTCATGTTGTCTTCTATTTACTTTATATCGGAGAACAGAATACAAACGTTTGAACATGTCAGTCGAGCCAGATAAATCACATACAAAAGCATTTTTCTCACTAACCTTCTGTGTATGACTGGGTGCTTCTCTGAAATGTGATCTTTAAATAACCAGATATCATGGGGCCAGATTCTTATCATAGATGTCTGCGGCTTTTGTAAAATCAGTCAAACTAACAACGTATCTGCATTTTAATTGTAAAACGTCTTTAATATTTTCCTTTGTAATCGCCACAGTCCCTCTGTAAGTGGAATAATTTAATCATTATTCATAAATTCAATTAATAAATCAGTAAAGATAGCCATTACAGAAAGAATGGAGAAACAGAGATAATAGAGTAGAGAGACAATGAGACAATGGGGGAGAGAGGGAGAGGCCAGGGAGAATAAAAACTGATTCTTTTCTCCCACAATCCCATTCTGTCTGGCAGAGCTGAGTAAAAATAGACTTGAAGAGCAAATACAGACAGTTGCATTCTTCTCTCAACCAGCAGGATTCAGCCAAAATGAAAGCATTTTATCACATTTTTCCCCAAAAGTTAAAATCTTCACTTCTGTTTGTCCACCAAAGAGTTGTTGAACCTGTTAGTGTCTGAGTCTGAAAGAAAGATTTATTAACACATTTGGAATCTCGATGAAGTGTCGGCCAACAGGTCGAAAGACCTCGAGCAATGAAGATGAACAGGATTTTTGTTCAAGGAAAAACGCCACTGAAGTTAAATTAAATTGGATAGAAAATGAAATTTTAATGTTAAACATTTTCTCTTGATAACAGTTATTTAAGAATAATTTCAGTTGAAACACGCATTACTGATGGATAATATAAAAAGTAATTATCATTTAAATAGTTTTTCATCAATGTTTAAAAGGGCTGCACACCTCACTCAAAACATTATTATAGCAGTAATATAAAGCAAAATTACAGTAAAGGGTTCATGACCAGAGAGTGATATCACGCTCTCTTAGTGTGTGTTGTAATCTTCTCTATTTGTTGTTTTGATAGTTGGTCCAGCCTTCCATGCATGCTAGTGCATGTAAATGTGACCCAAATCAGATATTTTGCTCATGTGTGACTTAGACCCAATTTTTTTTATGGCAGTCTGAACAGCACAAATCAGATTTTTTTTCAAATCTGATCCAGGACACTTAAATATGTTTTCCTAAATCCGATACATATCTGATGCTTCCAATGTGACCTCAGGCTGAACAATCATGTCACATTTCGTCCGACTTTAACGTCACTCTAGCTCCCTGACTGTGGTCAGAAAGCCCAGGGGAGATGTGTTTTGCTCCAGGGTTAACCCCGTTCACTTTTAACAACAGAAAGCAATACATATGAGCTCAACTTGGTCTTGAGAAGCTGCATACTTTATTACCTTAACTGTGACTTGCACTGCACATGAACTGCTTAAGTGACCATCTTTACTCCTTTCTCCGCTCGTCTCCTGCTGCATATCACCTGCTTGCTCTCTCTTGCTCGTCCACTCACTCCACAGACACGCATAACTTGCCCTGCCTCTTAAAGAAGCCACGCCATTCTTATAAGGCAAAGTCTAATATAGCCAACATATAAAAAACAATGTGAACAGCCAAACAAAAAAATCGGATTTGAAGAAAAAAAAATCTGAATTGAGCATCAAGGAGTGATGCCAATTGGTCCTGACTGAGCGTCCGTATGTGACAAATTGGGAATGAAACGAGAGTTGTGTTGATGCAATCTGGCCTCAGACTGCACAGTAGATATACTCTCAATGTTTACAGCACATTTAATGAACAACATACAACTGAACTTTTGTGTAGTTATTGTCATAATGCACTGCAACGTGAAAGCAGAAGCGGATGAAGGAAATATTGTCACCACTTCGACAGCACACCAAGAAATTTGTTGAAAACAAATACAGAAATGTTGCAAATTGTTGCAAAACTTACAGCACAAACAATAGTTTTCTAATTTCTGAAAAGTAATCAACACAGTAGAGGAAAGGCTAATTGCATACTATGCACTACTGTGCACTTTTCACGATACTTTTGTGTAAATAAACAGTAGATAATAAATAATGTCAGTGTTCTGTACCTGACAGAAAGCATCATAAACTTTTTTGAGTTTTGTTTTTCTTTATAGCACTTCAGCTGTTAGAAAATGTGAACCGCAGGTGAAGTTTTTTTTTTTTTCTCGTAACAGAGGTGCATTGGTCCGTTTCTTTTTTAAAATGATCTTTATTTCAAACTGTCAAAGGACTGACATCAGACACTGAGTTACACTTTTCTGTTGTCTGTCACTTTGATGATAAGACATACTCAATAGCACTTAATTTTAGTATTGTATACAAAGACTATAGATCTAGATCATGCTATTTTAAGGGCATTGAGAGAAAAGATAAACAGAGAGAAACAGAGATGCTGCGGCCACTTTTCACAATTCTTCTTCACAAATTCTGTACTCTATTTGTTCTGTCACTGGTAGATACTTGTCTTAATAGCTTATACATTTGTATTTAGTAAAAAGTAATAGTTTTAGTAGCCTTGTTCAGCTAGAATATGGCAACGTAGCACGTACTTGGATGAGCTGACTGCTTAGCAATGCATGTAGCCTGAAGCGGAGATAGCCCGGACACGTAAAGGACACTGACTTGGCTCCAGTCTGTCCCAAAAGACGGGGAAATCTCACCCAGACTGCCTGTTAAAGAGGACTGGGATGTCTCTTCTGCACAACACTGTCATGTCTGTGTAGATCATTTGGTGGGAGGGTGGTACACATATTGATGAGACACATCTTAACAAGCTTAAATGACTTTTAAACATTCCCCTCAGGTTTGCTTTTGCTTGTGGGAAGAATATTCCACTAAAAAAGCACAGACAAACATCTCTGAGCATATTTTGAATAGATAATAGTGGTTTGGCACTGGGTGGTTGACAGGGCCCATCTCTGACAATGACAGGTTTTGGTAGTTGATAAAATGCTCTTTTTCAATTTAACATAGCAGTGCGGAGGATGCAGAAAATATTTCCAAACATTTTCAAATTAAAGTGAAATCTTTCTTCAAAATGTGATCTATCTACTACTTCAAGAAAAATGAGTAGAATTATGGCATGTCAATGTTTAACAGGCCAAATGAAGCCGCACCCAATCCGCCTTCAAAACACGCCATTTACTAGACCTCTCCTAAGTGGCTACACACAAAATTTTCTTATTGTGGAACTCACTATCGGGCCAGACAGCGCTGTGCAACAGCGTGCAATAATGAATCCAGGTTGGTGTTTCGAAGGTTTGATAAGCACACTGTACAAAAGCCATAACAAAACATTTCACTGCAAAACTGTAATGTACTTATTGTAACTTTGAAGTATACACCAACAAGACAGAGCGCCTGCAGCCATGCTAGGGGCTCTGTGAAGCTGTACAGAAGCTGCACATGCACACAATAGCTGTGTTTCCATTCATTTGTTATGTAACAGTGCATCAAAAACTTTGGTCATTTAGGAGATTTCTGTATTTTAAGCCTTTGGATGACGAGCACTTCTGTTCTATAAACTGCTGAGAAACCCCCTTATTGTCAATATTCCTAGGAAATCATCCTTAATGGTTGTAAAGTTTCATGAGGCTGTGATTATTCTAGAGGTCACAGCAGCTCATTTTATACAGTGAGGTCGAGACTCAAGAAATGCCCTCACTGCAATGAACTGGCTACAACTGGTGACCAACATCATCCCATATGAAGAAAACTGGGCTCATTGAATCCACAATAGTCTCAGCTTTCCAGTGATACCCAGTTTATGAAATTCAAAGCCTGTTTAGGGACCTCAGTATGCACAAATATTGAAATACGGTAGGCAGACATTTTAATGCATGAAAAACTGTGTTTTTTGCCTTAAATCGCATGTTATCAGCATAAAGAGAGCCAGAAAGCCTATTTTTTCATTCAGATAGCATGACATCAGAGGTCACACGCTTTGAAAATCACCATGCCACATAAAAAAAATTGCAGACTTTTGCAGCGTTATATCGGCAACTTACAGGCACGATATTCATGACAAACTTGATACCAATGGATTTCTTAGATCTTCTAGTTTTATATGATACCAATATCTCCAGAGTATTCCTACACCTCCGAAAGAAATAAAAACGGCGAAAAAATGGGCCGTTGGGATGGGAAGTAGTTAACACTGAAAATCTGAAGGAAAAGGAACGTGGCAAACAAACCCTGCACAACATGGCAAGAGAATAAAAAACAAGATATGGATTGTTACAGTCCAGTAACTTTATATGTATGAGGAATACTATTAAGACAGCACAGTGATGGATCTCTGAGGTCTGTTTCTTTATTTTAACCAGATGGTCACACAAGCTGCCACTCCAAAAAATCCCCAAATAAGAGACAATCTGTATCACTTGCTTATTACTCAAAAACAGTGTCTTTTTTACTGTTTGGAAAGTTAGCTCCACTGATTCGTCTGCACTTGAGACGCATGCTTTCAAAATAGCATCTTCATTAACTGCCAGGCTGCAGGGGAATAATAAGTATATTGGGACTCAAACAGTGTGGGTGCAGAACAACCTGTTGGCAGGCAGAATTTTTTTTCCCCAAGCATACACAGAGAAAATATATCTCTTAATACAAACATTCAACACGAAACTAGCCAGAGAGAAAGAGGCGTTTTAGACATATTTGAAGAGACAGACATAGTGAGGGAGAAAACAGATGGAAAGAAATAGAGAAATATTGGGATTCTGCCTGCTCCCAGAGTTATGTCTGGTATTCGGCGAGAGAAAGAGCCTCTGCGGCACAGGGCATAAAACTTTCATAGCTCTGTCTGTGTTTCTCTTGGATTATTTATCAAATAGTGAGGAGTTGTTTATCACACAGCTAATACTGCTCTGCTCAGGTAGGAGCCCTGCAACTTCACATATATTGGGCCTCATAATAAATATTAATTTGTTTTCCAGCAACATGAAGGGAGAAAAATGGATGTGCCACATTCATTTGACCTAAGTGTGAAATAAGGTGGATGGTGCGCAGCTCAACTAGAGACTTCTTCCTCTGATGATGTCTGAAATGCATATGTGGCATGAATGATTTAATGAAGATATTATAAGGGATGCATATAGTACAGTGTTGTGATTAACCTGAGCTGAAAGACGACCGAGTCGGTACAAAAAACATTTAAATACCAAGCAAATCAGTACACGGCTGCCAAAACAACAGAGCGTCCCACAGAAACAAGAGACCTCCCGATATCAAAAGCACTGTCTGTTGAGGTAATCATAGGTCATTCTTAATTGACCCTATTGAGCTCAGAGGGCATTGTTTTGGCTTCACAACAAAGCCATTATCTCATCCTAATTAATCCCATTATAAGCCATGCACAGGTCACCAATGGCTGTATGTTGTAGAGAGGGCAAGGCATCGGAGGCCTCTGCAGTACTGACCTGCTAGGGCCGCTTTGTTTGGCACGCCATACTGTACGCCACAAGAATGATAATAAGATTCATAGTGCTTTGTTTTTACCAGAGATTATCTTAGTTTTGAGACTTGCAATGTTGTCCACGATTTGTGTCACAGAAGAGTTAAAATGATTTACATAAAGACAGGTAAGGAAGGTTCAAATCAGAGTGTGGACAGGTGTATTTAACAGCATTATTATAGTAAGTGATAAATCAAGTTTGTCTGATAGGTCAGTTGTGTACATGAATGCATATTTAAAGAGCAAGTATATCTAGCCTAATGCTGCCTTCACACCATGAGAAAAAAAAGTGCAAAATTCTGCTCAAGTGCTTTTTGATGTTATTTTTTTATTGTTGGTTTGTGTGTCTGCTAACATGGATCTTTGTTGAAAGCATCATATTTTGCTATCCATTACATCCCTATGTGTACCCCAAACCACATGGTAATAATACTCAATAATACTAATTGGTGATAGTATAGTCCAGCTAAACTTTGATTTGTAGCAAGTGTCAGATGTCACTTTGTCGATTTCTTTGAAGATGACTTGTTGCTGGTTGCTTAAAGTTTAATTTAAAAGTGCCTGTGGAGTTTCCAAACTCACCAAAACACACTTTGTAAATCCTTAAAACCTAATATATTTGTTAAATGATTTTCCTTCCACATCAAATATTTTAAGCCTTTAAAAAAACAAAAAAAAACAACTGCATTGTTTGCATACACATTTACTTGCTTTCAGTCTTCTTCCCTGACATGGAAGCTGGCTAATTAAGAAACAGACAACAGGTTCATCTCACACAACTTGTTGTGTGAGATGAACCTGAACTCATATTGTTATGAACGAGCTGAGGATATAACGGGATATAAATATAACGACTACAAGAGCTTGTCATTATATTTATGATTTTATTTTCCTAAATTGACCTGGGGATACACATGGACACACGCTGCTATTTTTAAACTTGTAAACACTTGAGCAGGGACGAGCAGGGACAATACAGGGATCACTTTTTTGTATTTCCCTCGCTTCAGCGCTGTATCTCTCTATTCGGATCTGAGAGGTTGTCGCAGGGTGGAAACCGACTCTGTATAACTGTTTCAGGAAAAACAAAACAATGAGTCACTAATGGTTTGGAAGGTGGGAGGACACAAGAGATTTCACTTGTAATATATACACAATGTCAATAGTTTAAAAAAGGGTTGAAAAAACAATGAGTGTTCATTGAGTTTTTCTGGCAGCCAGGCCTACCTCTGACACCCATAGACCTGAATATAAGGCACATTAAATATGAGATACATACATGCATAAAACATATGCTAAAACCTGCCGTTTAATCTCCCATAATAATGTACATTAAAGTGACAGCCTTACATAAACCTCAAGTACTTCCAGCTGCTTCTATTAAACTGATTATCAGTTGATACAAGCAGCATTATTATTTCTTTATTATTATCACTAATTCTAATGAAAAGACCAATCTCCATTATCCATTATTGTCCAAAAACTGTTAAAAGTACCACACTGCTGCATCTGGATAGCATTCCTTTTATTATGGCGAGCATGACAGCCCATCATACTGACAATGTAGTGTAATCTACGTCCCTCAGTGTGCTTGGTGACCTCTGCCTGACATGAAGCTGGAAAGATCTGCATGATGAAACGTGTAGTCATTTCAAGGCTGCAACTAAAGATTAGTAAATATGGTCTGCTGTCTTGCAGTTTGAGCATATTTCCCTCATGGCTGCTGTCAAAAGATCCGTTGTAAACTGTGCTGAACTTGTTTTAACATTATTGGAGTAGTCGTTTACATGTTGTGGCTTGAAATGTAGTCTTCAGAATTTACTGCAGAACAGACCACACTGTCTACATCCTCCAGCCATTTGCAGCTACATACGGTATTATTCTGTTCTACTTCTTACTTTCTGTTTACAGATTGTTGCAGGGATGATGTATTTTTGTAGCCTGGGTATACCCATACTGCCTTGCACGCTCGATTTCATTTCGAACTGCGAAAGGGTCTGGAAACTACAGCCGTTTCTTAGCTCTGTTTTAGGGATCCAATCTCAGAACGGGGAGGGACGGCAAGACGATGACGCGTACTACTCGACACATGGAAGCTTGTAGTTTTCTTACGGATCCAACATGGCTGCAGCAGACGCAAAACTCTCTTTGGATCTAGCTGACGGCGTTTTAAATAGTTTAGAGCGACAGTTGATTTTAAAAGAAGAACAACAATTGACTTTACACTCTTGTTTCACCACCAAAAAGGATGTTTTAGCCTTGCTTCCGACAGGATTTGGCCAAAGCATAATCTACCAACTAGCCCCGCTACCGATCGCTGCTGTAACACCGGTGATCTCGCTATGAGCCGGGGGACAGCGGAGCCGCCGAGAGACCCGCAGCAGCTCGTCTATTGACCATAAAATCAGTGGATGTGTGTGGCTGAATGACATGAGGGGGAAATAAGGTGTAAAAATAAATAATCTTGCAGAAAGCGAGAACTGGAGAAGCAAAGCAGCAAGCAACACTCTCTCACAGACACACACACACACACACACACGCAAAAAACACACACACACACACACACACTGCCGGTAGACTGTGAGCTGAAACTACAGAGCAGCCACAGCCAGAACATGCTGCAGAAAAACGTTGCAGAAGCACAACTGAGCATTGCTAGAGCGCTAGTCCGGCTATGTAAACATCCATTTCTGTCGCTCTACATACGTTATCTGGTAATAACTGATACGATTGGCTAAGAGCTACGTACAGATGCTTTTGATAGACATTCGGAGCGCCCATTAAACGGCTCTGGAGGATTGTAAACCACACCTCCTCTACGGAAAAATGAATGGCTGGTTTCCAGACTAATCTCATTTGTGATTAGTCTGGCGTTAGCCAGGCTAGTATTTTTGTAGCCCAACCCAGAAGTTAACAGCAACCTGGTTTGCTCGACAACAAGCCAATGGGTTTTTCCACTGGATTTTGGTCTTTTGGGAATATTGTTGAGGACACAGCCAATCTCGTTTGATAAAATTCGGTCTCAGCAATGGACCAAACAGAATTTAGCAATATTTGAATCCAAAAAAAACAGTTGCTGCATTCTTTAATGATGTTGTCAGCACAGTTTGAGTGTATTTTGAATGGAAGTGTGACTTTAATTGTTGCATATCAGGTCATAAATATTTGATGTTGATGAGAAGTATTTAGGGTTTGAAGTTTTCAAGTGTTTAAATTGTTTTTGACAACAGTGGAGGTCTGTGACTCAGAGGAATAACATGTGTCACGCTCTGCATACATTCATTGTTTGTTCTGATCTCTTAGCATATTTGTTCATCGTTCTTCATAATAAAAAAATAAAAATAATGCCAGCAATATCCTTAAACCCCTTTGCTCCAGCATCTGCTGCTGCTGAATGCTGTTTACTGGTCAGCAGCTGAAAACATGCAAACACCAGCCATTATGCTGTTTGATTTAAGTTGATTTATGGCCACTAGTTATCCTTATGAGCCATATTTAATAAACACAGGGAATTTAAAATGACGTTCAGTCATATTGTTTGTTGTCACGTAGATTACCACAGTTCTGTTCACTCTACTCCCACTACGCCAGTATTTTTCTTACTATACTGTGAGATGACTCCCTAAGCAGGCCGGGAGGCTGTTGTTAAATGCAGGTATTATGCTGAAGTCAAATTTATTTACCTCAATAGAACAGGGCACTCATTTAGGGATTATATTTGAGAAAACAATTACACATTTATTTTCACAACTCCAATGCAAAGAAATATTTTTGAAAGTTTGGATATTATTATGCAGTTAGTCAGATTTGAAAAAAAAAAAAAAAAAACTACCGTAGCTGGACCACCAAATAGTTAAATAAGAAGTGAAGAATGCATAATTTAACAGTAAAGCACTTATGCAGCTTTACCACTATGAAATACCACTGTGTTACACCTGTACTCTCACAGCAGAGGCCTCTTTGCTTCATGAAAAATTCAACATTTTTTAAGCAACAGTGTTTCTTATTATAATGCCTGGAATAAAGTCTAGTTTTCTTCTTGCCATTGTTTAAGGCAGCAAGTTCAGGCTTTGTCTGGTCCCAAAGGTGTCCAGAATAAAAATGTACAATAAAGTTGTTTTCTATTCTTATTCAGGAAATAGCTGACTAATTTATTCTTCTCCTGAGGGCAGCACAGTGTAGTTGGATGGTTGGTCCAAAACTTTGGTCCAGCCTGAAATATATCAACAAATATTCCATGCATTGCCATTTTTATATAGCAACTAATTCAAAACACAATGCTTGGGAAGATTTAGAAATGGTGTTAGCTATTTATTAAATGTATATTCATTCTTTATTTAAATATCCATACATGCACTAATACTGAACACAAATTACTGATATTTATTGAGCTCTTTAGTCAAATTTTATTTTTCTTAGATTAAAAACGTTTTTTTGGGTAAAAAGCAGGCTTTTGAGTAGATTTGCAGAGACATATTGGTGTAAAATCCATGTGTCAATTTTTATTTTAGCTAAAAAATTACTATATCAGCCACCATATCAATTATCTGTAAAAAAAAAAAAAATGTTTTCCTCTCATTAGTTGGCCTTAAAAAAATCCCTTATCAGCTATAACTATAATTGATGTTCTCACTTTTTTTGTTAACAATTGAAGATATAAACAGGGCAGATACATTGACCTGCATGGAGGATTTCCTCCTTTGGCAGTCACTTTGTGTCCACTTTTTTTGCAGCTGGATATCCATCTACACTGCTAATTTTAATTTCTGTTTCAGTGGCAGACAAGTCTGACGGGTAACGTCACATGGTGAATATGGTACACATGTTTGTTAGACATCAGCTTGGCATCCTCATTGTTTTTGCACTACTACTTTATTTATTATCCCTTTCTCCACTTTAAACCTGTGTTTATGGGTTCATCATTTTATTGATTAGTTGAAAGTGGAGCATAAGCAGATATTAGCAATAAAGTACCAAGGCAGCATGAAATCAGTTTGGATGAAAATGGCTCTGGTAGAGAGCCCCAGAGACACATAGTCTGTGTAAATAAATATACTCACTCTCAAATACACTCAGTGTATTTACCAAGTTTGTTTACCCTCTCAACCTTCCGCTGAAACTGATGGTGTATTTAATAAACATAATGCATGTTAAATTATTGCAGTCTGAACAGCCTGAAGTATGAACCTCTGACTCTCATGTAGAGTTTTTTTGGCATTTTGTTTGTTGTTAAACTCATTTAACCTTGTACATCTGCTGTTATTGAATATTATTTAAAAATGTATTAAATTGTGTACCTTCGGGGCCAAGAGCCTGCACACAGTACTGTGCACAGTACTACTGGTTTTACCTGCCAACACATCAGCAGAAGTTGATGTTTGTGGCTTATCATCAACTTAAATTTACTGGCTTACAGATGTTAGAAAAAGTTAAAGAATTGTGAGTGGAAAGTTGCAATTACTGCTGTTTAAAACCTGCCAAATGTGGGTAAAATGAGAATCTATTGGATTGTATTTTTTCCAAGCAAAAAGGAACACTTACATTTTGGGAACTACGGCTAAGAAATAATTTGTAATATAGATGCACCAGTCGACTGGTTGGGTTGTGTCCGGGGATATACAAGAGAGTGCCCTGCGCGAAGACTGCTTATTCTCTTCATAAAGGTGAATATAAATAATGTTTAAGTGTAGAAGCAAAATAAAAATACATTTTGTCTTGGAAAAAACATATGACTGGGTTGAGATTGGTAAAGGGTGTAATATAAGAGTATAATTCAGTGCGTTCTGTGAACTGCATGCACAGCAGGTGTGTAGTTGAGCTGCTGACCCACAGAGCGAGATGGAAAAAGAAAGTGATGCCAGCTCCATCAAACATACAACAAACAAGACGATTTGTTGGCGTTCTGAGCAGAGTAGAAGACTTTTGGTCCATGGTGCACAGCTGGCTCATATGCTCGCTACTCTTTCTGATCTTCTCTTGTGCCCGAACAAAACAAAATGTTTCTTCCCGTTCATAAAGAGCGCAGTGTAGTTGTTTAGGAACTGATGAGCACAACTGGAATTAAAATGTCTTAATGATCTGACTTTTGGATGAGTTCTACTTAGGAACTGGTTCTTGCTGCCCAACCTCATCAATTGGCCACCAATCAAACGACCAGCTGTCAGCCGATCGGCCATGACTTGTGACTGGCTGATCAGTGTCATACATCCGGTTTTCTAAAGGGAAGTCTTGCATGTGCTGCAGTATAGTTTCATTTCTTACACACAGCAGCACAGATTGTAGCTGCTGCACTTGTAAATGGTCACTCAGAGTGCACTCTGGCACAGACTGCTTCTGTCACCAGCCTGGCTGTTTCTTCTTGTTTAGAGTCTTTTTGCGAAGCTAAGTTAGTCATCCACTGACTGCTGCTTCAGATGTACTGTACAGACATAAGAGTGGTATCAGTCCTCTCATCTATCTCTCGGCTGAAACAGCAATTAAGTGTATTGCCCAAAATGATGAACTGATCCTTTTTAAGACATGTAGTTGAGTCAATTTATGTTTCCTAATTAAAACTACCCATCTGCTATTGTTGTACTTTAAAGAGTGAATTATTACGTTGTCTATAGATGGCTCTGTAGATACCAGATGGGCCTTAAAAAAATCTTGACACCAAAAAAGGATTATGCCTTGAAGAAAGGGTAAGAGACTGCATTTCTGATTATTTAAATAGTATAAAATCATGACCTGTGCATATTATTGGTAATCTTGACCTATGTTGTGTTATGTTACAACAGGATCAAGTAAAGCGGCAAGGCTATTGTTATTCCAAAAACTAAATTTGGAAACCAACTTAATGTCGTCCAAATTGAAAGTTTTTGGGGTAACAAAGGCAAAGAGCTCCCCTCCGGACAAGAAAGCCCTGCATGCAGTTTAAGGTGTGATGGCCCAATGAATGGGTAATAAAGCAGCAGCGGCAGTCTGGACAGACGGTCAGTGATCTCCCCGCAGGGAGAATAGAAGTTATTTTACAGCAGATTGCCTCACACTGCCCACACGAGCTAATTATACAGACTATTCATGCGAGTCATGTATGGCAGAATTGTATAATTACAAAGACCCTGTTACTGTGATAATGTGCTATGTGAAAAACTGATGGAGCTTTTGGTTTTACAAGTAATATGAGTCCATGCACAGTACATTATCTATATTTAAACATTAAGATACACATGCATTCATTTTATACTGCGTTACACAATGTTTAAAAACTGACTTGTCTTTTAAAATTACCTCTTCAATAATCTCTCTAGATGAAAGTAATCTCAGTGGCTCCTACGGGAAATTGAATTTTTTTTTTAAAGTGTGCAAAGTGAGGCAGAGCTTCTCTGTGGCTGTATCTGATGTGGAGGTGAAAAGGCCATGTAATAAGATGTGTCTTGACACAAAGTGGTGGCAGTGGACTGTTAGTGTTAGGCAAAAACAGGAAGTAGGTCCCTGACAGGACTCAGCTCAGCTCTCAGAACAAGGTCAGTGGTTCCTTTGAGCGCAGCCATGGAGACCTCACAGCCTCTGCACCACGTCCAAGAATGGCAGGCAGGACCGCCGGATAGGAAAGGTGGAAAGGGCAAATCAACAATCTCAACACACATATGAGTGCAAACAGATCTCCTAACTCGAGTACGCTGAAGTGCATGCACACACACAAACTTGAGGGAAGCAATTTTAAAGTCCTTCCTTCCGTTTTTGAAGTTTTCAACTTCAGGGGCACAGTGCAGTCAAGTGGAGCCACCTTCATTATTTCTTGGAAACTTGAACAAACACTCTCCCACCCTGGCGTGAGCCCGGCCAGGTGCCATAAAAATCCACACAGTTGGCGGCGTTTGCAATGAGGGATCATATCCGTGTTGCTGCAGTAGTGACTCCTCCAGGAACTTCCATTGTTCTCACCCGGCAAAACTCTTTGCCTTCAGGTGAAAATGAGCAGATGGTGGCTCCATGTGTATAAGCAGAGGCAGATGTTAGTCTGCACCTTAGCTAGGCCGGTAGTGTGGGTGAGTGGCTGCAGTGAACGTGGTACACAGGAAAGAAATGGGCAACAGTCACCCCCCTCACACACAGAACCTCTGCTTCGCTCAAGTGCTGCTGACTCATGCAGACATAGCGCTGTTGATGATGGCAACACCCATTGACTTACATCACTGATGACTGTGTAGTTCTTGTTGAACCTGTAACAATCTCTTCTCACCTTGCAAAAGCCACATATTTTGCTGAAAACCCAGTGACAGGATATAAGATTTCTTCAACTTTAAACTCAGCATTAAAGCGCTGGTAAAGATAATGTGATATGAGAAAGGGCTTGGACTGAGTTGCCAGGCTCTGCGGATGCATAAAGTGCAACTTTGCGAAGCTACTAAGGTGAAATAGTTCCAATGAAGGCGTTAGTTAAATCTTACACCTCACTCTTAGTAAGTGCATAGCTCCCTGTAAAAAAGCAGTTGTCATGGAGCATTTGTATAATAAGTGTAAACGTTACCATCCGTTTCGTGTTGGAAACAAGCTTCCTTAGACAGATTACAACCGTTGGACATTGATCGTGACTTTGAATGACATGCAATTGGAGGTTGTATCTATTTGTGTTTTTTCTTGTGGTTTATGTACCTTGAACGTGCCTTTCACTGATTGGCCACAACAAGTTTAAATTACATTTTCTGCTATGATATTTTGATTAGTTTGAATTTAGTTTGGACTATTTAGGTGTAATTTTAAATTCACAGGGGTAAACAATCTTTACCATGGAATACTATTTTTATACTAAATATAATCAAAATTTACATTTTGCTTTTGGTCTCAAACACCTGCATCATGGTGTTGATTGTATGAAAAAGTGTTGTTAATATGGCTGAAATAGTGTACAGATTTTTTCACTTACACCTTTAATTGCAATTCAACTGCATTGCTTTGTCTGACTGTTGAATTACAGACTGGACCAAATAGTCTCTCAGGGGTCTTCATCCAGTGGCTGTTATGATCTATATGCAGCATTAGTCTCAATAATGCTCTCTAATGCACACCTGGTAGACAGGTGGGCAGGAAAATTGAAATGGAAAGGAAAAAGTTCCTGCACATTTTTAGCACTGTGTTATTAAGGACACATTTTGGTCATGGGTGTTCATAGCTGTCTGTACTCAGTCTTGACATTGAGAAGAAATACATTTAATTACTAGCAAGATGGGGAGTTTTCAGCTCACTAATTTTGACATGTTTTCAATAGGTCTTTAAAAAAGCCTGCTTTTCTTGGTTGGGGCTTGAGCTTGCACTTGCCAGATGTTTGCTTGATTGGTTGTTATCTCCAGTGGCAGTTTGTGAGATTTAAGTAAAGATCTTGTAGTTGATAAACAGACATCAGCGGTATGCTGCATGTGTACAGCACACAGTGGGTCAGGGAAATCAGCAGGAGAGTGGAAAGTTTGTCAAGAAAGTTGCTATATGTTAAAATCACATTGACTGGATATAATTATGCATGATTATCTTAAATTCATAATGTCAAATTTATCTGTAACTGTGACTTTTTTGTTTATCTGGATTAGGGCTGCACAATTAATCAAAATGTTATCTAAACCACAATTTGTAGTTGTGCAAGAAGATGCAATAATTGTTATGGAAAAATATGTTTCAAAATATGCATAAATATATGGATCAGATTTTCTGAGAAATGTTAGTGTCTGCTTGTTTTTAGTTTAGACGACTTAACTGTGTGTCACAACATCTCTATGTGATCCCATTTAAAGACAATAAATTAGCAAATATAATTATTGCCCAGCTCTAAATTAGAGCAAATATTCTTGATAAGAGATTGTCTGACCCTAAGGCCACATTTGGACTACTTTTTCGACCATTTTCAGTCTGAATCCCTGCTAACACCCACAATTGACCAACAACCTACTTCAGCTCAGTTGGTTTGCTTTCCCAACTGTCATGTCCATGTGGGCCGTTCATTCTACGCTTGGCACTGTCGTCTTTGTTCATATAGGCCCCATGTGTGTCTCTTGGACTGGTGGTGGTGTGAATTTAGGTTTAGCTCCAATGTGAGCAATTATCCTCGACCCCCACATGGACGGCTTTTTGTTTCATTGTACCGTGTGTGGGGTGATGGTTGTGCCAGTGTGGAAACCCTCAGGGGGGCAAACCTGGGCTGGAAGTAAGAGTATCAGTTGGTATTAATTAGATCAGACAAGGGTACAATGGACAATATTGTTTTGGGGGCATTATTCTGCTTTCCCAATCCTAGTTGCTGTAGATATTTGGACTAACAAATGAAAGATCTAAAGAATAATTTACTGGCAAAAATATGTATAAGGCTCATAATTTTTGTTTTTTTCTATATAAAAAATGTCTCCTTGCAATAAGCACCATTAAGAAGGTCTCAAGCAACCGAAATTTAAAAGGGAACTATAAAGAAAGCAACGAGCTGCTGATAGTGGGAGTGGGGTGGATGATTATCACACGGTTGTTTCATTGCAAATACTTTTTTTTTTTTTTTTAAATAAAACATAAAAACAAAAATAATGAGCCATTGTTTATTGTTCAATTGTAGTATGAAAATATGTAATAAACATTTCAGACTTTCACTTCCCTACTATTATACTTTAAAACACAATTTTATCAGAGCGATCCCAGAGTCACACATACACACTAAAAACACAGATAGCCTAAATATTTTTCCAAGCACACGCCTCAATGTTTTTGTATTATACTTTTTTATTTTTTCATATGAAACAAATCAATTCTTCCAATATCTTTTGAAGTGTGAAATGTCTTTTTAGCATGAATTCTCACAGTACATTCAGTTAATGTTGATCTGAAAGAAAACATCTTTGAACTTGGCACTTAGAAAACAACCACAAAGAATTGTCACCTTTATTGATTTAGAACAAAATTTACAAAGCCATTCAAACAGTCATTTTTTTAATACTTTTATGTTTTTTAAACTCAACTGTTGAGAATATTCAAAATACTCTTTTTAATGTTGCTTTCTCTCTCTTTGTACTTACAAATATGTACATTGAAGTCTCAGTGTCTCGTCTCGTGTCCTCCCACTGACTCGTCATCACTGGTAATAAAAACCCTTTTTTAGTGTTTTATTTATATCTCTTCACTCTGTTAGCACTCTGTTCAGCTCTCCACTATCTGTTTGAGCTTGAGTGTCTGTGAATGTTTGCTGTGCTCAGATGGATGTCCCATGGCTGGGCTCACTGGCTTCTGGGATGGGTCCTCCTGGCACTGGTTGGTAGGACATTGGCATGGGTGTCTTGACGGGGCTCTGCCGGAAGAGCCCCCCATTGGGCGCCCTGTGTTTGCAGCGGATAGAGGGCATGGTGGCACTGCTGAGGGGCAGGGGCAAGGTCCTGCCAGTGGCAGCGCCCAGTGTCCTTCCTGCCCCATGACCCTCCTGGAGGAAGGTGGTCACAGAGAGCCGTGGCGGCCCCCGATGGGCTGGGTAGTCCCGAGCAGACAAGGCCTCCAGGGACTGGCTGGGCTGCATGCTGCCAATGTCCAGGGCAGAGATCTCGATAGACTGGCCTGGTAGCTGCTTGTGGGCCAAGTCCTCGTCCAGGAGGCTGTTCAAACGATGGTGGACCTGTTCCAGGTTCACCTCTTTGTCCTGAAGACAGATGGAAAGAAAAGGCAGAGCCATAGAGCGTGTGTGGAATAAAATAGGCCGGGGTAGAAAGGATAGAGGGTTTAATGGAAGGCAGAGTATGAATGTAATTAAAAAGGAGTGTGATAAAGAATAAAAGTAGAAGTGAATGTGCAGTGACAGGGGTTAGGAGGTTATAGGAGAGAATGGGACAGGGGTAGAGAGTGAACGAAGACAGAAAA
Organism: Centropristis striata; assembly: GCF_030273125.1. Taxonomy (NCBI): domain Eukaryota; kingdom Metazoa; phylum Chordata; class Actinopteri; order Perciformes; family Serranidae; genus Centropristis; species Centropristis striata. Next base: position 18,443,806 of record NC_081536.1, read on the forward strand.
AGACAGGTTACAATGGTTGTTTTATCATCACCATCATGACTAGATTACATGCAATGCAGTCTATCATGTTATATTATTCAGTTAACACGTTTGAAGGGTGCTGAAATAACACACTGACTAAATTCAGTAAACCCAAATATATAAATTAATAATACACTGGATTTTTTTTCAAGCAGCCAACATCAAGAGAGACATTACCTTAAAGCACTACATCTTAAATATGGGGTCGTAAAAGGTAATGCCTCCACTCCTGGAATGAACTTAAATGAAGATGTCTCTTCATGCAGAAGTGTTTAAATTTTCTCCACAATTAGGTGACCACACATCTGCAGTGGGCAACTCTTGCATGAAGAGCATCTGCTGTTAACAAGACAGGCTCCAATGCACGCACAGATCCAATGAATCACACTTTGTGGGACAATAAAAACTAAATGAAGACAAAGTAGTTAATGTTACATAATTGAGATAATCTAAATTATATTGAAGAAATATTTCTATTTTTTCATACACCAATGAGGTAACACAAATATGAGAGAGGGGAGGGAGAAGCCAAATAAAGGCACATTTTGGCTGCACCCTGCCCTCCACACAGCAATATTTTATTCAGTCATCATGCACCCACTTAAGTCGAGCCACACTGAAGACAGACAAAACAAAAAAAGTCAAGTAACAGATAGACTATGGGGTGGGATGACAGATGAAGCAACTACAATCTACCCCTACCGGCCCCATGCCCCGCCCCTTCGCCCTGACACAGCCAATGACCATCCAGTACTGTGCGTCAGGCCTCTCCTGACCTGTGTCAAGAGCCTCGGCCTCCTCCCAGTCCCTCTCTCTGTCTGTCCATATGTGCCGCCTCCCTTCTGGTGAAGCGCTTATGTCATTATATGTCAATGGACCAGAAACCTTTTCCAGACCGTAATCCTTAGTCACCTGCTGAAGATCATAGACAACGATACATAACCAAAACGGTCCCATGTGAATCCGGACATTGACATATAATTGCAATTAATTACTACTTAAGCGATAAAATTTAAAAATAGTTTGACGTTTAGAGAAATACTCTTATTTGCTTTATTTCTGCCGTTAAAATTGAAGATCGATACCACTCTTGTTTCTGTGCCTTAAGTACAAAGCAGTTAAAGGAGCAAGTCCATCTCCTGGCTATAGCTTCTTATTTAAAGGCATAGTTGGAATTTTACCTGCAGTAGACAGCGGTTTGCAGGTGTACTGATGTGAGCGGGGGCAACAGTAAAATGTATTTTAGCCACCTAAAAATAGGCAGACTAAAAAATGAAAATATCAGTTACAGTTGGCCTGATTTCCAGTTTGATTTTATGCAAATAGCTGAACCGTCATTTGTCATTATGACACGTTCTGGCACATTAAAAAGCAGCCTACATCAGCAACCTGTGTTTAATGTGCCACAGCACTAAATTCAACTTGTATTGCAGAGTTTTTACACCTAGACGTTACAAGGGAGGGTCGATCAGGTATAATTATGGCCGTCAAAGTATGTGTTGCAACACAGCTTAGGCTTTTTTTTTGTTAAGGGTCTGTCTTTGGATAAGTACCTTATACAACCCCACTTCAAAAAAATCCCAAACTATCCCTTTAATGGACAGATATGAGTGGCCTCAATCTCCTCATCTAACCCCTGGCAAGAAAGCAAATGGGGCTATTTGCCAAAACTAAACCAAACTATTCCTTTAAATGGTTGACATTTACAGGTTTGCAGAAGGTTTTGTTTGCTGTCATAATGTCCACATACTGTTTGTTTGTGCTGTCATGATACCAGCAATGCTTAACAATTTAAAGTGATACTCCACACAAATCTTATGAATATTAAACACTTGGTCCATGCAGGCTTGATAGTAACATAGCTTTAAAAGGTCTGTGTGTGTAGTGTGTAGCTGCTTTTGCTTTTTAAATAACTTTTAATAATTATTTCTAATTAATTCATTGGTCTGTAAACTCTTAAACTGAGGAAAATGCCCATCAAATGTTTTGTTTAAACTCACCAACAGTCCAAAATCCAACAATATTAAATTTAAAATGGTATGAAACATAACAGATTATAAAAAGGTTGCCATGAAAATTGTCACTCAACTTATTTATTAGTCTGTGCTATATCTATAAATTGTTTTTAATCAATTTATAATTAGTGGATCATTACAACATTACTAAAAATGAGATGGACAACAGGGAATACCATGTGTTTGCGTAGGGTACTGTGTGTTTTCTGCTGTAAACCGCTGTTGGCATGGGGGAAAATCACATTTCAAGCCTCCAGATGGTGAGTGTTTGAAACTCAAAAGATAATTTTAGGTGGAAAAATCGCTTCGAGACATGTCTACAAACGTAATAAGAATGGAGCACATAACCCTGATTATACTCAAACAACACATCTAATACATCCTATGTTCTATAAATACTGACAGTGATGTTTGTTTTGAATATCACATGACAGCAGTATGTGGTTATCATGAGAGCAGCTGCACACAAAGACTGTAATAGAAATCAACAGCAGTAAGTCAAACTCTCATATGCTGCAAAAACCAGCATGGGTGGAGTTTGATTTACTGTTTTTTTCAGGACAGGACTGGGTCTTGAATGGGTGTCCTCAGCAAGTGGTTCTTATTGGATTGTTGGACTGTCAAGTCAAACAGGCAGGTCAAGGCTCAGATTCTTCACTAACTGCTTTTGCTCACACTTTAGTTTAGGGATCCATGTCAAGCCTTAGTTGTCTGGACGCCTCATGCAGAGGGGCTGCCCAGTCGACAGCAGCGAGATGAAGTCAGAGCTCTAAAGCATTAAGACTTGAATGGATTAGCTAAAGAGAGCTATTGTACAACTGAAGCACTTAACGACTCAGTAGTACAATTTCAGTATGTGGTTTTGAATTTGCAGTTCAGCGTTGTGTATTTATATATATTTTTTTAACTTCAGCTGCGGTTCTCTCACATGAGCACCAGAGACTGTGATTGTCTGTTCAGGCCAAAGTGTAGGCAAGCAATGTTTTCATGTGCCAGTATGAGAGAATCACAGTGAGTGTGTTTGAGAGAGAAGCCTCAGAAGCCCCTAACAAAGCACCCCAACCTCTCTCCCAACATGAGAAGGAATGAGTAGACTGATCACATGATGTCTGGACTATCATCAGGGGCACACCTATTATAACTGGGTGTACTGCAGCTCTACTAAATCGGGGCTGGCGTCAGCGCCTGCTGGATCCATAAAGTAGAGTGTGGCAGTGGCATCTCTGGGCAGGACCGGGGGGCCCGGGGGTCTGGGTCTCGACCGGGGCCTTGGTGGGGCAGGGGGACCCGTTGTGGCCACCATGGCCCGGTTCTGGGTTAGCAGGCTTGGGACTTGGCCCTGGCCCGACGAGATGTCAGTGGTCACCTCTTTGGGCTGCTCTCTCCGGCAGTGGTTGCTGTTCCACCAGGTCTCCAGGGCTGCCACCAGCAGGGCCAGCAGCAGCCCGGCAGCCAGGATGCAGAAGACGCCGGCAAAGCTGTGGAGACGCAGCGCCCGTCCCTCCGGCTGGGCGTCTGCGTGGCTCTGCAGGTCACAGCGGCCTTTCTTCGGCCACCATTTCTGCTTCAGGATGTCAAGGTCTCCCTTTTCCTGGAGCTCCAATATCCTGTGGAGTATAAAGGGTAAGTAGTTCTTTCATTCAAGTACATGCATTTCATAAATCCTACACTGTGATTCAGACAATACTGGCTAATCAAATACATAGGTACTTGAGTACAGAATAGAAAATTGAATATAAATAGCAACAGGAAGCAAATTTAGAAAATCATTAGAACTGCATTGAATGACTATAATTACATGGTAATACCATTTAGCAATAATGTACTGCATTTGTATTGATTGCAAGCTTAGCTAAAACCCATAGTGGGTATAATGCTGTTAAAAGCTGGAGTATGCACGGCAGCAGATTGCAAGGCGTGATTCTAATGCATTGTTGAAACAATTTCCAAATGCTAACATGAGCTCAAAGACCAGTTATGTGTAAACGAGGCAAAGAAAAACAATCGCAGCTTCAAGATTAATTGGTTTCATATCAAATTATATAAGCGTGGAAACAAAGACGATCAAATACTCCAGTCAGCCCATTAGTTAGTGTACAGAGAGGAATGGATGGATGTTGTGGAGGAGAATGATGACGGCCCAGTACAAACTGAGGCGAGACAGTAAATCTGTCCCATCGGAGCGGTTAGCGTTTTGCTCAGTCATTATTCAACCTCTATAACAGTGACTGGCACATGTGTGTTAGTGCACAAGCCTGCACATTCATTCAAAGTAAAAAGGCACACTTAGATTCAAAGCTCTTTGCATTTATACACCATTTTTTTCCTGCAAGTCATGTATTTAAGATATTTCATTGAGACACTATACGTAGTGTACAGAGTGATCAATCCTCCCATTTCAAATTGTGTTTGTCCTGAATTTATATTTTCAGTTTGCTGCACCTATTTGAAATTCACTTCTATCAATCTTGTAAACTGAGCTAAAAATGTTTGAAGCAGCATATTTCTGTTTTGTGTCTGGTGGAAAAATGATTAACCTAAAACAATCGAATGAAAATATGAAAAATGTACTTCTCAGTCTCCAAGAGAAACTGTGGTGAGAAATGTTAAGTTCCTTTGTAGACATCAGTCTACATTAATAGGGTTTATTACAGCTTGAGTTTTTTTCTCGTAGCCTGGCCATCTGTTTTGTTGGTTAGGATAACATTTTACTCAAAGTAACTGCTGGGACTTGCAGCCACAGTGACAAAGCTAAAACAGCTCCATCGAGGCAAAAATGAGGAGCATTGTGTATTGTCATACACAATGCAAACAAACCTCCAGGTTAGTCAAACTTCTGAAAAAGAAAACAAAGGTAAAAGGTAAACTTACGAACCAAACTGAAAAACAAACCAACTTTTTGGTTCAAATTTAACTTACTGTACTTTTTGTTGTGTGCCATTGTGCTTCTCCTGTGCAGTGAGGGATTACTAATGCTCATTTTTGGGTCTACCTTAAAATAAAGTGGTTTGATAATCTGGCTGAAGTGTTGGCTTGTTTATAACATTCCGATTGTATGACCGCTTGTATTTTATGCACAGCTGGATATTTCTTCCCTCCACCAAGACAGTAGGTTTTGGTGTAGTTTGGTTTTCAGTCTGTTTTTGGAAAAACAACTTGCCAGATTTTCATGAAAGTCTGGGCCAAGGAAGGACCTATTTTGGAGTATCTCCAAATCATGGAGGAGAGGGAAATTCTTTTTTTTTTATTATTTCACCAGCATGAAATAAATGCGAGACATGGCATTTGACCTTCGTGGAGGACTGCACTCTGTGTCCATCTAGTTGGGGATGTGTCCACATTTCCAATTCTCAGCAATGACTTGGTGTGTACAGCGTTATCATTACTGTTATAATGGTCAGAACTACTAAAATAACGTTATATATGCATGACAAGGAAGAGCAAAGGAAACAGATCAAGTGAGCCATGAGATATGATCAGGAACTAATTTTTCCAATAGAACATGATTGCAGCACAAACGGCCTATCTGCTCCAAGATTTAATGGATATATCCTGGGTTCATGCTACACCATTCCACAAAGTCTCATGAAAATTGGCCCAGTAGTTTTTCTGTAATCCTGCTGATTAATTACCTCTTTGGCAGAGGTAATTATACCGATTTGCTTAAACAATTGGTTCAATCAAATTACATTCAAATCAATGCACAGTATAAAACATACACCGGTAGATATGTACATACTTCTGAGAGAAGAGGTCTCTGTAAGGACTGCCATGTTGCAGGGCCATGCCATAGCCTCTGGTGCTCATGCCATTTCCTGCAACAGTCAGTGTGCAGTCATCGTCTGTCAGAGCGGCGTACTCTACCACCGCCATGTCCCACAAAAAGGCATACGACTCTCGCTTTACCTGGATAATTTAACAAAAGAAACAGTTTTTCAGAGCTTTCCAGTTGAATTTCCCTTATCAGAGACAAAGTGCACACATATATATATGACAGTACTTTGATTATCGTGGTTAAATGTTCCCATTTGACAACTATTCCCTCGTCTTGTCCCACCCACACAATCTTGGGTTAAACACCAAATAGACAAATTACAGAGTAAAGACATGATTTGGAAAAAACCAACCCTGTGATATTTTTGTCAAGTTAGGCTTAATTTTCATGGTATTTTCACACATGTTATGCACAGGAAGAATTTTTACTGGAGAAAGAAGATAAGTAAAGCCAATGCCATAACGTTAGTTTAATTTACATTGATGATGAAAATAGTTGCATCTCTATTTTTCTCTCCAGCTTTACATTCGTATATTATCAGAGACGATCATATGCAGTAGCCTCAAGCACACTGTGGAGAACAACAGCAATGGAAAATCTGTCTGTGGGGTTCTTTTTTTTGTCTGCACTTTTCTGGCTTTCTTCCCTGTGGTGTCCCTACATCCTATGTCTTCCACAGAAGGACTGATCTCAACAAATACAGCTGAGCAGCCTTTTCACCCTTTCATCTCATTAGGACTACACAGGGCCCTCAAGTTCACTCAGCTTCAGTAAATAAACACAAACTGGAAGAATCACATTACCATCGAACTATAAAACTGAAGTCAGAATGAGGCATATGCAGTAGTTTGTGAGCTTTGAGAAAAACCAAAGTAATTCAGCAACTGTGAACACATTGTCGTCTTCTCATCAAATGTTTGGACTTTAAAATGAGAAGTGTTGTTTCCATTCATGCACATATCTGCAATGAAAACTGGCCTATCTACACTGAATGCAATTCGCTGTTCAAACAACAAAGCGGTTAAACGACAAGGCCATATGTCTAGACTCTGTAATTTGTTTAATTATGGATTATTCTTCAATCTGGTGTTTCTAAGTGTGTGTGTGATTGTGTTTGTTATGTGTAAAAGAAGGTAGAGAAAAGAGAAGATGCATAAAATATTAATCAAGTAGCACACAGAGCTTTTGAGAATAAATGAAACCTGCACAATGTAATAGATTAAAAATATCACTGCTCACATGCCTCTGTGAATCAGTGATGTCAATTATTTCACTAGCTCACAGTCTGTTCCTACCTGTTGATGTGACTTCAAAAAGGCACATTTAATTATTGGGAGGCTGAGCTCATGTTTCATTAAGATATGATTACAATTTGTATTTATATTTTTTATATTTAGATTATCTATTTAAGAGCATGTACAGTTTCATGAGAACAAAGCAATCTCTTAATTTCCTGCCAGGTAGAGAAATACCAAGTAAAAATATAAGTTAAATCCTATAAATTAAAATATATAACACTTAAGAAAGGACTGATTCAATTGAATGAGATTTTTAATATTGATGGCTTACTATGCAAGTTTATACAATCATACCAACAAAGAAAATAATGTATAGAATCCCTCTCAATCATCACTTGTGCCCTACTAGAATTGTGTGGCAATGTTTGTATCTGCAGAGACCCTTCCCCTTGCCTTTATTTTATCTTTTGCTGTGTTAGGAATGATTCCTGGTGTCACCCATTGGGGACAAAGTTAAAAAATAGCGGACAATGATAAAAAAAAGTTTAATACAGCGAGAGATACAGCGAAACACCAAATTGACAAAGCTTGTTTCAAAACGAAAATAAATCTGGGGTTTGCTTTCACTTGCACAGTAAGCAACAGTTCCTGCAAAGTATGCCTTTAAAAGAATTGCAAAGATGGCAACAGCAGAAGTTCTGACAACATTTAATTTATAAAGATCAAAACAAATACTGACCCTCTTGATTCCCTCTGATGGGCTGGAGACGGAGTTCTCAAAGGCGTTGTTCTTGTTGATGGTCTTCCAGAGCTCAGCAAAAGTGCTGTCCTGCTCCAGAGGGTTCGTCCCTTTGGCCTGGAAGTACTCGTATACGGCCGAGTCCCTTACTGTCCCGTAAACCAGGTCTGCCTGCTTGGACAGGTCCTGGAAAGACCTGCAACCAGGGTCACATAAGCAAATTAGTTGAGTAGATTTGATAGGAGACTGTGATTAAAAAAAAAAAAAAAAAATACAATAAACAAAATTCAAAAGGGAAACAGACCTATATAGGCAAACATTTCAGTTGTGTCATGTACAGAAATATAATAATATGAATATCTGCAGGTATTGTTGTGGAAGTTAAAGTACATCTATAAATGAGTTATATCTACAGAAGATATTAAAGGGCAACGATCCATACTATATATAAATGTTTTCTTGTCACGATTCCACTTCCGTCTATGTAGAAAGCATAACTGGGGCTTTAGGAGGCACAAAAAAATGCTTTTATAAACAGTTACTGTATGGTTTCTTTTTTTATATTTATTTTTATATTTATATATAAAAATATTAATATATATATATTTTTTTAATATATACTTTTTGGGATTTATTGATGGAGACAAAATGAAGGGGGAGACAGAGGGGAAGATATGCGGGAAAGGGCTCCGAGACGGATTCGAACCCGGGCCTCCCGCTTACAAGGACAGTGCCTCTATGGTACGCGCTGTACCAGGTGTGCCACCGGGACGCCCCATGGTTTGAATATTTCTGACTTTAGTGGCAGTATCAGATTAGACACTCCGTCATTTATTACTCCACTCCTCTTACTCCTCTTGGCTAACTCCTTTAACTCCCTCCTGGTGCACTGATCCTGATCAGTAAGCCTAGACTACCACCTCTCCCTCTTGTATACACATTGGAGCAAATCACTAATCAGCATGTTCTTTATCAACCAAATTAACTGCACCTGTAGAGTGCTGTTTGCTATTCTGATGCTGATGCTTTCCCCCACACTACCAGATTTATCGTAATGATGACCAGGCTAGAAGGTTAAGCTGCTGATTATTATGGGGTTCATCCCTACGATTGGAAATTATCCCCTTATAGAGTCTGCACCATCAATTTTTCATGAACAGTACTGATATATTTTAAAACTAGTCTCTAATTGAAATGATTATTATGCAGACACTGTGGAAAATAAGAAACAAGTCTCCCTGTACAGCATCATATTTGCTAAATGCTGATGCTGTTATAATTAGGGTCTTCATCCACTGTAATTTGAATGGCAATCTAAACAAAAGATTACCTACTTCTTTGACTGGTATCAGGTTGGCATGTCAGACATGCTGCTCTGTGCCACATTTCTTAAGAAAATCAACATATTTGAGTAGCACCAGAATGTTTATAGAATTAAAATAGTCTTCCTTAAAAATTGAGAGAATAGCTTATCTCAACATAATGATGTTGGACTAATTCAAGCATTTAATTAGAAGCCTATATGGTGTAGCAGTGTTTGGTAGGGTAGAAAAAGCAAGCGAGTGAGAAAGAAACAACTGATTAGAAATTGCATGGTCTTCAGTTTATTCTGTCAGATTAAATTGCAAGCTTTACTGCAGCGAGTAAAACATTCTGCTTTAATATTGTCCAACAGGTTATTTTTCTCTAAATATAGCACACACACACACACACACACACACACACACATACACACACACACACACACACACACACACACATTAAACTATTTGAAATAAATAAACATTATAAATATTTAGATCCACCAGCTGGAGTAAATAGAGTTAATAAAAGAGGTGAAAGCCACTGTACTCTAAGAAAAAAACAAAACAATAGACAGATGGCACATTTTAAAAATCAAGGAACAAGTGGTAACATCGGGCAACAACTACTTGATGTAGAAACTGTATATGTGCTGAGGACATCTGTCGTCTATTTTTCTTTGTTCGCCTTTTCTTTCTCAAAGCAGTGTAGCATTGCAATCAATACAGAAATGCCCAACCCAGCCCTTTGTTCATTAGCAGTAATGGTTGAACAAAGACTGAAATAACACTACACACACACACACACACACACCAACCAGATTATTTTTTATATCTGTGCCATGCACAGCTACATGGACATCGTAAAGAATATTTTTCTCTTACATGTGCATGTCACCAATCTTCTCTAAGCTCATTGGAATCGAAAGTTGCTAAATGGCTGGTTGCACAGTTGGTCATGGCTACATTTAACATTATGGATGTAAAATTGGCCATAGCAGTAACAATTAAAGCATTAATTATCAACTTTAAAAAGAAAAAACAAAAGAGTTCTTCCAAAGAGTATAAATCTATGTGATATCCTGAAGGACAAAAGTTTTTAAACAAATCTAAATTTCTCCACTGTGATGCACAACTGATATTTGCTCCCTGTGTGTGTCTGTGTTTTTAAGGCCTTTTCACAGAGAGGGAAAATAAAATGCAAATGGATTATGTAACCAAACTACTTTTAGACAGGGGGCTAATTGTTCCCACTTCGCAAACTTAATATAATGGACATGCTCGCTTAGAAACAGGCAGTTGGAAGCATGCTTACAATATAGTTAATGGCTTAAAATAAAGAAGAATAACAGGAATAACTTGAAGAGAGCTGGACTGCACCCCTCACTGTATCTGTTTTTAAATGAAAGTCAAAGCTGTCAGAATCTTTCCAAGGTTTGGACACTGGATTTATGTTTGAGGACAAGCTGCTGACTCTTTTCTGAAAAAAAACATTTCAAAAGCAGAGAAGAAATTTTGAATTTGCCAATTTAGAGATACCCACCCTTCTCTGTCAGGTACGTCACAGTAGATCTTTGATCACCGGGTATAATGAAAACCTAGTTTAGCATCTGCATAAAAGAGACATTCCATTTATAGACCATTGCCCAGTTAGAGCGCAGAGGGATACAATGATGGTGCGTACAACTGAGCAGTAAGAGAACCCACCCGGTACAGTGCACCCTGTGAGGAAGATTAAAAAAGACTGCCTATTGTAATACAACAATCCAAATGCTCATAGTTCTTTAGCTCCCATACTTGAATGTGGGTTCAGACAGCTTGGCCTTTCCACCTGGACTACAATTACTCTTGGACAGCAAGGTCCGGGTGTTGTGTGCATTGTGTTAGCATTTCAGCAAATGAGTGCCTTTCCTTTTCAAAGGCTGACCTACAGTTCTGCTCATTTACATGCAATTAAGCAACTGGCTTACAGTCAGCTGTCACCAGTAAACGAGAAACCTGGTTTCTGTAATCGGGAATAGAGGATTAGAGAAGACTGATTTCCCCAGGTAGATTTTCCCTGGAGAGTGCTGATTTATCTGCCATGTATGCTGGAAACTAACTAATCTAATGTGCTTTTTACAATTACACATATGCACGACAGAAGACTGCAGACAGCTGAGCAGCTGGATGAGAGCAGAGATGTGTTCTGATATTTATATAGATTTTTCCTAAAGTTTGACCAAAACTGAAACTAACCTGCAGCCTGTAGAAGTCTAAATAAATCGGTTTCCACTGCTGATTATTTGGACATGAGTAAAATATATTTCCTTTGTAAATGTCCTGCACTATCTGTCCTCCAGTGGTTCTATGATGGCGCAAAACCACCTTAAATTAAATTGAATTCAAGTTCTGACCGAAAAAAAAGCAACTTTTTCATTTTGCTTGATATTGAGAAAATAATAAGGTCTAGGCTAAGGGCTAATCCAGAGTTTTTCACCCTGTGCTTTGTGGTAAATAACAATTGTGTTTGCTTGTTTGATAAATCTTGATTTTACAACAGCAAATCAATCATTGGTGTGCCAGACAAGCCCATGCTAACTGTCTCTTTAAGGATCTTCTAACAAGTGTCAGATGGCCACTCTTATTAAAATTGCTTGTGTTTGTCTAAGTGTTTCATTATGTCAAATAACTGCCATTCTCAAGGTTAGATCTGAGGTGTTTCTTCTGTCTCTGTAATAAAATAGAACAATCACTTCCCCACACTGCCAACCTGTTGTAGGAATACAAATTTAGGTTCAGTCTCTTAGAAACTCTGTACTTAAATATGTAGATTATATCTCAATTTAGACATTAGGGGGCATCTTAACTAAGCCTGGTAACATACTAAAGTTAGGGTCACAATCAAAAAGGCAGCAAGTGTTCACAGCAAGATCGGCATTTCCAAATATTTTGCACTATTCACTCACAAGGATTATGTAATTTGGAACTGAAGCAGCAGAGTTAATTCGAATGCATGGCTGCAAAGTAAGACCTGATGCTGGGCAATTTAAGAAGAGTCTTATGCATGTCAGGAAAGCAATGGAGTACTAAAGAAAGGTCTCTCAGACCATAGCTTGAATTGCTGGTTTAAGAAACCAATTAACACATTTGGGAAATGCAATGATTTGCTCCTCTTTTCACAATGAGAAAAGCTACAGAGGTTAATAAATAAAGAAAATGTATTGGATTCTCCACTAACAAGCCAAGTATGTTTGAAGTGTATGCAAACAACTTTGGTTTCTCTCTTGAACTTACTGTACATCTCAGGTTTTATTGCCCTAAATCTGTCCAGATTTTCTGCACAACAAATTTAGGTTAGCCAAGAGGTGAATCCCACACAGGCTACAGGTGAGCAGTGTGCTGCTTAGCATTCCGTCCCTCTCCTTGCATGTCCACATGTGGCTATTTGTTCAACAGAAGAAAGACCAAATGCAATCAAATGCCTCTCTGCCCATTCTTTGGGGAGAGACAGCAAACCAAATTGGATTCACTGACAAATAGCATTTGGACTGAGGACAAGCTAGTTGTTAGGCAGTGGGTCAAAAATTACAGAAAAGCAGAAGGACAAAACACCAACAGCAGCTGATGAGAGATGCACTCAGATGAACCTTCAGCCTGAGCTATAGTGCTTGTCCCTGTAGTTAACATAATGATTACTGTATCATACCTCAAAAGAATATGACACAATTAACCAAACCAATGGACCGAGGTAGCCCTTAGGGTATGATTTTAACCTAGCATCACCAGACTAATTGGCAAATGCATACTAGTCTGGAACCTCTGTTCACTTTTATTATATTGGTAGTCTATTAAGAGGCATTTTTGTCTGCAGCCATCGATAGTACTAAGACCCAATAAAAGCAACACATCAACTCCGAACCATTGCAGTATTCAGGTCAGTATTTACAGCAGGACAAATGGCCTAGTCAACAAATGGCGGCCAAGAAAGCAAGAAATTCATTAGTTGTGCAAATACAAATGAGCTTGGCAGATTCGTCTGGTTTCAAGGCTATTATGATTGAAGATCTACAAAAGATTTTACCTTGAGAAGCATGCTAAAATACTAAGCTGGGCGACATGTGATACAGAGTTTAAATATTGTGGTCTAGATATGTGTTACAGGCATCTGGAACATAATGTTGTAACAGCTTATTGCATTATAGCTAAAGGTAGTGGCTTGAATTATTATAGCCACCTTTCAAATTATAGACGGATACCTCCAAAAAACAGAATAGTGCGTCAAACTTGATTCATATATCCACTGATGCATATATGACCAAAGTCTACAAACATCTAGGATCACAAATTTATGATAGATTAAAAAAAGAAAAATTGGAGAGGGAATCAGACCTGGAGATATCTAGACTGAAATTATATATGGGAGGTTCGGGCTTGGACCCCCAACTCAACATCTTGCCAGGTATTCTTCTGAAGTACATAATACGATATCTTGTTACTCTAAATAGAAATTTATACAGCAGAGTTCTCAAGGACTGGATGAATGCTGGAGGCAGTGTTGTAAATCAATGGCAGACTACTTTCATATATTTGGGGGCTGCCCTTTAATCCATTTATACTGGCAAGAGATTGCCAATGATATAAGGAATGTTTCTTGAATAAAAGTTGATTGCTCCTTTGTCACATTATACCTGGGCAAAATCCCAGACAGTCTCACGGCCTTGATGAATTTCTTACGCCGTATGGAGAAAGTGACCTTTTCCTTAAGACTAGGATTTGATCAATATGTTAAAAAAACTGGAAAGAATGGACTGCATAATATTATCTACTCACTGGGTAGTTAAAAATACCCTGCTTTATACCAATGTTTACAGGTCCTGGGGAGTACTATGTGAAAAAAGTTTTACAAACTCTTTTGTGAGTCCAGTTTCGGGCTGGGGCTAAAGACTACAAGTTTCATTCAAATTCTAAAAAATCTTGGCTCGTGAAATGACAAATATGTTACTAGATCTCTGTAGTTTGCTACATCAGCTGCCATTAACATAGCACAAACTTTCCAAATGTATTGAATTCTGATACTAAAATAAGTAATTTTGCGGAGGTTGTGATGTTAAAAACAAAAATTTAGGATACAAAAAATAGGAAAAGGTCTTTTTAGGTCCCACGGCTTTGTGTGTTCCTGAAGTTGTAATTCCACAAAACCAGCACTCTTCCTGGAGGCTTTACTGGCACATGGTACACTACATGTGACATCATTTCCAGCTTCGACTTGCAAGGTCAAATTTGAGAAAATACATTCGTATTTTTAAAGACAGTGCTTGTCTCAATGTATATTTCAGTGGGTCAGTTACTTGATGGATTAAGAATATACATATATTCACATTGACACACAATATTAACAGATAAAATAAAGCTGATCGTATTTGGATCCTTTCCTTCCTGAACTCGACTGTGTCATCCACCTGAGCCTGCTAATGTTGCTGCACTGCTCTCCTTAATGATAGCAGGGCTCTGCACTGCCAGCACTTCTCTCCATATGAGAGTGAAAATTAAAGTGTGAATGTGAAAAATGATTTGGTTCCACTGATGATTGACTCTGTTTTGGCACCTGGACTGGCAAAATCTGAGATGGTAACAAATATGTTATTCCTCCTCTCTCTCTCTCCAATCTCAGGGTACAGAACATTCCGGAAGCAGCTTCTCATTTGGAGCCGGTGCTGACCGCCACTTTCAACGCGACCGGCTGTTGGTCATATCAGCTGTCGCTAATAAACATTAATTCTGTGAGTAACTTGATGGCAGGCCAAAATAAAACTTGGCTGTTGTCAGGTTCATGTGCTCCTACAGCAGGTGTCTATACCGAGCCAAAGATTGTTTATGAGGTAATGAAGCATCCCGCGTAACTCCGTAGTTCCAACAGAGTGAGACGTCTTCTCGCTTGCTAGCTGCTTTACGTCAATTTCAAGAGTTATATTCTTTCACAAAAATTCAAAAATAAAGTGTGATATAAAATGGGTCAGACATATATTCGAGGGACAAAGGAACATCTTTTCAGAATGTACTATACCCACTGTGAGAATAATAACATTTAAAAAAAAAAAAAAAAAAAAAAAAGAGTACAGCTCTGTGCTTTTGACATTCAAGGTAAAATACCACAGAATAATAGGACTTCAATTACCCTTCACGTGTATACAGTACATGTGTACTTTGAAAACACATGCAGCATGAATTAATCAATACTTTTTTTCACTGTTGTGTTGAGAATCCACAATAAGAGAATTAAATGTGTTCGAATCAGTTCAAACAATGTGAACATGAAGGTAGAGTGTACCTGACAGCGTTGTCCATGCGTGACACGGTAAGGTAGGCCGCCAGGTTTGCTGTGTAGGACGAACAGACGACGAGGGTGAACAGCCACCAGCTGCCCATGACAATACGCAGAGCCACTGATCCCAGGATGGAGTCACTGCCTGTGAAGGATCAGGTAAACACATGGTAATAAAAACTGCTCCCAGAGGCACACATCACCTTTACTATGTACTGTACAGCATCATCTTTTATCACTGATCCAGTATAAATTCAAAAAATGATAATATGCACTGCAATCCCATGTATACAACACATTAGTCAAACATCTCATATATAAGTTGTAATGCTGGCGAAATGTGAAGGTGTGCTTTATTATTATCGGGGTCTTCTGGCCTGATTTAGTTTATTTTTCACAGGGACAAAAAAATTATTTTTATCTTAATACCTAATGTTTAATTGTTTTGGTACAATCTGCCCATAATTTATCACCAAACAGGGATGCTTGACATGTTAGATACCAATGATAAACCTATTAAGTGACAACATGCTTCCATGCAACCCATTTCTGTCTCTTGCTTTGAAAATATATCCTAGACATTCAAATTATTTTAAAAATGTTAAATAGACTAGTGATTATTGACAGTCTCCTACTGAAATTAACACATTAAAGATGTTAAAGAATGCAGTTTTAATCCTGTGTTTCAGTTTTAATTGTTTTTTATCACTTGTTAAATACATGTGGCAGATCAGTAACAGATTATTTTGTAAATCAAAATCCTTGTCTTTTCCTGTTATATGTTTTCAATGTTTTTATAAGTCTGCACTCGGGGTGCTTACAAAAGTTTTCATCAAATGAGACATGCAACTAACTAGCCACACAGGCCATATAAAACTGCACTTCACAGTTTGTGGGCTTGTAGTAGCTAACAGAGCAATATGCAAAGAGTTGGGAAGAGATGAGATGATTGGATATCAGTGGGCAAAATACTTTTTTTTCATTTCGAGAACAATGTTGCTGAGGTCTACTTCATCCATCTCTCCCTCGTCCTCCTCCTTTTCTAACAACAGGAGAGGGAGGTGTGGAGCTAACAGTCCTCTGTAGCCCTGTATTGCGCTAAACTCTAAGCCTGCCCAATTTTTTAACCGTCCAATTAAATACGAAGGATTTCAAAAGCCTCTTGTAAGTGCACACTCCCAAAATATTCTGTTTCACTGGGAAATAGGTCACAGTACAGAAACTGAAGATGATCTATCTTCTGTTTCACTGGGGCTTTATGTTTTACATGCCTTTAAAGTACCCATCATTTGTGTTAAATCCACTGTATCCACTGTAATTTCTCTCACTTTTGAGATAATATTCATATTTGCATGCAACACTGGAGCAGTCGACTATATGTATAGGATGATTTTGTTTAATTACTGTACGTTTTCATCACTTATTTTCCCAAGAGCCTACTGTATTCCAAACCATCTAGCCTGCAATGTTACTCCTATTTCACATCCCAATCAAATGTTTTCAAAGAGCGTAGTGCTCATTAATATTCATTCTTCTGCCTTTTTAATGTTCTTTCCTTCATGTTTTGCCTTTCCTTGTTTTCTTTGATTGGAAAAGACCGGTTCGTCACATTAGCTTTTCTATCTTCACTTTTTCTCTGTCAAACCGACTCTTTCTCTCCAGATAACCAACAGCTTATGAGGTGCATGAGAAAAATGTCAGCACACATTCTAATTTTGAGGAGTAAAGCCATAGAAATGTCATCTGAGAGATTCAGGAGTGTGAAATGTAATGAAAACATATTTGTCTGAAAGTGTCACAATCAACACAGCTGCGCCCTTAGGACAGTTTGGCAAAAAAAAATAAAAAAAATGAAGGCCTTGTCAGATGCAAAACATTCCAGCATCAGTCATTTTTATTACATATGGCTTTGACTGATTTCTTAAGGTCATCGAATGTGAAATGTGCATCTTGAAACTTTACTGGATCTTACCCTGCTGCAACTGTCCACAGTGGTGCGGGCTCTTTCATCTTTGAAACAAATTGATTTAACTCTCCGATCACAATGAAAAAGTGTTATTTTCATCAGCTAGACAGTTTCAGATTATTTCCTACCTCCTCCTGACCTCCTTTTACAAAACAACAGAAGGGCAGTTTTTGTTTGAAAATGCCAGTGTGGAAAGTCAGTGAGTCTGTGGGTGGATAGTTTAATCCGCATGAACATATAACAAAACCCAGCAAAGTGTTGGCATATCATTATGAAATCATTGGGGGATATGGTTGCCAAGTGTATGCTCTCTGACAATGGCACACTATGCCTCAGCAGTCAGATACATATCAAAACGACCTACGTCATACGAAGAAAAAATGCAATCCACTTGACTGAAACAAAAAGTGGCAATGTTGCAACACGAGCCAGAAATGAGAGAAAAAAAAGAGTGAAGCAGAGAGAAGACATGGACTTGAAATATAGTGGGTGTCGGGTTAAAAAAGGCTCATAGGCAGTGTGCCAGACTTTGATAGATGCTGTTCAGGCTTTAACATCGGTTGCTGAAGTAGTCATTTATCCAAACTGGACATACCTGGATCTCCACCAGACCTAAAGATGGGATGTCCTCACTGACAAGGGCACCTTTAGAAAATGCTAGGGTGGGCGTTGTGCCTCAAACTGACTCACTACTGAATCAGCATTTGTTGTATACCGCCATCCACATGTGCATTTCATTGATTGGACTCCTTTAATTTTAATTTTCTGCCCTTAATCCTCAAAGTAGTTTTTGGTGTTATTTCTTTGCTTTTGTTCTACTTAGATTCAGGGTTGAAAAATAAAAACGGTATGGCTGGTGGTTGGTGTCCAATGATGAATTACTGAAGGTCAAGAGCAGGCTCGTTGGTGTTTGACTCAATGGAATGAAACCTGCCTGGTCTTATAACCGCTGTTGTATGTTGTGGATGCCAGACTCAAACTGTATCACCCACCTTGTTGCACAAAAGCACCGTAGACAATCCAGATGGCGCTCTGAAGCGAAGTGGAGACAGAAGGCTGCGGATGGCCTCCTGCATTGTTCTGGCAGCGCACCGCCTGGATGCGCCTGAGCAGGAAGATCATGATGCCCACTACAGGGATGGCTGCAGCAATGCACGCCCATACTGCCAGGTCAAATGGTGCCAGCAAAGAGAAAATGTTGATCTTCTCCTCTGACTTGCGCATCAGGATTCCCACTGAATAGTCCAGGTAGCGCTTGCTGAAATCCACCACGCTCTCACGCTCCGGGGTGATGGTGATGGCTGAGACGGCCAAGTCAGCTCGCTGTGGATGGAGAGTCACGTGTTGCATTTTAGTTGCTCTTTAAATTGTAAAATAGGTTTATCAAATCTTTTGAATGTTGTTTGAACAACATACCAAAGACAAAGAAAGTCGATTTTAGCAGACTTGACCTCTGTGAATCACTTCATGTTTTTTGCGTGGGTTAGGTTGGTTGGTTTTTTTACAACATTTTGAAAAAGAGCAAGAACCTTTGATGACCCTGTGACCTTTGCTCTTGTGTCTCATCATGCTCACTTTTCAGTTTTTTAAATGGGCTTCCATCAAACTTTATTCACACTTCTAACAGGAAAGATCATTATTTGTCTTGTCTTTTTCAATAGATTTGCATCACGGCACAATTTCTGATATCTCTGAAGGTAACGTTCAATTTGGAAGGACATTTGGTGTGGACATGTTTATTCCCAATAAGAAAGAGGCTTTTGTTTTGTTAACACTAATAACTTTTTTCCACCACGATCAGTCCACAGCATGTATCTCTCTCTGCCTACGCAGACAGTCACTGTCTCAGTGCACCTTCTTGCTCTCAGCAAAAAGAAAAGCTTTTGATTTTCTGACATAATGATCTTTCATCATCATCTTTCATCAGTCATCTACCCAGTACACTGTTGACTTTGAAACTAATGACCACAGAGACCATTAGGCCTTTGTGAAGGTTTTAACTCTGGAGGGTTTTCTTGATAATCTTGGAATTAAGGCAAGATTATTTCGACTCTACTGCATTATCTTGCTATTTTATGTTGAAAGATATGGGTAAGAGTTTACCTTACAGCTGACATCTTTAACAGAAACATTAATTTAATAGCTTTTATGAGAAACACTGTAGCTTTCTTGTTAAGATACAGAAAATAAACCAATCATCAATAAAGATTGATATAATCTTTTTAGCCACTTAGATGTTAACTCCTATCTCTAACCAAGGGAGTTAAAATCCCATTATCATTATGACCCACACATCATTTGTCAAGGTCTCAAACTCGATCAGTGTCCCTTCAAAAATCCCAGATCAGACCCTGTTCACTCAATCCGTGATGTCACCCACTGGAGAAAACTGATGTGCAGATAGAGGCTGTTGGCCCATGCCATGTTTTTCTAATCTTTTTCCATTTTACCGAGCCTCATAATTGGGATCCCATTTCAAAACAAGACAATGTGGCTTGACTCCCAGAAAAAAAAATGATTTGGCCTGAAATCTGGACATTGATTGATAGGGATAAAAAGAAAACACACCAACCTTGCCAATGAGTTCTCCAATCATGCCATTCCAGGATCCATTAGGGAGTGCTGAGCCGTATTTCCCATCTCCGACTTGGTAGATGTCATACTTGAAGCCCAGGATCTTGGCCAAGGCATCCAGGACATCAATGGAGAAACCCTTGTATCTCTTGGGTTGGCCCAGAATATTCTCTGCCACCATTACAAACGGCTCTTCCTGTTTGAATGAATATTGTACTTTTTTCATAATACATTCCTGACAACGATAATGCTGAGGAATGTGAATGTGTGAAGATTTTGTCTCTGATCCCATGATTTATCCTTGAACTTTGGAAAAGAGGCGAGTATGTGCCCTTAATCACAGGCACGTCATTTGTCAAGATGCACCATAATCTCCTCGGGGGCCAGACTGGCGACCGAAGCGAGGACACATTCTGTCATCTTTAGAACTTTGGGGTGACACCTTTATGAAGAGCTTCTAAGGTGATCTAAGTTAAACTTCATCTTAATAAAATAGTTTCCTCAGCAACTGCTGACCTGTAACACATGGCGCCATGGCAACTGCTATGGTTCATCAACGTGGAAATTGCCTTTTTAAATTTATTGCACCCAACCACGGTTCTTCTTTACGGGTTGAAAGTGTCAGGGCAGAATTAAATGGGTGAAAGAGAAGTAAAGAGAGCTGAAGAAGACAGGAGCAGGACAGAGAGGAGAGAGAGGGGGATGTTCAAGTGGGCAGGGGCAAATGACTTGATTAAGTGACACTGCCAGGGGAGAGCTGAGCAGAACTTATGTGAATAAATATGGTGCAGGTAAATCATGTGTGAAGTGAGGAAAAGCGCAGAGAGGGGGAGGGAAGTGACTTTAGCTGCTAGAACTGGTGAGTTTAGTCAAAGAAAAAATGGCTACAATGTAGGATTGATTTTTAACGGCTTCTGTTACTCTGAATTCACAGATGGAGGAGATGACCTAAAATTCCCACTTCTAAGTGAGTGTGTCTCTGATGGTTCTCCATCCTCCTGTGATAATAGCTCACTGAACATAGAAAATTTACTTTATTACAGTGTATTCCTGATTATTACTTACTTTGTTGATTTCTCTGTTATTTCTCAAGAGAAGATGGATGATATGTATAACAGAGTCTTTGTCCAGTAAATAGTTATTTACTTCTATATTAATGTCATGTACAGTACCTTTAACCCATTGAAGCCTGGAAAGCGGATACGTCATTTTGTAGTATTTGTATAAGCTCTCAAATACTTTTTGAATTTCATTTCTATCTGCTACAGAGGCTGAAAAATCTATTATTTGGTAGAAGCGTTGACACTTCTGTTGAATTTCCAGTAAAACTTCAGGTTTTAGGGGCTTATTTTAAAATCGCCCAGAGGTTTTACAGGAAGTTTTAGGCAATGGGTTAATGCAACTGAAGTAACAAATATACTTTTCTTTAATACGGGCTCATGTTACAGGCAGGACTTCCATTTATTAATTCCCATGTTTTGCAGCAATCCCTCCTGTTGTCGACTCTGCTTGCTGTGTGCTTTTAGTGCAAACTCATTGCTTTATTGTGAACCATCTGCAGGGAATGTTGAGTGCCATTAACGGCGGCAGAACATCGAGAATGCGAGTCAAAGTAAAATTTTAAGTGAGTGAAAAAACATGTTTCTGTTAAAAAAGACAATTCACAGTATTATACTTGAGTGTTGCTACAAGGTGGTGTAATGGTTAGCACTCTTGCCTTACAGCAAGAGGTTCGCTCTGGCCTGCGGCTCTTCTGTGTGGAGTTTGCATGTTCTCCCCTTGTAAGGATTCTCTCTGGGTCCTCCGGCTTCCTCCCACAGTCCAAAATCATGTAGCTTAGATCTGGCGACCTATCAAGGGTGTACCTGCCTCTTGCCCAATGTCTGCTGGGATTAGCTCCAGCCCCTCCGCGACGGTTAAGGATAATGGATGGATATTTGAGTGTGTTTTTCACAGGGAAACTATACTGCTCAATTTGTGGGTGTAAAGAACAACCTAATGAACGTGCTGATGTATTTGCTTTTAAACTGTGTTTGTTTTCTTACTCAGATATTTGCCTACTCAAGTCAAGTGTTAATAGATTCAGTGTACTCCCACAACTTACCAGTAATGTTACAATCTTCAGAGTCACTCCCTGCATGCCGCTCTCTATCCGATTCTCCTTAAGGCTACCATTCAGACCACGAGAGGAGTCCCAGGATGCCAACTGATGAGGAGAAAGAATATTCCGATCGTTAAAAAAAAACACATAAACACTAAACAGCAGTATCACAAAGTTAGTGGGCTTTGGGTAAGGTTATCATCCTGTCTGCCATTTTTGACTCAGTTTGACATTCAACATCGAGTGGCCAATGTCTATGTTAAAACCGAGCTGGTTACCAAGACAACAAGCACTGGCCATTAGTATGCTATTAGGACCCTCTTTTCAAGCTCCACCATTGAATGCTGCAATGTATTGTCACACTTTACAAGCAATCTAAGGTAAATTTTAACAGTAATCATACAAATGGAGGTGATGATGATGATGATGATGCTGATGATGGAGAGAAGTACACTGTTATTTAATGACACCTTTAAGTAGACATCATGTGGAAATTGCAGGATAAAAACCAAACAGATAAAAATGACAGACACGTTACAGTTGAGTTTGTTTCTCGAATTTAAACTATCCCACATCTTTGAAACTCTCCCTCCACCCTGTCAGTGTTTTGAGCAATGTCTCAAGTTTGTGAAGATGATGTTTGTTAAATTCTTAATCAGTGCTGCAAGCGGGACAAGGATTCTCAAGGATCTGACACACCATTTGGAGTGGTCAATGAGATTTGAGCTGACAGGACAAGAATGGTGGCTCCAGGCCAAACAACAGGCGGCTCTGGCCACAGCACATCTCAGTCTGCAGCACACTTACCCCAGCGGCAGTTGCCTCATCCAGATACAAAAGAAACACACTGTATTCCAGCACAACGGAGACAATACAGTGAAAAGCAGTACGCTTTTAGAAGGTTTGCATATTGTATTTTTTTGTTGTTTTGTACGGTTTTTCGATTAAACACAAACAGAAAACAGATAAGGTAAAGGTTAACAGTCTTTAAGATTTACATAGTACTCTGCAGATTCCACCAACAGTGTGCCCAACCAGTTTCAGTTTTAGGAGGGATGAACCCAGACTGTACCAGTGTAATGTTTTCCGGCTAATTGAATGCAGTGACAAAACATTCTTATCATCAGTGCTAATAGGTAAACTGTCTCATTTGTTTTAAACAAGGGCTAGCTCCTGCAAATATACCCAAGCTACTAAACTCACACTACTGAGCAGCCACGAAGGTCAAAACCAAATACATATATGCCAAATATAAGACAAAAAGAGACTGCGCTTTTCCTGTTCTTGCTCCCAGACTAATCTGTTGACTGTTTCAAAAAACATCTAAAAACTCATCTCTTTAAGTTGGCTTTATAATCATTGCAAGGGAATCTCTGGGTGTTGAATTGCTGTTTGCTTCAAGTGTTTGTTTGTGCATTGCATTTGATGTATTTCTGTTTCTCTTGTATGAGGCTTGTGCATGGTTTTGTTTATTTGTGCTCATGTTGATGTAAAGCATCTTGTAACTTGTGTTTAAAAAGCTGCTATATAAATAAAGTTAATGTATTCTTCTTATAATAATATGATATGATATGTACTGTATGTTTAACCTGTGTGTAATTTGAACAGACCTGGTTAAGGATGCAACATTAATTTAAGTGAAAACTGATATAAAGTTGTATTGTATGATAAAATGTCCATGCAAATGTATGGGCTATTTACTAGTTCAATTTAGGATTAATGTGGCCTTCTGATTAACAGGATGTTCCGCAATTACATTTTGTTACATGCTTCCTGCAGTTTATATTTAATTAATTTAACTGAACATAACAGCATAAATTCAATATAACCATCTATTGTAAACTTGTTCAGCATGCACTGTTATTGCTGCAGAGTTATCACAGCTCGAGTTGAAACGAGGTCATTTCTGAGCAGGAGGAACTGTACGTGTCTCATTTTGGCACAATTACATCCAGATGAATCTTAATCGGCAGTTTATAGGATTCACTTTCATCTGTGAGTGAAGGTTTATACAAAATGCTGAAAGATTGCTGCCCCCCTGAGAAGATGGATCTGGACATTTCATTCAATATTAAGTAGAAAAAAAGGTACCAGAGATCAAAACCGTGAACAGGACTAGAGATATTTTTGAGCTTCAAGATTTCATCACAAGTCCGGCACTTAACTTTGAACTCTTGCTTCATAAGGCTCCTTTGCTCTTTTATTTGATTGGACATAGGCGGTTGGGTTTGAGCCTGGAAATATCAGAGCCAAAGAATGTAGCATATTGTCTTTAATGTTTTTAAAAATACAATTTTTGTATTGTTCTGATGTTCCATTTCGACTACCAGTGGAGACTGATGAGAAAAACCCCCCAAAATGAACAAACATAAATCTCTGTCACCATTTCCAAAGGCAAACGATTTATACAATAGAGAAAACAACAATTACTACACGATACGCAAGGCTGCAACAAAAGCCTTTCAACTGTGAATGAAATGGAAGCATGTAAGGCAATGAAAGAGGCTTGCAAAAACTCAACTATTAGTTAAATCTTTTATTCTCCACAAACCATCTGCAGAGCATCTGATCCTCCAAATACTCGGCCTCAGCCTCCAGAGTTACACTATGTATAGCTTCACTGCAAACTAAGTGAATCATGTTTATAAACTCCCAGCTTGTGTGGGTGTACATAAACTGTTTTCTCCTCATTGAGGATGTCGCTTATGAAAAGTGCCTTCTAAGGGTCTTTACCTAAGCACTGTGTGTGTATCAATTATATGGAAATCAGTCAGTTATAGAGCTGTTTATTGTATGCATAATATAAGGTTATGCAGTATGTATTTACACCCTCTTGTGAGTCTAAAAGCCTGCACTATGTACTGAAAAATGTGTTTATAAGACATGTGGTGCATTGAGTACAGTTTAATAGGCAAGTACTGCACAATTTAATTTTAATAGCTTGTCTACGTCCACATCTGTGTTGATGTATGCGACCATGTCCAGCCATGTTTTGTGTGTCAGTGTGTGTGTGTGTGCAGGGGTAAAATGTCAGTCCGTGCTGCCTGCTTCACAGGGGACTATTTTCTCCATGAGCAACTTCGTCCTCAGTGAAAAACACAGAGCAATCTCTGCTCTGTAAACTGAAGAACACTAAAGAGGAACACTTCTACTTCACAGAGCTTTGCACACCAGCACGCCATTGGGAAGGTCACACACAATACATACAGCACAGCCAAACCACCTGCATATGAACGAGAAACACTTCACTGGACACACTGTGATCTTTGATTAGTAGATTTCCAATGACATGCCACGGGAGCAGGATGTTCATCTCCACTCAGGATGGATGTGTTATAGAAGAAAATGCTTAACCACACATGAAAGAAAAAACTATTTTTGTTGCATGACGGCAAATCTCTTCATAAAGAGGCCTTTCTAGCTTTTTCCATGCTTTTTTCTTTGAAGTGTCAGATCATTGAGGATTTAAGTTTATAAAGTCTATAAATATGCACAGCAATCAGTCACCAAGAGTGTACCTACTGTAAGTGACATTTAAACCTCCAGTTGTTTCCTCCTATATGTCTTTTTCACTGTGGAGAATATTGAGCTAATGACATTTTGGAATATCTTGTTTAAAAAGTCAAAAGAATAACAGGATCACTATTTAGTGAAGGGTTATGGTGTCAAATAATAATATTTAATGGGGCTGAGCAAATGCCAATGACCACTGAAAATAAAGGGATGGAATACAAATCGCCCTGGATTCATAGCGCCACAACTGTCTCAATTGCAGTAAAAATCTTAGAGAAAGCACTTTGTTCTCTTTCATGGAACCATTTAAACTGCATCATTATGAACATGTGACCACAGTTTGAGCAAGCTGCTGCTATTTTGTTTCTTCTTTTCCTCTGCAAGTTCAGTCCATCAGGTGCTTACATATTGACAAGCCCATCATTCCACCAAGCTTCTTATTGATCCACACTTCTTTGTGTGACACGCCAAGTGGATTCACACTGTGCTTGCTTGTTTTTGAAAGTGTGTGATGAACATATGTCACATTGCAATTAGTTACTTTGCAATTCCCTGTCTTATATATTGCCTATTTAAGACAAGACATATCTTGTCCAGATCTATCTGTCCAGATACAGGGACGAGCCGACGGGATGCCAATCTATCAGTCAAACCTTGTATAAGCAACACAGGTCAGGATTTGCTATAATATTACTACAATATATCAGAAATAGAGTGGGAGGGAAAAAAACAATTAATAACTGAAGAATGTACAAGATAAGAGACGAGAGGAAATGAGATGAGTTCTTTCTACAGTAAGAACTCTGTACCATGAAAATAAAAACTCTACATGGTCATATTTCCTGTTTTTCTTCATTGCTTCATTAATTTGCGGAACAGGTAAATACATGGCTTTTAAAATACACTGTGCTATCTTGGAGACGAGACAGTGTCTGTATCAGTAGTTACATCAGTGCAGAATACAGTAAACAGAGTTATCCTCTATCATCAGTGTTTCAGCATTAATTATCCTGTTGATTAAAAAAAGACTGCATTCAAGACACAAAGAGAGACACGAAGAGAGCCGTAGCTGTAGGCTTCAAAAAATTGTTGCAGTCTAAAAGTGAACATATGACAGCAAACTTGCCAGTTGTCATAAAAAAGTGAATTAGTGATTTTGCTTTCAACTCATCAACCCTTACCTACCAAACTAAAATGGATGGCTTTACCTCACCCAGTGAAGTGAGAGCAGGTCCTGTAGGTGATGCCGTGCATTTTAAGTGAACTGGATGATAAGGTTGGTAACATTTGTTCAATTGTTTTTTTTATGATGAATTGGAGCACAGCACATGAGAGAGAATAAATTAAGGCATGTGGAGAAATATCATCCACTTTTCATCCAATTACTTGGGACTCTCAAGAGGATTTGCTTTTGCCGGTGTGGCAGTACGAGCAGCCATAAGTGGATCCTGCCACATCAATGCCTCCCTTTTAATGCAGACTTTGAGAAAAGGCAATTTGCACACATTCACAGTTCAACATATTACAGTATTCCTATGTTGCTAAATGCTACTGTCATTTAATTATGTGTGGCAAAATAACTTGACCAGTCTAATACTGTTTCCACACTGCCAAAACTGGATGTGGATATATGCCATTACTATATGATGACAGTGCAAATTTGTAAAACAGAGTAATGGTAATATTTTGGCTGTTGAAATACTGGCTGCAGCCTCACAGTGCTGTTCTTTATCCTCCTGAAAATCCCAGCAGGTAGGAGAGGTTTCACAAAGCTGTGTGAGCCAGAAAGTAGGTTCCTAAAAACTAGAAATCTCAGTGCCTGGCAAATAAATCATTGGATCAACAGCCCCATCAACCCCCTGCAGATCTATTGTTGGCAAGAGAGAAGCACCCTTCAGAGACTCTTTAATGCCATTTCAGCTTCATGAGCCAGTGAGAAATTCAGGTTGAGCAATAAGACGACTACTTCAGCTATGAATGACTGCAGTTTGGTCGACACAAATGGAGGTCACGCAACCGCCACCTTTACTGCAGAATACATCAACTGTAACTGGTTAAAAGGGTTATGATGATGGCCAGTAAGACAAAGATGTCCTATCATTCAACCTGCATGCAACAGTGTCAGCACTATTGGGACCGTGACTGGTCTGTACATGGTAGCTAGATTTGGCTAGGTTTTGGGGGTGCACTTGAGCTCCAGTTAGCTATAATTGGGCTAGCTTTGGCCTAGTGTTGGCGACTGAATTGGATGAACACTAACACTGATTCTGGTGTCTTATTCTTCAAAGCTGTCAAGAATCTAGCTCCCAGATTTGCCAGATTTAGGCTGCTGATGACAAAGCCACTTTGGGTACATGGGAGGAAACGGCAAGCAATGGCATGTCATGAGCAACAACAATTTCCAGACTCTTTAAATTTAAAACATTGTTCTGGCAATGGCAGTAGCTAACTGAGCCAACACAACAGAAATAATTCCCTTTAACTTTTAAACCTGGTGCTGTTTTATACTTCCTCTATTTTCAAGGCTAATGGCACAGTCACATGTCTCAGGCAGCCCGGCAATATATTATTTCCACCACAGGTTAGGCTATTCAGAAAATTCGATGCACTTTGCGACCAGAAAATTGATTAAAACAATTTAGAGCTGTCCCTCTCAGAGACAATGGACTACAAAATCAAGCAGAAAGACAACATTAGAATGCTTTTTTTGCAATGGATTAGTACAAATGTAACCAAAATGTGATTTTGAGTAATACACTAATGCCAACGCTACTGCTATGGACACATTTCAGAGATAACTATTGCATGATGCATGCAAGATGTTCAGCTAGGAGGAACTATTACATTCAAATGAATTGGCTTTTCTCTATGAAAAGCTTTGTGTAAGCTGGAAGTCATTAGCAATATCTGCTTAGATACGAGCTGACACATCAATAAGAGCAAACTGGGAAACCAAAACAACAACAACAGCATCGATCACTCTGCTGCAGCACTGGATGGTGGAGAAAACTCACAGTAGCCATCCAGGAAATAGTATTTCAGTCTTCATTACAGTGTCTAACCAGAAAGACGCCTCATCTAAGAGCCATCAGGCTGGGGAGAAAATGGACTGAATGCAGATAAACGATGATGGAGAGGGAGGAAACCGGGGCTGAAAAATGGGAAGATAGGGTTAGGGAAGAGAAGAAGAAGGGAGTGGAGAGGGAGGACAGGAGATAAGAGGAAAAGAAAGAGGGACAAAATGAAAATGGCGTGGAGCACAACATGCAATCACTATTATACTCCACTCGAAAATCACATAGACCTGACAACATGACATCATGGTACATTGCAGAGAAAACCATGTAATGGTGTGGCCTTTCTTGTTGGACATTGGTTTTACCCATGATGTGAGATGCTGAATGTATATATAAACGTCCTATTATAGAGAAACAGCGAGTTGAGGTGCAGAATTGTGTGTCTGTTTTCTCACAGTAAATGGTTCTGCCAAGTAGTGGGCAGACACACAGATAGACATGCCAGGTAATGAACAACAGCACTGAATGCATTTGGCATCCTATTATCTGGCCTTGCTGTCCCCTTCTGCCTCTAATGATTTTGAGATACAAGCGGCCACATTAGTGTGCTCCCTGGCCTCTGTTGTCTGTTTGCCTGGCTGCATGCTCTTAGTGTCTGAGATCCAAAACAGTGTGTACAATGCATGTGTGTTAATGTGCTCTGGGGCCCCGTTGTTGGTGTGTGTCTTGCTGTGTCTAAATGTGTGACTCTGCTGGTGGACATGGACGTGTATGTATGTTCCTCTGTGTGTGTGTGTGTGTGTGTGTGTGTGTGTGTGTGTGTGTGTGTGTGTGTAAACACATGGCACTGCAAGCTGCACGTCTCCTCTTAGCTAATGCTAATGGCCACATTATGATGAATTGGCTTCATGATTTCAGTTAGGCTGAGTGGTGATTAAATCTTCATTACCGCTTCTGGTCAGTCCTGCTCTACATAGATTGCCAAGAAACTCAATTCCTCTTCATTCTGCAAGAAGTCCCTGACTGAATCAGGACATCCACAGCGACAAACAAATCACAGCTAAGAGAAGGGGGCACAAATAATGCTCTAAATCTCTCACTTCAGCTCTGCAACAAAATCATCATGGTCAGCTAATATAGCCTGCTCGTTATTTTTAAAATGTCTATGCTCAACGGGCAACCACAGATCAAACATACTCTCACAACAGTCAAAGGCGAATGGGTATGGTTTGTTTCTGCAAAACAACAAACCTTGAGGCACGCATTTTGTTCATTCCAAACCTCAGGTTATGACAAAGTCAAGCCAGAATGGTTGGTGTGGTGAGATGGGAGATTATAGCAGACTAATCTGGTTAAAGCAGGAGCTCCAGTAGAGGGCACCCTGACACCTGACACCTCACTGAAACGTTAAGCCCCACGACTGTTGTTCTCAGAGATCAGACTACAGCTGATTCCAATCCTACCAGTAAGTAAATTGCATTCACCTGACATCCAAGAAAGAGAGAAAGAAAAACAGCAAGGCTTCGGATCCTGAGGATTACAATTAAAAACCAGTGGTCTATGAAAAAATAGCACATGCAAAAACGATTGGAAGCCTTTCTACAGCATATCCTCCCATCAGGTGCTCCAAAGGACCCCCAAGATTTCTAGTAGAAGTGGAACTGGATTCTGACCCTCGAGGACGGGTGTCCTGCCGTTCTTTTTTTTTTATCTCTCTGGTAGTAAATCAATCACACCTGGCATGTACTGGATAACAAACTATTAGAGAGGAACTAAAACCTGCAGGACACCAGTTCTTAAGGATTGGAATTGAGTGCCAGCGGTTTAGAGGTTTGAAGGGGCGTCTTGGAGAAGATAAGAAATAGTTTGATTTTACTCTTATTTCTCTCCTTACACAGTGTAAGTGGTCACACTGTGAACATTTCTAAAAAAATCCATTTTCATCAACCGCTTCCAAGTACCTGCTGTTTCCTCAACACCTACAGAATGGACAGTTATGTAAGTCAGTATAAACTTTCATGTACTATCTAAAGCTAAAATGACATTCGCTGTCTGAATGGTCTGTGGTCCAATGCATACGGTATATAACTGGCATATGGCACAGTTACTAAACGTTGTGAAATGACAAAGGTTGGGCAACCTGCTGTGATGCTAACCAATAGCAGAGCTACATGATTATTTCTGACATGCTGCAAGGAGAGAAACAATGGACCACTGACTGCAAATTATTCACAATTTTCATATGAGTTTGCTTCACCATATTGTTTTTCTGAAACATGTGAAGTTATAGACACATGGTAAGTGTCTCATGAGGTGTCCTTTTACAGACAAGTTGACTAAATGTGAAAATTCTGGACTGACCCGTTTCACATCTTTCCCAAATGTCTCACTGTAGCTGGTTCCAAGAATCTCAAACTGCACGTGGGAATTAGAGCCTTCAGCGCGGAAGTCCATCATTCCTGTCAGCCCACTGATCCGTCCCTGAAGCAACAACAAGCAGAAAATAGTTACCGTGTGAGATGTCACAACACAGGAGTGGTAGCAGTGATAGCTGTGTTTTATCATTTTTTCTGTATCTGTTCTGTAGGTGCACACAAAGAAGAATAGCCTGCAAGCATGAACTAGTCCATGCACTAGACTCCTTTTGTACATTATCTTAATCTAGCCTACTCTAAACTACATGTTTGCATTAATTGAACAAAATTCCTCTGAGTATATATAAAACATATTTCACTGAGAGACCTGAGATGGTTACACAAGCATTATGAAATCAAAGTTCAGAACCTGCTGCGAATCTGTTCTGAGGCCAAACTTGGACATCGCAGTTAACCATCAGCTTCCTTTAGAGTATTTTAAAAAGTAACTGGATGTGAATCTGAGTTCCCAACAGGGTTCACATAAATTTGGCCAATTTTGACCAATTTCAATTTTTTTTTTTTAATTCTCAGTGAGATTATGCTATCATTACATTTTACATAATGACTTAATAACATAGGAAGTGAAACATAAATAGATAAGATATGAGGTAGGAAGGAAAAGACAACAAAACTACCCCCAAACAAACAAATACATAAAAAAAACCCATTTCAAACACCTGATATAATAAGAAATAAAAAAGCTATACACATACCTACCTCCTATGGGTTAGATACATAAGTGAGTTGGGGTTATGACATTAACAAGCCTGTCTGGAAAGTGTGGGTTATCAATGCAACTGTCAGCCCATTAAGAGAGCTGAGGTAAGCACTGCATTATTAAGCTCATTATAGGGTTTCATCTCTTATCAGATTTCTTTTTTTGTGACATGAGAGCAGATTATCTGCTACATCTCCTAAATATTCCAGATTTAGTGGGTTGTACATGGGTGACTCAGCCTTTAACCAATTAAGGGAATATATTCCACTGCTGCGGTTCTTAGGATCCGCAATGAATAATTTGCAGCTATTCACTCCATGTCCAAAGAAGTGTTTTGACTGGATATACCTTTTTACTTGCTCATTTTTCTCATACATTTTTGAGTTTGCATTTTTTGCAGGAGCTATCACTCATCGCTTCTTTCAAAACAGCAAATACAAAGCAGCAGCTTTGTTAAGCAAGAAAAATAAATTGGTAATTTCCAACTAAAATACCTTTTGGATGGTGTCCAACATAGACCATCCTCCATTCCATGGCTTAGTGGACTTCCTCATGCAGTTAAGGCTGGCCATACTATGCCACTTTCTGTCCTCCAGTTTTCTGTAGAAGGCGTTGGCGAGCATCAACACACTGTCATACAGGTAGAGATTGGACACCTGTTGAAGGAAAAAACAAATCAGTTTCAATAAATGCATTCTTGGGTTTTGTTGTTATTGTTTGTGCTGTGTAACGGAGAACAGAAGGCAAACTCTGGATCCAACAAAGAAAACAAATATTATCTTTTGGGGTTCCCAGAAATATCACATGGCCCCACAGTGAACCCTTTTGAGTGAAGCAGTGACATGAAAGCACTTGTCTTTCAGCGTGGGCCTGTGAGGTTTGATGGCGAAATAAAAAATTCTCAGTGGGGAATAAAAGCTTGTCTCCTTGTTTGGAGAGAGAATGAGAAGCATTGGGACAACTGGTGAGCAGGATTTTTTTTAATATTTTGCCTGTCAATGTTATGGCTGTCGTTGTTACAGAAGTTTCTTTGTTACAACAATGTTGAAGGATGGAACAGTGAAGGCAGCAGTAACCTCACTCTGGCTGTCCTCAGCATGTTTACACTTGAAGCAGACTTTCTGCTGGGGCACTGAGGTTGATTTGCAGAGCAATAATAGGATTGTAGCTTCTGAAGCAGGTGATATGATATGCAAAGGTGTGATATGAAAACAAGAAAGAGTTGCAAAACAAAATGTTCTTCTGGTTCAGCTATCCTTCTGCCATCAGTCCAACTGTCTGCAATCTGTCAGGGATCATGTGTGCGCCTCTTGCCTCGGTGTGACAGTGGATTTGATGGGTGCTCTGGGTCAAATCAAGTCAAATTCTCCCACAGCAGAAGATCCATGGAAGCAATACTTACTGCCACTCCCGGCATTCAGTTCATGACAATGCTAGACTTCAGCCCAAGCCTCTCAGTGGTTACACATCACACAAGTCAACCTAACTTGCCTCAAGGTCACACAGTGAGAAGTCCAGATGTAATGCAGCGTTGTGGCTCTGGATATCTGAGGTCACACCACAGCTGACTGCTTGTGAGGGATGAGTACAGGAAAAGCACTGCAATCTCCTCAACTATTCTGATAAATGCCTTAACTGCCATTACCCAATATTTAACCCTCTTTCATGTGAATTATTGAGAACTGTGGGTGCACACACCACATGGTTTTGCCATCTGTCCGGAGTATGGATAAAAAGGGAAATGAACATTTCAATAGAGCTACAGGGAACACAGCCATTGCACTCCAGATGGATTGAGCAAAAGGAAAGACTAAGAGGTGTAAGGAGGCGCTCTTAACTGACGACGGAAAGTAATAACTGGTAGAGTGAGCAAGGTTACTACGAAGACCACAAAGAAGGGAATGACATTGTGTTAGTGAGATAACAAAACTGTGATGGTTCTGAAGGGCACTTCTTCCTTTATTGACTCTCATTGTCATACAGAATTGACCTTAGATTGGCTTCCTGGTTGACAAATCCTTAATACAAATCATAGATAGCATAATCTCTTTAAATTCATAGAAAGATGTCCCCAATGGAAGCCTTTGTTAAGCTTATGATATCTCAGTTTATTTACAAATAACACTGTTTTTACACATCCCACAATTATAATATATCCATTATTTTAGTATATTTGCCTGTAAATGAAAAACAAGCTTTTATTTACTTTAAAACTATACAAGTATATATACAATACTCTGCTCTCCCAGTTATTCCCCAGCCACACTGAGCTCAAGTAATTTATATTCATGGGCATTCATGTCTCTCAAAATTGCCTTATCTAGGGAGTTTAATCTATGTTCAGCTGCATACATAATCAATTAATATTTGTATTCATGTGGCACTTTGCAGATGCTTGTCTATACTGTCCTACACCATGGCTGCATGCTGTACAGTGAGGGTCTCTGGAAACTATGAAAAATGTGTGATCAAGCAGGCGAGATGCCTATAAGCCCTTACAGCACATGTGCTGTACATGGAATAATAATACAACAAAGACAGCATTGTGCTTTTTTATGGTTATGTCACTCCAGCTGATAACAAGTGTCCCTCCTGTTGGCTGCTGGAGAAAGTGGATGAAACAGGCAACAACACAATGTTGCTGTCTTATAAATACTCTCAGCGAAAAGGATAAAATAACAAGAGAAACACAGCCTTGCCAGTAGTCAAATATACAATACAGCCACATTTATCATTCAGCCACCATGCTGCGTATTTACCATCCTCAAAGCACAGGGCAGGGATGTGTACATGGCTAGGCTAGAGTGGCATAAACAACAGCCCACTTTTTACAGCTACTTTTCAAGCCTACAGTGGGTGACCATTCATAACTTTTTTGGTATCACTATTAATTGTAAAATACTTTATAATTCTAAATAAAATTAGTCACCATTTAAACAAACTATATCTGCATGTTGCATGAATATAACTCACAACTGTGTATTTTATTCCTCAGTACATGATTTAACAGCTACACTTTTAAGTAAAACATTTCTGTTAGATTAAAACTTTTTGGGGGGAATGGAGACTTCTGTAGTGTTTATTTTGTGGAGTTTATTTGGAGAACCTGGAAAGACAGTTCTTTGTTTGAAATGTACAGTGATGTGAAATGTGTCAGAGCTTATGTTCATATCCAACAAATATTTCACCACTGCAAAGGTATTTTTAGTGTCTTGAAGTCCATATGGACACAATAAATCACTTAACTAACCCGTGTCAAAGAGGTTTTTTTTTTGTTTTGTTTTTTAATCTTCTTTTTGTTATTTGGCAGAATATCTCAAAAATCTGTTTACAGTTTTCAGTGTAATTTGATAGAATCTGAGGCCAGGGGCTGAAGAATAGATAATTCGTTTTTGTTTCCTCTTCATATCTAAAGGATTGT
The DNA here is from genome assembly GCF_030273125.1 of Centropristis striata. Taxonomy (NCBI): domain Eukaryota; kingdom Metazoa; phylum Chordata; class Actinopteri; order Perciformes; family Serranidae; genus Centropristis; species Centropristis striata. The sequence goes on from NC_081536.1 coordinate 18,478,926, forward strand.
GGATACATTTCTGCATTTTCATAAATTGCTACGGCTGTTTTCATTAAAAATATCTGCCACATGTATCCATCGATTGCCTTTGACCATCTATGTTTGAATGCATATTATATCCATATCCACTACATCGAAAATACTTCTTAACATTTAATTGATAAAATATGAGGACTTTGCAGCAATGGTGGACCTATGCAATCTAACTGAGCTCCAGCAGCTTATCTTTAATCTTTTACCTCCAGGGACTGCAGATAGCCTTCCTGTGGGTCACAGAGCAGCGAGGAGATGCGATGATTGTTCCTCATACAGCGAACGTTGGTGTCTCTCCACAATGGAAAGATCTGACGAATGATGGTCATCCGCCCCAGAGAGCTGTAAACCAGCTCCATGATGTCTGCATCGCTCACCTCCTGAATATGAAGATAACAGCAACAGTTTAGTTTGACAAACCTTTCTTTTTATTCTTGGTATGAAGTATGGTATCACTTTTTATCTTAATGGGATTTTTGCACAGTGGGGAATCGAGACACAAACCGTTAATTTGCAGTTTTTGAAAAGCAGTTATTCTGAGTGGAAAATTGGATAAGAAACAAAACCTCAGAGGGGTTTGCGTTGGCTGTGGCTGCTTCTTAAGCAATTAAAATATCAGATGACACATTGGGGGGCGACAGAGCAATTAGATATGAGACAAAGTGAGTTAAAGTGGGGAAAGTTCCAACAAATAAAATGCAGACAACTGATTAGGGTTTAAAATATCACCTTGTGTGCTCAACTTTATTTTGAGAAATTTTGGTCCTAACAGTTTGTTTTATAACAGAGTCCATGTTTTAGGCCAAAAGACACAAACACATTTTTTTTAATGTTGTAATTTTTTAAAGGAAAGGTCATACAGAGAAACAATAAATAGAAAAAATACTTGTTCAGGTGATGTAGAAACAGTATGGGCTTATCTAAAAACCTAAAATGAATAAATAAATAAAATATTAATTAAAACCTCTGAAAAAATGCACGTTTGCATGTTGAAAACAGAAAAACATAAATATATATATATATATATATATATATATATATATATACATATACATATATACAACCCACAGCCATATATATATATATATATATATATATATATATATATATATATATATATATATACATATACATATATATAACCCACAGCCAAAAAGTTGGAACGCTGTGAAAAATCTAATGCTCAAACTGGGGAACTTTTGTTTTTTTGTAGATATACTCATTTCTGAATTTGATGTGTTTTATTTACGTTTTACACTGTGTCCCAACTTTTTATTTAATCATATTTTTATCAGTTAGGCTGCTGTAGACATCAAAGCACTTTAGAGTTTCATTTTTTTTTTATTTAGACAAAGAGGAAGAAGCAGTCAATAAATAAAAGTTTGTAAAGAGTTTTTTATTCCATTATTGGACCTCCAAGCATTTTAGTACGAAGTGCTGACCTCTAAATGCAGAAAACATTGGTTGGTAAAGGCTATTGATTTGTGTGGTTGTATAAAAATATCTTGAGGATTGCAAGTAAAAAAGCAAAAACAATTGCTATTTCCCATGTGTCAAGATAGAATGTGTTAAGATAGAATTAATCCTTTAGAAAACGTTTTATTCACGGTAAATTGGCAAATCAATGAACATTTCAAGTATATCCTTCACAGAAATAGTGAAGATGACCTTTGGCCCTCTCCTGTGGAGGGGGAGGGGGTGCATGTGTGGAGGGTCAAGGGGAGATCTACCGTGTGAAGGGTCAGATCAATATTCATGAGACATTGAGCGACCTGCTTGTCTCCAGAGTAGGACAGTGGTCAATGCTGAGGCAGACAGTGAGTCTCTCGGGAAACGTTGGGTTCATATACTATCTGACAATACAGCTGTGAGGTTGCTGTCGGGTCAAAACTTAAGTAGCTGTGGGTTGATATAATCTTTAACCACACACGCCTGAATCCATGCTTTCCATCTCTTTCCTAATCAGATGTTTTGATCTCTTCCCATTGCATCGACCTCTCTGCTGTAACTGCTGGTCTCTGTCCTCTCTCACTGTTAATGTCTCCTGGCTTTTTCTTTCTTTCTACATTGAACCTATTTCAGCTGAGAGTAAATCTTGCTTTATTCACAATATTTGTGCTAAATAAGGATTTCACTTTTTAAGCCCCATTGTGTGCATATTTTTCGTCACAAACATATTTATATTTTCAATGCGCAACAACTTTACGGTGAGCAAACTGAATTGATTAGATAGATTTTTTTCTTCTCAGATCGTTCGTCTGTGTAAAGCGTGAGTAAAACACTCCTCAGGTGATTCTAGCTCATTTAGTTTTATCCTCCGAATCTTTTTCTGACTCAGTCAGGTGGAAATTATGAATATTCATGAGTTGCCGTGACACATTAATCAGATGAATTATGCTGCATGGTTCACAGAGTCGAACCCTCACGTCCAAGCTAATAACTTCCAGTGCCACCCAGTGCAAGTGTTCTGTCACCATCAAGGGAGACGTTTGTGTCATAACCTGACCCCGCAGAAGCACTGACCAATGGGACATGGCTGACATGCTTTTTACCTCCGTTTGAGGAGAAAGTACAGATAATATGATATATTTCTCTCCCAAAGAATTACCCATTTGTATATAAAGCACACAAAGGACAGATACATCGATGACACTGACTACAATGGTCATATTGTGGATATTTAAAGCACTGTATGAGAAGCACCATTATTCTAATAGGTGTACTATATGTGGTTATGATAGCAAATCAAATGGTGCCTCTGAACAATCTGGACAGCATGTAAAAACATGTGCCAAAATCTACATCTACCACACAGTCTGCTCAGGTGTTAAGCACTTTGAAGGTAACCCGATAAACATTTCGGAGAGAGTGAAAACAGCCAGGCCATGTTTCAATGACAGCCAACGACCAAAAAACATGAACAAATCAAGTTCGGATGACAGATTATCCTCTTTGTGCAGCTCAGTCAATGTCATTAATCATTCACCAGAAATAAATAAAAAAAATTACCAGTAATCATGACAGCGATTTAATTAGAAGTTAAGGTGCTTTTTGAAGCCGCAGGCAACTAAATTGAGAAGTAATGGGAGCCAGGGAAGAAGATCAAAGCAGAGTGCGAATGACAATAATTTGAGCTGTACTTGTCTATAAAAACACATACATGTCTTTTCATGTGCTTTCAGTGTATTGATGAGAAAAAAGGTAATTAGTTAGGCAGAAAATAGCCTCAAGACTACTCAATTATCCAGGTCATAGAACCCAATCACTTGTTCCCTGTTGTCCTTTCGCATTAGAGAAAAACAATTAAAACATCATATCACACAAGGCACAAACCCTCCTGAGTTGTGGTACTATGACTTGAATTGCAATTTTCAATATATCAACACTTACTGTATATGAAATTGAAGCTCTCCTCGTACACATCCAACAATAGAAATGATAACTCAGGAAATTCGGTAAAATCAAAGGGTTTTGCAATTACTTTAATGTTCTATTTAGGCAGTGCTATTGTGTTGAAAATTGATCATTATCTAGTATTGCACCCGGAATCAAATAAATTACAAGAAATGGCAAAGAGAGTAGCGAGATATGATATTTATATCATGAAATCTTGTTTTTTACAGAATGAGGACAAATACAACACTTCAAGTGCATGAAGAATCATTCAAGAGACACCATTATATGTGTATCAAACATGTAAAGTACAGCTTTTACCCATTTGCATTTAGTTTTAAGGACATGTGGAGGCTTGAAAACTGACTTTCAATGTGTTTTTTTGAAACGTTTCTTAACAGCCAACCACAATAAGCCACATCTACTCAAGCTATTACATGTACATAATGACACTGACCTTTTTTCACCATGATTCAAGTAATTTTCTTAGCATTATGAGATGTAATTATATTTCATTTTGTCTCGTATTGAAAACACTGTGCTAGTGTTAACTCAGACTAAGATTAAATATATAATGAAGAAGGTTAAAATACAGTAGAGGGATAATAACATGGTTAACAGGGTTCTTTGTGATTCAGGTTACTGTGCAATCATACAGACCTGCATTAGCAGCAGCTCTTTAGTCCCAATTTTAATGATCGTTTAATTCTCAAACTGGTATCTTATGCTAATGATAATTAAGATGGGGTTTTATTGGACTTTATTAATAATATTCTCAAGCGCTGCCAGTAAAAAGTGATTAGTAAAGTAAACTCCCAACAGCTGATTTTGTGGAACAATGTTACTCCCCCAGCAGATCAAAGTACAGTAGTTACTACTCCAAATAAATATCCAACGGTGAGTGCATCACTGTCAACTATGGCACAGCATTATTACAGGTCTATGACCTTTGTATGTCTTGAAATGGGTTTAAAATGCAAACACCAGTGCATCATGCAAGCACCTGCACATGTGGATGGAACCACATCATTTATGTAGCTTTGGTGAGCAGATGTGGATGTGAAGAGACTGGATACTAAAGATGGGGGAAAAATTTGATTGCGATATTTTTGGGTGGCAATATTATATTGATTCATGGCCGACAAGTATCGATATTTAGTGTTCTGGCGGCTGTCTTGTTTAACATCGTATCATGACTTAAGTATCAGGATAAAATCGTATCATGGGGCCTCTGGTGATTTCCACCTCTACTGGATGTGGTGTCAGGAGATGAAATTCCTGTCCGGTCTGATGTGAAGTTATTTTATGAAAGTAGGCAACAATTACAGCAGCATGCAGTTTGATGAAATGTGTTTCAATCATTACCGCCTGTTACTTATTCATCAATTAATTTTTAACCGTGGCATTCAGTTAATCATACAGAATATGCATGTACAGAAGTGTTTAATATAATAGCAGTCCAATGTGACTAACCAGATTAATCCAGGTTTTTAGTATATTTTTTATTGCTACATGGCAAACAAGGTACCAGTAGGTGCAGTAGATTCTCAGAAAACCAACAAGACCCAGCATTCGTGATATGCATGCTCTTAAGGCTGTGCAATTGGGCGATTAGTTGAAAGGGGTGTGTTCAAAAATATAGCAGTGTGGCATTCAATCAGTGAGGTCAAAAAACAGGTGTGAATCAGGTGGCCTCTATTTAAGGATGAAGCCAGCACTTGTTGAATATGCATTTCGCTTTGAAAGCCTGAGGAAAGTGATGTAACTACGGTACATCTTCATGCACAAACTCATAACAGAAAAAAAAAAAAAGCCATCATCTGGCTACCTAAAGTTCATGATTGCTGAAAGAGAAGGACTTGAAACTTTAAAAAAAAGATGGAGCATTTGCAATAACATGTGGTCCGAGCAGGAGGAAATGCAACGTAATTTCATGCTAAACTGCACTGCACTGTCTGATCTGCATCAGCATAACCACTTCTCCACTCTAATCACCTCTGTTCAAGCCAGTTATTTTGAGGCAGAAATTCAGCAATCCAGCTGAAGTGCAAAAACATGGACTCTGCACTGCGACTGTGATAACACATAAGATTTGAATTTTAAAAAAAATCAATGTTGTCATTTGGTGTCAAAAACTTTTGACATTTGAAGATTTCTGCAAGAATTGCTTTTTCCATGGTTAGAAGGTGAGCACTTCTGTTCTCGAAACTGCTGAGAAACTTTCTTATTGTCAGTATACCTAGGAAAGCTATACATTCTCTGAATTCTCTAGGTCTCTCGTGTAGTTTTAAAGTTTCAGGAGGCAGACAGTTCATTTTATACAGCAAGTTAAACTTTTAAAATATAACAATGAAACTGTTACAGTGGGGAGTAAAATCAAATCATCATGCATTAACACATTTGGCTCACTGAGTCCACAAGAGTCTCAGCTTTCCAGTCATGCCATATATATACACACACGCACACGCGCACACACACACACACACACACACACACACACACACACACACACACACACACCATTCCAACACTGTTTAGAGACCAGTGTATGCAAAAATATTAAAATACTGCCAAAATAATGCATTCAAACTGCATGCAAAAAAACTGCATGTACTTTAAAAAAAATTACAATTTTTCCCTTGCCAAAATTTAGTGAGCCCACTACAACTTCTTGGAGACAGTAATGTCAGCGGGGATCATCCTGTGGGTCTCAGAGGGTTAAGAGTTGTTTTAATGGAACCAACATGTCAGCTTGGAAGAACAGTGGGCCTTATTCACTTAAACATGCTGTGCGTGATTTAAACTGCCCACCTAATAACCCTAGTGACATAAAATGACGTTAACCGTAACAGCTGTAACATTTAGATAAGGTGGTTAGTGAAGGGACTTGCCTGTCTGGAGTCTTTTAGATTTATGACCATGAAGGCGGATGTCTCCTGTGGTCACCATTTGTGGGTTAGTTCATCATTTTTTGACATCTGAATTGGGTCTCTGCATAGATTCTCATTGAGGTTAATAGTACAAAGAATCGGAGGAGCAAATTCAGGGTTTTGATAAATGCACTGTTATGCAGTACTTTGAATAATCAAATGAAATATTTATTTTTCTTGTAAGTGACCTCCTCAGTAATCCACCTCCCTGTCCCAGAGTCTGGTGTGGAGGAGATTGGACCACAAGAAAAGGGTTTCTATCTCAGTTTCTTGACGGGCAGTTACCCAAGACATCAGTCATATCATGACTGTCCTCCTCGACTCTGTCTGTCACAGCAGGCACAGTCACCTAATCCATCAAACGTTCTGAGGTGTCACCGTCCCGCCTTTGAAGGGAAAAAACAACAACAAATTCTCCCAGAATATGCAATCCATCTGAGTCCACTAGACAGTGTCAGAGGCAGACAACCTTCTGTGTGCTCGCAGCTGCAGCACCCTGGTTTGGTGGGTGGTTTAGGGGACGCACGCCTGTCATCCCTGTGCCCTGCTGTTCACATCAAGTGCAGCACATGCAGTCCTGCAGCACTCCTTATACTAAACTTCAAAGCTTTTCTTTTTTTTCTCGAAGATTGTGTTGGTCATTTGCGTGTTGAATAACTTTCATACCCTGAGGGCTCATGAACTGTGTGCCATTCAAACTCCCACTCTGTTGGTTTTAAAATGCATTAGTGTCAGTCTCAAACTGAAATGTTTGCAACTAAAGTTTGCTGAGAGAAAAGTTTATTGTTTGACACTCAGCATTTTATTTTTTATTAAATGGTACTCCAATGATTTTATATAACTGATGGGACATGCTTTATTCAAAATTAACAGCTGACTGTTTGGAGTGTCTTTTAGTCCAGTTTGCTGGGGCAAGCAACCTGTCAATCACAGGGTAGCCCCATCCTAAAGCATAGCATGCTTTATCCTCTATTTTAGTGCAAATAGGACCATAATATTCAAAATGAACATCATGCTGTATTAAAGAAGACTTGAAACTAGGCGGAAACTCATCAGGAATCTATACTGAGGTGAAAAAAAACAAAAATCAAGTGAGAAGTCAGGTAATTTTCCTGGTGACTTTCAAGACTGCTTGCAACCAGTGGAGTCGCCGCCTGCTGGCCATTAGAAAGAATGCAGGTTTAAGCCACTTCCACATTGGTTTCAGTCCCAGAGGTTGCCAATTGTTCTGAATGGGAGTTTTGTCATGTCTGTTAAACAAAGTATACAAACAAAAAAATAAGAGGAAATCTGTCCATATATATCGATACCTGCATGCATTTCTACTGTACTTTCTATACGTTTTCCTGTTTGTTTTCCTACCTGTGATCATTCTTATCATCATTTGACGTCTCCATCCATCTCACTCGGTGTCTCTTATCACATTGCTAGCTTGACAGCTACATTCATCGTGCCACATGTTGCAGCTGGTGGCAGATTAGCATAACCGCTTGTTGTGTGACTAGAATAAAAAGTGAGACGTTGCTGACTGTATGAGGTGTAAAGGCTGGCAGGAGCCTGAGGAGCTGATGGGGTGGGCAGACGATGGTGAGCGTCAAGATCGCCTTGTTGAAATGAATGTCACACCTCAGTCATGACCAGGCAGCTGAACAGGGGCAACTGTCCACAGGGACTGATGATTGCATTCAAGGAGCAAAAGGTAACATGAAAAGCTCTTATTTCCCAGCAGTCGGGGATTCGACTGTACTGCATCTGGTCAGGCTAGCAGGATATCCATGAGTACAGGAAATAGTATCTAGTCTTTATAGCCGTGTAGTAAGGTGGGATTCCAGAATTCATCAGCAGCTGCTACTACAGAAGAAGATTTATGATTCATACTGGCTGCAGTTTGGAAAAAAAAAACCCTCAGAAAAGATAATAAAGTAGAATCTAGTTCTGACAATCACTGTGTTCGTCTTGAAAGAATTAAAAAAAAAAACCCTGTGCACACTCTTTGTGCTATCAGCCATGTAGGAGCTTCTCAGAAATCAAATCACAGACAAAAATGGAAACAAATTAGCTTTGCCCCTTCCTTAAAATCTCCTTCCCCTTTAGAGATAAGCAAGAATTGTGGATAAATCGCTTGCTGTTAGATACATGCTTAGATTCAATTTGCATGGTGACTCTTGTTGTTGATCAATGTATAATAATTTAAAGAGGTTCTGTGAGAAAATTTGGATTTAGGGGAAAGGTGGACAAGTAAGGTGCACAGAGTTTTCATGGTATTTTTTTTTTCTATACATGAGGAGCTCTGAAGGCCACCTGCAAGAAAAATGGGTCGGCATGAGTAGTAATTGAATTTTCTTGTTACAATTTTTCAGCAAGTCTGTGGTATTTCATATTCTCATTTCAAGGTGATTGTCAGTTTATAATAGATTGAAAGGCAGTTAAACAGAGAGAAGAGAAAAAATAATGAAAAATCACAAAAAGACGAAAAGAAAACAGGGAAAAAAGTGAATCAGTTATCTTTTCACCTCTTCAGAAAGAGAGCAAGGGAGAGAATGGGGATATATTTCATAGTTCAGAGATACAACCAGGCGCATTCTTTCCCTTTAACTGTGTACCAGGGAGAGATAACTCTACAGTAAGCGGCATCACATCAACCATTAAGGGAGCACCACAGAAATTAACATGCCATTAGTTCATACTTTCCGAGAGTCTGACGCAATTATAGCTAATGTCTTGGTGGAAGTCTGTGGTAATTGACTGAAAGGCGTGCACGAGTTTGCATGTGAAAACTGCTCCAAAATAAGAATTATGGTCCCTATCTTATCACCTCTTTGAGACTACTTAAGCCTTTTTGGAGCCATATCAACAAAATAATACAACTTTAAGAAGGCAAAAATCAAGGTCTCATTAGCTGTTGTAAATCAATACTTCAGTTATGTGAATACTGCAATAAACAGTGGAAATCATTTAAGACATACAAGGTAGGGATATTATGTTACTATTATGATAATAATAATAATAATATATAAGCTACTGCAATACGACACTGCTGTTTTCATTCCCAGATCGTCAAATACTGACACTTTGTCACAGCCCTCTGTGTGTGCAATTGATACACAAGGCACCATGACACCATTTACTTTTCTTTCTATAGTTTTAACTATTTTATCTAGTTTTAGTCTATTCTTTCATTGTATTTTATTGTAATAATTTTTATTCTTGTTTTGTCATTTTAGCAAATTCTTTAAATCAAATGTTTATCACACACTTTTACTCTTCTCATAGCTGGGTTGTACCCTGATTACAAGGAAGTTGGAACATCATATAAACAGCAAATATTCAGTGTATATTAACAAGAAATACCCCAAACATTTATCAGTTTCAACATTAAATATGTCTTTGCCCTGTACATAATTTAACGTAGGTCAAAAGCATACTTTGTTTTTAATTATGTTTCACACAGTGCCCAAGTCTTATTTTCTGCTTGTCAGTCACTGCGCTGCATTAACCTGTATGAAAGGTGCTGTAAAAATATGGTTTGACTAACTGATTGGTTAAAGTCTAATATGTGCTGTGGCCAACGTGTTTTTGATTTATGTACAGTATAAAGCATTTGTTACCTACAGAACTAAAGTATCTGAATATTGAATGTTGCTTTAACAACATGGTCATCTGGGATATGTACACACATTAATCAAGCTTCATGGATTATAGATCAATATGTGTCATGTTTTGGTTGTTGAGCACAGGTTTAAATGTTTGTATAAGTGACAAGATGACATTTCATTAAAACACATTGATGTATATGTGTGTGTGTGTGAGAGAGAGAGAGAGAGAGAGAGAGAGAGAGCTCCAATTAGGCAAAGCACTTCAAATATTTCCCGTAAATCAAATGGAAGAAACCTTTTATCTATTGTCTCTCAACTACTGCTTTTGGTAACAGGCCAATATGACACCCCCAACCCCCAATATCCCCAAATCACTTTGAATCAATTGAAAAGCAGCACTGAGGCATTAAAGCTAAAGACAGAGTTCCCTGTTCTGTACTCACAAAGTGCATTTGAAGTTTATGCTGCTCCAGTCACTTTAGAAAACCATTGAGGTCAATGTCAGGCAAACAGGGCATAGGTACAGAGGGGGAAGAGACTTTCTCATATCAACAATTAAAAAGAGGGCAATTATGAAATATCAAATAAAGGGCCACTCCCTCAGGCAGCCAAGACGAAGTTAAAACAAAAGATGTGCTGCTAATTTAAATGAATATGAAAGTGTGCAGAGTGGCAGTGTTGCAGTTTTTCATGTGTATCCCTGGCAGCATATGGCACTGTTATGACAGAGGCAAACTGACACTAAGGTCTAAATTCACTCAGGTGCATACAAGTGTGTTTGTGTTTGGCCTCACCTCATTGGCATAGACCCAGTGACTGTCCTTGGACGCGAGGTTGGTTTCCACAGCCTGCAGTGATAAATAAAAAAAAGGAAGAGAGAGGACAGACAAAAAAGAGAAGGACATTTAAGAACCTTGTATTTAACTATCGAGCTCATACAACAGTTAAAGGTATGTGGGGAGCTTAAACTTTAAATCAAAACATCATAGATCACAGAGAGGGTGCTGGTCAGGTGGGTCAGGGGTGGAAAAAACATTATGGAATACATCAAAAACACATTGCCTGGGGGATATTGGACAAACTGGCCTTGATATATTATGCCATGTTGAGCACACCAGTGGTATACAAGGTGAATATATTTAGCACAGAGGCACACATTATGCCCACTGCTGGGACTTACCTCATTAGCTTTACTCAGACTTTGAGAGTGACAGAAAATGTAAAGCCGACAGAAATTGGTGCCAGTGTTGGGTATAAATCAATGACCTGTCAGATAAGGTGAAAGGTAATGTGTAGTGAGGTGTTAAGACTCACATTTACAACTGGCAGTTTCTCTTATCAAGCTATCAAGATTTGTTGCTGTATCTTTATAAAATGGGTTAACCATTTTCTGTATTTATTTCATCAACATACTTTATTATTATTGAGAGGACAGGCGCTGTAGTGAATGTTTCTTTATTGCATCAGACATTGTAATTTGATGACCCTGATGAAGGCCACAAGCCATAACACGTTGGTCTGACAATAAAGTTGTGCTTTCTGCTCTGAGATGACCTCATAACATTCAATCAATCGCACTGATTAGAGCAGCTGTGCACTCTCACAACACGTTTGTCCTGTTATAGTTGTGTCAGAAATGGCTACTTTCTACTGTTTGAATTTTACAAATGTTCAGCAGTGGAAACATTATATAGACATAGAAAGGTTACTTTGTAAGACTTTCCATTTCAGTCAGACATTGAATGGAATTCTTTGGATTCAAGGATGAAACTTGTGCTCTTCCTTCATTCCACAACTCTGCTGTCACTGCAATACTTTCACTATCTGAGGTCTTTGTTAACAAATTTGTAGTAAACCCAGTCACACATATACACAGTTAATGAATCTACTGAGAAAATCTGTTTTCTCTACCACATTTAGACATTTAGGAATCATGTTAGGGCAGAAATTGTTTGTTTTTGACTGTTATCTGGTCACTGAAGTGAATATGAATGTACCGAAGGACCGGAAACTTCCTAACAGGTGAAAATAACCCCCTGTGGAAATACCATAAAGCGTCCATCTCATTATAAAGTTCCTGCACCTGTCACACAACTGCACATATTTGACATCTGTCATGGTTTAAGTCTCAAAGCATGTCCTCTCCTGCAAATTGCCATCATTAGTGTCTAAATGAATCCTGCTCACACAAACCAATGAAGACTGATGTCTCAACATATAACCCGTATAAACGTGCTGGTTTTTTACTCGCCAACGCCATGCTCATCAATAATAGCTGGTGCAGAGCACAGCACCAAAAGCTGCCAATCGATCTTCTAACCTTGGAAGAGTCATGATTTGATTTTAATGCTCCTCTCATTTCCAGATTGAGCTCATCAAGCTGCAAGAGAACCATGCCAGTGTAAGAGCAATATTTACCTCCACGGTTGAAATGCCACGTCGCATGCTTAAAATTAAAGTGTAGGACTATATATGCCTTCATAAATTGCCCGAGAATCAAATGTATGGGCCAACACTATCAATGGATGCTATGAAATACAAGACAGATGCTGGGCCGGAAGATTTAATAAAAGAGCAAAAGTATGGCTTTGTATTTGATAAAAAGATTCCTGAGCAACAGATAAAATGGTTTTATTTTTCTTCGGTTGGGTTTCGATTACTGGAGAAACCATTCAGCAGATTTAAGTAATATTCAGATAAACAGGGTCTTTATCAGTTTATTTATACAACATGGGCCTAAAATGAGAAGCTGTACTTCTATCAGGAACCGGCCCATTAATGATATGCATTCCCAATGTTTGTACTGTAGTCTGTTATTTATGTAATGTAGGCATTTATCATGGTGCCAGTGACATATCAAATGTGATAAAGGCAGAGAAGAAAGGGAATATTCCATTTCTGCCTCGCACAACCTTAAGGCACAACATAACACTGGAGGGCCTGTGGATGTGTGTGTGTGCATTTGTTTGCAGTTGTGGGGAAAATTTCTAAGAAAAATGAAGGCTACAATGCTCAAGGTAGAGCCTTAGGGACCACTTTAGGCAAAATGGTGAATAAAAGAAGAAGAAGCAGAAGCAGATAGATGAAAGAGGGCTGTGTGTGTGGAGGGACACATATAAGTGTTTTTGGAAATAAACTCTAAACAGTGTTTTTTTTAGTAAAATGAATTTACTCATATGAAAAGATTATTTTGTCACACTGTTTGAGTTATTTCTCTTGTAGATTTTAGGCCCATAATGCACCATGTAAAAAATATCACCCTTTTGCAGACAGTGTAAGGCTGATTTCTTTTACACATGGATAATTACACTCACAATTCATCTCTGAGTAACACAAAAGGACTGTTTGCTTTGTTTAACTTAATATTATATCAGCAAAACACTGTAAAAATATTTCGGTAAAAATGAAAAGAACACATGGGGGTTCTTCTAATGTGTATGATGGGAAAATATCAGCAAAATCCTTTCATGTGTGATTAATCCACTAATTCTAATTGTTCTAATGTCTCTCCGGTCCTGAAAAAGAAATTTGGCGATGAGAACCATTGTCTGCCTTGAAGAATAATCTTGACATTCACGAGAGCCGACAGCTCCTTGAACTGCATTCATTGTTCCAGACAAAATCTGTCAGATGCCATAATGGCAAAAAAACAAAGTCAAGTAGTGTAGTGTGGGTTAGTTAATGTGTACCAGCTGGGTGCAGTGTTTTGTTGAAGCCCTGGGCACAGCAGAGCCACTTCAGAGGTTCAGCCCCAGTTCACAGCACTACTGAACACTTCATAACTTTAGACACTCCAGAAATAAAGCCTTGTTAAACTAAATGATGTTTGTGTGCTGCTGTATGGATGTGAGGAATGCACAGTTGTGCTGACATACTGGAGTGTTGAAGAGATGCTGTAACAGAGTGAAAGCTGTGCTCAATTTATAGCTGATCACTGTGATGTCATTCGTTGTCAGACAACACTGCCATTTTCTCCAACATCAATCGGAGAAAACAAAAGGGGACTACCATTCTGAATGTCACAGGAATTTATATACATTGTCTACAATGGACCACAAAATTTAGGATTAACATTCATGGCTTGTTTTGTTTCAGCTCTGATTGAAGTGGCCCATAGTTCAGATTCATTTGTTCAAAATGAGAAATAAGATTTTAATTGAAAGGCGTCCGAATGCTAAGATCTCAGAAATATCACAAAACATGCTGTGCTTACAGTACTTCAGGGATTTGCTCATTATGATTCAAAACTTGCAGCTCTAAAATACAAAAGCCCCTTATGTCTCAGTACAATTCCTACAGTATTTTGCCTAATCAGCCCTTTCCTAATCGCACGCAGTCCTATTTCAGTTGAACTAAGAAAGGGTTTTCCCCTTTGCTTAAAATTTATCACACCAAAGCCTAAAAATCCATTAGAGACCTTAAATGTTATCGACATTCAGGCAGAGTAATTTTGGCTTTGTGTGTTTGCTTCCCTTCCATTCACTTCAGGAGATGATGTAACACTGAAACTCGGGAGAGCAATGTGGTTTTGGAGAAGGAGGCACAGACAAGAGCCTGGAGTGACATCTGAGGAATATTCTATACTGTTGATACAGCCAAAGCCTGGCGACAGTAAGATCTCTAATCAGAGAGGCAAAGTACCCCAGGCATGTTCTTATACAGTAGCAATGCCACAAAGGCAGCCAGCGGATGCCAACTCCAATTTAAAACCGTGACAGCCGAGGAGGATTGAGAGGAATTGCGGTTAGAAGGATGTGAATATAGGTGGGGGGGGGGGTGGGGTGGGCAAGGCTCATACGACTGAGGATGAATCTCCTGAATGTGAAAGGATGAAAGTGCTCAGTGTAAAATCATTCAATACACATTTTTGTTACAGTACGAAATCAGGTTTTAAATGTTTGAATGCAAAGCCAGTCTGGATTGTACACTCTGGTCTATTAGATACACCTCGCTAAAACTGTGCCTCGTTTCCACACAGTTTTGTTTTGTGTCTGTAATGTCTGTATGGTATACAGAGAAATGCATCTCTTTATGTTACCATCTGTTTTATGTAAGAAAAGATAGCTCAATAAATACGACAACAACAAAAAATCATGTAATAATGTGCTCTCCAAGTGAATTTACTGAAATAGTTTGTAAGCTAATTCAGTCTGCCAAAATTGGCTGAAAAAGTTCAACATCTCCAATGTACTAAACTGATGAAAAACACAAATTATAGAGCTTTGTGGAAAAAACAAGGCATGATTCAGTTTAATACAACAGCGCTGCAGTAAATCCTTCTCTGATAAAGGTTATCATTTTCAGTTTTTGTTAAAACTGCTTTAGAGAGATGTTGATCCAACTTCAGAATCAATTTGGAGGATGTACTATGTGAGGCTTTTTTATCTGCATTGTGTAATATGCTGACAGGTGTTTCTATTATTTTGTCCACTCCATTAATTTCTGTGAGGGTACGCTGAACAACTCAACAATCAAACAGTAGTGAGACTACACTTGTGATAATTACAGTAGTTGTTTAGAATATATACTGGAGCCGTTTTCACTTTAGCCTTACTACAACTTGTTCCTTTAAATTCACAATGAGTCTCGCACCAACATATAGAAATACAAATGTTGCTTGTGTAATTAACAACGTTCTCATTTGCTCACATCACAGTGTACAGATCTTTCAAGTGAAGCGAATCCCCACCCTGCAGCTTACAGTTTAGATAATGATCTTAATTCAATGTGTCTTCAAAACAAGAGTCTGCAGTATCACCATGTGGAAGGAACAAGCACCCTCCCAGCTGGAAAACAAACATATTCATTTGTTCACTCAGTGCATTTGCTGCTCACTGAATAACTGTACAAAAAAGGATGCTATGATTACCTGAAAATGTTTCATTGTATCTCTGTATCAATCTCTTTATCAACTTTCCGATCTATGCGAATTCATATCTCCCAATCTACACGATCTAAATCTATATCTAGCAGGGGTGTAAAGATTAATTGGTCTCTCCAATGACACACATGCTTAAGAACATCCCCGATATTCCCACACTAAAAGAAATGTCAGACTATAATTTTCAACCCTGAATGAAGTCTTCATATTACACTTACTCTTTCTCTTTCGAAAAACAAATGCTATTTATTTTCATGCAGCATATGAAATAATTGAGGAAATCAGTGACTTATTATAATCACAAAGAGTTAAAAACTACATTTAGTGCCAAATGGTTATATGCCTTTGCCAACCAGCCAAATTTTAGTTTACATCCTGGTCTGATATGCAGCCATGAGAGCTGGCAATGCTTCAACTATGTTGCTGCAAAGAAGCTATAAACTGCAAAATAAGGATGCGTAACAAAAAATTTAATCCAGCAGCACATAAAATCTATAAAATAACAGTTTATAGGTGGACACTCAAGATTAGTGTCACCAATTCATTATCAGACAGAATGTGAACCTTCTGCTCCTGATGGTGTTGAATAATGGCCAGAAAAGCATTTTTTCAGGACATTTTGAAATCACAGACAAGTTAACCTTTGACCTTTTAGATACAAATCATCATGTGGTCATAATCGGCACATTAATTATTAAGTCATGTCCAAAAATATGTATCGAGTCAAGTGGACGTTTGTGCCAAAAAATACATATTTACAATGTACGTTTTGTGTCGCGGTGAACTGGATCTTTACAAATTCATCTGTAGATCTCTAGATACATGCTGAGCTGTCTGAGAGGAAAAGATACCAACCACTGAAATGTATCCATCCATCCATCGTACATACATTCTTGATATGATGCACTTTGACATTTTCTTGCCACTGATATTCTCTCTGAATGCAGAGGTGGCTTTGTTCCCCCCCCCCCCCCCCTTTCTTACACACATTGACTCAGTGAGTCCAGTGACAACAGATTGCCCCTATTAAGGACCATGCACCATAGTTTTGAGGTCAGCTGTGGGTGCACAGCAACCAAAGTCAGGATCCTGTTTGTTTGTAGTGGGGGCCTTTCACAGAGGCTTAGTATCTCGCTGTAATTTGAACAGGGTGGACAATAAAAAAGATTTTGGAAGCTGTCCCACCTTCCATGTTCTTTCATTGTAAGGAACTCACAAAGAAGCCAGGAAGGAGTAATGAGCTCTGTCATAAAAGATTCACAATACTCCCTCTGAACCCATCCTAGCCACTGTTGCTGTGGAAACACACCTTCAGACCACTTAATCTGCTCCATCGACACAGCTTTGAACACAGAGGTGCCACCTGCCCTCAGCGCACCTTCAGACTGGTACAGACATACAAATGGGCATGCTTTTTTTTTACTAGATCCTGACTGAATTTTAAGACTAATACTGGAAGAAGTCAAAGAAAAAGATCCTTTCTATGTGGACTGTGCAACACTTTTGCACCTATATGACAATGGAAAGGTGCACAGAAGAAAGCTTTATATGGATATATCAATATACTTTTTACACAAGCACTCATGTAAGCATGCCCTTTAAACCATGCTTGTATGTGTTAGATTAGAGTCTTTGGTCATCACTGCCATCTTACCATCAACTAATGACTCGAAAGATCCAGCAACTGATAATACCAAGAGAAAGTCAGCTGGGATGCTGATCTGCAGTCCTTAGTGATAATCCAACACCTCATCAAATCTCCTCTGACCTTCCACTGTCAGTATTCAGGACCAGGTGGCCCTCCCAAGAAGACGGCACACGTGTGGGACATTAAAAACAAATCACGACTCCCATCTGCTGTGGTACTGAGGCCGCTTGCTTCTCTCTGCATGTAGTTAGCTTCCCACCGGCTTACACTATAGCCATGAGTGGAATAGCTAATGTCCCCTCTAGGAGACTTACCAGTTGGCACATTAGCCTCGTTATATGGACTAAATTAGAGGAACCTTAACACTGTGCCCAAGGCTGCAATACAGCATTTTTAGTATGTGTAGATTTGTGCATATTTGAGCTATTTTTTAGCAATAACTTTCAATTTTTAACGACAACCAATTCCAAAAAAAGTTTTAAAGCTCTTTAAAACTGTAAATACCACAGAATGTGATAATTTATGGTCATTTTTGACAAACATTCATTTCAAACTGTAAGACAAAGACAATATATTGAATGCTTAAAACTGGTTTGGTTAATATACACTCTAAATTCAGAATTTAATGCAATATGCTTGTACTACTTTATTCAAAAAGAGCACAATCTTTTAAAGTTTTATTGATCTTAATTTACTTAAAACTTGACATGATAATATATTGGGATGGATTCATTCAGGTAGCCAAAATGCTGGTCACATGAGTGTCTCAGTACCATGGACCATTCTTTGTTACATCTGTATTGTTGGCATTTTCAGTAGAAGTCTGTGGTGGCTACTCTTTAACTGCCCCTGTGATATATTCTGTGTGGACTGTTGCTCATTCTGTGAGCTGTAATGTTGTGAGGGGGATTTCTGAGAGTCACTAACGGGATTAAAACTAGGTGTGACATTTTATGAATACCATAGCAGGCTGAAGAGCATCCTGAGTGCAGGCATTCGGTTAGGCGTAAGAACCTTCAGGCGAGGTTTTAGGAACAGTTGCTATTTTTCAAACAGTGCAATGGACATAGCCTTAGCATTGATTTAACCCACGACACCAACAAGTGTGTAAGGTGTTTAAATAAATAAACTGGATCCAGTCATAGTCCTCTGATGCTAGAGAATGAAAATGCCTTCTGTCCAACGGCTTCTATGAAATATTTATAGTATGCAAAGCTTCTTATTTCTCATTAGCCAAATTGTAATTACTTTTATTTCTCTTTGCTGCAAAAATAATTCCATATTTCTGAAAACAGCCATCACAACACAAGTGATTAAAATTCTTTTGAATGTTTCTGTAATGTTAAAGGTTTTGCTCAAAACAAACTACATACTGTACATGCCAACCCTAATTAGTGTTTACTCCACAGTTGCAGTCTTTTGCAGACAGTAATCTGAAGCCCTGACAACCAATTCATTTCCAGAATATTCAACTTATTTATAATTGGATAGTTTTAGCCGGGTTACACCATTTGTCAATCCAGACAAGAATCATTAGATATTTTTAACAAACAACTCAGTGTGACATTGTGATCAAGCTTAAACAAAGACACATTTTAAGAATGTTTCAAACTTATTTAGCATTTTAACAAGACACCAAAGAACACTTCTTGAACAATACATCTTAGCAGAAGACGAATCACTTTGCATTTGAGCAGGGTGCCCTTGGGGAAGCACTGAGCATAAACTAAACCCCTGCACCTGGGGGAAATTTATGTTGTGGATCTTTGATGATATTTGCAATTGAATTTTTATTGCACAGCTGATGAATGTAATAAACCAGGATAATTAACAGAGAAGAAACTGATTACCTCACCAAAAGTTATTTTGTTCAACTGTGACTACAGTTACAGCACAAGGACAAGCAGATATATAGTCAATGTGGTGTAAAAACAACACACTGTAAGACACTTATTTACACAAGACAAATGTAGCGTTATATATTAACAATTATATTGAGTGAGTGTAAAAGGAGAGGACAACATCAATTGTGCACTGCACAAGGATTGTATTTTTTTTTTGGAAACTTGACTGAGATCATTCCTGACCTTTTTTTTGTTTAATTTTTCAAAACATTTCCACAGGCCTGAAGCTGCTCTCTGGTGCTCCTGGGTGTTATTAGTCAAGAATGATCAAAGCTGAAGAGTGAGACACTGTTGGTGTCAGGGACGACCGGGCAG
Source organism: Centropristis striata (assembly GCF_030273125.1). NCBI lineage: Eukaryota > Metazoa > Chordata > Actinopteri > Perciformes > Serranidae > Centropristis > Centropristis striata. Next base: position 18,498,617 of record NC_081536.1, read on the forward strand.
ATAACCTGGGACAAGGACACATGGGCAATACCTTTGAGTTGCAACACTCAAAATTAAGTTGACAAGCTTTATCCTATAAACATTAAAGCCAGTAATTCATGAGACTGGAACCAAGCAAAGACAATAGATACGCAAAAGAATGCTGTTTAAATGCAACTGAATAATGCATTCTACCATTACCTAACATTAGTCGAGTGATTTAAGGTGAGTGAAATACAATAACTGTTTTCCATAAAAGCACTTTGTACCATTCCAAGGCCATTAGCTTCGAATAATGGATCACAGAACTTTCCTTTCACACTGAACTTCACACCTTAAAAAAAAACATCTTAAGAGAGTGGTAAGTGATTTTTATTTGGAAACATATAAATAATTAAACTGTCCCTTTAGTCAATGTTGCATTCAGGGCAGGATAGGTAGCTTCTTACAAACGGCACAAACAGAAATGTCTCCACTCGTTTATTCAAACTTCTTGAAACATTTCAGTGCAGAGGGTCTGGAGTAAATAGAAGCTGTTTTGTTCTACATAAAAGCTGGCATAGTGGAAAGCTCAGATCTAATTGCTCCTTTTTGCACAGCTAAAAATACACTGCTTTGAATACATGACACTCTAAGACGGATACACCCAGGTCCAAGCGGAGCAATGCAGTAAATTTTATAGAGCTCTCCAAGTAAAGACATTTTAAATCACTACAATGCAGTGTCTTTACTACACACCCATGTCAGTGTCCTTAATTGACACCCATGGCTCTTGAAGCCTCACCGGCTCTACATGAACTTTTTTCAAGCATTGTCTATAGGAGGCACGGCCCATCAGGTAAGAACACCCACACACACATCCTCAGACGACTGCAAACACACTGCAGTAATCTCTGCTCGAGGGAACATGATCACACTCTCAAAAACTGCCTTAAAGAAACTACTCACAGGCGGCTGTCAGTGCAGGAGAGTGAAAACAATGGTGAGGTGTGAAACCTGAAAAACATGGTATTAAGATATAACAGCTCAGTCGTGATGTGATGAGAGGAACAGTTTCAGGCGAGAACCTACGGCCTACCTTTTTAATTGTCTAACTCAAACTTTCTTATGCTTGGTGGTCTGTCTACTTAATTGCAGCGACCTGCCGTGAGGAAAGGGAGCATATGTGGACAAAAATAATGCAATTTCTGTAAAAGTACAAACAAATGAAATGCTTCTTGAAAAGCAGCTTTTAAAGGGTCCAACTGGTGTGCAAATATTTAAGATGTACACAGTAGTAAGAGCATGGATTATTAATATTTCTACGAGAATCAATATTTATTGTCACTAGTTTCTGTTGTAGCAAAAAGGGTATTACTGTCATATCACATTTGCATGCACTCTCTCTTTAGAGGCCAGAATTGAACCTTCAACTCAGGAACACAGCTATAACCATTTAATTATTTAAATTGTACATCACGCATTGTTACATCCAAACTATAGGCTTACAGTTTTTAGCTCATTTTAGTATTTAATCATGTTTAATTCAGGCAGCAACCTCCGGTCTATGCAGAGAGGCAAACCAGGAAGTGCCTTAAGCCTGCATTCTACCGGAAATTCCAGTAGGGGGCGCTAAGTTTTGGCTGCAAAAATAAAATCTGTCCATTCATTTCAGTGCAAACTGAGAAAACTGAGAAAAGACAATTTGATGTTAATAGTCCAAATAATGGCCCCATTTAGAAGAAATAGAAGATAAAGAATCGTATAATTTGGGGCATGGCTACCTTTGATTGACAGGTAGCTAGCCAAAACTAATATCCCAGTTAATGCTCCAGTTAACGCTAACATGGATTAGCAGCGACTTCTCTCAGTCAGGTTGAGGCGTAGAGAAGTGTGTAGTCAGTGACCAGATCCCTCTCGCTCCTCCACAGTCCAAATATGGTCTGCTCCCCGTATCGGAAACAAGATGGCGACGCAAGATGGCGACGAGTGTAACGCTAAACTCGATGCTTCCAATGGGCAGTCCACAAACTAATGGGTGGCGTCACGGTCACTACATTGATTATTTATATATAGTCTATGGTTTAATTAAAGTTTGCATAGCTAAAGAGCATGATATATCGTTCTTTCACTTTCATGATTAGAGATTAGATTAGATGATTAGAGATCTGTTCTCTAAACACCATTCTTGATATAACCATGTTATTATTCCTCTGCAAGACATATCTATGATAGAAACAGCCTTAGATAGAAACTGAAAAAATGGTGTTTAACTCAGCCGAGTGTAGATATTTTTGTATCGCTGTAGTGGTCTGATTGAAACGTATCCAATAAGAGAAGATGGTGCAGTATGTATATATTATATGTACAGTTTGTATGTTTTCATGCATAAATGTAGACATATAAGGTATATGGTATGTACAAGTGTGTTATATAAGTCTGTATGTGCTTGTATTTCGATGTAATCATTGCAATACTAATGTTTTTGAACATACTTGAACATACTTGATCTATTTTCAGACCTTTATATATTTTATAGATGACTGAGTTTGTTAGCCCTATTTTGTTTCAAATTCCCTGAAGCAGAGGGGTAAATCTGCACAGTGTGCATCATTTGAAACCTGTTGCACATTTAAAGAACCACACAACGTATTAAACATAATTATATATATGTTAAACGTGTGTTGCCTCTTGTGCATTATTTCACAGGGTTCCTGTGAAGACCAGTTTAGTTTTTAATATTATAATGTCCACTGTCTGTCAAATGCACACATTTATTCTTTATTCTTTCTTAACATTGAGTTTCTACTCGTCTACTGTAACAGATAAGACCAGAGAAGAAGACATGCTATCTCCTGCCAAGAGAAAAGGAGGCTGTGATGTGCCAAGTCAGGGAAAGAGAAAAATGGTGCTTTTCTTCAAAATTAACACTTGAAAATAAGACAGGTGGTGTCCACCTGTGCAGATATGCACCACACTGCCACCTGTGCATGGAAAGTAACAGGTGTGGCTGTCCACTGTGCCAATGTGTTCTAGATGTTAAGACTCCATCTTCCCTCGATAACCATTCTTGAGGTAAGTGAGGCACTTACAATAGTGTGCAGGAGTTATGAGACTGCAGGTGTGCTTGGAAGCTCTCTGTTGCGCAGTAGATGTGTATGAATAAGATGCAGGGAGCTCCTGAAAAGCCCATTCATGCTGAAACCTCCTCTGAGTAAATAAACTTAAAAAATAGCCATGTGCATTGAATAAAAGTTGCTTCAAATTTTGGCTTGTGACAGTCTTTCTATCCAATATAAAATTGCAAGCTCCCACTGCCTCTGATCTTCAGGGAAGTAAACAGGGATATTTTGAAGTGAAAGGAATGAGAACACAGGCTGAAAAGAAAAGATGACTGTACAGGGGCACAGGCCATAACAAGTCACAAACAAGTACATCAGGTACCTTGTGTTAATGCCTGGTTTTCTCCTAAAAAATAATAACTAAATACAGCTCCTGCAATGTGTTCGCTAGGTCCGTATGCCGTTTTCATCTTCCAACAATCAAAGACTTTATTGTGCCTGTGACTATTACAGGTCAGGGTAGGTAGGCTGGGTCTCTGCACCAAAGTCTTCCTGATTGGTCACAAGTAAGCAAGATAAGTGGGCAGGCAAATAAGAAAGAAATAAGAAAAGAGGGAGCAGGAGAGGTAACACTGTGGGAGGTTAGGTGGGCCAAAGATGAACGTGAATCTCATCCTAATTACTTCAGCACATGGTGAGACATGTCTTCTAAGAACACCATGGGAAAGAAGAGGTGTTATGGAGAGTGGGAGTGTGAAAGTTTAAGTTTTGCTAATTCCAAACGGCACTGACAGCCAGAGAGGCTGCAAGAGAAAAGGAGAGAAGGCGATGGTGAGGGCTCTTTGCCAACTACATCTCCGAACAATGTTGAGAGATATTGTTAACAGATATGTAATTTGTTTTATGAAATGTTTTTGGTAATGTTTGCTTAATCAGCATTGTGTTTACATCAATAGGCTGAGGAGAGCATGCATAGTGGTATGTATGTTTGAGACAATGAGCATTTTTATAGAAACTTTATAGACAATACTTCCCTGTAAACAACACTCTGGGGCAATTAGAGCAAAGTCTGAATAAGCTGCATTGGTATAGACAATAAATTGGTCAAATGTGCTGTAAATAAAGCATTTGTGAATGCTTTTTTGTATTCCCCAAAGATGACTGTGGTTGTATCAAAGACACAAAGATGTTTCTCTGAGAAGTGGTTTATGCCTTGCTTGGAAGGAATCTAATTTGCCAGCGTGCTCTGGTAGTGGCCTCGAGTAATGGTTCTGCTGCTTTATAGCTGGCACAAGCTTTTCAATACACCTGAGGAACACGTTAATTTAATCTTTCTCATCAAGATCAATACATGTGTGTCTGAAATGTGATTCTTTGGGACACTCTACCCGTTAATAGGCCACAATGATTTCAGAGTGACCATTTTCTACAACCTCATACATGCAGTTTGGTGCTATACAATGGAAACAAACTCTTAATGTCAGAGAGCCACTGCACTGTCAGAATGTGTAAAAGCAAAGCTCTTACATACATTAAAAAGGTATAATATGAAAATCCATTTTTCAATCAGACAGCAGCTTTCCATACAGTGTAAAGTGAAGTGTACAAGGAGGGCTACGAGAAGAGAAGGATATGGGATATGGGTGTGAGGAGAGGGCTTCCCAAAGCTCAGAAGAAGGCGGAGTTGTGGGAGAGGATAGAGGGTGCATGATCAAAGCCTATATTTTGAAATCACTTACTTCTCCATTAGTTTGATTAATGGGGCCAGCCTCGCAGTCAGACAGAGGCAAGGGGCTTGAAAAATGATGCAATTACTGCTTTTTGAATAGAGGGCTGAAAAGGCCTGCTTGAAAGGAGGGTCTGGAGGAGATTCTACAGGGCATCTTGGACAGTAGACTACCTCCTCTTCATCCATCTATCCCCCCTGCCACACACCCTGAAGCCACACAGCACTACTATAACCCTTCCCCCCCAAGGCGTCTCTTATCAGGCTTAGTGGCATGCTTCACTGACTCTCTCTCTAAGCTTGGGGAACATGCTATAAATTGTGATTAATATGTATCTGCAGCATCTTTCAATGTTTGCGTCGCATTCTGTTTAACACTCAGATGATGCTCCACTCCATTCCCTAAATGCAGTCTTTATTCATTAGGCATTTTCTTTGTCAACGTGCACTTCAGAGAGCATTTACACTGTTCATGTACAACTGCTTATCGAGCAATCTGAAAAGAATATTATGTAAACCTCGAGTGATCAACTGCAATGCAAAAGTCTCAAGTGCTGCTTGTAAAGATGTTTTAATGAAACGTTATGACAGTTATCTCCAAAGGCTTTGAAATCTGAATCCATTTTAGTTGGGTGGAAATAATTAGACATAATGCATACAACAAAGGAAACCATTATATCCTCTTTTCATACCTTATCTAAAGTGTTCAGATCTGCCTTACATAAGAACAACAGAAGACAGTTTATATTGTTTTAAGATTAGGTGGGTGTTTGAGTCAGTGTAGGCTTTAAATTAAATGAAAGGGGATAAAAAATAATCTGCACAATTTTACAGAAAGAGACTGTGGATATTGTTAATTATAAAATACAGGTCATCTGGAGAAGATATACAAAAGAATCACTTGAAAAGCCTTTTCATCTGGGCATGAACCTAGATGAAACCCCATTGTCTATTTCTAGCTGCTTTAATGACCCCGTGTTTGGGAAGCAGTCTAAGTAACACATTGGTCAGTTAGATTCAAGTTTACTCATTAGCTCAATAATTGCACCACCAAGAGAAAAAGAGGAGACAAAAGACTAAAATGAAAAAGAAGGGAAAGAAAGACAAACAAAGAAGGGCAGACTGAATTCACACCTTTCAAAATCTCTATAATCTAATGCATTGAATTTTTCAGCTGAATGCAGCAGATATGGCAACTCTGCTGGAAAGTAAAAAGGGCAGTTAAACCTTTACTTTCATGCTGCAGTTCTTAAATGCCACCCAGCCTGTGTAGTTTTGAATAATAACTACTTTTCACCAACTCTCTGTTGTAACTATGATTACATTTTGCGCTCTGCAGGGGTTGTCCTGATTATTACTGTAATGAGACAGCAAATGTCTATTTTCCGGCAAGTCTGGGAGACCTTGTAACTCTTTAGCTTCTTTGTCTGCTTGTGGTGAAATCACAGACACACTCACAATGCCCATGGTTGAATGTAGCAGCCCAGATACCCTATTGTGTCATTTCAATGTGTGTGCCTCTATGCTTATGCGTGCATGCGTGTGTGTGTGTGTGTGTGTGTGTGTGTGTGTGTGTGTGTGTGTGTGTGTGTGTGTGTGTGTATACATGTGTGCAAAAAAAATTAAGAGATGTGCAACATAGGAATAGATAAAAGTACTAAGGAGGCTTCGGGAAAAGCTGTAGGGATGCTTGTTTAAAGAACTTCTAAGGGAAGATATCTAAATGAAAAACCAAAAAAAACATGCATTCACAGATTTAAGGAATGCATCTCTAACATGGCCCAAATTTGTCACAAGGCTTGCTGCCATGACAATATTGATACATTTCAGCTCTAAGCCAATGATGCTTGAATTAAATATGAGATCATGGCTAAGTGCTGGCACAATAACATCAAGCAACATTCTTGGCAGAGCGTGGAATCTGAGTTCAAAATATGTCCCCTGTGCTCATTTACACATTAGCATTTACAGTGATTCTCTCTAGAGTGCTCTTTGGGTTTTTACATCAAAATCAGTTAAGGATTTTATTCAACGTTCGCAATGCAAAGTAAATCCTCTAATGCAATTGCAGAAGCACTCAGAGGCAGATAAAACTCCCACAGACTTGTGGGAACAACTCTTCTCAGAACAGCATGTTTATGCACTGAGGTGTTAATGACCTGTTGTGCAAATAATGGCCTCATTGAATGATTGTGACTAAACCCATAATGACCATGATTATGGATATGTGGGAATCTATTGATCCATCTCTAATTTTTGTCAGCAACTAGAATGTAATCATCAATTTAATCATGTGTCACACTGAATGTTGTTCTTTGTGAACAAATAGGAGTGGTTTCTTGTTTACTTGTGAATTTACTAACACACTTGAGGCAAACAAACAATCAGAAAAAGACGAAATATCAAGCTGTTATGGTCATTCGAAGAAGACACAAAGGGACTGACACGCGATAAAGATACTGGAAAATACCTACATAATATAATTTATGCTGCTGGTATATTTTGGGAAAATGTTTATTTTCTAAACTGCTCACAGATTATACTGAATTATGCCAACTGCATGTCTTTATATACAGTAGTAATGCATAAATGAGATACAGTATATGGTTATATATTTTGAATGTGGGTGTTAACACAGACCGGCAAAGGAGACATCAAAGCAACATATGAATATGCATGGGCACATGTTGAACACTCACTCATACATATTTGTGTAAGAGCAAGGTAAGGACAGGGAAAAGCCAGCGAGGAGAAGAGGTGAGAGAAGGGTAATAGGACACCTGAACTGGAGCTTGTATTTATATTCATTCCACCGGCACTGTGCTTTAATTGAACATTTTCTCCAGAGCTTTTGGACAGTGATACGCTGTGTGCTGGGTACCAATACAGTACTTGTTTTCCAAGTGGTTGGCTCTGCAATTACCCTTATAACTCTTACTGTATTTTGAGTCTGCCACTTGGGAATTGGGCAATAATCCTGAGCCCACAGCAACAATTTCACAGAGACAGAACTTTCCGACAATATTGTAGGGTACTGGTATAATTGCATCTCGTATTATGCTGCAGGGAGACAAATATACAGAGTGATAAAGCTATTAACATATACAGACAAAGTAACTGTTTTCCACTATTCCAATTTAACAAGAAAACTTAGAAATGCCTGTAGATGCCCAAAACAATAAACTTAATATATAGTGTGCACTTAACACGTTCTAACCAGCTGGTCCTTTGTGCTCTGATCCTAAGGTTTGCTGATTTACTGAAACAAAGAGAACAACAGGCTTTGAGAAAGCAACTCTGCTATTAAAGGACTTTTGACACTTATGTACAACTCTAGAGGTCACCAGATAAATGAGATAGACTTCAGCGGGTGCCTTTTATGAGATTAACTGTTTTCCCTCCTGAAGAAATAAAAATTGCCCAAGAGGTTTACTGTTTCAATAATGCTAAGCATGACTCATAATCGCAAACATCAATCAAAGTTTATCACCCTCTGTCAAGACAGGACTTTGTTTAAGGTGCCGCCACTGAAATACATAAACCGAGAAGGGTTTTTGTTCTATATACCCGGCTGTATTAAACATTTCCTTTTCTTACTGAGCAGGAGCGTAAAGGACAAGGTTATAGTGATTGTAAAGGCTGGAAGGTTATCAACAGTGGGCCAGTGGTGCCAATATTGTTGTTCTCATCACTTTCCTCATCATTATCATGATAATCATTCTAACCACCGCCATTATCCTCATCAGTAAAACTATGTTCAAGTTATTTACCCTTTGAAGGCCCTTTCCCAAATCTTAAAAAGTCACCTGTCATTGATTAATGTGCAGGTATAAGCCATCATCTCAAACACACCGCAGTCTTAATTCTTCAGCATTACTTATGAAAAGGCAAATTATTTATGAAAAGCTCTTTAACTTCATCAGATGATTCATACTTGCGCAAGTAATAACAATCCATCAAGTAAAGAGCTTGCCAACTGCCCCGGTTCCAATTTTAATACCAGAGTTTGGAAATACAACCATATCTCTTGATTATTCCGCCCTTCCATGAAACATGTACCTGAAGAGGTGGTTTTATTTAGACTTTGTTGGAGTAAACTACGGTGTTACAGAGTGCCCTCCTATTAGAGGTAACATATTATAAGCATTAGAAAACATTATTTTTTAAAACTCTGGGCACAGAAGGTTGGTGAGTTTCTCATCAGCTCAGTAGGTACCATCAATTGATCATGAACAGAGACGGAGCCGTGTAATATTTACCTGTCAAATTGTAGCATTTATTCATCGCACAAAGCAATTAATGTTTTCTCTGTGCATACTACAGTTTTTTTTATGCTCCATGGTAATAATACCTGGCTTTTTATGGAGAAAAATCACACAGAGTTGCTGAATTTAGTCACAGCAACTAAATTGTTTTGCCGCCAGGGATGCTGCTGGAAATTATTTGTTAAAGGTTCTACAAAATGACACAACAAACACATACACCAATATCTGGTCCTATTATTTTTTTGTCCTTATACATTATAGTGATTTTTTTCATGTTACAAATTACTGCAGGGGAAAAAAAGACAGCTGAAGAGTGTATGAATCTATACCATAATGTATCTGTCTGTAGTGCAACCAGAGAGATGACAGAACAAACAAAGAGAATATTACAGAAGAAAACCAGTTTGCAGAGAGGGCGAGGATAAATGAACAAGGGAAGAGAAATGGAGACATAGAGAAAAGTATACAGCACAATAAGAGAGGAGACAACAAGGAGATGAGTTTATAAGGGGAAAAAAGCAAGGGCAGAAAGATAAAGTACCCATGTAGAGAAAAAACATGAAACCATTAAGACGGGAAAAACACAAAGAGGAAAAGGAGGAATGTCCTGTAACAGGGACGGAAGGCGAAAGAGACAAAGAGAGAGAGAAGAGGAGGGAACGGAAGGAACAGAGGGCAGGGGAGGATGAGATGTAGGACAATGATAGATCGTTTTCTGGCAGGCTCAATTTGTCACGCTGTTATTGGGAGGAAAATGGAATAGAGGAGCAGCAGTGAGGGTCAGACGGAGAGGACAGGGGTCCAGAGGTGGGAGCGTTAAGCCAGGAGGGAGCAACGCCAGCGGACGGTAAGTGAGATAAACTCCACACAACTCTTCACCTCTGGCCTTCAACAGATGATCACTGAGGTTACAGCGCTCTGATGACTCCATCCCAGTAAGCAGGGCCCCGCCATATACTGGTGGACCAGCTGATGTTTACACATCACTTCAATATGTGGGTACTACATGTGCATGTGTTTTTGATATAGATTCATGTATTTTAGTTGATCTGGGCCAACTTAAAGTGCAATCTGTTGCAGTTGTATTGTATGGCTAAATATAAACTATTTACTAAAGGGGCACTACGGCCAATTTCAAAATTAACGTTTTTTCTTATTTCTTCCTTTAAGACAGTCTTAAATCTAAATGGGTTGTTTTTAAAAAATAAATGGGGAGATCTCACATCAACTCAACTGGATTTTCGTCTAAAGACTAATGCAATCAGTAAACATGATTAAATTCTCACAGCCGCACCTGTTTTCTGTTTATACAGTAAAGATATAATCTTGATACTGTTTGGTCCCTCATAATGTGTCCTTTATTCAAAACTATACCTGCACCCACTCTGCTGAGTACTTGCTTTGCTTGTCAGCCTCATAAACTCTGCCAGCTTCCCGTTCAAAATTATTCCATTCAACCAATGAAACACTGTAGCCTTCATTTGCATTCTGTCCCAGTCTGAGTAAATCTTTTGGGTGGCTCAAGTGTGTTTTTCTTTGGCATAAAAAAAAAAATCAGGCTGAGAAGTACTTTTGGTACTTTGTAATTATACCTGGCCTAACTCATTAGCACTAACGGAGGGGGTGTAGCCAGAACTGGCAGTGATGGATCTGTGGAAGGAATGAGCGGTGACGCAGCGAAGGTGTGCACGTGTTTGGGCATCCTTCTGTGTGTGCACATGAATGCAAAGGATGTTGTTTGTGCCAGTACAACGCTCCCCTGCACCAACACCATGCTCTCTGTGTCAGGTTAATGAGTCATGCTGGGATAAACACTTCCAGGTCATGGCCAGCTTTATTCCGTCTGAGAGGGGAAGTCCAGGTGCCAAGACACAACTGAGCTGCATGCATAAATAGTTGTGAGAAAAAACTAGACCTGATAAAATCAGCAAAGCTACAAGAATCATTTTTTTAAATATCATATCTTAGTAACATGTGCTTCATACAAAAATATAAGAAATGCTGTCAAAAAGTGGAGAAATAAAAACGGGGCATTTGGAAGTTGGAGAAAGTAAGCAAAAGTACTGGGCACAGGAAATGAAGACAGTCTAGACACAGAGGATATTAGTTCTTGCTGCTGAAAGGTGCTGGAGGTTTGAAAATGGTTTTAGACATTTTCCACACTTTGACAGCAACTTAAGGTGCTGCAGATAATAAGAAAATTTGAATTGAAAACATGGCAGATAGAGACGGAGGATTTTTCCTTATATCCCACCACCTTTTTGACAGTCTGCAGTCTATTATTGGAACATTTAAAAATTGACATCTGCACCCTTTCACCTCAACATTAAAGTGGATGCAATCTTAAAATACTTTTTTACCCAAAGCATTTCCAACCCCTGAAACTCTGACTTTGACAAAACAATTGTGAAGGACACAGAAATGTAACAAAGTGAGAGCTTACTGTCAAGAGGCATCTACTGCTTTCATGTTAGAAAGATGCGTGTGAAGTGTGTGTGTTTGTGACTTGTATGTCTGTGTGTCTAAGTGTGTGCGTGTCTGTGCTGTGCCTCCACAAGCTGTCCTGTCGACGGCACTAAATTCCCTAAGCAAGAAAAGCCATCATCGCTGTCTTTCTCCAAAGCACCCCATAATAGCATGTCAACTCAGACCGCTTTTAAATCACCGTCCACAAGCGTTTGTGACAATAAGACGGAAGAGTCCTTGGCATCAAAACACAATTCCAAGCAAGGGCAAATGTGTTTATTACGTCTCACACTCAAGTGTCGCAAGGGTCCATTTTTAATCAGCGATTCATGGTCTCGAGTCTTGACAAGTGAATCTGTTTCCAACACCTCAACCTCGCCTGCCACTGTCAAATAGGTACACACATATGATATGAAACCCATTCTGTGCTTTCGTTGTCATTCAAGACAGAGGTAAAAAGAAGCAGTGGTGAAAGAAATACTCATAGCGTTTATCAAGGTAAAAGTAGCAATACTGCTGTGTAAATGTGTGTCACAGGTTAAAGTCTTACATTTGAGATCTTAATAAAGTAAAAGTATAAAGCTATTGACAGCAAAATTATTTGCTGAAGCATTGACTGAATGCTGTCTTTCAGAGTTATATTATTATATATTGTGTATTGTTGGAAGATTATTAGTGATGCCATAAAAATACAGTTGGTGCTGCACATTTACACTTGTTATATAGCTTAATCTATACTGCCCTACAAAGCCTAACTGCAGTAACTACATTTTTGGTTGAAATCAAGTTATAATTAAAAATGAACTCCTTGATGTCTGTTTTATCTTGTGACAAAGGTTTAGATTTCAATTTTGCTTCATTTTAGAGAAATAATGATATAAAAGTTGCAGTAACTACGAAATCCAACTCAAATCTGAAGCAGTAATTGCACTTACTACCGTCCGATTTGGATACAAATTTAAACATAAAACCAAAGCAGACTGCAGTAAGTTCACTTTGACTGTGATACAGAGTAGCCTTGTATTTCTTCATTATGTTGAATAGTGAAGACAGTAATAATAAAAATTATAAGTTTATTTGATAGGAAAATTATTATCTAGTCTCTAGTATCTATTATCTAAATCGTGATTAAGTAAAAAAGTGAGATAAAATTTACTTTATAATATTAAGTCTAAAATATGCAAATCTTTGAATACAGTTTATAACAAAATCAATTTGAAAGGGGCGTCCCGGTGGCTCACACCGGTAGAGCGCTAACCATGTATGCCATGTGCTGCGGCGGAGCCGGGTTCGAATCCGGCCTGAGCTCCCTTGGCCGCATGTCTTCCCCTCTATCACCCCCTTTCTATCTCTCACTATCAATAAAGCAACAAAAATGCCAAAAAAAAATCTTTAAAAAATCAATTTGAAAATGTTTATTCACTGAAAACAACATATATAAGCTGAAACAAGACAATAAAATTATAGCTACTGCACTCTGTTTATGCATTACTAAAAGAACCTTTCACAGCTAAACCAGAGTGCAGTAACTACACTTTTGGGGTCAAAGGTCAAATAAATCATCATGATCTTTAAGCATAAAAATTACTTAATCCATGTAGAAATAAGTGTCATATAAGTGCCTACGTATAACCTGATTGGCTGGCCAGGTAAAAAACGTTAAAAAAACTTTACAGCAGTTTTTCTCAGTTTTGCCCTTTGCGTAGTTACTGCAGTTAGACTTTGTAGGGCAGTATAGCACTGCGTCATATTTTATAAACTGATGTTTAATCTACAAAGTAACTATTAACACCACCAGTAAATTCACTGGAAATAGCAGATAGATGGAATGACCAATTAACTAAAAAAAAATCATATGTATCATCAAGCCAGAACAAGAAAACTAAAGTAGGTTTCATGCCAGCGTTCTGCTGCATAGCTGACTTTAAAAGAGTACACATAAACGGTTCTGGTATGTGGGCTTAGAGATGGAATTTATTTAGCCTTCCTTCATTTGAAATAAATACTTGGATGTTGAATAAGACGTAAGACGCAAAATTCTCATAAGCTCAAGCTACAACTTAAAAGACATCACTTCTAATTCACTACTACTAGTCGATCGGGTGAAGGTCATCTGCTGTATGTCTTGAATCCTTTGCCGTTTCTGTTGCTGCCTGTCTGCTTTAAACAACACTTTTATTTAGGATGAAAACTTCAATTTACAGAAAAATTCTTATCACACTGTGACACAATCAGGATATGTGCTTTTTAGTCTGAGACTTCATGACAAAGTTGAAAAATAATTTACTCTCAGGAAAGGAAGTGTATTATACAGTGAATATACTGTATTCATGAGTCACCAGTTTTTACAATTTTTCATTCCTGTACAATGTATCTTAAAGATAAGCATTCTGCAATGTTCTTAAAAGTGTTGTTTAAATTGATTGTTATTTAAAAAAGCAGAAAAGCATGGTTAAAATAATGTTATAGTGCCAGTTATACTGGGAATTATAATTATAAAAAGGGAGAAAATAGTTCTGGAAAGAAACATTGCTGGTGAGTTTTCAAAATGTATTTTTTTGGCAAACAACATGGACACAAAAAAAGATTATTGCTCAGAGCGTTGAAACAACAAGTTGATAGCTGTTTCTGCAGCATGATTCAGATTTGCTCCAAAATTTAATGGATTCTTCCTTGGCCTATGCTACACCCTTCCACCAAGTTTCACGGCAGGTTGGGCCAGTTGTATTTATGTATTCCTGCCGACAGACAAACAAGCAAACCAAACTGAATACATAAACTCCTTGTAAGAGAAAATAAGAGTGTTAATCGGAAAACCTCAGTGGCATTACCAAAATAACATTATGATAATTATGAGCTTTGTCTGTGCTATGTCAGTATTTTCAACTGCACTTCCTTGCAGCTGAATTCATTTATACTGTCACAGTGAGAGAAATGTACAATGAACTTGTAAACAAGTTTTCATCTTTTTTCACGTGTGAAAACTGGGTTGCATTCAAACTTTCACAGGGTACAGATTAAAAGGCTTACAGCTGTCTAAATCCATACCTTAATTATCTCTTTGCACAAAAGCCATCTTTTCCCACTGGTTTTAAAATCCCCCCTTCTTAAATAGGTAGTGTCTGTCAGCTACTGTACCATACTCAGTTGCAGTTTCTCAGCACTCATCTCTTTTGTCTCTCTTCACTGCCATCTCTTCCATTAGACTTCACCCATTACTGTTTCACACAAAAGTGCTTTATGTTGGAAGAGCTCCCCATCTATTTCTCATCTTTGACCTTTCCTCCCTACATCCATTTCCTCCTGTCCTTTATTTTCTCTCCTTGCCTTTGTATCCCTCTATTTTGTGCTCTCTCTCTCTCTTCTTGTCTCCCTCTCTTTACCCCCCTGCCACCCTGTGCAGCATCTCTTTTCCCCTCTCATGTTCCCTGGCAGCAGGCAGCAGTGCTTGTCACTCTTGTAGCTTGGTGCAGCCGCCACACAGGAGGCAGACCTCACCCAGCCTCTGTGCTCCATCCATCAACTGCCCTGCAGAGCTGGCATGCCAACTGACACCACCCTTTCTGCTTCCACTCACACCAACACATTTAGGAGGCGACTACCTCCACAAGCACAGGGAGAAGAATTGCAGTAGGGTACGCAAATAAGGAAACATTAAACTTGTGTTACATTATAAAAGCTGATACATACCAAAACCCACAGGCCGATGAGAGTGAACCCATATAAACCTGGACAAGCTTGTCTGCGTTCTCCCTGACAATAATAGACTCTAAATGTTTAATCTAATATTACATGTATTGGTCTTACTATTAAGGCATACTATCTATGTTCACAATTCACATTCAGTACAGGTATTTCAATTGCTTAAAGCATTTTAATCAATGTTGGTGAAAATGACTGACTATTTCCCAAAGCAAGAACCCACAGAGCCAAAAATCTAATTTGGGTGTCGTCAAGATATATAGCTTTGAGCTGCACTGTTGACAATTAATTGGAGAGTGACTTTGGTAACTCATAAAATGTGTCAAGTTTTTGTACCTAAATGTGCATCGTTTCACGCAAGTGATTTAGCAAATGCTCACTAATACAACTCAAGGACGTAGAAATAGGACAGATGAAAGCTTAAAATTCTACTTTATGGCCCTCTAAAAGGCTTGCGTGACTCGAGAGAAGTTCCCCTATCATGAGGGGAGCAGAGAGTAGTTGGGTGTCAGGAACGAGGCGGCACTGAAGCTGACAGAAGACGCTACATCCTCTCATGGCCAAAGTGAACGAGAGACGAGATGGCAACTGTCTGGATGGGAGAAAACAAGAGCCCAGAATTCCAGCATGAAGCCACAGACGCTGTCAATGACATACATCTTTCTCAAAGTACAAGAAATGACTGTGGCCCCAGAGTAGACTGGAGAAGTGACAACTGACTTGTGACAGAATATGTATCTCAGAGAATTGGAGCCTTATCAGAACAGAATAGAATATGTGACTGAGGATGACTTTTGCTAATGCACATATGTCCTTCAGTGTTAGTCAGGTCAACTAGAAATTAAAGAATATTTGAATGTATGAATAACATCTGGCTATATTAATCCTTTGATGAACTGTCGGGTGGCTCTCTTTCATCTGCCCGAAGCATATTGAGGCATTTCACCCTGGACCTCGCTTGACCTTGTAGAGGAATAAGAAGCTATGGACAGATATTAAGAAAATGGGCCCCTGGAGAATGCGTTCTACCCCCCTACATAGCAGCAAGATATTCGGTGTGAAAATGATACGGTTGTGTCATTTGTAGTCATTCTGTGTCTATGTTGGCATTTCATAGAGGTGTTTCATCTTATCATTGTGTATTTCTTTGTAGACATTGTGTATCTCTTCGTAGTCGTTTTGCATCTCTTTTTAGTTATTTGTATCCCTTTGTTGTTTTGACTCTCTTTAGAGTTGATTTAAGGTCTCCTTATAGTCAATATGCATCTCTTTTGTGGTCATTTTGCATCTTTTTATAGTTGTTTTACATCTCCTGTTTTATTGTTTGTGTCTCTTTGTGGTCATTTTATGTCTATCGTTTTTTTAAATGTTATCTTATGAAGCTTCTTGTGGTCATTTTGTTTCTCTCTGTAATTGTTTTGCATTTCTTTTCTGTCATTATTCATCTCTTTGTAGTCATTTTGCATTTTTTTGTTGTTTTTTTTCGTTTCTTTGAGTCAATTTTGCATCTCTTGTTGTATTGTTTTGTGTCTTTCTGGTCATTTTATGTCTTTGTTGTTGTTTTGGGTCTTTGTTGTCATTATGCAGTTCTTTGTGGTTGATTTGAGTCTCCTTGTAGTCAGTTTGCATCTTTCTCCCTCTGTCTCTTTGTAGTTGTATTCTGTCTACTTGTGTGCCAATTTACTAATCCATGCATGTAAGTAGGTATAATATGTAGTATTTAGCAAAGCAGAGCAGATGAGAGTAAGAAAAAAGTTGTATGAGCTGTAAGAACTCTGAAACACAGATGACAAATTCAGAGAATAGGCGGAAACGGAGCAGGTCTCTGTGGTAAACAGCACCGCTACCCTGCTACAGCTGTTCAACCTACCATAGTTTCACTAACAATATTTAATACTGCCTTAATGCATTTTTTACACGCTTTGTGCAAATCAACATTACCATTAATACAATTAATTCTACAAATTAACCACATTACCAAACATTTACATTACCACCATGAAAAAAAACCCAGATTTTCCATCTGTGATGAATTTTTGATCCTACATTCTGACGACTTCTAGTAACCATGGCAACTTTACTTTTCTTCTCTCGTGCTGAAACACTTCATGAGCACTTAACCCTCCAAGGCATCATCATCATCATCATCATTCTCCATTCAGATATTAGCATATTTACATTTTCTCCCCCAGTATCTCTGGTGGGGAGTGGATACGCTCTGTGACAACAGTTTCCAAGGTATTAATGAAGCTTTGATGAATTAACAAATCTCCACCACTACTAATGTATTAGCATATTCATAGGAGGATTTGAAAGCTGTGCTGAACGTGAAGCTGTGCTTCTTTCTTAGTCCCCAAGATGCCTCGTGTTAATTGTACAAGGCATGATAAAGAATATGATTGGCGGGATTAAAAAATAAAGAAAAGTCAACAGTTTGTGTGTTTGTGAGCACTAAAGCAGGATTCATTGGAGTACAGGAAAAGATCAAAGCAGTATGTCATTAATGAAAGTTGAAAGCCTTGGTGTATCCACAACCTGAGCACTGATTTGTTTGTCTATAAGAGCGTCACTTTAAGATTAACAGTGAAGCATTTACGAGAGGCTAATTGGAGAACAAGTCAGGTTTCTCATTTCCTGTTAATTTAGACTTTTCTACTCTATTTGATATAGATAGAAATTATTATAAGCCTCAGTGCAGAAGATATGAGATATGCAGAGACACTGAAGTCCACTGAGCATAAAAACTTTCTGAGCCATAGAAACATGTATCGTTACATGTATACTGTAGATGTAGGTTGAGTGTTCTTTAAGGATTTCTAGACAAAAAATCAGTTCTGGACAGGATTGCAGTAAATACAGCTCAGCACTGTCTCAAAGGGATTCTCTTCAATCCCCCAGTGATCTTTGAATGTAATAAAAAGACAAAATGTAGAATGTGTTATATCCCTTTTAAAGCACTTCATTACATGATCATGACTTTTTTTTAACTCCTTCCATCTCTACTCCAGCACTAACTCATCTTCACTAAGGATCAGGGATACTTATAGTGGAATATCATAACTCAGAGCTTAAGATAGTTTTTTTTTTCATGGAAAGTGACATTAAAAAAAGTGTGAAAAAAGGTTCCCCACCAAGATACAACACCATGTCAATAACACAGTATGTCTCAAAGTCTCAGTGGGAACAAGAAAAATCAGCAATATAGAAAAAGGAGGAATGTGCACAGTTTGGGCTCAAATGTTACATGCTACTTATAGCTGCTTAGTGGGTAGGCTGTGGGCCAATGACGGGCCCTGAATGTGTATGTTAATCATCACTGGTTTCACTCTAAATAACTTATATAAGTGTCTGTCAGGTTGTAAATGACAGCATGTAGAGCTAGTTTCACCTCGCAAGTGTCATGTGAATAGGGCTGTAAGCTAAAGTTAGCAATTTTGCTACACACAACAGTTTCATGTGGAAGTGAGATGGAAGAGCCAGCATGGAAAAAACACAGTTTGGTTTAGGAGACAAGGATTTTTTAGGAAAGTGTATCTACTGTAACTTCCTTAAAACCTTACGGGACGGATAAAGTGATCTGCTGTATCTGCAAATAGGTGAATTTGATGCTCAAGGAATTTAATGTTATATGCCATTATTAGACCAATCATAAATATGTTCAAATAAGTTCATAGATGAAGAGTGCAAACGTATGGTTGAACAGTTTCAATGAGCCATATCTGCCCACCAGATAGTCTGCACTACAGGTGTAGGTGTATAACAGGCAAGTTATGTGGTATCTCATGGATTTACCAAGCAAAGTAAGCCATTCACTGGTGGAGAGTTGCAGGATTGCTTGGTAAAACTGGTAACTGGCTGGCAACATATGTCCTGAACCTTCTTGGCTCTCAGTGCTCCCTAAATTGGCATTAAAACTTTGAGTAGCCAAATGTTTCATGTCATAAGATACCCAATTTTTCTGCATTGCCTACTACAATACATAATCATGTTTTTGTATCTCCTGTACATATCCAAACTCCCTTCCTGTCAAAGCAAAATGTCATTCAAAATGGGTTGTGGTAAAAATGGTAAATACAGTCAAGATCTTCCTGTTAATTAAGGGATGTAATCTTATCTAGAACCATATTTTAACAAGCCCTTATCTACTGCCCTGTATCTGAGGTCCAAATTTGAATTGGAAAATCTTCAGCATTTTATCAGTGTTTCACCGTCCTTGCCAGATGGGCAGAAGATTAAGTGTCAGACTGTGACGTGTTTGTAGGGCAGAACAAGCCACTCAGCTTGCTTTAAAGTTGCCATATTTTTCTCTGTCTCCAACACTGCCAATGCCATGCAAGTCTGTTCTTCAATCTTGCCAAAGCACTACAGTGAAAAATTATTCAACATGGTTTGACCGATTGGTTATTATGAGTAAAACCCCTGCGGATGATTAAAGGAAAACCTTCCACTTCTGGCAGCCCTCAGTGAGAAGACAAAGAAACATATTCTTTGTTATCAGAACATCTAATTAATCTGGTTTACTGGAATATGGGTCAGCCATGGACACAGCAGGTCATCTCCCATGAACCATTTTGAGGAGAGCGCAGCTGATTAAACAAATGAGCTTTGAACTTAGCGAGGTGAGATAAAAGAGGCGAGGATGTGAGCTGATGTTTGAGTTGGTTTCATTTACTCCTACATGTTCCCCGGATTCCAACTGCTATAATTTACAAATATGATGTGGAAGGAACAAATAGAAGTGAAGTCAGCTTTAATGTTAGAGTAGTATGAGTTAAGAAAGATGCAAATCATCTGTGGCTACACACAGTTGACTTTGACTTTGCTTGAACTTTGCCTGGAGTTATATGTCCTTTACTGGCAGTGCAATGAAGGCTGAATGGATGTTTCACTGTAGAAATACTGCTTTTGCTGTCCAGAGATATATTTGAAACATTTGATGCAGAATATTGGCACCTGAAATGCGTTTTTCTTTTGGCCAACCGAATATAGAAGGCAATACACATAGTCGGATCTCTGCCATCTGCTTTGGGTCAGAACTCAACACGGTTAAGATGGGCAGTTACATCTTGTTTCATCAGATTTTACAAGGGACGGAACACTAGTGTATTCTTAGTGACAGACTTCCAATGAAAACTGCAATTTATCTCCTATTGCTCAATTATTGTGTTGTGTTTTTCATTCACAACAGTCTAAGCAATAAAATGTTTGATCAGCTGTCAGATTAGGGCTGCCATTCAAATGCAGTCATGGGTCATCAACTTCAGTGAATAAATGTTTTTTGTCTGGCTTTTTCAATGCCTCTCTGCTTGTGTTGTGATCCCACAATGAAGGAAAGTCTCAGCCTACCTGGTGGATGAACACCTGTGCACCTCGAGGGCTCATGAGCAGCACGGCCCGACGCAGAGTGTCCCGGTACCGGTTGAGCTCCTCAGTGCGCATTGTGTTGAAGAGGTCAGTAAAGACTCGGCTGACGTTGCGGTCCACCCTCTGCAAGGAAACATCCAGACCCATCCGAGACGCCTGGTCCATAAAGGTTTGCAAACCACGGATGTCTGAAGGAGAAGACACACAACATTTTAAGCAGGTGCTATGTTATAAGGGTTGGGTATCGTATGAATTTTAAGGATTCTGGCTCTGCAGTGATTATGCTTATCAATTCCAGTTCATAAAAGCTTCTTTATTCTACTTTTTCAGCCCCACAGGTTGTCTCTTATACAAAACTTTTTTTCCTGGAGCATTTAATCAGAAATGTGGATAAACAACCTGTATTTACAGCACCTGCACATGCACTCTATATTTCCAGGCTTCGTTCCAGGGGCTTGAAGGCAGGGTTTGTTCTTTGCTCTTGATCTAAAGCGTGACAAAACACAACATGCACTATCTGTCTCTCTGTTTCCTGGGGTTTACAGGATATGAAACTGCAGGCAGCTGTTGCTGTCCCTAGGGATCTAAGTGTGTATGTGTGTGTGTTTGTGTGCGTGTTCACAATACAGGAAACCACTTAAAAGAGGCCTGTGCTGCACACACAAATCAAAGGTGATATGCAGCAGAGGGTTCACAGAAAGAACACTAATCCTAGCAGTCACAGAGAGAGCAGCAGCCCAGCATGTGCCAAGTCATGCTGCATTGTTAAAGAGAGGTTAGGCAAAATCGTTAGGGCGAGACCTCTTTCTGCATCCACAAAGGGTGTGTGTTTGTGTGTGTGTGTGTATGGATAGATGGGTTGGTTTTCCCCTGTTGCACCTCTGGAGGTTTGATGAGCTGAGTGCTGTAATGCTTTAGTGAGAGAGAGAGAGAACAGACGATATACAGAGCGATGGGAGGGTAAAGTGGCTGTAACATACATATAGCTGCACAACACACAAACAACAAACCTACAATATGATACTGTAGGGGAGTGTGGTCGTTATTTGAGGTGACAAGGCACATAGTTTTAAGATGCTCGGGGCAAAAACTGGAAATTAGGCTAATAAGAAAGCTCTTGACCTGGTCTGAGCAGTGAAGCAACATATTGGTACACCGCCCCCATTTCTCAGTCTATACCTTGGAGCAAAAATGAGACAGCAATATGAGTAAGTACCATGTGAAGCAAATCATAAAGAATTAGATGCATTGTTTGATTTTTTATGCTATTGTTATATTGCAATTTGCTTTTTTGGGGTAACAAAAATACTCACAGAATAAAATGTTCAAAGAGCAGAACAAAATATTAAATTAAATCATTCATCATTTTTGAAGCGTCACCAAACTCTTACTGTGGCACTCTTTTCCTTTCACACACACACACACACACACACACACACACACCCTTTTCCCTTCTTTGTCTCTAAATTGAAACAGTTACCCTTGGTGGTGTTGCTTTGAATACAATGGGCAAAAGCTCAACCTCTGAGTAATCCCTTCTTTTGTTTGAACACAAACCTAATTTGTAAGTTAATCATAGCTCCTTCCCTCTTGTCCTGTGACTGGACCATTGCAATTAATTTGGACTATGCCATTTTCTATATACAACTTTCAGCTGCAGAAATATATATAGGGATATTGACCAAAGACATAGATCATATTAATTCTGTTCTTTAGCATGAGCCACAGTCTGGTACACCTGTATGTTTCTGATGAATAATGATGTGGCAAACACAGCGTTAGTGGTTGTGACACATAAAGTAATATCTGCTACAATGTTACAGTGTTTTTTTGCTCTCTTTACTAACAAGTCTGCTCTGTGCAGGAGGTTGCAGGTTTCTTTAACAGTTTGATCGGCTTTCAAATTTGTGATGTACCAGATCTAACTTGCCCGGGGTACATTAGAATTTCAGAATTTAGCAAAGTGCACAGACATCTCTCCCTTCAGTAGAGGATCAGAACATCAAGATCAAGTCAGTATAGTAAAGGTCAGACATTTTAGGGGACATAAGTATAAGAAAAAAAAGTAGGAACAGTTCAGATTGGATCAAGAACTGATTAAAAGAAACAAACAATATTTAGTAGTACCATGCTGTAACTTGGCTGTTGGCTGAAAATATTGTATCTCTCCAATGGGAAATAGAAGAAACATACTGTAACAAATAAAACAGAGTCTTTAATCCCATGAAGTGTTGAGGGAAAGCTGCCATGCGATAACTACTCTCAGACCCAATAGAAACATCGGACTTCAAAGCCAGCGATCCAAACCCGTAGCAGGCTTTTCAACGGGGCAACCGTGTCAGCCATGGACAGGGCTGCAGAAAAGAGGATTAACGTGGAATTAAAGGTCTGATTTTTGGACATGTTTAACCGAGCGTCATTTCTGAACACAAATCTGCTTCTGAAAGTTTTAGATATCAAAACTTTAAACCTTCTCTGCCCCTCATGTATCAGTATCCTGCTCTCTTGCTCATGATGGGAACTTACTCAGTCCACTTGATTCCCCTCTGTTCCTTACCAAACTGGAGACTGAGAAATACCCCATGAAGTTGTTTAAACACCCTTTTTAGCTTTATCTTACAGGAGTTGTAACTAAAGCGGGACTCCCTTTTGGATTGGAGCGATGCAGAAATGAGCATATCATGATCAAAGGGCTCAGAGGTTTTTACTGAGCTGTCAAGCTGTGTTGCATTCCAAGCGGAAAAGCCTGAAAAATGGCGATGGTACCAGCCGGTGTTTACTCAAAATTGAGAGGAGTCTGTTAAAGCAATCATTGTTTTACTTGCAACAATAACATCAGTTAATTATATGCAATATAGATTTTTTTGCAAATCTGAAATGTATCAGACTGACTGACTTTTTTGTGCATTGCCACAAGAACGATAAAAGTGACACAGAATAAAAGCAGAAAGTGAGAAATTACTGCCACGGTTCGAATCCACCCTCTTTTTACTGACTGCAGCTGTCTACACTATAACACAATTATCAGAATGAACACAATCGAATATACCTTAAAATACTGAATAAAGAATAACAAACAAGTTACCACAGCATACAATCAGGTCTCTACATCATATCCATACAGCATTAACTTTGCCAGTCATGGTTTCTGTGGCTTGAAGCAAAACAGTTCAGCGCAAGATATTTGTAATATCACATTTCTACTGCTTGTGCCAACTGTCACTCAGGTGACGTCAGGCTCATTCTGTTCAGTTTATGCCCATTTTAAATAAAGTAAAATTAACCTTTTTTTACTTGGATTTTAAGTTTGAACTGTGCGTGTAATAGTGATTAGTGCATTTTTTTTTCGTAAATAAGGACCTCACATCGACAAGCAAAGCTTAGAAAATGTTTCCAATTACAAAAGTGATGAAAAGTATGAGGGAAACAGAGATATAAGCTGCTGATAATCCACAGTCTCATTAAGTAGGTAACAAATAACAGTTTAACCACTGAGGATTTGTGCTGCAAATTGCCATTTTCAGATTGATTCTAATATAATTGTTGTTGTTTTTAAATATTTTATTCATCATTAGTGGCCAAATTAAAACAACAGTTTTTAATTAACAAAACACAAATAATGACCCCTTAACAAAGGAGTTAAACATACTCTGAAAGGAATGTAGTAGCATTTTAAGATACTTTAAAAAAAAGATCTGTGGGAGTAAGTCCACAGAGCAAACGACCCATTTAGTAACCAGTAACATGTAAATAAAGTGAGTGCATTTTGTCTTCTGATCATGTTTAGGTCCGTTGTATCTGTGATCAGAGGACAGGAAGTGTTGGGGTAGATGAGGACATGAGAGTGGTTCCGTTGTCTGTCTGTAAGCATATATTACAACAAACCCAACAACTTGCAGAGTAGAAATGTGAGGTAAAGGAAATCATATTATTTTCTTACACCATGTCAAACATCATTGAATGCATGGCCAATAGTGCCGTGAAAGGCAGGCCAGGTCTAGACGTTAATAGTTGCAAGAACAACAGCTGAGCCCTAGTTAGGGGGAGGTAAAAGTCAAAATTAAACCGATAATTCAAAGAGAAGAAAAAAAAACAGGGTAGCTTCATTCTGATCTGTACATTTAGTTGCCTGCTTTAAACTCATGGTAGGATGTCTGCCTCACACACCCACTTAAGGATAAACAGTGTGCAGATAAATTGAGGAAAGTGTCATAAGTAATGACAGTTATAAAGTTATCAACTCTCATATAGGGAAAAGTGAGATATGTTCACACAAGGAAATGAATATAATAGTCTGTCTCCTTCATGGATGTGTTAATGGGAATGTGAAATGTGAAACATCTTTCAATATAATACAGCTATACAAAACCACCATGGTCTCATTGTATTGTATTGCATTAGACTGTACAGGTGGTCTGAATGAACTGAAAATTATTGGCAACCTCATTTGCAGGTTTTTTTTTTAGGTAAATCTTTGCAAATTAGTATAATGTCTTTGCTGTTGTGCAAATTCACAGATAACGATTTGTCTTTTTCTGCTTTATGGAGGGGAGACATTGATTTTGTAAACATTTACTGTGGCTTCTGTTGAGCCTATTGAAATTAAAATGATACAGTCTCAAAACTTTAATGCATAGTTTAGACATGGGAGCTTACGTCTACCATTGTCATTTAACTGTGGTCCATTCATCTGGCAAGTTTCAGAAGGCAGCTGTTTACTTTTGTTAGGCATGAATATATTGCACCACGTTTCCCTTTGTCCGTCAAAGACTATAAAAACTGAAGGACAGCTCCGTCAACAAAATGGTTCCAATATAAGCAGCCGGGTCTGAGTGCAAAGCGACTGGAGTTTCAGTCCCAGACTCAATTATTATCTCAGTCCAGGCCTGGTGAATGGTCTCAAAGATACTGCCCAGTGATTGCATTCTTGGCGTACACCACCAAGCAAGTTTCAGTATGGAATAAAATTAATTGCCCTACAAGTTTGGCTGACATGCCTTTGGAATGCTGTGTGCTTAGAAGGGAGACAGTCAGACCAGAACGTAACAATTTGAATGATAAAAAATATAATGGAAATAATGCAGAATTAAAACGGAAATATAAAAGGAAAATCATCTCTGCACAACACTGTAATGTCACATTAAGGTTTTATGCATTATTTAAAATGAGGTGAGGTTTAGGGTTGAAATAATCTGTTAATAGTCAGGAAATTGGCCTGCAACACTGTCTACTTTTTGTCACTGAATTGTTGAGCATCAACACAGAACTATGAAAATTAGATGTCACCAATTATTTTACCCTTCTGTAAAGAGGTTAAGTGGCTTTCTGTACAGGATTTATTTCTTCATTTCCAACTGAAAAATCAACATGTTAGTGAGGAGAATAATGGAGCAATATCCATACAACATGTGTATATTTCCTACCTCTGACAATTTCCTAATAGTGATTAACATTTTCAATAGTCAATAGTTCTTTGGGATTTTTTTCCACATGAGATTTAATGCAAACAGCTAACTATTCACTGACTGGTATGTGTATGCTCCATAGCTAAAAAATACTCTATGTTTTAATAGTTTATCTTCCTTTACACACCTTTCCTTCTCTATTTTACATTCTTTGATCCTCTCCCTCTCTCTATTCTTATAAAAGCCAATTAATTGAAGGTCACCTGTGTGTTCACTCCCTGTGAAATCACCTGACAAGTTAGTTGACATTGTTAAAGACCTTGTGGCCCTAATGTAGCACTCATTTTGATGAAATAAAGTCATACAATAAGAAGCATATGAAAGAGTATGCCATTACGCAGAAGCATCTTCACTTCTCTTGAAAAGCTTGCTTCTTATTCTTAGACCTGGCAGTAACCCTAACATTATGCAGTACAGTCTGCAGGAGATATCTTTTGTGTTGGTCCTGTCTGTGTTATGCACTTTCTACATTAGGAACCACCTCCTACATGGGACCAAAAAGTATCTTAATCAATCTCACACCTAATCCCAGCCTTATTCTCTCCTCCTCTAACAGAGAGCCAGTCAGCACGGGGCGGGCAGAGACAGATGTAGCTGCTCCACAGTCATTACTAAATGCAGGTTAATTCAGACAGACCTGCCAAGGAGCCTACTGATGTTCAAGAAAATCGACCCTTCTTTAAGATTTCCGATAATCGTGCCTCAGTCGTCTTTTATGCTCTCCTTGTTATGATAAAATGACAAGGCAATTTTACAGAAGCTTTTGTTTGCAGATAGTCTACCCACTGTCCACCCTCCCACACAGAATCAATAGCTGGCTTCCTTTTGCATACACACCACTGTGAGTACAATGTAAGCACACCTCAAACGGCATTTACAAAAGACATACAGATAATACATTGCAAGTCTTTAACAGAAGACTAAAAAATCTACAGCAATGCAAGCAGCTCTGAGGCTGTACTCAGGCACAGCAGTGCTTAAAGCTAAATGCAAACATCAGCATGCCCACAATGATACTGCTAACAAGCTGATGTTAAGATTTAATATTTACAATGTTACAAGATGACTTGCCAACTTAGTTTAGTGGGGTAGCATGCTTACAGTCGCTAGCTGCAGTAAATACACAGCACGACAGAGGCTGAAGGGAATATCATTACTTATGCAGGTATTTAGTCATAATAAGTATTAGACAGATTACATTTTGACCTGATAATCATTTGAATGTTGTAAAATGTGTTTTTAGACACCAAAACACTTGGCTTTGGTTCTGAAAAATGTACAGGGAACACACTTCAAATACCAGCCTCTAGTTGAAAGTCCTGGGTTCATTTTGGGCCATCCACCTCCGCTTCGCATTCCAGTGCATTACTTTCTGTAGGCATCACTACAAGCCCTTCATGAGAACAGCCTGAACTCATGGTGGTACTTGAAAAGTCAGGGGCTCCCCAAAGTCATTAGGATTCAGCATTAATGACTCTACTAAATTCCATGCCAATCCAAAAGATGTTAGGGCATTTTAGTGTGGACCAAAGTGGTGGACTGGCCAACCAGGCTGACATTGCCAAATCTATAGCCATCGTTTAGACTTTTTTATACAAGTGTTAAGTGTTTCAGTCATTCTTTATATTAGCCATACACATATATTTTCACATCTGATCTGTGATTGAAGTGAAAGGAGAGGCTCATCTTGTATTTACAGTTTTTACTGTTACTGTTTTACTGTTACTGTTTAGGAGTGTGTGGGCCAGATAGAAAAGCATGTTGTGTCTGATTTAAAACAAAGTAAAGCATGACTGACTTATTCAATTTGCAGTCATTCTGCTGTACGGCGTCTATTCAAAGATATGGTTGGTTTAAAAAAAAAACAAGGGGGAGAGGAGAGCATGAACCTGAGTTGTGTCTGGTCATGGTCAAATGTAAAATGAAATGGAATAAAACCACATCTTTTGATTCGCTGCGGGAACTCAACCAACAAACTGTGAATTCAGTCAGTGTCTTTTAAATTCAGCCAAAAGACAGCAGCTGTTTGTGTATGAAAGTTTTGTTTGATATCTGGGCACTCTGGTCAGTTCAAGGGGAATGCCCACAATGCACAAGCACTGGTCCTTCACACCAAATGGAGAGTTTGCTGTTATCAAGTTTGTTTTTCAGTGGTAGGAATGAACTTTTCTGGCTTTGACATGCACTGGGTCTATTTTGTCCTTTTCAAATAAAAACTGCCGGGGCATTAGACTACCCTTCAGCTCTGCCAGAGAGCATGGCTGAAAGCTAAAAACAAGAGGAGTAACTGAAGGAAGCAAAACTGTATTGGCTATAAAAAAAATAAAAAATAAAAAAAAAAACTCGACATGAGAAAGTCCGACATGAATGAAGGGAGGAGAGAAAAAGAAAAAAACAAGAAAGGACAAGGGGAAAAAGAACAAAACAACTGAACAAAAGGAAAAAGCTGAATCTCAGAAGGCGTAACGGGTCTTTTTGGTTAGCAATGGGCTGTTATAGGATTATCATATAATTTTGTTCTCTTTTATTTGCCTGAAGGCACAAAAGGCAAAACCACATAAGGATGTTTTGCAGTCGTAATACAAAGTCGGCTTCCTACAGCACAAGAATAAGGTTATATCTGTTACTCATGAAAGAAATTACGGAACACGCTCTCTCACAACAGAGAATCAAATTATGTGTTGAAAATGTACAATGACAAATGGAACCAGAAGAAGTGAAACCTTAGAAGTTGTTTACATAATGTGCCTTTTATGCCACTGATGCATTGGTGGAGAAAGGAATGAATCAGCTTCCCTGACACACTTCATTACACCGAGCTATACTTTGCCCCTGAGGTCAAGGAAGCCAGCTATTTAAGATGTGCTACTGCAGAGGCTGGTCCCACCATCCAAAAACAAAGGATTAAAAAATATATGATAGATTATGATAATTGTCTAGATAAGTGTAATATAGATAGTGGATGCAATTCTTTGTATGTTGTGCACATAGCCCCAGGCATTGTGCAAAAAGGTGCTCTATCTTTTTTAGCATCTGCTTTTATGGACTAATGCGCCATCAGCAAATTGATGACCTATCAGGATATCAAAACAAAGCCTTATCAAACACCCAGGAATCCATCACTCCACTACAACTTTTACGTGTTCGAGAAAGATGGCCTTGGCATAGCAATCATGCTTCAATTAAACTGTAAATGAAATGTCCTTTTTGAACATGTTCATTATGACAGCCTTTCATTTCGGTATGAGTGTTACATATCAGATTTAAAAAATAATTGAATAAGATGATCTTTGTGATATACAGTACACGAGATAATCAAAACTCCAATCTTCCTATAGGCAGTTATATTGTACTGTACATTACACTGGATGGAGATACACAGACTGAGCGCTCTGATCATCATAGATCAGCACGGTCATAGTCAATCAGAAGATGCCTTCACAGTGGGACAAGATTATATAAAATATTAATATAACTGCTATTTAACTGTTAAAAAAGACAGTATGCTTATTTTCATATCCATACTAGTATTTTGGGTTTTACTTGAACATGTTTACCTGCTTTAATGTTAAAAAAAAAAAAAAAAAGTCTCACTCTCATACTGTCTATCTGAGTATGCCTAGTATGCCCCGATTGGCTTGTGACAAATACTGTAGCTCACAAACACACAGCACATGTGTGAACCCTACAGATAATTTTCCTATAGACCTGCTGCTTGTTTTTTAAACTGACAGAAATTTACTAGTTACACATTCTGGAATTTTTTGTTTTGTTTTTTAAGCCTTACAGGAATGTAAAATTCACTTTCTTTTGGTTTTGGAGTGATGTTTAGGATATCCTGAGCCCCCCACCCCCCAAACATTTTATGACCGAACAATTAATCGATAAGAAAATGTATAATTCTATCTAGTCTTTAATAAACTAAAGAATTACCTGTATAACCTCTCCAAGTAACACTTTCCGATTAAAGAACATAATTAGTAGTAGTATAATCTCTGCGTTTCTGCCAAACCTAAAGAAAGTTCTGTACTTTAAATCATTGGAGATGGCTCAATACTTTGGCAAATGTCAAGAAATTAACTTTCATAGAGACAGGGATGTCACAGTGTTGTACTTTGTGCCCCTTTCATGCCAAACATAGACAGAGAGCTGGAAAGAGAAGACAAAAAAAGGTTTTGACAAGATCACACTGAGAACCTGATATGAGCTCCTGTGCTGTGAGTTAAATTACATAATCTAATTTCCGCTCTTTGATAGTCACTGATCCGACAGCAAGGGTGGGAAGTGATGTGATGTGATGTTCAAAACCAATCTGTGCTTATGAAGGTTTAACAATGAAGGAAAGATAGTGGGAGCAGTAGCTACAGTAGGAATGTTTGTTTTTTAAACGGCATGTATGGAAAAATACTAAACTAAATACAAAAAGTAAATATGACAGAACAGTTCAAATACTATTTTACTTTGACTCTATTTTCAGGATATTTCAATTTTGAAATCAACAGATGGATAGAAAAATAAAGTATAATAAATAATTATTATAAATCACCAGATAATTCAGCCTGGATGATTTTGTTCACCTTAAATAAATGTCTTTGTTTTTTTACTCAATCCCCATTATTTAGAAACATAATTCAATCATTCTGTGTTCAAACAATGTTTCAAACTTTTCTGCCAACACAAATCTGAATTTGAATCAACTTTCGTCAAGGAGCACATTAGCCCTCTGGCTGAATAAACTAAGTGTAACAGACTGAATGTTGCCTCATTAAATACTTTACTCTTTCTTCCTGTGTTTAACACAAAACATTCACCTGTTATGATGTGGGTTTTTGAATTTTCATTAAAAACAATTATTAATTTTTTCTTAGATGCCTGCTGCATACAGCTCGATGCAGCTTCATCATGCTTGGATGTAATTCCTGGAACAATTAGCAGACACGTCTATAGTGTTTAATTTAGCAGAAGATCAGAGATACAAGCAATATTTAAAAATATATATTTTTTATAGAACCTTGAACTTGTTTTACATTATGTCTAAGACTAACAACAGGATATGGAGTGCAAAACACTTAAGTCATAGAAATATAACAATGTTGAGCTTTGCTAAGGTGTTCGAAGCATCAAATCCAAACTAATAAACAAATATCTGCACTTTTGACCTTGTTCCTCAACAAATCTGTCTCGACAGGTCTTAAATCAATCTTTTAGCACCATACCAATTATAGAGTGCATTTACAGAAGACTGATTAGATCTCTCCACTGGACTGTGTGTACTGTACTCGACTGACAACTCCCTGACTCTCCTGTTAACCTTGTTGCACATTTGTAAGTGCAATGCCTTTATGATTCTTTAAGATGTACAGACCTTGGCAACCTAACCCAAAACTAAAACTGGAAACATGTCCAATCAGACAGACCAACTGACAGCACCAGTGTGGGTGTGCAGTGCCTGTTATTGAACCTCAGTACTTGTTTTTGGCATTGATCAAAATATTTCTGTTAAACCAAGTCTCAACACCTGTCAAATACTAAAAATTGGCATCCAAATGTCAAATTCATAGTCATGTTTACTTTCTCTTTGATGTGTTTTGGAAAAGTTCTTGGATGGCTGCTCGTGTTTGGACAGCATCAAATATTTAAGAACTGTTGCCGATTTACCTCGTTTCAGTTATTATCACAGCACCCGCATTGAACAAAAATCTAGCCAATCCAGTTTAGCAAAGTAAATGCAACTAAACTCAAGTTTAAGAATGTAAACACTGACTACATTTATCTTGCTTTGTTAAATGACTCGTTATCTCACATAAATACACAATCTGAACAGAACTGAGTGAACTCCTGCAGCTGTTTCTCCCTACTCAAATGTCTAAAGGTTTAAATTCAACATTCAGTATCTCTTTAAAAACTGTGCCAAAGCAGATTTACTGACAGCACTTTTCTCTCTAGGCAGTGGTGTGGGTCACTGTAGTACTGCTTCAAGGCAGGCACCATGGGTATTTTGACTGTTCTGTGATGAGGATCCTAATTAGCCGCTACATTCCTTAATTTAACGAGTGCAGAGTTAAACAGTGTAACACAAGCACAAATGTCAACGGCGCCGACTTCGTAGCACCTAATTTAGCAGGCTTTAAAAAAAAGGCTGTTTTGTTAGGACTAGTTATTCTGTCCATTATTTCTCAGCAACAGTGCCTCATTAAACAGAGCCTTCATGCATTCGACATAGGTTCCCTCTCACAGGACTTGCAATTTAAGGCTATAGTGCACTGTGCTGGGGTGAGGTGTTATACATAAAGAGTTCCTGATAGGATGTGATTCAGTGAATGGAACTGTATTGTACCAGAGGGAAGAACGATTTTTCAAAATGCAGATGGATGGACGGATAGACAGGCCAGACAGACAGTGAGCGAGCTGAACAGACAGAATGAACAGATGGAGAGATACATTGCAAGACAGACAGTCAGTGAGGTGGTCAGACAGATAGACAGCTGTTGAAAAAGAAAGTAGGTCTGCACCGAATGACAATGTCTTTACGTTGGAAACTTCCACAGAGGTTTTACAAATCATCAGATGTTTGTTCTTGTAATCATGATGTCATCACCCTGAAAAAACCTTGATACATCCTCAATTTAAATAAACTGAATCATCAGACTTTTTTGTGGCATTCCTCCAAAATAACAACATTCACCACCACACATTGACATTCTGCAATGGGGGAAAAACGTGTTTGCCTGTTTGTATTTCTTTAAACTTATCGCAAATGTGTTGGGTGGCACTAAGCCCAGGATGCAGCGATAGTGCTCCAGTAAAAAAAAGATAGTGGAGATAGTGGAAGGGGAGGAGAATGCCACATGAGAGATGGATCACAGAAGTCACAAACAATCCTACACAGCTGGAATCTTGGTCTTCAAATAGTATAATATGAATTACTTTAGTGTAGCCTAATTTTTATCTGCAACTGTGCAGAATTACCGAGTTTAAACAGAATGAATAGGCATGCTAAAAATTCATGACACAGTATGAATGAAGCTTTGAACTATTACAGTGAGTTAGACTGGAAGTGAGATAGCTAGTCAGACAGACAAGGAGACAGATAGAAAGATAGACAGATGCTCTTCCACCGTGGGATTTTAATCGATCCATATCAATGCTGAGAGTGCACTTTCTACAAAGAGTCTCAATGTCAGAAAGAAATCCAAGGGCAGATCTCTGTAAATGTGAACAGCATGTCACAAACATTCACACAGAGCGCTGTGAGAAGACGTAGAGTCCAACCTGTGGGCTGAAAACTTGTATGAGGATAGTGGGCGGCTGTATTTCCATGAGCGGTCGCTTCACTATACACTTTATCAACTGCAGCTTCCACTGTACTAAAAAAAATAAAACTGATTTACGCTCTCCTCTAGATTGCACTCTCCCAAGTAGTAAAAAGATTAGCCAGCAGTGGCAAAGTATCATCTGAGAAATGCCAATGCAGCAATATATTCTCTTCATCTTTCTGCCCTTGTACTGTCTTGCCAATCACTCCACAGTCCTTTGCCTTTTGCCAAATGTAGGTCAAGAAAGGTCTGGTCCACGGGGGCGCCGTGGTGAGAATAATGAATCAGAAATGGAGAACATCTGAGAATATATTAAGTACTTTTGGGACACACCGTCACTCTCTGGTGCCACAAATGAGCCAATTAGGCTCACACTTGTCTCTTCATGAAGTTGCTGCTAATGGTGAATGTGGCAATGCAATCTTGTTTTTCCCAACAATTTCAACTGAACTTTGATTTATTTTTTAGCAGTCTGCATGTACAGTGTGTGTGTGTGTGTGTGTGTGTGTGTGTGTGTGTGTGTGACTGTGTGGGAGTGCTTATTTTCTTTCATCTTAGTTCCTACTCTGTATTCTTTTCAGCATATGAATTCTTTGTGTTAATGCAGCTTTTCTTCAGCCTGATCTCCCCCTGACACTAGAGATGGTTTTGGAGCATTATCATTTAAATGAAAGAGCTGAAAGCATTTTACATACAAATGCCATGTTGATGAGATACATTTGGACATCAGCTGCTCTCATTCGTCGCAAACTCACCGTAGTCGCTCTCATAAAAGATGATGAACTTCTGCCAGTGTAGTTCTGAGACGAGGGTGAGCAGGACGTCGTTTATTCGCACAGGTGGACGGGCAGCCAAAGTGTAGCTCTCTCCGTCGGGGCTGGGGTTAAGCTGACAGGCAGTGCGGGGCGCACCATCCCCATTTCTCTGGATGAAGAGGTGGGGAATGTGCATCGCATCTGTCAGAGACTGAAGGGCACTTGCGGCTGCGCAGCCCGTCGATGTGACCAGAGCGAGGATCCCCTGGTTCATCAGCTCACATGCTGGACAGAAGAAAGAATAGATAGAGGAGAGGTGGATGAAGAGAACGGAGAAAAGGATTTGGAGAAAGAAAATAAGGATGAAAGTACATAAAAGGGAGAGAGGAGGAAGAATGGACGACAAAAAGGAGATATATGGAGGGAAATATGGTCGTGGAAATAGAAAGGGAGAAGGAACAAGAAAATATGGTTAAATACTGTATTTATTGCAAGTCAGTCCAAACTGTAATCAATTCCAACAAGCTTTTCATTTCAAAAATATTTCAGGGTTTAAGAGCGTTGACATTTATTCAAGAAAGTGTGCTCAACTAGTCTTAAGAATTCAAGATGGCTCTTTTTGTATCCTACTTAGGATTACGTCTGAGCCTCTGCAGTTCAGAGAAGATCACAGAAAGGAGGGGGTTGCTACTGAAGCTGTATTATAATGTGTAGATGAGAGATTCAGTGGGGGGCATCCTCTAATCCTTGTCCCCAGACAAAAAATGAGACAGCTGATTAAAGCGAAAATGCATGCTTAAGTCAACAGTCACTCGAAAACAGCAGATGAATCAGAGAGCTACAGGAGTCAGTGTGGTTCACTGCAAAAGCGCGGAACAGCAAGTCATAAATTAAAAGAACAGGAATACTTTAGCTGGATACTGAAAGTTAGATGGAAAGTGATGCCTCCTATGAGTCTCAGCTAAATACAGTCCCAACATCCTGCACTTATTCTCTCTCTGTCATGTACACATGTAAATCTGTAAACACAGATTTATACTGCAGACACATGCTTGTAATGTCTGTGGTGGGTCTTAACGTCCCTACATTTTTATTAACACATGCAATTTGGGCAAAATCTGTTTTAGATCCTCTTAGGGCAAGTCAGCATGTCTGCTAGGACAAAATGCCAAATGTGTTTAGATAAAAATGGCATCTTCTGAATTTTTAAGATGGCTGATATTATTGAGAAAGGCTGTTCTATCTTAACGTGGTGGAAACTTTTTAATGAGAGACTTGAAGTTGCAGTGATGTGACATATTAGGCACTCATTATTTGCTCTTCAAATTATCTGACAGTTGATCAATGACCTAAAAAGATGATTCATTCTACCAAAATGACAATATGTTTGCTGAATACTAAAGACAGCAGAAGACAACACATTCTGTGCAAACTTTATTTGCAAAACATTCATTCCTCTATATTTATTACAGTGCAGAGTAAGTAAAATAAGATAATTATTCCACATATTCCACATAATTATTTCACATTCTCAGGTTTAACACAGGTTAAAACTTACATTGAATCAGGCAGCTATATTTATTCTAAAGCAATATTTCTTCCCTATTTGAAAGTACAGCTTATATTATTGTCATGTTTCTTTGAGAAAAAAATATATGTTCATAATAGTTGACCCTATTTACACTTTACCACTGGAGGAGTATATACGCAGTAAAGAAATTATTTCCATCCTCTGTTAGGTTAAAAGATGCAACACCAAAATAGGCAATTAGCAGAGAAGAGAAAGTGATGTGAAACCACATGCAAAACTGTTTTAATGAAGAATATTGAATTTGCATTTAATTTTAGGCTCTATCTCTGTTATGAGCTGCATAATCATCTACTACAGGGATTGTCTAATTTTGCATGTGACGCGGGACACGCAACTGCAAATGCTGCTTAGCATTCAAGTCACCATTTCTCACACAGCAGGGCTCTTATAATTTCAGCATAAACTGCTGAGAATATTGTACAAAACAGAAATTAAATGGTTTCTCACTGCATTTCATAATACCACCTAATTATTTAGTCAGTGTCTAACTAAATGTAGCACCAGTCAACAGCACTGCAGTTTAAGACCATGTGCTATCATACAAACCCTTGATATACAGTATTTTAAGATGCAGAACAAGAACTGGAAGACATGAACATATCAAAATATACAGATTAGATACAGATAAGAAGTGAGAAAGCGGTAAAGGAGGAGGTGAAGAAAAAGGCGAGTGGTTATGGATAGAAGGCATTAGGGATAAGGCCTGAGAAGGACGGAGGAGGAGGAGGAGGAGGAGGAGAGAGGGAAGGATGATACGAGGGGGTGTTCTCTGAATGGAGCCATACTGGGCAAGGGTTGTGTATGTGTGGATGTGAATGTATGGCAGAGGGGGAGGACTATTAATGTGACAAATGACGATTTCATCTGCTGACTACAAGCACAGGAGTACATTAAGGCTCTGTAAATCATGAGTACAGGGGCAACTAAATAACATTCTGAGGAGGCACGGGAAGGTGGGAATGCGAGACAGATGAGGCAGATGGAGATGCACTGTACAGCAGCTGAAGTAGAACAAGAAAAAAAGATTGTAGCACAAATAGAGGAATTATTTGTAGCTTTTTGCATGAATGCTCAGGAGAGTTCAAGAAAGACTCCTCCAGTGCAGGAAGGGTGTTACTGTTTCTTTGTGTGTGTGTGTGTGTGTGTGTGTGTGTGTGTGAGAGAGAGAGAGAGAGAGAAAGAGAGACATACTGTAGGTCTCTGTCTCCCTATTGCACCAGGGCACTTGGCAAAAATTCCTTTGTGCAAGATGAAATGCTAATACTCTGCTCAGCAGGAAGTCATGTGATTGACAGTAATACAAACCTAGCACACTTTAGCAATGATACAGTTTCTAAATGTGTCATCTGGTAACAATACACTGTGTACTCTACTATTAACTGAATACAGATTCTGTTCCTAAGATTTGAGGGTGTTTATGCTGCATGGATTATTTTTTTAAACATAATAGATTTGACACAACTGATTCATAAAATGGTCAGTAACCTCAATATTAATCAGCAATAATGTTCATTATCAATTAATCTTAAAATGGCAAAGATTATCTAGATTATGCTCCTCAAATGTAAATATTTTTAACTGATTCTCATTGTTTTTTGTACAATGGATCAGACAAGACATTTAAAGATGTGTGTAGTAGGCAATTTTCACTTTTTTAAAATTTACATTTCATAGATAAATTACCAATCACTCTACAAATTTATAACTTGAAGAAATTCCCCAAATGATTTATTGATAATGAATATATTTAAGCTTTTAGCCTGGTGCAAAAAAATCTCTGAATGACTGATAGAAACGTCACGATACATTGAAACATCATGATACAATGGTTACCATTATTTTAAAACTTTATTAGTAAAAAAATACTTATTAAAGAGCAAACACTCTCGTAAAACACTTGCTTTGAGTGTGCCTGTGAAAAGCCTCCATATGGAGGGCCATACATTCCTACTTCCCTCTACTCTTCGATCCTAGAGAGATTTGGAACACTGATCCTGTGTAAACGTGCAAAATGGCGGGGACAAGGCGTCTATTGGGATTGACCCCGAGTGTTTGCAAAATTACATCCTACTTCTTTCACTTGTTCCACCTGTTAATGCAAGATGTGCACCTTCATTTGGGCTAAAAGAAAAGTGGCACATAAAGAAATAAATTCCCCTACACCCTGTCCCTCAGCCACTTTTAGCAGACTGTGGCTAAAGTGTGTCTGCGGCCATTTTGGCTTCATAATGGACACCCCGGGCCCATTATACAGCAGACAGCCCACTGACAGGAGGCAGGAGCGCTCCGCAGTCATTGGCAAGGATGATAATGGTGGAATAATGACTCTTAAATGTTCCCCCTGAAGTGGACAGGGGCCATCACTCATTTCAAGCTAGCTGTATGACATCTAATGTCAGCAGTCTTATACAGTAATACACCTTAAAGAAACAGCTCCTTTTACCAGAATAATGCATACGGAGCATAGCAGAACCAATAATCCATCACCATTCTATTCATTTGGACTAATTTGATAATGCATGAATAGAGAGTGTATGTAAATGGCAAAGGATGGTTGGAAGAGTCAACAAATCTACTGTAATTAAAAGAGTTCTAATGGGAAGATGCAAACAACAGCTGCTTTCTTTGGAAAAAAAAAGAGATTAAGTAATCTATCACACCCATTGTGGAAGAGCAGTGATTTTCTTCTCACTAATGGTATGGCTGATCGATGGACGATGAATTCAGCAGAGGTGGATGAATCTTTAAATGCGAATAATCACTGCATATCTTTAAAACCCTGATACAATTACCATCACAATGAGATCATGTATTTTCGCTTAACTGTCAGCAAATTGAGACCAAATAGGGAGAAGGGGGGCTGGGAGATTGTAAGCAATCTTTTTCATGTCCCTTCACTCATGACTGAAATCCTTATTAAAGGATATCTGCCATGCAGATTAGGGCTGATTCACAAACGTACAATATTTTCTGCACAAGTCCTCGCCCCATCAGACCAGTTCAGTTATGCACAGATAGTCCAGGGAGATGGTAAATTAGCATCAAGACAGCAGGCTGAAAGAGGACATTACAACTTTGTGCCACACAATCTGTTTTCCCATGAAAACATGATGCCATCAGTGTCTTGCCCTCATTTTACCAATGTAATATGAAGGGAGGAAACAAACCACCACACCACTTATGTAGTGAATATTGCATAAATTGGGGTTGTCTCAGTGATTTCACAGTCTAGATAAGACATTCTCATTTAGTTTGCTCTGACTCAGAGCACAATCCTGGGATTCAAAGGAGTCACCACTGAGATAAATGCTGCGATGTTGTCAACACCACTCTACCCTGCAGTGACAATGTTGTAGCACTGATCTAATTGAGACAGCTTGTAAAAAGTGATTCAGAATGAAATGTCTGTTTTGTAACATTCAGAGGCCGTTCTTAAAAGGCTTTGATTGTATTGTTATTTTTTAAAATGAGCACTTACTTATTCCTTCTTAATATGAAATCATGAGATAAGGAAGATGTTAAACCTCAATGTAAAAGAAAATCTGATAAGAAAAGGGTTTAGGTTTGCTTCCATAAATAAACTAATGCAGTAGTGTAGTCAGTATTCAAGTTGCAATAGAGCTTTCATTGTTCCAAAGTTGTAGCCAAAAATTAATGCAAAGAAACTTAAGATCTACACAATTCATCAAAGCTGGATCACATTCTTCCTCTTTTCAGCACAAATGACTGAATTCAACAAAGTGCTGATAGTGAGATACCCAACCGCTAAATTGGTCATTGATGTTTTTTCAGCGTGAAGTATGGGACAACTGCATTTTTTTAAATGTTTTTTTTAGCTGGTACAAGATTCATAAGAGCTTTAAATGATCCATATCAGGCTCAGCTAAGAGGAGACTGGATGTTGTGTCATTTCCCCATTATGAATGGGCCCTTCCACTCTGCTTTTGGCAGCTTCCCACGACATAATAGCTCTTCGCCACACGGAAAGGAGAAATGGGAAAGATCAGTATTATATGGCAGTTGGACCACAGCTTAGCTCAACATTTAAGTGTACAGCAACATTGCACTTCCAGTAAGAATGAATCATCTCTCCATCGCTCGCTCTCAATCTCGTCCATGGCCCTTTCCCCATGCCTGCACTCCTGCTGTCAGACTAAGATAAGGGTACATATCCCCATCAATACTATTGATGCCAAGACTGCCCATGTCATCTGAACTGTGAAGAGTGTTTCACTGCTGTAAATTATACCCTCCAGACAACTGACAGGTAGAATGGCAGAAATAGACTTACAGTACAGTGGATACTGTTTATATACAGGGAGTGGATACAATCACTACAGAAGCTGTACAGAACAGCACAACCCAACACAATAGTCCTGCAATAAATATTACTTTTTCTGAAGCATGAATGTTCAATTTCTGGTTTGCCCATAGGGGAGGACAGGAACACCTCACAATGCAATGCGATTTAATAATAACACCCCCACAGCTTATAGCCTCTGAAATCAGCTGGATTGGAACCTCTGTGACACAGCCTGAACAAATATTTAACCTACAGTATAGCCATTTTATATTGCTGGCAGGGCCGTGACAGGGCACAAGCTGATTTGTGGCTGATCCCTACTGGGTCTCTGCTCAGTCCTCTGCGATACGTGATCCACCCCCTTGATGCCGTGGTGTGTGCAGGCCTGGCTCGTAATTCCCCTAAGCGCCAATGCGTGGAAATCAGTTGCAATGCTTTATCTCTCCACCAGAAGGAGCAAAGATTACAGAAGCTGAAGGTGAAACGGTTTACTGCCATCTGACTGCTGTAGTGTGCCATGTTCACTTTTGGGAAAGTGTCTCTAAAACGATGCACGAGACATCAATTATTTCAATTTGGTGGAATGGAAGTAATAAAAACATTACAACGTCAATAAAGTTGATGAAGATGATACACAACATATGAGATACAAAGACTACAGTCATGAACAAGTCATGAAGGGGAAATTTGAAGGTAAAATAAGGTTTTACATTATAATAACTACTGACAAGTAAACAGATGATAACATTCAACATTATTAAGGTTTCAACAAGTTGCACATTCTGGAAAACGTGCTGTACAAATCATGTCCTGCTATCTTCACGGGCACAACCTCCTTGACCCTCACCAGTCTGGTTTTAAGAAGGGCCACTCAACAGAGACTGCCCTTCTCGCTGTGACTGAACAGCTTCACAAGGCGAAGGCGGCCTCTCTCTCATCTGTGCTGGTTCTACTGGACCTTTCTGCAGCCTTTGACACTGTGGATCACCAGATCCTCATCTCCACCCTTCACCACCTTGGAGTATCTGGCTCTGCCCTCTCTCTGCTCAAATCCTATCTCAAGGACCGCACCTTCCGTGTAACTTGGAGGGGTTCTGTGTCAGAACCCTGTCTACTCACCACCGGGGTCCCTCAAGGCTCGGTCCTTGGTCCGCTCCTCTTCTCGATATACACCAACTCCCTTGGCTCCCTCATCCACTCGCATGGCTTCTCCTATCATAGCTATGCCGACGACACCCAGCTAATCTTCTCATTTCCCCAGTCTGAAACACATGCAGCAGCACGTATCTCTGCATGTCTGACCGACATCTCCCAGTGGATGTCCTCGCACCACCTCAAACTCAACCTGGGAAAGACTGAGCTACTCTACCTCCCAGGGAAGGGCTCCCCCACCACTGACCTCCACATCACTGTCCAGAACACAGTGGTTGTCTGCACAGAAACCACCAAAAACCTTGGCGTGACTCTTGACAACCAACTGTCCCTCTCAACAAACATCACCGCCACTACCAGATCTTGCAGATTCTTGCTGCATAACATCAGGAGAATCCGCCCGTTTCTCACCCAGAAGGCAGCTCAGGTCCTGGTCCAGGCGCTGGTCATCTCACGCCTGGACTACTGCAACTCCCTCATGGCAGGCCTGACTGCCAAAGCCATCCGACCTCTACAACTCATCCAGAATGCAGCTGCTCGATTGGTCTTCAATCTTCCCAAATTTTCACACACAACACCCCTCCTCCGCTCCCTCCACTCGCTACCTGTGGCTGCGCGGATACACTTCAAGACTCTAGCTCTGGCGTACTCTGCTGCTAACGGTTCAGGTCCTACTTACATCCAGGACCTTGTCAAACTCTACACCCCTGCCCGTCCTCTCCACTCTGCATCAGCCAAACAGCTGGCGACTCCCACCCTGCGTGGGTCAACTCGCCTCAAAACCTCCTCCAGACTTTTCTCTGTCTTGGCTCCCAAATGGTGGAACGAGCCCCCCACCGACATCAGGACCTCAGACAGCCTGTACATCTTCCGCCGCAGGCTGAAGACCTATCTCTTCCAACAATACCTCGGTTAAGTCATGGTCACCTAACAGATATATAAAAAAAAAAAAAAAAAAAAAGCTCTTACTCTTTTCTCTTCTTTTCTTCCTTAACATATAGCACTCCTTTAGCAATGACAGTTAGCTCTTAAAGTTATGTACTTGATTCCTATGGTCTATGTCTAGTACCATCAGGTTGAATGCACTTATTGTAAGTCGCTTTGGACAAAAGCGTCTGCTAAATGACATGTAATGTAAATGGTCTAAAAGAAACCTAACTCTGCAGTGTATTGTGGGCTGTCACTCACTTTTTAAAAGATACATTGATTAGAATTGGTATTTTTTTGCAATTTAGAACTCCTTCGGCTTTGGCAATACTGCCTACAAATTCCATTGGGATATTTTTAGGTTATATAATTATCGAGTCATACATCATGATGACAGTTAGCTGATAGCTTTACTTTAGCTAGTAAAGCTTTCTGTCCACGAGGAAACTCTGTAAATCGCAGAGAGTGGAGGCAGAGCAGCCAAAGTACATCTAAGGGAAACCAGAAAACAAATTTCTTCTTAAAATATGATTCTGTTTTACCGAAATCATCATTGTTGGTGTGTGACTAATGCAGTCCACTTCTCACAGCAGCTCACCATTCTCCCTTCTACAAGTTAGTGTAGGATCCAAAGAGCTTTTGTTATTTGTTATTTTAAGGTGCTGTAATAAGCTTTACAAATGGATTTTCTATTGAAATGACATGACTGGGACAACCTGGTTCCCAAGAGTTGCCGGCTATTTTCTTGCAAATTCCCTGGTTTCAGTCCATCTGGAGACATTTCTTGCACAGCAATACACTCGTGTCAAATTTCTACTGTCTAATAAATGTTGGAAATCCCTACAAAATAATAAATTGGTGGATTTACTTAATGACTTTACCCACCTGAGAAAAAAGCAAGTCCCTAAGTGATCCAACACAATCCATTTTTACTGAACTAACAAATGTTTTTATTCTTCAATCTCCAAAATGAAATAAACTGTTCTCATTGAGCAAAAACTCAAAAGTCAATGGCACTTGACTTGACTTTAATGCAAAGCCAGTCATTACTGACGTATCCATTTAATTGGCTGAGATGGCTTTTGAATGATTCATTGTGATGTAGAAATACAGCACACATGAGACACAGCTGATTACTAGTTACCATTAAAAAATGTTAATTGTTATTCTAATAAAGCACATTATCTTAACTTCACATGACTGACCATTAGCCTTCACCATAGCAAACCTATTTTGAAAATTTGCTCACATAATGTACCATAAAAATGCAAATTCTCAATGCAAATATATAAAAAAATAATAATAAATGCTGACATTTATAATAGTTATCTGACTTGCACCATGCACAGAGAAGCCCTATTAGCTCACAGAGGAACTGACTGCTGCTTTGCTTTGTGTAAAATAAGAAGAACAGCATGAATAGGGTGTATGTGGTTTTCCATCTGTCCTTATACGTGCTAGGGCTGCTGCTTTGTATTCTTTGCTCCAGAAGCCGCAATCAATCAATCAAAAAAAAAAAAAAAATGTAGAGTATATTGGACATCAAAATGTTTTGTGGTTTGACAATGAGAGCTGGTTTGTTCTGTAGTGCTTTCATGTCTCCTCGCCTCGGCCCCTATATGTTAAATATACTTTTGAGAGCTGGTTCTTATTATTTCTGACATTGGAGCTGACAAAAGAAGATAGCTGCTGTGCCCTGTGAAATTTATGCTTGGGGATATTTTTCGACTCCTGGTACCCGAGGGATGCATCAGAAAAAGGCCTGCAGTCTAAATCTCTGCAGCCTGGGAAAATAGCCTGACCTAATGCAACAGAATCCACTTTGTATACAATCAGTAAAAAAAGTAGAAAAACAGGGAAGACTAGGACTGTTCGACTGGGGAGACACACCCAGTGTGTAATTTTCAGAATATGCCGAGTCACTGCCTGCTATTCTGAAACTGATGCCACCCGACAATGATATAAACAACACCATCGAAATGTGATACAACTAGCTCCCATGTCTGGTGACATCAGTTGCAGCTGTTGAACAAGTGGTAGTGACTCAGTGTGCTTCACAAAGCAAACATGAGTGGGGAGTGTCTCAGCGTGTAACATAAAATATTTGAATTATATCATCATATTTATGTCTCTGTTAAAACAAGGGGACAAATGCCACTCTGAAATTGTATTCATATCAAGCCATTTAAAAGAATCCCTGCCAATCTGTATCAATGTTATCTCTCCGCTCCCTCCTTCCTTTTTCGGAGTGCTTTGGACTCTCTGTCACTTGTTCTCTCATCAACTTAGCACCACCACTATGCCTTCCAGGGCTAATATGGCCAGTCTAATGTGCATAACATAGTCCTTTGCATTCATAATGATGTGTGTGTTTGTTTGATTTTCTTTGTCACTAGTGTGAGGCTGATTAGCCCTCTTACAATTAACATGCAGCAATGCCTGTTGGGACAAAGTAGCCCGTTGGCAGCGCTGTGCTGAATGTTGAAACAGGTGAATAGGGAGCCTTGTTTTTATATGGCAAACATGTGTTTGGGTTTTGTGATGATTGATTTGGATGGCGTTATCGAGAGATTGGCTAGCATTGTCAGAGGATAATCATGACTCATTCACCGTTGGGACAGGGACAGGCTGGGTGCTTGCTTGTCTGCTGGAATTAGAAATATTAGGAAA
The DNA here is from genome assembly GCF_030273125.1 of Centropristis striata. Taxonomy (NCBI): domain Eukaryota; kingdom Metazoa; phylum Chordata; class Actinopteri; order Perciformes; family Serranidae; genus Centropristis; species Centropristis striata. The sequence continues at coordinate 18,543,339 of NC_081536.1, forward strand.
CATCTCACGCTCTCTCTTGGTAATGTGTCATTTGCTCTGTTATCATCTCATTTCTTTGTCTCTCTTTATAGCTTTCTGGTCTCTTTTTCCCTGTCTAAATATCTCACTTTTTTCATTTGATCTCTCTGTGTTTGCCTCTCACTTGTCCTCTTTATCTCACCCTGCATGTTGCTTATCAAGATCTGCCCCAGTCATTCTTTGCCCATCTGCGTCTTGAGCAAAACCTCAAACCTGCCAGATAAATAATGAATTACAATAAGTTCCTTCAGGGATGCTCTCTTCCTTGTGTTACAGCTGTAGAAGATGCGAAACTCAAGGTTGAAAATTTAAACAGCATGATTGCAATCATTGGTTGCTGATGCTTTTGTGTTTGCTGTCCGCGGTTAATTTTTTGCTTTGCATTTAAACCTACACTAGTTCTGCCAAAGCACTCATGGGTTCTTTAAGACCCCGTTCAGACTGCCAGCCAAAATCAGATTTTTAGCTCATCCAGATTGGAACTGGATGGCTCTTTTGAAGTCTGAACAGTCACAAATCACATGAAATCCCATTTTTGCAGACCGGATCGAAACCACCTTCAGGAGGTAGTTTCAAATCGCATTTGGACATATGCTTCTCAGTCTGAACCGCTCCAAACACTCAGATCGGTTTTGACTGTCCATGACGTCACTCTACGTGGCACGCGTATCGCGGGCAGCGCAGAGACGAGGTGTCCACCGGCAGCCGCGCCCGACTCATTCAGGCTCAGTGAAAGAGATGACAGAGAGGTTTGTAATCAGGTATGTAAAATGAACTCCTTATGTGTGCTAATTACCCATGCTCAGTGGCCGGACTCAGCTGCACCACAAACATCTCTAAATACACTATGGGCCCAGATTCTAGATAGTAGTTTAGTCAACATTTACATTTACATTAAGTCATTTAGCAGACGCTTTTATCCAAAGCGACTTACAGGAAAAAAAGGGGAACAATCAAGGAATAGTGCAATAAGAGCCATTAGTGCAGTAATAAGTGCTATTGACAATTCTTTTAAGGAGTAGAATTGTCTTGTGGTGCTACAAGAGAAGATGCTCTCTGAAGAGCTGGGTCTTCAGGAGTTTTTGAAAGGTAGAGAGGGACGCCCCTGCTCTGGTAGGAACTGGTAGTGCGATCCACCAAGTCAACTTAATATGGTCTTTGGAAAAACCAATCATCTATCACTGTTTCAATTGTTGTTATATGATCTGATTATCAATCACCATAAACCCACTTTTGGTTAGGTTCCACCCACTTACAGATTAAACCACGCCCACCACAGGCTTAAACGCCCATTAAAAGTACTGACACATTTAGTTAGTAGTAGTTTAGTTGGTTATCCAGATACAGATAATGCACTCTCTGATCCCGAATAAGCAAAAATCAAGTTACCAAAGAGTATAACTTATACCTGCACTATGACTATCAGAGCCAATTGGAAATAGTATGCAGAGGGAGTCCGTCTGAATTCCTGTCCAGCACCTCTATCTTTAATTTCTCTGGCGGTGCTAACATGTGGTTTATGCGATAACAGTGTAAAGAGATAGTTGAGGGCTCAGGAGTATAACCTCTTTAAAGTGCCGGAGTGATTTATAGTTCTCCCCCGACATCTCACAGACAAGTTTTTGAATTTTTTAGGCTGCCCCGAGTTCATTTAAGAGTCAACTCCATCTGTCTGCAGCAGCTAATGTTTCAGTAGCAATAGTGCATCGTTTGAGGCTGCAACACTGAGATCTGAGTCTTAGGTCCTGGGACGTCTAGAAGAAGAGGCTATAACCAGAAGAGTAGCAGGCTACTACAGCTGGATGCTGGTTCAAAGTGCAGATAGCTTGTACTTAAGTGAAAAATTTCCATGTGACAAAGTACTAGCAGAGAAATTGTCATGCGATATTTTTTGGCAGCAGCGTGCATTGTTACTTTAGAATTAAAACGCCACATTTAGCTGAGCTGTCTTGTCTACCTTACATATTATTGTTTAGGAAATAATTATTTTTATTTCATTAACTTATTTTATATTTTATTTATTATAAAAAAAGAGCAGGGCACATTATAGCATTACACATCATGTTAAGCTCAACATAAAACCACACACTACTACAAAAACAACACTGATATAATCAAACATTGACGAGGCAAATACTATCTCTACTAACTTAAAACTATTTACTACAAAATGTCTTTTAAAGTTTCAACAATTATCAGCAAGTTATTTTAAATCACACTGAAACTGTATGACTGCAACCTTACACTCAACACTTGTTGCATTATTTATGTTATGTTGACATGTTGGATGACATTTTTTCCACTTAAGCCAAAATCTAAGCTTTAGTCACTTCACTCTGGAGGAATATTCTCAGGTACGATCCTGATCTATCCAGTGCTATCCCGCACACTGCAGTGTCATTGCATTCACCATTTGGCTTATACTACAGTCCTGCAAACACTGACCGGCTCCACTGAGGCTCATGTTGGCACACAAGATCACAGAGCACCTGTTCCCACAGCTTGAACAAAGCCAGACATGTGTTCATATGCAAGCCTGATGGCAGGTAGGTGTTCACCTACTTCACAGAATACCTAAATCCGCCACTACTATTATTAACTGAGATCTGACTCATAGTAAGGAAAAGCCTTCTTCTTAAGTGTTAAATCAGCTTGATGGGCTGATTAATTCTGCTGAGTTGAGAAACATCAATGCAATGTCAAGCAGTTAAAAGACACACAACCTGTGTAATGTAGCTTTTGGCACCGATGCCACAACATAAGTAACTTACTTGAAGGACTCCTTGTACTAAAAATGCACATACCTAAATTATTGTGAGGTGTTTTAGATAAATCATGCACATGTAGATGAGCTCTGCTCTTTAAGCCTTACAAATGTTAGATACCAGAAATTTGAATTAAGGGTTTTAATATTCAAATTACTTGTGTTATAAAAGCGAACTTTAAATCCCTCAGAGTCTGCAGCTAGAGTATGTGCAGCTGTAAGCTGTTTTTAAATAATTATTTTAATGTGCCAGTCCTCACAATAGTGAATGTTCTGGTGCTCAATGAGCCCAAAAACATATAGCATATATCCAGATATTCAGGGGAGTGCATAACCAAACCAGAACTGAGCAGGTGTGAATTCTGAACTCTGGATGAGAAAGATTACTTTAACATGTTCATCTGTTTCTGTTGGATGTGTGTTGAGAAATTTAGAGGAGTTAGTATTTACAAGTAGCCTGGCTAACACCAGACTAATCTCAAATGAGATCTAGTCTGGCAACCAGCCATTCATTACTCCGTAGAGGAGGTATGGTTTACGATCCTCCGGAGCCGTTTATTGGGCGCTTAGAATGTCTATCAAAAGCGTCTGTAGGTAGCTCTTAGCCAATCAGATCAGTTATACCAGATGACGTAGTAGAGCAACAGAAATTGATGTTTGTTGTGTGTGTGTCTGTGAGAGAGTGTTGCTTGCTGTTTTGCTTCTCCAGTTCTCGCTTTCTGCAAGATTATTTATTTTCACGCTTTATTCCCCCTCATGTCATTCAGCCACACACATCCACTGATTTTATGGGCAATAAACAAGCTGCTGCGGGTCTCTCGGCGGCTCCGCTATCCCCCGGCTCATAGCGAGATCACCGGCGTTACGGTAGCGGTGGTAATTGCGCTAATAGCGGCGCTAATAGACCGGCTACCGTAACGCCGGTGATCTCGCTACGAGTCGGGGGACAGCGGAGCCGCCGAGAGACCTTTCGCCTTTCAACTTTCGCTCTAAACTATTTAAAACACCATCTACAGCTAAAGAGAGTTTCGCGTCTGCAGCAGCCATGTTGGATCCGTAAGAAAACTACAAGCTTCCAAGTGCCGAGTAGTACGCGTCATCATCTTGCCGTCCCACCCCGCTCGGTGATTGGATCCCTAAAACAGGGCTAAGAAACGGCCCTGGTTGCCAGACTGGATGGGGGTTCGAAATGAAATTCGAGCGCGCAAGGCAGTATGGGTATACCCAGACTAATTTACAATATGAATCTGCTCAATTGGTCTTTGTCATTGCGTTTCTTTGTGAGTGCTGTAAACTCTGCAGGCAGTCTCCACGTTTTAGAAGAGGTAGACATTAATGAAATAGCAATTAACACTGGTAAGGACTTCAGATGAGGGTAATGGTGTGGGTAAAAGTAAACAAACAGCAGTGAGGCAAATGGAAGACTATCAATTTAAACTGTTCACTATTCTTATTAACATTTTTCTCTTTGAGGGGTCGGCTTATTCAAGTCATTTGGAATAATTTAAGTAAATTGTGCATTGACCAATTTATTAATGCAGAAGATGTAATGTTTCTCTCTCCTTCGCTCTGGAAGGAATGCTTATTATGTATTAAATTCCTGTTGTTAGTAGTATTTCTAATTCAGAGCAGCAGAATCTTTTAAGTTCCAATAAGCTTTTGTTTTTTATCTGAAATTCACATGCACTGACTGTACAAAAAAATAATTATTTTAATGAGATCAACAGCCAGCAGCTCATCCATCAAAGTGCACAGTGTAATTAGGAACGCCTGTCTTGAACGTGACAATCACTAGATTAGATTTTAAACGTGAAAATATTCACAAATATATGTGGTTATCTAACAACAATGTACAAATATATATGTATGTTCTGTAACATCAAAGTCAAACATTTATTCTTTTTTTATTTTTAGTTTTGCTTCACAGTTAGTAATAAACATGTTCAACTTTTGGTGGTAAAAGGCTCTATTACTTTGCTCTAATCTTGCACATATTACCTCACCCTACTGTGTAATGAGCCCTAATAACTGAACACAAATTTGTCTGAAGATTATAAATTTATCACTTAGTGATTCTTCACCACATAAAAAGGTGATGGTCCTTTCTTTTGAAGAAAAAAGAACTGACTTTTCCCTAGCGATGCGCTCCCTGCTTACCGTTAGCACTGTCCTGTTGAAAAACAAATTAGCTCATTATCCTTGGAAGGCTGGGCACATAGGAGCAGCATGCGTGACAAGCCAAGGCTTTGGATGTGCCAAGCTGAAAATGTCAACATACTACCTTGAGAGTGCGCATTAAACTCAGGCGTTAATGGCTGTCACAAGACAGATCCCCATTATCAAGTCCATTAAGGCACCACACTCCTTCCTAAAAAAAAAAAAAAAAAAAACACTGACAAGCAGCAGGATTTTAAAGTTTGGAATGAGCATCTGTAGATAAATGCCAAGGTGACACACTGTGCATCGTGCTGCCAACAACACATTCCTCAGTTCATTAAATATCTACTGCGGGAGGCATGTGTCAAAACATACTGTTGTATGAGTGTATGGATGTCCAAGGACTTCCACGCAAATACATGGGTAACACCTTAATAACTCCCAAGTGTAATAAACTGGAGTTCACTGGTGAGAGTAAGAGCTCTCTGTCTTTGTCTGACAGATGCCAGCTCCAGCACAGACTGGTCCCTCCTTCAGTGAGGGTGCAGCTGCGGGCTGGCCGAGCCAGGAGGCCGGTCTATTTAGCTTTCAGATTTCAGAGTTGATGGCGAGGCTCGATGGTGACAGTAGCCTCGGGCCTTGTCATCCTCCAACTTTGTGATTACATTGTTGTCGTTTACATTGTTTGCTCAGCTATATTGTTGCTTGCTAGCTTTAGCTGTACACTAAACTTTCTCTGCTTAAACACTGTAAATCGAACGCTCATGTTAGCCATGGCTTTATGCTTATGCTTTTGTACATTTTGAGGGGGGACACTACACAAATATAATAGGAAGAAGTTTGTTTAGTTTAGGGAGTCATGTTTAGCCTAATTTTGTTTCTCTTGTTTAGAGATTTGGTCGTTTTTGTTTGGTATGCCATTTAGGTCTCTGATCCACCCTGCTTAAACTTCACAATAATTGTAAATAACATTTAATTGATTTTAAGTGTATTTTTTCTCCTTGTGTGTTGCAATAAAATTGCTCACTTTTTGCATTCTACTCTTTTCAGTTTTCTCATTGTTTTGTTGCACAACTGCACCCTAAGACGGAGGCATAACAATCATCATTCACAGTGCAACATATCATTCTTAAAGTCATTCAGCCCATACTAGTATATTTTCTCTACACAGATCTATTTTTACTGGTAGGGATTGTGTCCTGACCCTGATCTACAAAACAAACTTCAAAGTAGAGCAATTTATTTGGCCGATGATATTTGTCAAAAGGCACAAAAAATGCCAAACAACTGTTAGTTACACATATTTCTTTCTTGTAAACCCTTCAGTGCTATGAAGAAATTGCCCTGTGTGTGGCAGGCAACAACACTAAAACCCAGCAAGACACTTTCAGATAAAGCCCAAGCAACCGTTTGTTTAATTCCAGGAGTTCTTATTGTCTCAAATCCTAAATAGCAAACCACTAATCATTTCTTGAATTAGGATCCAATTTCCTAATCGCCAGCCCTTCTCTTTGTTCTGTTGTGTTCTGCACTCTAGGTTTTATTAATTTCCTCTCTTGGGAGATGAGTTGCGAGCAGAGAAACAACAAAATGCGGAAGAGAGGCTCCTCATGCATGAAATGAAAGAGGGCTTTGCCCTCCTGTAGGGGTTGACACTGACGAATTCTCTAAAGGTAAAAGCCTGCATACACTTACTGCAATTTACCACTGTGGGTTAGATGGCCTCCTATGTTTGTCCTCTTCAACTTCACATGGCTGGGAAATACTGTCAGACTACAACATGTGGCTGCTCCCTTGTAACCACACCAAAAACTATTTTCCTGGTAACAGAAATATTCAAGGTGTTGCTATGTTGTACTTCTTACATTGGGGGAACAGTCTTTCTAATTAATATCTAAAAAGAGGTATCATAGCTTGGCAGCATATGTGAATTTAACAACATGATTATCCCTGCAACACATGGCAGTACACAGGTAAATACCTCAACCTCTGATATATTTTTGGATTTTTTTTCTTGCCAACTGTTCTTTAAATACAGACTCAATTCAAGCTGTAAATCATTGATCATTTGCTGCAAATGTTTCACATTCTCTACATTCTGCACAAAAGGGAAAATATTCTTTGGCACCTGCTCACTGTCCATATCGCCATGTTATAAATGCAGTCCATTTATTATCATGATTCTTTGGACAGAGAAGAATGTACAGCACATATCTCCACTCTGCAGCTTTATTAAATGGGACTATTATTCCATAACAGCGGCTCAACAGGTCTGAAAATATAGGACAAACATTCCCTCTATTGAAAAAACTGCACTCACACAGTCATTAATAACAGCGGGAAAGTTGACAAAGCAGTACAGTAAGCATTAAGACTGACTCAGTTTATAAAGTGAGAGTTAGCTGATTATATGTAAATATTGACATTTGGACTATATATAATTTAAAATTGCCACATTGCATATTGTTTTCATTTTTTGAATGTATATATATATATATATATATATATATATATATATATATATATATATATATGTATGTATGTATTGTTGATCAGTGCGCTTTTTCCCTGGTTGTCTTAGTCTCTGTTAAATCTTGTTATACTACTGCCACAACAACATAATCTCCAAGGGTATCAAAATTTCATCTAATCCCAGATTAACCTTAATGCACTACTTATGTCTCCAGGTACTGCTGGAAGGGACACAGTGCCACATATTTTTCAGTGTGCCACTTCAACAGGTGGCATGGAAGACATGCGGGCCCGGCCATCTGTTTGCTGATACTGAAGTAAACGTGAGCAGACAGAGAATCTAGTGGAAATATGATCTACTTTATGTAGTCCCTAAGTAAACTGTCATTCCCCATAATGCATGAAGGGAGCTGGCAAAAGTAGGTCTATTACCATGTTGATAACATCAATTTGAAGTGTCAGTACGGGGTGAGCTAATACCCGGTCCTGTGAGGCTGCTCTGTCGTCTCCTCAGCCACAGGGTTTCTGCTTTGATTAAAATCACAAACCAGCCATTCTTCCATACACCTTTCGCCCCACTACCTCTCACAGCAATTAGAGTTATTTACTCACTGGGGTGTTTTCATGTGTGAGACAGAGAGTGTTGTGTCTATTCATAGAAATGTCACAAATAGTGTTCCTGTTGGCTTTCACCCAATTAGACAGTCCGACTGGTTAAAGGTCAGGACCCAACTGTAATTCTGATGGATTTATTTACACTGGACTTGCTTCTTTGCCTATGACATCATAAATCAAACTTTCCAGGTAGAGGGCAGGCAACTAAAAGGGCAGGTTCAGGAGCAATGACCACCAACACTGAACAAATGTGTGTGATTTGTACTGTTTACAGCTGTTTCCAATCATCAACTAGGAAAAGAAAAAACAATTGCTGCTTTAGTTCCTAGTATTAGTAGGGGAGAAATAAAAAACTCTTTTGTACGGAGGGGCAAAATCAATTAACGTTAAGTTAAAGCATAGTTAAAGCATTGGATGTATCTGTTTTGTCTATGGCCATGAAATTAAAGTTTGCTGTGACAAACCTTTTTTTAGTCATGACAACAAATTTTTAACTGTTTCTCACCAGACCTCTGGGAATGGCTGACCTAGTCAGTAGAAAATAGTAGCTGAGGTTAGTTAGCTAGTAGCCTGAAGCCATAGGTGCGTCAATGTACCGAACTGAGTTGAAATAGTTATATAAAAACAATAACACACTAATTCTTAAGCAAAAGCACAAGCACACAGAAGAAACAAGACACAGTAATTCAATACTAGTTGGGATGTCGTGGACCCAACTTCAGACAGTAGGACGTCTGGAGGACAAGGTCACTTGTAATAACAGTCCCAACTACAATGAGCAAAAGGATCAAGATGTGAGGAAAAAATGCTTTTCTTCATTTTGAATGGATAATATAAAATATGAGTTTAAATTTTCTGACAATATCCGCTGGTTTCATGGTTATCCAACCCTTTTATCCCTTTTTTTCTTGCCTTTACCATGAATTTCACAGATTGTATTAGTCGCATGATTGCAAACAAGCTATTGAAAGGGACTACAGCTGGGAACCTTCAAAGTTCTACTGCTGAAATATGTTGTAGCAGTTTGGTGAAATGGAGCTTGGTCTTATTCTAAAGCTGCTACTTCAATGATCAAAGTTTAGCAAACCATTTAGATTGTGCACCATATATAATGTGTCTTTAATACAAAGATGTGTAAGATCTTCACATCTCACTTCGAGAAAAAGTCCAGTAATGTTAATAGAATGTCCAATAATCAATACTGGATCTGTTACGTGTGTGATTATCAACTCACTGCCCTCGTACTGTTCCTTTTTTTTGGGTACAAGACACAGGTGGCTCACTGCTGAATCACTGTCTGCTGCACTGTGCTCCAGTGATCACCGCTCTGAATGACCCAGCAGACCCGAGCTGCCATCTGCTTGAGGACTCCTGCTGTCTTGTCTCCGTCTCTCAGATCCTAAAATGTTCTATGTGTGATGTTTGTAAACCCCATCCCTTTTGTCTGTCTGCCTGCTTCCCCATCTCTCTTCTCCCCCATGTGCATTTATTCTCCTCATTTATTCCTGTTAGGATTTGATCTCTCTAAAGCTGCATGCGGTCCCATTGCTTCAGTAATTTCTACCCACAATGCAGTATGGGAGATAAATCATCAGTCATTAGCTATGCAAGCATACTTATCCTGGAAAACTAAAAAACCTTTCACAGCTAAATGCTATCCACTGCTGTCTCTCTTATAGAGGCTGTATCACCTGCCAGTACAACAGTGTCATTACAGTATTCTAGGTCTAAAGGAGAATTAATCAGGGTCTCTAGTCAGCCTCACGATTCTCTGCCTGAATATAATTAAATATATGCACACAGTACCAAAGGGACTCTCTAAATCTACATAGGTAGAAGCACTGAGTGGCTGTGCATAAATCGCCGTCCTTGCAGGAATTCTCTATTCTACATTTCTCAAGGCCCCATTATACGACATACCTATGAGCCCAACACCTCATTTCAACACCTTCTTTTGAATAAATGTGAAGATATGAAACACTGAATGAAACAAGGTAGGTAAGTATACTTTTGACATTTTTAAATGTCACATTTGAATAAAAATTTAAATAAAACTAATGCATTAAAATGTGTTTGGAAATAGTTTTTCATCAAAATACAGTAAACATGGGAATGTATTAACATATTGTAATTATTTCTCTTAGTACTGTCCATTCAGGCCTCCTACACACTATAGCTTCATCTGTTTTCGCTTTGGCCATCCTCCGTCCCCCCACACTGCCCCCCTCTGAGTCTCCTCAGCTCTACTGGTCAAACCATTTCCCACTTTAGCTCTCACACTATACTTTACTCTCCAGTGCTTTGCTTCGTCTCCAAGTCTCTTTTGGATGTTGCCATCTCTCCCTCTCTTTCTCTGTATTGTAAATGAGTGCAACATGCAGGCCAGGACTCGATTTCCCACTGGCTTTGTAGTTGTTTAGCCCTAAGGTCAAAGTGAGAGCAGAGGGAGAGCAGAGAGAACCAAGCAGCCCAAGATCAGCTTACACTCGTGGGAGCTGACAGCCCACAAGACAAGTCAATATATTTTCATATTCATATTTTAAGGAAAGCTAAATCATTTAACGGATACGTCAACATTTTCAAACACAATTTATTCCATTTTTATTGCTGCTAATTACATAACATAAATGAACCCACACTCATGTTTGTACACTAAATATGAAGATTACAGCTGACAGTTGGCTTTGCATAATACTAGCCAGGGGAAACAGCAAGCGTGGATGAAAATGGTGTTACTTTAAGTACGTATAAAAGTAAAAGACCAGCTTGGGTAAATGTTAAGGAGAATAAGGAATCATGTTGAGGTTCTCCACATGATGCAATATGTGTTAAGGTTTGATCCACTAATGTTTCATCTTTGCTGGTCAAGCTGCTTTGCCTTATGCATTCATGCTGCATTTGAAAACTTTCGCTTTCCTTTTGCTTTTGTGTAAGTTCCACTAAAAATTCAGATGTTAACAAGGTGTAAAGATCAGCTGGACAAAGCTCTCCATTCTTTAGGCATGATCCACCTGCTAATAAGCAGATGCCCTCCTGCTCGTTCTCCTTCGCCTACTTGTCTTCACTTTATTAAATTTACAAGCCTTAGCCCCGTCTTTATATGCGCCCTGTGATGCTAATTGGCTAATCCCACACTTCTTCTCTACTAAGAACCTCTTGCAGTTACTGTGTAGACCTTAACAAGGATCCAGTCGCTCCCACGTAACCCTTTGATGGAGAAAGAAAGTGGCTACTTTTCCACACAATAGCCTCAAAGCCCCAATGGTATAATGTAGACCATATGCAACAGGTAATGCATTACATTCAATCACTGAGCAGCCAAGAGACTTGAGTACAAATCCTGAATGTATACATGTAGAAATTGCTATCAATTTGTCCATTTGGAGGTGTATAAACTATGCAGCAGGTCTTGATGCAGTGGTAGAGGTGGTAGAGTGGGTTAGCAGGCGGCTGATGACACACAGAGAAAGATCTGGGCTCTATCTGCAGCATTACTGGGTGGAGACTGATTGATTTGACCATACCTGTTCACAATCTCACCCAAACAGCTCACTTTCATCCAAAGCCCCTTCTTGCTGAGCACCTGTTGGTATACCTCTCAGCCATGACTGATAAGTGGAAATTAAAGCTCCCTTTGAGGGAGGGAAAGCTTTCTTATATCCCCACTACAGGCCATCTGTTTTAAAGGATAAAGAGACAAAGCCAGCTCGGAAGCTGATCGGCTGATTTTATTATAGACTGCTGTCTAACAGACTTAATTACCGTTATATTAAATCTATCTGCTGGGGCCAATCATATATTGTATACTTAATTTCATCACTGTTGTTTGTTTACCCACATATTCAGTTGGCAATAAATATTAAATGCCGTCTTTGATAAAATAAAATAAAAAATAAAAAAATAAAAACCACAGCAACTGAAACCATTCCCCTTCTCTTATGAATTTAGATAAAAAGGTTATTTTTAGCAGTATCTATTTTTTTTCCATGGGTTTAGAGAAACTAATAAAAGATCAGAAGCAAGCATTTTATATAAAGTAAAGCCCTATCTGTTCTATACTGAGATGTTTGAACAGGCACAATGCAGTGTTCTAACAGCATCAGCCACAAAAGACAAAAATATTTTTGGTTATCATGTATCTGCTTCTTGTGTTCAAGTCATGGTGCAATTTTTTCTTTGTTGCAATGAGGAGGGCTTCTGGGAATTACATTTACGACTATTCCAAATTCTCTCATCTGTTGCCTTAGGTTTCATTTTACATCTTCTTTACTCGTGTTTCGCTACCTGTTCCAAACACTGATTGCTCAAGGCTTTTTTCCCCTGCTGGGCTCAGAATCAGATCGTTTGTTGAATGCCAGCCCAATAAAAAAAAAATGTCTAAAAAAAACAAAACTTCTGATTCAGGCTGTCAGGAAATATTCCATGCACATCTGGTCTTTATTTAATGCCACACATCCGCTGCCTTTATCAGGCTCATATCAGTTTCATTCACTGCCACTTCGGTTCATCCACTATCAGTGAAGAGATCAGGCATTTAATGCATGTAGAACTTGGCTATCTCATCCTGTTGAGTCCCCCGGGCCTATTTGTTAGCTGTCAGTGACTATCTACCTTCATCCCTGCCCCATTGTGTTTGCTGGCTCATGCTGCCAGGAACTGGATCTGTCAAATGGCCGTCCCCGTAGGGTAATAGCAGAGCTCTGCATTTTGTTAAATCGATCCTGTGAGACGCATAAAGAAAGAAAGAGTGTAAGAGAGCAAGGATGAGAGGGAGAGCATTAATACCACACTAGGAAGCTAGTTAGAGGTTGATGCTGAGGTGCAAGCAGACAGGTTTGGGTTGAAAGCGCATAAAAACAAAAAGAAATAAGATGATGGATGAGGGAAATGACACGGAAGTTACAAGGGATATCTCCTTGTGCAACAGATTGCGGTGGGTGAAAGGAAAATATAAAATAATGAGAGGAATGATTTGAAAAAAATGTGATGGAATTAACTGAATGGAAAAGAACAAGGAACAAGAATGAATCTTGTTTTTCTGAGCAGTGCAGTGGTTTTGCCGACAGTAGCAGCTAGACCATTAATATGTAGGATATGTGGTTTACCTTTGACCGACCCCACACCTTTTCAACCCACATGTACAGACTACCAAGGAACAGAACAACAAAGGATGCTGTTCTTGTGTGTGTTTGCCAAGCCAACATAAAAGAAACAAAGATTACAACTTAGTAGAGGAAGGAATTGACAGAAAAAGCCAGGAAGAAATGGTGGATGATGGGAGAGAGATAACCAGAGAGAGAGAGAGAACTCTGAGTGAAATGGTATGCATTTCTGCAGCAGGGCAGCCGGATGGCAATCTGCACCCAGAGCCATACATTCTCATTAGGAGCCCTGCTGCAGCCCCGAACTTACATCAGCAGAATCACACATAAACACACATAAAATGTTGGGGAGAGTTACATGTACAATGACAGCAGTTTGCTGCCAGTGAAAGTGCATGGAAGTGTGCAGGAATAAATCTAAAAATAACACAGTGTCAGCCATAATATATTGAAACTAAAACAGTGTATAGAATTCACTTCTCCAGATTCTTGTCCAACCCTGTCTAGAGAAAAATCTAATGCCGGAATAAAAGGGGAAAGTCCTGCAGCCAGAGACAGAGTCCCCTAACAGTGAATAAACAGTACACATGCTTATATTTTGTCTTTTGTTTTTCAGGCATGGCTGAAAATTGAAAATTATATGACAGTCATTGGAAATGCCAAGCCTCTATTTGCATCATAAACATCGCCCTCTCTCTTCTTTAACTCACACACACAGGTGAACACCAACGTACAAACGCGAGGGCAAAGTGAAGTGCTCTTTTGTCTGACAGCAGGTTTGTGGTTACTCGAGTGATGGGAGACAGACACACGACCTGACAAGGACAGACAGAGACATCTCTTTCTCTCCTTCCCTCAAGCCCCGAGGGCACTGATAAGAGCAGACATTTTAATTTGCTAGGTCAAAACAAATGCTTCAAGACTCTGCTGGCAGGCCCAGGGAAACCTAATGGGCTCTTGAGTACTGCACTGGCAGGAAGGACATCAATCTGCTGTAGTTTCTTATGGTCATCATTTTCTAATGGGTCCTGGGCCAAAAAAACTTTAATGAACTAAAACAGAGAATGTACCATATAATTACTGTATCAGTGTGATATACTGTAGCGTATGCCATTAACAGGGGGTAGATATATTACACTCAATGTAGATTAAAGATAAAAAGAATAGTCCGACATTTTGGGGACATATGCTTATTCATTTCAAGCTGAGGGTTGAGTTGATATGAGATCGATGCCACTCTTATATCTGTCCATTAAATATAAAGCTACAGCCAGGACACAGTTAGCTTAGTCAAAAAAAAAAAAAAGAAGACTTATTTTGTGGCTGATGCTGGGTTAGAACACTGTGCCTTTTCAAATATTTCAGTAAAGAACTGAAAGAGATTTTGCTTTACTCTATAGAGGCAGCCCGTGGCTTTGAGGCTAGAGAATCCGGCTTGAGCAAGGTACCTTAACCCCCACTGCAGAAAAGTGCTGCCCAATGCTCCTAATCATGGTGTGTGTTCACCGGTGTAAAGGATGGGTTAGATGCAGGGGACAATACCGAATTTCCCTCCAGTGATCAATAAAGTATTAAAAAAAAAACAACCCAATACTGGAAATTCAGGACAATCATCTTACTGAAAGTGTTTTAGTGCAATCTAAGACGCACACACACACACACACTATATACTTCCTTCCCAGTAATAAACTGCCTGTAAATATCTGTAAATATTTTAACTAGTCTTATCAAGGCTGTGAACTCTGCAAACAATATCATATAAAATCCTCTTTGATGTTATCCCGCTTTTTAAAAAAAATACTACACTGTACCTCATTTCGGCTGAATAATATTTATCCCCTGGTGGATATGAATAATCATTATCCTCCTGCTGGAAATGAGCAATATTTCTTGTGTAAGAGACTCAGAAAGCTGAAATGTTTACCACAGATGCCCCTGCAATGATCTGCCAAATGGCACTGTTCTATTTTAACACACAAGCGTAAATCTCATGACAGTGTGTCTCAGTTACAACAGCGACAAACATTTGGTAGTCACTGTGTAACTCTCCTCTGTGACTATTTATGTGGAAATCCATTGAGACCCTGAAATTGCAAGCTGAAATACTGAAAAATAAGGTGTATACAAGAACTTTGAAATGTCCTGTGCTTTGTAACAAACAATGCACCGACTGGCAACTCTGATGCTACATTGTCTTCTCCCAACTTAGTGATGAGTTCAGTTTTTTAGAGCTCATCTAGGAGTAAGCATGCTGTAAATAGCTCTTCAGTCATCAGAGAAGTGCTCAAACTATCCAGAGTACACACCAGCAGTGGATTTCAGAATCATGCTCTCAGCATGGTTCACTCTCGCTATAGTATGCCAAGATAAAATATTTGCTCTGTGCACAGTATTTGGAGGGGTTATTACCCTGGAGTTGCTTCGACATATTTTCCAGCAGGAACAGACTCTAAACTGCACTGCACAGCGCACAAGACAACAGAAGAGGCAGCATGTAAAGTAAGTCAAGTTCGGAAAAACAGATATCTTGAATTCTCATGTGGACATGAATGCAATGTTTAATGAGGAAGCAAATGTGAACAGCAAACAGAATCAATGAGGTGCTGTTATAAAACCTCCTTGCTGTTAACAAGAACAGAACACTACAATGCAGAAATATGGTGTGTGCAAGGAATCTGACTCAAAGCTTTCAGAAGGAGACTTTTACATTCAAAAATTGAATTTGTTTTTATTATTACACTTGCAGACTTGGGGTTTATTTGGTTGTAAAGTTACTTGAGTAGAAAACATAATGTGTTAGTTTTAACTTGTAAATTGTTGTAAATTCTGGCTTAAACAAGACTTTCTAAAAAACATTTGCATTGGATATCATGACAAATTAAAGCCTGAAGAACCAGACTGTAACTTACAAAAGTAAAAGACTGAAGGAGCAAGTCTGACTCAGTTTTATATCAGTCATGGACCACATGACCATCAAGACATCTGCAGAGGGAATTTTTGTTCATTTCAAGATGAGGTAAATGTTGCGATGAACCAAAGGAGGGCAGCAAGACGCGCTAGTGCAGATTCAGAAGAATTAAAGAGTCAATTTGGAGCATTCTTTGATGCCTGCCCTGGCTGGTGAGATCCTTCAGTAATGAGCAGGTTCAAGGTTTTCTGTTCTCTCATCAGGGAGCTTTAAAAACCTCGCATGGCTCAGGCTGACAAGTCATAGAGTCATAGAGGTGCGGAGAAAGGTAAGCCAACAGTGCGTCATTTTCAGAAATAAAAGGAGAAAGAGAGGAGAGAAATCCCTGTCTTTTTGGGCAAGGATTAAAAATGTGAAAGCCAGAACTGATAACACCCAAACACAAAGGCTCATCAGAGGATCAGTGAAGATACAATACTGAAGAGGATACCCTCGCTCTTAATCTTTGTGTTTTCCCTCATTTTCACACATCTGTGTCTGTGTCTTTGTCTTGCATGACAGAAGTCACTTGTGCATTATTATATTTAAAAAAAAAAAGTGTGTAATTTGTTTAAATGTTATTGCAATTCTTCATCAAACCCTGAAACAGCTAACAACCATTGATCTCTGTCTAATCGCTCTCAAATTCAATAAGTGATCCATTTCAGGTGGTTTTAATTGATTGGGAGATATTTAGAGCTGTTAGCGGTAATGCTCCATTATCTTAACATGTGTTATTATTCTTCAATAATTTCAGCGTGAGACAAAAATGTGTATGTGTGTGTGTGTGTGTGTGTGTGTGTGTGCGTGCGTGCGTGCGTGCGTGCGTGCGTGAGTGCGCGTGTTTGGTTTGGCTGAGAGGAAACATATCAAACGGAGCAGTTTCATGTTTACTTTGTTTGCTTGTTTGAGTATTTACGCGCATGAGTCTGCTCCCCAAACGTTTTGCATGTTTGTATGTGTGTAAATATCTTTATTTGATTTCTCGACATCTTGCAGATTCTAAAGCTGATCCCTCAATCACTTTAATCCATTCTGCATTAACTGTCATTTAACTTAAGAGAAGCGTTTATATTTGTGTGTAAAATGCATGATCTCATAACACATAGAGATTATACTTATGTTGACAGTAAATAACATTTATCAGAAAAGATTTATGGCAACTGTTTGAGGATTTTTTTTGCTGAAAGGAAACAATCCTTTTGTAGTGATGGATCTTGATCATGCCAAAACAAGCTACACCTGCTGCACCCATCCATTCATCCACAAACCAGGAGGCGGACAGACAGGCAACAGAAGAAAAAAAAAGTCAATTTTCATCCTGATGGATTGGCAGCAGCCAGACACACACAACTGTAATTCAGCAGGTGCTTACAGGATTGGACTGATGGCTGGACGACTGCATTGATAAAAAATGAACTCATGTTCCCCTAAAATAACTTTTAAAAAAGCTTGTTGCCCAGGGGAAGCACTGCATACCAGCTCATAAGGAACAGTCAACAGCATTTTCTATATGAGTGAAGAATTACTTTCTTTTTTCGCACTGTGTGCCTTCTTGTCAACATGGATCTCTATGTTTTTAATTAAAAGCTAATCAAACTGTGGAGGTTCTGACCTTTATATGAAGATTCGTGAATAGGAATTTTTTTGTGAGCATACAGATTGGCATATTCAACCTTTTGCATTTCAAACGTGTGAATTCTAAAAAGAATTAACAAGAAAATAATTAATTTTACATCTTACATTCATGCATGACAAGGTCAATTACACATTCTGATTTACTTATGAACTTTTCAGGTGAAGAAAAGCAACCTAGTTATATTGGCAAGGGTAAAGTGCCTTTTATTTGTGTTTTTGGAGCCAAACCGTCAAGGTACTGGGTTCATGGTTTGATGCATGCAACTGCATGCAGAATATGCAGATGCAGGTATGCAGATTGATGCATCTAGACTTCCACAAAAAGCTGATCTTTTCTGGGAACTTTTAGCTGTACGTCAGCAACATGCTGAGGTTAGCACATCAAGCAGTGGAGTGGTCGCCCACTGATCAGAGGGTCGGTGGTTCGATTCCTGACCATTGTAGCCTACATGTCGAAGTATCCTTGAGCAAGATACCGAACCCCCCAAATTGCTCCCAATGCTGCGTTCATCGGTGTGTGAATGAATTCCCCATGGTGAAAGGTAGGGTAGCCTCTGCCACCTGTAGGAATGTGGGTGTGAACGGGTGAATGAGCGTAATCTGAAGTGTAAAGCGATTTGAGTGGTCGCAAAGCAACTAAAAAAGCGTGGTCCATCCAAGTGCAGGTCCATTCACCATTTACCATTAAGCACAATGGAGGTAAACCTCCAACCACTGTTTTAGGACACATCTGTACTAAATACACATTATAAAGGGCATAGCAGGACTCACTATCATGTTTGGTTTGTAAAGAGATAGTCAATTACTATCAGTAATTATTATAAACCCCATTTACACAATGACTTCCCAAACAAGATTCCCTGGCCTACTTCGGTGCCCATTATAGAGGTAAAATTGGCAAAGACACATGTACCACAACACAAGACAAAATCATACACATATTCAAACACATGGACACAAAAATGGCTCCATGTCCTGGAGTTTGGGAGAAGAACAAGCCTGATTTTGGCATTGACCACGGGCCTCGTTAACTATGCCAAAACAAAATGCTGCACTAATCCCAATTAGGCTTCTGTAATGAGGGGAGCCTGCATACAAGGAGGAAGTGCCAGGCTGCATCCCCAAAACTCAATTACACAGCCATCCAGGCAAGGAGAGCAGTGACAGAGCCCAGTAATGTGTGCGTATATGGAAATTTGTACGTGTGTGTGTGTGTGTGTGTAGATATGGCTTTGTCTATAAAGAAACAACGATGGACACAAAGTGGGAAAGCAGAGGGGGGTGTGGATGTGGAAGAGGCTCTAACTCCAAAAGAACACACACAGAGCGAGGCTTAATTCAAAGTCAGTGTTGTTCTTACAGGGAACTTGAGGTTTATACATGAAGTGCCTTTGCAGCTGCAGCCGCTTGAAAAAAACAACAACAAGTAACAACAAACTTTGTTACTGAGCTGACACAAGAGGTTATTTGTCACACAGGAGTCAGAAAATACACAAAAACTTATCCATGTAAGTGAACAAAAGTTACAACAATAACAAAAGTTTATCCACTTATGTTAACCACAAGTGTCCACTTACATCCCTTAGTATCAACAAGCATTACTCAAGTGTGTGGAGCTTTGATGAAAATACACCATCACGATGTGTGTAACCCTCTGGCGACACTGTTCTTACAGACTCAGGCATGTGCACTTGTAAATTAGATCTTTCAAAGTACAAAACCTGCTCTAATTGAAGTGCTAAATTCTAATAAAAATGTCCAAGTTATCAAAGTTGAGTTAATTAAAGCATTAAGGGAAAACGTTACTGCAGCTGAAATGAGCATGAGAATGTCCACTGATTCAATAGGCCATTTCCCTTTTTTCTGGCTATTGCACACTCAGTTATGTGTGTGCGCATGCAGACAGACTCGAGGTCTGAAAGATATTCGCACTTTCACTCTGAGACCAAGTTATTGTTAATATTCTCTTGGGTGGGAGAAGACCACAGTCAAGTAGAATGAGGAGGTGCTTTCATTTCAGTACAATTACAGCCTGATCAGATCACACAACCACACACTCTGCACACAAATTTAGATGACCTGCAGGCAGGAGACGTATTCATAATGTGATACTGATTTAGGAAAAGATTAGAATTGATTTCTTAACTTTTTCATTGCACAAAGTTTGTGATTCTCTAAAGTTTTATGATTTCTGCATCTGTCCGTGGGTGTGTGTCTGTAGAAAGATGAAAAGGTATGAGATTATGTTGTATGCATTAATGTTTTTGATCTCATACCAGTTAAAAAGTTTTATTTAAACAATGTTGTTTGAATGGAAAAGGAGGGCATCATTTGTGCCACATTATTTGTCAATTTCACTTGCAGATGACGGATAAATGGCACATCGCATGGTGATAGCATGCTAACAGCCGGATTAATAGTACTTGACTAAAGGTATGTGTGTGCATGTGAGGTGTGTGTGTCTGGCTGCGTAAGGGTGAAGGAGGTAGGGTGTCTCCTATAAAGGTCACCCAGCCTCCGATTAGACACATCAGCAGGCTATTAGCAACAAGGGAACAGCCACTGCCTCTCTCCAATCAATGAAAAGGATGCCATGTAAAAGGACAGCTTCCAATTGTGGCAGCCTATACCATTAAATCCCTTCTCACAAATGAGTCTGAACTTCTCCGGAGCAGAAAATAACACTCAAAATAGGAAAGAATTTACCTCAAACCTTTTATCAGAGTGTTATACGGCTGCAATAAAATAGATGAACAAGAAAATGAATTAAAGCTGAATAAGATGTCTGGAGGTTCAATTGGATAATGGTTTGCAATGCTATTACAGAGCCTATAAAAGTGGCATTTGGAACAAGCCTCATATGTGGAAGACAACTATGTGTGTGCGTACAAGAATTTGCCATTTTCTTTTAATTCTCTTATCATTTAATGTTTCGAACAAACTTAGCCCTGAATTTTTAAGCCTTCTGCCACCACTGAAATACCTTAAGAATGCCTCACCTCCAAATCCCTTCACACATAAATGCTCAGCCATAATTGAATTCCTCCTATTTTTCGGAGTAATCGTCAGCAAGTCCTCACCTCTGGCTATTTTTATGTTCATGGTGCTGCAATTCAAAGTTTGAATGACAGCAGCATTCTGATGAGGTGCCTTTATTACTACCCCCGCCACCGCACACACAGTCACACACATACCCATGCATACATACACATGTTGAATCACACTGCGTTCTCACTGAGCGGACACCCGCTTCTCTCATCTCTTGATGACTTAATTTGAATAATGCCCTTGGGGAGAGATAGCAGCAAGAACATTAAGGGATCTCCAGTGTACTCATGCATGTCGCCTTCAGGAGTCATTGAAAGTCTCCATCTTTTGTAAGCACATAGGTGAGACAAATACTTTGAGCAATCTGATGATAAGGGGCGCCAAAAATGACGTGGGTATTCCTTCGAAGAAAACACATGTTCTAGATATTTGAATATTATTTTTCTGAGTTGTGTCCATACGAGGGCAAACTAAAACAAGACTTAACTACTTATATAGATATATTTATCGCAGCATAAACCAGTCTTTTAAAAGATCGATATACCTACAAATCAATAATGTCCAATACCATTAAACTTTGTTTAAAAAACCATAAATCACTCTCTCTCTGTCTGACTAGGAAAGCACATTGCCGTCACCAGATGAGTGACATCTGTGTTAGGTTCATTTTCTGCAACTAGTGCAGCACTCAAGCATGTTGGTAGTAGCACATTAGCTACATAACCAACCGTTATTTAGCTAAAAGAAAAAGAAAGGAAACAACAGTAATGTGCAATAAACTACCAGTGGTTCACCTTTCTTTTCCTTGAAAGAGAGCTGTCTAGGAAATATCGGAATAACACTTAAACAGACAAATTGGGCTGGTGCACTAAGTGGGGATTCATCTGAACAGAGTTAAATGGAGTTTGCATGATTTTTTTATATCTGGTTCTGGTATTTCTGCCAATTCAACTGTAATTTCAAAATTACACAATGAAAGGAAATCTTCAATAGACTGTCAAATGTCAGGCACTGTATCGTTCCAAGCTTCACCAGCAGGATTACAGTAATTGAAAATAGCAAAAAAGTGTATTTGCATTTGTATCCATTTTTGTATGGCTAAAAAGGATTAGTGTCGAGGGTTTACAATCTATATTCCAAAAACTTAATAGTATGATTAGAATTTATTTTTCTTGTTCAGTGAACAGGTCAAGTGGAGGACTGAGTTAATACAGAGAGTGCTGCAATAAAACCCTGTCTTTTATCTTGTATCCTTTTCATTTCCGCCACTCTAGCTTTGTTTCAGAGCTGCCTCATTTTCTCATGGTCCTCTAGTGTGAGTTTCCATCTTCCCTCTTTTATATCTCACTCACTGTGGCTCTCCCAATCTATTTCTTTTGGGCCTTAATTTCATCGGCAGTGGAATGTGGGACACAAGGCTCCTTTTCATCTCTACCTCGTAAAAACGTGCGAGGAGCTGGAAGCTGAGAGCCAATCTTAGGACAACAGGCAATTAATCTCCTTTTTTTCCATTTTAATCTCTTCTCTCTCTGTCTTTGCTGTGTTTTCTTGCTCAACCCCCAGCACCCTTATAGCCCCAGTTATCCAGGCCAATAAGAAAACAGGAGCCTGGTGGTTATCAGTAATTCCAATTACAAAGACGCAATAATTAGACGAGAATCAGAGGTCTAGCAATTACAACAAACATCAGCTCCTTCCATTGACTCTGCTTTAATTAGTCTCCAGTGAAGAAGTGATGCACAATTCAAAAATGATTCATAGGCCTCTTTTTTAAATGAGAGAAATAATGATTTGCTTTTTTCTTAAGAACAATTATGCTGACAGACTTATATCATTGGTATGATTCCACTGCAACTGCAAGTGGGCTCACAGACATAAAATAAATCCATTGGTTCTGCTGCTGGGGTCGCCAGAAACAAGCCCTTACATTCATCCATAGCTAAAATATTTTTCAAGCAGTTGTTGTAACATATATGTAGACTTTTTTAAAAACAGAAACATTAAAGCATTAAGAGCAATTGTATCATCCCTTCGGTTGTGGGTTGTTCATATTTTTATTACTTTCACTGCAGACTGCAATAGGCTTGAAGCTTATTTTAAGATGTGTACTGTAAGAGAAGTAATATATGACAAACTAGACAAATGTGCCTTCAAGGATTAATATTTTCAAAAACTAAAGCTGACATTTAATTGTGTCACTAAATTATTTATGTGATTTGCTACTTAAATTTGTCTCCTTGTCTATATAACGAGGTTGTTTTTCTTCACCTGAATCTCTTTCTGGAAACATATTAAAGAATTACAGTGTAGTGTGCAACTGTGAGCTAATTTCCTGGTCTTGTGGTGTGAAATATTGTAATTCAAAACATGACAGTTAAGAAATGACATATCTGATAGAGACATCAGTAATCGTTTCTATGAATTAAATATTCTAAGAGGCCAGCATCAGCATTGCTGAATTGTGAATCAGAAATCGTTTGCAACAGCCAGACATTAAATCCTGTTAATAATTAAACATTTAAAAGGCTGTACGCTGCTGCAAGCTATGAGTCATCAGCAGGAGTTTGACATACACTTTTGTAACTGACATTTGACATTCAGCCTGCCTCAGCAGCAGAAATCAATCACCAGAGAGGCTGGACTCTGAAATAACCCTTTGTTTCCTCTTCAGTCTGAAAAACATAATATAGAGTCACTCTTAATTATTTGTTTTGTTCATCATCCACTAGCCCTGGATGACTCCACCCCTGGCTGGAGATCTGCATTACCTTGGCTTGTTCTATTATTTGTGTCAAGGCTGAGAGGTAAAAACTAAGCTGAGGATTTGAGTGCAAAAAAAAACATGGAGGGTGTGTGAACTGTAGATCCTCTGAAAAAAGTGCCATGCTTAGCTGAGCCAAGCTGGCTTAGTGCTTTCAATGGGTGATCGCATTTCTACTCTTTCCAAGGAAGGCCTCAGGATTAGAAAACGCCTACTCATCGCAGACGAGACCGGACTTGTGCTGCAACGCAAACATGGAGCTGGTTGAGTTCAATACTAACAACCCCAAAGAGAAACAGTAAGTTTGTATCAACTGAAGGAATCCAAAATCAATTATCAAATGGGGAATGGAAATAGAAATGCTTCTTCAAAAGTGACCAGCAGAGGACACTACCTACCCTTGCTGTACTGAGGGCAAAGGTCAGTGTCAAATGGAAGGAGGATTGAGAAAAAAAAACTACAACAATTACATATTCAATAGACTACAGTATATCTCCTTATAAACCACAGAAGGGCAGGCAAAAAGAAGGGCAAATATCCTGAAACCCATTACAGAGGGTACCCTACAGTAGGGCAATCAATGTCACTTAACACTTTACAGTGAACCTCGCCCACTTAAGCTAGAGCGAATGATGGTTGAGCACTCAGCAATCTTAATTAGTAAAATATTAAAGGCCTCTAATAGGCACTTTAGCTATGATGGATGGTATTGACCTGTGCCACCTTTTGTGATGTCACAACAATGACCTGCCCCTGCCGACCCACTGAGAGGAGCAGTGAAGGGAGTGGAAACATCAGACAGCTTGCGGTCAGATTTGAGAAATGACGCAACATTAGTAAGGGTCCGTTTCCTACCACTCACACCAACAAGGAGGCATCAGGCCATGACTTGGTATCATGCTGAGCCCACTTTAAAAGGAGTACAAAGTGACATCAGCCTGACCTAATGCCATGTTCTTGTCATTTCATTGCAGTTTCAAGTCTTTTATCTCATATGTATTATACTCTTCTGTATATACACATCTTTGGGTTTTTTTTATTGTTGTCTCAGCTCATTTTTTTTCTCTTTCTGGCTCTCTGCATTGACCTTGAGCTGATGGTGTAAGACAGATCACAGCTGAAATTGAAGGAAAAGAGGAGACATAAAAAATGAAAGCATGAAATGAATGAAAGTAGGAGGACACTTGACTTCCTGTCTGCCCTCTTTCTGTGACTTGTGATGATGGCTCTCTCTTAATAATTACCCATTTTTTCTACAGAAGTGTGTTCTACATTCTGTGTATGAAACTCCATGCAGCTTACAGATATCCTTACACTGCCTGAGGGATCAACACTAACTTTTAAAAGTGGTCGCCAGGAAGGAAACCAGGCATTAGCTTGTGGTTGCAGAAACTGAAAATGCGGTTGACATTTTTAGTCACCTTTTGTTTTATACAATGCAGTTACACATCAACTAATAATGGAAAAGAAACATAAAAGAATGAAAGGTTTAATACAGTAATCAACACAGTTCTCTTCTGTGTTTTATCTGAGACTTTACAGAAATCTAATCTTAAGTGTTTGCATTGCCAGCTTTAATTCCTAGTATATAGAAAAACAGTAATGCAGCTGCCGTCATGTTCTTCACAGATCCCTCAAAAATAGATCTAGTACGTCTCTGGTTGCTTTTTCATCCATTCGCTCACTTTCGAATTATGGTTTTATGAACCTTTGTGCGAATTCCTGCAATACCAAAGATCCATTGGCCCTTTGCATTCCAGTCTTGGATTGTGTGTCTCTCAAGTCACACCAACATCATCATCACGATCATCTCATTTTAGGGCACACATTTTCCTGTCCCCATTTGTTACATGTTCAAAAGTAGTTGACACTAATAACAAACAATGGCCAAAGATTGGTTGCCAGTTTCTCAAAATGGTTGCCAATGTCAACTTGGCAACTGTTACTGCCGAGCCCTGCTGCTCTTTATTTTCCCGTTCCCCGCACTCTAATTGCAATGCGCTACTTACAGTGTTATGCCTAAGAAAATCTCTCATTTAAATATGGAGATGAACACATCTGCTGCAGATGTGTTGCACAGCATGATTAAGGTTTGTGTCCAAGTTTTCTATTCCAACTGGCATACAGCAGAACTCACTGAGAGTCCACACTCACATATTAAAACATGATGCAAAGTGCACTGCTCAACCTACTTGACAGCCAAGACTGGTGCTGATGCAGAAACACCACATATGGTCGCTCAACTAATGATTGACATTCTCCAGCTACTAAATAACTGATATTGGCTGAGCAATATATCCTTTATTAGTTCTAGGACTTTCTGCAGATGGCTTCATTTTACTGGAATGCAGCAGTTTAAACAAGGAAAAGACAACACATATTACAATATCTTATATCCAATAAAATCTCTCCTGTACTGTAATACGTACAAGGTCATGAGAGTTAAAGTGCAGAGGATAGTATCACCATTAAAAGGAGGATACCATCAACCATCAAAGAAGAACTCTTCAGACTACTTCAGATGGATGCCATCAATCCAAACAGCAAAGACTTTGCAAGTGTTTGCATCTGTATTGCTGCATTGTTGTGCATGTTTGCTATTGTGTGATCCAAAGGAAGCATCAACTGTTGACAAGTATTCTCTGTGCATGCTCTTCCACTACAGTATCTCTCTCTACTGCAAGATGCTCAGCAATTGTGATAAGAGTGCATGCAGAAGTTGAGAGAGAAAAACACCTGAGGCACGTCTGTGATGTTTTGTGGAAAATGCATAACTTCGGTGCATTCACATCTGAGCTGTGCTCCTCCACACTGTTGAAGCTTTAAGCCAACTGAGCCATTAGGGTTGTAGTGTACTTTGAGACTGTGTTTACTAGGCAAACAGACAAAACATCACACATCTCTGTTGACAAAGGCAAAAAGAAACATTGTGCAACAAGACTGAGTAACACAATCCTGAAAACAGAATCTGTCCAGAGGTTATACACTCAGTGAAAGACTAGAAAGAATAGAAATCCCTATGCAGTTAGGCAATCCAATGCAACATCACCACAATAGCCTCAAACACTACCATAGAACTGATAAGTGCAGCCCTGGCTCCTACATATTTAACTTAAATGCAACTATGCTGTTTAACATTTAGGTCAGGGTTTTTTAGTATGCACCCACTTGACCCGTTGTGAGAGCCAATCCATAAAAATATGCTTTATTAATCCACCAGACTCAAACCACAAACTGCCAACTTCATGCATTAAAAGCAGCACAATTATCAGGACAGAGACAGGGGGCTTTTAAAATCACAATTTTGGGCTCAGTGGTCTAAGACTGGCAGCCATCGGCGATGCACAATGCCATCGCCCTTCCACCCAACCTTGGTCTGAGTGCTATCTTTTTGATTTTGCAAAACAGTGACATTGAAATGACCCCCCTATCTCCTATGTGATACCTGTCCTCCAGTTGTCAAAGTATAAATGTTGGCCTTTAGAACATTTGCTTTCACGTTTGCTTTTTTTTTTCACTCAACCCTTGATTTTAAATTATTGAATAATGTGGTGTGAAATCTGCAAAAAGGTGCCTCAAGTGAGAAGATTAATATTACATTTGATGAAGTTCATCCATTGGACCAAACAATGAAAAATCTAATACACCATGGTATTAATGTTGAGAGGAAAAACAACAACATAAACAACAACATTATAAACCCATTCATCATCATATCTAGACTTAGATGCCTGCTACACTGATGGTAATGAGGCAATAAGGTGTAATCATGACTTTTTATTTTGTAAATATGAACTCTGAATTTGATGCATTTTGGTTTTATTTACATTTTACACAGTGTGCCAACTTCTTGGAATTAGAGCTGCATGACAAATCACGATTCCTTGTATGCCATTTAATAGAACACTTTGACAAATGGAAGACAGGTATCACAGAGGGTAATTTCAATGACACGTTTTTGCAAAGCCAAAAAGATAGTAATAAAAATAAGTCTCTTAATCTGGGCAAGGTACTTCAACGACAACAACAAATAAAAAGAGGATTCATTTTTTAACAGCCCTTTTAGCTGTCAGAAGAAGGTGATGTGGGCTTTAAAATTTGTATTTCCTCATTACACCAGCAGACCTTGGGCACTTTGAACACAGAGATGAATGTGTCTTTTATGTTGTCCTGCTGTGAATTGAAAAATCAAAAATGACTAAATGACAGTGGCCTCTTTTTAACAGTGACCATTATTGTATGGAAAATACTTTCATTCAGAAGAAAGTTGAAAATTCCTAATGTATTAATATATGAATAATCAATAAAAATGTGTGTGTATGTGTTCAGTAAAATGGTAGCTGTAAATCCCCACAAATGCAAATTATTTTTCTAATTTATTGAGTCTGTAAACAATAATATACAAATGTTATCCTAAAGAATGTGATGGAAAGAATCTGAAGAATGAGGATTTATGTTAATATGTTCATATGTGCATACATGCTAAACTTCCAAGTCCTTAGAATCAGAGGAAACTGCAACTTTGTTATAATATTGCCACATTTCTCACAGCATTAATATATACAACACACAAAATAGCCAGTGGATAAAGGCACAAACAATATGACCAACCAAGAGACACTCAGGAAGCTACATTTATCTTGTGCCTCTCCATCCGCCCCCCAGTTTCATGGTCTTCCTGTGTGATTGATAGTCAGCATAACTGTGACTAACGTGTTGTCCGACTTAATTAGCAAAGATGAATGGCTGCGTGTTGAGGCGGTGTCAGCCTTGTTTGTGAAAAAAAAAACCTGTGTGTGGAGGGCTGCCCACCAGAAGCAGTGAAGAGTAAAACCACAGTGCCTTGCCAACACAGGTTAGTGTTCAAGTAACAGTGTGAAAGACAAGGCAAAGTTAAGCTATTCAGTGCATTAACACAGAGGCAAGAACACTTGATGTGCAGGTTTATAGTCAGGATCACTACCTATGGCCAACCCTCTGTGTAGTTTCCCTCTAATCATTCTATTAAACATGCAGAGGAAGATTTCTCAGGGGGTTTGACCAAAGAGTAACACCTGCTGCTCTAAATTCTCACTTCTCCAATGCTATAAAAAAGAGCACTGCACAACTCGTACAACTGTTGTAGGGTCAAAAAAAGTGAGATATGTCTTCACCCCAAATATACAACAAGGCTGGAGCAAAAGACTTCAGACGTACTAATAATTCCGCACTGAAGCAAAGTTCTGTTTTTGACTCTTATAGTCAGAAATAGCAAGCATTTTCACAGCAAAGTGGCAGCAAAGTGGAATCACTTTTCAAACTGACCTCTGTTAAGCAGCCCACTCCAGTTAAGGAGAGAAGCAACGACTAAATTTAAAATGAGAGCGATAACTGCAACGGTAAATCAACCCCACATGTAAAAACAACCCAAGGGATGCTCTGTGATAAACTAGTGGTCTGTTAAAGTTGTTTTCCTTTTTCTGCCCAGTGGGTTTAGGGATTGGCTGTACCCCCATGTGAATGCCATATTCTCTGTTGTATCTTCCTCAAATCCCAGTCTTAAGCCCCTTTTGGAGTGGATTTGTTTCTCTGCAGGAGATGGCTGGAGGTTGAGTTCTGCAGAATGCCCCTCAGTGACAGTGCAGTGAGAATAGCGAGCTAACCTGTGCATGGGGAAAAAAATCTAGATGTTTTTCTGCTGCTGTGACTGACAAACCTTTTCAATGCCAGTGCCCTTGGACAGCCCAACAGGAATGGTGTATTGAGGTTTCAACACAGACAGTCCAGCCTGTTTTGAAAAAGCCAATGACAAGGTGCTGAGAAGGACACTACAGCTGATTGTCACATTTCATATTCAGCTTCAAAATCACTGGGAACATAATAAACCAAGACTATCCGAAGTGAAGAGAAAAGATTAGATGATACATTTTTTTCTCCCAAAAAATTGTTGGCATTGTGAGTGGCAGTATATAATTTCAATGTGTTGTATATTTTAGGAATGAGCAAAGTGGCAACAAACAATCCAAACCTTTTGAGAGGGGAGAGGAAAATTAATAACCTTACAAGTTTGAAAATTGTGAATTCCCATCTGTTTCTTGTGCTGTCAATGATTGCATTGAGTGACTCTTGTGTTTGTTATTGTGAGACTTGTTGGCAAAAGAAAATTAGTGGATGTAAGAAGAATCTTGCAGTTATTTTCTGCCAATGTTCTGCCTCAACAACAGAAATCACTCTCTGCAAAAATGTGATTGTTTCAGACTGATGGCTTTTCAAATGATATATTTTCCCACCAGCATTTGTTCATGCTATTCATTACATAAAAGAAGAAAAGGTCTCTGGGAACATGGAAAATACAATTTAACTGATCTAAATGAGTCTGGATTAAAAAGGTCAGAACAAAGTGAGCCGTGTGCAATGAGGGTAAAGTGATGCAGAAAATCTCCAATAAGCTTCGTCAACAACTTGAAAGCAGCTCATACTGAGAAATGTGATCCAAATGGAACTGCTGGAGCAGACCTGCATACATGTGATGAAGACATTTTTATTTTGATATTTTTATTTTTATTTAGTCAGACAAGTAATGCTCTATACTTAGAGAAGAGGGGAGGAATGGAGGCTGACTAAACTTTAAGGTGAGTGGTAAGGGTGCCAAAGTATAATCCCTTTTTCTGTCAAAACAAAAATACGAAAACCGGAAACAATCCGTGTATCATTCGTTTTTTCCATTTTTGAGTTGGTAATCAAAATCAAATAATGAAAAATTGACTGGTTATTTTGTTATTTGTTGTCTATTATAAAACAAAAAATGAAAAAATGCTTGCTTTTTCATATTTCAATATTAGGCTCAGATCAAAAATACGAAATGGAAAAACGGGCACCAGGAATTAATTTGATTTTGATATTTAATTGGTCGGGTTTACGTGACCCGGAAGTTTGACTGTGGTGATGAGCCGTAATTCTCTTCTCCGTAGTCAAACCAGCCCTCCCTATATAATGTAGTGCGCCCGAATTGTGATATTTATGGTAAATTCATTGAAACTGCTCAGAGCAAGTTGACATGAAGGATAAACACTTTACTGTCATTCTTTCTCACTTTTTTTCAGTATAAAACTCTTACCCGCAGAGAGGAGATGAAGTATTTACTTTACATGGACACACCACGTGAAATAATTAAATTGCGTCGCGCCTAAGATGTATTTGTCATGAACAGTTCGGTAAATATCATGCAATTAATCTTATTTCCATATATATCTGTTTTTTGGCCTGGTTGTGTAACACTTCATTCTGAAAACTGAAAATCGACACAACAAATACATTTTCGGCGTGATGCAATTTAATTATTTCACGTGGTGTGTTCATGTAAAGTTAATACTTCATCTCCTCTCTGTGGGTAAGAGTTTTATACTGAAAAAAAGTGAGAAAGAATGACAGTAAAGTGTTTATCCTTCATGTCAGCTCGCTTGGAGCAGTTTCAATGACTTTACCATAAATATCACAATACAGGCGCACTACATTATATAGCACCTACCTGTCTGTAATGTCTCAGTCCTGTCCCCACATCATCTCTCTGTGTGTGTGCGCAAGAGCCGAACTAAATACTACCAACCTGTCCGGGCCGTCAGAGGTCAGAACACACTGTTGCATTATGCCGTTCCTTAGCCGCGAGCTAACATTAGCTAACAATTAAAGTTGTTTTAATCACAAAAAGCTACTATTAGTTCCTGTCGCTAAACAAATGCAACTTTCAAAATAAGAGCACAGAATTTACAATAAGACTGTCAAAATAAGATGCCTTAAATAAGACATGCAAGAACCCTTATTCTTCATTAAAATATGCAATGATAATATCATTGTATATGATGGAATAGAAGAAAAAATTTGGGCTTTTATGAAAAAAATGTATCCAGGGGGAATGCCCACGGACCCCCATAGCCAGCTACTTTTCAACACTGTCTGGCTTCAAGGTATAGCCCCAAATTATTATCATTAACTGTAAAAGTGTTGGTAAAGTAGTTTACTAGATTCATAGCAGAACTCTGCATCTGAAACTACTTTTTATTTTATCATATGCAGCCTTACCTTTAGTAAACAAGGCCAGTGGGGTGTAAATGGATGTGTATCTGTGGCCTTTGGGAGTGGCACTACATGTTTGTGGCATCAAACTGAAATCTGGCAACTTAACTTTGCTCAGTACACACCATGTACTGATATGTGATTTAGTTTGAGACAGAAAAAAGAGCACTTGGATGTCATCCCTGACAATGGTGCTGACAAAGTGAGGACAACACAAACAGCAATTACCAAAAAAAGTGCACTATAAACCACCAATTAATAGGCATGATAGACAGCACAGAGACTTATGATTCAAAACAAAAACACAAATGTACTTCCCTCACTAACCAAACTCTCCCCAAGCCTTCGCCAGCATAAATTTGGTATCATTCAAAGCCCAGAAAAAGTCAGCCATAAGGCAGGCAACTTGTACCCGCCAAACTATTGGCAGTCTGGTCTTGCAACGAGGCTGTCCATTATAAGCAAACTGTATACCACCATTAACAAGATATCCAGCCAAGCAGAGAGGATAACAAGCATCATGGCAGCAGAATGGTGACACATGCATTTTGTGTGGGCCAGGGTGAAAAGACCCACACGCCAGAATCAACAGCAATTTCAAAATGACCTTCAGAAGCAAAAAGTTGTAGTACGAGCCAGTTAAGTATTTTTCCACACCACAAGAATAACAAGTAGCCACTAAAAAGTGAAAATGGCTCTCCCTCCAAACAAACATCTGTACATCTCAACACTAAGCTGTCAGTTGTATCCAGCTATGCTCGCGGTGACAGGGCCACATCACGCTGAGCTAATGGACCCTCCTGCTTTTTAAATGAGATCATGGCTCTCTGCAAATGAGGCGCGTAGAGAGGGTCAGTGGTCGGCTGCTTCAAAAATTGTCACCCAGGACGACTCAGTGGCTTGGGTAAACAAGAAAACGCATACACAACTCACATACACACACAGATAGCTAGCTGCCAGACCCTCATTAAACCATCAACACCTCCTGAAGTCAACTCAACTGGTGGATGAGGTGGCAGCAAGTTAGCAGCACCCCCTTCCTTCTGCCTAATTTACCCAGGACAGGTGACACCAGAAAAACAGGCACCATGAATATTTACATGCAAGCTGCTGCAGCTGGGGATGCAGGCTGCATGCTCAGTAGTTTACATTTATTTATCCATTTATTTCTCTATGAGAAAAAGATCCTGAATATTGTAGGAAGAAAAAAAAGAAAAGCCCTTATATAATAATAATAATTTATGATGAAACAGAATATGTGAGAGCTTGGAAGATGGGAAGAGAACAATTCTTGGAAAAAATTCCAAGCATGATAAGAGATAATAGGTAAACACAATGATTTTTTGTTTCACAAAAACAATACCATATTCTCTGACTTAATAGCAACCTACACCAGACCAGATAATCCACTTCTCCAATTGCTATTTTTTTCTTTATCCACTTCTATTTCTCACTCTATTTGTGTTGTCCATAATAGAGGGAGGCCATTTAGTGATAAAGCTGGAATCCATTACGTGCTTTCGCTCTCTCCTCTGACCTGTGAAAACAGTTTGGCTTTGTCTCATGAGGGAAGGGCTCTGAGTGAAAAATGAATCATTAAAGTATGTGACAACCTCTGCCATGGTGGCTGTCACAGCGAGGAACTGCAGTTAGGCTTGGCCCAAATCCACAGAAGGGCAGAAAAGTGGACAGACCTATGACTCCTGCGACCGAAGCACCGCAATAAGGCCACCAGAGACTGCAGGCTCAGCTCTCATACAGTATGTCCTCCACAAAGGCAAACAGAAAACTCAATGCTGTCTCCACAATGCACCCTGGCAAGAGGTGAACTCTGATATCATCTCATGAGTCGAAATCATGTACATGTCATGTACAAATTAGGAATCCAATAGATGCAGCACTGGAGTGTGTGACAAAAATGACAATGAAAAGATAACCTTGGATATGCAGTTATACTATTCATTAAAAAAACTGTGGTGCAAAACAAAATGACAAATATTTGTAATTGAATATCTGTTCATGGCCAATTCAATTTCTAATAACTGTCGACAATAAACTTATTCATCTGCATTGAAAATACTTATTTTAATGTGCACAATACTTTAATTGCATTGAGGTTTACTAAGTGGAGTCAGGTGTTTCCATTAATCGTGACAAGAAAATAGAAAGTGAGAAACAAAGCAACCACGAGAGAGAGAGAGAGAGAGAGAGAGAGAGAGAGAGAGAGAGAGAGAGAGAGAGAGAGAGAGAGAGAGAGAGAGAGAGAGAGAGAGAGAGGTCAATTACACGCATGGCATGCAGAATCAAAGAGGCTCCTTCTAAATGCTTTTCTTCTGCTTCGTTCCCCCTTAGATCTGCTTAGATAAAGTGAACATATTGGTGAGTCTAAACTTACCCAACTGATTGTATTACAACGAAAAGCTATCTGACATGTCAAAGCAACAAGAGCTTTCACTTTCAAATGAGCTTGTAGTAGAAGCTGATGAAGGGTGAGATATGTCAATCAATGGATATTATGGTCAAACGTGCATCAGTGGATTTCAAAATTTTAGGCTTCTCTGGCCGTTATGTTACAAATCAGGTCTTCAGTTCTTTTCTGAAAAAACAATCAACTGAATATGAGGTACTGACAGTTTTGAAAGAATGTAAAGATGTCTATGTACTGTAAAGAATAAGATGTGGTGTATAACTGATGGGACAGGACAAATATATTGAATCTCTCACATGTGCAGTCCTAATATTTATTTTTGGCTTGATATATATTAATGGATATAAATAATGTTTGAGGAGGAAAAAGTTGCCATTTGAGACGAAAAGGGAAGGGACACTCATTCGCTTCATGTTGCATCCAGAACAAAACACAAGATGCCCAGAGGGTAGGTCTTTTTGTCTAAAAATAAAATGCACAATGTCCTAATTACACCCCCTTACAATTAGAAAAACAAACAATGCAGAAGCCAGGAAATGTTAAACACCAGCATGGTATGTTTGCCAAGACTGAGGATGCTATTGGTTGCACCTGCCCTAACAGACAGCGCCCCTTATTGTCTATTAAAAGCAGAGCCGACTCACTGTATGTTCCATCTCACACCATGTTGGTATTTTAAAAACATTAACAGCATAAGCAGAGAAGCATCACTGTATGCTGGTAGGCTTTTTTCAGGCTACACAGTGGCTGATTCAACAAGAGCAGGTGTCCACACTGTCTTTCACAATAAGCCTGCTTTTTTGTCTTAGATACATTTTAAGTACCTCTTACAGGTGGAGCGCTGGTCAGTGGGTCACAATTAAAGTTTAGCTGTTTACAGGCCGAGATGGGAGGAGTTTCGCTGGGAGTTTGTGAAGTAGGAGATGGATGTCTCAAAAGAAGAATGTTCTCAAAACACCTTTTATGAACAATCAAACAAAAGTTCCTCGTTAAAAAGTAAGTCCAAAGAAAGATTAATGCAACAAAACACTTGCAATGAAGCAGTGCAGAAGTTGTCTCTCTCCTCTGGCAGTAAGAGTAAGTCCATAAACACTGTTGAAGGGTGCTAATGATATATGCCTGAAGGTCAAATCACCACTTCTCCCGCTTCCATGAGTGTTCTCTTCAAGCCTTAACGTGCAAAAAACGGAAAGGAAATGCACGAGTGGAAGTTAGAAAGTTCTGGTGTGCCAGTGTGGTAAAGACGCCAGTTACTACAACTCTGGTATATTACAAAATACAGACAGCTTTCCCTGGTAGTGATAGACTTAATCAGTATTGTGTGAACTCAAGGGCTTGAATAAAATGGACGTTCATTTATATGTAAAGTCCGGCTCTCCAGTTTTAAAACCGATATAAAGCAGAAGATGAGTTCAGTAATCAGGGGACAAACCTATAAATCCAGTCAAAATATACAGAGTTCTTTATTGAGTGTGTCTCAAACTATTTTATCACGTTTAAGACTGTGAGCCAGATTTTTCAGAAAGATTTACTGTGAGTAATAAACACCAAAGAGACACAAGACTATATTGAGAATATAATTTATGTATGAGATTACTTGGTTCTATGATATACACAGTTAAATCATAGTCATCAGGCTCTTGACTTAAAAAAAACAATGGATTAATTTTTCTACATTTTTCTTTTGCTGCAAATAAAAATGTAACCTATAATAAAATAAAAAATCCTTAGTCATACACACCCTCCAATCTTGAGTTTCAAGTATTGACATCCATTGAGAGAAGAAGTTATTTCTGTGTTTTTTTAAGAGTTTCCAGCTTCTGTTTTGTCACTATAAGAAGTTAACTCCAAGGCAGCCTGTACTTCAGTGAGGAATTTGTAAAATTATTTGCATTTTTGTTGCTACAGTAGATATTCTGAAAAGTTAGTATTATGGAGCCAAATGGTGAAGCCTTTCACAGGAACATACACATCACACACAAGAAACTGATTTCCATAATTATCCATGAGGCTCACACCACCAGCATGCTACGTCTTCATCCATGAGATTATTTATGATCTTATCCATTATTATTTATTTATGAGCAGCCTTGCTTTGCCATAATCCTAAATACATGGACTGGGTTTATATACACTGGGAAAAGAAATTACTTCAGGTTTCTCCTGCTGGTCTGAAGAGAGATACAAAAGGAGAATGTGTGTATTCAGCTTGTGTCTGTATGCCAATAGTGTATGATGCATTTGTGTGCATACTTATGTGTATATGTGTATGCACATGTGTATGTAGAAGAGGGATCGAGTAGAACGGAGAACATGGCTGCTTGAAGCCCCTGGAGCTCAGTCACAGAGACAGAATACTGATAGAGAAATCCACAGTCGTCACACTCCACTAGCTGCTATCTCTCTATCTGCCCCCCAAACCTCTCTCCACCTCACTGTCTCGCTCTGTGCTCTAGCCCTGATCTATCCCTTCCTATTTCAGGCTTCCTCTAACATTTTTATATTTGATCCATGATCCAATCCATGTCGTCCCCCCAGTAAATACCATATACCATTTTATCTGATCCTCCTCTGATTCTCCTACCATCCATATTACCACGTCCCACTGCCCATCTCCATCACTCACCTCATTTCCTTCTCTCCTGCTCTCTCTAAATATGTGTTAGCTTAAGCAAGACTCAGGAGTCCCTCTAGCTTTGCCATCTCAATTAGGAGACCACCGCTCATTCAATGAGCCCTTAATCCATAGTGAGGAGTAACATGAATGCCATTGCCCCTGAATATCCCTCTTAATATGGGCTCAAACTCTGTCCCCACTGGAGTAGGGAGCTGTTTCTGTACTCGTGAAAAACACCAACTTCTTGACAAACTAGTGCAAAAAGTCTACACGTACACGTATCAAATCTCCCATGGACCCATCTTTTTTTTTGCTAGCTCATTTTGTTCTTACTGAACCACATGATATGTAGTCCGAAACCAAAAAACAGATAGGCAGCTGCTTGCTTTACCACAGGGGGTGAAACCCAAGGCAGCCAGCCAGAATTCACCCATGATGGGTAGTTTCAAACCTCTACAATGTACAGAGGCATCTGTTTTCCAATCCCCTCCTACTCCCAAGGCTGTGCATCTCATTATAAACAGAGAGAGAACCAACACTTTGCTTTTTAGGCATTCAAAAAATGTAATTATGTGCACATATGGGCAGAGCCTTGAGTCCCCCCCAGTGTCGTGGCTTAGTGTTGGATTATGACAAAGTGGGCCAATGTGATTCCATTCAGTGTTCAAAGCCATATTAGCAGGGAGTGCTGTCTTGGTGAGTGTGTGAATTTTTTTTCAGTCCAGTAGGAGGCAAAGGTCCAGCAGCATATACAGTGATGTCTTCTTCTGCAGTAATATTAGCATACTGGTGATGTTTCTTTTAGACCACATGCACTATGTGTGTGTGTGTGTGTGTGAGTGTGTGTGTGTGTGTGTGTGTGTGTGTGTGTGTGTGTGTGTGTGTGTGTAGCCAAAAAATTTAAAAACTTGTCTTACCTTGTGTTGAGGATTGGCAGCATTAATTCGGAAGCATAAGTGGAAAAAGAAAGATGGGCAAGGAGAGAAAGAGAGAGAGATGGTGGAAGAGTAACAGGGAGAGAAAACAGAGACACACAGTTAGTCATGCACTGTACCAAATCCATTTAGGAGTGAGTTAAAAGCATCATTGGCAAAGTGACATCTATCAATGTCATTGTTTCCACGTCCATATTTGAGCAGTCATTAATCATAGAGTCTGGACTGATGTGGGCCATAATGGCACATGCTAGTCCCAGCCCTTGATTATAATTGGCATGGACACCTAGTTGGAACTCGTTAAAAAAAAAACCTTAACGTAATCTCACCCTGCCAGGCAACTTTTGTCAAAGCACTCACTAAACCACCTCAGTGCCAGGTCTTCTAAAGCTCAAGCTGTGATTTTTTTATTTAAGCCTATAGCTAAAACAAGGGTAAGTCTTTTTGTGATTTCAGCAAACGTCTGTGTTGTACTCGTCACTCAATTTCCTTGTGCAGAGAGACCAGATTAATATTTCAAGATTATAATTCCCTTTTTTGCTATGCAAGATCCATGTTAAATATTGCATATTTGTTCAGTGAAAGGCCAAGAAACCTTGGTTAAGTGATGTCTGCCCACGGTGAAACAACTACTATTCAGCATAAATTTTACTACGACAATCAGTGGGGATATCCTTGAAGAAATCTGAATCGTAGGCACTGCAGAATGTGCTAAAAATGCTTCGGGCTTATTGTCACTGAAAATTTACTTTAAAGAATGATAAGCCCATAGATTTAAAGGGTTTTTTTTAACTGTGACTGTGATTTTACACAGCCTTGTAGTCCTACTTTCATACAACAGCTAAGGAGCCTTTCCAGTTGAAGAGCCAGGTCTTTAAAACGTTAGAGGCTTGGGACCATTTAATTCTCCCGTCCACTTTCCTACAGTATTTATAACTCTGTGTGCCAAACCTTTGTTTACGTACATGTCCTAAACCAAACAAATCACACAATAAATACTCCACAAATTAACATAAGAAACAAATACCCAATGAAGTGAATCTTGCACGTGTCACATATTGAAATATATAGTTACATTTTAAGATGAAATGTTGGCTGTTTATGTTTTACTTTTAATTACAGACATTAAACAAGTTTTGTGAATGATTTTGCAAGAAACACTAAAACTGCTGTTGATTTTGTGAAGCAGTGTCTTGAATACTTACTAACAAGGCAATACATATTAGAATACAAGGCCATACCTTAACTAATCAAATAAAGGATAATTGGGTTTCTGTTAATGGGAATCAATGCTTTTAAAACAAACAAGAAAGTTTTAACTAGAACAATAAAGTAGAACTTTGTTTTTCCAAAGGCAACTCTTTGGTAAACTTGGTTTCTTGAACCGGCTTTAACTGGTATTAGCCTGGTCTGCTAGCCGGAGCTTGAGCAATGAAACCAGTGGAGAGTTGGAAGACAAAGTATAAAACCTTTTAAGGTCAATGTGTTGACTCAGCTGTAATTTGCTGAACTCTGTGGAGAGCATTGTAACTGCATTAGTTACACACATAGGGCCAGGTTTCTTTAAAGCAATGGCACATTTATATTGCACATTTTTAGCTTGATCATTCCTGAGATTAATGTGCGTAAATGTGAAAGGGGCTCACTGATTACGGCAGGTTTTCAGCGTAAATGGAATTTATATTTCGGTTCAAATCTTTTATAAATGACAGGTAGATCTTTGTCTTCAGGCTCAAAATACAATAGGAATGAAGCACACATTACAATACATCTGACAGTCTCAGCTGGTATTGTTTTTAACCCTGTCTGCTACTTCACTGTGCCTTATTCAAGAGGATACCAGCAAATAACGAAAAGAGCTCCTCTCACTCAAAGTATAATTACATTTCATTATTTTAGGAATGAAATTACAGAAATTAGTTACTGTCTTTTGCCTCATCTTCAATGGCTGTAAACAGTTAAGTTTGCAACATCCTTCAAAACTAAATCAGAGCAAACTTCAGAAAAAGAAAAAAGGGAGGGAGAGACAGATTTGGTCCACCAACAGAGTGTTGGATTATATTCCCCAGTCACTCATTTATGTTAGCTCCTCCATTTAGGCAGGTAGCACACAGTGGAGTTGTGTGAGTTTGACAGCTGGGTGTATTTTTGAATGCAGCTGAAAGCTGTCAGCGGAAAATATGAAAAAATGTGGAGCAACAGAATTAAAGGTGCAATATGTAAGATATGTCCAGATTTTCCGTTTAAAATAATTGTTAAAAATGTACTAAGTAAGTTTATCAAAAGAATATGAAGCAGTGGCAGTTCTGATGTTTATACATTTTGAGGCATTGCAAAGTTTGTTGTGTGTCTAAATCCATATTCTTTTGGAGTATGTGGTGTGTAATTACAAATTGCACCTTTAATGGCCATACAGTATATTAGTTTGGTTCATGTTTTATTGGGTGGTTTTATTGTAGACAGTGTTGGAAAGCCAAATTTCCCTCTGTGGATAATGAAAACATGTCATGAACTGAATTATTTCCCCTTTCCCTGTCCCTCCGTCTCCCTCCTTCCCTCTGAATGGTGATAAGACGCTGTCTATTTGCACCAGACTATTCTGTTTGCTGTTATCAGCACGTCTGATCACACCACTTTTAAAATGGGTGGCCTGAAAGCAAACGCTCCTTGCTCCCTTTTCTCCTCACTTGCCCTGTCATTGCAGTGTTCAATTAGGCTCAGTGGGCCCCTGATCCAACCCCTTTTAGCCTTCCCTTAAGGCCCTTCGAAACACCTTGACTGCAAGCTTCCCTGTTGGCTGCCTAGCCTGAGGCAATGAAGCAACACACACTCACTTACACACACATACCGAAAAACACAGGTGAACATGCACACATTCCTAAATGAATATCTGATTAATCACAATTAGTGTGCAATTATGCACTAATAGCGTGTGAGCATCTGTGTTTGTGTGTGAGTGGGAAGTGTCTGCATTAAGCTAGTTGTGTGTAGTTCCCAGTGCCTGTCAGCATTACAGTCTGTTTTTGTTCTGTGACTCCACCAACCTCTGAAACCGTTTGTGCAACCTCTCCCAGTGTGATCATTATTGGAAACCCTTTATGTCGCTACACTGGTTTAAACAGAATAGAAACACTTTCGAAGATTTTCAAAAAGCACTGCAGAGGAAAGCAAATATATCTTGGATCACAAGATGACATTGCACAGTTGAGGCTTTGGGTAGAAATACAGAGTAAATGTACATTTACAACACCCCATGACATTATTTACTGTGACAATACAGAAAATGCTACATAATGGAAAACAGCTTTAGAAAGGTTTCACAATGTTATAAAACCTTACAAAAATGTTTCTTAGACATATTCACAATGATTGAATACCAAGGACACTATCACTATGGGACTGTGTACGGATTGGATAAAGCAAGTAATCACGGTTGGAATCAATCAATGCAATGTGTTCATTTAGATGGGTAGCGTGGGGCTGTGGGAGAACGAAACATCACCCAAGGACAGCTATTATTAGATGTTGATAATTGTGGGGTGCTTGTTCATTTTGCTGTGCCTCCTCCATCATAATCAAAGTGACACAAACACTTCAACACAGGAAACAAAATAGACACCTAAGCCCTTCTCACCTACAGCAGTGAGGCAACTTTACAAAAGTGTCTGCACTGAATGCAACCATGCTGATATAAAGTGTATAAAGAACCACGGACAAAGGGTAATAAAATAAAGAAAAAATCACAGTCCTTCCCTTTCTATTCATCAACAGCAACAATGCCAAAATATCCCCACAAAAGCTTCGCTAATTCAAGCCACACAAGCATGGCCATGCACCATATTTGAAGGTGGCAATATGTACGAGATCGACTGCACTTGGATGGGATGCTGATGAGCCAGATTCGGTGGAGACATCAGCAGGTTGATGTGGCAGGATGTGCAAATAAGTGTGAATAAGAACCAGCAGACTGTAGAGGCATATATTGCAGTCTATAAGTATTATACTGTTGATTTTGATCTGCACTCCAGATTTGGTTTTTAATTACCCACTGGGTGTGAATAAAGATACTGTATTAAATTGAAATGAAACAGTGAGTATGAGGTTAAAGTGCTGTCTTATCACATAGGTCTCCAATTAACTGATTTTTCCCAGTTGCACTGTTCTCATCCGTCACTGTATCCCTCTGCTGTGGTGTTGCAAAGTCAGAAATAATCCCAAGAGTCTGGTGTGTAAGGTTACAATTATTTGTTCAAGGACTTTATGGAGGTTGTGCACAGGAGGACAGAATTCAATAAGC
The DNA here is from genome assembly GCF_030273125.1 of Centropristis striata. Classification (NCBI taxonomy): domain Eukaryota; kingdom Metazoa; phylum Chordata; class Actinopteri; order Perciformes; family Serranidae; genus Centropristis; species Centropristis striata. Next base: position 18,585,190 of record NC_081536.1, read on the forward strand.
AGTAGCCAGGCTTTGGTAAATGTTTGCCTGCCTATTATGGCCTCCAGTTTAGTGGTTAAATTATGATCATTTTATTCCTCTAAACACAATTCATAACCATACAGGCAAGGTGACTTGGCATCCATGAGAAACAATCAAGTCAAGACATGCAAAAGGCAAACCCTAGCACAATGCCCCACAGCATTATTTCACACCACAAGCTGCGAGATAAGCCCTCCAGGAAAATGCCATTTCAGCTGCCAACTTCTGAAATTTCTTGGGTAAAAGTGTCTTCAGCAGGTTTCGAAACAAAAACAAACTAGAAGGACAATCAGAGAGCGCAGACCACTGCCAATGCATGCTCTATTTCATAATGTTAGTGTTCCGACTTGAGGGGGTGTTAAAGAGGATTTTCCTAGTTGTAAAATAATTTTTCTGACACCACATAAATGCAGCACAAATGCCCGATCCCACAATGTTAACAAAAAGGGAAAAACAATTGTGAACCTGCCCAATGATTAAGATCCCCTCCAACATGTAATGGGTTCTTCCATGACCCATACCACTGTACTCGCTTCTACAAAGTTTCACGAAAATCAGGCCACAATCCTGCTGACGGACGAAAAGACAAACCGAGCCAAAGCGTGACCTCCTTTGCAGAGGTAATTATTCCACTACAGTCTAGAATAAGTAGGTTTTCTGTATAAAAGCTAATTTATTATGCTGGAAGTTGACCTGTAAGTACAATTGTAAAGTGTAGCCCATTTAAATGTTCTTCATGAGCCTGGACTTGTTGCATCCAGCAGCTGATTTTATGAAAAGCCAGAGAAAGCAAGAACAACATTAATAATGGTAAAGACAAGAAAGTAGAGATAAAAATAATTTCTAAATGTATAGATATAAATAGATAGATGTATTCTAAACATATATGGGTGCCATCAACTGGAGACATTTGTCTTGCCACATGCAATCATCTGCCTGGTAAGTGCAATCATCTGGAAAAAGGTCTAAGATGATTGCGAGCAGGAAGTCCTTGAAGGAAAATTGCAATATAACTACTTCTATTTCATAACTTGAACGTGGGGGCTCTTGTCTAAAGAAATGAAAGCATATACATGTGTTCGACCTGGCTGATAGAAGCCACACACAAAGACTAACCTACTAAACTATTGTCAATAAACAGTGGACATGTATCAAGAAGGTAATTATCAGGCTTATTGCTACCTTGTAAAGGAGGAAGTCTGATACATCTCCAGAAGAATCTATCTACATTTAGGAGAAAAATGAACACGTATTATATGAAGTGACCAGTTTGCTGGTGTCTGTTACTCTGCCATTTGTTTTTGTTGTTCTTTCATAAATAGATTTACTGTCAACAACATAATTTACTGCCATTTATTGAGGGTTTTCTAAAATTGCTGTTGGACTGCTTCAATGTCATGTAAAATATTATGCAATATAATCATACTTATATAAAATACCAGAAAAGACCATTTCAGAGCCCATCTGTTGTGCATTCTGTGGCAGGTATGAATATGGACATGTTTTGAACTTCAGGGTTACAGACAGTGGCTTAGCCTCACTCCTCTACAAGTGGTAAAACATGGTGAGTCTTGAGCGAAGGATTTCTTTTTACTTCTGAGGGACTGAGAATAAAGCCTCACATTGAAAAATGTGTTGATGTGACCTGACAATTTACAGATGTGTCAGCGAGGGCTTCAGTTTGGATTATCACTCCCTTCCTCACCAGCATGCTAAATGTTATCAGAGCTGCAAATCTGAATCGTCCGTGGGTGGGAGCAGGACAGCTGAGCCAGAGCCAACTCAAACAAAACAAACTTTTATAGTGTAGTAATATCATGAAATGTTACTGTTGCTAGAATTAGTTTTACATTTAAGAAAATTTCAGTTAAATCACTATGTATGAATGATTACAGGCTCTGATCTCAATGGGGTGCTTCACATGAAAGCATAGCGTTTGGTCAAAGATTAATTTCAAATAACAATTACACCCTGGAGAAGTATTAGACTATTCAATTACATTAGCAATGTTATTGTCATTACTGCAGCCTAATTGTCATTACTGCAGCCTTGGTCTTATACCTATAGAAATTAACTATTTACACATGAACCAGTCTATCTATAGTTCCCTACCACAAAGCTGCAGTCAACGGTTATTGCAAAAAGCTAGAATTAGATTTACAATGAAGGAAACTTTAAATGATTATGTATGAATGATCATGGCTCTGATCTCTACAGGGTGCCCCTAATATAAACTGAGTGTTCAGTAAAGATTAAAATGGAAGCGCAATTACACCCTGGAGAAGTATTAGATTATTTAATTACAGTAACAAGAGCAATGCCAGTCATTACTTGCAGCTTCTGTCTTTTCCCTATGGAAAAAAAAACAATTAAAAGGTAAACTGGGCCGTCTATACCTCCCTAGCACAAAGCTGCAGTGGCTGGCTACTTATAAGCATACACAACTATTTAACTACTGCCAAATGTTGACTAGCATGACTGGGAGGCTACAATAAATATTCTGGACAGGTAGGAGATAAGAAAGAGAAAAGGGGTGTTAATTTAGTCCCTTAGAGTTTGGGGTTGTTTATGTGCACATAATATTTGAGAAGTAAGCAATATTATAGGAGTTGTAAATCTGTTATTTAATGTAAATTTCAGATTTGTACATTTGTTTTTATCTGTCCTGTTTTTAAAATTGTTACAGTAGTTTACATAATTGATTTCATATGACTCTGAATAATGTGCCTTCCATTTCCATGTCTTTCCTCCTGAATAGTCCCTTGTGTTTGATGGGACAGGGTGATTTGTTCGAACATGATCCAAGACTGTGAACAGAGTTGGGGAACGACCTGGTTCACAGTGTTCGCTGGGAGGAGTTTGAGTTGGTCTTATTATAAAGTCTTTGATCAGTGTCTTGGGACTGTCACACGGGTGTTCAGGGACAAGAGGAGATTGTCCTGTGGGCTTCTTGTTTGAATGTCTAGTATGGATCCTTTCATGCTTTTATTAGTAGTGTAGTTGTGGGTGAATTCAAGGCAAGAGCATTGCTCATTTATTTCACTGTAGCAATTGACAAGAAGGTCCACTTTATTTGTGATAAGTGTGGAAAAAATAATAATAATATTTATTATATATATATATTAATATTTTCTTGTGTTTATGTTAGATGAGTTGTCTCAAAGCACATGCAAGGTTATTGCCATTGTCCTCTGGTCAATGTATGCTTCCAGATCTGTGATATTCACCCATATGTGTGAATAATTTGTTACAAGTGTAATCCACAGATTGAAGTGTGGGTGTTTGGTGAATTGTTTAGTCTTTAGATGATTGTATTATATGGTCTTGGATAGATGTTGGACAGAAAAACCTTACGCCCACCCCAGTTTCTTTACATTGTACAACCAGATAACATGACAAGCCAGACAAATAATTACATTTCAGAAAATGGAACTGAATTGTATGCATATCTTGATTAGTGTTAATAAATGAGATTACAACAGAACTACCCCATGTTACTGTGATTATGCCTCTTCATATTAGAGCTCAATCACATTATCATAATGACAATACAGTTATGTGGGTTCTGCCCAACACACATTATTGTATTAATCAAATTATGATTGAACTTTAGTCTGTAAATATGTCCACTGAAAACATAACAATGCGTGATTATGTGCACTGTTGGATAGCAGCAGTTTTCAGTGTATTCTCTTTTATTGTCGGCGTTAAGGCATGAAATAGTTTCGCATTTAACCTTTTCAACCATTTGACAAAATGCAGTTACAAGACAACTCTTTTTAGGTGATCGATCGCTGTGAAATGTGCCTTTTAAAGGGCATAATACCAAAGTTACGAGATGTTTTCTTCCTGCCAGCACACACTTGGGCACATTAATGTCAACCCTACCATATGTCAACTTTTAAAGTGAACAATATTGTTGGAATTGCTGTTTACTAAAAAGCATTAAAGGGCTCCTAATGCACTTCAGTTCCTTGAAGAAAGTGCTATTTTTACCTTAATTTACAATCTCTAATTCACTGTCTTCATTTACTGCAGGTGATGACAGGAGGAAATGGTACTGAACCAAACGACCTGGATGCATGTAGCCAAAAGCTGGAGGGAGTAAATGTGACAGAACATATAGTCAACATTTGAAACTTCACATAGCTCATTATTTTAAAGCTGCCTCACTTCTTATGTTGCCAACTTGACTAATACCGCTGCTGTGTGCCAACAGCCGTTTGAGATGCCAATAAATGTTAAACACTACCACTGTCAAACTAGAGACCTTTGACACTCAAAAAGCTGTTCCATGTTCCAGGCAAAATCACAACCCTACTGTTCACTTAATTTCTCTGGGAAAAAGTTACCTCCAGTTCACTTTAGTGCTGTAACAAAACTTTTGCATCACATGATTCTTCCACCATTTGTTCCAATGAAACTCCCTGTACTTATCGGTTTGCAGCAGTTTTTAATAAAAAGGAGCCAACAATTAAATACCAAATTACGCTTAGCTATTGTCCTATCTCTAAGCCGTATGAGGCATACTAGCATGAAAATTGGACATGAAGCCTATGAACACATACAGGTGTTCACCAGAGACAAAAAGGCCTTAGAATGTGCCAATGTTTGATGGAGAGAATTGAGCCTGGAGCTAACCGTCTGTGCAGGTCAGGTTGAGGCTGTTTGAGTCACTCTCTCTCTCTCTCTCTCTCTCTGGGTGTTTCCAAAGAGGAGTAGACACAGGCATGGCAGCTTTCACCACTTTTTACCTGAGGAGCAACCTCAGCTGAAGTACTAGGACAGCAGCCAACACTCACTGCAGTCACTGTGCTGACTCAGCCCAGACTAGCACATGTTCGCTGTTGTCTGTTCTGAAGGGGTTGTGGCTGTGTTGGAATGTGTTGTTTAATGAAGCTTTTGTCACCACTGTGAGTCAGCTCATCAAGCATAGCAGGCATTTTGGGTAAAGGAGGGGGGCACCACACACACACAAATACATTGTGTTCAAATGCTAACTAATGATGTGGTTATAACAGCTTTAATGGCAGTACATTGATTACATTTCACCCAAAAAGGAAAAAAATACACTATTTCCCTCTTACTTCTAGTGCTATTTATCAGTCTAGATTATTTTGGTGTAAATTGCAGTATTGGCTAAATCGGCCACAGGCATGGGACTAGATGGCACTTTACCTTGTGGTGCTCAAAGGGCCAAATAATACAATTGAGAAACTATGTAATCATTTCTGAAGGGGAAACTGCTATTGACCTCATCAGCACGCCAAGGTAAGGTGTGGAAAACCCTTGTAATAATATGTCACAGGTTTCTGAAGTAGGTTGCTATTTAATTTACCAGAATGTGTGTTAAAACATATGCTGGTTCAGCCAGGTGGCATAAAATCATACCAGTTAAAGCTTGTATTAAAGGCTGGCAAAACCAGAAATCTGTCCAACTCTCCCACTGAGCCACCTAATTCTACAAAAAAACAACTGTAAGTTCTTTAGCGGAAACTGATTACAGAAAACTGTCATATCCAAATCCACCCACTAATTATTATGATGTGTGTCTCAAATGCTGCTCCAGGTTATCCGTTTTTGCTAATTTGCTGTGATTATTCTTTTTAACAAAGACATTAGTGGACAACAATAGCATTGTTCATAAGTTATTTAAACAGCTCTTCGCTGCAGTACCGTTGGGTTGAAGTTTTTTTCTTTATTTCTTTTATTTCTTTATTTTTTTTACTGTAAATGGATTCTAAACAGCGGGAGGTACAGTGTGAGGGAACAGTTTGTGTGAGCGGTGTGACAGAGAGGGCTGTTTTGAAGTTTGTTTTCCTGCTCTCATAATCCACCTACTCAAACCCCTCTGGAAGGAGGTAGAGCTCTGTGGTGAAAAAAAACACAGCTGTTTGAAGCTTGACAGCCAAAAAGATATAACACAGTGCAAAGAGAAGAATATTAGAATACTAAAATTACATTAAAAATGGTGCATTTACTCTAGTGCCTCAATGCCATTTACAATATTAGGTAAGACAAGTGCACAGTTCAATAGTAGCAACCTGATTGACAGTTTTCACTTAATCCAGGCTGGGTATACATGAAGGTATTAATGGAAATAACCCAGTACCAGGTAGTCAAATAACACCTTTTTGTACCCAGAGCTGGTAGCAGATCACAACAAGTGTTTCAATGTTATGACTAAGTGGCGCACTATGGCAGCGACTACACCCTATACAGTGTGTGATGTGGGGAGGCTGAGCGTGGTGTTAGCAGTTCAGTGTGTAATGTAATGGAGAGTAGTGTTGGTGGTATTTTATACTACTGAATGTATTTGTTCACATGATGAGTATCGACTGAAGTAGAAAAAAAAAAGAAAGGTATCTATCTAAAGTATTCTATTGGTATCATATCATTTTATGGGTACTGGTATTGGTTCTGGTATCATAATGTTTGAAACGACACCCAGCCTTAAGTATGATTGGGGTAACCATGAGTGTTGCTGTGTAAAGTCCTTCCACTGTCCTGGTCAACAGATTCCCATTGGCTTACTGTATTAGTGTAATATAAATGCAGCTCTTCATACAGCGATGGCTGATGAGCAGAGTTAATTAGCAAGCGGCAGGATGGCTCTAGGGTTTATGTAATGTTACACCCACTCTGTCAGGCCAGATTAGCCCAGTACAGAGGGGAAAAGGGCATGAACAAGCAAATGAACAAGGGAAATAAAGGAACACATTCCTTCCAGTCTGGCTAACTGCCAGGCTGTGACATAGCCCATGTTGAAATCCTGCAATTATGTTGGGGTACAGCTGGCCACAACTCGAGAGTAATTCTCCACAGTAGTGCGAAGTCTGAGCATGTGTGGAAAAAAACAAAAGTGAATGATTCTAATTCATGGTAATACTTCATGCCTCCATCTTATTTATAACACTTAGCTCAGGTGAGCTATCCAAGAAGGCAATTGTGAAAATAAACTGCCTGCCAATTAGTTTGACTATGGGAATACTGACTTGTGCAGCGCATTATCACATCACTCTGCACGCTCTCCAGCAAAGCATTTAATGCATTCATTGCCTGCAAAGTTACCAAATAAAATAAAATAAAATGACAGATCCCCCAAGTCTAGTTTTGGCCACTAGCACCTATCTCTGTCTCATCAATGACACATAGTAAGGTAGAGCGTATGATGTAAATACACGTGGAGCTGAAGAAGCTGCATGTTACAAACTTTACAGAGATCGTCACACAAGATGTGTGAGTGCATGTGACAACCAGCAGCCGGGTTCCTGGGAATGTGCCATGAGATTTCCAGACTCTCAGCTCTATAGGCTAGCAGTTGACATCTAACAGCAGTAAAAAAAAAAATCCCCTCAGCACACAGGAAAAGAAATAATACTTATGCTCTTGTGGGGTCATTCAAAATCTCCCCACAAGACTTGCCTAGCTGAGCTGTCATGAAAATTAAAAGAACAAAATAATGAATGGGAATGGATTATCATGCTTTTCACTAGCTGTTTATATCATTCTAGAGGCAGGACAAAATTGCAATATTGTTGTGCTTTTTATTTTAGCCCATTTATGATGTAGTTGATGAGCTTAGAGTAAAGAAACAGCTTAAACTATATATGCATATATAAAAATACTGCTTTTGGTTGAATATCAGTTAGAATCTCAATCAGTACTATAAGAAAAGCCGTTGGAAATAACTAGAGTTTTGCTGTTCAATAGCATATCTCAAATGTGTTAGGAAGCTCTGGTGTGGTTGTCACTGCTGCTACTGTTAATTTTGAAATTATTGGGAAAGCATGCCAAGCTCCTGTTCAACAAGCAATGATGGCATTGTCCTAAGGGGCAGCATTTTTTCCGGAACAATGGAGTTTAGGACAAACTCGTCACTAAATTTTCTCTTCACCTGTCTTTGTTTTTGCTTGAATGAAAATGATGCATGTGTTCTTTATAATTGAGGTGGAATCAAGCCACATTGTTACATTGTGACAAATGTTTTAACGAGGATGGAGTAATCATAATCTCTGTCACCAGCATTAGGAGCTACATTTGTATGTCTGTATTATGGTAACCCAGCTGTCTGCCTCAAAAAATCTCAGCTTGGGAGAATTTTACAGTGATACCAGCATAAATAGGAAGCAGTGTTCTGTACAGTCTATACACAGAGTCTCTAAAGAAAGAAAGGAAAGAAAAACCTTTTACATTTCAGTGCAATGCTGCAGTTACCCATTGATTTGCTGACTACATGAATACGTTCAACAGCTAATGTCGAAAAAATCTGCAGCAGGGCATTTAGCAATCACAGTGGGAGTCATGACTTTGGACCTTGTGGGTTGAGTGCCGCCAACTGTGATCGGGGCTTACAGAGGAACCTCAATCCTAGACTGACCCCTTTGCACACGAGGGAGTCAGACTGACCTTGGTATGCATATGAACTGAAATGCACACACACACGCAGCTGATGTGGATTCTGGTACATTCCAGTCACTGAGCATGGCTCAGCAATGACATGCAGTTCTATACTCTAAAGAGAAACTGCAGTAGAAGAAGAAGAGGATATGATACAGCACTATGTTGCTTTGACCTTCAAAAGCCACTTATTTAAATCAATTAAAAAAGTAAAATGTTTCTTTTTTGGGTTCTTCTAAAACAGACAGCTATAAAACATCAATAAAGAAGAGTGACTGCCAAAAACTGATGAGCAAAGACAAAAAAATTGTCTGACTTGTGTCTGGATGAGGACAAGACAAAATGCATAACACAGCGTTGAAACCCATATTAATTAGAATGTGACCAGATGCAGCTCACCACTTTGGAAAATCTGTTTTAATATCAGCACTAGAAATTAATCTTGTTTTTCTGACGTTAATATTGATGGTTGAGATGTCACCCCCTATGATGCTTTACAGGCACATGAAGAATTAATGATTTTGCTGCTATAAATAGTTGCAGCAGAGTGTAACGGTCACACGTAATGACAGCTGCTTTGGAACTACGCCAATGTTAGTGAGCTCGACTTCTTCTTTGCCATTCTTTTCATTGACAAATCTAATGAGAGGTGGAGAAAGCCAAAGAATAGAAATGCAAATTGGTGAACATTAATTTCAGGCTAACTGTGGCAGTGGAAATTTGACTTCTGTATCCAGTTCACAATGGCATTGTGAAGATTTATGAGACAGAAAAATGCATATCCATGGTTTTAAAACATTAGTATGCATATTTAAGTTTGTGTGCATACATAGTTTTAGTTGTGAAACTACATGGCCCTATGTGTAAATGAAATCACTGCGTTTGTATTCCCTAAGGTAATTATAGCATCACGGACAGCTGGATTCACAAGAGATGCAAATTGGCAAATGCAAAACTTTTGCAATACTGATAAATGTTGCTGCAAGAAAGGCAAGCTTTCTACAATGTGGGCTCTTCAAACATATCTATAAATAAGCAGTATAGAAAATCTTTAGCCACCATTTCAATTTAGGCTCCCGAGATTAGTGCCCCCAATTTAGTATTTAGTCTTTAGTAAGACCAATGGCCTGATCTTGTGTTTTGTTGCAGAATACTATAAAATCACAGTCAAGTTTACCTTGACCTTGACCTTTTTAGATTTAAAAAGTTATTGCAAAAAACATATTTTCTAAGGTCACAGGGATCTTCGATCTCCAAAATTTAATTAGTTCATATGTGGGTAATTGTGCCAATTTGGAGAAAAAATACCCTCCACTCCAGGTGTTCCTGAGATATCGCGTTCACGAGAATGGGACAGACAGACAGACAGAAGATTGACATGAAAACATAATGCCTCCGGCAAATCCCTGTCACCGGCGAAGAGGCATAAAAATACTATAAAATGCAGGCTGCTCGGTATGTCAAAAGGACCACATGCCTGCCAATTTTAGTGTTGACAGCAGCATCTCCCCTCCTGCTTTTGGCTTTGCATTGTGGTACAAACATGAGATGATCAAAATGAGGACTGAACAAGAATGCACATAAATGCCAGCTGCAATTGTAAAATTCATACAGTAATTAAACTCAATATAGCTTCACACATACGACCTTCTAGGTTTAACTCTGGTCATATTTCACTTTTAAACCATTACAAAGAATGAGCCATTATGACCATTATAGTGGCACTTAAAGACAGAAATAGTGATACAGAGATGGCATATAATTCTGCCAATACATGAGACGAACATCACTCCTGCCTCTGTATGAGAGGCAACTCTTGCCTTGATATACAACCAGCAACTGAGACATCATCACAAGAACCAACACCTCCTTCAAGTAGTGTCAAGCAAAATGAAACATTACAACCTTCATAAAGGTAGAATTTATTGCAAGGGTGTTGTATTGGTTGAATTATGTTGCATTAAACTGGCAACTGAGCACATTGTATATGACACTCGTCTACTGTAGGAAGCTAAACTATTAAAAAAGCTACTAAGAGCCTATGAAAATGTAATTTTGAATGTCTCTGCGCCAGTATCTGTACCACCCGTTTGCTCTAAAATCTTATTGCATCTCCCCTTTTTGTTCAGCCAGCTTTTCTGGCTAATGATGGCTACCCCACAACTGGCTCTTCTCTTACTCTCCTTGGAGATGCTTGATCAAACCAGTGCTTGAATCAAAGCGTGGCCTAACTGCTGCTCAATGCCTTGTGTCTCACCTGGGATAGGTGTGGAGTTTCCCTTGACAGATAAAGACTTTGTGAGCTGTCCAGTGCAATCAGAACCCACTGTGACCAAGCTGTGCAGTCCTTTCATGAAGTCTATCAAAAACAGGTTGGAGAGCAAAACCACAGTGCTTTTATGTGAGGCAAATGAAAACAAATGCTATTACGTTGCTTCAGATGTGCCTGGCAAGGGTGTTGTGTAAAATTGGCCACAATTCCAGGACGGCAATGAAAGAGCGGTTTGAGCATTCATAAGCTGAAGCCTAATGAGACAAGTGGTACCTACTCCCCATCAGCTTTCCTATGTCTGTCTCTTTGCCTTTCACAGTCTCTCTGCTAAGGAGTTTCTTCCACAGACTTCACCGCATACTCAATGAAAAAGGAGAGAAGACAGGTACAGACATGATGGAACCCAGGTGCTATTCATCATTTCATTTCACCTCTTTCTACTCTCTCACATGCACTAGTTTCCCACATATTGATTGACAGCACATGATAGATTGCTGTGGTGGTAGACAGATTCATGTTTCCCACACTTTTAATTCAATTAATATTTCCCTGACTTGTACAATAGCTTAGACAAAAGTAGCAGGGTCTTAAACAACCTCATTTGAATAATCCTATAGCAGAGGAAGGATACATTTACATAACCACAAGCTGGATTCCACTCAAGGCAAAGGATGCTTTGACTGCATCTTTGGATTTCGTTCCATCACTGAAAATTGGCTCAGAATTCACACTATTTTCTGGAAAATACATTAAGTACCAAAGTGTCTCTTTTAAATTGCTTCTTTAAGAAAGACAAGACTTTAAAGTATCGTATCATATTAGTATTTCAAAGTGCAGTGCACTAAAATAAAATGCTATTAAAGATCCTTCGGTTTCTATTTCTTGAACTGCTTGGATGTGCCTACCCAATGTGTATCCTAACTAACAGCAACATCTTTTTGGAAAGGCTTTTGACTTATGCTGCCTTCATGTGCAGAGCCCTCAGTATCTCAGCCTGATCAAAGCAGTGTCCACAGCTCAGCGAGACAAGGCCGGAAGATCTCCAGATAGATGAATAGATTAGCATCATTAATGGCAGTGACACAGGGATTTAATTGTGGCTCTTGTATTCCGGCTAGCATGGCCCATGGCGGGCTATTTCTCAGTAGTGAAGCCCAGCAGACTCCAGCAGTCAAAGAAAGGCAGGGCTGAATGATTGGCCGAAATGGAAATTTCATAGAGCTCTATCCAGGCTACACTTCCATTTCATTTGGAAAGAGCTGCCTGTTCATCTAGTTGTGTCCACTGACAAGCAAGCTAATTATCAGTGACTGGGACTTGCCCAAACATCACAAGATTACTCATGCAAGACAAAACTGAAGGAGCATTTTATGTATCTTAAATAGCAAAAAAAAAACCTAGGAGGTAAAAGGCTGCGTGAAGCAGAGTGATGAATGACAATGACTCCACTGGTATTTGGCACAGATTCTTAGAAATGTAAGTCTGTAAAACATGTCCTGAGTAATGAATAGTTATGATAACACCCATACACAGGAGGTAAGATATAAAACAACACATCAGCAAAATATTGTGGGCCATTAATAAAAGATTTTCCTTTTACAAATTACTTTTTCCTCTTGCATGTGCTCTTAGCAGTTCCATTCAAATGTCAAGTGCATTTTAAACATGCACTTAGATAGAGGCATTGCACCCCATTACAATCAATTTGGTTCACAGAGTTTAAAAAGCAAAGAAAATAGAAATATATCAACATGGTGCAGTGGTCTCCCTCCCATGCTTTGGTCCATAGTGGTAACTTTCTTTATAGGGTGTTTCTATGGAGGATAAAATATATATGCCTGAACTCATATGAAGATTTTACAATATCAAAACAACATTGACAACCAAAAGTTATGCATCATAAATAACGTCTTTAAAAGCATGATTTGGGAAAGCAGAAGAATCCCTGATTAATAATTATAAAACCATAAAAATATAATAATTTATTTGATAGTAATCATGATATCATAATCATATTATGACATCCGTAATGTACAATTGTCCTGATAACAGGACTGATGAGACATAAGATAAATCATTGGTACACAGTGTGAATGGCATAGATGAGAGGACACAACCTTGTGGAAATCCATTCTGAATGCTGATGACAGGTGACTGTCCTTGGACATGGACATTGTTCCCTCTCAGTAAGTAAGTTTTATATCCATCTTATGAAGGAATGATTTACACCCATGCCCAGCCTCACTGTCAACAGATCTGCCCAGACAGTAATAAAGGCAGATGATAAATCTGCAAACAATATGGGCAAATAAGTAAATGGGGTTCCCAGCTGTTTGCAAACTTAGTTCAGAAGTGTTACTGCTGTGTCCTCCACACTCCTCTTTGCTTTATATGAAAGTTGTGATGTGTTCATCTGATCAAAATCAATTTGCTTTAAATGTTTTGTAATTGCTGAAGTTAAGCTATCACTCTGAGATCATGAAATTCAGAGTGATTTGTCTTCTTAGTTAGCGAAAGCTGCTCAAAACAATTCTGTAGCATATTCCCCAGACTTCCTAGTATGTACCTGGGACAAGGTGCCTCACACTTCCTCCAATGTTACGGTCAGTCTTACAACATGCAAAAAAAAAAAAAAAAGCTATTCAGATTTAAACTCTACAGTTTGTGCAGAGTTGGTCTGCCGTGAGTTCAGGCCAACTACTGTCTTTATCCCACTGCATGCCTCCCTTGCATCCAGGGCATGGGGAAATAGACAAAATCTTGTAAACAGATATGTAATTTTATTTCTCAAAAATAATGTATCCGAATATACCATAATTTATGACCAGTTCATATGAAATGACAACATGGGAAAACTTTTGTAAACTCCACACATGATGTCAAAACAGTGCCTCCATGGTGTGCTCCAGCTTTGCTCCCATGAGCAAGAATCAGAAGAAGTGTCAATAAAATTATGTAAATATAGCCATAATGCATTTCAAGGTAGGTCTTTCTGATGAAATGAGTACATTCATAGTATCATGTTGCAAAGAAACATAATTCGTTAAAGACTTAAAAAGACAATCTCCAAAGTTTAAATGGGCAGTACATGCTGTCGTTAAGCAAAACCAACAGTGGCTCTGGACTGTGCACACATAAATAAAATGAAACAAACCATTACTTCTTCATCACTTTCTCTCATCAGTGATATATATGTTCAAAATGAAGTCCACCATGAGTACATGGATTGGATATCATGCACAGAGATTGTTCTGTTGGTTGAGTGAGTTCTATTATTCGGAGCAAACTTAATCGATGGCAAAGATGTATTTGAGAGAATATGAAGGTTTATTCAATAATACTCAGCGCTATAAAATAAGCTCATCAACTGAACTCTGTGATGAGTGAAGAACGCAACTCCTATGACTGCGTCTGGTTTAACCTTTTTCTTTTTCTTTACTGGACGATCCATTTCCAACAGTCTGGAGTGCAGGAGATGAATCAAAGCACCAGAGATAAAGGGAGAAAATGCCACATGACAGCACAAGGGAGGCCCATTTAATTTGCAAGGCCCAAAGCATGACCAAAGCTGGGGAATATTATGAATAAATGACATGCATTATTTCACACGGATCTGCTTTGACTTTCCCTGTTTTTGTTAACTTTGTCATTTTCCTGCTCTCTCCGTTCACAGCGCCACGCCTGCACAAATGGGAGCTTCTGAAATAAGTCCAGAGTGCCAGCATGTTCCTCCTCCCCTTTGTCTGTGCTGCAAAGAATGTCCCCTCATCACGGCTGCTGTGTAAATGTCCCCTGCTTTGCTGATGGATCTTCACAGGGTGGATTCAACAGCAGGGTCTGATTGAATTCCCCACCATTAGATTAATCTCGAGCAGACACATGGAGCTGCCTGCTCAGATGCATAAAAATGCATACATACATACACACACATTCCCACCAATACACACACAAAGATGCACACAAAGAAAGCAGAAGCAGCCACACAGATCCAAAGTTAATGTTTTGTTTCACTCCCAGACTACACTGTAGATTAGCCAGTTCAAAAAGACTGTCCATCATACCACTAAACATTTTACCCCCTCACGTATTCTTACACAAACTTAGGCACACACGGTAACACAATGAAAATCCTGCATGAACAAAGGAGGCTCAGCAGCCACACCTGAATTATTTTTAATAATAAATTCTAATCCTAGACCCTATTCATATCCAAACAATCCACTCTTCAGAATGCAATGACAACACAATAAGAGTTGACAACAATGATTATTTCTCCAGACCTGATTTAACTTTGCAGCTAATTATCACTTATAATGCGAAAATGACCACTTTTCTATTAGAGTTCACTGTTATGGTCTCCTGGGGCAGTCTAGATGCAAAACAAAAGTTAAGATGGAGTGGTGAGAAAAGTGCATATGGAGACAATTATCACTTCAAGTGGATGATGTACAAGACAGTATGCCTCTGCAACCTGTTTATGATGGATTTTTTTTTTTTAGAACAACAGGAGCCCATGACCAATAATAAACCTAATAAACGAAGAAAACTTGCAGAGACAAAAGTAGCTTTTGACAAACATACATCTGTGAGTTTTAAATCAAAAACATGGCTTGTAATAGGTATTAGATTTAATTACACAGATGCTTATCTTTAAGTTTCCACTGCAGTCTGTAATTATTGTGATTCTACTGAATTTATAGTTAACTAAGCCATTATGTCTATTACTTAAAGTGTAAACTGATTAACGATAAGTTTGAGTCATTGTTACGAAATAGTTTTTTTAGGCAAAGTTCTCTTTACTTGTTGCAGTTCAACATGTTTAATATTCAAGAGCTGCTGCTGGACAGCTGGTAGTAGAAAGGGCAAAGATACTTGGATACACTTTGTTCCATGCTCATATGTTTATGTTCAGATGGAGGAGTTGAAATGAATCTCTGTGGAATAGTTGGTTCCCAAGACATCTGTTCCTGCTCAGACAAGGGTGTCATTTTTAACAATCTTTCTGACTGTCAAAGTACTCCGTGCAGTAATTGGTTCTAAATTTTTTTTTTTTAAGTTTAAGTGAGATGAAAGTTTTTAAAGTTTAATCTAAATGAGACCTAAAGAATCCGCTGGGACCATTTCATGCTATCTTCTGAGGAAGAGGGATTAATAACACTCCAAGGCTACATTTTGGGGACAAAATACTGGCATGGCCATTTTCAAAGGGGTCCCTTGATTTCTGACCTCAAGAAATCTGAATGGGAAAAATAAGTTCTATGGGTAGCCACAAGCCCCTTTAAAGATTTTTTTTTAAATTTTCGGTCTAAAGACAAACACATTGTGTGATTAATAAGTTGTTCTTATAAAAGCTCTCATACAAGTAATTAAGTCCAAACTAACAATAATGTATAATGACATTTTAGATTATGGCTACAAGCTACCTTCAATTTTACTGCTAGTCTGAGATTTGCTTTGCGAGGTATAATTAATTCTTTAGATAAAAGCTAGATGTTAAATTTAACTTAGAATACAGAAATTCAAAATGCAACTGTTTGCAACTGTTTTATTAGAATTATATCTCAGTGAAAAACAACATTTCAGTTATGATGCTGTTAAAGGTTTGTTTACATCACTAAAGTAGAAAGAAGAAAATGCATTGACCTATTGAGGATAATTTCACAAGAACTTTTGTCAATATGATTATACTTTTCTGTGTGCTTTTGTAGCTATTGAACAAGAAGTATTATTCTGTTTGTGTTCGACCATTTAGGTTCCACACTCACACTCTTTATTTAAGGCTTAGTGAATGTATCCTGAATGCATTGCCCACCTAGTTTAAATGAAGCCAATATAAGACAGAAATGAAAACAGTAAATTAGTGGTAAAATTGAAGTACCTCATAGTAACACAAAGGTTTTAAAATGAAAAGGCAGTGGGTCATGGGTCAGCATATAAAATTACAGGGACATCCACACAAAGATTAAAGATTTTCAAGCATGCCCACATTGGATGACCTTTACAACCCACAGCTCACCCACAGAGAAAATCATGCCTGGGTCTTAAAATCATGCACTGCTCCTGTACTGTATAGTGAATATGAAAAAATGTCCCCCGAGGATCTCACTGGGAGCATTCTATTAGAGCTTGATCCTCTCATTAACACTTGTGAAAACATTTAGCTCATACTTTGTGAAAAAAAAAACAGGAATGAGTCAGACTCATTTTTGGATGATATAGGCAATTATTGCATTGTTAGTAATTGACAGTGTTTTGATGTTAAATTCCCTTTCTTTCAGAGGTAGTATGGTAAACCCTATCAGCTAAAGCACAGGGACGCATTGTGCAGTCAGCTTAGATGATTTAGAGAGTAAAATAGTTTTCAAAAGAAATGCATGAGCGTCCCTGATTAAACTAATGCAGTCTGCCTCATGCATGCTCACGAATACAAAACAATGCTGGTAACCAATATGAATCAAGTGCATTGTATGCCAGTAAAATACATGCATGATGTATGTTCTGATATAGTTTTAGTCAAATGTAAAAAACGGATTAATGAGAAACATGTTTTAATCATTATAAATGTCAGGGTTAAACTGGGCTCTTTGCTGATTTGGCTGTTAAATGCAAATGTTGTACTATAAATAGATATTCTAATCTGAGGAAGCCAGTCAGTGTGTTAAATGCCTCTAGCAATATTTGTGATGTTGTCTTCAATTGCAACAAGCAGAAAGGAGAAAGCCTATTGTTATCACACTGCTTCTATTTAAGAGATAAGTCAACCATAACAATTATTCAGACTGTATCAGCGTTTAGGGGTCAGGTTTGGCCTACTAAAACACATCATGTTCTCTCAATCCTGTCATAATACATTACTTATCTCATTGCTTAGTTTGGTGGTAAAATATATCTGTTGTATTGTATTACCAAATGTGATTTACTCTATAAAACATAATAGGTTTGAAACATAAATGGTTTATCAAGATTTCGTACATTAGGATCTGACTGTGTCTCTTAAGTTATTTCAAGTTAAGTCAGCAATATCTCCATGGGTTGACCAGAACAGAAATGTTCTTGCGGCCTTCTCATCTTTGATCTCAGCTGAAAGAAGCTCTTTCTATCAGACCAAGATCCAACCCTTATTCTCCAACCCGAAGCAGCTCTACTCCATCTTTACAAACCTCCTGGACCCTCCAACCCCCCCTCCTACCTCCTCCCTCCTACCGACCCACTACGTCAACCACTTCCTGAAAAAGATTGAGGACATACGTTCTTCATTTACCCATCCAGTCTTACAACCCGCCTCTCCTCCTTCCTCGTCATCGTCGCCCACCCTCTCAGCATTCACTCCACTGTCTCCTCCTCAAGTGCTCAGCCTTGTAACCTCTGCCCGTCCTACCACGTGTCAGCTGGATCCTATTCCTTCCCACCTGTTTCAGTCTATTGCTCCGGATCTCCTCCCGTTCCTCTCCCATCTTAACAACACTTCCTTGACTACTGGCTGTTTTCCTAACTCTCTGAAGGAAGCAAGGGTGAATCTTCTCCTAAAGAAATCCACCCTCGACCCATCCTTAGTGGACAACTACAGACCCGTCTCTCTCCTGCCGTTCCTCTCCAAAACTCTGAAATGGGCTATCTTCAATCAACTATCCTGCCACTTGCAGAGGCACAATCTCCTTGACCCTCACCAGTCTGGTTTTAAGAAGGGCCACTCAACAGAGACTGCCCTTCTCGCTGTGACTGAACAGCTTCACAAGGCGAAAGCGGCCTCATCTGTGGTGGTTCTACTGGACTTTTCTGCAGCTTTCGATACTGTTGATCATCAGATCCTCATCTCCACCCTTCACCACGTGGGAGTATCAGGCTCTGCCTTGTCTCTGCTCAAATCCTATCTCAAGGACCGCACCTTTCGTGTAACTTGGAGTGGTTCTGTTTCAGAACCCTGTCCACTCACCACCGGGGTCCCTCAGGGCTCTGTCCTTGGTCCGCTACTTTTCTCGGTGGCTGCGCAGATACGCTTCAAGACTCTGGCGTGCTCTGCTGCTAACGGTTCAGGTCCTACTTACATCCAGGACCTCGTCAAACCCTACTCCCCTGCCCGTCCTCTCCGCTCTGCATCAGCCAAACAGCTGGCAACTCCCTCCCTGCGTGGGTCAATTCGCCTCAAAACCACTTCCAGACTTTTCTCTGTCTTGGCACCCAAATGGTGGAACGAGCTCCCCGCCGACATCAGGACCTCAGACAGCCTTTACATCTTCCGCCGCAGGCTGAAGACCTATCTCTTCCAACAATACCTCGGTTAAGTCATGGTCACCTAACATATATATATATATATATATATATATATATATATATATATATTTTTTTTTTTTTTTTTTTTTTTTAAATATGTACTACAAACTATTTTCTCTTCTTTTCTTCTTTAACATATAGCCTTTCTGTAGCGATGACAGTGGGCTCTTAAAGTTATGTACTTACTTGATTCCTGTGGTCTAAGTCTAGTATCCTCACGTTGAATGCACTTATTGTAAGTCGCTTTGGACAAAAGCGTCAGCTAAATGAAATGTAATGTAATGTAATGTAAAAAGAAACCAGCTGCATATTGTTAGATGTGGATAAATCTTATGGCTGAAATATATCGGGCAAGAACGTGACGGGGCACACTAGTGGGGCAGAGCAGGGTTTTTTACCTGTCACACTGACTACAACTTTGGTTGCTGTTAGCTTCACTTTGTGAATAATGAATTCTGTCAAGTGAAGTGCAGTTGGTCATGCAGAGTTTGGAAAGAACTTACGTGGTGCAGAAAACATAACTTGTCTTTTTAAACTATTCATGGAAAGCTATTGATTTGATTTATTTATTTTCCGTATTAAATGTAGAAACACCCAGGTGGTTCCTCGCACTGCAGATTGTACTTTGTTTCTTACACAGTTCAATACAGTTTTTAACTGTAGTCACATGTAGAGAAAAGAAAACGGACAATGGTGGTCAGGGTAGTGGCTTCTTTGTTCATAGAGCACTGCTGGCGTGCTGTGGCAGATGTGCTGCTCCCTGCCCCATGTATTTTTTGCCAATTGAATTCAGTAGTGCAATTAAGTGGTGATCTCATAGTAAGGGTCAAGGTCAGGGGCAATGATCTATGGTTCATTTAAGATAATAAAAAAAACTTACTTTGAAGTATCCACAAGGCTTCTATTTAGTCTCTCTAATTTCATCTTTCATTACATTCATTCAGTAGTGGTGGCCCGCCGCTGCTAAATTATGCCCACCACTACTTCAAAATAGGGGATTGTTTTATATTTTAACTCTGTAGCAGTGACCACAGCGGGAGGCTCCACCAAACAGTCTTCTGATCTCTTGCTGCGGGGACGAGCGTCTGGAACCCTGCCAGGACGTCACACACTTGAGATGTCATGACAATCGTAACAGCACAAGCACTGTGTTAGCATTACTCCAGTTTCTGAGTGAGGTTAGATTGCCTGTTAGAGCGAATGGCTAGCTTACGTTACTGGAAGGGAACAAAGCACACTGCGGTCAGTCAGCCTCCACTTGATTTCGCCATGCATGTATTTACTTAGCGTTATAGTAGGAACGTGTTAGACCTGCATTCAAAATAAAAGCAATGTTCCAGTAAACGTTATTTTATTGCATTTTCACAATCAGAAAATGAATTTATGAATACATGATGGAAGTACATACGGCTATTCTATTCTATATTTTAAAAAATACATAAACGAGTAAAACTTAAAAAATGATAAAGGAAAAAGGTCAAGCTTCTTGAAGGTCAAGACTTTAGTATTTCAACTGTGAGAAGCCTAGACAGACTTTAATAGGGACTACATTGACAAAACCCAATGTGACTTCGGAGTGAGTACACCTCCTTAGAGTGTCAATAAAAATTTGTTTTAATCCCAAAAAGCTAAACTCTGTCCACTGTTAGTATTAATTACTACCTATGAATTACTTCCTGTTGCTAAATGTAGCTTTAAAAAATAAGAGCACATATATGAGCACATGGCTGTGTTAACAGAATCCACCACAGCATGAATAAAATATGCAATGATTAGGATGGAATAATGGCATTAGAATGTGCGAGAGGCCACCAAATTCAGGCTTTTATGGCAAAAAAAATCTGCAGGGAGCATGCCCCCGGACCCCCCTAGTTGTTTCATGTCCCTGCCTCATGGTCAAAATCTTGTGGGGAAACACTGGTTCTGAAGCTTGGTTTGCAGTAGAGTGTCATTTTCTATACTCTGTAAATTGCTGATTGATACGCATGCACACCATCAAGGGAACAAATAACAATTTACCCCCATTGCTAAAAAAATCGTGGCGGTGGTTTCTGTGAAGCAGGATAAAATGGCTGAGAAGGGAAAAGGCATTGCAAGCCTTTCTTACAATGCATATTGTTGTCAATCATGGTTGTCATTTGGCAGTCACTTGGTGCTCAATAATTGCTCTTGAGAGCTGGTGGTGAAAATCTAAAAATGTATAAATATGTGTATAAATGTATAATAATGTATTTATTTGTATCTACATAATTTATGTTTTACTATGAATAGCCATGACAGTTTTTAAATAAACTGTATGTTCACAATACCAACTGTAAGAATGCCTGAGAAGCCTTTGCTAGGAAACAACTTCAGGCCTCCACATATGGTGAGCTACCTGAGCCAGGGAGCAGCTTGAACATTATAGAGGAATTACTCTCCTAGGACAGATCATAATCACTGCGTGCCCAGCATCAACACTGGGTCATTCCTTCCCCTCATATCTCTACAGCTATATCTTAGGTGACGCAGCATTTTAAACAAATATGCGGGTGTGGACACTGAGGTCACTGAGCTGCTGCTGCTGCTCTCTGCCTTCGCACCAGATGTCTTCTCTCTGCTCATTTTTCTCATTTTTACCATGGCGATGGCAGTCAATGCCATTCTTGCTGAGAGAGATATCACCTACTGCCAAAGATGGCACTGTGAGGCCTGCCGTCAAGTCAAATGAATGCAGATACATTTATGAGATGCAAGCTTCTGTTTACAGCAATAATTTCTCTCAGTGGGGGTTACCACTGCAAAGCACCCTGCGTATAGATCATCTGTTAAACACATCTCATCTCGCATGCTCTCTCTCTCTCTCTCTCTCTCTCTCTCTCTCTCTTCCAACCTCCCTCAGCAGAACAGTGGCTAATTAGTTCTACACAGTTTTGTACTAATTTACTGCAGTAATTTTGTGCTCGTCCTCAAATCTAAAAAGGTGTTTAAAGATAAATGTGTCTGCACCATTGTTGTCCGTTTGTGTGCATTTGTCTCGTCAGTGTGTTCCACTTGATGAAAACACATCTTGCCGGTATGATGTATGCATGATAAGTGACTCTGAATCACACTGTGAGTTGAATTGCAGCATTGGAGAGAAAATGACACACAGAGAGACAGAGTGGGTGAAAGGGGGAGAGACAGAGAGACACGGAAAAGAAAGAAAGTGCCACTGAGCCTCTGGGCTGGGTAATTGTAATGGTGTCAAATGAATAAGGTCATTACTGTTAATGTCTTTCAGGGCATTACAGTCTATGTGTTATGTCCTTTAGACACCCAGGCAATGCCTGGATTATGACACAGGGGCTAAAGAATAATTTGCATCACTTGAATATATAACAAACAGGCAGATTATATTTCTATTTTATTATCTGACTTTTATATTTCACACTTTGACTGTGCAAGAAATAATGGAGCCACTCTTGTCCGTTGATACCTTAAGTGTGTAATAAAAAAAGAATAAAGGGGAGTTCTGCAGTATATTTTTGTTTGATCAAATAAATTTCTCCAATAAAACACCCAAGTCTTTAAATCTCACAGCAACAGTATCTCAACAGCTTGTACAAATCCCAGCAGTCAATTATCAATGCAAAGAGTTTAAAATGTATAACATTACCTACTAGAAAAGCAACGGTTATTCAATTTATAAATTAGTTGCACCTAAAAATAACTGACAATTAATCAATATATAATTTCTGGATTCAAGCAGAAATGCCAAATATTCCCTGATATTGGCACATTGGCATTGTCATTGATTGGCTGCTGTCCTCTGTTTCATGCAGTTTGCGGTTGAACCAAACCAGCAGTTTGATAGCATCACTCTAGGCGTTGGTAAGTTTCCACTTCTTTTCTGGCATTCATAGACTTGATGAAACTAGACCATTGATGACAACCTGCACATTTATCAAAAACGAAAATAATGGTTGACATTGATGCTACACAAAAAATGCAAAAATATATTGCCACAGGCAGTTCTTGCATCAGAGCAACTGTTGTCGCATGCACCTACAGTATGTGCTGATCATGACCCTTGACCTTCTTGGATGCCCCCAGGACCTGGACAGCGCCATTTGTCTACTTGATGTGGCTGACAGTCTGTCTACCCAGCAGGTCCTCTCAGGCTTTACTTTCGCCCACTGACCCACACTGATAAAAATCCAGGCCGTCTGTTAGCTTTCTCAAGCCAGGCTTGTTGGCACATGGTGCAACTCACTGCCACCCACAAATACACACTCATGAGCACTCTTAGACTGTACACAAACAGCACATATGCAGGCATTTTAGCAAAATTATTGGTGCATGTGTGCAAATACAATACACGTATGAGGATATATGCATGGGCACACGCACATAAACACATACAGAGTAGCCATCCTAAGATGTCTCTGCTGGCACGGAGTGGCTGCACTAACACCATGGCTCCTGCCATATGGCCAGTGACATACTGCTCTTCATTAGGGCTCAAAGCGACAGCCCTCCGGGGCGAAGCTGTAACTCACTGACACGTCATGGGCAAGAAGGATTCTGCCACAATGGCTTTTACCTTATGAGCATCCATTGTAATCTGTATGTTTCAAAAGCATTGGCTTTTGAATAAGTCTTTACAGATACTATCTTTATCAGGGAGCCTCATATTTTATTGCAGCAGTACTTGAAAAATAAATATTAAATGCAAAGTATACACAAGGATTGTATTTAGTCTCTCCACAAAATAAGCATTTTATTTTATTGTTATTGTTATCTTGAGTGAACCATCATGACTTGTCCGCAACCTTCAACCTCGAACTCTCGTATGAACTGCACTCTTGTTAAACTGTCTAAATTAAATTAAGGCTGGAATTGGAATTTTATTTGGGTAGCCAAATAAATCGGCAGAATGTCTCCCACAGTCCCAAAATAAATAGCAGGCAGGCCTCTCAATCTCAGTTGCACAGTTAGCAAAACGACATCTAATGAATCTAATGAGATCCGACGTGGAATAGACATGAATGTTGTCTGTTCCAAGTGATGGATTGATTAACTGCTGATTTAATGCACCAAAACACAAGCCTACTTGTTGCGTTAATACACACGAGCAGTTAAAAACACTTAACAGGAAGCATGATTACAGGTCTGTATGAATGTACAGACTGCTCTGATAATTGTATTCACATTGAATTTAATATGGAAGACAGTTCTTTTTATGCTTGTATGCAAGGACTGCTGGTTATTTTTTTAATTTGTGAGGAAAAATAAATAAAATGTGCCATAACTGGTGTGTTTTGTGCCAACAGTTATGTCAACTAGATTAGTTTGGTTCAGAGCTAAGAAATATTAAATCATTAATTTTTGCTGACTACATTTGAGCATTTCTAACCATCAGGTGATTGGGTTCTGAACTTTTTTAAATACAAAAAAATATTAGATTATAAGTTTTCTAATCGTTAATCAGTCTTAGTTAAATTGGAACATTCCTACTTGTAAATTTTTTGGGATGAAGTCTAAATTACAGTGCTCAGATTCTAACCACTACCATTACTCATTCAAAAAGGTACTTACAAATACACAATACACTGACTCTATGCTACCACTTCCTATGCATGATTACTATATTTATTCCTAAAACTTCAGCCAACACTGGCCATCTTCACCATCTTTGATGAATGCAGACAGCTGTTGTATGTGAATACCTGTTTTGTAGAGTAAGCGAGACCGCTATGTCAGCTAATTTGTTTGTATTATTAGGCAAGGCTTTTTATTGACTACAACTGAAAAAGATAAATGCATGAAAATATTATGGAAGATTAATGTTTGTGACTGGACAACCGATCATTGTAAACAAATAACAGCTTTTCTTTCATCTTTAGTCATAATCCAGTCTCTCCTTTGTATTTTTCCCATCTGCCTGTTGCATGAACACTTTTTTTTCTTTACAATTTTATTGTTTATTTTCAACAATATGTCCTTCAGCAGATGTACTCCTAACAGTTGTGTTTTATTAAAGAGGATGTTTCCATCTACCCATTAGCTATGCCCGCTTATTCTTGAGGTTGAGGCTGAAACCAATCCCAGCTGACAATGGGCAAGAGGCATGAAACACCATGGACAGGTCAACAGTCAATGGGTTTATATGTTTACATGCACAGCAATATCCAGATATTACCTAAAAAAGACAGTACTCCAAATAAGACACTGCCATGGAAACAGCATTCTCTGATTATCCTCGCCCAAAAAAGGTCATAGTCTGAGTAAACAATAATCAAATTGAGACATGGAGTATTCTGATCTTAATCACATTATTGAAGTGCACTGTAGACATGTTTACACCTTAATCACTCTGCTGGAGTTTTCACAGCAAAAGGGTAGCGGAAGTTCACAGTCAGTGGAAGATGCTCGAAAGTAGCTAATATACTGCTAAGAAGCATATCAACATCAGTGGCTGCAATCCTTCATTTTTCCCACACTGTGAGATCATGAACAACATACTTGGTCATCAACCAACATCTGAAAAAATGTGAAGGTCTTGAGGATGCAGCAGCAACTCATGTAAACACCTTAACTGAAATTTTGTCTTTGTGAATAAGGTCAATAGTATGTAGTCACTGCTGTCAATGTAAACATACTCATTAATGGGGCAGACAACCATTCATATCACATTCACACCTAGGAACAATTAGGAGATTTTCAACAGTTTGAATATGTTAAGCTGTCCTTTGTGGCTACTACCACACAAAATATATGGGAAACCCTAGAGTCAATGTATGTATGTAACACCTGGGACTCCACAACCCAAAACAATCTTAGTGAGGGTTAGAAATACTGCAAAGGCTGTATTTAATTAGTTAATTGGCAGATGTGGCACTGTCAGACTGTGCCATTTGGAAATGTACACGTAAAGTAGTTTCCACTGTGTGCACCATCAGATTGCTTTGACGGAAACCATTACTCATGCTTCAACAGACTGTTCAGAACCACGGGGCATTAAAGTGCTTTGAAAAGGCTATCATTTATAATTCCACTTGTACGCCCCGCTCACTTCTACTTCAGTTATCTGAGGTTGTGACTTTCAATAACTGTAATTGGTTATAGTCAAACTTTGATATTACACATATTTCATTATTTTTATATAGACTTTATAAGTCTTTAATATTAGTGGATCACAGTGCTCTATTATATAGTTAGTTATGAAATCCTTGTTCTGTGCCACATGCAGTAGGGCTGCAACTTACACATATTTTCGTTCGGAATTAATCTCCAAATTATTATTTTGATTAATTGTTTAGTCGTTAAAAATGCCAGAAAACTGTTAAAAAAATGCCCATCTCAATTTCTTAGAGCCAATTGTGACATGCCTTGTTTGGCCAAAAAACCCTAACCCTCTTTAAACTTTAACCAGTTTGAAAATGACTTTGAAACAACAGTGTTGCCTTTTAAATGCTTAAACAAAATGCAAGATGGTCAGCCAACTAGCTTTACAGTTAAAAAAAGAATTTCTTGTGCAAGATTTATACAAGAGCAATAAAGGACAAACAGATATACATAACAAGGTTATTTTTTCAGAACAAACAGTTGTAAATAGTGGTGTAAGAAAGAAAATGGCTATCTAAATATTTAGATAGTCTGCACAACACTTCGAAAAACGTATTAACCCCTTTCAAATGACCCATTCAGTAACTGTTAATAAGTCAGGACCTTCTCACATTTCATTAAGATGATGCTAAAACAGCTGGTTCACTTGCTGTGGAAATAAGAGTTGTGGTATTTTTCTAATATTATGTAAATTTGAACATATATAAATGTATTTGCTTGTGCATTCTCAGGAACTATGATACATAGGCAAGCAAACACATCTATACACTTTAAATAGCAGGCTATTTTCCACAGCTCTTTGTCTTGTGAGCCCATCAGATTAACAGAGCTGATGCATTCTGCCAACCATATTGCTTTTCGCTATTTGTCCCCAGTGTGAATGTTTGAACAGCTACTATACTTTAGGATGAGGTTTCACTATGAATACAAAAATGGAGAGATGAGTGTGGTCGGGGCTAGTTTCCAGAAAGATAAGAAAGAAAGTGCATCTGAGGGGGAAGCAGGGAGGAGGCAGGAGCTACCTGTGGGACTATCTAACTTCCCATCTGCCCTGCAACTTTGCACAGATAACAACAAGACTAGGGACCTCTACATACACCCCTGTCATCGCAACAGCAAGAACAAACCCCACTGGAGTGAAAGATAAAAATACAATGAAATTATGACTCACACAATTGTGGAGGTCGCTATCTTTTTTTCATCTTGCTGTTTTGTTGTTCTGCTAGCTCAATGCCAGCCAAACTATTCAGACAGTTACAAACAAGCATTACTATTTGTTTGGTAACTACTGATGATTACAATGTTACTGCAATTATGAATGACTGCTCAGAGTGTTCAATCTAAAACCGTTCTTATGTGAACAACAGATCTATTGTTCACTAGCAATGGATTTTTATGTTTATTATCTATTAATGATTGTGTTGGCTATCGTATAATCATACCAACAGCCTGTAGATGAGTGGTTTTGTTATATGTATACATGCGCACATAATTGCAGGAAAAAAGATGTGTTGTGCCTTTCAGTATATTGGCCTACCTGGCCAATGAAGTGTGCAAATTAGAGCTCTAGCAGCCGTTCACATGGAGTAACTGAAAACATTATTGCCTGGAACCATCGAGTCATAGGTGGTAATTGTGTTTTAGATTAAAAGCTTAGTAGGTCGACTGTTGGTGCTGGCTGAGTCAATAAGCAGGCTGGGTGAGAGGAGTGCACACTGGACCCGCCGTGGTGATTAACTACATGTTCCTGAATTTTATTTGTGATCAAGCATGGAGATTAAAAGCAGCGGTGGCCAGGGAGGAAACTGCATTAGGAAGAGGAGTGCTGAGTGCAAGGGGTCTTTTAAGTCCACTACAGGCTTACTAGTAGATGTGTCTGCAAACACAGAGCCCTCAAGTGGCTGCATCTTAAGCAGTGCTTAGAGCTTCACAGCGAAACATGCTAAACAATGTGTTCCCATTTGATTGCACGCTATCATGACTCCTCATTCCCCTGAGCTACCCAGTTTGAAAGGCGCTATTAGTTAGATTCCTTCGGATAGCACATCTCTGCCCTGACTGTACGTCAGGGTTTTGAACAAAATGAGATAGTCTTGTCACACTGAGCAATCACACTGAGCTGTTGACATTTTGAGAAATCCCTACTGTGTCATCACAGGTGAAAAATGATCTTTAGCTCAATAACAATCTATTATAGATAGGGTTTTGTGGAGACACTCAGCGCTCACAATGGGTGATCACCCTAAGGATGGAAAATTACTGGTTCTCAAGGTCTGATATGTAATCATTTACAAAACTATATACTTTGTGTCATAAATGCAGAAAGATTAATCAAGGTTTGCTGACAAAGTAACAAGCATAATTCAACAATGATAATGACAACCAAGTTATTCATACAAGATGTATATATACAAAACAAATTAATAGAGGAGCAAGAAGTGGCCTTCACCATTAGATAGTGTCTTTGCAGCAATAAATCATTTTTTTCTAATCTGTCACACTTTGCTTCTTCGCAATAATTTATACTCCTGACACAAACTTAATGAACGTTTAACTGACAACACAGCGAGCCATGTTAGTGGTTACAATGCTTTCATACAACCAACCAAGGATTTCTCAGGTAATGGGCACAATATGGTCAGTGAAGCTTTGCTGCAGTGGTTGAGTGTGTGCGTGTGTGTGTGTGTGTGTGTGTGTGTCAATACTTGATTTGTGCAGCACTGACCTGTCAGTCGAGACTGAAAGTCTCATTACTTCTCTGCTGTGCAGACGGATTGTTGACAGTAATTCATGTTTTTTTGCATGTGTATTCCAAAGCTTTCAATTTTTGTTTTAATTTGGGAAACAATTAAATGTGAATTGTAATGACCTGTTTAAATTTAAAATGTACAGTTAATAAATGCAACAGGTAGTTTAAGGGAATGTCCAGTGGGAGGGGGTTCTTAAAATTCACTATCAGCTTGACCTGTTAGGCCACATTGACCAATTGGAGAACTGGGATTGGATCTGCGCAATAGATGGCAAAATTACCAATAAATACAACCCTGATTCCAAAAAGCTGGGATACTGTGTAAAACATAAATAAATAAATTATTGCATCTGTTTAATGCTGTCAAAAATATCCAAACTTTTTTTGGAATCCGGGTTCTATAAGTCTGTTTGCCAACTTAAAAAATAAACTTCCTTACTCGCAACAACAATTGATCTACAAAATCACCTACAGCTCACCAACCAGAAAATTCAGAAAATAGAAATAAATGTTCCATACTCTTCAATCACTGTATCTATCACTCGTGCATTACACTAGGTTGAGTTTGAATTGGCCAATTATAACTGATTCAAACTAATACTTAATTTCTCCACATTAATTCAACTTTTTTGAAATATCCTAGTGTGTTCTGCTGTAAGATTTAATTAAGCAACCATGTTGGAAAGCAGTCACACAGCTTTGGTATAATAACATTCTACAATTAAATTACGGCATTTCTCTTGTTTGTTGTTTACGTTCACACTGCTGAGTTACAAGCATTGTTCCAAATGTCCACACTCCATACCACTATGATCAAATGCATTTTCAAGTAATTTCCAGAAGTCTTGAAGACAAACATGACAGGTATCTCAGGGGCAGTTATTTGGTGACCCGAGCCTATTTTTTTTTCGACTGACCAAACAATCCAAGCTAAAGTAAATGGCCCTGACTGTTGTGTAAACACCCCTTTAAGCTCTATGTGAAGGAGCTCTCACACTAATGCTAGAGGGAATTACCTTATATTTACACAAGCAGACAGACAAGATAAATACTCTGGTATGAAATATTGTAAGATACATGCATTCTGTCTATCAACTTATCAATTCATTGACTAATCAACTCATTTTTTTTAACCTCCAAAAATTACAAAACCTGACTCCTTATGGAAAAAGAAACTAATCCAGTTAGCTGGATTTGGCTTGCAAAACATTGCAAGCCAAATCTTTATGATAGAGTTCTCCTTAAGCAGCTTAAAGTTGTGGGAAAATTAACAGAAAAACACAAAACAAAAACATGTACAGATTTGCTGGGCATGAAACTTAAATTAGTTATATCTCTCCGGCATTCACACCTTCCATAATTTAAGCCACATCTGTTAGTTCATGCCCATTCATATTTTTCCCACTTTTAACTTCTATCTTGACTCTATACCTGTCAACTCCCTCCTTCTTCATATGAGCCAGGCAACAGAGCAAAAAACGAACATCTCTCTTGCTTATGTATATGGCTGCCAATCAACCAGCTCATTAACATAACTACCAGCACCTGTAGGACACCTGCCTGTAGCGGCCCACTTGGAATTACCACACGTGACGCAGAGAGCTTCGACTGGTGTTACTTTCATTCTCTCCTCTTTTCACCTTCTGACACCATGACACCGTGAAAACTATGAAAATACAAATGCCATAGTACCAGATTTCAGTAAATAGGATACGACATGTTAATAGTTACCAACTCTGTAGCATCGTTAGCGTGTTGTTTTTGCGAGCAGGAAGAGCAGGAAGTCTCGCGTCTTCGATAATAGGAAGTAACAAATTAGAGTGGTGGTCTTCAAAATAAAAGCACAAAAATAAAGTGGCATAAATTATAGACGAAATTAACTGCCATTTACACTGGCACTCATGTAGGCCAGACGTCAGCTTGAGTTTATGCCGTTAATGCACATCTTATAAGTGCCGTTCTACATTTTTTAGCATGCTATTTCTTGTTTAAATGCATTAACTTACACTATTTAACAACAAACCATTTTCTACAGTTCATAACTTAGGAACACCTCCACGTGTGTCGCTTAACGAATAGCCTACAGTCAACAGCAAAGTTAGCCAGCTAATAATGTAGGCCTACGTTACCGTCAGCTGGAGGATAACTGCACATCTTCTTCCACTCTTCCGTTGCTGGCGACCAAGTTCTCTTCATAAATCGATGCGTTGAAAAACTGAGTGCAGCAGTGCTAAGGCCGTCGGTGCCCCCGTCATCTCAAGAAAGTTTAATTATACACACCTGCTGGACCTGATGCGGCATGACAGGGTTGGTTGCTATGGAGTTAGATGGCTATCACAAAGATGTGTGCATGATTCTAACCATTAGTATTCATAATGTTAACATTTGTTAATAAAAAAAGTTGAACACAAATTCTGCTTTCACAAACGTCAGTCTGAGAAATTGATTGGGTTAGGATTGTTTTTATGTGAGCATGAATCTAAAAGCTGTGAGTGCAATGTCTTGTGAATACATCTCTAATTTCTATGAAGTCTTCACTGTGAAGACAAATTCAAGTTTGTGGGTGAGTTGAAAATTGTTGAAATGACATCACATAGGTCAGAGCCAGATCACAGGGGTAAATAATCGAACCACGCTGGGCGGTGCGTCAGGGTAGAGCCGATTTATCACTATGTGGATGTACAACAACAACAACAACAACAACAACAACAAATCAACCAATCATTACACACTTGTTCATTAATATGATATCAGTTCATTCTCAAATGATCTAATTAACAATAGAGGTCTGCAATCAAAATAATCCTTTAATAGCCTACTAGAACTTTAATTAGATTAGAGCTGAAACAATTAGCCAATGGATAGCCTAATTATGTGATTGAAAGAAGAATAGATGATGATTATATAATGATCAGTTGAAGACTGGATTTGTTTATTATTTGTCAGTTAGACTTTAAGTACCCTTACTGTAAGAATACTGCTAGTTATCACTCACAAGTAGCTCATAGGGCAAGATAAAATACAAACCAATCCATTCCCAAACTAGCTATATATCCATAAGTAAAGTGAATAAAGATGCAGTTTTTAAAGGACACAATGGAGTGTTTCTTTCGGACAATACATGGCCTAAAATTGTGATTTCAGAAAGCAGCATGTGGATAAACAACAGGTGTGTTTCTTGCCTTACAAGAGTGAAGTATACAAGCATACGTGTATTTATGCAACTCCATTTCTACCTTTTGTGGATGCTCGATGCAACTCTATATGAGTATTTCCACTGCGATTGGAGGGGGACTGCAGCATTGTAAAATCCCATCATTCTAGTTTTTCTTTTCTCCACCAGTCACATTTTCATATAAAGAGCTGACAACGTATTGGACATCATTACAGCTATGCTTTCAGCGCCTGCTGGCACTGTAATGAATACCTCCTTTTTGAGGTACGGCGATGTGAAAGTAAACATTGCTCCTTTACACCTGTCACACAGAAACACAAACAAACACACACACACACAGTGTGACACCCCTGAAAAATAGACTGACTGGATACCTGTAGCTATTCAGACACATAGCATGATATTTCAAGAAAATGCAAATACTTTTCTCTCTCTCATGACCACACACGCATATGTACATATTATGATTGTTTTTGGTGCATTTCAGGGTGAGGAGAGGGGCAAGCCTTTGCAGTCATTCTGCAGTAATGGAATCAAAGACTGATGAGTGTGCATATCAGGCTATTTACTCTGCCTGGCTCCAAAACAAAAATCTACAATCCCCACTATCTTTCTTCCAGTGGCCCTTCCACCCCATCTCACAACATATGTCCCTCTGTCCCCCTCCCTCCCTCCCTCCCTCCCTCCCTCTGAAGTCCGAGTTAATCATTTAGAAATAATTAAATTCAATAAAGCGGAACAGATTAAATAAGAAACAACGATTGGGCGTTAAGGGGCAGGGTGTGTAGCAGTAGCTTCCTCCCCCACTGTAGGGAAGAGCGAGTGATGTGCTGAAACAGAGATAGAGAGAGACAGGCAGTGGGAGATAAAGAGAGAGAGGGGAAGGAATGACTTACAGGAGTTTCAGGGGGAGACAGAGCTAGACAAATGTGGGTAGCAGAGACAAAAAGGTATGACAGAGGATAAGAAAAAAGCAAGGGAATAAAAGAGGGAGCATGAAAAGAGAGCAGAGAAGCTTGAGGACTGGTTAAATATTCATAAAGGCTGTGTGGTGATGGGTAGTGACGTAGAGCAGCGAGGGAGATAGAGAAGACTGAGGAGAGAGGCGAATAATGAACAGAGAGAGAGACACCACCATGCTTTATGACACAGCTGGAGGCTCACAGGCAGTCGAGGCAAAGACACAAACCTACAAATACAAATGTGCAATTAAAGAGAAGCAAACACACTTGCATGCAAACCTGCACATACTGCACAGGAATACTTCCCTTCACACAGAGAAAATGTTCAGTTTAGTCTGACCATGTGCACACTCTTTGCTGCAAGAAAATTGCCAGTAGTTAAAGGCTGGCTTTCAATACTTTACTTACTGTAAATAAATCCCTTGAAAGATCAAAACCAGAAAAGTGTTAGCTGTCTTTCAATACCTTTCAATACCTTCAATACCTTTTCAATGCCTGAATATTACTTTAGGCCTGGGGGATATAGACATTTTAGAGACCCTTTATTCCCTCACCATACACCATAATTAATTGAACTCCTGTCCATGAACAGCAACAAATAGTACATAGAGTGCCCTCCTAGTCAGTAAGCACAACATGAAACTCATCAATATAAGACAATACGTCACCAATTATTTCAGACATAGATAGATCATCAGCATGTAGTGTCATATTTATTCACAGATTTTTGTGTAAGTTGTTTTCCAGCTTTTAGGTGATTTTTCAAGGTAGTTTTGCAAATATCGAGTGATAGATACATGAGAGAGTAGAGTAAAATGTCCCCTGAGCATCACATTGCTGTAGTCTTCTTGCCTTTTCTATGTATAGTGCTGTCCATGGTGCTGATCTCAAAACTGCACAATGTTGTTGTTTTAGTGACTGAATAGTGGGATGAGATTCCATGACTATGCCTAACTTTGCCTTTTGTGAAAAATAACAGGGTGCAGTACTGGATTGCAGATCAAGTTCAAGCAAGTATTTACAGCAGCAGGTTAGTGACTGAGTCAAAACAAACTTTCAGTGCCAAAGTTCATTGTTATAAAATAACATGTCAGCCAGTGCAACAGTGTGGCTTATTGATTATGATTTAAATGTTTATTAACACAGAGGACTCAGCTATATCAGGCTTTGGCTACACACTAAAGGTGTAAAATTGTATACAATTATTTTGTTTTCACTTTTGGTCTTCTGGGTTTTTCTGGGATATTACCAAACTGATGCTTTAAGGATGAAGTAAACTGGTTTAGTGTGGGTTTTCCACAAAATTGGATTTCTATTGGCTACTGCTTTCAGAGAGAAAGCAGACCAATATTGACCATAATAATCGAATTCCACTTTCTTGCTGTGGTTAAAATTGCAGCACCTTACCACTGCTTGGTATTTAACTATTCTTACACAAAAATGAATAACTTCAAATTCCCCCCACACCTTGTTTTCAACTTGAGATGATTTGTAAGTTGGACTGTAGTTCCAGCTGACATAGGCCTTTTCAATTATGTATTATTTTTGAAGTTGGCTCTGGACCCAGTTTACTCCCTCTTGGCCTTGCACTGGAGAAGAAACTATTGACCGGCCTGCACTGGATTGGACATAAACACTGTATTAGTGTGATTGGTTGGATAGAGCTGATCCATGCTGGGGGCAGCCTGTCTGCCTGCCTGCTGCTGCTAACCAATCTCAGAGGGGAAATCGGAATTCAATTAGTCTGGCCAGAGGATCTCTCCCTCTCTCTCTCCCTCTCTCCCTCTCTCTCTCTCTCTCTCTCTCTCTCTCTCTCTCTCTCTCTCTCTCTCTCTCTCTCTCTCTCTCTCTCTCTCTCTCTCTCTCTCTCTCGGACCTTCTCTAACTTGCTCTCATCTCCATTCTCCCCTTTTCTCCTCCCCCTTTTCTCTTTCCAGTCAGAATTTCCTTATGAGTGCTGGAGCCCACCCGACTCATAGTAGAGAGTGGAATTCAATTAGTCTAGCCTTAGGAGCTTTCTCTGGTTTACTATTCATCTTCACATTCCTGCTCTTCATCTGATGGTCACTATGATTCCTCCTCTCTCATTTCTCCGTCTTGCAGGTATCTCCCCTGTCCTCCTTCTGCCTGCTCCCAGGAGTAGTATAAATCCTTATAGATGGAAGGATAGGGCATGGGCAGAGAACAAAAGAAAAAAATAAGAAAGCTAGAAGGAGAAATGGAGAACGATAGCCGTAAGAGGCAGTTGACATCCAGGGGGCTATTAAAAAGAGAAAGAGAAGATAAAAGAGGCGGGGATGGGAGAGATGGACCTGTAAAGAGAAATGATGGGATAATGGAGTGAAAAAGTAAGAGGTATAAATAACTGGTTATGATGGGAGCAAGAGAAACTATAGAGACACAAAATGAAAGCCACAGGGTGTAAGAGAAGTAGAACATAGAAACATAGAAAGTGATGTACTGAGAAAATGGGGTGAGATAATAAGAAAAGGCAATTCAAGGTATGCATATTAAGATGTATAATAGAAGAGAGAAAAACACAGGAAATGACAAGATATAAATACACAAAGAGACAGAGAGAGAGTAGAAAATGTGGAAGGCTGATATATTCATCATGAATATCTGACTCCTGACGCGACAGATGTTCTGAAACTCAGTCAGCACATCCCTCCACTCGCCGCTCCCTGCATCTCACCCATTATCAAGCTTCCCTGCCTGTAAACCCACAAAAAGCCTGCATTATCACAAACTCATACAACACTACATGCTGCTCTTGTGAAAGTGCAGATGTAGGCTACTTTCAAATCCTCTCAAACAGTGGTGAGAGCAAGTCGCACATCGTTAGTCTTTTTTTCACCACCTGGTGTGTTATTCACCATCACCGCACACACACACCTGTGGACATATTTATTGCTTTGAATTTTCAGTGAAGGGAAATGGTGATGGTTGCATGAAAGAACTTCAGATTTTATAAATATTACTCTAATGTGATGCGGTGCCTGCCAATGGCTTGCGCTGTGCTCATTGACAAATCCCAGGAGTATCATGAGTAGTCCGCTTCCCTTTGACAAGCATCTAGACTCAGTACTTTGCAGGATTTCAAAGTTGTTGAGGGTATGTCAAGTTTTGTTTTACAGTCTGCTCAAAGAGACGGAGGTAGCGCAGTGTTGCATGCCAGGTATGATGTCAGAAGAAGCTGGCATAGAGATCGAAGCAGATTTTAAGAGGAACAACATATATTCCGTTGTGCAATAAGATAGCAAGTATTATCTGCAGTATGTTGCTTTGGGATTTACTACAAGACAAATGTGAAACCTTTATCTTTCTTCTTTTCTTCAAGCCCAGTGATTCTTTAAGGAGAAATTCCAGTTAAGCAAGACTCACTCAAAAACATTTTTGGATCATAAAGCAGGTTTAAATAAGGCTCCCCTAATTCTCATACATAGATAAAACTTCTAGGTCTGGAAAGACTAGTTTCAGGCTTAACTTCTCCTATATTGTAGTTTCTCTGTTCAGTTCAGTGAAGACAAGTCAAGTGTAACAGTGGCTGCCTATGTTGAACAGAGAGCTCTCTTTTTTAACCTAAAGTATCTACACTGATTGTATTTAGTTTTAAAGCTGCTGTTCACAACATCCAGAGCATATTTATAGTTCACCTATAGCACCTATTGCCTACACAAGGCTATAATTCTCGTTCTTAACTCATCATATAAGGACACTAACTGCTCTAGTCGCACTGTATACCTATATGCACTCACATGCATGCACAGCCAGACCGGCCACCAACGCAAAGAATAGAGACGCATGCAGAGGAAGGGTGACTCGATTCTATGGTCAGGATCCCAAGAGTTAATTTATAAAAACAAAAAAAAAACATTTTCACAACATTTTTATGATTTTCCTTTGACTGCACGATAAAAAATACATGATTTAGCAAAATGTAAACATTTTGAGATGTCTTATTAAAACAACCCAAGAGCCTTTGGATTGCTATTCCCTGGATTGTACCCACAAAAAAAACATATTTTAAGAAAGAAAAAATCAAAATGGAGATATCTGTTTTGGCAAATTAACTCCTTAAATATTTGCTTGCTGCTGTAATACTCTGAATTTCGTGTTCAGCTTTTTTAAAGGCACTGGGGGGAAAATATTTGCTTTAGGCTAGTTGGTACTTTTACTGAAATAATAAATAATACGCCAAGGCTTATTTAAATGTTATTCAAATAAAGTTAAAGAAACAAAAAAGTCCCTCCAAAGGATGTTTAAACAGTAAGCTCACCATGGAGGCTGTTAGATCCTCTTTACATTCAGAGTCCCATGATATAATCCAACTGATAGAGAACTTTAGTCTCCAGAGAATGTTAATTAACTTATTATCTTGATCTAAAAAACATAAGCTGACAGGACTCCTAATTGATACTCCTTATTTCATGTCATGTTGCATTTTACACATTCATTTTAATCGCTAATGATACACAGAAAGTGTACAGCCCATGCTTAATATGTGCTGCTCAGTATGTGTGAAAATGGCAGTTTTTCGCTTAACATCCTAATTGTATTCATTGTAAAATGATGGGATTTATGTTTGATGTCACGGGTCTGTGTTTTACATATAAAGTCATGCATGTGCTGATTTAGTCTGATTACCAAGCTCTGAATTTACTTCACAATGCAGCTCCTATTTCAGATTGTTACAATGATTTAACTCTTTTCACACTAAGACCTCTTTTTCTGAGCCTTTCTTATGAAACAAGCTAATAAAATCTATTGAAATGTTTTGCCTGCTGAACACCATGAACATATGTATGTTGTTAACAGAGATGAAAGCTGCAGAGGAAACTGCCTGTTCGATGTACTGGTCACCATTACCACACCTTGAAAAAGGATTTGTTATGTCACTTGTTGGCAGTTTCGTTTGTCTTTTGATGTGTGTTGCATGAGATTGAAATACCAACACGGTACCAGTCGTAATTTAAAAGGTGCTGTTTTTAAGACATTCATGGCAAGGGCTTAGACAAAGCTGCTGATCCCATCGAAAGATAGCAGGGCGCACCTGCTTTTGATTAGCATGCTGTACGGGGAAGATAAGATGGCAAGGAGGAATGGTGGACGACTAGGGAGTTAAAGGGTTTTCAAGACCAATCGTTCTCAACATCTTTTTCTCCTTTGAAGGGAATTACCTTGGAGCAAGCAAATACTATTTGCGGTATTTTCTTTCTGTGTGTTTGTGCTTGTGCGCCTGCCTGACAGAAGGCACAAGAAAGAAGGGGAAGTAGGTAAACGGAAAAGTTGCACTGTGTACATGTATTTGTGTGAATGTGAGAGGCTTTTTTAAATCCCCCAAGAAAAAAGTCAGTTTCTTATCTGTCCTTGTGTTTCAAGGGGGGGATGAAAGCAATCTTCAAATGGCATCTGCAGTCGAGGAGCACTTGAACCCAATCAGCACCCGTCAGACCCAAATGGACCACAGGAGAGTTTCTGTGGTGGAGGAAGCTTAATGCCAATCACACCAAACACTCACATTCACACACATCACTCAGGCATTCTCATAAGCTCTGAGGTAATAAAAGCAGTAAAATCAGACACTGGTTGCACCTCTGGAGGGATGACAAACAAACACTCCAAGAGTGAGCAGCACAGCTTTGAGGCAGAAATAGATGCAGGAAACCTGTGGTTTTGTGGCAATTCACATGGGGAGCAGCCCCAGCCATGTAACAGGCCGTGTTTCACTTTGCCCTCCCATAACTGCTGCTGCTTTTCCTGCAGGACACACTCAAATCCATGTCTACTGCACTCTCCTCCAAGATTTAATTTGCCTGAGCTTCACGTTTCGAAAAATGACTCACGTTCAGGTCACTTGGGCAGGTATCACTTAATGCCACTGGCAGCACAGGTGGATGCTGAAACACACGCAGACTTTGGTGGTAATGGACAAGGTTGGGCTAATTAAAAGTAATGAGCTGTGGGTTGTCCACGAGCCAGACACAAGCTAGCCATATCAACTCATAACAGAGTAACATGATGTTGTTTTAGATGAGGAAAGCTATGATTTTACTATGAATAAATGACTTGACTTGTTTTACCTGAGCATAACCTTCTGGGTGCATTAACGGGGAAATTTCTCTGCTGTATCTTCAAATTGGATCATTTGCACTTATTTAGTATTCCACTTTCTCATGCGCAGAAAATCAAAGTGTGAAATGTGTTGAATATTATATTTCTGTGTATATAGTCAAAGGCAGCAGGAGGTGCATTTTTTTTTTTAGAGCAAGACGACATTAAAATATAATTTAACTCACCATTAGTAAGCTGAAAACTCCATTATTGGCATCACATTTTCCACTGAGTCACGTAAGGAAGAGGCTTTTACTGGAAAAAAATATATAAAGGCTGCTCTTTATGAATACACATTTTTTACTTGAAAGAGTCAGTGTGTGTGAGTGTGTGCCATAGTTAAAATTCTGCTGGGAAATTTACCAGCAAATATTATTAACAATGATATGTTTTCGTCTGACAAGAGAGAGAAAGAGATGGGAGATAAGTGGGATATGGTGAAAGCTCTATAATAGTGGCTACCATTCAATTCAGCATAGATGCAGATAAAAATGCTTTCAAATCTTATGAATTATTAAAGAGAGTAATTGCTCAGCTACATTTGGGTAAGAAAAGAGGATTATTGTGACCTCTTAGATCCACTCTGTTTATCAGGTGAGATCAGGCTGCACGCCAACTTCTGTGTGTGTTCTAATGACAAACTCCACCTGTGGCCACTTAAATCCGGCTTGGTTGGACATGGAGTGGTTTGTATAATTTGGAGAGCCTATCCCACGTATAAGCGGGAAAAGGGCACTGCCACGGCCAAATGATGCTTTGTCAGTGTGCCAACCTCTGATGCTAGGCAGCTCAAAACCTGGCAGGAAACGGTTCCACTTTGCTCTTATTTCTACTTTAAGAATTAGGGACAAAAGGTGGCACTTAAGGCAAAAAAAAACATTTAGACAGCGTCAGTGGGTGGCTCTTCCCTGCTGTGTAACCACGGCAACATCATATGTGGTGAGTGCAAACTGGCTTGCAGTAACTTTCTTCAGATTCTGGCATTGGCCTTTGTACTTCCTTGCTAAAACAATTTCAGCTGTTGGAGCGCTCACTTCAAGTTTATTGTCTCTGTATAAACTACCAATCTGTTCATGCACTGTTTTATCAGCACATTTCGCAAGTTGTACCTAATGCCTTCAAACTACTTTAAATTGCCATGCTAAAATATGCAAATAATATGCTAAAATATTTAAGCCTAAGTGGACATGATCGCATAACACACAATAAAAATGACTGTTTTGTAATATGTTTGACATTCAGTGGAACCACAGTGATTAGTTTGGAATAAATACAAGACCTTGGTTGTTTAATCAGCACCAATTAGAAGAATAAAAACTAGAATGAAAAGAAAACAGAGAGAGAGAGAGAGAGAGAGAGAGAGAGAGAGAAAACCATCAACACAAAATTCATAGGAAAAGAAGCTGGTGTGCTATAAATGGAAATCAAGTGTCTCGAAGCCAAATGTGGCATTGACTTTCCAAGATCAAAAGCACTCAAAGATAAGAAAAGCCTGAGGAGTGATGTAGATGTGGGTCTAGAATTGCTGCTTTTTTCTCTCCGGTTGGCTCTTTTCCACTTTTTAGTTTCACCATTGTTTGTTAGCTGCAGTCGAAGTTAAGTAGCTTCTTTATCATTGTTTTGGGCCGGTGCCGACACAGAATGGCTCTAACTTTAGAGAAGGAACTTGCTGTATTTTCTAATTATACAGGTTTGCTTGTTTTTTTCAATTAGAGTATTTGCTTCTCAGTTTTAAAGAGTAAAATAAGCTGAAACAATCATCCCATGATTGCTGTGTAACTTACTTTACCTATCATTATCTCTGTAGCCAAGGTCACACTGTGACTGCAGGTTGGTAAAAGGTATAATATGTAGCTTTTCCACATTATAATGTCTAAAAATTACTGGATAATTGGGTCCTTGAAAAAAACAAAACCTTGTGAACACTGAAGGGATCCTTCTTTAACTTGCTGTTACTAATAATCTGAGCCCATACTTTAATTCATTAAATTTAATTAGAGTTTAGTCCAATGATTTCCCCAAAAAAGTTATTACTCAGGAATGCAATGCAAAACAACAGAGGCTGTGATCCTTATCACTAAACTGGGACAAAAAAGTAAAACAAAAACCAACTAATGTATAATCAATGTCATTGTATTCTTTTGATAATGAGTTTTGCACCAGGCTTGAGAAAAAAAACAAATATAGAGGATATGGTTAACCATGCTACTGGCTTGGCTCCAACAATTGATCGCCTATAGACGACAGCAGAGTGGAAACTGGCCAAAGCAATGAACATGTCACAGTCGCTCACTATGAAAAGTTGCCTGGAAGTCAATGTCTGATTGGTGACCAATATCATCAGCTTGTCAATGAGCAGAAACCATTCACAGCTTATCATAAAATTATAGTCACCCTACCATTGACTGTTGAGGGTAGGAATGATTTATGACTTAGAATAATCCTCCTTGAGCTAAGTAACGTCATAATGACTTTAGAAGAGTGATGTGCAATTGGAACTGCAATATCCCCAATATTGATCAATAGTGCAATCTCTTTATCATTAGAAACAGCAGCTGTGTTAACAGCTCCAGGTGACCTTTGACCTTGTTTGCAGAATTAGCATGAAATGACTGTCATTATTCGAAAGCGGCTGAGATGAGGAGGAAATGAAAGGGATTTACAAGTTGAAAGCAGGAGGCTGCAACACACTGGGGGGGTTTGCTGTTGCTTATGAGAGTGTGTGTGCATATGTTAATGTACAGTATGAGTCTATGCATGTAATCAATAGAGAATGAGAGGCAGAGGGGGGAGTGATGGTGTGTGTGTGTGTGTGGTCCTTTGAGATCTTAGCATCTGTGTCACAGTAATTAATAACAGATTAGCCCTGAGAAAACCACCAGAGATAGAAAACAGATCCACAAAGTTGGATTACAGCGGCCTCTTTTGATCCTTTGTCTCTCTCTGTTTCTCTCTCATCTTACAAACATTACCGAACAGATACGCACCCACATGCAACAAAGTACATTCACACACAAACTCCAAAAACAATGTTAGGAGAACAATTGGATATGTACAATTTGTGACGACATGGAGTACAGGAATGACACAAAGCTTATGTCAGCTCTAATCAAGAAGTATTTGTGTGCTTTTCTATTTTGTTATGTTCCCCCCAGTGCAGTGTTTATCTCCATCGCTTCACGGTTGAACAGTCTCATCCAAACTGACTGCGAGTGAGCAGCGCCCTCGGAGTGCAGTGCCTCACACGTCTGACAAAGGCCTAAAAGCACAAAAGGGACTGCTAATTAAATATGGATGGGCCTAAACTTATGGCTGAAGACATTTTGCCAGCGGTGCCAATGAGAGCATGGAACCACTTCTTTTGTTTGTCACTGTCTATTTATCATGTCTTAGCCATGGATTTTTCGGTAACTGGATTTATTAAGATGTTCTCCACATGTCAGGGGTGGAAACTGACTAAAAGTAAATTTACTCAAGAAATGCACTAAAGTGCAAAGTGAAGGACCTGTTTTCTACTTTCTAATCCATTTGATGTCAGACAGAAATATTGTATACGTCATTTATTTGAGAGCTGTATTAATACTTTACATAAAAAAGCATGTGATAAGCTTGTGAAATATAAAAATTAAACCAGCAACCCCCCAACAATCCTGAGGCCCTTCATAAAAAGCAATGTCTACAATCTCAGATATCTACGAGTTGTTAGCAGCTCCTCCAAAGAAAGTTGGCTCTTTGAAACTTCTCAGATG
The DNA here is from genome assembly GCF_030273125.1 of Centropristis striata. Taxonomy (NCBI): domain Eukaryota; kingdom Metazoa; phylum Chordata; class Actinopteri; order Perciformes; family Serranidae; genus Centropristis; species Centropristis striata. The sequence goes on from NC_081536.1 coordinate 18,627,992, forward strand.
TTTCAATCTAAGTAACTGTTTGAGGCCTGAAGAGTTAAAATGATCCAGTATTTAGTAAATGTAGAATTACTGCATCACAGTTGTCTGCCTTAAATCCAGATTTGATTTATATTTATTGATTATTTTGCAGCAATTAAATAAAATGTATAAAGGATATTAATGGTGAAATGCACATCTGCCTTTCTGTTCCTCAGTTATGGTATTGAATAATGGCCAGAAAAGTGTTTTTGTAGAAAAGTAAGATGTCACAATGAATCTGGCCTTTGACCTTTTGAATATAAAATGTATTCACTTCATCACTTCAGCATATTAGTCATTTGTGTGAATGTTTGTCATAATTAGCATATGAATTCTTCAGTTATTCCCCAAATTGTGATTTATGAGGTCACAGTGACCTTTGACCCTTGACCAACAAAATGTAATCAGTTTACTCTGGATTCAAAGTGGTCGTTCTTGCCAGATGTAATGAAACCCCTTCCAGGCCACCCTGAGATACCAAGTCTGTAAAAATGGGACAGACAGGGAAAAAAAATACATACAATACAAATGTAAAACTAACTATTACTGTCAAGTGCTACTTATAAACACATGCATGACACAGGCACAGGATTTTTTTCTTTTTCTTTTCATACTTCTGTTCTTCTATTTAAGTGGGATTCCAAATGCAAGAATTTACTTGCAATTGTGTATTTGTTGTACCCGTACAACAATGTACAAAGGGTCTTTACGATGTTATGTAAATTTAGCTCTGCCACATGATGTGTGCAAATTATGTGTAGTCCTCAACACACTCCCCCCTGGGCTTTACTTGTTATGTTATCAAAACCACGCTGCGTATTTTATTACCATATAGGCCCTTACACACCACCACTAAAGACCAGTGCCAAGCAGAGCGAGGGCATCGTCTCTGGAGAGCTACTATAACAAGCTAGCCTGTCTAAGCAGATGGCAGTCATGACGTGTGGTATGGCCGAGTGCACTTGACTTACAATGTCGGATCAGCCACAGTGGTTAGAGACGTTTTCACATTAAACTCGAGGCGGAATGGATGGTTTAATTAAGACCTCATTTTGGTGATGGAGAGGGACGGTATAGTCAATATATTGGAAGACATTTGCTGCTTACAGAAAAAGGTCAAAGAGGAAAACAAAATCAGAAAACAGCTTCCTCCAATTTCATAATAATGCCTTGACAAAGCCACAGCTCCTGAAGGGGGAGAGTGAAATCAGAAATGAAAGGAGGAATATCTGGCACCATGTGCTAATATCATGCTGTAAGGTGAAATGAGATGGAAGATTATCTATTATCTAACCTCAGAAAGCTGAGCTGATATGAGATGAAAATGATAAGCAGGGGGACACTTTAGTGAAAATTGGATAAAAGAGTGATTTGAATTTTGTCGCCTCTCGTCATTGTTATCTTCATGTTACACAACCCTCGCAGTCAAGCCAGTTTTCTGTCACAAATTTGTGCCCTGTGCGAATATATTTGCCTATGTATAGCAAACACTAACATATTCCCAGTTGCCTTTATTTTTCAGATCACTTTAAACAACCTACACACATTACCACACACACAAACTCTTGCATAGACACACACTCGCAGAGACGGTCGTTCACACTCACATTGGGCACGGCTCATAAGGAACATCCATCAGCACTGAATACACACTTGTGAATCTAACGCTCAATAAAGCAAATATAAACCTCCAGTTCACGTTATCTGTCTTCAGCAGGAGCCAAAGCTGTGACAGAAATCAGAGAGGAAGAGAAGAGAAGAGAAGAGAAGAGAAGAGAAGAGAAGAGAAGAGAAGAGAAGAGAAGAGAAGAGAAGAGAAGAGAAGAGAAGAGAAGAGAAGAGAAGAAAAATAGACATAGAGCGACCACACTGCTGCATCTCCACCATCAAGTACATATATGAAAATAAGAGCCGATTGTCAGAGCCACGCTTTTATGCATACACAGACACATATATAGATAAAAAGTATCCCCATTAAGCCACATGCATGGCCGATCCCTCCATCCTCCTCCAACAGACAGTTTAGAGGAAAGAGGTGGTTCAGCAGACTGCGTCAAGCACAGGCTGAGTCTTGCTGTGGGAGAGGAATTAAATCCCATATTGCTCATGTCTCACTGGTTCTTTTTTCTCCAGTTCTCTTTATTTTCTCTGTCTAGCTCTCATCATCTCATTTTACGTAACAACACTAAGCTTTTCCTCTACAGCCAATATCCTGCATGTACAACTCTTGTCGTAGTTCCATGGAGGCCTTATACAATATACCTGCACGGCTGTGTTTGTCTGTGTATGTGCACTCATACTTTTATGCAAATATGTGATGAAGATGAAGTGTAAATGCACACCACATGCACTCACTACTGCTTATGTGTAAGCCCATATTCATAACTCATGACTAACAGTGTATGTGTAAGCCTACATACACCCATGTATGTACATCTGTATGATCATTTAAGTGATGTGGATGTTGTAGCTATGCTGCATTGTCACATCAGAAGACGCCTGATGTTACTCCACCTCCAAAAGGTGTCAAGCTATATTCAGATGGAACATGAAGAGAACTTAGATGTGTTGATTACATATAACATCAATGCAAATATGTGAGTGGGAGCACATTCAGGATAGGCAGCACAAATTAGTTGCAAACACATCTGCGTGAGTGGCAAATGTTTTCCTTGAACAAAAAAATCCTACTTTTTCCAAGGACATATATTAATAAAAAAACAAACTTCATTTATTGGTATGTTTTCAGATCATTCACAGGTTTAGGCTGAGCTGTCAACACACACAGGCAGACTCTGCATACACACTGTCGGTGCTTACATAGCTAGTTAGTTTACAGCTCTAGTCTGTGCAGTCAGTACACTGTTTGGGGTAAATAAACACAGGCTGGTACAGTGGTCAAATCTGAGTTGAAGTCTGAACACACATTTATGGTGCTCTATGGAGTTTTCTTGTAAACAAACAAATCCTACAATGTTAACATCCATGTTAGCTGACAGTTGTTTTCTTCACTGACTCTGTTGGCACTTTACCACCACCATCTGTCAATCAGCTGAATAATATGAAACCAAGGGCAGAATGTGAATCAAGCCATCTGTGTGCTCATGTATGTTCGTCCTTGTGTGCATGTATGATACAACTATAGTGTCCCACTTGTAAAGACGACATAGTGGCCAAAACCTCCACTGAGTGCCTTTAAGGCATGAGGCTGGAGGGATGATTGACTGTACAAAGTGTGTGACCTAAAGACTGAGAGACTGAGAGACTGTGATTTGCATACTGGCAAATATCAATCATCAACGGTTTCTTTTAACCTTTAAGAAAGATCTTTAAAACCTTATAACAGCCATATTGGTGGTTTTGGAGAGCATAATGAATATTTTTTTAAAGGAATGAGGACCACCAGGTGTTGCACTTGACTCAGCAGTCACTCGAGAGTGCAACATAATGAGAGTGAGAGCCCATGAATGAGAGTGTAGCGACTCCAGTTCGCTTATTGGTGGTAATTCAAGCTGGTTTGCCAACTGCTGATAAACAGAAGAAAAAGCAGAGATTATAGAAGGACCGCTTACCTACCATGCTTTTATTTTTCACAACTCATCATGTCAAAAAACATACCAACTCTATGTTTTCCTTCTTATAAACACATATAAGTAAGGGTTAATGCCTCTCGAAGTGTCCATTATCAGGAATTAATGGACAGTGAGGTGGAAACTGTCCTCTGTGCTTTCTAGAATATGTCATAATAACAAATACTGTTCAGCCGGTTTGCATAAAAATCAATCTGATATAAGCTCATACACCTAACTGTCAAAACCAGAAATCTACCACACAAAATGGATGAGACGTATGACGTTTGGATTATGCAAACATGGCTGCAGCATCTGCATCCCTTACGTATATCTTGTGCACATAAACAGCAAATACACACAGTATGTGGGAGGACACAGATGTACAGTTGTGCTTGAGTCCACCCAGCATGTAACTGTTTATATGTCTGGGTTTCTCCTTCGCAGGGTGGTGTTTGTGGATCTCGGGGTTTAGCCATGTTAGTTGGTTGGAAGACACTCCGTTGTCCCTGCTCCCTTATGAGAAAGGTCAAGCTTGAGTGAAATCAGCCAATAAGACCTTCACTGGCCCCTGTGGCAGTCGACACACACCGCTGCACTTTCTCTCGCTAACCGCTTGACCATTACTGATTTCCCTCCTCACTCTGCAGCCATTTATGACTCTGCCTTGTGTTATCATAGCCCCCAGGTGAGGCCATGCTTCCCTGGAAGGAAGGAGGGAGGGAGAGTCTGATAAGGAGTGATGGAAGGAGAGAGAGGCAGAGACGGAAAGAGGGAGAGATGAAAGGATGAACAGATAGTGTAGGTGAGGTTTGGGTGTGGAGATCTAACAGATTGAGTCTGATGGCATTGATGTTTTTTTTTCATCCTCTGCCGTGCATTTCTGTATGCAGAATAAACAGCCGATATTACCGACATCCATACACAGTATAACTGACTTTTTTTGCTGAGATGTAAGCACACAACAGGTTACAACGGAAATCAATCATACTGTGTTGGAGGAAATGCAATGCTCACGATGCCGTGGAGCTGCTTTGAGGAATTAATTGGGTGTTTCTGTGGGAGCCACTGAAGCATGATGGTACATTATCAATAAGCATACTGCTGTTGGAGGGATGAAGATTTCCATCAAGCAGTGAGCATGGCTACAGTTGTAACTAATGCTGTATTTAAGTCAATCAGCTCCTGTGATGGCTCCTGTACAGCTGCTGATACTTTTCTCATTTTGAATTCAGCACCTTCCTCCCAGAGTGCATCAGATGTCCTGTAGTTATATTAGTGGAAGCATTTCAACGTATTCACTGGAGCATGCAGGGATGAAGGGTGCTTTTTTGAGATAGTGGAAGGTGTGATTTCCTTGTTGGGGAGATTTATTGTGCTTTGCTTCCTATGCCCCACCACGTCAGCTCACAACCAAGATAAGTCAGAGCTCGCTTACACAAACTCACACAGAAAGGACCGGAGGAGACTTTGCAGCTCTGGCTATTCCACCATTAAGCCCCAGTGCTCTTTGCGCAGGGATGCACACTAAGGTAGGTGACATTTGTTGAGGTCTGTTCAAACAATGACGAACACTCTACTATTGATCCAACATTCCAGATGGTGACATCATTGATATGCATGAGAATCTCTCAAAAGAAATCAGTGAACAAACTCAAAAAAAGAGAAGACAAAAGAAAATGTCACACTTAAAGAAAATGGAAAGTGAGAATATATAACATATATAAGAGTATATATCAATAATTTTATACAAAATAATGGTCAAACCATGTTTTGGCCTACAGTTTTCTGATAGGTAGTGGTGGAGAGAATGGTAAGTTACTGTACATCATGTAGGTGGTAAATGTTTCCAGGCATTTACAACTACTCAGCCTTACTGTACATCTATTCATAGCATGTACAGTATAGGAATGTCTCTGGAAGATATTCATAGACTTTATATAAAGGAGAAAAGTGTGTTGGCTGAACATCAGCTCTATGGGAAATGAAAGCTTTTCACAATCAAAGGCTGCTTTGCTCTTTGCTGATTTGTGGACTGTCAAATGCCAAGAAACCCTGACCCTTTATTTGTTGTATCAGAATGACTGCTCTGATTGAAATGAAACAAATGGGAAAATCTCCTGCAGTTATACAGAATGTACTTATGCCATTGCACATTATGAGAGGATGTCAATGAAACGTAACTCAAAGTGAGCTAATCTGCATGCTGTAACATCTCTATGAAAGGTACATTTTGACATGACATCCTATTTGATGTATTCCATTGAGTTCTCCTGTGCAATTTTGGCAAGCAATTTGAGTTCCACATCTCACTTGAAATCACATGTTGGAGGATGGAGTCTTTTTTATTAAGACTGTCAACATATTCCACGCTGTAGCTAAAATTTCACAAATATGTGCAGGCGCTTCTGGGTTTCTGTGTAGAAGGACGTGCTCATCTGATCTTCACACTAGCTGGAAGTGTGGGAATGAAATCCCTTTGGATTTTCCTTAATGTCTTCGTTTGGCTACTGTCTGCATAAAATGTTTTATGCAGATGGATCTTTTTCTGAGTTTGGTAGGATTAAAAGAAGTGGATATATTCCCCACTCAGCCCACCATTCCCATCAGCATTCATAACCTCTGTGTCAGATCAGACAAGGGCTTCTGTTTCGATTAAACTTTGCTCACTCCGGGACGACATTTACGTGAGAGGACAGCTGATATTTTCACACTGTAATTACTGGCATAGGTCAATGAAACACAGAGGCAGCTGCCGCACCCCCTATTCTTACTGCCCGGCAAATCAGTGTTGACCCAACCAGCAGAGATGAAGACCATCGTGAACCAGAGCTGCATAGTCAGCAGAGAATCTTTAGGACCAATTGTATTGTTTTTTGCAGAAGGTGGTACTGGTAGTACCTTTGTTTGTTGCCAAAACATCCTATGAATATTTCATTGACGCCTGCCTTAATAATGGTAAAGTAACATACACCAGTTGGAAGTACACTTGATAATACAAAAATGTTGCAAACTCTGGCTAATGACTGATTTTGCCTTGCCGTAAGCTACTCATATGTCAGAAAGTTGAATGATCTATGCACACACACACACACACACACACACACACGCATGCACGCACAAACAAACACACACACACACACACACACACACATACACAGACAGCAAAACAAAAAGGACTACTGCACGACTACCGATTGGCTTTTATTGATCTTGAAGTCAAAGTATCAAATTACTAGAACAGAAATGGTTAATTTAAATAAGGAACATTTTATAAAGAAATGCAGGCTTTATTTTCTTTCATTAACCTTTAGAACTTTCTTTGCAAATGTTTTTTATTTACTCAAACCATCAGATAAGTGCTCACTTTAAGATGCCTCATTAGTTTTATTCAAATCTGAGAACAGTTTCACATCTCTCTTAAGGAGGTGGCCTCAGTTATCACTGAATGAAATATTTAACTTGGTTGATCACTTTCTGTATTTCATGTCACATGATTTCAAAACAAGTCTATTTTGATCAATTGTGTTAATTTATTTCTCCATCCTCCTAATGTAGATGTGACTCAGCACATCTGCCCACCTGCCTCCCACACCAGTCATATGCTCGACAGATTAAAAGAGAAGTGACGTTTGAGAAGCTGATTAAACGTCTCCTTCTGATTCCTCTATCTGTCTCTGTGTCTGTCTCTGAGGGAGCTCAGCTGGATCTAGCTGCGTAGCCTTTTCATCACATCCCGGCAGATACAGGGAGAAGCCATGTTGGGCTAAGGGGTGGATAACGAGCCACAGAGCTGACTTCAAAGAGAATAAGGGGCTAGACAAACACACTGCTGAATGAAGTGGTAACTATTTTGCATGTAAAACCACCTTGAGACAGGATGTGCGTGCAGGTGAGCCTTAACTTGCTGAACAAATGTGTGTGAGGGTTAAAACTCGAGCACACAAAAGCACATCAGTAAACCTGCTGATGATGAATTATCAACCTTTACGAAATGCCACAAATGCTAAATTGAGCAAAATGAGTAATATAAGCTGCACACGATGTACTCACATCAATGATCATGGTGTCAGGAATCACAGTTGGATACTGATGGAGATGCTCATTTACACTCTGGTAAAAAGAAGTCTAATTAACGGCCAATTTTCTGTCGTCATTCTCCATATTCATCCATAGTCTTTAAGTTGTTGTGCCAGTATATACTGCACATTTCTTACTGTGTTTATGAGGCAATCAATGTAATTTTATACAAATATATTCAAATAAAGAAGCCATTAGTGAATTCTCAATAAAAAAAATCACTGCTTTTCTAATGCAAAATAAAACTCTCAGACATAGTCCTATCAATGTTCATTGTGTAGAACCAACACACAAAATAAATGTTGTAGATTTTTTAGTAATCTGCTTGTTTCATAAGGAGATTGTGCTTTAATGTTGCACTATAACAAAAAAGTGCCTTTAAATCTGCCTGTGGTTTTGTGTGTATTTATTATTATATGTTAACTAAAAAAAAAGAATAATATATAGAGTATTTACAATATATTCAACAATTTTTTTTTTATCACAAGCCAAATTCAGTTTACACGTTCCGTCATCTAAAACATATTTACACTGCAGGAGTGAAACGGTTTATGTTTGTATATGTATATGTGTGTTGACTTGCTGAGAGTGAGGGGTGGACATAGAGGATGAGACAGGGGGAGGACAGATCCTGCATGCCGTCTGTACGCAAGAGGGGGTTTGCATCATGACAAGACGTTTGTATCTTTCCAGCAGTGTCTGTCTGTGTACTGGAAGAGCAGATTTCAGATGTGAAGAAGATGAAACATTATGGCCAGATGGGAACATTTCTGCAATACTTCCTAATTTACATTGGAGTTTCTGTGTTGAGACACTTCTTATTTTGAATCAGCTTTCAGAATGAAAGTACATTACTGTTACTGTGATGTTTTTACTTTAAGTAGCAGTTAGAGGTGAACACTGACATTGAGACATTCAACATTGTTTGAGTTAAGATTAATTGTGAAATTGTAAAGTCGTCTTTAATTATGAATTCCTTTAACATTTGAATGATTGACACAGTGGTATTGCATTTCAGTTGCCATCACATTTTGAAGCACACCTGAATAATCAAATCATTTTTCACTTTTGTTAACATTTAGAGATAGAGCATTTGTGCTTTATTCATGAGGTTTGGAAATAATCCGAAAAATGTGTTCCCGATAGGATTTGGGGATATGGTCAAAATCTTCAATCCCGACAAAGGTCATTAAAATGATAAATATTGTGATAAAACATTGTTTTTCTTGAAATTCTTTATATAGTTTAAATTAAATAACCACTTTTAAAAGCCTTTCTTTGAATACTCCTGTGTATTTTTCAATTAATTAGGAACTTAAATGCAAAATAAACATACATTTTCAAGTTAAATTATAGAGAAAAAAATTCTGAAAATGTTGTATTAGTATGCCTGTGTTGTTGTCAGTTACGATGATGTAACTGTGTATCACGATATACAATACAATTCCTTTGAAGGAAGATAAATATTGAATTATGGTCCAGCCTTAGTCTGACTGAAAAAAGTCAGAACTCTCCCACAATTTGGAATGTTAACACTGTGAAATAGGGCTTGCCTTGTTGGACTATCTGAATGCCCTTCTAGTTGAGGAAGTATTTTAGTTTTGACACAGGAGTTCAATGTTTTGAGCGACTGACAACCTTTTTTTTGCACAATATAAACCAATGTTTTGAGAACCATTCAGAAAATCTGCTTTAGTAATTGAGTAGAAACTGTGAAATTCCAACGTGGCAATGGGTTCAGGGACGTGATGAGTCGTGTTTATGATGCAGTGCTTTAAAAATGATCAGGATGCCCTGCTTTTCACCTTGTGCATAACTGCATATTGCGAGACAGTTAGGATTATCAGCACGTATGCAGCCCACATATGCATACATTCAATGGACCAGCGCACATATGTTGGTCATATAAAGACATATCTTTTCTCAACACAAACCATTTTGTAGACGCCTGCAGAGCGTGACGATGTCAGAGCTGTCGTTTGAGGCAATACCTAAGGGGCAGCTGGGATAAATGGTTTGTTAGCTTGAGGGTGGGGCATAAAGCTGCAGGTTTCTAATTAGTATGCCTTTGGTTATAGGAGGTGGACATCAATACACAACCGACAAAGTTCTCTTATAGAAACTTAACCTTTCAAATCCCAGTAAACAGGTTGAAAGTGTGCAGTTTATTGGCAGGCATTGTAACTTACGAGTGTGTGTGCATGCGTGCAAGGGGGATTTGTATATGTGTGCATGTTTGTGTGTTAAATGCTATCTGCCTGTCAGCATCCCTGTTCCAGCTTCTGTTTCCAAGTAACTGCTGTGATCAATCCGAGCCCCGCACAGCAGCAGGAATCTATAGAGAATAGACAGGCTTCTATCCAACCCTCGGTATAATTGGCAGGTTAGATATGTGAATGTCGCATATATAGGATGTGAACAGAAAATATACTAAATCTCTCAATTCCATCATGGGTAAAAACACTGTTAAAGGCAAGATAACGTCCTTCCTCGACAAGGGAACAGCAGTCATTTCTCCAGGTTAGACTGCCTTATTACTAAGGATTCACTGAGGAACACTATATGGCATGTCCAAATCACTTTCCTTGAAGGTTTCATACATAGGAAACATAGGGGTGTTGAGAAGGATGACAATTTCATTTTGGGCAAGTAATTTATCAGCGTGGAGGAGCCAGAGATTTGAGGTGTAATGATCTGATTCACCGGCAATCTTGAGAAAGGTCAGAAGTAAGATAAATGTCATCTGCGGTGAATCCAGGGGAGTTGCCAAGACTTCAGAAATAAACACAAGACAGGTATTGACTTACAGCGTTTTCAAAGGGCCGCCCGCTGCCGCTTCAGAGCCATAGGCCATTGACAGACAGTAATAAAGTCATTCAAAAGGCTGAATTTTATTTCCGTAGCTGAGTTGAGTGCATAATGTCTGATAGGAATAATAATACAGTGGCCGTGAAAAATAAATCAGAAGAGATAGTTTACATATAATAACAGCAGAGGGAGAATGCCAGCTACAGGTATCTTCAGTATAAATAGTGCATCACATGATTTCCCTGTGGACCGTATCAACCTCAAAGCACTCTTTGTATGATAAAGCACTGCATTAGAAGCACAGTGATTGATCTCAGCCCCCCACCCACACTGACAGTGGATGACGCAGTACCTTAAGGCTTGACTCCGTGCCAGGCACAAGGAGACGGCTCAAGATAAGTTGGCCCAAGGAACAGACACAAAGGACGAAGGAAAAGATGGAGGGGAACAAGTGGGTACATGGAGAGAAGGACAGAAGGAAAGAAATGGAGGAGGTAAGGATGCGAGTAAGGAAATAACATAAGAAAGGAACAAAGGAAGCAAGGGGTTAAAACAGGAAGGGGATAAGTCAGGAAGGAAGGAAGGAAGGAAGTAGACAGTAAGAAAGTACTTCATAAGGAGGTGAGGCGGTAAGTATGTAAGTAAGTGAGGGGGAATGGAATAGAGAGGGACAAGGGAAGGTTAGGAAAGAAGGAAGTAAAGAAAAAGGGAAAACAGAAAGGAGCTAAGGAAGGAAGGAAAGAGGAAAGGAAATTCATAAGAAATAAAGGAAGGAAGGTAAGGAGAGAACTAAGGAAGAAAGGAAGAAAGTTAGTAATGAAAGGAAGTGAGGGGAGAAGAAAAGAAGGTAAGAAGTCTGTACCTAAGGAAGGAGGAATGGAAGAAGGAAGGAAAGAAGGAAGGAAGTAGACAGTAAGTAAGAAAGTACTTCATAAGGAGGTAAGGAGGTAAGTAAGTGAGAAGGTATGGAAGGAAATTAGTACCGAAGAAAGTAAGAAAATAAATAAAGGAAAGAAGTGGTGATGGGAAAAGAAAGTATGGAGGTTGTGAAGAATGGAAGGAAGGATGTAAATAAGGAACTAAGTAAAACAGGAGATAAGGAAGTCAGTAAGGAAGGTGCTAAGGAAGTAAGGGATTGAGGAAAGGAGAAAAGAAGTGAAGTAAGGAGGTAAAGAAGGCATGAAGTAACTAATCAAGAAAAGAGATAAGGATGTTTGTAATAAAGGAAGGGAGAAAGGGGGAGGGAAGGAGGTAAGAGATAAGGAAGGAAGGAAGGAAGGAAGGTGGTAGGAGGTTAGGGAGGTAAGGATTGAATAAAGGAAGGAGGGAAGGGATGAATGAAGTAAGGAGATAAGAAAGACAGACAGACAGACAGACAGACAGACAGACAGACAGACAGCATGGTGCTGGATGCTGTTAACACATGACTCATCCCCACTCAGTAAAAACAGTATTGCAGTAACAAACATTTTAAGTGAACAAGGATTCGATTGATGGATCATTCTTCCACTGGAGTGGCCAATAACATTTATGCTGGAGCACCTATTAAATGATGCATTGTTTGTGTCTGTTTCTGCTTCATTTGTCCCTGGATGCTATTTTATTCAGACAAAAGTGCACGAGAGGAATGCAAAGCGAACAGCATAAGCGATACAATACAAAACAATAAACATACAACAAAACAATTTGCAGTAAAACCCCATAGATCCATGTGATTTTATGAATATTTGCAGGATCATAACCTTAAAGCTATAATATTCAATAACAGCTCAAGCGCTTTAATATAAATTTTTCCCATTGAACAGAAAATAGATAAAAAGAATGTAGACAATAGGTACAAACAAGAAAATGACCCCTTTATCATCACCATCATGACCATCATCATCCACTCACTGACATTTGGGACTTAATATAAAAACAAACTGCACCCTCCTCTGTCTGTATGAGAGTGAGAGAAACTGTGTAAGTGTGTTAGTTTCTATCACTATGCACAGGAGCATTTAAATCCTATTTCCGCACGATTTTTCACACATTTTGACCTGCAACTGCAAGGAAAATAGCTAATGAAGCCATTATAGATGTTATAAAAAAAGTACTATAAATGGCAATTTCCATCTTGAGCTATATAATGAGTCACATATGGCACATGTGACCTGAACAAAAGCCTTATGCAAAGCCCTTAAAGGTACAGTATGTGTTTCTGGAGATAGTGGATTGCAGAGTCTAATTCCCAGGTCATCAAATACTGACACTTACATGCACCTAAAGCATCCTGGGAATGAAACCCATCTAATATAATCTGAGACACTAGCAATAAATAAATAAACAGAATTTTAAAAAGTTATGCACCCATTTATCTGATATGTTGTTCATGTAGTTTCCCCACACAACAGATGTTGAAACATCAGACTCTGAAGTCTTATATCTAGAGTGTTGATCCTCCTCTCAGGACTGTGTGGGTGTGTACAGAATGCGATTGATTGACACCTCTCTCACTCTCCTGTCAGCTTTGTTGCAACTGTCAGGACGGGACAAATTACACCGTTATCGTTATTATCAATACATAAAGTCCGGTGACCTTATAATTCCCATCACACTGCAGCAACTTTCCTTCAACTTGAGCAGAGATTCAAACAGCCAGAAGAACTGAAAACACCTGTGCAGTGGTCGGTGCTCCTTAATTGCTTTAAACATTAGAGACATTAGTTTGACAATCTCTTTATTCGCTGTCTTGTCTTCGCTGTAAATATGAAGCTGCAGCCAGGAGACAGTTAGCTTAGCTTAGCTTAGTTTAGCACAAAGACTGGAAACAGGGGAAAACAGCTTGGCTCTGTTCAAAGGTAATTAACACTATCTAATTATTCCACCTACTACCTACCTCTAATGCTGTCTAATTAAGTGAAATGGTGCATTAGCCAACATACACAACTCCAGGACCTTGAAACTGAAGAAGCTTAATGGAATTCAGTCATCATGAATACTTTTAAAATTCACACCTGTGCCTTTCCTACTGTGACATTTAAAATTCATGAAAATGCCAAATGGTATAAAGAGAGACAGAGAAACTAATATAAAACTGAAAATGTTTTTGGTTACCTATATATATTGTGAACCTCTCTTATGGCAGGGTCAAACTATATCAGCTTAATAATGGCCCGACCTGTCACACATGAGGCACTAGGAAGGAAAACGAGCATCGAGCACAGTACTCTGAGGTTTCTTATCTGTTATCTGTTTTAATTGTTTTATCTTGTGTAGAATATCTAGAGGACAGCCTGACAAAACACTACTGTGACAGTTGCCCCCCCCCCCCTCCTCGTTTTACAACTTCTCTGCTGCCAGGCGGAACAGTAAAATTTGTGCTGCCACCTCCTTTCTAAGCACCTATGTACGTCACTGCGGGTTGTCAAAGATGGAAAACTAATTTGTAGTGCGTCATGTCTCCTTTCGCCTTGCAGCAAGTATTTCTGTCTCTATAATTGCCTAATCTGACACAGTGACCATCCCAAGTGTACAAGCGTTGGCATTACAGAAAATCTCAAAGTCTCTCTGTGTTGCTTTAATGCACATCTTTAGGACTATTAGATCACATCTATACTGTAGACGTTTGCACATCCTGCACAAAACTGTAGAGCTCTCTAGGCAAGGCAAGTTTATTTATGTAGCACATTTCAGCAACCAGACAATTGAAAGTGCTTTACATAAAACAATCAAATCATTGAGACAAAGTGCAAAAGCAAAACATTGTTAAAAGCCCAAGATAATCAAAATAAGAACAAGAGTTTCAGTGCAGGTAAAGAACTGAATGACTATTAGATTTTAATCAAAGGCAGCGGTAAACAGAAAAGTGTTCAACCTTGATTGAACGTACAGACGTGCAGTTTTCTAGTAGTTTATCATTTTTTAGTATTTAGTATTTTTTCCCATTCTATATTTATGTTTCTTGAATTATGCACTATTTTTATTTGATTTTATTTAATCCTAACATGGTTATTGTATGCACCAAACACCAAGGCAAATATATTTTGTGAAAACCTTCTTGGCCATAAACCTCTGATTCTAAAACTATGCTCCTGATAGAATTACGATGTCTGCATTAGAGAAAATATCTGCATCCAAGTCCCACTGCAGTCGTCTATGTCTGTGTGGACATACAGAACATGTGCAGCCCTCTATGCTGCTGTACTTGCATGATAACTGTATGTGTGTCTCTGCGTGAGCGCAATAACATGCATGTGTGTGCACGAACATCAACATTCCTGCCTATGTACCTCTGTGATAGGCAGTCAACAGGTTAATCCCAATAAATCCAGCCATCTAAACGATTAGGGGGTCTTCTGCAGCAAAGTGATCAATATAGAGATAGTGAGTTGGCTCTACAGATCTCAGCTGCCTTCAGCTACAGTACGTCAGAGCGGACTCCAGTGAACTGAAGAAGGAAGAAATTGGCAAAGGGGACTGCAGTGTTTTTTTAATTTCTGAAGAGCAAACAGGCTGCCTTATCATTGTGTCAGGGGAGTGCCAGTTGATTCACAGGCACACACACTGGTCAGAGCCTTATTGAGGACACACAACACACACACACACACACACACACACACACACACACACACACACACACACACACACACAGTCAACACATCCAGTTAAAGAAGAGAGACATGAATGTGCATCAAAAATAAATGCACTAAGTCGAAGCGAAACTGTGCATGCACACAATATAAAACACAATCCCTTATTATTGCATCAGTTGAGTGCTGCAGCTTATTCACATGGGGCCAGATACATGTAGTTTTCATCATAATTCTTCAGCCCTCCTCATTGCTTGCCTGTTGAGTATTGCACTATATTAGAAGGTTTTCTTCAGTGTTAGCATGCAGAAAAAACAAATAAATATAAACACAACAATGAAATCTCTGTAGACAGAAATGCATGACCTCAATGCAGCATGAGCCACAGCCTGACAATAGCCACTAGTGTTTAGATGGTAGGGGGTCTCCTTTCAACCGCTCATGTTGTACAAACACGCAAATAGCTGCTCTTATCAGCTGAGAGGTTCACACATAAATTAAACACATTATTTATGCAGAGGTAAGATGATTATATGTACATAGATTATGTACAAATGTATGCAAAATGCTTGTGTGTGTGTTAGAGAGAGAGTAAACGAAAGCTCGTCCCTAAAGTTTATCTACATGTTGCACAAAAGTCAACCGACACACCTGGCTTTTCTTTGACTTTGCAGACCCATGGGAGACAGAGACGGCACCCCACATAGATTAGCTGTCCAACCAGCATCGACAGTTACAGCCACAGCATCAATATGTGGAGTCAGATCACCTCTAGCCTGCATCTACCAACACTGCCTCAGATACGGTTTAAATTCCAAAAATCCCCTTGTGTAATTTTTTTTTTAGACCAAATGGTGCCAAAACAACTCCCACTGTCTAACCAGCAACCTTTTTGTAACTCCCTCTTTTAGACCGATGGAGAGAAAGAGACGCATGAGTGAAGTGCTGGGCTTAAAGTGTTTTTGAAGGTCTGCTGAAGAGATGGTGGGAGAGAAAAGTAAGCTAATCACAGGAGAGCAGAGGCGACAAGCTGGCTAATGGCTTTGACAGTCATTACTACATAGCTGTTGTCCCTGTGCTACCAACTCTAATCTCTTCAGGGCTTCTAATCCACCAGCTACCTAGGCCTAAACTGCTGTAGTTTTTGTGAAATCACAGCTTATACGGTATAACCACAGTGCTAGAATGGCAGTTCACAACATGCTGGTGTCTTCATGGGATCATTCATGTGTCACAAATTAATTTAGTCACCATGTCTCCTGACTGGTGCACAGGTTTTGTCAGTGAATGTGGAAAAAATGTTAAATACACAGGACTTGAGGTCTTAAATCAATTCAAATACATTTATTTAGACTAAATTGTGTGGAATAGATTCACAGATTGTTTATACATATGTATATACTATAAAATGCAGGCTTGTGAAGTAAATATTTTATTTTGCACCATCTTGTGACACTATTTTTGTAAAGTTGATCAAACAATGTGTCATTATTCGATGAAGTATTCTACAAATAGAGCCAGTTTAATGTGTAATCCAGTGATGGTCATAAAATGACCTCCTATTTCTCCTATTTATTTATTTAAGTACCCTAAATTGGTGATTATTTCATGCACACATACAGCAATGATCTGTCAAACCAAATCTGGAGCACATTTTGGTTTGATGAATAATTCTGCTAGATGGCTGAGAGAGTCCAAGTTGATCAGCCCTGCATCTTCCCAGAGTCACAGCCGCAGAGAGTGTGTAAATCGTCACCTTGGTGTTATTGGATCAGTTATTTGTTGGTGAGCCAACTGAATCCTGATTAACTCAGCCGTCATCAAAATATGGTTTTAAAAATTCATCACAGTTGCATTTTTCCAAGATGCTGATGCTGTGAGGCATATTACTGGCAGGAGCTGACTGATGATGAGCACACTCAGGAGCTAATTTTAGCACAACAAGGCTTTGTGAATAACAAATAGACTCCGAAAAAGTCTTAAAATAAAAACTGGCATGCCCTTTATTTTTAGTAGTTTCTCTGAACTCTGTCACTGAGACGTTACTTTAGCTTTAAGACATTTTTTGAATATGACCCCCAGTGTACAGGTATGTTTGCCATCCAGCAGCACACGATTCCTACCAAAACCATAAGAGTCTATGGAGGCTCTACGGGAGTGCAAACAGTACTCTGAGGGGAAATGATCTATGTCAATTTTTGTGTAGAGAGTATATTTGCCGTGAAATGTGGGAATAAAAATGTTTTGCTGTTATCTGAACAACTAACCCT
Organism: Centropristis striata; assembly: GCF_030273125.1. NCBI lineage: Eukaryota > Metazoa > Chordata > Actinopteri > Perciformes > Serranidae > Centropristis > Centropristis striata. Next base: position 18,645,308 of record NC_081536.1, read on the forward strand.
GGATCACAAATAAAAGCCCACATCCTCTCAATCGGAAGAAGTGAGGTTCTGGGGGTAGGTGCAGGGAGCTCAATAGCAGAATTAACGTTTGAGAGAACTCCTACTGGGAGACAAACTCCGGGAAAACAGCATGATGTGAGGAGTGAGATGAAAACAGTGAGGAGGAATCGAGACATAGCAATGAGTAAAACATTTTTTCTCTGGCTCAGAGACCCTCAGGTCACCTCCCTCTCTTACCACCTACCAGCAGCCCACTGCATACTAAAACTCGCCCAAGTGCCCATCACACCAGGGATCAAAGTCATGGCCTTTCCCTCCTCTCGGATGAAACACGATGAGAATTATGTTCCATGATCTCTCCACTGCTCACTGCACTCATCATTTTGTTCGGTTTTACTGTGCAATCTTGTCCTCACGCAATTATACCTCCGTCTCTGCATTTATTAACTCTCAGATTTTGCTTTCTATCCTTCAAGGCACTGCAGATTGCCCTTTTAAAATGATAAATGCCAATATTATTGGAGTGATAAATTATGAACAAGAAGAAGTGATAATAAACACCAGTGCTGGAAGAAATAGTCACATCCTCTAGTTGAGTTAAAGCACCTATACAACAATAGTATAACAAATGATTTGTGTGTTTCTACAAGGTGTCAATGCTATCAGGTGGGGCAGGCGAACAACTCGAACATTATAATTAAGCACTGCAACGCACTGTATATTCAACACACCCTCTGCAAAAGGGCAGTCTATTTAAACCTCTAGTGCTGTGCTCATTCTTTATCTCTGCCATGCCCGCTGCTGCACTGTTGGTCGGAGAGCGCTGCTGGAGATGCTGCATGCAGAGTTTCATAAGCTCCCACATCCACCCGGCATTGACCCGTATCCTCTGAGTCGAAGTTTCCCTGGGGTGGAATTACTATTATCACTTCCTATTCTCTGCAGAGGTCGATGTATGGTTGCAGGGGGTGAGGAGGTCATAGCCAAATATCAACTCTGCACCACAGGCCTGCAAATAGTGATTATTTTTATTATTGATGAATGGAGTGTCTAAGGATATGATTGTTAAGCCCCTTGTGGTTTCTTTTTATATTGGGGTTTATAAATAGAATTAACTTGACTTGATTTGATTAATATTTATATTGGGGTTTTTTTAAATTAATTTATTTAATGTTCTGCCTATTATATGGCAGAAAATTGTGAAAAATTCCTATTACAATTTCCATTAGCAGAAAAATTAATAGAGATGTTTTGAGAACTGATACTTGCTACCAAGTGGGTGCCTTCATCCTGAAAACATGTTAAGTCTTTTTACAGTACCACAGGCAAATTATATTTTATTTGAGCAAATAAAACAAAAACAAACTATAAGGGTACTGGGAGAGCACAGTTATTAAAAGTGAAATTTAATTAATGTTTCTGCCTTGTGATTCTCTCTAAAACAGAATGGGTTGTTCCTTGATTCAGGCTACACCCACCCACCCACTCACAGTTTAATGAAAATCAGGACAGAATTATTTTCCGTAATCCTGGACAGTCAAACAAACCAACAAGGAGGTAATCACATAATTCCTTTAAGTTATCTAATTTTAAAGGCAGTAATTTTATTCATAGCTTCACCAATTTAAACTATATTTTAAAAACATAATTTTGTCACTTGTATTACGTTATTGTTGTTACATATTTGTTTGGAAGAGATTGATTAATAAAGTTTTGAGAAGATAACAAAAGCAATTTCCCCCCGTTGATCAGTAAAGTATTTCTGGTTCTGATTATGTTTCTGATTCCCCAATCATGCTTCTGTTACAGACTAGCAGCCAACTGCAAGAGCAATTTGCTATGTTAACAGCTACTTTAAACAACTAATGATAACCTGATGAGTGTTTGTTTGACTTCTACCTGGTGTAGTGCTTGTAGAAACATGGTACCTGGTTCAAGCATGCTTCAGCAGAAAAGAGGCAGATGTTTGCTAACATGAGGACATAAACCAGAAACCTTGTGATGATGAGGAGTGGCTTTCTTACTCTCACTCCCCTTTCCTCAGTCTCCACTTTGTAGAGGAGACTAAAGAATGAAGACTCCTCTACCTGTTGGCCGATAAAGTAAGCAAAGGACGAGGAGTAATTAGCGAGGCTGATCTTGTGATCGCTCTGTAGGGAGAAGACGTAAGTGACCCCTTCAAACATGTTGCATGTAATGGATTTTACAAGCGTCTGGGCCCCAGGGGGAAAGAAGACAGAGATGCTGTATTATGCAATATGCAACCCTATAATTTGTGCTGTTTTACTGTGTGATCACGCTCTCATCCTTTGAGGTGAACTAATCTAAAAACACACAACACATAAACATGAGCAGTGAGTCATGCGTTGTCAAATCCCCCCACATCCATTGTAAAACAAAGGGAATGTTTGGGGTCATGTTTCTATAAAAATTACATAAAAGTCTGTGCCATAACAATAGTTTGATTCTTTCACAACACGGCGTCTAAGAAAAACTGAATGAACAAGATGGCTTTGTTGACAGCTCTGTGCAATTCATAAATAAGTGAGTAAGAATGGATGTTTCCTTATGCTCTTGTTCGTCATTTTTCCTGCGCCCATTGTTTTCCACGTTGATGCCTGACACCCACTGTTCTGTTTATTGTATAACATTCTATCTGCTGCCTCCAAGCTCTTCACTCAAGAGCATCTATAAAAAAGTGTTATTCTTCTCAAAGTGAATACATTATTTAATGGTGACAAAATAATAGTGGCTGCACTTAGAATAAAAGCAAAGATGCATATTGCAATAACACAGATTGCGTGCTGTTCTTCTGTGGTGAACATTCCACAGTGGAGGAAATAAAGTAAGTAGGTGGGAGGTTTTCAGCTTTGACTGTTTAAATGTGAAAAAAAAACAGTGATGTTGTGCTTCTCAGGGCTCCTCTGTGTCTCACCGTGCCCTTGAAGAGCTCCAGTAGGAGCAAAGAGGAGTTCCTGAGAGGGGTCTAATCAGCCTGTGACAAATCTGCCTCTTCTGCAGCTTGTTTTTCATTTGGATAATGCTAGCCTCCTCTCCTAAGTGATAAAACAACCTCTGTGGAGTGGTCTTTACACAGCCAGATTAAATGTGATCACCTTGCCAACATACCCTGGGAGATTGCCATGATTAACAGGCAAAAGAGAATAATGATAATCATATGCAGGATAATAGCCCATACCAAATGGCTGCATGATCTGTACATAAATCACAGTCCATTTCCCACCCTAAAGGACACGGTTTTACCCTTTGGCTGGATTTGCGCAAGAACAATCTGATTTTTTCACCCCTACGTGACCTAGATCTGATTATCTCTCAACCAATTTAAAACATAAAAACCCCTTACAATAAATCAGGATCACAAAGTGTTAAAAAAATGTCTCCCCCTGTTTCTGTGCAAATGCTTTCTTTTTATTCTGCATGATTATATGCCTTCAAAGTCAGCTAAAGGCCTACAAACTGGGACACACGCAGCAAGGTTGAGACCTCATGAATGTTACAATGAGGTTAATAACCCTGAGCAAATATTAGCTCGGCTTCAAACAACACAATAATGACTACATGAGAGGGGCTGAGTCGAAGGGTGAAAAAGCACTTTATGAGCACCCTGTACCACACAGCACTAAAACTGCATGTAAAAGTGTATAAAAGCATGTGTATTTAACTTAATGCATGTATTTGTGTGCTTGTCTGCGTGCCCAACATATACAGATACTGGGAGTGGTAGAGTGAACAGATTTGTTGGACATAAGCTGTACAATGGTGGGTGTATATATCACTTAATGAAAGCCTAATCACATCAGAAAAGCTTATGGCACAACACCAGTACTTTATTCTCCCTCGTAAGCAAAGAGGGTTTTAGGTATTTACACAGGCTATATATCCGCTCCAGGCAGAGTGAAAACTGCCAGCATTCCCATGAATCAGAGGCCGTTCATGCACAAAGTATAACACGGTGGAATTAATTGGCATCAACTCTATTTGTGATCTATGCGATACGGGCAGTGCTGGCGTCCAGGTAGGACCTCTGACAGGCTTAAGCATTACCCACAACCCTCAGGGAAATCGACCTCAGAACTAATCCATATGAGTAGGAAGGTACATGATGAGAAAAAATGCAGAAACAGAGCACACCATTAGACAGAGTAACAGAGAGAGATACAAAAAAAGTAATGAGAAAACAAGGCGAACTGGATCTTAACATTTAGTCTATAATGAGATTTCCTCCTGAGACTTAACATGGGCAAAGGAGAAGAAAATGCAAAAATAAACATGCATCAAAACAAGAAAAGTGTAGCGCCACTCGTTCTCTCTTCTTGGCAGGGTTAACAGTGTTCAGCAAATAGGAGAGCACTGCAAATAGGTTGGAGCCTCAGTAGGCTGCTTCTACTAACTTTGTGCTGCACATGTGCAAAGCAAAAGGTGCTGCCTGGCAACTAATCCACTTCCCCGTTGATGAAGCGAAAAGTCATCGTTCTTTTTTTGGCACAATTACCACGTGTGATGGAAAGGTCACACTCGTCAGGTTATGTCTTGTCATTTGTAATAAAGCATGTGAGGTAAATACCAAAGGGGTTGTCTCTCCACTGACGGAATGTGATGATTGGCTTAGATACTAAGCTGCTTCACTGTGGGTGGAGGAGCCATATTTTTTACATCAGAATCCACTTTATTTGCCAAGGGTGTTGACAAATGCAATAAATTTGACTCTTGTTTTAAGTAGCTCTCAATGTGCTTCCACACTGCAGTGCCAAGAACAAGTACATAGGAAGAAATATAGACAAAGTCAACAGAGCTTAACAAAGAAAAGTTAACTGATCTTGTATGCAGGCAACTTGGTTTAAAATCACAGAGTGACTGTCTGTAGGACAGGAGTCGGTATAATGAATAATCATTTGTCTTGGTTAACCCCTTATTGATACGGTGGCCCACCAGTACGACCCAGCAAGGGAAAAATTGACGTGGCCATTTTAAATTGGGTCCCTTGACCTCTGACCTCAAGATATCTGAATGAAAATCTGTTCTATGGGTAGTCACAAGTCTCCCTTTTTCGCCTATTGTATATGATTGTTTCTGCATACTGAGGTCCCTAAACTGTCTTGGCATTGCCTAAATTGGATATGACTGGAAAGCTGAGACTCTTGCTAATTCAATCAGCCCTGCTGCATTTATGTGTGATGATTTTGGTCCATATAGTAGCCATTTGATTGTAGTGAAACCATTTCGTAAAACTGGACCACACTGTATAAAATGACCTGTTGTGACCTCTAGGATAATCCCAGTCTCATGAACCTTGATAAACACAAACTAAAGACCTAGAGCATTCAGAGGATGTATCGCTTTCTTAGGTATATTGGTGATGAGGGAGTTTAGCAGTTTCTAGAACAGATGTGCTGGCCATTCAAAAGCCAAATCTCCTTTTTATGAGTTCTCTAGTGGTCAAAAAAATCAGAGATCTATGCAACTAATGGTATCAACCCAAAAATTGCTGAAACAACTTATGAGACAAAAGTGAGCACAAGAATAGTAATCATGTACATCAGTCATAATGCTCAAGGGTCATACACAATGCATTTGTGTTTAATCATTATAAATAAATTTGTTTATTTTTATTTCAGATTAAATTTTTATGGGTTATTCCTTGTTCCATATTACACCTTCTCACCACATTTTATGAAAATGGGACTTAGTTCTTCTGTAATCCTGCTGACAAACAAACCGAACTGAAAACATAACCCTACTTGTGAAGGTAATAAATGTACCATAAAAGCACTTTATGACAACATATTGCTGTCCACTGTGATTTTTTTACAGAGCCTGGCATGTACCGTGAAGTCATGTTCATGGAAGGCTATAATCTCATCCGGAAATATCCCACATGTAATAAAAGGGAACTTCAAAGCTTCCTTATTAATTGTGTGGCCTGAACTCTGGAGTCCAGTGATTTTCTGCTGAGTGGTTAGAAAGACACCCCTTCCTTTGATCATTACAGACTTTAGGGGAGGGAGGTGAGGTCATTTAGAAGCTGGAGCCCTACGGGGAATTAAACGAAGGAATCATCAATTCAGACAGCACGGTCAAACCCTGTTGCTCCAACACCGTTGATCAGACATAATCACGGGATCGTTACATCGTGAGCCTGTGATGAGTTCAGGAATGAGCCCAGCATCGACACCACATCCTGATGAGGATGAGGTCGCTCAAGGGAAGGATGAGCAGAACTTTATTCCTTAAAGGCACCACCAACTCCTCTAAAGGCTCCACTGGCCTACTGTGTACATAGACCTATGCGTTAACCTACTCTGTCTACAAAGAGCAAATGCACACATCATTAGAGAGTCAGCGGTAGCCTCAAGGTTCAAGGAGTGAGCTCATGAGATAAAATCCTTGGGCAGAGAAAATAGATGAAAGTGGAATTCTTTCACTCTGCAACGGCTGCTGATCTGACTTTTAACACAAAGGTCTGAAAAGTGAGCATTTTGTAAACTTGAAATCTCATGCAATTGTTGAGTCAAGACGACCTGCTGGCTTGTCAGGCAGTCCGGCTTATCCAGGAGCATTAATTAGTGTAACTGCACTTTGTGAAAGAGGAAACTGGTTCAGCAAACTGTCAATGGAAATTAAGACTGAGTTAAAATCATTTACACAGTCTTGAATTAACGAAGATTTTCAATATCAGTTTCAAAGACTGTTCCCATATGAAAAACATAATTAGATATCATATATTTATCATGCATTTATGTCCATGCTGCAGTATTGGTGGGCACCATTTGAAATAGATGCATAAAGGCAAAATTATTTTATACTTGTTGTCATTTTTCATAAAATGCATGATCTATACTTATGATTGTGTGACTTTGGCCTTGCAGAATATTATAAGCACTCAAGTGCATGTATCCGCCAGCCGTGTCACCCTCCCACCTCTGAAACAAAGAAGAGTTTAATCTCACTCAGAAGTCAAGATTTTTGGCGAAAAAAATCCAAAAACAGTGATGTATTCATCTTGTTTATATCAGCAAAGACCTAACTTCTCTATGGATGGAAAATGTTGCCTGCAGACTCTGTAAGACTTGTTTTTAGCTCAACCGATTGCCAGAATTGCTCTTTGATGTGTAACTGAAGCAGTTTTTGATCATTGTGAGCCCTACCGACCTGTTAAGAGGAGTGAAGAGTCAGCAGTGAATGGTGGTATAAAACAGAAGAGACAATAAAATAGGTTTTTCAAAAAATTGTGACTCACTGCAACCATGAGAGGTCCTTGAACAGACAGTTCCCTGGCAGAGTCAAAACACAGACACTTCAGTGGTTAAGGTTTGGTTTAGTTTAAATACACAAACAAACACTTATATAATGGTGTTGGTTAAAATAGCTACTTCATCAAGGTCGGCGTTCCTGAGTAGTCATCGTTAAAGTGCTTTGTTGGGGTAGAGAGTGACCACTATTAAGATTCTAAGAAATGATATGTTTACTGAAGGAAGGAAACCAACAACCACCATGATCACTGACAAATCCAATCGTATTGATAGAAAGTCAGGTAAAAAATGTTTTATTTTTTATTCCGGAGGGCAGTCACAAACTGTATGTTGTTCTTTGATTTGGAGGTTGCTAAGTACTTTCAGATTGTTAGAAGAAGAAGAAGAGAAGAGTTGAGTACAGAATAGAAGCATCTACATATGCTACTTGACATTATGGGGTTGGAATATGCAGATAACTCAGTATGATCATTAATTCATACAGCAGAAATTTGTGGAACAAGAACATGAAAAGATGATCATCTGTTTCATCACGATATGACTCTGCTGAAACTTAATTAATGATTAAAATTAATTATCCCCCAGCGTGAATGGAAATTAATGTGCTCCAAAACTAAAACAAAGCATGATAATATTGAAGTTTATATACAAGTGTGGCCCGTTTCCAAAGCAAACCTTGCACATCCTACATAATTTATTGAGCTACATTACTCCCAGCACCACATTTATTGAGGTCCCTTTTATATTTAAGAACCCACTAACACCCTTGTTAAATCCGAGGTCCTTGGGTAAGTAATAATCAACCAAGCTTGATCAATATTCAACACTGTCCAGCTTGTCCAGAGACAGAAAGCACCACAGGAACTACACACCCCTGGTACTGAGGGTTTGCTCTCCCTATTTCAAGCCCAACATCGATCCTAACCAAAACCAGTGCCAGGTGTAATCCATTTCTGCTGAGAGCAGCCACTACAAAGTTTTTAAAGCCTCTTCCGCTTCAGCAACACAGCAGTGGGATCAACTCTATTCATACCGCACATACAGTCAGAAATACTGCGAAAGGGTGACATTAAGAAGCCATAAAAGAAGTGGAGATAGGCTGTTGGATTAGAAAGGGTAAGAACATCTACGGTATGGGTTAGTTTAAAGGGATAGCAGAAGCTAAAATGGCATTGACAGCACTGAAAATTGAGGATTGAGAGGCATAACAGGACTACTGAGATTATTGATGACACATTCCAAGAGCCTTTGCTTTTCAGACCTGGTGCTCCGATAGAGGAACACGTAATCAGAGATTTACAAGGCAAAATCCTAAAAGCTGTGCACCAGTTCCTCACTGAGGGGGGATGATGCTGAGCCTCTGCAAAAGCATATATGCACAAACCAACCCAGTGAGCCAAACATATGCATTAATATTTGCAAACACATTAATGAACACCAGCAGCAGCACAATCCTGATCTGGCTCATAACAAAAGCTGACATTAGCCCCTTAACAAATGAGACTTGATGCCAGGCAGGAATTTTTAACCTAAAAAAAACAACAACAAAAAACAATCCTCTCCAAATGTTCTTAAATCAGTGAGAGCAGCTTGTCTCAATAGTCTCTGAAGGTAAAACAAACAGAGCCAAACAATTAACTATCACAATCTGCCCCTGAGAACTATTAACGATGGATAATATGTTGAATTTGCGGCTACCAGGGTTGAGGTCGACTCTGATCCCAGTTAAATCACATTAATATTGTTCAGATCAAATTCAGAAAAGCACACCGACATTAAAAAACAAATTAAGCTCTAGTGCTTAATTCCACTTAACTAACCAGAAAACTAAAACAGATGTGTGGTCTCAAGAGATATTTCACGCAAATTCTACTGAAGTAATGACAAATGAAACTAGCAGCCAGCCCTTGAAATATTGACACACAAACACACTGCAGCCATCACCACTCAGTCTGGAAGAGCCAGCAAAAGCAAAGGAAATCCCAGCAGCCACAGCTATGCAGAGACTTTGACTTTCAGGCTGATGTATTTTCTCTCCTCTGGGCCTGGAAGGGAGAGGGGGTCATTACCGCTCGCTCTCTTTCTTTTCCGTGACACACAACGAAGCTGAATATTCCTGTCGCTAATCTCTGATACCATCTCTGTTTTATACACTACAGAGGGTCGCATTATATCGAGCATTTGTGAAATGAGCGTGGCTAATTTGAAGGAAAAGAGGGCACTGCTCAGTATGCAGTCATTATGACAAATAAAATATGAATTCCCTCATGATAGGCATTGCCATTTAAAAAAAAAAAAAGCTCCAAACATGCACCTCAAGTGACTGATTTTATCAGGCGGTTATTCCGTTATTGAGATGGAGAAAATCATTACGCCTATGACGGATGTTTTAAATGATAATGCCTCCCTCGCGCTCCCGCATGAGCCCTGATTTTTATCTCGCCTGCAAATAAAACGCATTTCCGTTTTTATATCCCTCGGCCTGTTTCTACCTCGTCAACAAGTGGACGGGGGGACAATTTGTTCTCTAGAGTAGGGAGCAGTTGCCATATCAACCAATGCATTGGATCAAGGCTTTAGATTGCTCAGTCCAAGGACAATCCGATAGATGGTTTATTTAGATGACAGTACAGTGCATCATAACTGTACAGCATAGTGGTATTGTGACATCTTGTTATGTTGTTTTTGAAAAATTGTGAATCATTAACATGCCGCCAATGCAAGCACAACAAACAAGCTCTCTGACCAACCACATACGAGCCTGCAACCAAAGCACACACACTGTTTGCGCCGGAATCAATGCCACTGTGTCCAAGAGTTTCCATTTTTGTGCTGCTAAAAGGAGGCTTTGTTATGGCAGCGAGTGGGCATGCGGTGAGTCAGTGAGGGACAACTATTCAATGGGGAGATGCCTCATTTTCCGAGCCTCTCTTCCTGGTTGCACAGGCTGCCAGGGCATTGCTACGAGGAAGCCGGCAATGCCAGAAATGATGACTTTGTCTTGATAGACATCCTCCTGCTGTCCAAGAGAAAAGGAAAAGATAGAGAGATGATCTGAAATGCTGCCACCTCCTCCTCCACCACTGTTCATCCCCTCGAGGCAATCTGCTTCTCTTCTCTTCCTACTCACATCTTTTGTATATTTTCATACTTGCCTTTAAGGCATCTTTTTCTGATTGTGATACTGTTGTTGTGCGAAAGAGATAAGCCTCTACATACTGAAACTTTTTTGTCGTGTTCCCTGTGTTTGACCTCATAAAAATGTAGCTCTTCTAAGCATTTCATTCCATTTTCTTCTGCCGTTGCCCAGGACACAGTGTTTGCTGCTGTGCCAGTGGTGAAGGCACTGAAAACTAAGGCTCTAAATGGCTGAAAATCACCAGAGCCAATCTTATTTTAGCCTAAGGGGGGTTGGTTGTTTTTCTGCGTGAGTGTGTACCTTTGTCCAATTTCTACCTGGATGGAGGTACCCTGTTACTAAGTGCATCATACCTAGGGGCCAACCTAAGCTTACCTATGAGCGTAATTGTTTGGAAGTTGGTGGGTGGGTTTTGATTTTTCCAGTTGAAATGCTCTAGAGCTCTTTTCCCTTATCTCTCTGTAAACCGACTGCATTTGAGCAATTGCGAAGGAAAAAAGCGACTCTCTGAATTGGAGATTTGATCCCATCTGGTCTTTTAAAGGCCGGTTTCTATGTTGTTTAGATGAAATATAGATAAATCCTCTTCATGGAATCAAAGACCTACAGGATTTTCTTTTTCCTCTTATTAAAAAACAGAAGAGGATCCTGAGGCATGATGCTTGGTATATTCAAGAACCATACAGAGACTCACTGTATCACACACTGTGTCTAATATACACATTGAAGGCATAGGTTGGAAGAGAAAATGCATTATGCAGTTCCCTGATGTGGGAGTCTAAGCATATGCTCATAATATTTAAAGCCACTTGTCATGTGCTTTCATATCCTGAGCTCATATATTAAATGTATGCAGTTATCTGGAGGATATGGCTGACCCCGGCCATAGGATCACAGCAAGTTACTCCTTTCTGATGCCTGACCCCTTTCTGTGGACACACTTAAGAAGGCACTTTGCTCTGCGTGGTATCTCTCATAGAGATATTTTAGGCCAGCATGGGTCTAGTGTTAGCAGCCCTCTGAGGACAACAGTGGGTTTCAGTTAAAATGTAAAATGGCTGGGAACAATTAGATTGTTAATTATTATATAGTTGATTATTTTTAAAGAGCTTGTATGAAAACCTGCTGTGTTTGTCAGAGGTGTAAGTGAATGACAACTGGCTTCTTCACAAAATCTACCACTGATATTACCTTGTAAGGCAGCTGGATTCTCGCAATATAATGAGATCACAAGATCAATCTTGTCAGGCTTCAAGTTATATATGTTTGTGTTCAAACAACCAGCGGCTCTAACCAGTCAGTGTCCTATGAGGAGTCACTGGCAGCTACGTAAGTGTGTAATGACACAGAAAGTTGACTGTTTGTTCAAAACAACAATAGTGGCTCTGCAACAGCATCAGTTATATCAGAACTGGAGATATTTCTTCAAGAAGAATAAAGAGTGGTTCAAGAACAGGCAATGTTTGACAGTGACTGACAGCAGATGAGTCATCCAATCACCTGCTGGGTATCTTTTTTTAAAGTGTGTTCCCTTTCCAATGACGGCTTGTCAGAAACCATATGGCAGTGTCAGGTTACCACAGTTACCAGACAAAACTTAAACCAGTTGTCTGCTTTCAAACAAGAGTATTTATATCAATTACTCACTCCATGTTGCCTTGAATTCAGCAATGAATGGAGAATCAAAAAATGGAGAAAAAAAAAACTGAAATAAAAATAGGCTGCAAATGATATCAAAACATTTGTTTGTGAATGTATCATTTAACCAGTCCTATGTGCAATACTTACCAAAAAATATTTATTTTCGCCCATACATAACTTTTAAACAGCAAAATGCGTTAGTCTGCACAAGTCTGTTTTTGCTTTCTTTGTTTAAAATAGAAGCATGTGAGAAAACAATGTTTTCTTCAAGAATTTAGGTAGCACAGGGTGAGAAATTGGTGTTTAAATGGTCATTTTGTGTGTAAAGTATTCTTTTAACCTTGCAATCACAACAACAAGTGCAAAGAGGAAGGTCTTGTACACACAGACTGTGTGGGCATTGGCTCCCATTCCTGTATGTGAAGTACAGTGTACAGTAGATCGGAGTGTGTGGGGATTAATAAATACTCACAGCCAGTCACATCACTAGTCTAACTGCTCTGAAACAGCTGTGTAAATTAAAGTGACGCTTAACAACAATAACTCAAAAATGTAGAAATGGCTTTTTAATGTTTACTAGAACTCGTGTACGTCCATCTGGATTTCTAAATATTTGAAGGTTGTGTTTGTCGTAGCACCGGGCCAGGCTGGAAGCATTTCTGCCAGGAGTGGAACCTGCCTCACTGCCCCACAATAACACACAAATATGTCAACATTCAAGGAAATGCACACAAAGATGTGCTAAACCTGCATGACAGGTAAAAGACACTGAAACACAGTCAATTACAAACACAGTAAACACTATGACATGTACACTGTAATTATTTACACAGTCCTAATGTGCTTTTCATTCCTTAACAGGAAAAGTACACACACTGATTGAAGTGACAGCCGAAAACTGTTGCAGAGAAATGCTGTGGGAAAAAATGTCTGAGGCAAATAAATGACAAATACAAGTCGCAGGGTGACGCGATAATGCGAAACGATGAACCTGCTGTCACGTTCAACTGAAAATAGAAATAAAGACATCATTCACATTGCCTTGAATTTGAAATGGCTTAAAGAAGCAAGCAGTACATTGGCACGGCTTTCTTCATGATGTCTTTCTCTAATAAAGTGATCCTCCTTAACATGCAAAACCTTCATCCTGCTGAGGAAAAGTCAATTTCCCTGCCAGTCTGAAGCCATTGTGCCAGCGAAAAAAACTCTTCTTCTATGCTGTGGCCACTGTTCAAGCTTTGAAAAAACAACAAAAAATATTTAGATAGTGAGACTTCTGTGCACAAAGCACACAAAACAACTAAAAATATGGTTAAACTCAAATAAAAACAATCTAAAAAACTGACAGAAGAAGGAAAAGATCTGGACAACTCTTCTCAGACGAACACAGTTTAGGCATGTGGACAGACCCGGCACATAATCTAATGCTAATGACAACTGGTACAACAGGGTACACACACAGTGGACGGAGCATTGCTGCAATAATATGAATCTTTTCTGCATGAAGGTAGTAAATACAGTATATCTCTGATACAAAGACTGAATTTTGAAAAACATAAAAATGTGGATCACAACATTCATAATTGCACAAATGGGTTGAATCCTTCTTTGCATATACGTTCTTGTGGTTTTATGTCCATGAATTATTTGCTACTGTAAATTCATGAATTTACCTTTATTAAAATAGACAGATGATCAATTTGCATTTATTTTTTACACAGATTAAGGGTGACAAATAAAGCTATCTAACTTGGATTTATTTTTTATTTTTTTTATCACATTAGCGCTGTGGCTCTGATGATGGTGATGTTGGTCCATCAGTCCCCCCTTTGGTCCAGACTGAAATATCTACCAGATGGATAACCATATAATTTGAAACACATGCAACACGGTAATCAGAGGGTAATTCTCCAGCCTTTTATACACCACCACCACCACATCAAATTTTTCACTTATCCTCTAAAATATTTCAACATCTATCTAGTGGCTTGGCTCAAATGTTGTGTCCCCTGGACAATGGATCCTACTGAGTGTCACTAGATAACTACCTGCCAAGGCTCACATTCATAGCTAATGATAACTACATATAATGTCACCTCATGACCATGAAATGACAGTCTGGGTTATGCCCTTTTGTAGCTCAGGACTAAAAGGTCAGTGCACTGTGGAGTGCCAGTGTGGCTTCAGCTGACAGCAGGGATGGCCATTATCCACTGCAGACCAATGGAATAACAGTACTCACATATTCTCTGTATTATTTTTTAATTAAGGTTAGGCATATGTAAGTACAAATATCCTTATACATGGGTGTAATTGTTCAAAAACTTCTGTAGAGAAGAACATTTAGGTTCATTGCTTTATAAATAAACAACAAACTGTGCTAATTCCCAGTTTTGCACATTATGAGTTGGTCATGTTGGGGGTTTCTGCTGAATGAGGCCATCTAATTATATGCTCTTTACACTGAGAAAATTAAATAAAAAAGAAGGATTCAATGAAGTTTATGTTGTTGCATTTCAAACACTTGTTCTGGTGATGATTAAACAGTGCTTTGGTCCGACCTACAGAGAACTCACATACTTGAAAGGGGTTAGAACAACAGAAATTAGGCCTACACAACCTAGGAGTGCTCCAAGGATGATTTGTTTTGAAGTTGTAATGCAATAGATTAGATAACATGATCGTGGCCTACTTACTGTGATACTGAAACCCATATTCAGCTCATTTTCAAAACAATAACAAATTAATGATTTATCTCTTCATCATCAGCTGAGACAATCTGTGTGTGGGACAGATGATCTCCAGAGATCTGGTTTGTTTGTTTTTTCATCACTCTAATAAACCAAAGTAGTGCATTTTTCCATTTACAGGCAATAATATGTTAAACATTGCATGTAAAAGAGAGTAACAGCTGTGAAGTGTTGGATCAAGTCCAGTAAAAGGAAAAAGGAGTCCATGAATGAGCTAAGAAATGAGCGAGTCAAAGAATAAATGAGTTTATTATTAAAAGATAAAAAGCTAGTGTTATTGCAATGACTTGTGATGGTTTGACTCAGAGAAAACAGTAAAAGACGTATTCATTAGCCTGACTGTGAAGTATATCTTAGGATGCATATTTGACCCAGTTTTCAAGGATGCCTGCATGTTTCACCCTCTACACTCTTTTAGGCTTTCACTCATAAGGTCTAAGCTGGGTTTTGATTTCACTCAGAGAGGGCTTACACACTAGCTTAGCCTCATCTTTGGATAAAATCCATGTTGCCTGGGCATGGTGGAGGACCCATGGCAGTGAGAGAGTGACAGAGAGTCAGAGACTCAGCAAGGAAGACTGAGGAGGGATTCTTGTGACAGATGGTCCTACTCGGTCTCCGTGTCTATGGGCAGTAATGCAAACAATGGCTCCCAAATACATTTTGGCATCTTTTTATCAGTGAGGCTAGTGAGCCGAGTCCACAGTTTCGAATGACTTCGCCCCTCTTGTCTTCCATACGGCTCAAAATTTCACAGTCTCTGCTCCCTTTTTTTCCCTGCGATATCTTTCCCTCTGCCTTCTGCCATTTCCATCATCCTACTTTCTCCCTCATCATCACGCTTGCTCACCAGTTCACTCTGCTTCCCCCTTTTAAAGACTCCTATTCCACCCTCACTCCTCACCCATGCATCTTCCTCCTCCGTCTGTCTGAAAAGAGTGTGAAGTCGGAGATAGCTGCGCAGCATTTCTTTGGCTGACTCCTGTTTAGCCTCTAATAGGATTTACTTGGGGGCTGATTTTCTGCTCCTTGTCTCCCTTCCTGGAATGAAGTCATCTTGCCGCCAATGGTGCAGGTGGTGGGTAGTAAATTATACACACTTCCCTTTGAGCTAGTCAGCATCAGAAGTGAATGGAGAGGGTGGGGGTTACAACCTGCCACACTATTATCCCTGCAAACACTACCTCGCCCCATTTTTCAAAAACAGCCACAAACACGAATCTGTGTCTGGAAAACCACCACAAACGCCCAAACACATCACAGCATACACACATAAAGGCATATATTCATGCCACGATGCACAAACAAGCAAATCCTCCCACACCATTCATACACCCTCTCTACCACCGCTACCCTCCCAGTCGCTGTCATCTCAGCAGCTCAATAAAGTCGAAGCATAACAGTGTGCACAAAGAGAAATGATGCTAGCAACATGTGGGACTGCGATGCATTACAACGGACGGAGGCCGGGGGCCTCATCAGCATCAATCTGATTGGACAGGACGTCTCCTTTGGGCCACCTCTCGCTCTCTCTTTCTCTGTCTCTCCCTCGCTCTAACAGGTAGAGTAGTATTGATGGCATATCCCCAGCGGTGGTTGGTGGTTGTTTGGGGTCGTGGCAAAGCACTAACATCTGTCACCGTGTTCTCTACAGCTCGTTATAAATCTGTCACACCAGAAAAGACAGGAGCATGAATAAGACATGGGGCTGTAAGACCTGTGAAAGAGAAAATCATATGTTGTGTGTTCATGTGTATGTATATCAGGCAGCTTGTCGAATTATGCATGACATACGAGCAGGTGTTTTGATATATTTTTGCTCTTTTTTCCGCCATTTATCATAGATCAGATGTTGCCGTCATATCAGAAAATCAATACAGGTGCTAAATGCCTTCAAACAACAAATACAGGAGCAGGCCAGGATGAATCCAGTCACCTGCAAGTTTGATGTCACTGTCTGACAGCGCTAAATAACTCAAATATTATTCTCTGATGCCAATTTTAGGATTCCTGTATGCACCATGGGAGGAACAAACAGTCAAACATCAATCAGGATTCAAAATGTATCCGCTTTTCAAATGTGTTTTTCCTGCATTTGTCCTTCAGAGACAGACAGCTATCATACCACCCAGAAGCCATTAGTCAGCCTTATATACAATGCCCCCTCCCCAGAACATCTTCAATCAAACGTGCCAGTGTGAAAAGCGATGAGAATACTTTGAAATCAGCCCTCAGCTGTCTGACAGTGAGGCAGCATGGGGAGTGTCATGAATACACAAACACACAAAGGCCCAATGTGACTGCCACTCTTTCTAATTAGCTCTACACAGTAATTCTGTTTACATCGAACAACAAACATAACATTTCCTGAAAAAACCTGTGAAATAATAAGTTGAAATATTACAGCGAGAAAAAGCAGTGCGTTGCTCTCAATCTCTGTATTTATTTATTTATTTATTTATTTATTTATTTATTCATGGGACTGTAAAAACGTGTCTCCATGCATCACAGTGAGAATAGCCCTGTTTACTCAAATTAAAAGATTACTAAAATCCTCACTCATGGTGACATTTTGCACCCTGCTGATGATTCCTTTGAATACAGATCAGATGTGGCATTTAAGTGAATTGACGTTTTTCTTGAAGTTAATCAGTGAGCCATCTTACTCAACACCCAAAATCACTTTAAAAGTCTTCACATGGTTTTTTAAATATATAATTGGATACCTCTCTGTGTCTTTCAAGTGTAGCCAGAGAACTGCCAAAGGACACGTCTGTTACAGATGCTGAGACTATGTGGCACAGACCGATTCCTCTGCAATACTGGCCAGCTGTTCATGTGCAGCACAGAGGACAAAACCTATAGGCCTACGAAGCAGATCCAGCATTAAACGGCCTTGACCTCCCTCTGTCCCTCCCCGTCTGTATTCAGCTCTCTCTCTCTGCAGCAGTAGCCAGACATTGCTGACTCCAGCTATTCTAAAAGAAAAGCTGGAGGAATACATATTCTTTAGTGTGTCTGTCAGCCCACAGTGGACTTCAGGTCCCATAGGGCCTCCCCTGTGTCATCCACACTGTAGTGTGAATGGCACAGGTATAAAAGGACAAGTAGAGGTTTGTGTAATCCACAGCAATGCACTGTCAGTTACATAACAAGTGCAGTGTGAAAAAGTGACCCTTGTAACAAAAGAAGTAAGTTTGCCTTGGAAATCTCTTCCAGGAGATAGAATGAGTGGTAAGGAAGCAGACAGAACAAAGAATGAGAGTAGTATACAGTAAGCACTCAGCAGGGAGCCGACACTTAGCATACAGCATTGTGTTTTATATCCATAACACACTTTTTACAAATACAATACCAACACATCCAAGTCCTGTGATATACTGTTAGTCACACCTTCTTCGTTGCAGTGCTACACAACAATGCATAAACAGTCTATACGAGCCCAGTAGCAACGTGGGTATTTCTCACTGTGTTATCAGAAGTCCACCCCAGTCAAAAAAGTCTGGACATCCCACTGTACTTTCACTCACCTGATTCAAAATTCAAAAAAACAAAATTGTATCTTTTTTTTGATATGACGGATAAGATTTGCAGTGCAGTGCAAAGTCAATACCAGAGGTAAATGACTCTGTGTGTGTGTGTGTGTGTGTGTGTGTGTGTGTGTGTTTTGAATGGTGGGCACTTTAATAATTATTTGTATGTATTGATTATTAAAGTGCTTCCGACCTTTTATGTTTGATGAACCTGCACAGCCCTATCAGGTAAGCCAATACCTGTATATTGACTACCTGTCCCGATTCAAATGTCTTCATTTCAATTGATATCAAGCTAAAGATCATTTATCTATTAATATTAATTACATAAAGTGGATAATTTTAGAATGTTTTTCTCTGCCCTGACTATGCATGCACACAGATACACAGTAATAAAGGTTAATTACAATACTGTTCAGTTATCCCAGCTACTTACAATGTTGTATTAGCTACACATTAGCAGACAGCTAGCATAGTGGCTAGCTTGGATCGCAGTAAGATGATCATAGAATTAGGAATTAAACTTTTTTTTCCACAAGCTGGACCAGCAGTGCGTGACCAATGAAGGTTAACCTTCCACAGATGCTGAGTAGTGGGCCTCACATTGAGAAGGGATTAAATGGTGAAAGGTACACCTCTGCGGCAACATCACTTAGCTGATTAAGGTACCAGCAGGCCTTTATACAGCCCATTGAGAAGCTTATGACGGATTAAAATAACCACTGGGTAATTAACAGGGGCCAGTAAAATGGCCTGATCATCCCCCCTCTTTGTAGAGCTGGTAAGAAGACATAAAAAACAAACAAATCCATTACCAAGATTTATGCAGCATTATTAAATTCACCGGGACAATAATAGTGAAAGGGCAGCATTCCATCACGTTTAGAGCACGGCAAGTAATGAGTTGTCATAAGCAGAGAATCAGATTGAGGATATTACATTACCCATGCCAACACTTTCAAGGAACCATTATTTCAACTTTTGTCATTACAGATTGAGCAAAAAAGAAAGAAAATTGCACTGCAAGTTCTCCTCAAAGTCTATTGGCTTGCAGGGACAGAAAGAGCAATTTATTAAATCCTCCTTGACATTACCTTGGCAGGGGTTGGATGAAAATGGAGGGTCACTAGTGGTATGGTGTGTGAAGAGGACTCAGTGGGACAGAACACTCAACAAATGGCTGCACATTAGAAGAGCAGGAAGCTACTTTCCCTAACTGTGTCCAGATGGCTATGTTTTCTACCTGCTTTGTTGTAAATGTATGTTTTAAAATGAACTGGGGACCTGCGGGGGTTTGACAAAACTCCTCATTAAAAAATGATTTTAAAAACATGGCTATAAAGACAGGTCATTATAGGTTGAATACCAATGAGCAGAAACTATAAACCCAATAAATAATGTATGATCAACATGTCGTCATAATTGATTCGATTCACCTTGGGAAGGATGTTGCTCTTTTTTTTCTTTTCTCAAGAGGCAACACGCATGGCGGAAAAATGAAGCCCATGTGAAGCACAAACTGCAGTTCCTTGACTGGCCACTTGCAGCTGGCCCCCATTTTAAAATCAAAGAACCTCAAAATAAAGAAATAAAGAAAAAATGGATCTGCTCCTTAACTACCCTTGATGCCATTTAGTTTGGTACAGACAGTAATAGTACCCAGGGTATGAATCCTAATGGCTTTGGTGATCCTCTGACTTTTCATTTGGTGCCACCAGCAGGTTTTCATTTTTGGTTTTGTGAGAAATATAATATATTGGGTTGTTTGCTGCAAAACTAAAGATACTCAAGGTCTCTAGACTTACTTCCTTTGATGGTTCTCTGACTTTTTATCTCGCAGATCAGATCAAAATTTGTCCATTGCTTTGCTTTGTGACCAAATACCTGCGACTAATGACAATCCCATCAGCCACTGCTGTGTTTGTAATGTGCAGTAAAGTGCAAATTGTTAGCATGCTGCAAACTTTTGTTAAAGGAACACTCCACCGTTTTTTCATATTAAAACATGTTATTCGGGTAAGTAAGACGAGTTGATACAGACCTCTTGCGTCTCAATGCGTGCACTCAATCGCCCTGGCGCGCGGAGCTACTTGGCTAGCACTTAGCTTAGCCCAGTTCATTCATTACGGTCCAAACAGATGGACAGTTAGAAGCGACCAAACTCCTCCACGTTTTCCCTATTTAAATACAGCTACACGAGTAGTTAAACGACCAAGTATGGCGACACAAAATAAAACGTGGCGCTTTTCGAAGCGGATAAAAAGGATAACTATAATGTATGGCGGAATAGCACTTGGGAGCACTTCGACTCGGCGCAGTAATATCATCACTTCCGCTCCCTCTCACTTCCGTCAGGAGTGATGATATTACTGCGCCGAGTCGAAGTGCTCCCAAGTGCTATTCCGCCATACATTATAGTTATCCTTTTTATCCGCTTCGAAAAGCGCCACGTTTTATTTTGTGTCGCCATACTTGGTCGTTTAACTACTCGTGTAGCTGTAAAACGTGGAGGAGTTTGGTCGCTTCTAACTGTCCATCTGTTTGGGTCCTAATGAATGAACTGGGCTAAGCTAAGTGCTAGCCAAGTAGCTCCGCGCGCCAGGGCGATTGAGTGCACGCATTGAGACGCAAGAGGTCTGTATCAACTCGTCTTACTTACCCGAATAACATGTTTTAATATGAAAAAACGGTGGAGTGTTCCTTTAACTACAATTGTACAAGTCACCAACCATGCACCTGCAGAAAGAAGTGGCGAGATAACTGTGTGGCTCTCTGTACGTTGTCTTATGATGTTTTATAGTATTTTTTTAGAGGTGTGTATATTATTTTGTCTCTTTAATGCTAGGAACAAAAAACAAATGTTACACAAACACTACAGGTTTTCAACCCCATCCCATTACAATCTTTTCCCCTCACCTGCTCTGAGAGATAGAGTGACTCAGTGCTGGTCAACTAGGGGAATCCTTACTTTTAATGTAATCTATGTGAAAAAGGAGAGCTCACATCCTCTCGGCAACTACAGCAAAAAATATCCAACCCACAGGCTAAACTTTACTCGAAATATGCACAAGTTTGGATTTACATAATCACAGAACAAGGTGACAGCTTTGCCGTCGCCTTTCTGCTACCTCCTTTGAATGAAATGCAAGACAGAAATGTTATTAAAGCTTTGTTTCTTGTGTATACTTATCCTGCCTAGAGGACAAACTTCTAGTTTTAAATCAAGGTGGAAAGAATATCTGGGGTGACAAATCTCAAGATGTGTGAGAAATGCACATACCTTTTCTTTCATTTGTTCCAGCCTGATTCAGATATGTCATTCATCAGATTTATTATACCAACACTGGTGCTTTACTATACAGGCTGTGGTCATGCTATGGACTTTAGCGTTTTATGGATATTACTGACTCGATGCTCACATCCTTGTGAGACCCAGACTGGCTCTCCTGAGTGATGGCAGGCTGCTGCCAGATAAGTGAGGCTTTGATGTTAAAATTGATTAGGATGGCAATACATGCAGTTAAATCGTGCATAGCCACATTATGGGAGTAATTGCAGCCTTCCCTTCAAAATAAATGTGTAGAATTTAATAGCGATATATATGTATATATATATATATATATATATATATGTGTGTGTGGCTTATCTTGGTCTTGAAGTATAACAACTGAAGGGGGAATGTAATGGATATAGGGTGGGGCTGTTGCACTGACCACATATTTGTTTGCTTTTCCCTGTGACAGTATTGCACGCTGATGGCATCTTAAAACCTCATGACAGGCATCTGATAAGCTACCACCGAGATAGATATTCTTCGGAGTTTTCGCTCCCGGTGTCAAAAATCGCCCTATTCATCCTCTCCAGCTCCTATAAATAGGACAGCATCTGCCAGTCGTGTGGTCAAGCAATATATCCAGTCAGCCTTGAGCTGTCATCTTTAAATGATAAGAGCGTGGGAGGATTGAATAGTCGAGTGTTTCTGTGTGCATTGTGTCTGTGTGACATCCTCGTTAATATATGTTCCACAAGTGCAAGGACAAAGGAAGGCAAATAAGGACAAACATGACGCTGCAACTACTCCTCTCCCTGGGCTGGCAAATTTTCCTCATCACCTCACTCCTATCTCGACTCTCCTGCTGCTCTTCTTTTGTCCACTCATGTTTATTCAGGTCTTGATCATAATTCTCTTCTCTATTTTTTCCATTTTTTCCCCAGCGTTGCTGATACTCATGGGTATTTTTTATCCCCATTGCTCTTCTCACCCTTAATCTCCCTTCCTTTCTCTTTTTTTAATGCACTACATTCACCACCTCTATCATCTCATCTTCATTTGCCTCACTCACCAGCCCCTCCCCTCCCTGTTTATGCTCAACCTCCCCCTTCCTTTAACTCCTCTCCCTCTTTGCCATGCGATGGCAAGGTCCTGACTGCCACTCACAGTGGGACGGCAGTGAACAGAAGAGCAAAGCAAAAGGTCAACTTATCCCAGTTGTCACTCAACACTCACCACCCTGCCTTGTGTTCAGTGCAAAAGTCCGGGGCCACCCATTGATCCTTACGTCAACGAGTGCACATTATTCCCTACTCTCCCCAGAAACCGAATGCCCTCTAATCACCCACTTCTGAGAATATCTGATTATCAGGAGCCTAACCGTAAACAGTAATTAAGCATGTTAAATGATACCCAATCAAGTCTAACGAAAGGCAATTCAAGGAGAGGAAATAAGCTCTGAATAATTTTGAATGAGCAATTACAGTCTCTGCAGTTACAATCCTATTCACATCTTTAACATCAACAACTTCTGTATGTCCTTTTGCTTTTGTACAGGCATTACATTGTGTTATATTATTATCTGGGGGACTATCAAAAGAAAGCAACTTTGAGATAATTAATATGAGTTCAGTGTGCACATTCTTCACCAAGAGTCGTTTTAAACACTCCATCTTTGACTGCACTACTGAAATAATTAGAGCACTGCACACATGGCAAATGATTTGCTGGCAAGTCTGTTTAATTACAACACTTTTACATCTCAAGCAACAGCAACTGGTAAATTAGCTAAGTCACACATGTGTGTAATATTTTTCTTTTATCTCACTGTGCAGGAGAAACCTGGAATATCTCCTCTGCATACTCTGAGCTCATTTAAAGAGCCACTCTGCTTCATGTGAGCCTCATCAGGATTTAAGTTTACAAAAGCAGTGTGAATTAAAATACTAGATATCTGTGACATTGTTAAGAACCACAGCTAAATGATGTGGATAATTATAGCAAAAGGCAGAATATATTATCATCTTTCTGTGCCTGTCAGGGGGACTATGAATAGCAATGACTCATCAAGGCCTTTGTGCAACTGGGGACAAAAGTACAGACAAGTATCGAACTGCAAGGGACATAAACAGCATTTGAAGGTCCCTACGAACCTATTAAAGTCTTAATGATTCATTTTAGTGGAAGATTTTTTAATCACTCTTGCAGTCAGCTGTATGGGACCACCTTTCAATGACTGAGAGAGATAACCTTGAGAAAAGAATTTAATTTCTCATTTCCTGTCTGGTTTGTGGAGGTGTTTACATTCTGGACACTTATGGGAGAATCGAGAATGAGGCAGACAAAATATGTCAAGTGAAAAGTTTAAGGGTGAGAAATGTGACAGTACTGCTTCATTCAAAGAGGCATCAAAACAACTTAAGATATATGTATCTTCTGCAATTACAGTACTTGTGCTGAAATTACATTTGATAATCTTCAGATGATTTTTTTATTTCACATAACAAACCATCTTTAGCTGCTGTGCTCTAACTCAATGCTTCCACCTAGCTTTTCAACCACAGAAGACACCTTGCTGTGGTACAGCGGCACTTTGCAGATGGCAACACACAGAAACACAGACAC
This sequence comes from Centropristis striata, assembly GCF_030273125.1. Lineage (NCBI taxonomy): Eukaryota > Metazoa > Chordata > Actinopteri > Perciformes > Serranidae > Centropristis > Centropristis striata. The sequence goes on from NC_081536.1 coordinate 18,669,538, forward strand.
ACACACACACACACACACACACACACACACACACACACAGCCACTGCACTCAGAGCTACAGGAATCGTCATCCCTGACTGCTTCCACTGACTGATCAACATGTGAAAATGAACATCAGCTCAATATCAAAGCGGTCAAGACTGACGCGTCGGACTTCTCGCCTGGTCGTAACTAGAAGCAGCTGAGCGAAGGAGACCGCCTTCCTGGTCTGCCCTTCGGCCCCAAGTAATCAAATCAAATAGCACAGGCAATTTATTGCAGAAATGATCCGGGGGGAGATCGCGCTTACCTTCCTGCACCGCCTGGAAGGGGTTGTTTGGCTCGATAAGTTTCACAGAGTGGGTGATTTTCTCGCTCTGCAGAATGTCATCGTTCAGACTCAGGTCTGAGATGGCAAGTTGGAAAATCTCGTCATCTCTTCCAGCGTTTTCCTCGAAAATGGCACCTGTTGAATGCAATAATCACAGGTTATTTGGAGAGAAAACGCGAAGAGGGTGAAGCTTGATTGCACGGTGGAGTTGAAGGTGGAGGAAGTGAGTTCATTAATGGCCCATTGATATTTCAGACTAAAAATAAGCTTTATTATTAAGGTCCAACACATGTAAAAGTGGTGCATAATTTATTAATAGTAGGTGAAATGCATGTTTTGTGGCTCATTAAGCCTTGAAATTGCACCTGTGCGTCTCAGTGCGCCCGGGCAGGGATTCGGCACCATGGAGAGTGACACGGCCACATAACAAAAACTCTATTATTCGCTGCATAAAGTAGCCAGACTTAGAAAAGAAATGGCTGTCATGTCTACAAGATCGATGGCACCCTACCCAATAAGCATTATAGGCCTAGTGTGGGAGGCATACTGAAGCTTAACTGTCTCCCTGACTCTCACCCTCCCCTCTTTTCTTCCTCTGTTTATCAAAATGGCATCAGCTGCTTTTGGGAGACGCACATATATCACTGGAAAAAGGTTTCAGGAAATGAGAAGTATAATTGGGGTACCCAAACGTTATGCGGGGCATCAGCCAATATTATCTGGACGGAGTCCCACCTCTGTATTAAGCCAGTGACGGAGCACCTGCTGCTTGCCAGACTGTTGCAGTAAACTGTGAACACCAGCAGCAGCAGCTGCAGCAGCAGAGGAGCACCGAGACGAAATTTGCTCACAGTGACATTGACTTTTCTTTTTTTTATCTGAGATTACAGCGCCAGTCAGTATAAGTAGCTACGTGACTGTGTGCATGAGAAGGGGACATAAACCAAAGCAATTACTCAGTGTCATGTATGTATTTCAAAAAATATGATGCGATGTTTGAGGACACAGATAAGAATAATTTGAACGGCATGGTGACTTTAAAGCATCCCCCATCTCTGAGGAAAAGGGGCAGCAGATCTGGTTTGAAGTTTGAGAACAAAGAGGCTCTATGCGTTTTGCATCTCTAAAACGAAACTCCACTGACATTCCCTCTGTCTTCATATTGACATTGCAGTCACGTTCCGGTGAAAGTTGAGGCTTGTCGGGCACAGACAAGCGGTAGCTTGGTCTTAAAAAGCCTCAGCCATTTGGCTATTGGACACTAATTTCGTCAAAGCTTCTACAATTCAGGCCTTCTTACTGTAGTCCGTGTTTTGAATGCAGAATTGTGATTTACAGGCCGACATGTTAAGATCTGAAGCCAGCACGAATGCATTGATTTGCCGTCGAAAAGTGGGTGACATGTTTGCATAAATAGGCTGAGAAATAAATAACTGTGATAAATTATAAGAAAATAGCAGTGGCTGTAGAGGTCAGTGGCACGGCCGCTAACACAAACGCCAACTTTTTAACTCGCTTGTGAGTCAGAGTGTTGCTTAAAAACAGGATGCAAGCTGAATAGACTATTTATCCCGCCCTCTCACCAAAATCCTGTGATCAGCGCAGTATGCGTTGGCTGAGCTTTTTTACCCCTCACGCTTTGCCTTTCCACCTGTCTAACCCAAACAGCATGTTGTTTTATCGGACGCTTACCGATATGTATGATGGAGTCCGCTTTGGCCGAATTGCATTGCAATATCCACAGGGAAAGGCAGATCAGCAGCAACTCCATCTCGGGATTTTAGCGAAGCGGCTCATCCAAGCTCTGCTCGGCTGTCCTATACTGTCCAAATGGAGCACCCAAAGAAAAAAGAAAAAAAGATGATCAAAACCCAGTGCAAAACAGAACCGCGGTCCTCCTCCTGGCAGACCAGACCCGCATGAAACCCTACAGAAATATCCGTTTTCTCTCTCTCCCTCTCTCTCTCTCTCGCTCTCTCTCTCTCTCTTTTAACCAACAAAAACAAGCCGACCGCAGGAAGGTGGGCTCAAAAAGACGAGGAAGAACCGACGGGGACCCGAGGTAAGACTGAAAAGACAGGTAGCCCGTTGAGAGAGACCGGCGTTACCTCTCTCACTCTCGCCTCTCTCCCTGCGCTCCGGCGTCTAAAGCATGGCAAGCAGCAAAAAATGCGGAGGAGGGACACCCCTCTAACTACACACGGAGAGACGCTCACATACACACTCCTAAAAAAAAAAAAAAAAAAAAAAAAAAAAAAAAAAAAAGAAAAACCACACACTCTTCAGTCCTGTCTCGATCACGTGACTGCAGAGACTTCACGACTCGGCTGCTGTCCCGACAAGCCGGGTAGAAATGATTTGGACTAGCCGGAGAAAGACGCTTGGAGAGCCGATATCTAAACACATGACTGGAGGTTACAAAAAGTCCACATGCGTCTGACTGAAAAGACAGACAAGTTCTTGACAAAAGCTCACGCGCAAAATCCCAAACATAGCCTATACATTGGCTCGAGAGATGAAAAAGCGGTGTGAACAGTTTACTTTTGGGGAAAGTTGGCGTTTTTCAGGGATGATGTGAGGGCGCGCAGCGGCTGAGACACATTTTCAGCGTACTTCAGTGGCGACGGAGCGCAGCTGATGTGGCAGAGAAAAGGATTTACACACCGTGTTCCTCGGCGAGGGCTGATGGATGAGAGACAGACGTGACAGAAGCCACAACGCCTGACTGAACCGGGGAACAGCTCAGTCACCGGAGGAGCATTTTTGCAGAGAAGCAAACACAAAATCGCTCAATGTTTTGTGATGGCTGCATGACTTGTTCGATTAATTGATTGTTGCTTCAGCAAAATTGACGCCCTTATTGTTTTATCGCGGGATTATGGAACTGGGGCTCTTTTTAGGGACTGGCTGTTCATGTTTGGATCAGACTACAGGGTGCCGGTAGTTTTTATTGGGCACCACATACACGCCTCATAATGTTTGAGCAAAGCCAGGCGTGTGCAGAGCCGCGAACCAGAGGAGGAAGTCGTGCAAGAGATAGGCATAATCTTACAATTAAAGGATATTTCTCGTGTCTGAAATAAAAACGGAAATATCTCTTAATTGTTTGGTTACGTCTGTCAGAGGCGCAGAGCACAAACTTTCAGCACCGCCGGCAGCGGACAGCTCCCTCACTTAACTGCACAAGAAAAAAGGCACCTGTAGAGCAAACATTCAGCGATATCACTACCATGTTTATTTATTTATTTGTTTATTTCTTTCCAGGGACTCTTTCATTCTTGAAAGTAAACCATAACTGGGATAAATTATGTTTAATCCACATTGTAAGCTTCTTTTTCTTTCTTTCAGAGGCTAAACTAAATAAAACCATATCACTCTCATGTTCTATATCATGTTAATCATCTGTGTTTCATTGCAGCAGAGGAATAAACATCCATGCCTCCAAAGTTGTTGTAAAATCACACACTACCCCTACTGGCCATGTGTTGGTACTGCGACTTTGTTTGCGCAAAACGTTTCCATCCTTTCATAACGATTTATGACATTCATGTGTGTTTTGTGCGGGGGATTGGGGGGGGGGGGGCTCAAGTTAAAGTTGAGAAGGCGATATACAACACACTGCTTTTAAGAAGAAGAAAGAAATGAATAATCTTAAAAGTGGATGTTTATGTCTGGATCAAATGCTAATTCACACATTAGTGCCATAAAAAGGGAAAGGAACATACTGGGAATGAATGATTGCCCCTTGATCCTAATTACAGTTCCTATTACACAGTACCTCAATCAAGACTCATTCCATTGGGATCAAAACAGAAAGATTAACCTTGAGATTTGGGTTTTAAGCTGACAGGCATTCACAATACTATAAACAATTCATCACATTCCCAGCAGTGGAATGCATCTTGTAATTCCATTGATCTATGAAGCAATATGTTGCTGAGATTTCATCAAAAAAATCCTCATTTTAACTTAACAGGCAGTCCACACAGGTCTTAAAAAGGCTTTATTCTTTGTATTTGATACAAATCTGCCATTTATCTTTCTCTCCTCATCTGAGTAAAACTGTTGTTATACTGCCAATAATATGTTGTACATCAGATGTGTTTGATCTAGTACCTATAAGCTGCAATAAATCTGTCCGATAACATTTATTTTTTATGCACCTAAGATGATGAATAATTAATAAGACAGAATAACATTTGTGTGCTATAAACTACCACAAAATAAACAATAAACTGGATGTGACACTGATAAAAAGGTATTAACAGTATGCTTCAGTGTGTGGGGCTCCATATAGTCAAGATATCCAGGTGTAATGGGTAAGGCTTGCTGTTTTATCCCATGTTAGCTATTACCATATATCATACAGGCATGTTGAAAATAATGCATGTCCTCTAATATTTATTCCCTGCATATAGAAAGGTATTTATGAGATATCTGAATGTATAACTGTGTGTTTTGTGCCAGGAGTATGCAAGTTCCATGCATTAATAAGTAGATTTAATATGATAGAGGGAATACCTTTCCATGGAAAGTAGGCCATCCAATGGATAATCACCCATTTGTGTGTTCATTATACAGTTGATTCATACCAGCTCTGTTTTCCGTCCAAAAACATTCCCCTAATAATTATTTATAAATGTTAAAAACCATTGGCATCTGTCAGTGTTTTGTTCCTTCGGCTCCAGTTGTGAAGCACACCTCATGCCTCTCCATGGGTGTCAACACAAGTTAGTCTCAAAAGTGCTGCAAACAGTCACCAGGACATTGGCGGGTAGGTCACGCCTGCTCTCAACGACGAAGGTGGAATTTCATTGTCACACAAACCTGAGTCATTAACGTTTATGGCTTTGAGCAATGAAGTGAAACGGAAAGACAGAGTTTTTCTCCTCCTTTTTGGAACGAGGCCAAAAAGTGAATTTAGATGAAGAGGAGCTGTCACATTCAGGAGCCAAAAAAAAAAAACAGTTAGTCATGAATAGATAAGCACCACTGCTACACACTGACCTCTTACTAATGGCTTATCCGTCTCTGATAAACAAATTTTTCCTTTATCCCGAATAATATGCTTCTCTAATCAAAGGCCCACAGCACAAGTCTCAGCATGATTAATTGTTTCTATAGAATAGCATCTTCACGTTCTGGGTCCTCAGTTCCTTCTGATGAGTCTCATCTCTCAGTTTAGTCTTAAATTATTTTCTTATGCATGGCTTGGGGCAGAGCACACTGCTGCCTGTGATTGCTGTTTACAGTGTAATACACATGACTTGCTCCTGAGTAGCTGGTCTCTGTCATCATTGATTAGTAGTACTATTAGTGCTATTGTATATATTCACTGAATCTGCTTTTAACTCCAGCAGGAGTAGGGAATTCTATTTAACAGTCTTCATTGGTACACATTCATTATTGCACAGTAATAGGCAATTATTAACCATGTTTATTGTGTTTGCCTTTATCCTTGCACATGGCGCTATGATTTGATACCTTTTGAAGTGTTGTAGAATAAGTCTGAGTTTAATCACTTCATTAGCCTTTAGCCTCACATATCCGTTGTCTATGAAAAGAAGTGGACAGAGCCAGAAGCATGCAGTCAAAAGTAATGCAAGTCAACATAATTAGACAAGTTTTTGCAGAAGTTGGCTGGCATACATACAGTATGTTAATGTCGCTCAGTATTACCAGTGAGGAATGCACTGAGAGCAGCACCAGCACTCCTCGGCCATAGAAGTAAATTCATAAAGTAGTTGGTTTGCTGGTAGAATAGCAAGATATGACACTTTAATATCATGAGCTGGCTGACGGGTCTGTCACAGTGAAGTTGGCCCTGTCCATCCCGTCGTGACACTGGATGTAGATATATGAAGCCCCTGCACAAATTTGGAGGAGGGTTAAATCTCAGACAAGTTCAAAATCTATTCATGTCAAGCAGAACTGTGCAGGGAATAGCAATAAGTGTCTGCAGCACTAGAGGTGAATAAGCAAGACTCTCTCTTCCAAATACACAGCCCGAGGTAACATTATAGATTAATCATGTTATGGGAGAATAAGCACAACCTCCATCACAGACTGAATTTAAATGAATGAATTGTTGACTACCTGCATCATTATATATTTCAACATTACCCTGTGCTGAATCTTAGTGAAATATGTACTCTGTAATAAATATATAAATTATTATATATTTGAAAAACATACTGGTGGACAGACGCTCTGAAAAAGTGGGAAATGTCTGTCTTTCTGTGTCAGCCTCGAGCCAAGAACTTTGACAGCTGCCAGAGCAAAGGTTTTCTATGTTTTCCAGCCAGGGACATGACTCCTCATTCAATCTAATTCGAGTAGGCAACCTTCAAACATGCTCTCGCATATATATTGCAGGTTCTTTAAAATATGACAAAAAATCAAGGTCTGTTTTAGATTTGACCAACAGGATATTTTTCAATATGCTACCCTATCTCCTTGCGTCCTATCGCCATGTGAGACATGTGAGAAAGAAACACAAAGACTGAGGAATGGAAGCTGCCAAATAAGAAATCCTTGGTTTCACAGTGTCAGTCTGAAGTGGCTGTATTCACCTGCATTTCTCCAAAGAACCCCTCATCAAAAACCTATTTCTCATTCAGAGACAGATCAGTAAATCCCTTAGCATAGCTGTTCATTAGCAATATTATCAGGCTACCATAATGCTTTAAAGCTTCTAATTTATGTACTTTATGTCTGCTTAGGCTCTTTGTACTTGAACTATTGTTATCTACTTTTCAAGTAAAAAAATATTGCAATCCAAGATTTGTTATGCGTTGCTGATCACTGGAAGTTGACTTGAAAGTAGAATAAAGGACCCCATTTTCTATTTTCATTTGCACAATAATACACCCCAGAGGTGTGTAAGAATGTGTATATGTTCATTGAATTGAAAAATAAAAATAAAAACAAAAAATATGCTGCATTGTGTGACACTTTGTGATTAAATCATACTTTATATTCTTAAATGTTAGATTCATCAGACGGCACATTATATTATATCTCATCATATAACTGTCTTATCATGTTATCTGTAGATCCCTATGTGCTATAGGAAAAAACTGGGTAAATAAAGAATGATTGTAGTTTGTTATGGGTAAGCTATTGTCAATTAGGTAGTTAATTGTTCTCCCGCTAGACTTCACACTGTATGCCACATTTATGAGTCATGCCATCTGAAAAGACTTGTGCTTTGGATACATCCGTGTTTACTCACTCTGCTCCTCTTTCCTCTACAAGCCTCCTAGCTCAACGTCTCCTTAAGACAAATTTAAAGGATAGGAAGAGCCTCCATTATGGCAGAGGGGAACAATTTCTGGTATTTCTGAAGGAGATAGGACACGAGGGAGCATAAATTAGCATGTTGACGAGGACCCCATTGTTTGTGTAAGTCTGGGAAACACACTTTTCTCATCAGAACCACATCTACATCTTTACAGAAATGCTCATTTATGTCTCGTGTTCCCACAATGTGAAAACAAACCTATGCACTTAATAGCCTACAGAAAAGACTAGTTGTATTATTAATTGTGGTTTATAAAATGCAGCACTGGTTATTCCAGCTGGATTTATTGGATGAGCTTGCCTTAAGCAGGCTGCTAATCACAAGTGGAAAGGGAAAAAAGCAGCTCTTCTGCTCTAACCACGTGCCCCATCATCATGTCCAACTGGGAGTGAATTGCGGTTGCTTGCGTTATAAATAACAGAAGAAGAGCACATATATGTGGTCAGCGTTTCCTGTTTTGCTGTCTACAATTCACTGTTAACACTGATCTGTAGGGACACCATACAGTAAAGGCACAGGATCTACTGTGTGTTGGTCATTCTGCTTGTCTGCAGAAAAAACTCAACATTTTAACAAATCAAAACCACCAGCAGGCTTTGGAATCAGTTTGTTTGTTTGTTTGTTTGAATAATGGTATTCATGCGGAAAATTTGCTCATGAATTATAGTGAAATAAGAAGTTGTTGTTTGGGAAAACACAGCCTCCTTATAATCCAGCATTAGCACTAATTTTGCCTGCAGAGATGTTTACAATATATACGCCTAACAGCGACTGTTTAGCTGTTTGTTCGGATGCCCTGAGCATTGCTATTGAACCCAGTGCCTGTGTCAGCTACATTTTACTCCAACTGCGCCTCCTAGACAGTCAGTGGATGAGGTTGTTTAAGGGGGAGCCACTTAGCAGGAACACGGTTAGAAAGCTACCTGCAAAGAGGTACACTTTGCAAATGAGCAACACAAAACCCTTTGAATTTTGAGCAGGTCAATCTGATTCATTATTAAATCGAGTATTAAAAGGAAAGCTATCAGAAGTAACCAGAGAACACACGCAGTGGCGAGACACAGAGGCCCTGTCTGAAATTTAAAAAGCTCTGCTACTTATTGGCAAACATCTATTATTCCAATTATCTACATTTTGTAGCTCGAGAGCAAAGAAAAAGCAAATCTCAAATTATGTTTGCAGACAAACGCTTATTAAAGTTCTCCATTTCTGTGGCCATTATGCAGAACAAAATATTATATATAAATAATTATAAAGCCGCTGTAGAAAATAACAGCAGCAAGCTGCAGTCTCGCCATCGTATATATAAAATATAACCACACAAATCCTCCAATCACTTTACTGCAGTTAACTCCACACGGAGTAGTGGTGAAGAGTTTGGAGTAAAGCTCAACAGATGATAGTCTATAGCTTGTGGTCATTATTATTGTGTATAAAACATAAATTATTCAACAAAACATAAATTATTACGCAGTTACAGTGCAGTAGGAGGTAGAGAGGCCAGAACAACAGCATCAAGCTTGTAGTTTTTAATGTATTTATCATGAAGTCAAGGTTGAGTTTCAGCGCTCAGGAAAGTTGGCCCTTCATAGGGAACTAACAAATTCTCTCTGCCATTTTCCACTCTCCCTTTTCAATCTTTTCTCGTGCTGTCCCAATATCACTCTTTGACTCTCTTGTGCTCTCACTGCCACCTTCACAGATGTGCTTGAAAGATCTCTCTCTCTCTCTTTCTCGCTCTCATACTGTGCGTAAGAGGTAGAGATGACAAGAGTCTTAGTATTCAGCTCAGTTCCTGGTCTTCTTTTAACTCTATGGGGTTCCTTCCTTCTCTTTGGCCCCCAAGCCTACTTTTAAGAAGTAAAAGCCTTGGGCCTAATGACAAAAATCTAACACAATAAGCGTTGCTGATATGAAACCAAATTGGATTTCCTTGTAGTGCCTCCAAATGTATCCAAATGTATTCCCACTTCACTACTTGTGAAACTCATCCTCATAGTTACCATGGTCCCCATGCAGAAATGTCCCCCTGCAGCCGGTTCCCACACACTGGCAAGATTTATTAACACCCTTATAAATCTGACACATCCATACCGAAAATATGCAGGAATATGCCCCATTTCCTTATTTAAAAGCAGATATTATTTAAAAAAAATCTCTGCAGTTATATTAAGGGCTTCCATTTGGGTAATTATCCTTCAAATTTGGGGTAAGTGACAGAGTATCCTGGTGGCATCTGATTAATTAGAATGGGATTTAATAGGCCTAGCCAGGCTCTATTGGATTAATTAATTGGCAGATGATATAGTCTAGTGTTGCGGGCCTATTACGTTAACTGTCACACTGCATTTGATGACAAGGTGCCAAGCGATCCATTCAGTGACACAAACATGATTGGAGTGGGATATTATCCCGCTGAGGGAGGCCTTAGATCATTTTAAATGCACGCTGCTAAGATTTAACAGTAATGACAAAGTCGTGAATTGTCCGATAAATGTATATTACTTGGTGCGGCTGTCATTCAGAATGAAAGGGACTCCCCCCGGAGATATGAGTGACCGTTCACTCAGAGGAGATATGTGCAGTACAGTGGCACTGCACCCCTTTCTTTCATTTGCATACAATTATCTTCTGTTCTCTCTGAACATGTGCATGAATGACAGAGATAGAGTACTGGCAGGTGGAGCTAATTTGGCCATGATGGTTCGAAAGGGAAATTCCAGCAATATAGTGTGACACCTAAATAAACTTGGGGAACTTGGGGATCAAAAAATGGAGCCAAAGTTCAAGTAGCTGAAGCTGAGAAAAGTTGACCCGAACAAGTCCTTCAAATTAGAGAACAAAATCTGTCGTTGCGCCAAAAATCAAAGCAATTTTTATGATGTCTCAATCCTTAGGGCCAGATCTGGTTAGGTTAAGGGACAATTATGACTTGGTTAGGGTTAGAAAAACCTTTGTTAGGGTTAGAAGACCTTTGTCACCATGGTCAATTTTTCAGATTGCATAGGTAGGTATACAGAGATTGGCATTTTGGTAGTTTTGGATTGTATCATGATATCTTATTCCAACATTTCCCAGCCTACACCACTATGTTAAGGTTAGGGAACAGGAAATTGAACAGCACTCTCTCTTGTTAAAGACCTATATTTGGGTGACCCATCAGTCCATTCTGACCTCCTCCTTCAGTGGACACAATAACAATGTTGCACTTTTTCCTCCTTTGTTTCTTACAGTGTAGACTACTGCTGCTATTTGCTTTGGAGGACAGTCTCCTTAGCCTATATACCATGGACTACAAGTGTAAAATTACAGTGCCTTTCAAAAGTATTCATACCCCTTGGATGTTTCACCCTTTGTTGCTTTTACACATGAAATCATCCATCCATCCATCCATCCATCCATTCTCCTCCGCTTATCCGGGGCCGGGTCGCGGGGGCAGCAGGCTAAGCAGGCCATTCCAGGCGCCCCTCTCCCCAGCCACAACGTCCAGCTCCTCCTGGGGGACCCCGAGGCGTTCCCAGGCTAGGAGAGAGATATAATCCCTCCACCGTGTTCTGGGTCTGAAATCATGGTCAATAAAATTTGGCCTTTTTAAAAAGAATTTGCAAAAAAACCCTCTTTAATATCAAAGTGAAAACAGATTTTTACAAAATAGTATAAATTAATTAAAAATATATAAGGTAAAATAAATGATTGCATAAGTATTCATACCCTTTAAAGTAACTGACCTGATTCAACAGAGTTCCAGCTAGTTGATACAGCAGTGTCTCAGTTAGTGAAATGGAGATCACCTGAGCGCAGTGGATGTGTGTCAAGCGATCGTTGTATAAAAACATCTGTGGTCCATCTCTGGTTCATCACTATTCCTGCTATAATTGTACCATGAAGACAAAAGAACACTCCAAGCAACTCAGAGAAAAGATAATTGAAAAGTAGAAGTCAGGAAATGGCTCCAAAGAAATGTTCAGCTCACTGGACATCCCATAGAGTTCAGTTAAACCATCATTAAGAAATGGAAGCAGTATGGCACTTGTTTAAATCTGCCTAGAGCTGGCCGTCCTCACAATCTGAGTGATCAGGCAAGAAGAAGACTGGAGAGGTTGGTCACCAAGACACCTAGGACCACTCTGCAGGAGTTAAAAGCTTCGATGGCTCAGATAGGAGAGACTGTACATACAACTGTTGCCTGGTTCTTCACCAGTCAGAGCTACTGTATATGGAAGAGAAAACAAGCTCATGAAATCTCGCCTGGAATTCAAAATGCATGTGAGAGACTCCAGGGTCAATTGGAAGAAGGTTCTACAGTCTGATGAGACAAAAACTGACCTTCTTAGCTATAAGACTAGACGATATGTTTGCCGAACACCAAACACTGCACATCACCACAAACGCACCATCTCCAGTGTGAAGCATGGTGGTGGCAGCATCATGCTCTGGGGATGCTCCTCAGCAGCAGGTCCTGGAAGGCTGCAGGGCCAGTCTTCTTCTTGTCCAGTCACTGAGATTGTGAGGACGGCCATCTCTAGGCAGATTTATCCAAGGTCCATACTGCTTCCATTTCTTAATGATGGTTTAACTGAACCCTGTGGGATGTCCAGTGAGTCGAAATTTCTTTGGAGCCATTTCCTGACTTCTACTTTTCAATGATCTTTTCTCTGAGTTGCTAGGAGTGTTCTTTTGTCTTCATGTTGCAGTTGTAGCAGGAATAGTGATGAATAGTGTGACGTCCTGGACACATGTTCTTTTTACTCTACGATCGCTTGACACACATCAACTGCACTCAAGTGATCTCCATTTCACTAACTGAGACAATGCTGCATCAACTAGCTGGAACTTTGTTGAATTAGGTCAGTTACTTTAAAGCGGATGAATACTTATGCAATAATTGATTTTACCTTATAGGTTTTTAATTCATTGATACTGTTTTGTAAAAATCTTTTTTCACTTTGATATTAAAGACGTTTTTTTTTTGCAAATTCTTCTTAAAAAGGCCAAATTATATTGACCATGATTTCATGTGTAAAAGCAACAAAAGGGTGAAACATCCAGGGGGGATGAATACTTTGCAAGGCACTGTATATATCCTGTGCCTGGGTCCACAGCATCTTTCAGCAGACTCTATCTGGTAATTGTCCATTCAAACATCACTTCTCCAGTTTGGACAACACTGGACTCCTCACAAGGGAGAGCAGAGCAGCTGCTTGTCTTCTCCTATTTGGACTACAGCAACTCTCACCATGCAGCAGTCCCTTCATCTGCCACCACTAGTCCACGATGCTGCTGCTCACCTTATGTTTAAGAGAAGTTTATCCCACACCACTCCTCTTCTCCTTCCACTACACTGGCTCCCTGTTCCTGCTCGCATCCAGTTAAAGACTCTTGTGCTAGTCTTCAGGAAAGTGAAGATAATTACTATTTTCTACCTCCAAGCCATGGTCAAATCCTGCACTGTGGTACAATATGCTCCTTTGCCTCAATTGATTGCAGCATCACATGGAAGACTCTATGTTCCTGCCTCTTTTTGCTCCTGCAATGGCGGAATTAACTTCCCCAGACAACATCACTGTGCTAGCACGGAAAGAACAAATAATAAAAACCCTACATGTTTGTACAGTAGCACTCTGAGCACACTTTATTTGTTTGACAATCTTGGATGACATCTCGCTGTTGTGCTTATAGCTTAAATGCACTTAGGGAAAAGCTTCTACAGAGTCACAAAATACATACCACTGTGTTTGCAACTGTTTTCACAGGCTGAGCAGCACTACTTATGACTAGTGTACTGATTGTGATGTGTTAAATTGTTTGAGGAGCCCTTTAAATGTGGCTGAAAAATGAGTGCTCGAGATTTCTGATTCTGGCAGATGTACGCTCATCTTCCAGCAGAAACAGCACGTAACCTAGAGGTGAATACAGCTTTCGTTCACTTTAAAATAACACAGAAGAGGTAAAAGATAGACTTAAAAAATACTAAAAAACTGCACAGCACAAATGCAAAATACATAAATAGGTATATACAGCACAAATCGAAAGTTTAGACACACATTCTCATTCAGTGGTAGGTCAGAGTTCAGCAGCCATTTTGATTAAATGTGCCGGTAATATTATATTATCTATAATATATGTGTGATTTATGACAGAGAATAAGCGGCAAATTAGACATATCTACAGAACTTTTGAAAAGACGAAAAAACAGTCTGTGGCTAGTTATGAAAATATGAATGTATTTTGGACCAAAAAATTGACTAGATTAGATAAACTGGACCTCTGCCACAAAGTGACCATTTTCGATGGAATATTATTGATTACTGGATTACTATGAGGCTAAGAGGGTAAGTTGAGTCATTGCTGTAATTTGTTATTGGTCTGTTATTGGTCGATAAATATGGCTGTTGAAGTTTTATCTTAAAATGTTAAAATGGTTTTAATAAATAGAATCACAAGAATCTTAGCTTTACAATAATATCAACTCAAACAGTAGGTTTGTACATAAGCGTAACAGTGTTATAACAGTGTAAAACACCCCTCAAAGCAAAAGGTGGCTCCACTAAGACTTCCTTTTTACATAGATATGCATTGTATGAGCTCTTTAAGATGAAAAATAAGAATCTAAAATATAAATCATATTCTGGTTTGTTCAACACATTTTTACTAAATAATTCCACATGTGGTCCATCATAGTTTTGATGCCTTTAATATTAATCTTCATTGTAGAAAATACAATAAAAATATGTCCAAACTGTGACTGGTACTGTATATCAGCATTAACCTGCTGTTCTATCACTGGATCACTTTGTTATGACACACCTTTTTATGGCAGTGGTCTGTATGCAGGACAGCAGAGATGTTGGCATGATTGTGAATGTATTGATGTTAATAAAACAGATTTGAACATTGTGTGTGACCGTGGGTGTCTTGTGTTTTTGGCCTGCCCCAGGCTTTTTGTGGGAGGATATTTTATTTTGTCTCCATGTCTACTTTAGCTGCAGGCAACTTGCCTCTTGCTGACAGATGATAACAGCATTTATTCACAATGACTGTGACAGGGAAATTGTGTGTGTGTATAGTTAAGGAAAAAGTATGTTTGTTCGTGTGTGTAGTTTTGTATATTTTTCATTTATGCTTTTGCCCGGGGGAATATTTGATTCTAAAAGGCTTCTGTGTTGTCGATTAAATTTGTTTAAAGTGTGGTTAAACTGGAGTGCTGTGACAACTGTTTGATCACCATTCTGAATAAATACTTTGGTGAGATCTAAGCGTTCAGTTTAAGCCACACAGTGGCACATAATCAATAGCATAAATGAGTTTTCAATTTGCTTTAAAATGCTCAAATTAGCCTAAGCCTGACCATAAGGCTCCAGGAGAGAACAGATTAAAACTATGTTTATTCTTTATATTTTACTGCAACCTGAACACTGTATTTATAAGGTTATAGAATAAAATGCATATGTAATGTAGATAAAGAAGAAAAAAATATCCTGCACTATGCAGCAAGGATTTGTGTGCAAAATATTTCAGCGAGCAGTGTTATTTCATTATTTAGTAGTTTGAAGAAGCACTGTGGATGTGTGGATGTTGCTAAGCAGCAAGAGAAATGGTCCAAAGGGTCTACCTTTCCCCCCCCCCAACACCTTCAAGAGTTTTAACCCTTACTTGTCACTGTGTCAGAGCCTCCACCTGCATTTCTGTTTTGGGGTAGCACTACTATGTGTGGTGCGTGCGTGCGTGCGTGCGTGCGTGCGTGCGTGAGAAGGCACCAGTCTGAACCATGGCACCCTATATAGTATAAACACAAACACATACACTCTCCAGACAGCGATTGTCTCCTGAGCGGCTTCAACACAACTACAGCCTGCCGAGGCCAATATTACAAACAGGTGAATCGCTGGCAGAATCTTGAACAAGCAGACATTCAAACCTTGTTCTTTTTAATTGGTACACTGAAGGATAAAGGTGGTTCAATGACAGCTGCATGCAGATAAGTTGCTTATTAATGTTGCATGTGGAGTCCTTCTGACGCCAATTTTAGTAAGTTTCATGTTGCAGTTAAAAGAGGATAACCAACAGCTCCTGTTGGGGGGGGGGGGGGGGGGGGGGGGGGGGGGGTGTATAACGAAAAGAAAACTGAGCAGCACATACACAACAATTAAGTCTTTCTAATCAAAGTAAACAGACTCAGCAATGAATGTCAAGTTACAACAGCTAAGTTGTTTTTCTTCCTTGCTGAAAATGTCATATTTACATTTGTAAACGTTTGCAAGAACAAACACACCTTGACATGTGTGTAATCTGTGGTAAACATATTAAACATAGTGAATGTATTTTGTGCTCATCTTTCTCATCTTTCTTCAATTTTGCCTGCATTCATTTGATTTAATTTTAACCAATATATAATTTAATTAAACCAGATGTTGCAAAGGCTTGTGTTTCCACATGCGGCCTACTGATGTTTTGTATACTCAGAGAGTGCGTAAAAGCCAAGTCCACCTGGGTGTCTGGTGTTGGTTGCTGTGGGAGTAAGGGCCTGTTGCTACAAAGCCATCTGGTCCTTACAGAACCAAAGTAAGAGCAGTGTGGATAAACTTGACAAGGATGTCAAACATGTTCAGTCAACACATTCTCACTCCAACTCATCAGATTCTAACACGTTGTCAGTGCGTCAGATATGGATGTACTAAGTACCCCTCTAACATCTTGGACATGTGTCACTTTCTGCTTCTTACATGCATAATGGATTTTCAATTAAAATATCTGTGTTCACAGGAAAATTATATAGGGAAAATACGGTACGATATTAGATCTATTCATTGGACAACAATATGATATTTGCAGATATCACAAATCCGCAGTACAACATCGATTTGTTTCAATCAATCAATCAAAATTACTTTATTTATCCCCGAGGGGAAATTCAGTTAGTCTGGCAGAATCTCTGGAAGAATTAGACAGCCTGATGGCACATCCTGCAATGGAGAGAGAAGAGCCGTCCACTGCTGTTTTTTTGGCTCATAAAGGTTTTGTGTAGCAGATGATCTGGGTATTTCAGGATGGCCATGAACATGTTGACAGGTCATCTCTCCACCACCTCCTCCAGTGTGTCCAACCTGGCTCCAACCACAGAAACAGATCTTTAGACCAGTCTGTCCAACCGCCTTGCATCTATGTGTCTGATGCTGCCTCCCCAGCAGACTGCAGCATAAAACAACACACTACCACCACAGACTGATAAAACATCTGCAGCATCTTACTACAGATGTCCAGAGATCTGAGCTTCCCTAAGAAAAAGAGGCGGCTCTGCCCCTTTTTGTAGAGCGCGTCTGTGTTTAGGGACCAGTCCAATTTATTATCCAGGTATACTCCTAGACACTTAATAACTTGGCACCACTTCAATGTCCACCCCACAAGTATTCACTGGCTGAAGGCGGGGCTTGAACCTGGACATCTATGATTATTTCTTTAGTCTTTGAGGTGTTCAGTAGGAGATAGTTCTTGTGACTCCAGTCACTGAAGGCTTTTATCAGATCCCTATATTCCGATTCCTGTCCATTCCTGATACAAGCCACAATAGCAGTGTCATTCGAGTACTTCTGGATGTGGAAGGACTCAGAGTTGTATTTGAAGTCCCCTGTGTACAGTGTGAACAGGAATGGAGCCAGAACAGTCCCTTGTGGAGCCCCTGTGCTGCTCATTAATGTCCCAGAAACACAGTTCCCCAACCTGACATACTGTGGTCTTCCTGTCAGGTAATCTGTGATCCAGGAGATGAAGGAAAGATCCACTCATATCTCTGTGAGCTTATTTTTAAGTATGTTGGGTTGGAGAATGTTGAATGCCCTTGAAAAATCAAAGAACATGATTCTCACATAAGCACCAGTTTCCTCCAGATGAGCAAGGGCACGGTGAAGCACGTAGAGGACAGCATCGTTCACTCCCATGTGTTTGTCTTTGACCTCAACTCTCAGTAGGCGTAGAATCAGCCGCTCCAAGGTCTTCATGATGTGAGAAGTGAGGGCTACTGGTCTGTAGTCATTAAGTTCAGCTGGACATTTTATTTTTGGTACCGGCACAACACAGGAAATCTTCCACAGTGCCGGCACACGCCCCAACTGTAGACTGAGGTTGAAGATCTTGTGGAGAGGTTGACACAGTTGGGCAGCACAGTCCTTGAGCAGCCTTGGACACACACCATCTGGGCCAGCAGCCTTCCCAATCTTCCCAGTTCCAACCTCACCCCCATCTCTGTGACAGACAAGAGCTGAGGCTCAGGTGTAAGAGGGGGGGTGGATGCTGCTTTGGAAATGTACACATGTTGAAGAGGAGGAGGAGGAGGAGGAGGAGGAGGAGGAGGAGGAGGAGGAGGAGGAGGAGGAGGAGGAGGAGGAGGAGGAGGAGAAGCAACAATGGAATTGGGTGGGGCTTCGACTCAGACACTAGCGATAGATATGAGATGAGACTTGTCCATTTAACACAACATGTTATGTTTATATCAACTTACAAAAAAACCCTAAAATATGATTTTACCATTTTATTTCTGAGCTCTTCCAGATATTTAAATGAAAAACAATCCATTCTTTTTTCATAAAAAAAATTAAATAGACCGCCTGTTCACTATAAAGTACCACATTGCATTTAAGCTCAAATGCTTTTAACTGGTTAACTTGAAGAGCCTGTGATCATCTTTCGGTTTTGAACATAACCATTCCTAACCTAACCATCTGTGTGCTTAGTTTACTTCCCAAAAACAAAACAAATCACAATAAAATCGTATATTAAAGACTGCAATAACCATCGATGTTTTGGCATTGCATCAATGTAGTTGGATTGATATATCGATCTATATCGATGTATCATTACACCCCTACAATCTAAAAGTGCAGACATCTGGCAAAGTAGACCATCTGCACCTTGACATCAAAAGGAACCAGCTCAGGTGGTTTGGGCAGCTGATAATGATTCCTTACTGGAGGTTTAGGCATGACAAACTATTAGGCACAAGCATCTCTGTGTTCTGAATGGCTATTTGTATCTACACCTCATTTTAGATAGATATTTATTGTGTGAGCTCTTTAAGATGAAAAATACAAGAAGTTAAAATACCCTAATGAAAGTGACATGGTCTGAGATATTCTTTTAAATAATGCATGGTGTATTGGAGAAGGGTACAACATAAATATTTTTTATGATCTAGCAATTAAGTTCAGACTGGTCTGCACCCTGCTGTCTGTCTGCTCTGAAAGTATAAGCAGGCAAAAAGTTACCAAATGACTTACTCTGAAAGCATACAAACAAACACCATAAAATAAGCAGATAAAACTGAGAAACACAAAGACTGTCCTATTTTCAATATTCAATAAAAGATTATTTTTTTAGAAATGTTTTAATATCTTTTGAAGCACCTAAAAATTTCCAAGTAAATTTTCACCATGGATTGATTTCTTTTAAAGCTGGTGTGAATCAGTGCAATGAATGATTTACAGCTAGGTCGAAGTCTGATTGTGGTTATTTGTCAGATTTCTGAAGACAAAGAAAATACCAACTGTGCCACCAGAAGAGCAAAAAAAAAAGACCAATTCCTGTCATTCACCACCCCGCTGCGAGTGGAGTTGTTATGTTTTAAAGAAAAAGAAGCCTGTTTGAAGAGGTCCAAAGTGCAGATTACTAACATGACTGCCAGTTTATTTTTCTTTTGCAATTGTTCAATTTGTTGTGGATGTACTGTAGGTGTGGCATGGGGTGGTTTGAGCATGTGGGTTCTGGTGCGTGGGTGGGAGAGTGTTAGCTCTCCACCAGTGCTCTTTGTTATGATATGCTGTGATTCATTAGTTGTCTTAGTTGAAAATCCCCCTGAGATACAATGCAAATGAGTTGACTTTTCAAAAGACATCATGTTCTGTGTTCAGACAGCTAATAGCCACTCTGCTGAGCTACTGTGAGGTGGCCATGGCGAGCTTGCTGAGTGAATGGCACTAAAGCAATTAGCATGTCCACTACCTTCTGACATTTTGTATATTTAAACTTTCATCAAAGTGTGAAGAATGTCTAATTCTAAATTTTTAATTTTAAATAAAAGGAGAGAAAAACAGTGCAATATATCTGGCATTGATGCTGCTCTGTAAAGCAAAACATATCACGTGCATGTCCCGCTGGCCATCATTATCCAAGTCACAATAGGCTTAGTCTACTATTTGTGAGAAATGAGCGTTCCTATCCATTTTTAATATCATTTCTGCATCAGCTTCTATCATCTTAAGCCATGCTAATGGGTTTGGTGATTGCACTATGCAAGAAATTCTGCAAATTTATTTGGCAACTAAAATAAAATCTCCTGCAACCCACATGAGGGTCACGACCCAGTCTCAGTCTCTGGAGCACATACTGAAAATGTAGAAATCCACTCTTATGTGTTATAACAGTGTATAAGAGAGGATCTATGGAATAATGGTGACTGCTCATGACCCAGCAGACCATCAGAAAGAAGATCAAGAGGACACAGACAGAAAAGAGGCTCTCCATGCGGCGATGAGGCTTGTGAGAGCCAGAGATTGACTGTGGAGGTGTTTGATAAACCGGTGGTGAAATTACTCTCACTATTCCACTCACCCCTCCAGCAGACGCAGAACTACCATCGCCACCTCCAGACCTGGCAATTGAGAGAGAAAAGCTGATCAGTCATGGAACAGTTGTGTGCGAGTGTGTGTAGGTGTGTGTGTCTCTCTGGCAGCATGCTCTTTCTTGTGGGCATGCACATCTGCGTGGTCGTCTGCAGGAGAGTTTCATTATCCAGGAGCTGATCCCCTACAGTAGCCAGATAGCCTGATCTCAGCATCAGTCTCTCAGACTCTTAAGGGCCACAGCTAAGAGATTCTGTATATGGCACAGCGCTCAGGCAATCAGAACTGGGATATCCATCAAAGAGCTGGCCACGCTGTCTTGTGCAGCTCACTGAGCCGATTTTGAGCCTCATAATACTTTCCAAATCATCACTCCATTAGTCGGTAGAGAGGTAAATAGGGAGGGGAGGAGAAGGATGAGGTGGTGAGAGTGAGAAGGAGGGAGAAGAAGTGACAAACGAGACAAAGCTCATTGATTTTTTCTTTAGAGCAGATCATTCTGTGCAGCAGAGCGTGTTTGGTGTTTTTAGAGTTCTTCCAATGACGGGACAATAGAAGAAAGACCCTGAGGGCAGGTGTCTAACGGACCGGCCCTTAGCAGAAAAGTCAATTATGCCCAGAATATGTGCTACAACATGTGTAAACAGAAGATGCAAGAGAGGTCTTTAAATGTGACATTTTCAAAGTACAGCCACTCTTATTAATTACAAGCATCACTACTTTGTGACAACACCAAGATGCCAAGTTGCAACACATTAACCGTGACAGATGCTTTCTTTACAACGCCCCCACTGCTGGCCAATAACCATTTACAAGCTAGTTTGGCATTTTATGATCACTGTTTATTTAGATACATTAAATCATTACATGCGATATTCCATATGTCATAAACCTTAAGAAATTAAAGTGTCGAGGAGGTCATTCTGCTGCTTGAGACATTAACCCTGAGATCAGTCTTACTTGAAGTTTTATCTCATGATGGGAAGGAGCCCACTAAGCAGATTACCCCATTCTGTAAAGTTAGAGGCGTTTACAAACCACGGTTTCAGCATTTACCACACATATACCACATTATGATAAGCCTTATCACTGCAGGGAGATACTATGTATGTTGCATTTGTAATTTTTCCAGAGAGAGATTTTGCTCTGCGTGGCTAATTAGAAATATAAAACCCTATAGAAATGCTGTCAGGCCATATGATTAACACTACATTCTTTTAAAAGCTTACTTCCTTGTCAAGGCCAGGCTGGCAGTTACAAATTGGGTACCAGGTGTCTAGTGGGCGGTAGACACAACGTAGAGGAGATAAGCATGGCCTCGCCTTCTGCCAAAGGACACGTCAGATTATAACAGAACTCATGCATATTCTGCAAAAGCCATAGCTGCCTCCATTGGAGAAAGGACAGCCACTACTGATCTCTGTAGAAGAGTCCAGACCACGACACATCCCCCCCAACCCCCAACCCCTCACAGCCCCTGATATGTGGTCATAAAATAGGATTTCATGGCCTGGGGGAGGGATTATGCAGAGGGCTAATAATTGTCCTGTTAGTGTCAACCCATCATGCACATTCACAACCGCGCACAAAAATACACAAATTCACACACAATCAACCCTACAGAATGTCCATTTGATTATTAGCATGCCTGTCTGCACTCATATACGCATGCGCAAACACACACACACACACACACACACACACACACTATGCATAATTGTGGGAACACTGCTACTACCCGCTGTTAATCCTTGTGTAATTATACTTGCAGACCCTTCTGCAACCAACAAATGTTTATCCGTCTCTACATTTGTAAAGCATTTATGCAATCAAATGATCTATCTATCTATCAAATTAAACATTCAAACTTTAGCAAATTTTGCTGCCTAAATGCATATGCGTACATTTTTTTAATTTCTATAATAAGTCTATAATAAACGGTGTAGTCAAAAGACAGACACTTTGACCCTCAAAGACAAAATGTCCCTGTTGAATCCCATTAAAACTGCAATTTTTGACCCAACGGTCACTACAGAATAAAATCATGCATTCATCATTTCAGGCTTTCAATCCAGAGCTAGGCTTCAAAAGTCTAGTTTTTATGATTTCACCCCACATTAATCCATTTTTTTCATGTTTGCCCTATGGGGCAATACATGCTATTTTCCTAGTTTTCACAAGGGTAATTATCTCTGCCAGGTGTCAGCCTGGAGGGGATCATGCGTTCAGTTGTGTGTGTGTGTGTGTTTGTGTGTGTGTGTGTGTGTGTTCTTATACTTCCTACATAGTGAAGAACAGAACACATTTTTAACCAACAAAGTGAGGACATTATTGTGAAGTGAGGACATTTCGGCCGGTCCTCACAAGGCTGGTTTGAGAGTTCAGACTTTGTTTTAGGGTTAAGGTTACAATTAGGCTCATGTTACGTTATGTTAGGGTTGGGCATTTAGTTGTGATGGTGAAGCTTAGGTTAAGGGTTAGGGTAAGGGGCTAGGGAATTCACTATTCCAATGAGGGCCCTCACAAAGATAGAAGTACAAGGATGGCATTGTGTATTATGTAATCAAATTATGAAAATGTATAAATATTTACTATTTTATTATATTTACTATATTACTTATGATCAGGACCGGTGAAGTGAAGTTCAAACAATTTAACTAGGTAAAAGTGGAAAATATTATTGTATAGGAAGAAGGTATTTTTGTCCAAGAGGGATTGATTTGTTTTTGTAATCTGACACAGCACAAAAAATAGAAATGCATAAAAATCTGTTCATGCTAATCATTGGCATATCCAAGACTATGGAAAAGTGCTAAAAAAAATTGCCTTCTAGCATTTTGTAGCCAGGAAATAATAATTTCATTACAATGTGTGTTTTTATTGCATTATGTTGCATTATGTAAACACACTGGCACTTGAATTAATAAATATTTACTTGGTATGCTCAGGACTGAAGTTGTTAAAATAAATAAATAAATCGGCCAAAGTGGAAAATAATAATATATAATTTGATGGCAGTTTCTTTGGACACAGAATTTTAAAAAATTGTTTGTTTTTTTAAATGGACACATAAATACAAACACAAATTTGTAGTCACTTCACTGTATAAACTCATACACAAACACACAATCACTACCATCCACCACACGCAGGCTCATATGATAGGATTTTCTTAGAGTAATTCAATATTTATGTAGTTAACCTTTTCATCCTAAGTGAGTTTGAGAGGCTTAAATAAGCAACTTGCTCTTGTTGTTTCAATAACTGCAGTTCCATGACCCGTCTAATGGAGCAAAATATCTGCTGTGCATGCCTTCGTTCACCCAACAGCAATTACTTTAATGCAGGTATGAGCTGAAGCAAAACAATCGATACACATGAATCTATTATATATCAATGTTCACCCCTAAATGTCCCGCAGTCTGTGAACAAAAACTCACAAGAGTAGATATTAAACATGTGATGCTGTGCATGCAGGAAAGACAGAAAACAAAAAAAAGAATATACCTTCTTATTGCATGGATATGCAAAATATCCCCACACATAATATGCCTCAACTTGTATCCACCTGAAACTTACAATGCTCAGGAGATATATATATTTTTTTTTAAATAGTAAATCTTATCTTTGAGAAGACTGCACATGACTGGAACATGCAATTGACTCCAGGAAACACTATTTCTTCCTTATCTTTAATTTTAATTTTAATCTTGAAAGCAGGTGAAGATACATTTTTTTTTATCACCAATGCATACATTTGTATATGTCAAAGTCTTTGCTATACATATCAAATGTCACACTCTCTTTGTGTCTCTTTTCATGTGCGATACATCATCAATGTATAAATATCTGTGAAAAAAGAGGATTATCAAGACAGTGATTGGAAAGAAATGTGCAATTGTTTGCTTTTAATCTTTTTTAACCCTGAGCTGCTTATCAGTCACAGCTGCATGATTAAAATGTAATGGAGCAACATCAGGTGATGGACAAAGTATAATTTGAATATGCAGAGTTAATATTGTAGATATACCACATGTGTCAGGCATCTGATTTTAGATATTCTAATGAGGTTTAATTGAGATTTTATATTCAATTCAAATGACCACAACCAAATGCCTTTCAAAAGTTTTTCAGCTGAAATCAAGATTATATTTAGCAATTATGACTTTCTTCATGAGTTAAAACCAAGGAAAAAGGAGGAAAAGAAAAAGAAGAAGACAGTTTTCAATGTGTTCTGTAAATGCACTTTTTATATCAACCTTAATGAGCATGAGGTTCACCATGTGTTTGCAGCACACACACGCTGATGAATTGCTGAGAGACCTAAAATAAACATGAGACAAGGGAATTAAATCGATAGAGTAAAGGCACATAGCAGTGACGAGGTTAATGCAACATGACTGGCTGGGGTGAGAGGAGAAGAGTGTGGGCGCTCACCTCTGAGTCAACGGCTACGCATCAATCACTTATTCACATTTTGACCAGGGCCACAATTTTGGAGGGCACTGAGGCAACAAGAAAAGAGAGGTCACGCAAGAGTAAAGACGACAGCGGCCATTTATGGTGACTTAAGTTGAGAGGAAAACATCTCCTTAGGGCTTACATATCTCGCTCTGCAATGTGAAAGCACACCCACAAAAGCTGTGTCTCCCAGCTTAAGTGATGGAAAACAAGCTATGAACATGCTGGAAATACAGTACAAGTTTCACGCTGGGAAGACAGAAGTAACAGAGGTTGGAAGGATTGACAAACTGGTCCCCTCTGAGCCTATATTTCAAAATGTTTTTCTGATCCTGTGCAGTTCATAACATGCCTGCTTGAATGTCAGACATGAGGCAGTCAGTGGATGAAACGTGCATTTTTTTATTTCGTTTTCACCATCTGCGGCTTGATATATGACTTGGGAGAGGAGATTAAAGACTATGGACCGAGTGCATTAGGAAACCAGTTATTGAATCATTGGGGAGAAATAACATCTGACTTTTATAGCTAATCTAAGCTTTAGCTCACAGCTAATATGTTAAAGATGTAACCTAGATATATAAAATCATCAGACATGGATCCCTGCAGTGGGTAGAGGATTACAGGCCAGTCACTGAAGCAACATAGTCAACAACATCAAGTGAACATAGTATTTTTTTCTAATCCAAGAATCTAATCCATGAAGAGACCAAAACCAACATGAATTGATCGTTCTAACCAGTTTGTCTCTACATCCAAAGGCTAATATAGCTTATTCTAATTGCTGCAATGTTTACCATGTTTATCATATTTAGTTCAGGCTCATTCAGTGTTCGTAGTTATAACTACCAATAGTTATGTACTCTAATTTGCAGATAACTTACAAAAACCAATAGAACCAATACTGATGTCTGTTGTTAGTCTGAAACGTCTAGTAAATATGATGTAAAGAGAAAGTAAAGTAGTGAGGCAGCATAGTGTTCTTCTTATTTTAAGTTTTAAACTTATTTTACACTTCCATATGTATATACATCATTGTCTGTCACCTACATCACCATCTACTCCACCTACGTAACTGCATCCAGTAGTTACATAAGGAAGTAATTATTTTAACCCAAACTCTGATCTTTTTTTCTAACCATAACCAAGTACTTTTGTTTCCTAAACTTAACCATGTGCACTGTCACCCATAAAGTTGAAATAATATTTTTTTTTTTACCTCTTTCCATGAAATGATTGTGAAAATGTGGTTTATTATTGACAAATAAAGTGTATATCTTCTCAAAGCTTTATCAATCAATCTCTTCCAAACATATCACAATGAAAATGAAACCACAATTAACAGAGGATTGTATCATTTCGTATGAGTGGTCGGACGGACCAATATTGCCATCCATAGAGCCATGTTGCTAGTGTGGCTTATAGCACATTAAAAATCTGTTACTGGATATTCCCACTAGTGCACCAAATCTGTGGCTGAAAATAGTCCCAATGCCCAAATGACCATTTACCCCATGATTAGACTTAGAGTACCACACCTCCTGTGGGAGTGGGAACATATTTAGAGATGGAGTAACACATTATTGGCTTTGGTCTTTTTATGGGGACTCTGTCAGTAACAAAAAAGAATACCACCATGGGTATCCTCAACATCTTCCCCAAGGCAAACTAGGAGGTAAAATAAATAATTATTTTTATGATTATATGCTCTCTTATTAACCTTGCACTGCAAGGGAGCCACACATAATCAACTTAACGAAAGCTAAATTAATCTACTTCATGTGGGAACAATAGACAGAAAACTCAATTTGACTAATTTTCCCAAACATTGTTAGTGGTTCATAAAAGTAAATAGGTTTTCAATCGTCGGGGTGGGTGAGTGGAGTGTTCAGTATGACAGAAAAGGTTTGACAACCACTATAGTAGAAGCTACAAGTCCCTCCAGAAATTGTCACACTTTAGTGATTCTAATCTGTTTATACACTTTTAGATTTGTTTTCCTGTTATGGGTACAAATACAGGCTGAAATGTCTTAACTTGTAGCACCACCTGGGGAAAGGAAAGTCACTCAGTCCAGAAAACATACTGTTTGGATATTTTGTTCCGAGGGCCGTTAAATATGCTCACATTTGCGTCAGTGTTTCAACCTCATTCAAGAACACTCAGGGACTCAACTGAGGTCAACCATGCTGTGGGATCTGTATGTATGTATGTATGTGTGTGTGTGTGTGTGTGTGTGTGTGTGTGTGTGTGTGTGTGTGTGTGTGTGTGTGTGCATTTGAGCCCTGCTATCTCCGCTGTGCAGCTCTGCACCCTGGGCTCCGCCTGAGTTGACAGACTTGCACTGCCACCCGCCCGGATACCACCAACAGAGCAACTCTCTTGGCTCTAGTGCTTGTGTATCTGTTCATAGAAATGTGTGACTTTGTGTGTGGACATCTTTATGTAAAAAAAAAAGTATTGACATTTCTTAAATATGGTTATATAATGTACAATGACTGATACAAGTTGCTACAAGTTCTGGTCTATGAGAAAGTTGGTCAACATTCAAATTCTTGAGCGTGGTAATCAAACTGTCATGGAGGACATGATGTCGACACTCATGTCCTGACCAGCTTACTTGAAGTACACCAGTGGTTCTCATACTGTGTGGCGGACAGGTGGGACATGGGTTACCGGTGGGGAATGTGATGCAGAACTAATGTTTTGACACTGGAATATTTTCACAGTGGAACAGTAAAACAAATCAATTTCACAATAGCAACGGTTTTCATTCAGACAGACAGTCTGTAGGTTTACAAAGCAGTAAGTTACAGAAACATTGGCTACCACCTTCCATTCTCTTCACATAAAATGTTACTTTGACAAAAACAGTATATGTTCATACGGAGCCCCCCAGGGGAGACGGGGGGGAAAAAAAAGATGGGGGACAAAAAAAAAAAAATGATGGGTGAAAAAAAAAAAATGATGGGTGAAAAAAAAAAAAAGGACGGACTTTTGCGAGATCCTGAGATACTTTTGCGAGATCCCGAGATACTTTTGCGAGATCCCGAGATACTTTTGCGAGATCCTGAGATACTTTTGCGAGATCCCGAGATACTTTTGCGAGATCCCGAGATACTGACGAAAGAAGAGGAGCAATGGAGGAGCGATATTCGCCTATTTTCCGGCGTTCTAAGCCTTTTATTTTGTAATAGCTCTCTTGTTTTTATAGATATCAACACCAAACCACTTCTGATGTGTTCATGAATTCATTGTGGATTTCCCACAACCCTTTATTGTCATTAAAAACTCTTTCAATTTTTTTAAAAGGCATAAGTAATCAGTATATATAATCATATCTTAGGCTTTTATTTTGTAATAGCTCACTTGATTTTATAGATATCAACACTAAACCACTTCTGATGTGTTCATGAACTCATTGTGGATTTCCCACAACCCTTTATTTTCAATAAACCCCCTTTTTTAAAGGCACAAGTAATATGTGTGTATAGTTCTTTCATATATAAGGCCTTTCTTATTTGATAGCTGTTTGAATCAGTCACAACCCTTTAGTTTCAAGCATTACCTTTACAAGTTGTTTAGATATAAGGAGCAATAAGCATGTATATTCTATTCATACTTAAGGCTTTTATTTTTTAATAACTCACTTGTTTTTCTACATATCGACTTCAAAACACTTCTGATGTGTTCATGAACTCACTATGAAGTTTCCACAGCTTCTTGCTTTCCTTTAAAACCCTTACAAGATTCTTAGACATCATTCATTTCTTTACATTTCTCATTTTTTATTTTGACTTCACTGTTCTTTTTCTTCAAAATGTCTGCTGTTAATTCAGGTCAAGCATGCAAATTGTCATTCAAGCATGACACATACAACCTTTCAGGTAGTTTAGCATTAATTGCAAGCTGTTAAAGCAAAGTGAATAAACAAAAATATGATTACTACAGCCACAAGTATGCATCTGTACTTGACCATCAGCTCGTGATGCTTTCCAAAACAGAAAATCGAGAACAATTATAGCAAGCAATAGTGAGGAGTTAAAATACTAAGAGCAGTCTTTGTCTTTTGTTGAACATAGTCATATATAAATTGGGCTGCACAGTAATTAAATACGTAAATTACATTTTTATTCATTGTCTTACAGATGTCTTATGATTGGTGACACACTGGAAGGAATGGTATCTGAAATTTTAAAGTGTTTGTTTTACGACAATAAAGGATGTGGGGAATCCACAATGAGTTCATGAACACATCAGAAGTGGTTTGGTGTTGATATCTATAAAAACAAGAGAGCTATTACAAAATAAAAGGCTTAAATATTGTACACACTGAATAAAAGGAATTGAAAAGGTGTGTATTGAAAATAAAGGGTGTGGGAAGTCCACAGTGAGTTCATGAACACATCAGAAGTCGTTTGGTATTTATTAGATGAATTTCCAGTGAGTTATTAAAAATAGAAAAGAAAGACGTTGCACTTTTGCGACGGTCCCTAAGCACTCTGGCTGCCGTTGGGCACTAGGACGTATATTCGGCCCGGTTACTTTAATCTTTCGCCAGACTCGCTGATTTTGGTGAGTTGATCAAGCCTGTGAAATGTCAGTCTTAGTTTTCTGTACAAAATAAAACCATCCTGGGGGAAATTGGTGCGGTTTTTGTGACGCTATTCCAGTTAGAACGCCGGAAAATAGGCGAATATCGCTCCTCCATTGCTCCTCTTCTTTCAACAGTATCTCAGGATCTCGCAAAAGTATCTCGGGATCTCGCAAAAGTATCTCGGGATCTCGCAAAAGTATCTCGGGATCTCGCAAAAGTATCTCGGGATCTCGCAAAAGTATCTCAGGATCTCGCAAAAGTCCATCCTTTTTTTTTTTCACCCATCATTTTTTTTTTTTTTCACCCATCTTTTTTTTTCCCCCCGTGTCCCCTGGGGGGCTCCGTATGTTCAGAATAATCATTATAATAGATTCAGAATTATTTAATTATTCTCCAAATGTATAATGTACACAAGAGTTTGACTTGGTGATGCAGTGCAGTAAGACAAGAAATTTAAAACTTTAAATTTAAAAATAAAAGAATAGAAAAATGATATACTGCATAGCAGATAATAAGTTAGTCTATTAAACAATTTTTGCTGCACCATACTTTTACTAGACTAATATTTAGAGAGAATTTTTTTATAATTTTTACTCCACTACATGCTTTATTAATACCTTTACTTACTTAACAGACTTCAAATAAAATAAGACTTAAGTGTTGAGCCGCCACACACTGACCGTCTAGTGAAGTTCTGACTATTTCCCTGTCCTGCTGTCACAAACGTTGCAAACTTGGTTTATGACATTTGAGTCCTCTCTTATTTTAATTCCCTACCTCTCAGAAGTCTGGATGGTATAGTTTTTAAGTGTTTGACCCAGAAATGAGCATAAGTGTTGCAGTGTCTGTAGTACGGCTCTCTAACCTGCACTCCCAGCAGGAAGAACCACAGACCAAAGAAAAGGTCTGTGCTACGCTCTTTGTTACCTATTACAAGCATTTTCTATAGAAGACATTATTTTTCATGAGAAATGATACAAACCATTTGCGAGATGTATTTTCTATACCTGCTTATAGAGCTGGAGAAACTCACTGGGAGAGAGGACACGACCCGGATGCGTCAAATACTGCTATCATGTGTACACAGACAACCATTCACACTCACATTCACACCTACAGGGAACGTTCTGAACCATTCGCCCAAGTCTTTGGAAAGTGGAGCACCTGAAAGAAACCCACACAGGCAGGCAGAGGCAGAACATGAAAACTTGACACAGAAAATCACCAGCAGACAGTTAGATTCCAACCCAGGAACTTTTTTTGATGTAAAGCAATAGAGCTAACCAGTTCAGGACAAAATAAAATCTCTCTGTTGGGTGCCAGGAAGTCAAGTATAGGGAAACAGTTATAGTAGAAGACAACATAGAGGAGACCAAAACCCTGGAGCCTAATAAAAAAAAAAGGAGGATGAAGTTCAGAGAACAGAGATAGCAGAAACAAAGAGCGAACACTTGTGCGGCCTTGTTAAGATGTAAAGCTCTTAAGATGGACAAAGGATTTTGGAGTAAAGATGCTGTTTGAGTCCGACACACTTACATCAAGGAGGCAACTATTTATAGCAAACAGTTTCACAGTTAGTGGTGAAAACAGCTCTGCTCTTTGAGGCAGCTTGCAAAGAATCTGAGCAGCAATGAGGGTGGGAGAACTAATCTTTCCTTAAAAGAGAAAAACCACTGATTTAGCATTTCACTCCCGGCAGGCTCACAATGGGCAGTTTTTAGAAAGTATCAATGCAACCAACCCGAACCAGATAAATCCTTTTTTTTTATTCCATTCTCTTTTTATTGTCAAAACCTGACACCTACATTATCCACAACTTATCTCTACTGCCGACAATTCAATTGGATATTTGTACATCCAGCTGTAAGGCGTCCGGTTAACACATTATTACACGATTGAGTTGCCATTAACAGTGGTTATCAGCCTTCAATATTTTACATTTTATTATCCATAAATTGTTTGTTCCTACTGTCAACTGTCTTCGCCCCAAAATTATCCCACTGGTCATTACTACAGCAGCTAAAAATGACCCATATTTTTATTTGTATTATTAGTGGTGCCCTCTAGTGGCTAGAATATTTAAGGACGCCAAGTCGGTAGTGGCAGCGTGTAAAAGCAAGGGCGAAAATGAGGAGTATAAATGAACGTAAAGTAAACTTAGGGTGGAGAGGAGGGATGATGGATAAGTCAAACAAGCAATGGACTTACCTAGGACACCTTTGTTCTTTGTGTAGGTACATCACATATACGTAACCTCACTCCTGGTAGTTACATCCATTCATTTAACAATGCCTAACCATGTGTTTCTTCCCCTAACCTTAAGCAAGTACTTTAGTTGCCTAAACCTTCCCAAACTTTTAACAGTTTCACAACAGTAATGACGTGTTTAAAACAGTGAACGTGTTGATAAGGACAATAATTAAGGAACGATCCTGTGGGTCATATGGTTTAGGGTACTTGTTAAGTTGATTCCTAACCCATACTTCAACTATAGTTTGTTTTTTACCATCACCACTATCTTCTCCACACCTTAAACATACAAAAGCAGAGATATTGTAGAAAGTAGAAGAATTTCAGCACTGAATAATTACATTTTAATGCTGATTTGTGTTACTTTAATGGTCATACCGGTGCATTATACAGTATATGTATCCACATACAGTATATATAAAGGGTTGTATGGGATGTGGATACTTATTAACCTCTTTCTGTGTGCCAGGGCAGAGAAGACTGAAGCTGCTTCAGGGAGAGGCACTGGTGAAGGAAGGTGTTGGCCTTGAATTCATTTTTTTTCATTACCTTGAAGACATTCTCCTGCATTAACAAATGCATATGAGCTCTCTCCATGGGCCGGCTGGAGATGTAGTTTTAATAAGTGCATAAAGCTCATACGACTGCACATGAATTATCAACAAGTGTATCAATTTATAATGTCTGTATGTGTGAAAAATACTCACCCCCACCGACACAGTGAGGAGAATTCACACCTACCCAGTCATTATTGGCCATCATTCAGTCAATGCGGCAAGAAACATTCTCTCTGGTGCTTAATTACGCACAAAAACATGTGGTGTTAGTCAGGTTTGCATCACCTCAGAAATTGTGCCACAACTAGCAGACTGACAAGCTTTACATGTATATTACAAGACTCTCTTGAGATGAGAGGTCATTGCTGTTGAGGGAATAAATAAATTCAAAACAGATGAAAACTTCCCAAGATTAGAGGTTTCACATGTAATTTCAGCTTTGCATTTGTCTCACAACAGATTTATGATTTGAAAGTCAGACATCCTCAAAAGCCTGGCAGTATTACATTTTTAAACAAGTCAGTCTGATTACATTACTTTTACAACTTTAAACCCTGATAAAAATATAGGCTGTGTCAAGTTTCTGGAAGAAATGTGAAATAAGCTTGTTTTTTGTCTCCTGTTGACTGGTTGATGCTTTAAAGTTCTGCAGTCAAAGCAAATGAGGTGAAAATTATGAGTTTCTTCATCTCATTTTCATGAGGCACATCCAAATGTGATCAAACAGTGTCTGCAATAAACTTTGAACCTTTGAAGAAAGGTCCTTCATGGGGAAAGAAGAATATTCTGTTCTTCTTAAAAGTATTGCCCCGGGCTTTTTATGCTACAAAGACTATCCTCAGATCAAATACACGATGGGTTAGGTCTTCATCAGTCGGAGAAATTGTGCATACAGCACTCCCACATGAGATAATAAGCTATGTTTGTGCAGACATTGTCAGTAATTCACTCACGTAGCTGCTTCAAACATACATTATTTACACATATCATGTATAATAAAGACCAAACAAAACCATCATGATGAATGATTTTTACATCCATCAAGGTTAAATACTGAAAATAAATATTTTCACAAAATGCTCTCAAAAATGTGTGTATTTTTAACCTGTTACTGAATCATTTTTCAAACCTTGATTCTAACAGGTTCAACAGGCAGGCATGTGCTTTTCAGAAAATATTTAAAGCTTATTGATTTTTTTTCTGCTTGGGGATAAAAGCTGGAAACACAACACACATATGAAGTGCTCCTAAGAGGAAACGTGTTGCAATCAGACAATAGACAAACAGCAACATTAGCATTCACAGGGAGTCATGTTTCTGGCTACCTGATGAAAACAAGTCCAATATTCCAACCCAGTTGCTAGAATATGTGTGGGCATTTTATGATTCTGCAAGCACATAAACAGATATGTTTAATCTCAGAATATCTGAATCACTACAACCCGCTCCAGATGCAATAGGTTGCAGTTTTAAATACGTGATTGTGAACATTGTCAATTCAAAAAAACAAATTTAAACAATAATGACTTGGTTTTGTTAAGGCACCAAAACTAGTTTGCTATTGTTTATAAAAATTTTAAAAAAATCAGGCCCTCTCAAGTGCTACAATACTGGATGCTGCTGTTTTAATAAAGATTTGGAATAAAAAAAAAACATAACTTACATAGAGTATAGAGTGGGTGAGCATGACATTTGAAATTACATTTATATAAAGAAGTTAATTTACAGCTTCATTTTTATAGGGAACATGAATTGAACCCAAACACGGATCTGCTGGATGAAAGTTGCCTTTACAAATGAAGTAATAATATATTTAGTATTTCAGTCTCAATGTGGGTGACAAAGTTATAGAAAGAGTTTTGGAAAAGCAGAATGGACAGGTCATTTTGAGATGGGAATTACTTTTCCAATTTTTTTGTGTGTATGGACAGCCTCAAAGTGTGGTGTCAGGAGCTTACGGAGGCTCTGCAGGCATCTAAGAGCAGGGAGGTGAAGCAGCAGTTGCACACATAAAGGACATCAAAGGGCACTACCATTCTCATTTTGAAAAAATGGTTTGTTGCTTTTCATCTCTTAAACATAAAAAGAATGCTTCCAGGGCTATGGAGAAATTGAAATTCAAGTTAACTGAAAAGACGGCAAGAGACGGAAAAAATATTGTCTGGAAGGAAAACAGAGAACAAACTGCAGTGTTGCAGAGGCGCAGTGTAAGGGATAAGAAAGATCAGTCAAATGATGTAGGGAAATGAGTAAAAAACAGCTCAACGTGTGGGAATATGAGGACCCTTTTTCTCAACTCTGTCCTTTACCTCATAGTCACCCACTTAACCCACACTTCTGCATCTGGCAGGCGACCAGAAACACAACTACAAATAAATAATAAATTAGTTCTATCACTTCTGGATGTGTAAATGTCTTACTAACATGTTATACAAGTCATATCAACATAAAAAGGTGATAATATGTGAACGTTCACAACTTGTATGCGATGCCCCCAAGTGACCAAAAGAGTCAGCTATTGCAGCTTTAAATCAAGAGGCCGCTTAGATGCAGAAAATCTCTGCCAAGGCTGTGCCCTATCTGGCAAAGTCACTAAAAGTGAAAAATTATTTTTGTACACTCCCTGTGATTCAGGTTGCTCCAAAATGTAATGAGTTCTTCCTTGGCTCATACTTCACCTTTCCACCCAGTTTCATTAAAATCAGGTGAGTAGTTTTACCATAAATCCTACTGACAGGCCAACATAAACAACCTGAACCCAAAACACCCAAAACATAACCTTGGTGGAGGTTATGACAGTGCATACATGTAGTAATTTCATCCACTCATCATAAACATGTCTCCCTGATCACCAGCTTCCTTTCACACAAAGTGATTATTTATATCAGATACTATCACTGCTGCAGAAGACATTA
Organism: Centropristis striata; assembly: GCF_030273125.1. Classification (NCBI taxonomy): domain Eukaryota; kingdom Metazoa; phylum Chordata; class Actinopteri; order Perciformes; family Serranidae; genus Centropristis; species Centropristis striata. The sequence continues at coordinate 18,704,542 of NC_081536.1, forward strand.
GACAAGCGGGCCGATCACACCTCCTGCTTTCCCCCACATGTTATTTGATTAAACAAACTCATTTACTCGTTTAATCTTCAGTGCATCTATTATACAACACATCAGACATATGAACTTGTGTTATTCTGGTTGGAATTTGAATAGAATGGAGTTGTGTGGAGTTTGCATGTTCTCCCTGTGTCAGCGTGGGTTCTCTCCGGGTCCTGGGTGCAGCTTAGGTTTAATTGGTGACTCCAAATTGCGTAGGTGTGAATGAGAGCGTGAATGGTTGTTTGTCAGCCCTGCGATATCGGTGTACTCCTCCTTTCCCCGCTGGGATCGGCTCCAGCCCCCTGTGACCAGAGTTCCAAAAAGCGGTTAAGGATAATAGATGGATGGATTTACTTAAACTCCCAGCAGAAGATTGTGTTTTTGTCCTGCACAGTGTGCTCACAGGCTCACAAGCTGCTTTTTAAAAAAATATCACCAAAGTGTTCACGAATTACATTTCTTAATTTGGGAAAACAAAATTACTGCCATGTGCAGATACACCAATCTAAGGCGGTCTTGACCTCCAATTCTTCTCTCTAATAGAGGTCTATTGGATGGTTGAACTGTCTCAACCAGTCTCCAGGACAACCTCCACAGTAATGGAGCAAAGAGTGCAGCAAATTACTGACGCATGTATTCAAACAGGGATGGTATAATCTGAGAACATTGGAATTAATTACAGCAACAAATGCTAGTGTTATTCACCGGACCTAATTTGTATTCAGGCCAGATGGACACAATGTGTTTTAAGGTTGTTCTGGCTAAACTGACTGATGCCCATATGATGGGGGGGAAAGAAAAGCCATTAGGAGAGCCAGATCTCGAAGCTCATTAAATGTCCTGTTGGAAGCTCAGCTAAAGGTCAGCGTTTACGTCTAGTAAAACAAAATTATATTGAGTGAGCTACGTTCTGCAGACTGACACACAACGGTACAAATGCACAGTTAAATGTTTGAGCTTATTGCCCAGCTGCACCACATAAGGACTAATATCCTATTGATCTTCTGTCAGGTTCGATATGTAGCCTCCATAAAAAGCATTTCATTGTGAGAGTGAATTCTTGTATGTAAAACAAGGGTCATTATATTATTGATGCTTCCTTCTATTCAAATACACAATAACACAAACTAAATGTGTTTACTCAAATAAGAAAATAATAACTGGAAACTAGATGTATGTGAAATCAAGCACCAAGTTTATTGATTTTACATTTACATTTTCTTTATTCATATTAATTCTCATGCACATTTAAAGTGCCATAACACAAGCTATAGGTACTGAGAGCGAAAGCAGCTAGGTAAGGCTAGTGTGTTTGTGTGTTCTCTCTCCATAAAAAAAAAAGATATTCTTTAATCCAGATCTATTTTCAGTCTGAACTTCCACACATCTAAGCAGACCAAACATCATCTCTGCTCCACTTTTCTGTTTGAAGACGATTTTAAAAATAACTAAGCCAACAACTGACTGACACAGCAATCGCTACTATTGATAGATCACCGAGAATCGTCTATTAATACATCATATCTGCGACACCATGCAAAATTTAATACTTGTACTTTTTGTCGTGCAGCAAAATGAAATGTCACAGCAAGAAAAGCTACATGTTTTGAAAGAAGGCTTAGATAAGGATATGATCCAGGAAAGTTCTTCACAAAGAACTCAACCAACTCAGTAAAAGCTCTGTTTATGTCACTCTCTCCTATAACGTGTGGCGTATGATTTATCAGGGACAATCTCTGAGAAGAAAAGCTTCCTGCAAAGGTGAAGTTTGCCAATGGTCGCATTTTTCTGTCAGAATGTGAGAAAAAATAGTGCTGCTGGGCGTCCCGGTGGATCACTGGTAGAGCGCATATCACTAAGGCTCCCAAGCTGCAGCGGATCCAGGTTCATATCCAGCCCAAGGTCCCTTTGCTGCATGTCTTCCATTATCTCTGTCACTATCAAATAAATCATTAAAATGCCAAAACAAATCCTTAAAAAAAGTTCTGCAAATAGAGTACTCCCTAACCCTGTATGACCTCCACATCCAGTAGTATGTATCATACTGAAGTAGTTATTTATTTTATCTGAGTTTAACCACTTGGCTTTTTCGTTTAACCAAGTAAGATATCACAGGAACCATTGTGCATACCTTTTTATAATATATCATACAAGCCCATTTATGAGACTACATTGCTTTATTTTGTCACTTTTGTTTTGAAGAAAATGTAATTGCTGCCTGGATTATGTTTACTAAAGGCTGAAGTGCAGAACTTTGCCGCTGAAGACCAGGGTTCATATCCTGAGTCTCACGTGCGGGACACTGAAGCAATAGAAGCACTTTGGTAAACCAATAACTACATCAACAGCTGATTACTGATATTAACTCTCTTTAAGCTCTGATTTTAGTCTCCTCCAAGTCCTGAGAAGAGTATCACAAACAACTCCTTACTCTGGCTGTTTGCTGCGGCGCAGTAGGTTTACAACAGGTTTTTAAAACATCTTCAGTGGAAAAACAAGGCTGCCGACCATCGACTCTTACAAATGACATTTTTCACTCTCTTCACACACTTTCACACCACACATCCTTTTTCCTCATACAATGAAAAACAAATTTACAATGGATATTGTTGTGATGTGAAAAGCGAACACACAGAGAGAGCAGCATCGTGTAACACTGAGGTCAAACTAGCCACTGCTTGGATTTTAAATGCTTGTCTGTTTGTGCTGTTACAATACCTGTACTTGGACCAGCCAAACAGGACAAAGAAGCACTTCCATTTCCTCAATAATTTCTTATATACCAAAATAAACCTGTCAGCAAAGACATTTTTCCATAATAGGTTTTCTATTCAAAATACCATACATACATATTTTAACTGAATGAAAATACCCCCATTTTAAACTCTCAAAAATATATGTTTTCTGAAGGGGCTGCTGTAAATTTCAATGGATTCAGGATGAGAATGAGCCTAATGCAAAATGTCAAATTACAGGACAAGAGAAAATGAAAAAGGAAGGTTCTCTCAAATTACATTACTTGGATTTATTATTCTCTTATTCTAACTATCACAAAAATAATAGGTTTGCTGAAATTCTCTTCAGAATTACTCTGACCATGTCAAATAATTTGACAATAGCTTTTTTTTAATAGAAGCTCATAACCTCTCACAAAATGTTCTTTAAAGGTTTGCTAAAAAAAAAATGCACTGTGTTCAGAATGGCCCCGACTCTGGCCAAGTTGAATCTGAAGGATTTTACTATGTTGCTCCGAAACAAATTGAAAAGCTGGCAGCCCTGAAAACAGCTGCCTTCTGCAGACAAAAGCAACAGTATAAGAGAGGTGAGAATGAACCAAAACACTGGACGCCAAAGTTAAAGAAAACACTATAACTCGCTAGAAACCTCTGTAAAACCCAAACTGCAAATTTGGATGATGCTCATTAGATTCATTATTACATGACCATGATCTTTGCCTAATCTCAGTTGAGAGCTGTGAGTATCTAAACATGAGCATAATAGTTTTATCATGCTTAGCTGTGAGATATTGTAAGAAAGCAAATTAAATGCATTATCATGAACATTTTGCAACTATGTAGGGGTTTTCATAATGTTATCACAATCTGGATGGCATAACATGTATCTTAAAATGTATTTTCATTCATTCATTCATTCATTACCCTTACCCGCTTATCCGCACTCAGGTCGCAGGCTTAACATGTATTTGCTGTTGCAAATTAATTGAATGAATATAAATGTACAGTGAAATATCTGTATGCACCTTTAAAACCCTGTATTGTTCTGGTTTGACCAGTGTCCACTCAATTGGGATTTAAAATCCATTTTAGTGGGGTACCCAGGTTGCAAGAGAGCAATACTCTAAATGCTCTGATAAGAAAACATGTTTATTCCAGTAATTGATCCCTGACCTGAGCAATAGTATATTCCAGAAACCACTATCCATCTCTGCCATATGCACACTGCCACAGGCTAAGCAGTGTAGGGGTTTGTAATGATGGGTGCCAGACAATGCATATGTTTCCCTTTCCCTATGCCTGATATAAAGCCTAAAGCAAGACCTGGCTGAGACGATGCCTCCCCGGAGGCCAGCCAGAGTTATTGAGCTACTCTTGCTCATGTTATATATCTGCTTTGGTGATATTTATTACTGCTATTACTAAAGAAAGAAGCCAGAGACAATAACCTTCATTTCCCCCCTTTGACCGACAAAGAGGACCCATTAGCAATGCCATTCTGCGTTGTGCTCACGGTATATTTTACAGGACTAGACGGACCACGTTATTCAATTGCCAGTTAGTTCCTTCGGTCACATTAATGTGAACAGCAGCCTTGGAGTAATATAAACCACCACTAGCTAGTATCTATTAGTCCTTTAGGACAAAATAAAAAGTTATTGAAAAGAGTGTTTTTTTGCAGGGACAGAGTGGATGATTGGAGGAAATATTCTGTAATAATAATTTTAAAAAGTAGATGATATAGGCTGTGTAAAATACTGTCACCTTTTCTTAGCTATCCAGTCTCAATGGGAGAGGCAGGATGGATACCAGTCCTTCTTACTCATACAAGTAAGTACTCCTTGAACTAGCCTCCCTCCAACTTCAGCTCTTGAACTAAACAATGGAGGTACCAATGTACTTCTCGGAGATTTTTCCTCGTCAAAATTTCAGGAACCCACTTAGACCGGTGGCTCCGTCCTCTCTCCCCTTAGAGCAAGCACTCTACCTTGTGTCGACATTTTTACTTCCACTAAAATTCTGTTTCATAGCAACCAGACACACCAAGGTGTCTCTGGTGAAAAGATGCTGCACTTTCTAAGCGATTTCAAGAGCTGTTTTTTTTAGAAGTGCGTCTGGTGTTTTCAGCAGGGAAAAACACTCTAGAAGATAGAAGATGAGCGAAAAAGAAAGAGAAATAGCCTATGGGTATATTCAAAATGGAAAATAGAAAGAGAACATAAAACAAAAATAGCAAAAAAGCCTTTATAAAATCTTTCTGCAATGGTGAATACAAACTACAATTGTGAAGCTATGCTTATTTGCACTGAACCCACATAGTAAAGCTATAATTATATACGTCCAGTATAATAAGTTTTTTCTAAAAGTTTTTTTTAGTCCCGTTCCAGCTTTGACTTGGGATTTTGAAACCGGTCCTTCGCTGCATGTTAATTGTTCTTTAAATTGTTAAAGCCTCAATGTGTAGGATTTAAAATGTATGACTTTGTTAAGTCCTTGTGGCTTATCATTTTTGATATTGCATGAGCATTAAAGTTCCCTTCTGGCCGAGCTGCCTTTGATACTCTAACTATTGGACCTTCGGAAGAAATTTCTGATGAGAGAAAGAGGGAGTGTTTGTACTTGTATCTTTTTGACATTTGTTCTGTAATTATTGTGTCTGCATGTCCTAAAACAACCATGGTACAGCTAATAGCTTCTTTTGATTAAAGTAACAGTCCCATTCCTTCTGCATCACCCTCGGGCCAATCTTTACTTCTTCTTTTTTTTTTTACCCCACTAGTGGTCAGGAATGACACTAGCAAAGTTGTCTTACCATCTTTCATCCATCCGACAATCGCAGTCTGAAGTGTGACTAATATTACAGCCTCAGGGAGCTTCGTCCAGATACTCCGACCATCTAATTTAAAGGTCTGCATGTTCTCTCAATATCACACTCGAAATAGACCCCAGTGAAATTACCCTGTGTCGCTGATGGTTATTTATGGGTTAAACAAGTGGTCGAGTGCGGTTGAAAGTGCAGGTAGATGGAACTGTGAGAAGAATAAGTGTGTGACTAGACTGCACTGTTCCTCCCCGTCATCGCTCACTGCACACTGCTGCCTTTGGCCTTTTAAGCAGACGCTTTGAATCCAGAGCCATACTGTCACAGCGCATCTCCGCTTCAAGACGAGTTTGTTTGCACAAGCACATGTGTGTGTGCGTGTGTGTGCATACAGGGCTCTGGGTACACGCATTAGTGGGTGTGCATAAAATACAGTGTGTACGTTCGTGCTGTCTCTGTCTGAATACATGTCAACATGGAAATAACTGATGCATTCACCTTATCTACCCACACATTTATTAATTCATATTTATTGAGGCATTAATGTGTGAGCTTCGTCCTGCTTGTACTACTGTACCTACTTGTTTTCACGTGTGGGTGTATGTGTTGAAAATATCACTTACAGGCCAAAATGAAATGCAATAAAGAATTCAATCACATCACCCTCCGAACCTTCATTTTAACTTCAAGTATAATAGTCGAGAGACACTGTAGTTATTGTCCTCTTTATGTTTTCACAGCAAAGAATTTCCAAAAGCCATTTATAACTTGAAAGCAGCTGCACATACATGAGGATTTAGTTATACGTTTTAGGCATCTAGATTTCCCAAATGGGTTGGAAGGTGCAAAAGCAAGAGCAGATTAATAGCGCAATAAAATAGATTTACCTTGAGTTATATGGTAGGTGTATTATATAGATGTGCATCTGTGTCTGCAGTGTGTGTGTGTGTGTGTGTGTGTGTGTGTGTGTGTGTATGTGAACTTCTATCTTTATTAGGACCAGATTTCCATGCAACAATAAATTAAGGATTAAGGTTAAATGTAAAATGAGCGTTCAATAACGTTCAGCTTTAGGCCTCTTGGTTTGGGTTTATCCAAGGTTGATTTTTAGAGTTGACTGCAGTGTTCGAATGTCAAATAAAATGTTGGTCCCCATGAAGATAGATAAAACACATTCACATAAAGGAGGCAGGGATGTGGGTAGGCATATGTTTTAATGTTCTAAAACATCTTGAAACCATATGTTGTGATGTATGTATGTGTCATCGTCAATGTATTTAAATGGTGTTTATGTTGAGTTTATGCATAATGCAGCATGTGGGGGATTCATAAAGTGCATTGCATATGAAGTGCCGCTGTGTGTCAGAGGAATAAAACACAATTAGTAGTTTATCAAAAAGGTCATGATGTTGCTGCACATTACACCAGGGGGTTGTGGGTGTGTGCTCAACAGCTGCCATATTTCAGACTACAATCAAAAAGTGGGGAGGTGAAAGACGATCATTTCTATTCCACCACCTGAATCAAGATGCTCCTCTTATCTCAGTTAAGCCACATTATCTCTCCACAGGTGAGCGTCACATGAGACTAAAGTTGTGTAGTAACCTTTATCTTCTAATCAGTCTGAAGTCACCTCGTTGCCCTCAGATGTGGCCCCACCGTTGATGAGGTTAAGACTGTCTCACAGTGTCAGTGCTCTTGGTCTCTGTCTCCCCCTTAGGCCGGTCATTATGTCCATTTTGTCGCCCGTCTTCTCTAGTGTGCAGCCCTGCTTAAAAAAAACACCAAAGAAATTGGGCACGAGAAGAGGGATTCAGTGGCCTCAAGTATTCTATTCAGGGTTATGATAACACTACACAGGGTTATTATTAACATGATCATCACTTCTGGACAGAAATGAGATCTTCAAAAGCTAGAGCACGACAAGAGTATTCAACAAAAGAGGTGCCAGGGGACAAAGATCTGCACTGAATAAAACAGTGAAGGCTTTGTAAAGTAAGTGTGTGTGTGTGTGTGTGTGTGTGTGTGTGGGAGAGGTTATGGGAATCCATGTCTGATGCTTGACAGGGTGCAATTCAGCCTGTTGGTGCAGAGGTAGGATAGCTGCATGGACAATGTAAAGCCCTGTTGTCACTAACTGGTCTCAGAGGGGCAGCAGGAGGAGTGGAACGTTAAAGGCCTTTGCGGGTCAGTACAACGGTGTGGGACACAAGCAATGCCTTGACCCTTAGAAGTGACCACTGTGTTTACACATGGTCCCTGCTGGATGACATAAGATGTTGAAGGCCCTCTTGTTGTTTAACCAGAAGGAAATTTGGGTGGGGATTTTGCCTTACAAGGCCATTTCCCTTCTAAGAAAAATTATCTTTATCTTTGTTAACCTGCTAACCTCTCTCTTTATTTCCTGGTAGCAAGATGTGTGCAGAGGCAGAGGGGTTGTTTAGATGAATATGTTAGTCAAGTCTGCCTGACTCATTGATCCTTATCTTGCCAAGGTTTGTGCAAGTTAGAATCTATGGCCCCGACCAGGGCTCTGAAACATCAGTGGCCTAACTGTGTTGTGTATTGATTAATCTATGCCGCTGTCCATGGTGCTGAAGTAGCAGATGGATTTGTAATTTTTCTCCCACCTTCTGTCAGCTTACCTCAGAAGGAGAGGTTGTTGAATTGAGCAGGCCAGGTAATCAGGGGTGAACTAAACAAACCGGATCCATTCCCCCTTTTAAAAACTAACAAAACACCTACTGTTTTAACTCAATATTTGCAGTGATGCACACTGAAACAAAACTAAGCAGCTACATGCTAGTGGCTCTCTGAGGCTGTATTGATGCATTTAAATGCTAATGTTTTGTAATTATTGTTCCAGGCATTAGTCAAACCCTCAGGGCTTACCATGCAAATGGAGTTGTGGCTTATGAACGCATGAAAATATAAAAGAATAGTCTTAATTTGTTTCTGCATCATTTCAATGGACTGACGTTAAGCTCTAGTTCTGTTTAACAATCATATTGTGTATAATAGTGTGTAACGTGCAATTGTTGTATTATAAATTCACACAAACAAAAACATTAAGCAACAAATCTCTGTTTGATAATGAGCATTGTCTTCTGCAATTCTCTTTTCTTGACTTCTGCACCTCCCACAGTCCTGCTTTTATGTGCTTTAAATGAGCTCTGCTACTTCATATTTTCACTTGTATTCAAGGTTAGTCATCCCCGTAAGTTTCTACCCTCTGATCTCTTGTATGACACCGTTTTTGTTTTTGATTTGACATTTCAAAATATTCCACAGAGCAGATATCAAGCAGCAGCTCACTGAAAAACTTAGACAAACAAAAGCTTTGGACTACTTCCTTCATAATTTGCAACCTTGAGCGTATGTGACTTATTATTCACGTTTAATTTGTTTGTTGCACACTCCTGCATGTCTCAGTCCATCATGAGAATCCTTACAAGTACTAATGTTTACTGAATACCAAGATACACATAAAATATTAAAGAGGCATCTACAACACTGCAGGTAAAAATTGACATGTGGAGATGTTTTTAATTTTACACATTTTATCTGTTGATTAAGTTCTTTTTTTTTTAGCAAAATCTAAAAATCCAAGTTTCTTTAATTCAATTAATACTTACAATTATTAATGAGTCATTAAATTTAGGTTACCAATGCTGTTCATTCATTTAGCCATCATGTGTTTCCGGTGCAGACATTCGTGTAATTGAAAAAGCACAGCCAAATTCACATATTAAAATGCAGCACCATGCTGCTCTTATTTACATAATTAGAAAAGGCAAACAAAGCCTTCATCTGATCTTTCTGAAGAAGGCTGATACGACTGTTTGATTAGGATGTTGGAGTCTACTTTCAAACAGGGGATGAAGAAGCGTATCATTAGTGTCTCAGTGGGAAAGTTGTAAATACTCATTAAACCTTGAGGTCAAATAACTGCAACAATGTTTCTAATGACACACCTGCAAATAAACAGGAACAGCCAAGGTCATTAGGTGATGTAGTGTAGGGGTTCCCAACTACAGGTACTTGTAACCCAGGGAGGACACCTGCAGTTGCCCGGAGGTGTCAGTGGGAATACTGTGGAGTAGCTGAGCTAATTTGTAAAAATAGAAATTGTGATTCATATCATAATACACCTCCCACTATCCTGAGTCAGAGCAACAAAAAAAACTCCATTATTCAATGAGTCAATACCCTGAAAATGAATGTGCAACTATTTTGATAAATTGTTTATTGTTTCAGTAATTTTTCAAGCCAAAAAACCTTCACATTTGAGAAGTTGGAACTTCTGAATGTGATGATTTGCTGCTTTCTTGATTTGAACTGTTTTGGTTTTGGACTGTTTCACAAAATTGAATTGTGATTTCTCTTTTTTTCTCTTTTGCTTTTCAAAGACTAAACGATCAATGACGATAATTATCTTTGGATCAATCAATAAAGAAAATAATTGTTAGCTTTAGGCCTATTACTAAACACCATAACATCACATGCTACGAATGAAACAGGTATATGCATGTTTGAAAGCACTAGCTGGAACACAAGTGGAAGCAGAACGAAAGCAATCCTGACTTGACTGAAAGTACGAAAACGAAAAAAGCCGTGCAATTTGAGCTCATTTCATAGTGATGTGAGAGCCAAAAAAAAAGGGTTGGAAACTACTGACTTAGTAACTAGAGAAATCCAAAAAAGTGCTTGTGAGCAAGAAACTGAGTTTCTCCCAGCTCAAGTGATGATCCCCTGATGCCAGTCCTGATCCCTGACCTCCCTGTGTAGGAGGGACAGGTGAAAAGAGGATTCTCCCTTTGGGTGTCAAATCGTGATCCTAGAAACACCTCCCATCGCCTTGTCAGGTTTGCTCTCTGCATAGGAGCACACATCATATGGTGCTCTTTTTATTACTCCGCCTGCAGGGAGCGTCCCCAGGGGAGATCGGTTTCATCAGCATCCACACACACACCATCCACACCTCCACTCAGCTCACAGATGCCCGAGTTCTGGTTTTAAAAAGGAGAAGAACAATGAAGACTATCAAACATATCTCCCTTTGTCCCACTTTCTCTTCGATTTGTATAAATGACATTCGAACCGAGCTGCCGATTTATATTTAGTCATGCGGTGTACTATGATCCTATCAGCGCTCGTTCCTACAAGCTTTGTTAATACAGCTACTGGCTCCACTGCAAGAGTCTGCCGGGGGGATTGCTTTCTAGATTTAGTTTGGCCCTCACCTAATCTTCTCCTCTGCGCTTTTGCACTGTTTCATCCCATCTCATCATTCTCGCTCTATTTCTCTTCATCTCTCTCTTCCTGTCTGTCGATCTCTCAGTTTCTATGACTGTGGCCCCCTCCCTTTTTTGTGTGTGTCCTCAGAAGCAGCCAGCGGAGGAGGAGGAGTGTCGCAGGACTGTATGATTATTCATCCAGGGAAAGGCAGAGAGCTTTCTCCACTTACTCACCTACTCTGCCCACAGCTAGTTTTCCTATCTGTGATTAAATTCATCAACAGTCTTTTCTCGCCACACACACACACACACACACACAAACACAGAGAGAGAGAGAGAGAGAGAGAGAACTCTGATGGTAACTCTGTTAGAAACAGCTTCACACACAGAAACTTCCTTTACATCAAGTTCAGCCTACACTTTGCCCAGTTAAGCATATATTGCCTCATCACTTCCACTGTACAAGCAGAATTTGTAGTTTTGTGCTTAGACCACAAACATCACTTGAATAAGGTGTGTGCTTTTTTTCCCTATTATTTATGCAAACTTGCAGACTGCATTCCCCAATAGGCCATTACAAACCAAATTGATATTATGCAAATACAGATAGAAAATGAGCGCAAGGGATGAGAGTTGTACTATTGGGACGGTCCATGGCTGCCAGCAGTATGAATTAATTGTGTCCTGGCATGTGGGGCCGGAGGAAGTGAGAGCAGGAGGGGGTTTTATCCCTCTTGGTGCGGCCTAGAGCTCTGCTGGAGTTTTAGATCTGGTGATTAGGCTGTGAGGTCGAGCTGCTCAGCGGAAATCTCCTCTGAATTCTGAGGAAGCGCTGAAGGCATGTTCTTCACTGCATCAGAAGAGGAGGAGAAAAAAAGCTTCCCTTTTTTTTAGATGCAGGCTCAGATAGAGCTGGCCAGTACACAAAAGATGAGAGGACTTCAAGATCCTTTGATTTGAATCCAGTCTCTCATTGTGAGACTTCTGATTGAACAATTTTAGGGCAGGGCCGATGCCTTTTTACACAGGAGCAAAGAGTTTCCATGCTTTGACTGAACTTCAAATGTTTCCGCTTGTATTTAGCACTTGAAGTGTCTCACTTTGCCATCACTATTCAGCAATGCGATAATTAATTAAGATTCTCTATGTAATTTAAAAAGAACACCTAAAGATGCACACTGAAGTACCCTGATTTGTAGTGTTACTCACAATCCACATGAAAACAGTTGGCCAAAATGCAAATTCTCTGGAGATTCATACTGCAAGGGAAATAAAAATGCCCAAGGCTGTATTTCCACCTAAGGCACTGCATTATTCACGAGATGGTCTGCTGTGAGTTTTGGTGAACAGCATGAAAACACCCTCCTATCCCTGATAGACAAGGTATAAATCTGACATGATACACCTACACCTATCCCTCAGCCCCGGCTGCCTTTCTATAAAGAAAATCTGTTTTCTAAACCAACGTTACAGCCAGGCATTCATGTGTGAAAGCAAGCTTTGCGCAAATGTTCACAGCATTAACACACAGATAATGAAATCGATAAAATGCTTCAATGTACAGAACACCAGTGCCCATTGTACTGAGCGGTGAAACTCCATAAAAATATGCCTAATCAAAACACTGTGTTGGAAATTGAAAGGAAACAAGGTCCTATCATGAATCCTCCACTCGCTTGTTTATATTTTGTTTTGTTTTCTTGTTGCACTGGGAAATAGAGGCAAAGCAAATTGACAGAGAGCCTGCATTATATTCGACTATACATCAAACACAATGTCATGCTCTTGATGGAGATATCAAAGGAGGGGTGTCTATTATATGACCATAATAAATCGCACAGCCATGTTTGCAGGACCCTATATAAGAAACCTACTGAAACCGACAGCCCGGCATTTACGGCCACATCATGCATTGACTGGCCAGGAGTGTGAATTTGAGCAGCATTGTTTGAACTTCTCTTTCAAGCTACTCTTTTTCATTCTTCAGGCACTTTTAAGTATACCAAAGTGCATGCCATCAATGCCTTCAAGGACAGACTGTCTAAAAGTGTGCACCTGTACGATGACTGACCTTCTTTATGATGGCAAGATTTTTCACCCTGCCTTGGAGTATAGCTATTTGTTACAGGTGTAAACTTACTTACTTTTTATTCGTACAGTTGGTTTGACAACTGGTATGAAGTACTACATTTCATGCATAACCTGGCCTTTTATTCAAACTTCTAAATTAAGAGGCGACCCTAACGGCCAAAAAACATGGGGCACAAAGCTGCTTTTACGCCGCTCATGTATTTTCTTTTTCACAACGCAGCCTGCCAACAGCAGTCTTTTTTTAAATTATTGAAATAAATATCTGGATGCGAGGCAGCAAAGCAACCTTGGGATCTCAGGGTGTTTTTACATTTCACATTAAAATAAAATCAATCAAATCAATGTGGTTTCTTGATCCTGTACTAAAAACTATCCAGTAAATTAATAAAGAAGCAGTTAATATAGCAGACGCTTCCAAACTCTGCACTCGGTAAGACGAAACAGTAAAGCTGGCAGCAACCACGCTCTACAAAGTGTTTGTGAAGCAGGGGGAAAAAAACTTTCTGCCACATCGACGCATCAGAGCCCTAAAGGTGTAACAACAATGCACACCGCTGGAACACCATTGCTTCGGCTTTGGACATTTCATGGATGGTTTGTCAGTTTCTGCTAAATACATGAATTGTGGCTTCTTCTGTATTCGCAGGAAAGTTAGATTTAGCCAATAAAACCCCTTAACTAAGGTTACGGTAAAGAACCGAGTTGGGCTTAAAAACAACTATTTCCATAGTTAAATATCAGATGCAGGTACACAGGTTAACTCGAAATGGCAACATTGACTCTTGGCTTTCACATGGGACCAAAACAACAGTCTTTGGGGTTTGTTTTAATCATCCTGCCCACCATGAGCGGTCCTTCATGCTCGTTGTATTACATTTGTGACTCAAAGCATAATATTGCTGTGGAGGTGTTTACATAACAGTCAATGGAAAACCTGGTGCATACACACTAAAGGGCACTTTGTGCATCAGTACAGTCACATAAAATATCTTTGGATCATTATTATTGACAGAGTCATGTTAGTTGCAGCTTTGTTAATAATTATTTCAATTTGCAGTTTAATCTTCTGAATAGTTGCAGTCAAGCTAGTCTTAATATTAGCCATTTTAGACATAATCACAAGGCAAAATCACAGTGAGGAACAGTAAACTCCAACAACACCATGGATTATGACTTGCTGCCCCAACCACGCCTCTAGAATAAGATATTTCACAAGGTATGAGGCTCCTGCACTCGAGTGCCTGTCATCTGATTCTTCTATATGCAATTAACCTGTCTTTCCTCCATGCTTTTGTCATACAGATAACACAGTTCACACATGGACATTTCCAGGTCTATTTTCAGGAACACTGGTGTACTGCAAGACATCCATGACATGAAAATGAGCTGCTTCTAATCTACCATTTACTTCGAGGTGTCGCTCCTGAAGCAGTTCCTGTAAAGTGCCTCCAGCACTGCAGTTAAGTCCTCTGCTGGGAACGCTTTAATTGCATCACTCGGCAATCATGACACACTCTGATCCCCTCGGGAAGAGGAGTGTTTCTTTCCATTTGTGTCAATCAAATCTGCTGTGCTTAACCTCTCTCACCTGTCAGTCATCTGATTAAACACCGCATATAATAAGGAAAGCCGACAGGGGAACTCTTGCTCGGTGTAACAGGCCGGCTGGAACCATTTTCACTAATGATTATTATTTGCTGCATTCTCAACGGTATGTAAACAGTCAGCTCAAGTTTGAGCCATAATATGTATGAAAATGAAAATTACTTATAAGTCATTGCAAACTCAGTAGGAAGTCAGATATTATTAATATCATCTCCCGCGTACGGAACACTTCTTTAAAACTCAGATACTTCAATATTGGAATTATTATAATGAAGTTTACAGCAATGCCCACCACAAACTTCCTGACTTGGAAATAACTTACATTGTACAACTTCATGTTAAATTATTGTCTCTCTAGGAAGTCAATTCAAAATAATGAGCATCTCTCTACATTAGGAAGTACCCAATCTCCTCCGCCATTCTTAAATTTGCCAACTCCTTCGTCTGTCCTCCCCACACTCATCTGTCTTCACCCACTTACAGCAGCTGTTGCTAGGTAACAGTTCACGCCTGCATGTGCATATTAAGTTTTATATCAAAACAATATTCAGTGTGCAATGAATCGGCTATTAAATTAAGAAATTCTGCATGTAAGGCAATTCGCTTTTGCTAGTTCAGTACTTTGATGCGATTACCAGAAATTAAACTATAATGCATTACACTACTTTATTAGTGAGGAGGGAAACATAATCACACTAATGTGTTACTTAGTAATGAATTATTGATGTTAAGCCTCAATCTACAGGCTGATCGGTCTCACTTTCCCCTTACGTGACCTAGAAACCTATGGCTGAACTGCTCACAATAAATATTCTGCTTTGTAACCAAAACCTACAGGGGATTTCTAATTAGGTAAGGAAACAGGCACAACAGTGCGAGTGGAAGACGGGATGAGAGTGAGTATACTGAAAGGAAGTGTGGAGGATGGGGCTGATTGGGGAATGGAGAGAGAGGAAGCGATTTACAGGAGAGGTGTGGGAAGAGGGGGAAGACGGAAGGAAAGAACAGCGGAAGATGACAGGAAGACTGGGGACTTATCAATTAATTATAACGCCACAGCAACTGGAGACAGAATAACATGCAGCGGAGAAGGCACAGTGATAAGGAGATTGGGACAGCCTCACAAAAAGAAACCAGAAGTATATGGAGATCTGCACATGGATAGAAATTTGCACAAAAAGAGATTGGATTGAGAAATGTGCACATAAAAAGGCAAACAATGAGACTGCGTTGAGGGAATAGAAATCCCCACACAGGCCTCTTAAACATAATCCGAGATGGCAGCGGGGCAGCCTTCCAACAACCTTGTGCCTACATACCTGCCCGTCAACCTGCCAGCTCTGCAAATCCCACGGACAGTGTTCCAGAGGGGCCAGGCTCCGTGGCGACACATTCCAACACAGAGGCCCTTTGAGTAGGCATGAGATGGTGGTTATGTGGCCAGGGACCAGTCTGGGTCAGCCAGCACTGCAGAGCTAATACGTGCCTAGACTTTTACCACAAAGCCCCTCAGGCCCCACAGTCAATGAGCCCAGAGATTGTTGTGCCGCTTTCACTTTGGGAGCTTGGGATCTGAGAGTGGAGGAGTGAAGCCACGGTGCCTTGGAATGAGAAGTAAAACAAACAGATGTTTTAAAAGACGATACGGCTGGCTGCTTCTAAACCTTAGCTAGCCCCTGTTGTGTATTCAAGATTAGCAGCAACACAACAGCATGAGTAACATACTGTATCCTCTCTCCTGTCATCCATGCATTTTAAATATGAAGCTCAAATCAACAGGATTTCTGTCTTTATTTGCAATTCACACAGGCGGCGGAGGCTGTTTCCAAATCATACTTGCAAATGATGCATGGGAGTATTGGTAAGTGGGTTCACAGGGATTTTGGGAGGTAAGCAAGAATCACCTAGTGAACCAAATCAAAACCAATATTTCAGGAAATACCCTATTGAGAAAAGCACTGCAGAACGAGCTCAGTCAAGGCAGTTAAGGCTCGTCCTTGAAGCAAACAAACAAACAAACTGCGGTGGCGGTGGAAGATAAAGATGTGCAACATTTTGACAGTATGAATCTCGATTGAACACACAAGCTCTGAATGGTAGAGCAAGGCCAGGAAGCACCTTCAGAATAAAAGCAGAGAGCCAAAGTCTTGCCCTCTATTTCGCTTGGCCAGATATTAGAGCTCTGCCCCTATTATAGCACCGAGTTTTGGATAAAGGCTTTTCAAAGATTAAAAAACTACGATTAAAAAAGGAGACATAACATATTTAATGTGTTGGTACAGATCAATGTCACAACCACACAAGTGTTCATCTAACCTGAGCAGAGGAAAAATCGGCCACAGTAAATTAAAACACCTAAGAGTGTGCCAAAGTGCCAGTGACAAAATGGATAAAAAACAAGATTAATCAAATTTGTAATTTCTCACATTTTGCCCGTCAGAGCATCAACATTGACAAGCGGATTAAACTAACTTTTCTCTCCATAATTATGACTTTGGAGATGGAAAAGTGTACAAACATTTGCCAGCATACAGGGATGGTGCTTATCCTTGAAGCCTTTTGCCTTGTAAAAATATATTTTAGAAGTTGTTTGGAAATACTAAAGTAATAAAGTATACAACTCACCTGTTTGTGGCCTTTGCAAGATTGTCTCTATTTTTTTTATCATTTTAAATCTTTTGCGGTCTGCTAACATGACATTTCTGTGGTGAAGACTTTGGGAGGAATTGATTGAACACATGTTGGGACCACAGACTGTATATTGGGACCACTAACTCAAGCAGACACACAGCAAACTAATGTACCCACAATTCAGTGCTCTCTTAAAGCAACAGACACACTCTGTAATGAGCTTATGTTTACACAAGAGCTACTCACCTCATTAGACGAGAACATTGGTGTTGTAAATACCTAAATGTCTCATCTTAGAATAGAGCATGACCCCCACTTTGTCTCAGACAACGGTATTTTTTAATTTATTGTAGATGATTAGCTGAAAGACAGCAGCTATGCATACTTTAGCCACCTAAAAAACTCCCACTTAATAAATTATTATCAGTTTAAGTGTATGCTATATTTAGAATATTTTCACTGATCAACCTTTACAGTTTTTCTCAATTGCTAAAACACATTTTTCGAATCCTCCTGTCCTTTTCTCAGAATTCTAAACACAAAATTCTTTTCTCACACTACATTCATAAAAACCTCTGGTTCTTTTAGCAAAACCATACCATCGCCTCAAAATAGTTTTACCTGTTCTCAAAACCAAAATATGTTCATCTTGAACTAATTAGTCAAAATAGAAAAACTGCTGGGCAGTCATTACACACTACACCAAAACATTGAAAACACAGTGTTCAAGGCATGTAGCTCATGGAGAAATGTTTATTGGTCTCATTAAAGTATAGCACATGCATTTTGCATCTCAAAAGTA
Source organism: Centropristis striata (assembly GCF_030273125.1). Taxonomy (NCBI): domain Eukaryota; kingdom Metazoa; phylum Chordata; class Actinopteri; order Perciformes; family Serranidae; genus Centropristis; species Centropristis striata. The sequence continues at coordinate 18,722,494 of NC_081536.1, forward strand.
AAAAAAATAAAATAAAATAAAAAAGATTGCACAACTCAATGGATTCAGCATTTACTCTGCATTGAAACATAGGTACGTTGAAAAAAAATCATCCTGAAATTGACAAATACAAATTAAAGTGTACCGCCTACAATGTACTGTAAAATGTAAAAAAAAAAAAATTAAAAAACTCTAACCACTTTACACAGTTGATCACTGAGCTTCACTGAGCTTCACTGAGCGTCATCTTGTCTTTGGGCTGGGTCTGGCCAAACGATGTTACGATGGAGATTACGGTCAATTGTGGAGAGGCTTACAGTAGTGATTCCCTCAAAGTCTGTGTTGTTTTCAAAAAATCGTTGCTGAATTTCCCTTAGTGTAATGGTATTGTTTTGACGGAAATTGTCAACTACAATTGCCTCCTGCTGGGGTGTGAACATGGGTGTCCTCCCTCCCCCGTTTGGCAGTCTTGCAATTCTTCAAAATTTCTATTCTATTCCATATAAAAATGTGCAAAATATCTGTAGTGTAATGTTCTGAAATATACAGTAGTACTGTTAACTTTCAATGATATGTAAAAAAGTACAGTTATAAGTAGACTGTACCTGTTTTCTTGTCTGAATCTCAGGATTATGGTGGACACAGAATCGTCTGATGTTCGGCTGGACTCTTTGGCCTGCCTCCCTCATGGTCATGCCATGCACCCGTACATGGTCAATGACGGTAGCCCAAATTTTGTCAGAAATTGCCACTCTTTGTCTTCCTCTCCCTCCTCTTCCTCCTCCTCTGCCTCCTTCTTGTCCCCCACCTCTCCCTCTTCTTACAGGCTCTTGTCCTCTGGGTCTTTGATCCATTGTTGTCATGAGCTTGCAGGACCAACCTGCTTGCACTCTGAACTGGTTTATATTGGTTGCTATGTTGTCTTGACATGATGAAAAGTGTGATCAATTTTAAATCGTTGTGTTCATGTTTTGTCACCTGTTGTTACCATTATGTATCACAAGTGCATCACAGTGACAACTGTGTCTTATTGCATTAGAATTGTGTTTAGAGTTTTGCAAAAGGAATGACTGAGATCTGCAAATAGTGTTTTACTAGATGAAGATAGTTTATGGTTTTGTCAAAAGGATGTTCAATTTGGGAAATTAGCTTAGACAAGTGAGCAATTGATTCACACAACAGGAATTAGTGTTTTAGCAACTGAGAAAAACTGTAAGTTAACACAGGGACTGAATTACGGTGGCCCTGAAGTGCATGCATGCAGGTGTGTTGTGTGAATTGCTGGCATGCTGTGTGAATTGCTGGTGTGTTGTGTGAATTGCTGGTGTGTTGTGTGAATTGCTGGTGTGTTGTGTGAATTGCTGGTTTGGTTTGCACTTCAGGGCCACCGTACTAAAGGCCGTTACGTATGCTCTCTTCAAACCGCCTACACCCTATAGCAGACCTGGGCATTGGGTGGTCCGCGGGCCACCTCCGGCCCATTGGCTGTCCTCATCCGGCCCGCATGAGGTTACCCAGAAATTAGAAATCAATACAACCGCACTGCTTTTATTTTGAAGGCGGTTTACGTACCCACCTGCAAAGACTCGACTCTTTACTGATAGTTCACAAGATTTATTGAAAATCATAGCTCCATGAACATAAAAATAAGACATTCCTTGGTCACCTTGTGAATCCACCGTAAGAGCTAACATTAACATTAGCATTAGCACTTGACCAAACAAGCACTTTAACTATAATTAAGACAACAAATATAGCCACTAATATATGTGACAGAATAAATAAACTTTAACAAACCTTGTGTCCTGTCAGTCAGCCACTATAGAAACCTTTTTCATACTTTAGCTGTGTCCCAATGTCAAGGAAGGATGCTCAAACGGCTGGATTTGAAGGATGCCACGTCATCGACATCCGGCGAAGGACTGTCCCAATGTCGAGGATGCTCCGGAGGACAGAGTCCTTCTTTTGCCCAGATTCCGAGGATGCATGTGTGTATCCTCCGTGCGCTCTGACTACCCATAAAGCATTGCGCACACCGGTGTACCGGGAGATTTAAAAATGGCGAGCGTAGAAACAGCGACGCCGGCGGCGCAATATGCATTTAAATATATACGTATTTTCAGTTTATACTGAATGTTGTCACATAACTTACAAAATGTGTGTTTAAAGTCAAGCAAAAACATATACAAAAACAAATGCCAGAATATTAAGCTAAAGATAATAAACGTCATCTTGATACATTGCCGGTTAAGTTAATTAATGCCGTCTCAGTCGCTAAAGTTATTGTTAATGAATTTATATGTGTCCGATGATGATGTACTATGTGCAACTATGCCATTCAGAAAGTTATACATTTCTTTATGGTGTTTACAGGGACCGAAAGTCCGCTATTATCCATTATTGTTATTTATAAATAACTGTTATTGTACTGTACTGTAAAATAAAAAATAAAAAATCACAGAACATATTTCCATGGTGAGTTATGCGCCGCTGCATTCATGGCACTAAGTAGCGGCCGAATTCAGCCAGGATCAGTTAAATATTCAGGTTTAATCCACTTTATGGTTTTTACTTGATAAATCGTGGAGATTCAACCTTAAAGCATCTTCTTCCATTTTCACAAATATGTGTCAGAGTGCTGATGCCAGAGACACATTCATGTCGTGAACTGATTTTGAAATTGCGGCGCTGAATTTATTTTTTTATTAAACTGATAAGAACAGATACTACACTTGATCTTAGCCAAAGGGCCGAGAGCGGCGCTGAAGTTAAGCAGGACGTCCAATTACGCAATGACGCACAGCTGCACACTCCGAAGGCTGTCCCATTTGTGCGTTACACCAGTGAAAGGAAGGACTCTTGCCTTGCCTTCGGAGGACCCGACTCTGAAGGAAGGATCCTACCAAGGAAGGATCCTTGACATTGGGACACAGCTACTATATCAACTTTATATGAATTACGACGCACTCGTTATTATTTACTGTTCGTTTATCATTTTACCGTTCCACCTGTTATTTCCTGTCACTACCTTTCAAAATAAAAGCACCCGTTTCACACGGGATGGCGCCTTTTCAAAATAAAAGCATCACAACATTGTAAAACACCTTGAAAATGTACAAACATGAAAAAACAAGCTCTATAATATAAATATAACAATAGGAACCTTGCTGAAGGTCATTTACAGTTATAAATGTTAAAGTGATATAGTGATTGGAGTATTTAGTACTTTTTACTGCAATATTTGATTTACTCCACATTAACAGTCTTATCATAATGTATTCTTCTCAGTAGCAGCTCAAAACCAGATCATTTACTGTATTTTATAAAGCAATTAAAGTAATATTAAGCAGAATTTAGTTCAGAGTTTTGGTCCGGCCCCCATAACCTTCGTGGTATTGTCATGTGGCCTCTTGGGAAAATTAATTGCCCACCCCTGCCCTATAGACAAGACCGTAATTTTACCTTGCAGAATACAAGTTGCTGCTCCATCACTGACTCCATTGGTTAGTTTGTTTGTATTATTGTGTGACTTTGGTGTTTTAAAAGGGTTGGTTCAGATTCACCAGAGCCAAACAATAACACCAGCATTCTAACAGACTGAGGCAGCAGTAGACCAGCAACTCCCTTGTTCTGCAAGGTAAAATTAAGTTTTTGTCAATGGAGTCTGGTGGCTTTGTAAAGAGCATAGAACAGCTTTAGTTTCCCCCTTAAACAGGGTTGTCTGATGGGCAAGGTATACCAGTGAAAATATTCTAATTAGAATGCACACTTAAGCAGATATTGTCTTTTTTTAGGTGGCTAACATACATTTTCCTGCTGCCCCTGTCCCTAGTAGTACATTATTTATCTTTCAAGTTGGTACTCTTGCCGACTATCACCTACTGTAGGTAATACACTGACTACGGGTAGATAAAATTGGTAAAACCATGAATGAAAATAAAAACTAATAATGAAAGCTAGTGGAACAGAAGCAGTGCTATAGTGGTAATTAGTAGGGGGTATGATAAATGTTTTTAATACAATACATATTTTAGGAATGGATTTTAAAAATCTCTTTCGATGAAAACCACATTTCAGATTCTTTTCAACACAATTTCATGCCCTGTGGTCATCTGTATTATAGAACAACAGGTGAGCCTCTTAATTAATTCAGCAAAAGTAGGAGTTTAAATAGCTGTGAGGCAGGTGCACTAATACACTGCAATCACAGCATCAAAGAATCCCACATATCCAGGTCAATTTCATGATAGATTCATCAGAGCTGAGTCGGTGTTTGATTGAACATCCTAAAGCTTCTTGATCCTTGCATGTCCCCCTAAACCCTGATTCTCCACTCACATTAAGTGAGTCAGAGCCTTTTTTTATATATCTCTCCTCAATCAAATCTCAGTTTACTGCAGGGTGGAAATTATCATCACTGCTTCTGAAGCCTCAACATGAAAGCTCAAGCTTTTTTTTGATGGCCCATTGGATTTTCACAATATATGTTTCGAAGGCCCTGTGAGGTTGAACACTATTTTGGCTTCAGGTGAGGCCCAGACTGAGCGATGGTGTGATCGGCATACTGAGTGACAGCACAGCAATAAAACAGGAGAGCGAGCGAGAGAGAGATAGAGAGAGAGAGAGAGAGAAAATTAATGAGAGGTTTAAAATTAAATTATAAACATGAGAGAAAAAGAAAAAGGCATGCAGCCAAAAATAACAATCACACAGACAAATCTAACAATCCATCTTGATAGGGAGCCTGTTAGAACTGAACTCTGCAAATGAAAAGAGGTTTGGAAACACTATCAGAATAAAGTAAACAAAATTCTGAGCGGTAACGAGAAAGAAAAACCAATCATGAATTAATTTGTCAGTTTGGTGGGCTGATACACTTCTGAGAAAGAAACAGAAATGTTAAGTAATGCTGAGGTAACCATAAAGTAATGATGCGTTCCGTAAAAACAGCATGATGCATCGCTTTATTTGAGGAGGCATGAAACAAAGATATTATTTCTGCTTAATAAGGAAGTGATGATTAATTATTCCTTGCGTGCCACTAAACAGCTGATTTAGAGCTAATTAGGTATGATTAATTAACAAAGTGGTCATAGGATTTAGGAATTAAAAATTGCTTCATTAACACAGTGTTTAAGAGTCTTTTCTCTTCTCAAGTGCCTCATTGTTATCTGCATTAAATACTTGGATTATTTATACTTATTGGTAATTTTAGACCAATTTATGCCCCAGGCCACTGTCACAGATGTAATGCAGAATGGATTTCAGGCTTTCTGTTTTGCCTTCAAATATTTTTCAGCTTTGATCAACATTTCTCATTTATCTCCACTTTGGTATTGACCGAATACTTCACAGAATGAAACATTGTTATAGCATCTCAACCATTCTGGAAAACAAAAATTGAGTAATTTAATAAACCTTCGAAAGTAAACTCAAATTTTTTTTTAAATTAAGTTGAATTTAAAAGCAATATCTCGCAGCCCATCACAAAAAAATTGTCCATTCTTTGGCAGATTGCAGACATTGAAACAACTCTAGGCCTGTCTATGCCGGTTGTGATGCCAACAGAATTTCCAGCTCAGTCTCTCTTCCAACTCGTCACATCACACTCGACACGTCAAAGAAACAAAGCTTGTGCGTCAGTTTCACATGACGAGGCCCTTTAAAAAGCCTCTGTATCTGAATTGCTGGTTGCCTACAGGAAAATGTTACTGAAAAGCAATGTCTCCTCCGTCTTGATGCACTAAGAATACTTCCGCTCATAAAGCCAAGTTGTATTGACCAAAACACACTTCTTTGCTATCGGCACTTTAAACGGTCAAAGTTCACCAAAGTTGAACTAAAAATGCAAATTTTTGAATTTGCAAAGTTGCTTTGCCACTGGAAGCTAAATTCATTCGCCCCTTCATACAGATATTCCTCAATGATAATTCTGCATGTGTGTCTGTGCACTAATCTGGAAGTCTTTGGACTGTGGGAGGAACTGGAGCACACGGAGAAAACCAACATGGATATTGTTCCTCTTTTTTCCTACATTTTGTCGCATTGCATCGCAGCCCGACAGGCCCAGTCCAATCCTTATCCCAAAGTTTAGCATCAGATTTGTTTGGTTTTGTCTGATTTTAATCATTTGCATCTGTCTGCTAGAATATATGTGTTGTCTCCCAGCCTCATCTTTCTAAATGCATTTTTCTGTTTCCAGCATTACCTTTTTTCAGCCATTTCACTCAGCTGATCACCACCTGCCTGCACACCTGCTCCCAATTCCCTCACCAGCTTCCCAGTATATAAATATATACCTCCTTATAAAAACTGGCTTCCAACCAGAATGTCTTTTGTGCTACTGCAGGTGTAGCAGTCGAGCTTCTGTTCTTATTTGTCTGCCTGGTCCTTGTTTTTAAGTCCAAATATACTTTCTCAGAAACATTACAAGTGCTACATGCCTTTGAACATTTGTACTGCATGATGACACATGATGACGGATCCTTCTTTTAGAACCCTAGGCATCATCTCTGTAATGAGTCAACTTAGTAGCTTTAAATTGTATATTGTTCCAACATCTATCTTGAAGGCAGTTCTGCATCACATCCAGCATTAAAAGAAAATGTGCTTCTCTCCAAGGAAATGTTTATTCATTCTCCTGATTATGAATGCATGGGGGTCTATTGATTAAAGCTGTCCTCCACATTACTTCTGTATGAGGGAAACAGGTATTTTGAAGACCTTAGAAAACATATACTTCCCATAATTGTATATATTTACTGTTACATCAGCCCATCAGTGCTCACATTTGAGTAACATAAATCAGACCTAATTATTTTTTAATTCACGGGGAAGATTATGACATTCCTGAGGCGACCTTAATGAAATTAGCTGTTTGATTAGTGATTTCACGCAGCGCAGTGTACATTCTGTTTCTGTCTCGTTAAAAAAGCTAATGAATTGACTGCTGCACCGAACCAGAGGACTCATGCATATCCTCCCCAGGTGTTAGCCGCATATTCAAAATCTGAATCGCTTTTTGCCCGTCACACCACGACAGAATCTTTTGATATCTGATTAGCAGGGCTCAGAGCTCCATCCATTGGTCATTATCGCTGTCACCAAACCCTCAGTACAGTGTGAGGCTATGCATCACCGCTGTGCCCCAACAACTGAGCAGTCCGGCCTGGAATTAAGCAGTCCAGCAGGAGGCCCGGCCGGTGATCCCCTAAAGCATGTGCTCCCCGGGCTGATTGCTGAGCTGAAGCTCTGATGGAGAGGGTAATTAAGAGAGTTGAGAGCATTAATATTGCATGAGACTGTGAGTATGTGCATGTGTGTGCAGGTTGAAAGGAGAGCAGAAGGGTAACACTGATCTGGATCTCATGTTTAACACATTATTAGTCTTAGTCCACATGTGACTGTAAAAACACACAAAAGCCTTCAAAGTCTGAAGCACACTTGCACATCCATTCATAAACCATACTTGTGAGGAACAGGTCAGAGGGGTCAGTCAGAGAAACGTGCAGGAGTGTTTGGTGTTCGTCTTGCATTAACAACGTCCCCTGCCGCTGCTTCCATGGCAACCAACAAGACACCCAGAAATACACACACACTTAAGAGTACATTTATGTCAAAACAGAGAGACACACAACAAAAGAAGCTCACATCAACGCGGGGATGTGCACATGTAATTGCATACAGAGGAGGTAACAATATGTGAAAAAGCAGTGTTTGCTCTATCCAATATGCTTCATGGATTCTTGTATCAGCCGCCTATAGCAATATTTTTTCTGTCTCTGTGCTGTCAGAGTCGAAGCAAGCACAGAATATGAGAAAAGAGATTGGAAACACTGCGGACAGGGTGATAGTGAGAATGAATAAGAATGTGTGAGAAGCGAAAGTGGAGGTAGAGACAGAGGAGAGTAAAAAAAAAAACATATTCTTCCCCCAGTGCATAATTTGTTCTTAAGGACAGATGTGGATTTTTGGGGGGTTCAGGTGTAGCTCTGCCTGGACAAGCGAGGATAATCAGAGCAGAGATGCAGAAACTCTGAGTGAACTTTCCAAAGTCTACCAGGCTCTTTTAATACAAGCGGGAGCTTAGGCAGAGCAAGGGAGGCACACATTGTTGTTCTGGATTTACCATGCAAATGTTTTTAGTCACGCATGGATAAGAACAACAAAGCCACTTTAACACCAGCAACCTCAGTTTAAAACATTTTCATGGCTGGCAGACACACCTTGACTCTTAAATGGTACAGCAAAGTGTCAGCAGTGACCATGCTGCCCTGCGTTGATCAATGATGGATGGATAGATTTACCTTTACATGCAGATAAGACCTCCGTCTGGTTGATATGAATAAGTGAGAGTTGTAGTTACATATAAAGTTTCTTCCCACATTAATCATTAACCAAAAGCTACATTTTTTCTGATTTTTTTTTATCTGGAGATGTGACCGGGATGTTCATTAGACTCACCATCATTCTCTGTTCCCCTTGAGGTCTCATTGCTCAGACCCGGATCATATCAAATGCAACATTCAATGCAAAGGTTCTGATCCCTTGGGCTGTTGTCTGTGGATCAGAGCGAGTTAATATATTTCATGTTCATGTGTTGTGAATAGAAACTCTCCACTCAGATTAATTGGTTGTCACTCCCGGTGTTCCAGGCTTCTTTTAGGTATATTTGTTCAAAAGTATATATTGCTATAATGCACAGAAAATATGCAAATGTATTTCAAATTAATGTGTGTGTATTCCAGTCTAAAAAGAGAGGACAGTATATGACACTGCTGCAGTCAGTCAGTCGGTCGGTTGGTTGTACATTATAGTAGCAACTAAAAATAAATGTGTTTAAACTCTCAGCATGTCAGCTGTTCCAGACACATTTGTTTCTTTGCCTGCTGCTGTGCATTGGAAATATATTGCGATATGTTTTCTTGTTGTGGGTTGACCAGGCCATCTTTATTTAATATGATCATTCATCAGCTCACAATGGTATCCAGGCACACAAGCATAAAGGTCACTTCTAAGCTATTGAAAAAGACCATTGGCCACACTAGCAGAATGCCTCTAGAGATAGCACTAGTCGATCCACAATTTTGGCCCAGACTGAAATATCTCAGCAAATACTGGGATGGATTGCGATGAAATTTGGTACAACAATTCATGTACTGCTGACTTTTTCTCTGCTGCTACAATGAGGTTCACATTTGTGGATCTGAGTAAAATGTCTTGAACAGTAATGGATAGATTGCTATGTAATTTAGTTTAGAGATCAAAGATCTCCCCCCAAGAGAAATTGAAACACCTTTTCCTAAAGCAAGTAAAATACCTTATTTATATGGAAGAATATTGCATCCGCTTGATAGAAAAAATATTTGTCCTGAATTCCTGAATTAATGAGATTCCATGGAAGTGGAAAAAACTCTTGTTTTGCTAACTCAATAATTAAGGGGAAAAGGATTTCATTCATGAAACTTTTTCTATTTATTTTCCATGGCAAATTATGAAGTTTTCTTAGAAGTCTGAGATAATTATCTCATTCATTTAGGAAAAAAAGGCCCAATATATTCCATAGGTTTGGGACCAAATGCCTGCAAAACTCAAGACATTGTCATCAGCCTCAGCTATAATTTTAATCAGTGATAATCAAATACTGCAACAATAGTAAACCTGTAAACCATCAGCATGTTAGTATTGTAATGGTGAGCATGTTAGCATGCTTAAGTTTAAAGATATTTTCAGTGTGATATTAAAAAAATGTAATGGTAGAAATCACAAGCAAAATTGTGAGTCTGCAGTATACTGTACTGTGCAGTACAAACATCAACAGGAAAGTTCCTCTCATGGATGTTATTTAAGCTCGTGTCAGTTTTGGTTTCCAAAATATTTATTTGCATGGTAGAGCATTAAAATAACACAGTAACCAGCACATTTACCACAGTTGGAAATGCTCATCACACTTGATAACAGACTTATGATGCCATTAAAGTGTGTTCAGTACAGTCAACAAACTGAAAATAACAAGTTTCACACAATGTTTGTGTTTTTGCTCATTGAAAATGACAGCCCTCTCCTCAACCATCCACAACGGCTTCTCCATTTTTTGGTGTAGTGTGAACATTATTTCAATTATCTCTCCCCACTGCAGAGGATGGCAGTGTGCAGAAAGTACCACATGTCACAAATCTGTGGTGCTCATGATGGTCTAGGATGTACTCTACTTTTTAACCACTTTCCTTAAAAATTCCAGTCTACATTTCTACTTCAGTGAATTCCAACATGTCCTACAATGACTTTCAACGCGTAAGAAAATGTGTGAAATTGTTGAATTTAGCTGTGGGTGATAGTGGAGAGAAAACTAGTTATACAGACAGGTAGAGTAATGGCATAATGAGACCGAGACAGTGAGCGGTTTTTTTTTTTTTCAATAAAAACAAGCGAGGCCTGTTTTACTCTAACACTGCATGTCTTCTCAATTGCATCATGGTCTGTTACAGGTGCTGCTGGAGGAGAAATTGGCATCTCTGCTTCTGTTATGATCTATTATATACAGTCTGTGGTTTATGATATTTTCTCCCTGCATGAGTGTTGACTGCTGGTGCAAACTGTTGAGTCTAAAACAAATCGTGTTTAAATAACCCTAAAAACTTACGATTATGTTGCTTTAGCTGACTGAAAATGCATTTTCAGTAGCACTATAGCTGCAAACAAAATGTGTTGCATAAACACAATTGGACATTGGAATCAGAACTGCAAACACACCAATAGTTGTGTTTTAACACCACCAAGGGGGCCAATTGTAACACTTGGACTTCTTACATAAAATGTACTATTATTGTCTTCTCCTTTGTTGTAAAATATATCAATGTTATCATTAATTAGTGTACATATATACGTTTCATATATTCATATATATACATCATAAATGTTACAATTGCTCGTCTCCCCTACCGTGAATTGCTAAAATTCAACACCCAAGTGATTTTGCATGTTTTCCAGTTTTAAATTTTGATACTACCATAGCCTTAAAATGATAAATAATAATGTGATAAATCATAAATCGGCATAGTTAATTTATAAATTGATAAAACTCGTAATTTTTATCTCTTGGTAAATTATATTGCAGATTAAAATCTTCAATCTTTGATTTGTAGCCTTGAGGAAAGTCAGTCATGCTTACAAATTTGAATTACAGCTGTCCAAGGTCGTAAAATAATCATGACACATTTCTATTTATAATGGATCTGGATCTTTAATTGTTATGGCAGGGGAGCTTTGAATTTAAAATTTCCTCATCAAGTGTGTCTGACCATGCAGCACAACAGAGGAAATTAGTTACCTGAAGATACAGAAAGTAACAATGCTGAACTGACGAGTAGAACATGCCTAGAGGGTGTTTATCATTTCTTGACTTCATTCAGGCTCTGGTGAACTCACCAATCATTTACTCATGTATGTTTCTATGTGTTGTATAATGCACACAAGTGTGTTTGTGCTAATTGAAAAAAAGCTGCAGCTTCTCCCTGGATTGCTTATTATACATCTAAAAAACATTTGGATTTTGATGATGAATGCAAAGAGACAAAAGTTGTCTGCAGGACTTGAAACGGAGTGATAAGGATTGGGGTTAGAAATGCTCACATGCAGAAATGTGAATAAGTTTTAATGTTGTCAAGAAGCTAGAAGTTGTAATCAGTAAGGCTGGAAGCAGAATGCTACACAGGGGAGATACCGGCCAGAAAGTTTGCCTCGTTCTAAACTGTTAACACTCTCTAAGGGAATTAACTGCTCGTGTGCAAGTGTCATCAGCTTAAAGGGAAATCCAAAATCCAAAAACAGGGTCCTGAAATAAAAAGTTTTCCTGAGTAAAAGCTCTCTGCAGGTTAGTTCAGTTTAGAGTGTTAAGAAAATCCTAAGCAGTCCAGCAGCAAATCCATCCAGGCAAAACAAAATGCAAAACACATTCTACTTAGCGACAGAGGAGACAAAATACTCCCAGATCGATGCTTCCCTTTGTTAGAAGCATAACCACAAACTTTTCCCCACCCGCAGGGGCTAAACTGTTTTTATTTTATTTCTTAACAAAAACTTTCACAGTTACTTTTTTTCTTATTTTCATCTCTTTTTTGTTCCTTTACCTTTGAAGTCGACAAGATGCATCTCAGGAGTATCACTGTCCCCGCACCAACAAGGAACACGTTTAATCACTATATTTCGACTTTCCATAATGGTGAAAAAAATTCATATAAGTATGTTGGCATTTAATGCAACGCTGCTTTTACCATTACACCCACCTTCATCCCATTTAAGTCATTATTTTAAGCCACTTAAACAGTTTATAAATGGATCATTACATTATATGCAGCTATATACTTTATTCAAAAGGTTCAGCTTAAAAGGTATGCGAGTAATGTCTTTGGTAGAGGCTGAGTGGCTAAAACTAATTCTCCCTGAAGCTACAAAATGGACCTTGAGATAAAACCGTTTTTTGCCTAACTAGAAACAGGTATAAACCTTCATGTGAGCTATTTCATAAACCAGTAGAAAATGCTTCATAACTTACTGGAATGATTAGTTAGTTTAATCATTAATGGGCATCAATACTCAATACTTAACCCAGCACTTTATCTTAACTATTCAGGTTAACTAATACCTGCATTCAATCCTTTTGTACCCAGATCTAGAAAAAACGCAGCAGCTACAACCTCATACAGTCTGTGGTGTATTTGACCGATTTGGCAGTTCAGCATGTCATGGTGTAATGTATTTGTGTAAAAAATCACTTTACACAACTGAATGCTTCCATTCACATGATGGGTATCAAATTAAGTACTCTATTGGTGTTCTTATCGCTTCATCAGGGACCTGGAATCACCATTCTTTAAACAATACCCAACCCTATATAACCCTAACCTATATATCACTGAACATAACAGCTATGTTGTTAGGTCAATATTGTGAAGAAAAAAGACAAAAAAAATCTTGACAGGGAGATGCATGCATAGCTTTGTATAGCTACATAGCAACAGACTGCTGTAATCAGTGTGATAGAAACAATTTACTCTTAAGAGTTAATTGGCTGCTTAGAAATGATAAATAGTAGAGTTAAAGGAAAGTCTTTCCTACAACACCTGATACAGATACAGAAAGTATCAAAAAGAAGAAAAAAAGTCTTGAGGCTTGATCCCCCGGGCTTGCGATAATGGCTCCCTCTTATTTCCTTTACACATTTTCATCGAAAGGATTCAGCAAATCCTCCAGGAAATCATATTCCCACTGCAGACTTCAGCGTAAAGTACTTTAGTATCCCAGGAGTGTAGTGTTCACAAAATTTGGCTAATGAAACAAAATCTGTAGCCTACATTTCATCCTGTCATGTGGCAGCTTACACTTCCTGCTGGTGTTTTCTTTTAAAACAGTCCAATATGTATAACCTCTCAATTGAGGAAAGTGTGAAGCTTCTTTATTTCACCTCCCCTTTTGAGCCCAGACTCCTGAGGGCTTTTAAGTTAAACTGCAAAGCACCGTTTAGACAGCAACCCTATGATGCTGAATGTTTTACTTGAAGAGGATCTTGGCATGTTCTTCCCAGTGTGTGTCTCTGTTCTCCCTCAGGCGCTACAGCCTTTCAGGGCACCCTGCCACAGGAAAGGATTAATATTAATTCCTTCCAAATTACTCAGAGATTCAATTACACTAGATAATGCAAATACTAAGTCTTTCTGTTCTGATTTACTTCCTACATACACAAAAGAAAATCTGCCAATTGGAGCAGCATTGTCTGACACCGCTGTTTGTTTTTATGTGCATCTTTAGTGACTTGGCTTCCTTTCCGTGTTATTAAAAAAGGGTAATGATAATCTGGGAGATGCTGCTGCTTCTTATGTATAATGCAACCAAAACTTTACCATCAAATGGAGCTTTAGGTATCAAAAGTCCCTTCCTCCTTGTCATCTCTCAGCGCTGCACTGAAAGTTTTGCCTAGCTGAACCCCAGCCTCCAGGGAAGTATCACAGGGACCATTAGATCAGGAAAAAAGGAGGTCTTCAAACTCTGTTTAGAGGCTTGTGCTGCTGATGTTTTGGTTTGCTTTTCTGAAGCCACAGGGGTCTCTGCTAGTTGGGCTGGCATGCCCTCAAATGCTTCACACTGGCAGTTAATCACTTAGATCTCCAGCAACAACAAAAAAAAACAGCCAAGCCAAGTGAGAAATAAATAAATTAAGAGAGGAAGGACAGAGGAAAGTGATGGAGAGACAGTCAGTCAGAGAGAGCAGTATAAATAGTGGAGAAAAAAGGTAAATAAAGTAATGGAACATGGCTAGTTGCCCAGTTAATTTCTTATATTAAACCAATTACTTTTAGTCTTCTAGTTTTCTGAAAATGTATGTTTAAATACGCAAATGATGCATTATCTAATGCTATCTTTTCTTGAATCTAGCGGAAATCTAAAGGCACAAATAGCAAAAAGCGTGTGTGAAAAACACCTTACAAATATGTATCTTGGATGTTTTCTTTGCACTAGTCTGAAAGAAGACATGTTATGAAAGCAAAATAGCCCAAAATCCTGAAATTGACCCGGTACATGAAAAAATGATGTTTTTTCCTGTAGTGTCTTGCCTTAACAGTACACAGCCTCCTCACGGAGATACATGCATTTAGACTTATTTTCTTTGAACAAGCAGGAAAAACAACAAACGCTCCCTGTATCTCACAGGTACACTCACTAAAATGATCCTTCAGAGTAAAAATAACTGACAGGCATCACAGCGTATAAACTGACATGTTTACAGACAAATTACAGTGGCTGCACCCAACAGCTTTTAACAGCTCTCTAACTGAACTATGATCTGTGAACACTGTCACTAAATACAGTCATTATAAACATCACCCCATCTGTTACAGTATGACTGGGGTTTTTAAACCTTTTTTTAATCAGTTGAGATAAAAAAAAAAAAAATCAATGGTGATCTTATTAAGAAGGCTGCAGAATTAAATGTCGGGTATGGGTCGAATGCAAGCATATAATAAGATACAGAACAATACAGAACAAATGCAATGAATGAAATGAAAACGAACATCCATGCATCAACAGAAGAGGTTAAATATACTAATATATAGTAGTGCATCACAAACAGTGACTTGTTATGCATTATACTGTAGCAAGAACAGCTTGTAATTGAATAATATGCCAGCTTTTTTTTTTTTAGGAGTCTAGTTTGAGTCGTATGCATATTATTCCAAGACCAAGGGCCGTTATGAAATAGGTTATTTTTTCCAGAATCAGTTCGCACAGTTGGCACCTATAAGCATATTCACTTATTGAATCCAAGATCGTAGTTGAAATGCAATCAAATTACAAATCCCAGTACAAATTTAGAGCATATGTATATCGAAAGTCGGCCTAGTAGTATGAGTAATAGAAAAGAGCAACAGTTAAGAAACCAAGTATAAACCTGAGTGTCTTAGATAGAGCTACAGTGTGGTGAAATTAATCTACAAAGGCCCATCAGTTGGCAGAGAGCTTTGAAAAAATAGTACAATATATCTGCGAAATAAACTGTATAAACTGACTTTCTCATTAGTCAACAGGCTTGATGATCAATTGGAACCTTTACCAACTAAGCTTCTGACCCTGCTAACTGTCAGCTTTTGAACTTATTTTAACCGTCAGCATCTACGCTTGGAGAGCTTTTCCCCTTTCTTCAATAAGTCTTAATTTTTTAATGTACAAAACTAAATAAAATGTTCAGAAAGATGTTGTGATTTCACTAGTGCTAGCATATTCTGGGATGACTAGCATATTATCAGTTTCTATGTACAGCAGTTCAACAATTAGCCTTACTCAGTCACCATGCTTTGAAAAACCAAACGTTTCATAAAGATGAATTTCTCTGTGCCACGTTCTGGTGTGACAGGTCATGAGAAAGGGAACTGCAAACTGGGTGTCCTGACTTCTTACAAATATTTGTAGCTTAGCTTAGTTTACCTGTAGCCTGCAGCTTTCCAGACATCATGGTAACTGCTGGAGTCAGGGGTGATGGAGAAACAATGGAACTGTGAAGTCCTCAGGATTGCTTCCCGGACAGGCATTGTTTTTGCTTTATGGTAACCTGATGGTAAGGCGTGTGGGTGTCGATTTCACCATGCATTTAGGTGCACCTTGTAAACTCTTATATATATATAAGAGTTTAAGAATATATATTATATATATATATATATATATATACAGTTCGTTAACCATTGTTTGGTGAAATTATTTATTGTTATTACATTTTAAATAAAATGTATAATTTGTAAACAATTGAACAATCTTTCGGGGATGTGCTACGCCTTAGTGTAGCACATTCCCGAAAAATATGGTGATTACATTACACAATGATGAATTGCAATGTAATCTTTAATGACAGTTGTCAGGGCTTAAAAACAAGGATCTTTTGATCTTTATGAATTAAGGCTCAATATCGAACAATGGCATAACACTCAGTGCTGAATCAAAATTGGAATCGAATTGTGACCTTAAAACTGAAAGCTTATCAAAACATGGATTCGGAAAATCGTGATATTCATAATAATAATAATAATAATAACAATATATACACTAGTTTTCAGAGACATTTATCATATCCTGAAAACAACTATAGATGCATAGGCGCATGCACACATGTACATGTACATGAATGTACATGCAATTATTGGTCCCGGTTTGGGAGTTTGAAAATATGGTCATCCTAATGAACAAGTCTGCAAGATTTCGGGACATCCTATGAGTCATCTCTGCTTGAGGTGGGTCCAAGCCCTCAGGAAGAGCAACATTTGGCATAATTTATTGCATTAAATGTTTTCTGCTTTTTTTCTTTGGCCTGGTGCCCATTGGAGTGGCGGCCTGCCTGGCCTGTGCAATGATATGAGATCACTGGTTGCACTATGTTAATATCCAGTGTAAATTGAAGCTTGATGCAGAGGGACTAAAGGTCAGGATATCTTGGCTTCTGCTGCATCGATTTCTACTGCTCCTCTTAAAAAAAAAAAGTCTCCTGCGAGTCCCTTACCTTTGTGGAAGTGCAATATTATATTTCCAGAATGCACCTTTAAAGAAATGATAGCCCCAGTAGACAGAAATAATCTTCCACTGAAGAAGAACCTGGAACTGCGCTGTGCCCTCTTATCTACTATCTACTGTGAAAATAAATGTGTTTTAGTAGTTAAACTTGGCAGGATAAATTATAAGTAAAAGGGGGCACCATGGAGAGCTAGGATCTGAAATACCGCTAGGCAAATGATATCTCAGATAAGATACAAAGAAACTGCCTGATTCCAATCTAAGCGGCCAGGGATCTTCGTTACATGTCATCAACCACTTTCTAAAACTTGCTCTGTTGGCTTCAGCTTTGCAGCATGAAACAGTTATGTTGCGCTCAGCAGGGGAAATCTTTACGACTCATTAATCTGTATTAATTTATTCCCTCTGTCTGACAAATTTCCCTCCATCTCCACCTCGATCTCATGATCTCAGGACCAATAATACACAGGCGCAGATGCTGTGAATGAGCAAGTGTCCCTGAGCTCCTCATAACGTTCACAACCCAACCCACACATTTAAGCCTGCTTTCACACTGCAGCCAGCCTCAAATTCAGCTCAGTAGAAAAAAAGGAATCAAACGCTGAAGATAAATGAGATATGTTATTATTCAGCTGCTGATTTGTGGATGTGTATTGTGAGTATGTTGAGGGAATTTCCTTATGAGCATATGCGGTGTATATATATGTGAGTGGTAATGATTTGTGCTATGCATTGAAATGAAACAATCTCTTTGCTATTGACCCACGAATTTCCACCTTGGGATCAACTACAGGAGCTTGCAATGATGTCTCAAATTAGCCCTTAAACACACACACACATACAAACTGCCTCCAGCCCTGCTACTTACACACAGACGGACAGACATAAACACACACACAAACAACAACCCCGTCGACCCCACACAACACTCATCAGCCTCCACCCTGCCGCCACAGACAGAACGAAGGCAGACTGAGCCTGAAGGTGGAGAATAGCAAAAGGCAGTGGCAGTGTGGGGTAGTAATACTAGCGCTCTGCTCTGCTCCTCATCTGGCTCGCCCGTGGACAAAGCCCATCCGTTAGAGTGCAGGTCACGCACACCCAGGAATACAGATGGGCTGCTGAGTCTTTCTGTCCTGCCACTCAATGATTTAAAGGGTGAGATTAAACAAGAGGAGCTACCTGCACGTGTATGAGCAGCGAGGGATATGTACCGGCTTTGGATGTGAATGTATTTGTGCCAGTGTGTTTACACATTTGACACAGTGCACGTGTACCTACTGTTGTGCCTTTGTTTGCTGCTTTTATTGCGAGGTGTTTGCAGTCCTGTGCATGTGTGTGTTTTATACGCCTGAAAGACTGTGTGTATACCTGCAAATGTGGAAGTGTGTGAGTAAACAAGGCACCAGTGAAAACATTCATTTAGGCTGCAGAGCACAGTGTGCTGTGGAAGCAGAATAGAGACAGAATTGTGGAAAAACTGTGTGAATAAATCCTTTGTAGAAAACAGTGAAATAATCCAAGACTTTTGTACAAATCAGCGAGTGCCGGGTCCATCAACGCTCAGCAGTGTGGTCAAGTGCAAAGTTCTTCATTCAGTTGACAGTGTGATGCTCAGGGTTGGCTCTAGGTTCTCCTGCAGTTTCAAGATAATACGCTCAGTTCAGCCTCACTGTTTACCCTCTGACTTAATCTGTCTTGACGTACAAATTGAAGAGCAGGAGTACAAGGAAAAGAGTTGCTTTTGGTTTAGTGGTAGAAAGTAACCAAGTACAATTACTCAGGCCTTTGTCCTTTTTACATCACTACATTTATTTGAAATATATTATTAAAAATATAGAATTTCGCTTAATAAGAAAAATGGAATTAATAACAGTTTGCTTATTTATCTTAACCTTAACCAGTTACACAATTAAAATATAATTTGCATGTGAATGATGAATATTATAATATATATAATAATATAATAATATTATTGCAATGTAAGAAGACAGTCTACATGACTGTTTTTACTTTTCTTTTTACATTTTTCTCATGGTCAAAAAATCCATAAAACAGCTAACTACCCATAAAACGATCCTACTAACCAATGCTGTCTGATGGAGGTACATTTCTCTGTGCCTTACACCTCCACTGTTGTCAAAACTACTAAAAGCAATCCAGTTAGCCACGCTATTATTGTGTGACATGTCCATTTATTACGCTGAACATGGGCACTGTAGATTTGTTTTGAGTTGACCCCACAAATACACGCCTGCTGCCATAAATACTCACTTGTGCACCAACATAAAAAATAAAATAGGGTCAAATATTAGAGACGGTTTGAAAACATTTGCAGAAACCTACATTGCCCAGGATTTTTAATGAAATTTAAAAAATGGGGTCAGAGGTGTTGTAATGAGAAGTTCCTGAATTGAAAATAACATTGTCAACTTAGATGTTTTAATTATAACTGTAAACTCAAATTTTCTGCAAGCTCTAATATCCAACTTGGACATTAGTTGTGAAAACTAAGTAAAAATGGACACTAAACATCAACATGTTTGCTTAAACTCAAAATTTAGTGGACAGAGTTAAAATCCTTATGCACACTTTTTTTAAGTCTCACATGATCAACTCTGCAGTCACAAAACTGTCCTTAGTTGTCCTGTGAGTTGACCACTCAAAAGTTGTTACCATGGGAACCTTTCCCCATCCCTCCAACATGATGTGAACGTGGCATTAGAGCAACAGAGACCTGGGGAAAGGATTCAGAATGAGATACTTGGTTAAGGCTTCAGGCCTTTTTATGGGATTTGTGGTGAAGTGCACCTGTATTTCCATTTTGCTGACAATGTGTCTTTGTACATTTTATTAAGGAAAAGTTATTTCCAAGAATGTTACTTGTAAAGGAATATTTTAACACTGTGGTATTGTTACTTTTACATTAGTAAAAGATCTGAGTACGTCTTCCAGTGCTGTTCAAAAGCTGCTTTTCTCTGCGCCTAAATGCTCCAGTTGATCTTCTAAAAGACTTTTCCTCAAAGAATTACATCTGTTTAGCACACATTAGATATGCTGTGATATGAATAAAACTTCTCTGAAAGCAAAGAGCCGGATTGAGGGATTTTTTTTTAAATCTTCACCCACATAACTGTCATCAAAAGCACTCAGAGCTCTGCAGATTTAAAAGATGAATGCTCATGCGCATTCCCGTCTGTTTCATGTGTTGGTACACAGATGGAAAAAGGCTTCTACCCCGTGACAACTTGATTTAAACTTACTGAAAAGGATGTCAAGGGTCAGCAAAGTAACTATTGAGCCTCTTCATGAATGTTTCACCACTCGGAGGGGCGCGTGCAAGTGTGTGTGCGTGACTGCATCGGCGAGGTGAAGGCGTTTATCTCTCCAAAGACAGCAGAGTTCTTACAGCTTGAGGGGAAATCAGTAGGCAACACCACTGATGAGAAGATACTTGTGCATGTGTGTTAGTACACAAAAATGTGTGTGGGTGTGTGCACTTCGCTTCAGATGCTCAGACACTGTGGTCAGAGGCTGAGTACTCACACCACCTAGTGGCACTGAGGTCCTGTATCATTCTGCCTTCAGAGCAAACAGCAGGAAGATGAAAAGATGAGCAATATTTACACCTTAGGACTAATCACCCATTCAGACTTCAGTCACAACAAAGCAAGCATGAGACAACACCAAACATCAAAAAGGAGTCACATGGAGTTAAAGAGGTAATTTTTGCTGCAGTAAATATCCCAATAAACACCACCACCAGAGAAAGAACATAACAGATCATGAAAAAGTAAAACAGCCTGAGCACAGAGGAGGCAGGGCTGAAAAGACAAATGAGGCAAGCTAAAGAAAAAATGCATCCACAGACGCAGGGTGATGAAAGGATGATTGTGGGAAAGCTGCAACATTCAGTTGTAGTTCACCCCTCAGGCAGCGCAGCTTCACCGAGAGGCTTTTGATTGGCAGGTGAAGAACGTTAATCCCGTGTTCTGCATCCCTTTCTCCCTCACTCTTCCCTCTGCTCTCCCTCATGTTCCCTCTCAGCGGAGGACATGTTATCAATCTTGTAAACCTATAGGAAGCGCTGTGTTTTTCTTCCTCATGTTTACCCCTATCCACCTCCCTGCCATTGATCATCACAGAGGGAATGCACTCTGCCTTTGACTTCCTAGAACTGAAGAACTGTCATGTATAATGTATAGAGGTGGATAAAAGGCAAAGGTGCCTGTCATCTACAGAGCGGCTCTTTGGAATTTAAATCTGCCCTACCACCTCGGTCTAATCATATATTTGCATGTGGTGCAACGAGACATAAAAACATAATAACATGTTACTTGTGCACTGTTTACCGAATGTGTTGCTTGACAATTCCAGACATTTCAGATTCAAAGGCTGCATTTGTCCCTGCTTGTTGTATCACGGTTGACACAGCTGTCGTCTGTGTGGAATCAGTGTTGCCAGATAGTATTTCACTACATTCCCCAGGCTCCCCGAGCTATTTGTAAGTTTGACTCTCGGCTAGCAACTGCAACAAGAATCTTTTGTTTCCATTATGCAGCAGTCAGTCAAGCTGAGGGGCCGTGTCCACAAACTGTCACCGCTGAGTGCTGTTAAGTATACCGACCACGCTTTGGACTCTCACTCCATCCCAGCCAGTTTGTCGAAGATGAGAAAGAAACGGGTTGTGCACACACCCACATACACACAAACACTCACACACGGTGACATCCCTCAACACACACTCTTTCACTTAAAGCCTTGAAGGGTTACAGGCACAGAGGCAAGCCAGAATACAAAGTTAAGCATTCAGTGGCTGACACATGCAGGAATACCAAAAGGAGACTTAACATCACTTCTGTTAGGTGTAAAGTGTTCACCTCCCATACCACTGAACCCATAAAAAAGTTCAACCAACAAGTCTGTGAAATGAAAGAAATCATTCCCGTTTTAACAATTCAAGGAAGAAAAACACATAGGGGGTTTACTGAAAGTAGCAACTGTTTTTTTTTTCTTTTTGAGATACAACTATTTACATGTAACCAAAGACAATGTCCTTGAAACGGGTACAAACATTTTTTTTCCTCTTCCTGCGACTTGTTTTTCCAAATGACAACTCAGAAATATTGTATAAAATAAAAATATCAGCTTCAGGGAAAAAAGTAGTCTAAGCATTTTTAAATGTCCATCAACCTCTATGTACAGGAGTATTTACATTCTAAAATTCCATTCGAGACCAGAATTTTGCAAAGTAATTAACAGTAAACACAGTTGCAACCATGTTCACTGCAGCCCTACGAAACCAGATAAAACTAATCTGCTTATACAGGTATGGCTGTCATTCAAATCAGTGATCGTACATGTGAGCAGTACAAAGACAGAGGCGAGTCGAAGGTTCTTGTGCATCATTACAGGTAAAATGACACCACAAAAGAATAAATAAATGGGAGCTTAATGAATGTTGTCAAATGCAGACACATCATGGTACAATGAGAGTAAAAACATGAAGCTACAAGTGGCTGGACACACAGAAACATGGCGCCATCAGGAAACCCCCCACATCCATTAACACGGAAAATTAAAAAAAAAAGACATTAGCTAATTTATTAAATGCTGCAAGTTTGTTAAAATTTAGCATTTTTAAGTTGAATCCATAACTCACCTAAATCTGTCACATACATGTAATTATGTCCAGCCACTGAGCTGTGTCACATAGGATATAGTCTAATGAAATATGATGTGAAACTTCAGACACAAATGGCATCTCACTAGGTAAAGACTTTGCATTTACAAAAGGAGGAGAAAGCATTAAATTAAATACATTTTTTCAAAAATTAACTTCATTACAAATTCAAAAGGAAGCACAACCATCAATTATTTGAGTAATTAATCACATCTGTTATACCTGTGAGTTTCAATGCATACTGTAATTACATACTCTTGAATTAACTGGAATTTAAATAAGCTAAAAAAAAAGTAAAATATGACCAAATTGATAATGGGTGAAAAGGAATCCAAAATTCATAATAGCATGTCATTTCCAAGTGTCATTATCAGTCAAATAAAGGGCATCCTATCAGAGTCTGTGTGTCATTTCTTTAAAGAAATTCAGAATTCAGTTGATAAAGAAATGCCCTAACAGAAAAAAGAAAAATCTAAAAACAGATAAGAACACCACCGCGACTTGCTAACTTGCACGGTGTACAAAATTAACGGGCACAATGAGAACATAAAAACCAAAGATTTAAAAATACTCTCCTTCTCTTTAACATTCAAGCCAACTGCAAACATTTCGGTAAATGGATGTATGCATTCAAAATCATTCCACACGAGTTTACAGAGATATCATTCTAACATCCATGAAAAATGATTGTTTTTCATGCTAATCAATGATTTCACCCTTGGCTTTGATGTGGATGAGTAGAGATTAAAATGTAATGATCCATTAAATTTAATTCGGAGGTTCACACTGCAGCTAAGAGACCAGGCAGCGGGACAGGAGACTCCACCTCAGTGGCCTGGGACTGTCAAACCTGGTGGGACGTTTCAAGAAGAGGCCTGCTTTGAGTCCATCTTCACATTTGACATTCCACACAGGATTTTGAAAGTTTAGCCAAGCCTCTGCCTGATTCCCAGCAACCTGAGGATGAATCTTCTGACTCCGAATGTGGCGTTAGTTGAGTGGAACTGAAGGAATTTGCATGTCTGTCAGCTCGCAGGGCTTTGGTTCAGGCTGTGCTCCAGAGAGGGAGTGAAACTTTTATATTTGTGTGTTCACACGCCTTTATCGGTAACAGTTCAGAATGATCACAGCATTGGGTGATCCGGTGAAGTCAAAGGAATGCTGCAGAGTCTCCAATGACCCCTTGTGGCTCCTGTCAGGTAGGGAGCAGCAGAATAGCCTAGGATCCCTTTAATGTGCATTCCCTGTCTGGCTGTCTGTTAACAGTGCTCCAGGTAGTCGATGACCCGCGAGATGGACTTCTGTCCCGTGGTGCCCATCGCACACTGTGTGAAGACAGAAGATGAAAAACAAAAACAAAGAGTGAGAGGGTGCTACTGTATTTGTGAGGTCTTGAGGCAGAGACAGTGAGGATTTTTGAGCCTCAGTTCAGTTCAAAAGGCGATATTTATGAAACAGATGGTTCCAGTCTTCAGCTCTGACAGGATGAGTCACTTTCAAAGCTGCTGCAAGACGCACATCTGTGACTGTAGTTTAATATTAATGCTTGACTTATTTTTAAATTATCCTTAATACCAGTACTTGAATTACACTGCCCGGAAACGCAAGAATCACATTTCATTGATAACAATTTATTGGTCACATTTCGTATTATAATGGCACATTACCACCAGAGTAGCTTTGTAGAAGCCAAGTGCCACTAGAGGCTGTGCAAGTGATTTTAGACTTGCTAAGGAGTGATTGAGAAATATTTTAAATGAGCGACAATCAGAGAGCCTTTTCACATATTGGTTTTTACAACCATTTTAGACATTATTCATTCTTCAATTTCTGCCTTGGGGAAATAAATCGAAATAAAAGCTTCCATTTTCATCCAATTTCTAATGTTTTCTCAAAAGGAGCTGTAAGAAGGTGCAGAAAAGGAGAGCAAAAACTTTATTGTATTTTAAACTAAAAGGAGATGTAGAAAGCTGGTCTTCAGAAATGTGTATTTGATCTAGGCTTTTGAAACTTCAATACAATTTGCCTGGAGCTATGATTGCATCAGTATTTTTAGGCGTTTTTTTTTAAAAGATACCTCTGTGAAAGTGATGACTCATCCTTAAGAAGGAAATCAATTCAAGTATAACACCATGGTTCAGTTGTAACATGGTTTGTACAGGTTTTTTTTGAGTAAAATTAAATTAAAGAACCGTCAAGGTACCTAAACCAAAAAATGTCCGGTCTCTCAAAGTCTTTATTATCACATGAGTGATTGTGTAGACAAAGCAACAGATTATGTTGAAAATCAACCATTTCTGAAGGAGGAAATTAACATTTTAGCATATTCCTAGCTTTGAAAACAATGTTTAAAATGAAGTATTTTCAACATTTGTATGAATCCTGTTTTATGGTGTATATCTTGTGTCTTGTATCAAAACTGTGAAAGCACCATCATGTATCGCTGATAACAGAAGGTTTGTCTTGACAGTCATACTCACAGTGAGGTTCATGAAACTCAAGAACTTCTTCAGCATTTCTGTCATGATGGAGAAATCCCCTTTAGGTAGATGCTCTCTCACAGTAGTCACATTTATCTGAGAGAGACAGATTCAGATTGGTGAGCAACGACCACAAAAAACATTCTTAAAATCATATTGTGCATGTGTCTGATCCTCTCACCTGGCTTCCCTGGCAAAGGCAGCCCAGCAGCAGAGCAGTGTAGGAGGCAACAATACTGTCCTCCATATGCTTGCCCGCGTGCTGCAGAGCTGCAGCAAACACAAGGGAGACACAAGATTCACTATTACAGATAGTAATACACTGCCTCTTTTGGAGAAGAAGGTTTAAAACTCTCGAGACAAAAACTGCTGCCTAGAAATGTTGGCTGGAAACATCCCTGTGAGAAGAACTTTGTCTGTAGCTGTAATTCACTGCTCAGTTACTCAACAGCCTGCACTGTGGCTAATACCTTCAGGGAAAGTCACTTATAGTGCCAATAAGTCCTGATTGTTTTACTCTGCTTATTGGTGGCCACATTAAGTGGAACAAAAAAGTAAACATGTTTACATTTCTCAACTTCGAAGTAATTTATATAGCACTTTTTAAAACACTAAGGATGTCACAATACCTGAATTTAGTAGTCTGTACCAATACCAGTGAATTTCATGATTCTCAATACCCAATTTGTTTTCACAAAAACAAAACAAATTTCATTCTTCCTACGAGAGATGGTATGAAATACCTGAATAATAATCAACTCTGGCGGTCAACCAGAGCTCGTGGAACCTTCAATCACCCTTCTACTCTGCTTTCTGTCAGTTTCTCTCTTTTCTTTCTTCCAGTGCAGAGCAGAGAGAATGGTGCAGTGAAGACTTGGCAGACTGCTAACTAGTTGGTCTTGCTTCCAATATTAGCTGTTCTGTTTCAACTATGAAAAACTGTGCATGCGGGCTGAAATTCACCCGTGGTGTACTGCCAGGATTAAAGGAAAGCGCCAGTCTCTCTCCGTGTCACGGTACGCAGAGCTCGAATCATTTGGCAAACTTTTATCTGGGGGTGAGTGGGGAGCTCCGTGCGCTGTGGCGTAGAGGGACGCTCGGCATCCTTGGTTCCCTACTGTATCAGTGGTAATGTAGAAAAACAAGTACTTTCGAGCTTTCAGAAGCTATGCATTGACTTGGTATTGGGTCTCCCTAATACACAGCTGCAAAGTAAGCAACACATGAGAAATATAAATTAAGTAAAAATACACTGCAATATAAAAAACACAGCACAATGAGGGAAAGACCAAATTAAAATTAACCAAAAAATAACCCAGGGAAGAGAATTTACTATAAAATGGCTTGCCTATACAGATGGTTTTTAGAAGATGCTTAAAAACATTCCAAAAATTCAGCAAATCTGAGAGGGTTGGTACTAGAAAAGGACACTAGGACCCCCTTTCGCTTTGAAGTTGGAGCAGGGAATGGATAAAAGGCAGAGATGTGAGGATCATAGTGGTCAGGAAGTCGGATGATAAATGGGGAGATCAGAAATGTAACTGGGAGCAAGGTCATCCAGCACCTTATATGTAAATCAACAGCATTTTGTAGTTTATTCTGAATTTTACAGGAAGCAAATTCATAGCTGCAAGAACAGGAGTAATGTGAGATCGACATCTAGTTCTAATTAAAGGGCCGGTAGCTGCATTTTGAATCACATGAACAACATATCAATGCAGTATATGAGCTGTTTTCTATACAACATAAAAAAGATTCAGTTGCAGAGAAATAATGGGAGTATTCGGGCTGCAATGAATCATTTATTCTTAGCATGTTGATCTGCCAATTACTTTTTCAATACATCAAGTGCTTTCTACAATATCAGAAAATGGTAGAAATACATCAGCTCAGAAACTAAAAGTACCTAATGTTGCATACATTTTACAATGACTGAAATTCAATTAATTTAAGTTTGTAATCACTTATTGATCAATTAATAAATTGCTTCAGTTCTATTGGGTATAACCTCTTTAGAGGCTTTGTAACCCAGTAGTATACTGCAGTTTTATGAAAGAAAGAAACCCCACCCTGCCGCCTCTAAATGCTTAAATGTAATTAGCTGAGAAGCAAAAATATAATTAAGTTGTTGCCACACAATAATCTTTGCTGCAACATTAACCACATTTATCTGGATTATGATTTTAGCCAGAGCTAAAAACAGCTTCTCTGCACACAGACAACTTCAAACACGCACAAACGTCTACCTTTATTTAGATCCAGCTCTTCATCCTCCTCCTCTTTCTTCTCGTTGTCTTTCTTCTCAGTTTGGCTGTCGTTGGTTTCGGCTGCCACCCACTGGATCTCTCCTGACGTCTCCTGCCATTCTCCGCTTTGGTCCAATGCCGGCTTGGGCGCCTCGCTGATGAGGTCGTCAGTCTTTGCCTCAGCCAGGATGGCAGCGCGCTCCCTCTCCAGGAAGAGCTACAATTTAGAGAGAAATAAACAGATGTGACCTCTAAACACAAACTTTTTAATTGGAGCCAAGTAACAGTAGATTTTTAATAATTTAAACGGGAATAAAGAGATGGCAATTAAACCAGTTAGCCAAGGTATTCTCCTTCATGGTGAGGTTAGAAAGCAACCGGCTATGCCAAAAACTCACTTGACAGTGGAATGTAATTTTAAAATTAATCACTAGTTTACTCTCAAAGGCCCCTTTCAGGCTTTCAGAAAACGTTGCACTAATGAGTAAGCAGGGACGAGGAGTTTGGTTAAAGTAATATCAATAATGAAGCAAAACAGTAATAAAATGACATTTTTATCTTAAAATTCAAATCCAAAAATTATTGATTTAAACTTGCTCATTACTTTGTGTTCATGCTGTCAAATATTTGCAACTTCAAGTTTTACTTAAAATGCACTCAAAGGTACAGCTTAAGTTTGTGTGGAACGAAGATTGCAGAAAATTGAAATGATACAGCAATATATATCAAATCCATAATCATTAATGTATTAGAGCAATGTTTCAACTATTAACCCTCTCCCTGAGACAAACCTGTTTATGCAATACAAAGTGTTCTTTGAACAGAAAAAACATTGATTTTTTTTTTCTCATGACTGCTGGTCCCAAACAGTTTCTGCTCACATCCTTATTTCAAAAAGAAACCATGACAACAAAAAAAAACTGTAGCCAAGACATGACGGACCACAATGACTGCTGAAATATTTATTAATGAATCTTGGCACAATTCCTACCTGCACCAGTGCAGCCAAGGCACCGGAGGGTTTGGGCTTGACAGCCCCATCTCCCTGAGTCTCAGCTGTGCTTGGCGGTGCTGACGCTGGCGCTGTGTCGGATTGTGTTGGGTCAGCAGGCTGCATCAGGCTGTCTTCCAGACAGGCGTCGTCGACTATGTACTCCATGTCCACCAGACAGTGGCGGTTTCTGGAGCTATACTCCACAAGGTTAATTAGTAGACCCAGACCCTGGTGTACAAAACACAATGCACAAATAAGACACATAGATACACACGGGCACAAAAATACACAGGTTTGTTGAATATCTTTTCAACAACTATGTGCCGTGTTTTGGTTCAAGAGTGCCTTACCAGTACTCGGACATCGAAGCGCTGCTCCTGGGGGATGTAGCGTGGAACTCGGAGCACACAATTCAGAGCAGTTACAGTCAGCTGTTCCTGCTCACCTGTCTTAGTGCTTCCCCACTCTGCAGATAAAATAATCAGCATTATTAACCTCTGGTCATACTAGCCAATACCCTGTTAAGCACCTGAAGGCTGAATGATACAGTTGAAGTCTATATGAGCACATAAATGAGTATGGCTGAACCAAATGTTGTTGTCAAACAAAATCCTTTATTTAAATAGAGTGACTCATCGGATTAAATGAGTTGATCTTTTTTCTATTAAATCAACTTAATTGAATGATTTATAAATAAATAACATTTGGAGTTATTGGAAATGTTTGAATCCAGAGTCAGAAACAATCATACACAGCCACCACTGGAATCCAATGAGTACAATACTAATATAAGAGTAGCATTATACATCTGCAACTGTGCAGAAACACTGCATTTAAACAGACTGTGTACAAAATGAAAATTTGTGCAGCATTCAAACATTGCTTTAGAATTGAAGCTTCAAACCCACTCATTACAGCAGTATAAATAGGAATATAGTCAAAATCTGATACTACACATCACTATTGAAAAAGTATGCAATGTCATGTAAAACATAATCAAACTGCTGTAATGCAATAAATTGTGCTTCATTGTTATGCAACACATCAAAAATCAATAAGCCACGATGCTGAGTCATTGCCCAGCTCTTAATACCCAGAAATGCCGGATAAAAGCAACAACCACAGAACAAAGGCAAAACAAAAGCAAAGGCAAAAAATTCAAAGCAGTAAATGAGAGTACCATTGTCGTGGGTAAGGTTGAGCAGCACTCCGATGATGGCCCTCATGCAGTCCTCCACAGCCTTGCCCACGTTACTGAAGCTGCAGTGGGGCAGTGCTGCACCCGACGATGACAGAGAGCTGTTGTTTAACGCCCTGCTGTATCGCTGAATCATGTCCTCACAGTACCGCAAAGCTCTGGTCAAAGTAAGAAAATCAAACTGATGAGAGAAATGTTCTATGGCAGAAATTAGGTACATGTTATTACATACAGTAGTGTTCAAAATAATAGCAGTCCAATGTGACTAACCAGATTAATCCAGGTTTTTAGTATATTTTGTATAGCTACATGGCAAACAAGGTACCAATAGGTGCAGTAGATTCTCAGAAAACCAACATTTGTGATATGCATGCTCTTAAGGCTGTGCAATTGGGCAATTAGTTGAAAGGGGTGTGTTCAAAAAAGTAGCAGTGTCTGACGTTGACTTTTACAATCTCAAAACTATTTTGTACAAACTATTTTGTTTCCTAGGATTTAGCAATCCTGTGAATCACTAAACTAATATTTAGTTGTATGACCACAGTTTTTTATAACTGCTTCACATCTGTGTGGCATGGAGTCAACCAACTTGTGGCACCTTTCAGCTGTTATTCCACTCCAAGATTCTCGAACAACATTCCACAATTACATTTCAAATCAATTTACATTTCTTGGTTTTGCTTCAGAAACAGCATATTTGATGTAACCCCACAAGTTCTCAATTGGATTAAGGTCCGGGGATTGGGCTGGCCACTCCATAACATCAATGTTGTTGGTTTGGAACCAAGATTTTGCTGGTTTTCTAGTGTGTTTGGGGTCACTGTCTTGTTGAAACACCCATTTCAAGGGCATGTCCTCTTCAGCATAAGGCAACATGACCTCTTCAAGTATTTTGACATATGCAAACTGATCCATGATCCCTGGTATGCGATAAATAGGTCCAACACCATAGTAGGAGAAACATGCCCTTATCATGATGCTTCACTGTCTTCACTGTGTACTGTGGTTTGAATTCAGAGTTTGGGGCTCGTCTCACAAACTGTCTGCGGCCCTTGGACCCAAAAAGAACAATTTTACTCTCATCAGTCCACAAAATGTTCCTCAATTTCTCTTTAGGCCAGTTGATGTGTTCTTTGGCAAATTATAACCTCTTCTGCACATGCCTTTTTTTTTTAACAGAGGGACTTTGCGGGGGATTCTTGTAAATAGATTAGCTTCACACAGACGTCTTCTAACTGTCACAGCTCTTACAGGTAACTCCAGACTGTCTTTGATCATCCTGGAGCTGATCATTGGCTGAGCCTTTGCCATTCTGCTTATCCTTGCATCCATTTTGATGGTTGTCTTCCGTTTTCTGCCACGTGTCACGTGATGGTTTTGCTCTCCATTTTAAAGCATTGGAGATCATTTTAGCTGAACAGCCTATAATTGTTTGCACCTCTTAATAAGTTTTCTCCTCTTAGGCCACCTGATTCACACCTGTTTTTTCACAAAATTGATGACCTCACTGATTGAATGCCACTGCTATTTTTTTTGATCACACACCTTTCAACTAATTGCCCAACTGCAAGAGCGTGCATATCATGAATGCTGGGTCTTGTTGGTTTTCTGAGAATCTACTGCACCTACTGGTACCTTGTCTGCCCTGTAGATATAAAAAATATACTAAAAACTTGGATTAATCTGGTTAGTCACATTGGACTGCTGTTATTTTGAACACTACTGTATATATTCATCAAAGCTTCATCAAATCCAAATTTGCTGATACTTATTTATTGGCTCTGTTGCTAACACTTATGGTAATCAAGGATCTAGTTGTGTTGTGGTGTATTAGTGTAAGTCTGTGCTTTACTAATTATTCCTTTGCTTCAATAAGATGATGATGTTTTCATGAACAGACAAAAAAAAGACCCTGAACTGGCCTGAAGACACTGTTCCATATGATTGGTACAACAGTGTTGCAAAAAGTACAAAGGTAAACTGAATGAACTGTTGTTATATTAGTCAGTGTCTCAGTATGTCTCTGTGTCCAGTCAATAATAGCTCCAAGCTGTATCTGGTGCTCACCTGGCAGAGGAGACGATGAGTTGTGAGTCTTTGTAGGCAATCAAGTAACCCTGGTTTTCTGGGTTCTGCACTGTCACCTGTTGGCAGAAGATGAAAGAGAAACAAAATCAATACAGGGGAAAGTACATTGAAAGGCTTGAAAAGGAGTCAAGAAACAGAAAATGGCAGGAGACCCTTTTGTTTCGTTCAGGCTTTTGATCAGTGATGTTATGTGAGATAGTTGATAAGAAACTGATTGTTTTTCTAACCCAAGCCTTTTTTAAAGCTGACAATAAAAGTTACCATCCACCTCACAATATTAATTAATCTTGTCCTTGTCACTAGTGTATGACTTTTTGTGATGTTTTCAGTACTTACACTTTCAAGTACTCTCAGACACCGCTCAGCCCCCCATAAAGACGCCACAAGGTTCTCCTTGTCATCCTCTTGGCTCAGGTTCTGCACACACTCTTTAACTGTGACAACACAAAAACACAAGCTACATGATTATAACATATCCTGACAAACACATGAAAAGTTAACAGCTATGACATTTGAACTTGGGAAGAAGATCTTTGAACATATACACAAGTAGAGAGACTTGCATCCCACACACCAACCTTTGTCTACAATATGGTCCAAACCGCCCAGCAGTCGCAGTTCTTCTTTGAACCAATCCCCGGCTCTCTTGGAGGTTAGAGAGAGTAACGTCTCCATGGCAAGGTGGCCCGTCTACAACAGGAAAAAAACAGTTTTGGCTTCCCATGATTGTTTAAAACAACATAACCGAGATAAAATGATTATTGTGCCGTGTTCCATGTCTCAATAATGTTCTCAGTTTGTCTTGCATTATAAAGACATTGCATAGTTTCCTTTACAGCATTGCCCGTTCTTGCTGAATTTTTAAGGAATTTGTTTAATTAAGTTTCCCAAAATGGCAAATATGTGTATCAGGGTTTTCAGTAAGTTGTGGCAGTGCACAAGAACATATCAAATTATTTTTTGTCAAATTTATTTATATAAATTATTTTTATATTACTTATTTAAATGTGTATTTGTTTTTTCATCTGCTTTTTAATTTTAGTTTTTAAATTTTCTGATTTGTTTTTCAATAAAGTCAAGTGAATCCACTGATGACTAAAGTATTTTTCTGTTGAATGTATGTATGATTATAAAGTCAATGAAAAAATTAAATTAAATTAATAAATAAATAAAATAAATTTTTATGATCTCAATATTGATCACCTTTTGGCATGAAACCTTTTTGCCCACTGGACAAACCTTAAATCTGTCATTGTAATGAGAACATGAGTACATTTGAATAATTATTTAATAATATTGGCATGGATACCTGCATTACAAAATGTCCGTTTAATTATCATCACTTTTAAATAACAGGGCCACACAAAAACATTAATGCATTCATTGGATCAATTAATTTTTGACTGTAGAAACATCAGTGAAGTTCAGAGTAATCCTAATGGGAACACCTGTTATTCTGAACTTTCATATATTAAAACTGTGATGTTCAAGGATCACAGTCACTATGATGAGCAGGTCTACATGCAACCATTCTTTAGAGATTACACAGTCTATTTTCAACAAACAGGTGCTTAGTCATTTTTTAGAGGAACAAGGGGAGTAAGAGAGAGTGTGCTACATTAAAACAAAATTAGATGACATTAACATTTCATGCTCAATTTGAAAAATGAGCCTTTTACTAAAAACGTTTCTAATGAAACTACTAAACTATTTACAAAGTTTTGCTTGTTAAAGAAATAGTTAGTTGTTTGAACTGAGGTTCATCCAGAGGAGATGCTCTACTGTTATATGTTCTATTCCATTATTTAAAGACACAACCCACCGTGATGTTTTCCAAGTCAAGGTGCTTGTTGTGCACAGTCTCACACAGCTTCCTGATCTTCTCCTTGACCTTTTCCACCTCCTTTGCAGTGAGCTGATCCTGGTGGGCTGAGTAGTCCTGGTCCAGTTCCAGCAGCTTGATCATAAGCTCCAGACAGGCCCTGTCCAAATCCATGTTAAGACGATCCCGACTCAGAATGTACATCAGGGAAGCCGTGCACAGACCAAGGTTCTGATAGAATGACATAGAAAAGATATTAGAAAAGTGGTGCAAGTGGTGCAGACAGTGCAGGGAATACAGAGTTGAGACATGGTGGTCAACTCAGTGAACCTGCTGGAAACATCTGACTGCCTGCCCACTATCACTACAGCAGTCTCTGAGAGGGCAAACAGTTGTGTATGCACCAATGCAACCAAGGGATGTTCTCACTAGAATTACTACACTAAGAAAGGGATACACTTCAAGGATAACTGAAACTGTTCAGAAAACCGAAAATGCTTCAATATGATAATAAAAAAATAAATTATGCCTTAAACATCCTCTTCATTAGCAAATACTGCTGAGCCCAAAACAAACATGAGCCTCCTTAGATTTAGTGTACTTAAAGCTGCTCTGTAACATGCTAATCACACTGCAGATCACTGTTAACTACTAAAAGCTTAAGACAATTTAGCAACACAGATGCCAGTAGGGACTAATACCGCAGGTATGCATGTCTTGTCAGAAAAACATCAAGCCAAAGACCATTAATGCATTGAAAAACGTGGGCATTTGTTTTTGAAAACTAATCTTTTCCTTACATTACAAATAATGTGGATTATTTCCCTTACTGGAGTAAGTGTGGCATCTATCTGCATTTATTTGCTTTTGGGTTACTCATTAGCTAAGTGTACCTGCTAAAGTTCATGGTTCAAACTCGGGATGTTACAAGAACTGATGCTTTAGTACCAAGTCTATGCAAACATTCGCAAAACATTATAGGTGTACATGCTGCTCCAATCAAGCCAAGTGTTTGTGTTCTTTATCTTTTTGAGTTGTCAGAAGACTTAAACAGTAAGAGTTGTCAATGAAGTTTGCGTTCAAAGTGGATCATTAGGGATTAATAATAAATTGGCAAAAACCATCATATAAACAGTGCCATTATACGTCAAAAAGCAGTCATTTTCCTGGTATCGGTATCAATTACTACATTTCTGATATTGTGACATCTCTAGTTCAGACACCCATAAAATACCCTGATTCAAAGCTTTAGAACCGAACCATAAGAAAATACATTTCCGTCAAGGACAATGTGAACAACAAAAGCACTAAAAAGTGGCAAATATTTAACCATTTTATTCATGCTGTAAAAAAAAATAATAATGAGGGAATTGAATTGAAGAAGCAGGAGACAAAACCATTTTACTGACCGGGTGTTGTGGAGCATCACTGAGCATTTTGAAGACCTGTGCCACTTTCCCTCTGGCTCGCAGGTGCATCCTGAAACTGGGCATGGCACACCGCGTGGCCAGGCTGATTATACTGCAGCAGAGGAAGAAAGGCAGAGGAAAGAACGATTACAGAAATTCTGGGTCAACTATTTATTAGTCATAAGACTAAAATGAATGACTGAATGTAGCACAGCCTGCTTCCAAATCAGTACTACAATTTGTATTTTCTACCCCCAACATGCTCCGTTTTGTGTTTCTACTCCCTCTTTTCACCTTCCTCACTCGGCATGTGATTTAAGAAGAAGAGTCCATGCAGTTTTTTCTAAGTCAAGGTTGTCTCTCCTGAGTGGATTTCATTTTCACAGCAGAATGGATTTGTGCTTTATCAGACTACAGAAAAATAGGAGCTTTATCTCAACATATTACCCCACCAGATGGTGGAAAGAAAAGTGAGACGCATAAACAAAAACAGGGCAGACCGGAAAGAAAATATAGGTACACATACCGCCTCAATAGGGCTCATTATTGTTGTATGTATTTTTAAAAAAGTTTGCTTCAATAAAATAAAAATCACAAAAAAATGCTAGAATTGGATGAGTCGTACACAAAAAAGTACAAAAGCTGTTACAGTTAGCATACTGCATGTGACAAGACATTAGGGGGAAAAAACTGTTTATATTCTCTGCAGTCTCTTTAAACATCAACCTAGTATGACTACCTCCTGTTGCTATCATTATATTTGTTTTATTTTATTAGGGATCAAATTTCAAAGCTATGATCAACTAAAGCAGCTGTTCTTGTAATTGCTTTATAAATAGGCTGGGCTAATATGACGTGACATAAACAAATGTTAGTGACAGGTGCTTATACCATTCAATCAACCTACTGAGGTACTTGGCACTCATACAAATCAGTACCATCAGCATTCCTCTAGAATAAAATTCATGTCAGAGCAGAAAGAGCATCAAAGTGCTCCTATGTAGAACGGCACAAATTACACTTACCTAAGGCATCTTGTGTTGAGTGGCTGACTGCTCTTCAGCCCCGTCTCCAAGTACTCAAAGTCATCTGTGAACTCTTGATTCTCTCCGAACTCCACCACGTCATTGAAGTGCTTCACATGCTGCACCACCGTGTACAGCTGGTGGAAGGGGAATGGGGTTAATTACAGCTAATTGGGAAGCAGTGTATCTGTCCAGAGTCACAATTAACTCACACAAACACACATACACAAACACAGTAAGCGATTTGCTCCCATTGTTAAAGTCCTCTCCATTGGTTCCATTACCAGCCATAGCTGACTGTGCTAATACCTCTCATCAATATAAGCTCAGCATGCGAAGTCAAGGCCTGAGCCGCAGTTGACTCTGTATGTTTGCCAGTATCAAGAGTCATGCGGTTTGCGCACTCAGCATGACACAGGAAGGGAAACCCCGGATTTAAGATGACACCCGTTTGTAGTGACAGCTTAGCTGAAGCCATTTTACCTCAGGGGATCAGTGACTTACAGTCTGATCTGGGGCTGGAAGGCCCATCTGTAAATGACACAAACTGTAGGGTGGTTCAAATTAACAGCTACAGTCCTCTTTGCTACATCCAATCCACAAAGGTGTTGAAATAAAGAAAGAACTGAGCTTGATATGCATTAAATCTCATTCCCTGTACTGTATAACCTGCATCAAATGGGTAAATACAGTTGGCCGTTTATGAGAGAGAGAGATTCAACTCATAACTGCATTCAAAAAATGTAGTACAAACAGAACACAAATAAGCATCAAGCTGCAAAAGAAAGAGCCTCCCATCCCCCATTTCTCAGCAGACGTCTAAAAACATCTGTGTGCTCCGGACTCACCTCCTTGTGCTCCTTCCTGCATTTGAGTGCAGTGACAATATCCTGGTTGAGTCGTGTGGGGATGGTCTCTGACTTAATGACTTTGGGCGGCGGTGGAGGGGCTTTGAACAAGCCATCATCTTTATGGGAGTTGCTGTCCTTGCTGCTGCTCGATAAAATGGCCTGGAGGAAGAAAAGAGCCGGAGAAATGGGGCTCATACCAAAGTAACAAAATCTGCTTAACAACGTGTCCGCAAGATTTACCACGGCTGAATAGTCTGTTAAGCACACAAGTCTTTAATAAGTGTTGTTAACAGATGTCAAATGAGGTAGTGCAAAGTTAAAAACTACTTTTAAATCCCAGTTGCCACACTCTGATTAGCTTGTCTCTGAACAAACATTAATTTCCATGGGGGGAATTTAACACAGAATATACAAATAACCCAGGTTCACTTGTCTAGGAAAATAACATTGCGAGCAGAAGGAGACTAATTAGAGCAATTAAACATAACTGTTGACTACAACAAGACCGATAAACAATGTCCTGGGTTGTGGACAGTAAGGAACTGGGAATCCTATAAAGAAATGGTCCTAGTTATAAGCATTTTCTTAATATAATAGCCTATAATACCATTTCCCTGCTGTGTGTGAAATGGATGCATACATTTCAAATGATAACTTTAAACATCACAAATTCAGCCTTTTCACACACTGACAGTTGCCTTTATTGCACTAAAAGCCCACACAACTAAGCCAAACACAATACCAATAACTACTAAGAGAGCGATATCTTACCGGAGCAGTTTGAGATCGTGAAAGTGGAGGCACAGGTTCTTCAGGCTCAGGTTGGTTCCAGTGCCGAGCATTGTACACAGCTTTAGCAGGGGACTGAAAGGGAGTAAGAATTTAAGAAATGGTTAGTTATCTAAACGGAGACTAAGCATAACTACTGATATGTTGGTGCGTTCATTAATTTTACTGATGGATAGCTGCCAGCATTGCAAAAATCTTCACACACCTAAAACAATTGCCACTCATACATGAACTGAAGCTGGGTAATTTGGATCAAAAATCATATCTTAGTATTTCTTGGAATGGTGGTAAAAACACACACACTAATTATAAATTTATATATATATATATATATATATATATATATATATATATATATATATATATAAAAAGGTCATTATTAGCTTCCTTGCGATGCAGACTCTAAGGCAGGAAAAAACCTTGAGGTGTTTTAGGAAGCTTATTAAAATGTCCCACTAAATCCAGACAGAACCCTGGAGTGGAGAGAATTTGATCCAGCCAGCTATTGAGGACATAATGTAACTACTATTACTGCCTGTGTACAGGGATACTTGTAGGCAATTTGTAGGATTTGTGATCTGGTATAATTCCATTTTTTTTCTCTCCTGCTTAGAAAAAAAACACAGCTCTGCAAAGAACAATAAAAATGTAGGCAAATGTCGACACTGTGCCTCCCTCTATGTTGCAGGAGAACTTGTGAGTGAGAAGGGCTGTGCAGAGTGTAAGAGAGGAAAGATGAAACATTGCAACAGGTTTTACGGAAAAAACTATATTGATAACAGTATTGTCTTATCCTATATCTCATTTGAAAATATATATTAATATACATTACAAAGTCTACATACAACACTGACATGAACAAAGACTATGTAGAAACACTTCCGTGTTAATCTCCATAAACCATTCTAGCACAAATCTTAAGTTATTGTTGTGAATTATCACAACAGAACACATAAATATTGCATGCTGCAATCATGATGATAGACTAAGACAGCAGCAGCCTCAGTGTGGAGCACAACAGTCCCAAAGCAGCAAAAAGCAATTCCTGAAAATGACACATTGTGTGACTTAGTTGTATACTGCAAAGACAAAACGGAGTGTGGAGTTTTGTCAAGGATGTAGAAACAGTAAAACAAAGGATTAGGAAGACAGACCACAAATAACCCAAAGCCAATGGAAAACATGATCTAGATAAGTAGAGCAAATGTGGGCACAAAATGCCACATATCAAAGCTGAATAGTTCAGATAAATGTGAACATGACCTAGGCTTGATATTCAAACCCCCTTAAAACT
Organism: Centropristis striata; assembly: GCF_030273125.1. NCBI lineage: Eukaryota > Metazoa > Chordata > Actinopteri > Perciformes > Serranidae > Centropristis > Centropristis striata. The sequence continues at coordinate 18,761,404 of NC_081536.1, forward strand.
GGAAAACCACATAGGGTGCATGTTACTGAACACACATTTAACCCATTTAGGTGTAGGGATGGGTACCAAATTCGGTACTTTTATTAGGTACCGACCGAATTCCCTACACACACAGACACACACACACAAATCACGGTTCGATACGTACCTCGGTTTTGAGGTACCAAAACCTAAATTTGCGTGTTGTTTATTTGCGTGTTTATGAATAATAACCAACAAATATATTTTGCCTCTCCAATTTCCACTCCAACACTTTAAGTCCCTCTGCCAGGTTTGCGCTGGTGTGCTGTTCATACATCGACCGAGTTTGCAGAACATGGCTCACCATGTTCCACTCAGGGGTGACGTTATGTGCAGTCACGCTTATGTAGCTCTCGTTAGCTCTGGATGTCGTGAGTGCTACTGCACATGCCTCTGACAAGTCCTGGATAACAATAGATTTAGCTTGCTCATACAGGTCCGGAATTATTTTTTGGCTTAAGTGCGGACACGAGGGTACTTCATAGCGGGGCTCAATCACCTTTAGTGTTTAAGACAGCGTATGGTCTGAGATCCTCTGCAATAAAAATGACGATGGCAGTCGTAATTGCTTTGGCCCGATCTGAATGGCCAGGGAGAGGCTGCCTGAATGCCAAAGTCAGCTGCATTTGAACTAAGGTCGAGGTTTTTCTTGTCGCGGTGATGTTTACACTCGGGTGGTGCCATTTCAGGTGCGTTAGCATGTTCGTTGTGTTTCCAGAAATGTACCCAATCTCTCTTAAACAATGTCAGCACACTGCCCTTGTTTTATCCACAAGTCTTTATCCGTCATAATACTTCACCAGGAAGCCAAAGTGCTCCCGCGCAGGAGACTTTAGAGATTTTATATATATATATATATATATATATATATATATATATATAGATAGAGATATAGAGATAGATATATATATATATATATATATATAGATAGATAGATGTACACACACACAACTAAATACATTTTTGTTTTCACTTGTTTTCCAGCCCCTTGCTCAATTTTTCTCTAATGCTTTGCCCTCTCACATTATCTCAGTCCATATTTAGACAGGCTGGGTATTCTGTTACGTAAATGTAATTAAAACATCAATACCATTAGGAAAATGCCTTTTCGAAGCAAAGCAGTATCAGACCTGAGATGAACACTGGCCAGGAGGTAGGTCACAAAGACAGGTGAGATGACAAAGTTTCTTTTGAGTAAAAGCAGGCAGTGTAAAACATATTTCTTGCATGCCGATATACCTTTTTGGGTCCACTGAAGATCTTTTTGGGTCCACTGCCAATGTCCTTGGATTTGTCATTTGGCTTCCCTGAGCGTCCTTTCTGCCCCTCAGTGCCGCCAGGACTTGAGTCATCAGAGAAGTCAAAAGCATCTGTTGGGTAGACCAGATTGTTGATGGGGAGACTAAAACGCCAATGTGTGAGTGGGTTGGACTTACATGGTTTAGCATTTGTTTAAGTTTGGGGGAAAAAGTGGATGTTTTGAAAGATATTTTTTCTGGATGAAAACATCAAGATACCAGTTTATTTATTGCTTTATAAATTATAGCTAAGCTCACCTGTATTGCTGCTGGCCTGGCTGTCCTGAGAGTCACTGGTATGAGGGCTATCCACACTGGAGCTCAGAGCAGCTAAGGCTGCAGCTGCCTTCTTGGCCTTCTTGTCTTTGGCCTTAGGGCTCTCTTCATCGCTGTCACTCTCGCTGAGGTCGTCAAAGCCAAAATACTTGATTTTGTAGCTACTCTTTCCGGCCATGCCACCTTCTGGACTCTCCTCATCCCCATGATCTTCTTTGTCCTCAAAGCCAAAAAACTCCAGCTTTGTCTCAGTCTTGGTCTTCTTGGTTTTTGTCTGGGTGGGTCTGAACCTGGGAACATGAGGATAATTATTGTCATGCTTGTTTTTGTATTTTTACTGGGAATGTGGAGAAGAGCAGGGAACTAGAACAGGACAAGCAAAACAAAAAATCACCCATTGAAGTTAAACAAAAGGAAAACAAGTACCCCATAACCTCTTAAAGTTGGTCAGCAGTTGAGAACAAAGACAAAGGTTGTCAAAACGATTCATACTTTGATAGCACTTCCTTAAAATGACACAATCTCCATTAATTATACATTAAATAGTATCGAAAATACAGAAACTATTAAAAAAAACATATCTACAATGAGATGTATCCAGTATTGTTATGTAGTTTATACTGGTATTAAAGTTAAAAGAAGTTACAAGGAACATTTGTGTTGGGTTTGCCAGCACCTGTAGACAAAACAGTTTCCATGAGCACCAGTTGGCTTTTGTAGACCCTATAAAAATCCATCAATATTAAATTGAGTGTTTTGTTACCAGGTAAAAGTTCTGTAGATTTGCTTTACATATTTGATATTGTGGCAGCCTTAATTAGTTCTATTCATCACTATTGTTCACTAATTAACTGATCCACCTCACAAAGAAAACTTTCCTGAAAATGTTCATGAAGCAACAACTTATAATTAAATTAACGAGAGCTGATGAATATCACAAACTAATTAACTAAAATGTTGAGATACAAATTCTGTCCGTATTAGCCATCCCAATAATTAAGAAAGATAGAGTGATTACCATTTTTTAAAAGGATTTTGAACACAACAAAGTATGCACAAATACTTAAGTGAATTACCTGGTAGGTTTGGGTGGTGGAGCATCTGACTTCTTCTTCATCTGGCCTGCATCACCAAGGTCAGCAGGGGTAGCTGGGGTGACCATTTCATCAATGCTCCGCTCAGTTGAGTCCTGGATGGTTACATTGCACACTGACAGACAGGAAGGGTGCAGAACCGTGTAGTCCCGTACCCTCCCACCACCCCTGCCTGGGGGCTTGGCTGCCGTTTTGGTTGCTGTTTTAGCATTGGCAGCAGTACTACTTGCACTGGCAGAAAGGACACTGTTGGGTTTATCTTGGGCACTCTCTTTTTCAGTGGACTTGTTGCTGTCATTTTCAGCAGGTTCAGAGGATGTTTTGTTAGGCTTGGTGGGTCGCTGGTATTTTTTGCAGTTTGAGGGCCTCAGAGTAAATGGGGAAGGGGGGATGTTGTCCACTGGTTCTGGTTGAGGGTCAGCGGGAGGCTCCAGCTCAGCCCTTTTATTTTCTTCCAATGGCAGTTCATCATAAGAGGAAGAGGTTTGAAAGTCTCTGCTACCACCTGGTGCATAAGTGGACAGTTTGATAGAGGTGACTGTATTAGTAGAGGAGGAGGAGATGGGCCTCTGGGGCGCTGAGAAGTTCTGATCAGCAGAGGGGACTGTGTTTGACAATGAGACATTGCATGCAGGCTTTTGGTTGCTATCTGGTGCACTTTTGTACCAGGACTGGTTATTTTTAAGAACCCTCTCTTCAGATGCTTGCTTGGCTGTGGATGGAGAAGAAAATACAGTAAACAGTTGTCTTTTTGACAAAAAGGATACTACACAGTTTGAGAGAATAGAAAGGTATGCTACACAAAGTAAATTAACTGTCAGGAGAATCAGTGGCATTGCTCGGTATGTTAGTCCAATTTATGCATTGATTACTTACTTGTGACTGTGGCTTTTGAGCTTGCAGAGCCCTGTGCCGGGGTAACAACAGTGGCTGCCCTAGCACCCTGCACTGCAGTCGTCTTTGTCACAGCCCCTTCACTGACTTCTGCCTGGGACACACTGTGAGAGGAAACGGTCTTGGACTCCTCATCGCTGTCAAACCCAAATGGGTCTTCGTCACTGTCGCTGTCCTCAAGCCTGGGCCTCTTGGACAGCTCAGAAACATCAGGTTTCAAAATGGGCCTTTTGGCTCCCAACTGAGCCTTGTAGGTGGTCTCCCCCCATTTGGTGGTCAGTGTGGGCTTCTTATTGTTGAAGACCTCGTCAAATTTCGAGTTAGCCTCCCCTCCCTTGCGGTTGTATGTTTTACCGAATCTGGATGTCATGTCGGTTGCTTTATGTTACATATTCCCTGCGAAGAGAAGCAGATAACATTCAACATGTCACTCTAGCGTTGAGTAAATCGTGCAAACGTCAACCAACGCACAGCTAGACTAATGTTCGTCTGACGGGAAATATAACGCTCCACATGCAGCATTGTGACGTTTTAAAATATTCATACATTCACATTCACACTAGCAAAGTTGGATTAATTAACTTGTCTTAAGATGGTAAGTTAGGTGTAAACTATTGGTTGATAGCACACACACCAAGTTCGCATGGCTAGTTAACGTTAGCTCGCTAGCTCAAACAGCAAAGCTTGCTTATAACATTGACGGCATATGTACGGCATATGTACAATACGATAAGAAGCTACAACGACTTGGAATAACTTTAGTAAAACTTTGACTCAAATGCATATCCTAACGTCACACTGACCGGACAGTTAACTTACCTACGTGTGTTGCCCCTAGCTAGGCCTGCTTGTAAAGTTACTATAAAGTTAGCCGTTAGCTTCAACAGTGCTAAACTATGCTAACGTTAGTCCCTGTTTACATTTCACACTTGACTGCATCAAATGTTGGAAATGCTGCATTTAGATATGATCAAGTTATTTAACACACATATCTGCATACATAGATTAAGGTTTGAAAATGGCTGTGAGTACAAAAGAACAGCAGCACACAGTGTTACCTTTCAACTCCGGCGACTAGCAGCTAAACGTCCGCTTGTTTTTTAGCCAGCCGGCTAGGCCTGAGCTCCCACACACACAAATCAAACGAGTAAAGTCCGTTTATCGCAGTAGAAACAACACTAGAAACACACCTCCAGCGTCAATATGTCCCGAGAGTAATGCTCGTTAGCAAAAAAAGGCGACCCACACGGAGCCGTCGCTAGTACAGTCTAAATATAGTGGATAATCCGCACTTTTTGCATTTTGTAGTGCTGCTGACGGCCATTAAAATATCCCCTCCCTCCTCGTTCTCTGGCAAGACCCCCATGTAGTGCGCCGCAAGCAACGAATTGGCCAATCAGCGGCGGGGAGGTTCCCCTGTGCTTTGAGCAAACGCCACTCTGATTGGTTAAAACGTGAAACCATAACAAACGATAGGGGGCGCTGGTGGTCCACATAAGTTGATTTAAACTTGAAGATTTGCCAACGAGAGATGGTACAGATAGTGTCGTCTGTTTGTAGCGTTCACCTCGGACTGAACAAAATGTTTCATTTTAAAAACGCCTTTATTTTTCCTAAAACTATAATCTAATATGCAAGGGACCTAATTTAGATATTTTTATTAATTTCCAAATATTAACTCATTGTCCTTCGGGTAAAATAAATAACGAATAATAAGTGTTTAAAGCTGTGGTTCACTCAAATCTGTTTGTTTTTTTATAGCGACATAGGGTCATTTGGACTGTTCAGCAAAAACTTTATTCGCATTTAACCAGGCCACGTTTTGCTGCAGTGTAAGTTGTAAATGTAAGTACAGTATGTGTTTTGTATATAATGTTTAAGTCATGAGTTCTACAAACTAATTTCCATTAATCTCCATCGTATTGGGAGTGGTGGCCAATACTGATATCTCAAAAATATTGGATTTGAGATAATGCAACTCATGTTCCCTAAGGGGCATTCATTTTGCTGAAATGATCTGCAAATGAGAAAAAAAAAGATCTTGTTTTTTAATTCAGGTTACTTAAATTAGGCTATTTCATGCTCAAGTCATTTTAATTCTGTTTACCATATTATTACTATCTTGATTAACGTATCAAAAACACAATAGGACATTTTAGTGTGGCTTTAAAATCCCTACCTGTGGTTGCAATAAAATATAATATGGAGCATATCATATACAGTCAATGTAAATACAATTCTATACAGCCAGATCTAATCATTGTGTGCTCACTGGACTGAATTCAAACACCTGCAGCATGTAGGAAACAGAAGGCATAGATCACAAACACTGGCACTGGTCTGGGGCGCAGATGGTGTCAGATGAATGAAAAGTGCGTTATAAACAGCTGGGTCTGCAGGGCAAAGTAGTCCCAACTGTATCAACACTGAAGTGACCATTACTCAGCCTAGAGACAGGCATCACAGCATCTCCTTCAAAGCATGGAAGTCCTTATCAAGATGCAGCACAGGGTCAGTTCTCTGGAAACACAGGGATACTTATTTCCCATGGGAGGCTTTAAAAAAAATGTTTCTTTATCTCACGCAAACAAAAGAAAATAACTCCAAGTATATAGCCCTATATTTTTTAATAATGGCATGGGGTCACAGCTGTTCCCTATATTGCTGTAATGCCATCATAACTCATTAACATAACAATTATTTTTTCAGAAGAGGAAACACCCTGTCTTAGATAATAATCAACCAAATGACCATTATAATTATGCAATTATAATGGTCATTTGGACTAAGACTATGAAAAACACACATCATATTCAGTCAGTGTTAAACATACATGTTTTCTGGCACCTGCGTGTGTTTGGACTGACACACAGACTGTCACTCCACATCAAGGCTGAGAGATGGTGACATAATACAGCCATGCCCTGGGTGACTGATGGTTTTGAGCTCAGGTCTTGGCAGTTTGGCAGTAATTACTTCAGTCAACAGGCAAACTTTACAGCTGAGTGCTATGTTATGTATGCTGTAATCTCTCTGTATGCAGTCTTGGAAGAAATGACTCAGAAATTGGTGCCAATGCCAAGTGAAAAAAACATTAATTCTCTGTCCAACATCTGCCTGAAATATTTGCAACATATTCAGATGGGTAAATTAAGTAGAGAGACTGCACCACTGATACAGAGCCATGAGATGGCAGCAATACTGCTGTCACGCTTCTATCCCGATGCTTTTTTGTTTGTTTTTTGAAAATGCACCCTTGGCCTTTGACCGCAAATGTATACATCTCTCAAGTGTGATAACAATTAACAGAAAGAGTGTTTTTAAATGCCCAGTAGATCCTGAAGATAATGTGTCATCATGATACATGTCCTTGGGCTGCTTCACATCATGGGAAAGCATCTGTAATATAGCTTCCATGCGGTTTATGGGAATAAAAAAATGTGGTGTGCAGGATAAACAATCACTGTTATTAGAGGCATGGTCTCAAATTCTAATGAAAAAACTGGGTAGCTCCACTGCTGAATGACTGAACGTTCCTCTGTCTTTTAAACATACTTGTAAAGCTGTGTAAAGTCCAATTTAATCCTACTGTAGACAGTGGAGCATTTGAATTATAGTGTGCTACAATAAAGAAAAATAAAAGCTTCTGCAGTTTTTCCACTGCAGATTCTGTTGAATGTTGTAGCTGTTTGTAGAATGTGCTGGTTTCTCTAGTTCTCATGAGGTCTTCTTCATATTCTTCATCCAAAATTTATGTGGTAAACAAAATCTCTACCAAAACATTATGTGTATTCATGCAAGTCCCACATCTGTGGCCACTGCATTGCGGGTCGGATCTCTGTTTGGCTCACACTCCTGTCTCTGAGGTCAGCCTACAGAGCCCCTGGCCCAACAATCACACCACACAGCTATCAAGTCCATATGAAGGCAATAAAATCCAATATAAACCAGATACCAATTGGTTTTATGTCCCCTTTGTGTGTGCATGTGCACAAGCAACGGTTAAGCAAACTTTGCGTGCACACAAAGACAATACTGTAATGTCATGCTGGATGCACTCCATCTCTAAATGTATGTGTGTTACTGACTTAAGCCACCTTTGGGGAAATGTTTCAGACAGAAGACCAGATAATTGGGGATGGCTTGTCCAACTGGGGACAAAAAGCCATGTCCCCCAAAGCAGATTTTTGGGTCAGTGGTTAAAGTTAGGGGAAGTCTTGGGGAAATTTGTATAAGTCTATTAAATGTCTTAGAAAGTGACATAAGTAAACAAGAGTGTGTACTTGTACTGCCTCTATAATGAGGACTGGAAAATGTTTTTAACCAACAGAGTGAGGACATTTTTGGGAAGTGCAGACATTTCAGCTAGACCTCACTTATTCAAAGGCCTGTTTGATGGTTAAGAATTGGTTTTAAGTTCTAGGTTACAATAAGGTTTATGTAATTATGATTAGGGTTAGGGCCATGGTTAGGCATTTAGTTGTGGCTGTTAAGGTTAGCTTTAAGGGCTAGGGAATGCCTAATGTCAATGAAGAGTCCTCACAAAGTTAGAAGTAGAAGGATCTGTGTGTGTGTGTTTGAAATGAAAAGAAAATGAGTAAGTAAGCATAGTAAGTGTCGAAACAAAACAAGGTAAACCCTTTATTTTCTTCTCAGTTTACAACACATAATCAACATAAACATTCTACAGTACTTAAAAAAAGAATTTTAGAAAATAATTATACAAATCCGATTTGCCCAGCGAGTCTCTAAATTGCTTGAAATTGCAGTGGAAAGTCTGACTGAGCAAGTCCATATTAAAAAAGACACAGAACAAGAGAAAACAGATAAAAACAATATGCCATTAACCAACTTCTTTTGTTTGTGACCAAACAGTAGTAGCATTGATCAAAGCATTAAAGACTAAAAAGAAAAACACACATAAAGAACAAAGTACAGTACTGCTATTAGAGCATCTGTACAGTCGTTTCTTTCAAGGCAAAGCCAGAATTTTCCTGGATGTGTGGCGCCACTGGCCTTTGGCCACAGGGAGAGGGTGCATCAGTAGAAGCCCCGCTCCAATATGAGGTCCACTGGTGATAAGTTAAACCTAGCTCCAGTTCCTGTGGTGTGACTTGTGGATGTTCAAGGGTCGATATCCATGGGAACAACAGTAAGGATAGCGTCCTCATTTCCACGACGAACAACTACTTTTAAGGTGCCTTCTCGCTTGATGGCGGCGCTAACGTCAGTCGCAGATGAGATCCTCTGGCCATTGATCGAGATGATGACATCATGCTCTTTGAGTCCAGCACTGGAGGAGAGAAAAAGAGTATGATTGGTATTATACATATGTATGTATGTTGTGCAGCAAATTGCTCAGCTGTGCACCCATGATTGTCTTGGTCTTGAGGGTTCAGGGGCATTGTCGGCCCCTTTCTATCTTGACACAACAGAAAGTGCACCACTGACCAATAAAACCCTGGTCCAAAGTCATTGGCATAGTATTTTCCTGCTTTTAAAGGTCGAACAGAGTTCACAAGGTGCGTACACTTTAATGCAGTATTTTTCTATTGTTAACAAACCCCACAAAAGGACACAAACCTTCAATTAATTAATCATATTACGGTAAGTATAAAGTATTTTTTGTGTATTTAAAGCCTGACATATGTGTTTCCTTGGTTTTTATGTTTCCATTGATTTCAAAAGACCATTAAAAACATATTAATGAGCCAAACTCTTGCACTGGATGACCAAGACCAAGACGAGTCAATCCCACATATTCCGACCTGGTACTGGAAATAGTCACTAGAGCGCCAAATATGTATTTCTTCCACCGCTAAAAATAGTCCCTAGAAAAATGTACTCCTGTTTGAGTAACCTTTGCTAAAACCGACAGAGCCATCTGTTTTGTGGAATTGAAAACTGAAATTATTCATGGCCCGTTTTTAAAGATTCAGCAGGAACCAATGGGCTTGCAGCACTAATAAAATAGACAAAACACCAGCCATATCCTTTAACAACAAAATGTGTTGGTTTTATGGCTATTTTTTCCCCTCTTTTTACAGCACCATACTATTATTTCCTCTTCAGTTTTTAGTAGAAAGAATTAAAACAGCAGATTAATTTAATGGCCTACAGATAATGGATCACAAACGGCACATCACTCACACAATAAAACAAGTCAAAATCAAAATACCCTCATGTGTTCCTGGTGTTTTATACAAACATAATAAACTTGGTCTTACGTTACATTTGTTTACAGGTCCATAAGCACAATCTGAATCAACCTACCATCTGTTGTAAGAATTTTAACGATGGAGCGATCATGATGGGAATGATAGTACACCAGGTAGGGGCGTTAAGCAAATAAAAACATGTTGGCTAAATTTACTCCAATAAGGAAAAAAACAAACTAGTAAACCTGAAATCACACACAGACCAAGGCAGTAGCCAGCGGTAATATCAAAAGCCGACTCTCAACACAGCTGCTTAATCACATCCACATGTAAACGCAGACCACCACACCTTCACTTGCAGCAGCATCCATAAACACAACTGCAGCTCAGTACCTCCCTCATTACACTCAGCCGCTCCAACACCTCCATCACAGCAAATGGATGGTTCTCTACAGCACAGTCAAGACTTCCAAAGGCCATAAATGAACACGAAACAGAGTGAAATCAAAAGCTTGAAAGTGCAGGCTAGAAAATAACACAAGTTATAAAAGCAACCACAGAAATGTTATTATGCAAAAAGCGGGGTGATTTAAGCAATGACTAAACTCTGACGAGGCCCTGTAGCGGACACACTGCTCTGGAGTGGGCTGGGTGAGCAGGCGCAGGAAAACCACAGCGCAGCTAGTAACCTCCCCGCATGAGGTTTGAAGGAAATAGCTGACCTCAGCGTCTCCCGAGTCCCACTCTGCTGGAGCTGTGGTAGCGGCTGATTGGAGTGGGCTGCGATTGTGGGAGGAGGGGGATATTTTAGAGGGCCAGGCACTCCAGGCACGCTGGAGTGAGCCATGAATTTATGTTCGACTAAGACAGTTGTGTAGGAGGACTTTGTGTGTTTGAGTGTGTGTCTATGTGCACACTTGACAGTTAGCAAAGAGAAATAAAATAAAGGAAGGAAATGAAATATGCTCTATTTGCATTGCGAGAGGAGACTTGGAGCTGCATGGAGAGTGATGAGAGTGAACTGACTGCACGTGTGCAGAATAAAGTGCCAAAGACAATATCCCAGAGCTGAGAAAGAGTCAGGGACAACTTGCATTTGCAGTTCCCTGAAAACCCATGATGTTATATCCAAGTTAATTTGAACTGAGCCCACTCTTATGGAGCCATATGGGCAAAATGTCTTCCTTACGTTGCAGCTGGTGTCTTTGCGATGACCTCCATAACGTAAGCTCCAGAGGTGATGTCAGGGAAGTCACGATGTCGAGTCTTGAGCTCCTTGGCCAGTCTAGAGGTAGAAAGCGGGACAGAGGGTTTTGTAATCAACTGCCATTTTCTTCTAGCAGAAAATAAGAAACCGGTAGAAGGTGAATGGTTTGTATTTGTAAAGCACTTTTCTACATGCATGCATTCACTGGTGGCCGAGGCTGTCCTCCAAAGCGCCACCTGCTCATCAGGAAGTTACCATTCAAACTCACTCTTTTTCCGATGCGGATATAGCTCAAGGATACTCTGACAGATTAGACTGCCATGGCCAGGGACTGAACTATCGACCTTCTGATCCGTGGTGACCGCTCTACCACAGGAGCGACAGAACTTCTGTTTTTCTCAATAACCTTCTGAGCTTTCTCGTACGTTTTTATAATACCTTCAACTTTGTATCAGTCCTAAAAGTTGTACTACTGGCAGTGCTCAAAGTGGGCCATTACTCAACTTTACCAGCACTTCTACATTTGAGAGTATGTAGACACCAAAAGGAATGTAGGGTCTATTTTTCTTTCGTTGTTCATATCGTGTCTGATGTGCAAATTGCTTGAAAATTAGTGCATATGGCATTTATCTCCCTGGGACAGCATGCCCCTGGAATGAAACTCTGAAACTCCTGAAATGTAAATGTTGCAATTTCTGAGCATAATGAAGGTTGCACTGTTGATATTTCACTGGGGATGTAGCAAGCAGAGCAGTAACTTACGCTGGAGTGAGAGTCATCATCCGCACACCAATATACTTCTTCTTAGCAGCCGCTCTCCCTGGAGATGGACAACAGAACAACACAGACACAATCATTCATCCTCTCGCCTGCAACAGTCTGAGATCTTAGTTTTACGAGGGCGTTTGTTTTGAACTCCAAAAAATAAAAGTCCTCCAGGGTATTTTCCTTTTCATTTCCTTTTTAATATTTCTAGAATTTTTAGAAATATTACTTTAGATCAGACAATGGATCATAGATTGCACGTGTCTCGCAGGGCTTTGTGCACAATGTGCACGTCCACATAGTCCATCTTCCATGTGTTTCATCATCTTGTTTATTTAGTTATTTCATCATATATACAAATCAAAACAAGAAGCCAAGTTGGCAGTCATATATGAAAAACATGTGTGTGCTGTTCCAAAACACTATGTGAGACAAAGGGTGGAAAGCAATAAAATAATCTGACATGTACTGGCATTTTCTTCTTAATAGTTTATTTGCAATGTCATAATCCTGTTGGGTAATGCTTGGTATGGATTCATAAAGCTAGAAATGTATTCAATATCTCAAGAGAGCACACCGATGAAAAACAACAACCAAAGAGATGGCATGCTGAATTATGTTCTCCTTTACTGTATGTGCACACGGGATCTTGGTCCAACTCTTGCAGCCAATTTTCAGTATTTGCCTCCTACAGTTTGTCTCTGTGATTGAATAGAAGCAATAAAATGAAAACATAATAAATTGTGTCAGTGAAAGATTATACCTCTGGACTGACGGTCGTAGGACTCTGCCAGGAACTCTCGAATTTTGTCTGAGGGTATGGCAAAGGATATGCCAGCCGTCACTTTCAATGTGTTAATCCCAATCACCTCGCCATCCTAAAACAGCAAAACTCAAGTCAGTGTCTGGTAACAAACAATTGCAAATTATTACAAGGATATTGACATGCCAGGGAAATGTAAAAACAAGAAAGAAAAAAGGCTTACCAGATTTACAAGAGGCCCTCCGGAGTTTCCATACTGTGAACCGAAGAGATGCAGCGCTTAATATTTTTTCTGTTTGTGATTTTTTTTTTTAAACAAAGTGTACACATGCATCATCATTCACTTACATTTATGATGGCATCAGTCTGAATGTACTCCATGTCAGAGTTGCGCAGGCCCAGCTCTCTGCCCCCTCGCTGAGTGGTGCTGACGATTCCTGTAGTAACTGTGTTCTGGAGGGAAAACGGGCTGCCGATAGCAACCACAAACTCCCCTGGTCTCAGGTCTGAGGAGCGGCCCAGCAACAGCACAGGAAGCTTGGTCTGCAGGTGGGAAACACACGAGAACAAAACAAATGATTCATGAGGCTTTGCACCATAAAAATAATGGTCATGTAGTCCAATAAGTAGGGGAATAAAACATAAAATTACCAATTTCTTCATGTTAATATATCCTAATTCTAGACATGAGAAAAAGTATTTTTCCTCTGTCATTATGCCTTTGCATTCCCTGCATTATGTTAGCCTCTGTGGCATAAACGTTGCCATTGCATAGCAGTGGCAAGACTTACTACATGAACACCAAAAATGCTGTGTGCACGACTTCTCATGTCACAACCACAAGCTCATGACTTCCATGTGAAGGCAGCATATATCCGCCTATACGGTGCATGTGAATAAATAGTTTTGTGACATTGTTAATGTGTTTTATGGGAAATTCATACAGTATTAATGTGTTTTGGTGACTGATGTACTGTCATTAACGAGTACAGCTCTAAAAGAAAATCACTCACTCAGTGTTGGTTTAAGTGCAATTACCCTACAGAGCTTAAAGGACTTCTCGTGATCATGTGTTTTATGAGTGGATGGCAGGAAAATAATTACAGCAAAATGACTGACAGTTTTCTAAACACAACCCAGTCAATGCAACATGGCAATGCTCCCACACAAAAGCAATCACTTCTTTTCCACCGCAGTGAGAAGTGACATTCACGCTAAACAACTCAACTCAAAATGCTAATAATCAAGATCAAAAGCTTCTTTGTTTAACTGAAAGTGTAGCTCACAGCTGACAAATCATTTGTCATGGTAAGTATGCCAGCAGCCTACAGATTATGGAAAATAGACTGATATATGTTAAATAATGAGTACCTTGAGCTCTGGTTTGCCCTGTTACACTGGGCAATGGAAACCAGGCTACTGAGAGCAGGCCTCTACAGACAGACAGGATATATTTATCCATCCGCAGTGACATTTTCTTTCTCTGAATGAAATCATCTATGCTGGGCACCATGCAGTCAAAGCCCACGCTCCACCACATCACGTTGAGCCCGTGCAGAGACGCGACGCCCTGATGGCAGGCAAGCACTAACTTTAGAAAACAACGACCTGTCCCGGGTGCTCCTCCTATGTATCCATTTTGTTTACTCAGGGTTATAAATAGGAGCCGGAGGAGGCTGCAAGGTAACTGAGACAGCAACACAAGTTGGCGCACACAGACAAAAGAATCAGTGTTAAATATGTGCACCAGTCGAACACTCAGGCACAGCAGGCAAATCACAAATCACATTATATTCCGTCATAAAACTTGACACCTTGCTACCGATGCATGCATATAATTTACTCTGTGTTAATGGATGTCTGCAGGCAAAATAAGCTGACAGAAGACATTTGATTCATACACTAATACTAATACAATCAGAAGATTGGATATTGGGAAAACATTTAAGACACACCTTTGATTTAGTCGTCTGCACTGGTGGACCTCCGGGGTTTAGAAAAAACTTAGAAAAAGCACCCTATTGGATGTCTCTATAGATGATAAACCACTGATGGAGTGCTCACTAGGATGCCCTTTCAGAGAAAATGTGACATGCCCTCTAGGGAGGCCTTAAATGGAGAGAGCACGATCTCTTGGGTGCCCTTTCAGTGAAAGAAGGGGATGAAGTGCCATCTAGTGTGCCCTTTAATGGAGAAAAGACTATAACTTTCCCTCTAGGGTGCCCTTAAAATTAAGATCAGCAATGCAGTACCATTTAGGCTGCCCTGCATGCTAGAAAAGGCACTGGTGCCCCACTGCATGCAGCTGGTACCCGTTTGATTTCTTTTTTTGCCCCTGCTCCTCAGAAATCCTGAGTCCGCCACTAATCGTCGGCGTGTTACACTTTCCTGTAAACGATCTCGACCCTTATGGTGAAGTTATTTTTAGAAGATGACAAAGATAGTGATAGCCGGTAACTGAGGAAGACCTTTTCAACCCTTCTTTCCACCTTACCTCACACACGATACACAAACACAAAACACACAAACGTCCGAGGCTGTGTTCCTGATTCCTGTGGCCGAGAACAAACAACCAGGAAACATGCATTTGGCACGTGCAGACACATGCACACAAACAGACACCTGACACAGGAGTAGCAGTCTGTATAATCACCCCCGCTGCCCCTCTCCCTTCACACTCCATGTGAGATAAGAGTATAACCAGATGGAGAGAGGAAGCAGGAGAAACACACACACAGCTGAGAGAGAGAGGACGTCAGGTGGATGTGAGTCACTGCCAAGACATTCAGGACTCGGCCACTGCCGGGCACCATGATTATGATAACAGTTAGTGATACTGGTGGTGCCATGGTGACTGTTGCTATCAGGTGAAAACCTTGTATCTCCAAAATGTCAACCTTAAAGAGCAGCTTTGTTTTCAGCTCGACTGCAGTTAATTACAACATGTTTCTGCAGGGTTTTTGCTGCTTATAGAGGTCTCTACTCATTCCAGGCTCACACACACCCACACAAAGTCACAATGCATTCAGAAAAATAATGTAAAAAAAAAAAGTGCAAAATGCATCAGTGCGCTGACAACCAAACAGTGGCTAGGTGAGAAGGCAGAACAAACACTGAACACGCAGACTGAGCAGCTTTGTGGAAGACCCTTCGCTTACATATCACTTACTAATTGTGACTAGTCAGCAATCTGGAGTGAGTTGTGGAAAATCATCTCGCCATGTGAGTCCGCCTCTACTGACCACCCAAGTGACTCACCCTGCTATTTCAGATGAAGGTTACGGTTGCACTCGTACTTCACCCAAAGACACTGTGGCCACACTTAAAGGAAGGAGGCAAGGTGAAAGAGGGGAACAACAAACACCACAAACCACCAGAGTCTGAGAATGTGAGACGAATGAGTCAAACTCAGTTTTGTTTGATATTACGTGATGCATGAAGCGCGTGTCTGCAGAATCCAGCTTAAAGGGACAGTTCACCCCATAAATATATATTCTGTTGTTGGAACATTTTTGGCCTTTAAGAATAATTACAACATTGACTTATCGAGCAAAATTTATCAAGGTCATGTCCGAATATGACACGATATTGCCTGTTGAGAATGTCACCAACATTTGAGCTTACATGATGCAATAAGAACAGCAGGGTTCTCCTGCACATTTTAAGACTTGTGACTTAGCGACTGAGTGTTTTTTTTATAAATAGAGAAAAACTGCAGCAACACTTTTTGTAGTCAGTTCTGGTCGCACTGCTTTTGTCCTCTCATCTTTTGGATTTTTTCACACACACGCACACACAAAGTCAGAAAAAGTAAACTGCTCTTTGAGAGGGTTACTTGCATTATTTTGCTTTTATATAAAACATTATACCAGGCAATATATTGTCCAACAAAATGTGGTGACAGGCCTACAACTATTTTCTTTTTTCATGGAATTGCTCACAAGGTCACATCTTGAATAACCAGTATGATGTCTGGAAAGTTTTGTTTTTTGTTTTTCAAATGCATTTTTTAAAGTGGTTTCAGCACCACGAGCCAAGTGGCATCTCGTTTAATTTCATTCGAGAGAAGGTAGACATCTCTACGACTAACAGTTAAGACTACAATTAAGAAGGAAAATTTGTATGTTTTGATTTTGGGGTGAACTGTCCCTTTAAGACTCAGAAGATAATCAGTTTGAGGATATCTCAGAAGAATAAACTGTATTGCAATGCATGTGTTTCTAAAGAATTCTGCAAGGATAGCCTCTCCTGTTTGAAACTGAAAGTCACAAAGAAAACAATGTTTTTCAACTGCTTTAGTGTTTAGATAAGAGAAGTGGGGCATCAGATTAAAGAAGGGAGGACTAAACAGTTTTTGACTGAAGAAGTAGCTGCATGGGACACGTGGTGTGAAGAATTCCAGACAGGTTTGGTCAAATGGAGGACTAGATAGTGAAAGGACAGTTAGACAGATAAGCTGGCATACAAGAAAGCAAATTTCTTGGAAAATAGCAGCAGAGTTGCTATAGAGATGTGTCATTGTTTAATGTTACAGCCTTGTTCGTTTGGAGGCTCATTTAAAAGCCATTAAACTAACTACCGTTTTATGACCAGAGGACCAGGTGCAAACTTTAACTCCAGTCAAGCTGGGATGGACTGCGGCTTAATAGTTTCTGAGACACATGTGCATACGCACACATACGAACACACAGAGAGAGGGAGGAGGTTGCCAGGTTCATGAACCCTCACAAACTCAGGTCTGTAAATTAAAACCCACACACCTGGCACTGCTTAGATATACAGGCAGACCACTTCAAAATACACATATTCAGACTAGGAAGCTGCCTGGTCGGGTCAGTGCATGACCCCAAACTGTATATAAGCGCAACTGCAGTCACTTCACGCTTTTCTGTTCCTTTCTTGGAGGCGACTTCAAAGCCAGCATACTTTTATAAGTTCCACCTTGCAACATTCATAAGTACACAAAAGGTATAGAGTTTTATAGCTGACGTCTGAATGTGTGCCCGCGGGCTGTGCTAATGCAGATAAAAATGGGGCAGGATTCAGCACGCTCATACAAAACATCAAGTCATAGGATCAGAAGATCAGGCTGATTGGAGAGAGGGGACACCAAGTGTGTGATTGTCTGCTAGCATAGTGTGTATGGTTGCTTGTTTGTGCATGTTTGGTAGACATTCACCTACATATCTGTAGAAAAAAACAGATATGTAGGTGAATGTTGTGACCATGAGTTTTACACACAAAGCCATAGTTAACACTTGAGGTCGTAGCAATTCCTTGCATTGTAGGTAACATCAACATGTTCACATCACACTAGCTAAACCATATCCTTGCTGACACCCGTACGGAAACCACTATGGTTTCCATATGTTGTTGGGAAGGTTTTTAGTCTGTATAAGAGCAAACATATGTCTGTGAGTTCCGTGTGTATGTTCCACTCTGTGTAGTTTTGCATGAGAGCTCAGAGGACTTGAGGGCGTCTTGGTTCTGGCGAGACACCACAAAAACTTTGAACTGCACAGATCACAATAATGAGAGGAGATGAGGTCTTCATTTGCTTCAGACAGACTGCCTAAAGTAGATTAAATACAACTCTCTTACCTGAAGTATTAGGTCATACTTTTATTTATATAGTTTTGAAATATTTCACTATGATGAAAGCAAACCTTTTCAGCATACAGTCCTGCCCTGACCTTGAACAGTAGAAGAGGTTTATAAAATGGATGTTTAACTGCTGACACTGTGCATGCAGAGATAATAGTGGTAAAAGAGTAAAAACTATGATGGTAATCCTAATTCCTATAGGTTTTATATGTCTAGGGCTGTTATATTGTAGTCTAGACTGTTCTTTATATGACTGGGGGAGCACACTGGAATCTTGTCAAGCAACTCAGAGATCCCATCTTAAAAACCTTGCCTGAAAGTGTTGCACTTTCCTAAAGCCTTCTACTAAATTGTGGTGTATGACATTTGTTAGAAATTAGTTAGTATAATAAAAGGTAGAAGTGGCTGAAGTACAAAAGAAAATAAAGACTTTCTTATTTACCTCTTGTGATATCTAGCAATGCAGAAAATCTCATTTGTCCAGGCTTTGAGATATCTGCACTTTAAAATACAATGGAGTTTAATGGAATTTTGTTTGATGGTTTTCATTTTATAAAATAAAAAGGGTTTAAAAATTCATAACCAGCATTTCTTTCCACAAGCAATGTTAAGTGTCCTCTTTTTTTCATCAGGAATTATCAGGAGAACACACTGATAAGAGTTTTCATATAGGACAATTTCAGGAAAGATGCAGCTTTTTTAAGAAAAAGTGCTGTGAGGACCACAAACAAACCATTCACCTCAAGTTCACTGGATTTTAGAGGGTTGCTAAACATGGCCAAATCAAATAAAAACTATCTGCATGGCAATGTGCCAATAGGAGTAAGATTAAAACTATTTGTCCCACTTCGTCTTAATCTGTGTGAACTAACCCTTGAAGGGACAGTTCAGATTTTGTGGGGTATATTTAGAATATTTACACAGCTTTACCTTGCCGTCAGACTACCCTGTTAAGTTTACCAGGGGGAACTGAAGATGTTTTTTCTGCTCTCTTTAAAGCCATCAGGCCTCATTGACAAAAAGAGTATTTTACCTTGCAGAATAAAGTCTGGTCTACAAACTTTCCCCATAAAGGCAGGGTCAGATGACATAATCTATACCCCTAATCCCCTTCAAGTGTCAGAATGCATCATAGCCTTGACTCTGTTTAGTACAAATATAAAATTATATGAAGGTCAGTGATTGTGTCAAATACATATACACCATCTGATTATAGCCATGGTGGATTTGAAATGTTTCTATCATGCCTCATACACATCTAAAGTGATGCCACTGAGCAGTAATCTGAAACAGTTTTGGATACGGCTGCTGCCTGTCCAGCAGTCTTGGAAAACGATTACGCAGCCGAAAAGTAGGCCAAGACAAAGTGCATCAAGACCCAGCAGGGCAAAGAGAGTGTGTGTATTTTCTTTGGCTCTTTTCCCACCTAGCTGCATCTTAAGCATGGGAACCATTTTGGTTCCAGGGACAAGAGATGAAGGAGAGAGGTTGGGTCAGGAGGAGAGGAGGATGTGATTCATTTCCCCTTCGCCCGTCTCTGAAGGACAGCATGCAGTGTCTTTCCACTGGCAGTGGAGCGTGTCCTCCACGTCCCTGCAGCGAGCCGCCTTAAACCCCCCCCCCCACACACACACACACACATTCTTGTACTTCTATCTTTATGAGGGCCCTCATTGGAATGGTGAATTTTTCATTAGTTTTAGTTTTAATTTCGTTGTGAATTTTTGTTTTCAAATTCAGTTAGTTTTAATTAGTTTTTAGAGTGAGTTTGCTATTTTTAGTTTTTATTAGTTTTTAAATGGGATTATTGTTGGGTGGGAGATTAAAAGAGGTCACAGTAAATGTTGCCTTTATTTCCTTTGTCTGATCCATCTTCATTATGTATAAAAAAAGTTGACAAAGACGAAAACGAATGACATTTTCACTATAATTTTAGTTAGTTTTGTAACCACAAAATAGAGTTTCAGTCAGTTATCTTTTTTAAAAAACTCATTTTATTTCAGTTAACCCTAACATGAACCTAACTGTAACCTTTGACCCTAAAATAAAGTGTGAAGTCTCAAAAAAGCCTTTAATGAAGTGAGGACCGGCCAAAATGTCCTCACTTTGCAAAAATGTCCTCACTCTGGTTAAAAACGTCCTCACTATGTATGAAGTACAAGAACAAACACACACACACACACACACACACACACACACACACACACACACACACACACAGATGCTGATTTGAATAATTGATTGCAAGCTTGCATTTGTCAGAGCACTGTTCATCTAGGGAAATGCAGACATCTCTGACTTCCTGGGGAAACATTTACCCGATGTTGCTGATAAAC
The DNA here is from genome assembly GCF_030273125.1 of Centropristis striata. Lineage (NCBI taxonomy): Eukaryota > Metazoa > Chordata > Actinopteri > Perciformes > Serranidae > Centropristis > Centropristis striata. The sequence continues at coordinate 18,781,820 of NC_081536.1, forward strand.
AGATAGATAAATGCAGGAACACATGGCTACACAGAGGCACATTCCTTCTCTTTCCTCTCTGCACATAAACAGACACACACACACACACACACACACACACACACACACACACACACACACACATACGTTCATTCCAATAATAGCCCTGTCCAAACCAGCACCAGGCAGATTTCCCATAGAGAACGGTTTGAGACCCTTAATAGTAGGTGATGGGTTATATAGAGACAAACAGTGCCATTGTTTGAGGGGACCATGTTGGAAACATAAGGGCCGTTTTCCTCACCACACTGCAACGTCTTGTAAAGCTGAGTTTAGCATGGGGGTTAAGTTAATGGCTAATTTATTTATAGTTACACCCAACAATTTCAGTGGCATTTATTTATTTTTGAGGAAAACTTTGCTGTTGAAAACAGGAATTGGAAGCTTTCCATTCCAGCAAAGCACATGCAGTCCACAACAACATTGATTAACTGCTCAACATTTGCAGTCATTTTTTAAAACAGAGTTGATTTCAGATAGAAGCAGATTCCCATTTTAAGTTGGTTGTTTGGAATCTGTCTTCGGCTAACTTGTTTTAAAAGGAGAAACCTGTAAAGGTCTTTTAAATGTGAACTTGATAGATTTCCACTTATAATGTGTGTTTCCAGCACAGGTTTTTTTTTTTGGTTTTCTAGTCTGGGCAGGTGAGTTTATACTTACTTTCAAATAGGAAATTCAACTTCAGGAGGGTTTCAGTTGAATTTCCTGAATGGTTGTTCAAATGTAATATGCCTCAGTTTTTTTTTTCTAGTATTTCCATACAATAATGTAGTTAGCTTATAATATGCTTACTCTTGGACTTGGAAATAACAATAGGCTAATGCCACTTTTGTAGGTGGTAAGCTAGTTAGCAGGGCATTGTAAAGTTTGCAGCTTGTAGAGCAGATGTTCATTCCTTACAAACATGGCTCCCAAGTTTTTATAAATCCCAAGCACCAAAGCCAAGGACCAATGCTTTCATTCCATTTGCAGGATAAAACACTCAAATCCAAGGTTAATGACTGAACAGGCCATACAACAAAATGATCTGGAATGATATGGAAAATTCTCTGCACAGTACATTTGAGTGTTCTGAAGTCACTCCAAGGCAGCACAGTGGCTTCCAAGCCCACAGGGGTCGATATGAGTCAATCTGATTAACTTAATGTCCTTCCAAGTCAGCAAGCTTTCAAGTCGGAGTGAAAGCAGGTAAATCTGAACACGTCCAATTCATTGTAGGCACTTCCAAGAGAGAGAGTCCAAGTTGTGAGTGAGAGAATGAGGTTAATGAGAGGCCTTTTACAACCGAGAGAACAATGAGTTCTACTATTATTGTTCTGCTGCCACATCACACAATGCGCTCATTAGCCTATTAGCTCACATAGTCCTCCAGACATATGGATCCATTTTCCAGGCCTTGACCACAACGCTCCTTCTTTCTCTGTCCCTCTTGCTTTCTCTTTTCCCCCCATAATCTCTACACAGGAACAAGTGAGTGCAGCACTCTTTCCCCCTTCCCTTCCCCTCTGAAGTTCCAGCTGCTGTAGACAGACTAATGTATTCCCCAGAGCTGAGGGGCAGACCACAGCCCCGAGAATGGACTGGGTCTTGCTACCAATAAACTCCAATTTCACATAGAAAATGGAAGAGAAAGAAGACAGAAGAGCGTCATTACACTCAGGGAAAACCTAACTTTAAACTTTCTCACACATAAACTGGTACAATTGTTTATTGATTATCTGGGACTGCTGTCTGGAGTGCTGACGTTGACAGCAAACAGCTTTTATTTAATGCTATGAGGAAAAGAGGAAAGAGGAGAGAGCAAAGGCAGACTGAGGATGGAAGATTAAATATTTAGCACCAGTCAGGATATTAAATTAAAAAGTCCCATATAGTAATCTTGCTTCAAAAGACCCCATACCTTCAGTGAACTGTCCATGAATAAAGGAGGAATATTTCAAAGCTGGAATTCACAGTTATTTCCCTTTAGGTGCTGAAATGAAACACCCAGCAGCTATAGGTTTGGATGACTATACTTTCTCTTTAATCCAAAATGACAAGTTGGCTCACCCTCCTCCCCTCTCATTATAACTCACTCATCCTCTAATTTACCCCTGTATTAACTCTCGCTAGCTACAACCACACACACACACATACACACACTTCCCCTCATTAGCAGTAATGCCAGTCCCATCTAAATCATGTGGCCTGTTCCAAAGACACCACATGTCTTCTGGAGCTTCATCACTGACTCACGGCCTGGATGACCCGCTCCTACTTTACACAATGACTTACACTCTTTGTCAAAACAAGGATACTCATGATGGTGAATGTGTTTTCTCCCAGTATGACACCCTGAATACATCTGGCTGTCATTTGATTACAATTAACCAGCTTTATTACAGTCACCTGTTGTTTACCAACCACTTATCTCTTGGTGTCATGAAGGAGAAATGCTACACATAAATTTTAGCTTGGCTGGAAAATATGTCTGCACTGTATAAACAAAGACTTCTGCACTGATGGAGCATCATTGTCAAGCAGGATGATACTATTCATGCTTCCACAACATGAATTAATTGCGAATCTGCATTAATCTGCAAAGGCTGTACACACTGAGCATGTGATGCAAACAAATCCCCCGAACGAAGCCCAGCCTGTCATCAACAGACGGAACGGCTTTTATTATGAGGATGAACAAAAACAAAGCGTCTGTCACTGTTCTTTTCCGCACTCTTTGCTCACATTGTCGGCCGAACAAAAACCTGAATGTTTCAACCTCTTTTCAGAAATGGAGGTCTTTGTAATACACCTTATGTTGCTGTCATGAACATCTATTCAGCTTTGTCAGCCAGCCATGAGAGTGAGCTCCATAATGCACTCTGCTCTACTATGACTCCCAGCCAATAGGCCCTGGATCTCTGCCACACATTCCTTCACATGACTGTTGACTGTGATTAACATGTAATGTGGATCCTTTTAGTCCCATAGACAGAGACACAAACGGACAGACTGGGATGTGGAGAGAAAATGAAGCAAACATATGTGCTGTACAGCAAAGTGTTGACAGATATCTAATGCTTTTCATTTAAATATCAACACTGGCTTTAAAGTGCCCACAGGTTTGTGATTGTCTCTGCAAGTTGCTCGTGTGAGGAGTTTTGTAATATCTGTCAGTTGTTTTTGCAGTCTGTCGTGTCTGAACACCAACAGGATCTGGACCGACTGCGAGCCAGCTGTCTTTTAAAGACCCATTTGGCTGCACCTGCATTCTCACTTTACTTCACTTGCACTCTGAATAATCTCCTAGATTTAGAGCTGTTCATGCCACACGTCAATCCGCCAGACTTAAAATTTCCCAACAGTTCAATTACAAAACAGTAAGTTAAATTTTTGACTTTGTTGCAGTGTTTGAGACTGCAGGAAACTTTGTCAAGTGTGCAAATGTTCTCATTCCAACTGACTCATAAAAGTTTGCATAAACGCTAATTTGTAAAAGCAACATCTATTGTTCTCATCCCGGAGGCCGGTCAGCAGCATGGTTTTGTATTGACGTCCTTTGGTGGTTGTGACTAGACATGAACAAATGTAATTATTTGGATCAAGAGTCAAAAAACAAACAGAGGGAGAAATGAAAGTTAGAGAAAGTTATGGGAAAGTGGAGGAAATTAATCCCCCAGTAGTGCTGTCACGATATCAAAATTACGACTTTGATACAATACCCCAACCTCTCTGATACGATACTGAAACAATACCACGGCAAACACTGAGAAAGTCAAGAAAAGTTACAGAATGATCGATGACAGAACATGGAACTTACTGTTTTTTTCTCATTAAAAATGTATTAATTAGAAACATAGTATATGTGGTATGTCTGCTTTACTTGGGTTTATGTGATTTATTTGATTGTTAACTTTATCTTTGCAACCAGATACCATTTATTAAATAATGATTAATGTGAATGTAATGTAATGTAATGTGAATGGAAATGCAGCACAGGGAAAAAACATAACCCCAAAAAATGATAGATAAATGATAAATTGAGATTCGGATTGCAGAAAAGCTGCAAAATGTCACTTGATGGACAAAGAACACTTTTACACATGCTCTTTGGTGGATAATTTGTTTGCCAAATTACAGGAGATGTTTTGATAAATTCAGAAAACGTGCCGTGTCTAATCTTATTGGTACATTTAATGTGTTATTTAAGACATATTTGTATTTTCCTATTTTTTTTTTACTTTTTGGCGATACAGATGCCAGCTCAGGGTGTTGCTGTTTTCCACCCAGTGGTGCAGAGAAGAAAAATGGCAAAAGCAGCTCCAGACCATATTTTGGCATGATAAACAACACGTTACGTTAATCTGAGTATGTAGTAATAGTAAAATATTAATTTTCATATATCATATAAAAAGATGTATAAGATGGCAATGAGACAAAATCTTAACTAAAGGGACAGTTATTCATTTTGGGAACCTGTTTTGCTTTCTTACTAAGAGTTGGATAAGAAGATCAATAGCACTGTCATGGCTGCATAATAACTACGGAGCTGAAGGCTGTAAGCAGCTCGTCTTCGCTAACCTTGGCATAAAGACTACATTTAGAGAACAGACGTGAGAGTGGTATTGATCTTTTCATCTCATGCTCAGTAAGAAAGTGAAGATAGACAATTCCCAAAATGTGAAACTATTCACTTAAGGGAGATCTGTCTGAGATAGGTAGAAAACATGTTCAAGCACTTAGTTTCATCAACTTTCTAGAGGTCAGGACACATAACTACCACTGCACTGTTGCAGCCTTTTGACTGACCGGTGCTTCGATCTTGATGAGAGCGATATCTGATTTCTCGTCCACATCTTTGATTTTGGCATCATAGGAGGCTCCACTCTTCAGCTCCACTTTCACCCGGTGTTTATTAGCCACCACATGGGCATTGGTCACAATCTGGCCGTCCTCTGCCACAACAAAGCCAGAGCCACTGGCCACCGCCACCTCCCGCTTGGAATAGGTCATCCTGTAGGGGAAAGGAGAGGGCGGTGGGATGGAGGAGGAAGAGATTAGATCTTTTCAATCCACTTCACTTTTTCAAAAAGCCTCTTCTTCTAGAAAAACAAACTGAGAAGACAACACCAATGCATGATGTAACAGAAGTGTAAGACTTGAAAACTGAAAACAAACAAAGTTTAAAGCATTTGAGCGTCGGCGCAAGAGGTAAATATATAAATAGGAAAGTGAGTATTCAAAGGTGAGCTGGAGAGATTAAGTACACATAAAAACAGTAAGAGGAGGAACAAACAAACACACACACACACACACACACACACACTGCAGCATTAATATACAGCACAACCTCAATGAACAACTGCTTTCAAGTCAACCTGAGGCAGCGGCTGCGAAGGAGGGAAGAAGAAGAAGAAGTGTTAGAAAAGACAAGTGATAGATCTGAGTGAGGGAAAAATGGAAATCAGAGGAGTTGCAGGCGTTCAAAGAACCACTTTACAAGTAACACTGACAGACACGACAGAGACGACAAAGGCAAAGAATTGAGGTGTCAAAGAAGGACTTGGAGCAGACATAAAAGAGCATAAAAGCTGTTGAGGCGATGAAAAGGAGAGACGTTGAAAGACTGCAGAGTAAGATGCTCTACCAGTAGTGCGGTCTGGTTAAGTACACAGGTGGGCTGTAAATTCTAGTGTGTTTCAGTCTGTCCCCCCCACACACTCACTCAGAGACACACACACAGGTGCACAGATCTTACTTGCGGTAAAGTTCAATGTGAACCACAGACGGAGCAATTTTCTCCACCACGTCGGCGATGAAGTTGTATTTGTGCCTTGGGCTGTCTGGGTTGTCCTGAGCTGGAAATACAACACACACACACACACACACACACAGGCATACGTCAGAATGTCAGACGAGTAAAAGCAAACAAAAGATGCACTCAAATACTGTATGATGTAAGAGCTGTGTGAAAATAGAAAAACCATCAAATAAAACTGCCCTTTATCATAACACACAGAGGAAAAGAAAAGATGACAGTTCATCTGTGGTGGAGACTGTCTCGGTCCGGTCTGACACACAGGCACACACACTCATTTACAAACCCATAACCCCGGACACAAACCTCACAAATAAATACTTAACCTTGACCTTTATCCTTATCTTACCCCATGGTTGATTGTATACACACACTCTAAATTCTTAAACCATGAACAGGTCTTTTGTCAAAACCAAACTGGTCCTCACAAGTAAAACACCACTCACACTGTCTGAGAGTGTATGAATGAGCACTGCCAAATACACTGAATCACCCATCCCACCATCTATACAGCATTGGGCAAGTCAGGAAATGTTGACTGATTTACCTGGTAATTAAGGTCTACCCAGGAGACAGTTTAACCAAAGCTATGAATCAAAACTCCCCAGACCTTTCCCTGTGAGCTTTTCATCCTTCACTGCATAAACCCTCATTTTGCCACGTACCTCTAACTACTTTGTCTCACAAGGACAATTTTCAGTCATTACATTCTCCTACAGGGCAGAATTTGCGAAAGTCAAAGGCACCCATAAGCCCTGGGATATCATTGATTGCAGCGAAGGGTTAAGGAAAGAGAAAGACACTTTCCGCTTGAGGTGCATTTAAGCTAAAGCAAGCATGGAATGAGCACCGTCTTGCCGTACTGAATGGCACTAAATTATACAGTCTGAAAACATTTGTCAACCCGCAGGGGGAAATTCTGGTGTTACATGAACACTCAACTCAACTGCAAGACAAATTCTATCTATCTATCTATCTATCTATCTATCTATCTATCTATCTATCTATCTATCTATCTATCTATCTATCTATCTATCTATCTATCTATCTATCTCTTTCTAAAGGCAAGGAGGGGGATGACTCCACTCGTTGCAAAAAGAAGTCAGATTGCATAGAAGTCTATGAGAGAATTACCCTACTTCTCACTTGATTTATTACCTTCGTAAACATTTTATTAATGGGTTTATGGTCTCAATTTCAAGTTTCAAGTCTTCCTTAATACAACATGACGTTTTGTGAATTTATGGTCCCATTTATGTTACTGTAACAAAGTGGGTATTCTTTAAGGTGGGGCTACCTTGTGGTTGACCAGTTGAACTTTGACCCTTGTGTTTTTTAGTTTATGACTGTTGACTAACATTTGGTCATCTAAAAAATGTCAGCGTTCAACTGCACTAAAAGACACCCTACGGAGTCAGCTGTTCATTTTGAATTATTATTGCAATCGTAAGCTGTGAACTTGTTAACTTAAGCTCCATCCTCTCATCCAAATATGGTCACCTTTGGCTCCAAAACATAGATGTGGCCAAAATGCCAAATTTGAGACATCATAAACCATTTGGTGACTTCATGATGGCGAGAGAAAAAGTCAGAGATAAGTCATCTCATAAGTTATTAAGAAATTTCACTAAAAGCTGAACAAAAAGTTGGGAATAACCAGTGTCACTCAGTTTTATCATGTGAGGAGCATGAGCCTTTGGAGAAAGTGGTGGACTGGCTGACCTACATCCCTTGAGCAATGCCACTAAATTTAAAAAATTGTTAGTCATACACAAATGTGAGCACTCTTCTCCAAACCTCTACATATAATTTTCCTGTTGAACCTTAAAACAAGCATTAAATCTGATAAATTCTGCACAAGTTTCTTACCACAGAGAGAAGTGATGGAAAGACTGTAGTCATTTTCCATATGCTAGCTTCACACCCGGGGGGTTGGTGGTCAGCTCTGATAGGATTATATCGTAAGAGAGAGAGCTGGTCCAGTGACCAGAACCTGTGTTGTTTCTGGAGCGTCCACACAGGCTCTCAGTCTCATTCACTTCACTGTGTTACCATGAGTGCTGCCTCAGCACGCACACACAAGGATGTTTACTTCCAGAGTCACACTGCTACAACTGTAATGCCATGGGATGATAGTAGACTTATAGGCCCAATGTTGCAAGTTGTTCAAGATGGGAAACCATGAATCAGATGGTGTGCACAGTTTAGTTACACCAAAGAGCCCAGCCAAGCCATTGTTGTCTGATTTATACACTGTGGGGGATTATTTCACTGCTGAACTGATCTTAGAAGGGCTTTACTGTTGTAGAATTAACTTGACTTATGAGCAGCTGTCTCCTTAAATGCCAAAAAAACGCTAATTCATCCTTAACTTTGAAGTCCTGAATGTCACTGATGTGTGGAAAGAAAGTTGGGATGTAAAACTTTCTGATTACTGTCTAATCCACATATTGGTATCATGTCTCCAACTCCTGAATTGTTGCCAGAGGCCGATTGTAGCAGGTCTGCAGTGACAGGCATCTAAGTTAACAGATAATTGGCTGTCCACTGTGTGCATCAATTATCTCTTTAAAGATATATTATGTAGGATTTTTCCTCAATACAATGTATAGACTGATGCAAGAGTAAACCCTCCCAATCCACGAGTAGTGTGTGGTAATGTCCTGCCCTCTGCTTGTATTTAATGTTTTATTTCCATTTGCTCTGTTCAGGACATTTCAGGGTGTCACCCTTTGGGCATGAACTTACGAAAATTGCAGACAGTGCAGAGAAAAACATAAATATAGCAATGCAAGTGCCAAGCAGACGAAGCTCGTTCAAAAACATTTTTTCTTTATTTTTTATGAGCCAGGGAGGAGGGGCCAAGTTTGAATGTTGTGTTTACTAACAGTAAGCATAATAAATATGGATTTTATAGGGCAAAAAAAGGGAGATTCTTCAGAGGTGTTGTAGGTGGTTAGGTTGGAAATGTTTCAAGTAAAAGTGGACAGATAGGACGATCTGTGTCTGTGTCTGTAAGTCTATAAGTATCTAATACTTTTGCACATGGGTTTACATTGGAGTTAATAGAAAGCCTGGTGCAGATAACCATTAAAACACTCATCATCTGCAGTTTGATTATTCATTTAAACATATGAGCAAGTTAAAGACAAAGGCGTCAACAACGAAGTGAGTCATTTGGAAACAGGCTATTTAAAACTTGGTAAATCAGGAACAAGAGAGCAAAATGATCAAAAGTAACCCCTAGGTTCTAAGAATATCACTTTATGAAGGTTAAGAAGTGGCCTCAAACGTAGTTGTATGCGTGGCTATTAACACTGACATTGAGTTTCACTCTTGTGAAACCAATCCAACCTTTCTGTCAGTTAGAGTCAGTCTAATTGTTTCAGATTAAAGTAGAGAAACACTATTAATTACATAACAATGGTGGAAAATGCAACCAAACTACTGGAGGTTCAGTCCAAGTCGGAAAAAAGAACTCAGTCACAAGAAAGACGTGCAAAGGAGGACAAATTTACAACTTAAAGAGGCCCAAAAGTCCTCCTTGATAATCCTTGATGATGATACTTTGATGAACAGTTTTACTATAAATGTAACACCATTAGAAAAAGGTCTTTTATCAGCATCAGTACGCTCAAATATATCACTGGAATTGGTTATTCAGTGCATTAATGAAAACGCCAGATTGGAATATGTAAAAAGTATCATGGGGTTTCAAAGACATTACAGTTGTTAAGTTGCCACAATTTCAAATATTTTGGACTTTTTTGACAAAAAGGAGTTGAGCGACTTGCCCGTCAGCAGGAGGAACTGGGTATAGAAGTACCAGTCCTGTGATTAGTGGATGGCCTGCTTTACTGGGAGGCAGAACAGTAGGTATTAACTATTCTTTAAGGAAGCCATGCTACCACACAGAGGTGATGAAGCGGAAAGATGAAAAATGATTCAAAACTTAGTCTCATGTGGGAGATGATCACATTCCTACTCTGCAGTGACTGAGTTCAGTTTTAATCAAATAGCTTAAAGCTTTCACCCATATGGAAGACACATTGAGGTTAGATCCTAACTTTATTACGCTCAAATAAAAGATCCTAATAAAGTCAAGCATCAGTTTAAAAACAATCAGATGTCTAAAATATTATTTCTGGAGTCAAATCAAGCTTCTAAAGACCAGAGACCATTTAAACATTTAAAAAGACAGTTCATGGAAAGGTGCTCTCTTTATTCCATTTCTTCTTCTTCCTCCTCTCTCTCTCTCTCTCTCTCTCACACACACACACACACACACACACACACACACACACACATACACACACACACAGGCCCCCTATCCCCATCACTCCATACACCCATTACCCCCTCCCCGCTCTACATAATGACCTTCACCACACGGGTCCCCACTCCAGATCTCAGCTTCTTTTCTTTTTCAATTTTCCCATACATAGCACCCACTGTTTTATTGGCGCCTGCAGGCGGAAGCATTTTTTTCTGATTCCCTAGACAAAAAAAATTGATGTGAATACAGTAAGGTCAGCTCTGACACTCTCTCACACACACACACACACAAACACACACACACACTGGTCCTCTCCTGTTGGGCTAACTGAGATTCATCAGAGCCAGGGTTATCCCAAATGTGTCAAATCTAAGCAAATCTTTCTTTTGATTAAAAAAAATAAAGCCTTAAGAATCATAGCAACCACAGCCACTTAGTTGTGTGTATGCTATTATAAAATAATTTCCTGTAAGTCATTGATTTGGCTGAACAGATGTGAGTTTTGGCAATTCAGTGTAAGTTTATGACTCATGTAGTTCTGATGAGGCTCTGCTTTTCTGCACTTAAGAAGATATACAGCTTATTTTTGCTGCTCTTTATAATAATACAATGACACATTGGCAGGATTTAGTGACACATTGTGCAAATCGATGATTAACTCAAACTGACATATTTTCCAATTTCTGCAATTTTTGTTTCTGTGTGTCCCATTTTAATTCAATACAACTAAATTAATTTTTCCATTACGGACCTCACCCAAGGGTGGGGGCTCATAATACAATGAGAAACACACACACAACTGAGTAAGTTAGGGGGCGGTCATAGTTGGAGTTAGGTTAGAACTAATCTCTACACTCACAGTTCACTTTATGAACTAGTGAGGTATACCTAATAAAGTGGCAGTATGGTTTTCTGCATACCTTGGTTGTAACAAGTTATTTGAGTTACTGCTGCCTTTCTATCATCTGGTCATTCTCCTCTGACCTCTGGCATCAACAGTCATTTTGGCCCAGAGAACTGCCACTCACTGGATATTTTCTCTCTTTCGGACCATTCTCTGTCAACCCTAGAGATGGTGTGTGTGGGAAAATCCCGGAAGATCAGCAGTTGGTGAAATACTCAGACCAGCCCGTCTGGCACCAACAACCATGCCACATTCTAAGTCACTTAAATCACCTTTATAGGCTGATTATAGTCCATGTAGCATAAATCAATCATGTTTAAACAGACTTTGGTTGAAAGAAAAAAAGAGGAGGAACCCACTAGCCAAGATGCAATCTCAGATCCCTTCAGCTTATTTCTCTCGACAATTTAATGTTTTATTACCTGAGCTAACTTAGCTAAAGAGACTGCTCGTGAAACCGTCAAAGTCATAGACATCGTCTCTCAACTCGGACTACATTCTCACGTCTCAAGTTGCTAATCGGACCGCAAACAATGGTTGGTGCACAAAAGAGAGAAGTCTCAGCCTGTCATATTCATTATCTGATTTGTTCATACATATCAGCCCTTGCCCCCCAGAGGCTAAATCATAATCAGACAATTACTGATGGGTTACGAGACGGGCAAAGTGATATACAGGCCTACTGTCAAACTGTACATGCACAGACCAGTTTACAACCCCTGGGGCTTAAAAGATATTAATTCATTAACTTTAAAACTGTTTATATTTTGATGTGGGGTCTAACAGTGACGATACTGTAGACTTTTGGGTTGGCAGTTCACATTTTTCTTGTCCTAGTGTGATTTGAACACAAAGAGAACATATAAACATCTCCTGGTCAGAATAAATAGAGATACACAAGAGCACAACGGTGAAGGACATCTATGAAAGAGGCTGCAGCAAAGATGGCCTAGCGAAAAGAGAATTAAAGAAATAATGAGCTAAGGAAATACAGGCATCACAAGCAGGAAGGAAGATAGATGAGGAAAACAGACGGAGAGACATGCAGAAACAGGAGCAGAGACGGACTGATTGAACGACATAAAAAAGGAAAAGACACATGCACAAAGATGATCTTTTAATATTATGAGCGGCTGAGACAAGTCGGGGAAGAATGTGCGTATTCAGCACATGTCACAGGCCTGAGTCACAGAGTGCATTCTGCATCATCAGCTGTAGTCCAGTCACTCCGCAGCTACATATTGTATTGGGTTTACAGTCCGATTAAAATCTAAATAGATCATTAAAAAGGTACTGCAAGCGTAATCTGCATGCTCACACCTTTATTCATCCACATAACAGACTTTTAGGTTGTTTTGGTGAGCCTGTATGAAGTTCTGATTCAAAAATGGATAACGTGGGATGTCCTGGTAGTCTAATCAGTTGCCTGTCACCCTCTATAGTCTTTAAAATGTTTGAACTGGGTTACTCCATCATTATTTTCAATAAGGGCTTGAAAAAGTGGGTCAATTTAAACAAATACGACCCCAAGGTCACAGAAATATTTGACCCAATTTTCTTTGCCAAAATGAACAACTTGCATAATCAACGTCTTTATGGTCCAGACACAAAATGACATCATGCAAAGTGTACTTGCATATGTTTTCTTAACATGGGGCCAAGTTGCAGGGTAGTAAAAGGCACTCAGAGGGAAGAGGGAGGGGCTTTCTTTTCACCGTCAACTTCTGCAGTTCTAATTCTAAATCCTTAATCAGATCGTATTCTAAAGTTAATCTAAAACAGGAGAGATGCTACCACAGGCAGCATTATTCACCAGCAGCTTGGACATCTGATTTACCAAATGTAATGTGACTCGTTTTATTGCAGCTATGGAAATTTTCCCTGGGTGCCTCGGAAAATCAATAGCATTCACCGCAGTCTTGCTCTGTTTCAGACATGGTTAGCAGCCTGGGCATGACTTAACTATTTAAGTTGCTTACAAACAAATGTGGCCATACAGTCTGCCCTACCACGGCGCCCACACAGTTTTTGATGTACATGTAAAACCTTTCCCCCAAAATACGGGTTGCTAATTTTGTGTTTTGCTCTGAGTCTCCTGCCTGTTTTAAACTGTCTTCGAAGAAGGAGGAATTATGGCTTTGAATCAACGCCAGGCATTCCTTCATGTGACTGTAAGTGTGATTTATGAGTGACAACAGAAACACACAGAAGGAGAGACACACTGAGAGGTAAAAAGAAGAGAGAAGTTGGAGTTGCAGAGCAGTAGGAGGGGAGGAGGTAAGTTTCCAAGCTTTGAGGTAAGTTATAGGTCTTGGAGGCAACAGGTGTTGAAGCTCTTCAGTCAGAAGTTTGCAACTGCAGATGTGGTGCACACTTCAGATGCACATGTGTAGAACACATGCACATACACAACAACAAAACTGACACAATGTCTTAACCACCTGTAGCCTCATGTGTGCAAGGGCTTTTCATTATTGAATATTTCATAAGCCTTTTAAGGTACATCAATCAAATAAAGAGTTAATGATGATGAATGACTCACTGAATAAATTGTACAGACTGTTTCACAGAGCAGCAGACGTGAAGAATGATGTCTGTTTATTATTGAGCTCCACTGATTAGAGTTAAATACTTTTAACGTGACAGTCTGGTATGTGTTTCAGTATGGACCTGAACTTTATTATGTTATTACAAATGTATGACTTCCTTACTGTTCAATAGCAGCCTTCAGTGAATCCTACTTATCAGGCTTTAAAAATTCCTTTCTGTTCAGCTAATGCAGGCTGAACTGGCATGAACGGCATTGTAGATTAAACAATCAAATGGATTATAGCCATGTGACTGCCCACATCAAGCTTTACATCATTCAACCAGACAAAAGTAAAAAAAACAGTTCTCTGATTGAGTCTAATTGTAATGCAGGAACAAGAGGGAGACACTGCTGAATGGTGGCCCTTGTTATCCAAACACATGGGGATTGTGTGCCACTGGATGCAGCTTTAACATCAGTGTAAAGTTCAAAATACAAAGTGAGGATTTTAGGGGTCAAAGGCAAGTTAAGAGTGAAGGTAATATGGCATACAACAAAGATAAATAACAGTTTTACTTGAGCCAATCCAGATATTATGTGTATGTGACATGCAGATTTTTGTTTTAAAAGGACAAACTGTTCAGTGAGATGTTTCTCATTAGTTTCAGGCAGCAGAGAGTATTCAAAATACAGAATAATCACTGTTCATCCAAGACAATCACAAACATTCAACTTTCTGACATTTATTTCAACATCACAGTTTGTTTCTGTTGGTCTCTGTCCTGATCCTTACCTTTCCCGCAGGCTCCCCGCTGAATGAAGAGAACAGGTGGCTGCTGCAGCTTCTGCGCCCGGCGGCTGACCCTCTTCAGCTCGCAGATATTCCGGTAGGACACCCCATCGCTTCCACACACCGGGTCGGTGGCTTTGCAAACGCAAGTCCCACTCTTGCTTCTCCTTCTCACCGTGATAGTGTATGCCACCCCACCGGAGACGGAGCACTCCAGCCCTTCACCGCACACCGGGTCGCCGAGCTTCCCCAAGCCGCCGCAGGCTTCGCCCTCTCCGGACGCGCAAACCGGGCAGCAGTTGCAGGCGTCGAGGCTTTGCCCCACCGAGCAGTCCGCTGACAGCCGGGGACACATCGACTTGTCACACCGAGCAGGACATCCGATAACATACCGGCTGGAGACTTGCGCATCAGCCGGCACGAAAGCAAAGGCAACGATTACGCACAACAGTGACCAGAACATGATTCTAAAAATAAAATAAAATAAAATAAAGTAAGTAAGTTAAATAAAAGTTTTTAAAAAGTTCCAAAAGCTCGCTCTCTGCTTGCAGTGTAATGGGATGAGAGAGCTCAGTAGTAATGAGGGGGGAGTCACTTGAGCTAGAGAGGCATTTAACAGTAACTCCACTGCGCCGCCAATTACGCGACTTCACGTTTTTTTCTGCACATCACAGACGCAGCTCACTTTCTAGACAATCACAACAAGCCCGGTGAGTGGTGCGTTTACGTGACGTACTGAACGGAAGTACGGCGTTTCTGGTGTTTCCAAAAGCCTGAGGATAAAAATTAAATTAAAACAGAGGAAAGAGCAGAAAATAAGCCTACATGAGAATTCATACAATGTACTGTGTTAATCTGAAAGATGTGTCACTAAGCTGCGAATAGTCTACTCGTGCACCTTCTAGGTAATGTTTTCTGATATAAGCATTGACCTTTAAAAAAGAAAAAAACAAAAACAAACAAATAAAACTAGAAAATTTAAAACCCAGTTGTGGAAAAAGCCACGCAGCCCAGATGTTTTATACAGCCCTGCACACGTCCTGCAGGCTTATTTCCTGCTCCCCTTTTTCTTTTCTTTTTTTACTACTCCCTTTATGAATTAGTCACTCCTGGCATCCGCACAAGCCTTATGGCTAATTAGGAAAATCCGTGGTGGAAAAAAGTTGGGCGGATTGTGGGATTTGTGGAGTTAATGTAGCACTAATAAACAGTCCTTATAAACAGTGAAATTTGTTCTAATTGGAAAATTGCAGGAGAACATAATGTCTGATCTGATCCCAGCTAAATGGGTTTAAAGCACTCAGCTAGCAGGAAATAAACAACATCTAATGTTGGGACAGCAAAATAATAATAACTATTGCTTCCCAAGGTTAAATGTAAACCAATCAATGAGCAATCTAATCCATTATTTCAATAAACATTTGTGCCACATAGTCAATAGATTTTTTTTCTAGAAATACTATAAATAACCTTTACATTCGTTGAAATAATAAGCATTCCAAGTATCAAGGGAGCAATTTTTTTTTTATTGCCGTTGAACAACAAATCTCTGTTAGGTTTAGCTGTCTGTGATGGCCTGTGAAAGAATCCAGTTAAAACTGGTGCAATGAATCAGTGTCATAAAACACCTCAATATAATGTGATTGATTATGGGCAGTGGGTTATATAAGTGGCTCTTTGGCTGGATGCAGGGAGCACCTTGGCAATGGAGGGGACTGAGGGACGAGGCCCCCTGCAGTGCACCAGACTTAGGGGTAACACAAGCCTCTGTGTCCAAAGGGTAATTAGAGAGGGACATAAAGGGATGGAGGGCAGTCAGATACTGGACTGCCCGGCACAGAAAACAGTGAGAGTGTACAATTTAGATGTGCAATCTAGAATTCAAGGTACGATAGTTGTTTTCAGTTAACCTTTGACCTTAATTTGACATGCAGCTCAGCATTGTGCTGTTGCAGCATTTTTGGGGTGTTGATACCATTTGTTATACAGATTTGGTGCAAAATTAGACCCTTTTTGACCACTCAAGAATGAATTAAATGGTTTAAAATATGTCCAAAATGCCACATTAATACAGAAAGACCCTGAGGAACACCACAGAATAATGAATGCTGCAATTTAGTATTAAAACATTTGACAATTTTAAGATTTCTGTAAAAAATAATAATTTTTCGGCAACTAGATGGCAAGCACTTTGTTCTGGAAACTGTTGAGAAACCATCTTGTTGTCAACATACCTAGGAAAGCCATACATCGTCTGAATGCTCTCGGCCTCTAGTTTGTGGGTATATAAAGTTTCACAAGGCTGTGATTATCCTAGAGGTCACAACAGGTTATTGTATACAATGAGGTCAAGTTTAAGAAGTCTCAGCTTTCCAGTCATTCCCAATCGAGTGTTTAGTGACCCCAGAATGCAGAAATTTCCAAATACTATAGGGAAACCCATTTTCATTCAGATATCTTGAGGTCAGAGGTCAAGGGACGCGGTTGATTCTCCTAACTCTGGAGAGTTATTTAGCCCTCTTCACAAGATATCATTACATGGCTTCTAGTTTTACATACCAGTATCTTCACTGTAGCTTTAAAACTGAGCCAAAAGAAAGCCAGTCAGGATTGTTATGAGGGCACTGTGTCATTTGTTTTGCATAATGACACACCGCTGAACTGATCTAAAAATGAATGAAACTCCTACAGCCTTAGTAAGACCTTACAGCATCATCAGACCCATTATGTGGCACTACTCATGGAGCACAAGGACGTAGGCGAGACATGGTGGGAAAATCCACAGATGAAAACAACCTCATCTATAAGGAACACCCAATCTCCAACCCGGTGGTTCTCCAGCCAGTGAGTTTAACCGGGGATGGACTCCGCTGAGGTCTGTGTGATCTCTCCACTATAGTCTGCAATGATGTCTCTGGCTGTGAGAGAGGCCCTTGAGAGTCCAAATGGGGCTCAGTTTCCACGTCTGCAGCCACACCAAAGTCTTGCATCCTGAAATAATGAGCTGAGTAAAGAGAACTTGCAGTATATAGTATATATTCTTCCTACCTCAAGACAAAAGCCAGTTTTAGAAGTTTATTTTTCTTCTTTCTTTAAACCTCTTGACTTCATGCTTATCAACCCACTGGTGCCTACACATGAAGTATCTACAATATATTGAATACACAGAGGCTGAAGCCCAGAATATGTCACGGCTGGCTATCTGACTGATTATGAGGCTTTACATATTCAGTGTTTCTCCATGACCTCACTCTGTAAATGCATCTACACATACTGCATAAAGCCAGAGGCTCCATATGTATCAAGCAGCTTATAAAGGATACCCAGACTTTTATGATTAAAAGAGGAAATGCATGCTGTTTGGGCCATGGTGGAATGTAACTAAGTACATTTATTCTTGTACTGTACCTGAGTACAAATTTAAGGCCCTTGGTCTTTATTTCAAATTGGAACTACTTTATACTTCTATTCGACCACAATTCTAAGGTAATATTGTACTATTGATACTAAGCATTAGTTACTATTGCAGATTAAGATTTTACAAAACATATGAGGAACTTAAGAAATATGATACACTGTTACACATTCAAAAAACAATATGTAAGGCTTCAACAGTATGACATATAACATTTGCAGGGATGATTTGATTTTGCTTTAAGAACACTTTTGATACAATTTTTACCTGACTTTTACCTGCGTCTTTTAAAATGTCTATCAAGATCTCCATCAACCGTCAACCAGAATGAAGTTCTTTCTTTCACCACAAGAGGGCAGAGGGAGCCTTGATGAGTGCACAACAGTTTCACCAAATAATCAAATATTTCTTTCCAGAATTAATAAAGCTCTCGCTTTACCTTGTTGTAAGGAGCTAGATAAGCACGCTACTGAATAAAACTCCAGGCCTCCACTGAGCACATTTTCAGTGTTTATTTCTTTCAAGTCATCCACATAATAAATAGAGACAATTCAAACCAATTACACCAGACTGAAAAGGGTCGAAACAGCTTGACTTGGTTGGGCTGAAATGTAGCAGGCACTTAAAAAAAAAAAGATTAGTGTGTATTATTTAGCAGGACTACAGTGAGACATTTTTAAATAAAACCATGAGGCAGCTGCCTGCTGCTGGGTTGGCAACACAGATACACGGAATAATATCAGGAAACATCTAAAAGCATATAAAAAATAAATCTGCTGCACACAGCTCTATTCTGGAAACACAACACACAGAGCGGATGTTTATAAAAACTACAAACACAAACTGAGGAATCATTAAAATGTTAACATGCAACGGGAGTGTCTTCTTAATGTTTTTTTTGTCTTGTGTTAAACCATGATCCAAAGTGTTTGCATGGGGTTTATACAGTATACTCATCTTCAAATAATGGACTGCAGGGTTAGTTAACTTGTGAGCTGGTTATTGCCCAGTCTATCAGGACATGAAGCTTATCTATAACTGACCCAGCCCTATTGTTGAAGTTTTTATTACTGAGTTACAAAATGCATACAAGGCTTCTCCTTGTACTTCTTGTTTAATTCCCACATCAAGTGTCACAAATGTGAGTCCATAAAGTCCGGTATGCTGAAATGTAGTCTGTGAAGTGGTGCATGTACCATGAAAGCACTATAATTTTTGTTTTTCTGTTGCGCTTCTGCACAGTACTCTCACTGTACTACCAACTGTGATCAACTTTTCACTGTAGATTTACATGTAAGCTACTTAAGCTTGTGGTTGATAATAGTCAACCTAAATCTTACGGAGGATGCATTTATGTGATTGACAACGTAATCCTCTGATGTCTTAAGAGTAAAGACAAATTTCAGTCAAAAGCTTGGCAACTGAATGTGGCTGCAATAAGTTTGGCCTGCATCATCATACACACTGTGTCGTACACAAATATTTGGATTTTTTTGCATCTTGTGCAAAACTAATCAAAAAATCTTAATTAATAATTAAACTCAGACTAGGCTTGACTCATATCTCTATGGGCTGGCCTACACTAGTAGACAGGGTTACAATAGTGAGTTTAAATTAGTACATAAGCAAGGTGATCAAAAGCCAGTACTCGTTTTGTAGAGTTGACCCAATGCACAATACCATTGTCCATCAATCATCACCTACTAAGCCCAACATCGTTTTAAAAGCCCAAACCCCTCCACACCAACAACGGGGAGCAGGTTTGCTGTGGCATTCACTGTTATCTTAAAAAGCAACAATTCTGATTTATTAATGATGCACACATTTTGGGGGGGATGAAAGTAAAGGTGGCCACTAGGGCTGTCATTTTTCCTCAAAACCAATATTTCACAAATACAAAGAAAAGTAGAACTAATTATAAGTTTTACAAACGCACTCATTTCTGGCAAAACAATGTTACGATTGATGAGACAAACGTCCTTTAAGTCGTAAATGTGGATGTTGCTCCTGTAGTGGGTTTTGTGCCAATATGATTTGATCAGTTGTGATGGCGTGTGCAGATGATATCATCCTCCATTGTGATGTTTTATTGTGGACAATTCAGTAGACACCACCCAACTCTATTGAACACACTTCTCAGAAAAGAAACAGTTTGTAACCATGAAAGCTCTATTTTCTTGGCACAAAGTGGTTTACAAAAATCCTCTGTCACATCATTGTGCCTGTCTGGGTTAAAATAAAGCTCGTCATTTAATTCTAATCAGCACAAGTTAACTAAAATTTTAGTTTTGTTTGACAACATCAACTCTTAGTAAATAAACACAATGTTGTAAATGCGACAGCAGGCAGAGGGGTGTGAGTGAAGACTGGGTCGTCTTTGGCACGCAGAGTGCAGTTCAGTGGTGACCCAACCGGTTTCTTTAGCACACTGACGGCACTGACGGAGGAGCTCAAACATGAGTTTGTGACGTTGTACAGTCATCCGCCAACAGCTTTGGTTTGAAACCAATGCCTGCCCTTTTTAACACCTGTTTCGCACAGTTTTCTCTTTGAATCGCTCAACGTCCAACCAGAAAAGCAAGTTTTAATGTCCAGTTCAACAGCTCAGACCTCGCTCACTGGCAGGTCAGCGTCATCCAGGTCCAAGGGTGGTTCAGGCATGTGCGGCTCAAAGCTGCTCCGCCGACGCCACGGTGACTCCTCACAGTTACTGATGGTGGTCACAGGTGGTTCGCAGGTCACTTTGCCAGGCGCGTCTCCTGCAGGGACAGGCGTGCTGGCGTGTGGCTGTGACTGGGCCGTGGCAGCAGGCTCATGAAGTGCTCGCTGTCCCATGCCAGGCTGCGAGCGTGTGCCGCACGTGACAGCAGCCCCCCACTCTGGGTAGCATGGTGGCATGGCAGATATGGGCGAGCGAGGGACGGGGGGACCCGTGGGGCTGCGGTAGAAAGTGGAGCGGCTGCCGTGGTCCTGCAGCAGAAACAGCAGGAGGACACAGAGAAAGCAAGAAGACAAGAGGGTGGTTGTTAGTAAGCAAAGTGAAATCCTGATATGTGGGGTTTATTTTAGGAGACCGAAAGGGAGTTACAGACTTGGAATTAGCACCAGCATGTGGAGCCTGATGCAGCTTTAGCAGAGTTGGTACTGAAGGTTGTAGGTGCTAGACTGAAGAATGTAGCATTGCTAGAGAGTGAAGATGGTGGTAGAAGCAGAAGAAGTAGTAGTAGTAGTAGTAGTAGTAGCAGTAGAGGTAGCGGGAGTAGTGGTAGTAGTGTCAGCAGGTTTAGTTTTGGTAGACTCAACAAGTTGCAGTGGAGTAGCAGAGTGTCTTAGGAAGCAGTGGTTGGTTGTTGCTCATTATTTCACAGCTTTTCATTGTCAGATTTCAATCTCTGAAACAGAAAACAGATGCATGGGAAGAAAGAAAATACACACAGCAGAGGCAGTGAAAGCAAAATGGGGTAGCCACTGAGCAGTTTGTGTTAGAGAAAAATCCCAACAACCATTTGCTCCTTCTCGATACCAACAGAGAGCTCATTATTTGTCAGCAGATACCGAGTACCAATTTGATAAGAGTGTTAACCAACAATCTCTATACATTATTATTACTGATAGCTGTATACTACTAATCCTGTGTGGATGTTATATGATTGAAAATGTTGTATGACATGAACAAATACATTCAGAGAACTTTCTTTAATTATCTACGGTAGTTTGACAGTTGGTCCTATGAAAAAGAACTTAAATTAATCTGGGATTGAATAACGAGCACATGTGAACTTCAACAGAAATGAGAAATGATTTATTAGCTAATTTACGCTACACAGGAACAATAACAACACTTGTCACACCCACATCGTTACATCTTGCACAATTGGTGCTGTGCATGCGCTACTCTCAACATAGATGAGAAAGAAGTGAGATGGTGCACTCATTTACTACTTCCATCATCGATTTCAGACACAGCGGTCATTATTTCCAAAACTGATATTGGAAGTAGGTAACAAGTGAGCCATCTCAATTCTTTGTGATCCCTATTGAGAGTTGGACTTGCTGCACAGCAGATTGGTCAGGATGTAGTGTGTGATACACATCTTTTTTCATGTGTAGCGTAATTGAGCTGATAAATTATACGATAAGGTAATCAGATTGATGCATAAACTGGCTTACTTGCTGCTACCGAATCCAGCATTTTACGCATCATTGAAAGCATTTCTGATCAGATGTTAACGGTAACGTAACAATTCTGATATAGCATTAAAACTCCACAGCAGCACAATGATAACCTGCGACTTAACAGGTTTGTAAAAACTCTAATCAGTAAATCCATGACATATCACTTAAGCATTACAACATTTAAGAATCAGTTTCCTAGCAAAAACATGTCTAAAAATCCCAGGGAGAGCCACATAAGAGACGCTTAATGCTGAATCCAAAAGTCCAAATCAAGCTCATGTTGAACTTTGGGAGCCGTTTCACAGAAGATCAGATAATATACCACCCTGAAGACGTGTCCATTGTACACTTTAATAGTTCATACAAAATGAAATATTCACAAGTAAATCAGTACACCACTATGGAAACCAATAGTTTGTGACTCTGGACACATGGATTCAGCATCTGTTAGCCCTCGTTTCAAAGCTGTTGAAAACATTTAGTACACAAAAGGGTATAGGAAGTCAACATGGACACAAGTATCTTATTATTGTGTGTATGAGAAAGAGAAAAAAAACATACAGGCAGCGAACAGGAGGGAGGAGGAGAGACAAGCAGGATGTCACACATCTAAGACAGGTACACAGCTGCAGCAGACTGCAGAGATAACAGAGCATGAAGGGAAGAGAAACAGAAGGTGTGAAAGACACATGTACCCAGTAATAAAGACAAAGATAGAAACAGGCTTCAGGTATTCAGAGCTTAGCTGGTCAGGTAGGTCATGCAGAGAATGGATGTTTGTGCATGGATTCTACCTGAACTCATGTATGTTTTCTTTTCTTCTTTTTTTTTCTTTACACTGAAGCATCATCAAAAATATGAGGACAGGTAAGAGCTGTGCAAGTAAAGTTATAAGGGAGGGAGGGAGGCAGTGACTGCAGGTCTTTCTAATGGTAATCCAGCCGTTTATAGTCATTCTGTAGAAAAGTATTACCTTTTAGCAACCGGAGGTGTTCTTGATTTCAGTTGTCATGCTTGTGGCGACAGTCATTACATGCGAGAGAAGCTAAATCAAGCACACCTCAAGTCATAAAATTCCTGAAACAAGATTTTTTTTTTTTTAAACTGGGAATTGTCTGAGCGCACTGAATGAAATGGGCTCAAACTTTGAGCTGAGCTTAAATTGACAGTGCGGCAAAAAGAAAAATACGGCAAAGGAGGAGAAGTGGATGAGAGAAGCAGCAAGGACAAGGGCGTGAAGGGAGGAGCGCTTGTTGGGTTATCACAGCCATACTTAGGATGTGGTTGGTTCTTAGAAAAAAGGAGCATCAGATGGGTCGACAGATCTGATCAGCTCTCATCATGTCTACAACCACAGGGCCAGCCAGTGAGTGAAAAACAGTATTAAAAAAGGTGAACTTATAGTTTAAAAGGGGGGATTTAGACGAGCTGACATACGTGCTGCTGCACTCCCCGATTCGAGACGTATACCTCTGTATACAGGGGTTCGACAGCCGTCTGGCCTGCCGCATCTGCAACAACACAGTGCAAAGCAGTATTAGAGCAGATGGGCTGTCTGCCCACAGGGAGAGGAGGAGGTGAAGAGTGTGACAAAGAGAAAAAAAGAGGATATAGAGAAGAGGCACAGGAGAGGAAAAGGGGGGTGAGAGAAAAACAAGCAGGAGAGAGAGAGAGAAAGACACAAGAGGGAAGAAAAAGGGGAACTGAAGAGAAACAGACAGCGCAGAGGTGTTGAGAATAATTCCAGTCTAACCAGAAGGGACCAACTGCGTCAGAGGACACTCTCTCCTCTGCAGTCAGGACGACGGAACAGGTTTATTTCTCTCTTCCCACCTGATCAAGTGTGACTGCCTATCTCT
The DNA here is from genome assembly GCF_030273125.1 of Centropristis striata. NCBI lineage: Eukaryota > Metazoa > Chordata > Actinopteri > Perciformes > Serranidae > Centropristis > Centropristis striata. The sequence continues at coordinate 18,805,606 of NC_081536.1, forward strand.
ACGCATGTAGGCTGCTGATTGAACTTCTTAAGTGTTAAAAAAAAAAAAAATCGGGTCGTTTTCTCACAGGTTTAGTGGTCTATGCGAGTATGCCAGTTTGCATCCATTTAAAGACTTCAGTCTCTCTCTATAAAAAAAAAAGGGGGGGGGCACTGTGCGCACCAAGGATAAATATAATTGATGCATGGTTCTGCACTGCTAGCAAAACGTGGACAAGTTTATGAAAGGACTGCCGGGTAAACGTATCGACAATCAATCGACACCAAACGACTACCAAAAGAAAAAGATAAGAAAATATGACGAGGCCTTTGTTATTGAGCGGGCAAGGGCTTGAAAACATTTTTTTAATTTGAGAGGGGGGCCGGGAAGCACTGGTCTAATAAAAGGTATAACATGGCCAAAAAAAGAAAACATAAATCTGAATTTTCTGTTGAGTGGTGGCAAGGAAAGAGGAGGATTATGTGGAAGAGGCTGTGAAAAGTTCAAGGTAAATACTGCAAAAATAAAGTCAATGAAGTCATATAATAATCATTACAATCATTTCTTGCAGCCTGGTACCAAAGAACAGATGGGCTTATACATTTGAAATACAACAACAACAATGTCAAAGGGCAAACACACGGCCAAACTACCATTTCTGCTACTCTGCATCTGTCTGACACGAAAAAGTGTTTTCTGTTCTCTGCATCTCTGTAGCTTGCTGCTGTATGAGATGTCATGAGAGCAAGAACCGGCAAACGACAATAAATAAATGGCATGAATTAAAAAAAACCCACAAATAAGTCTTGTGAACAGTCTTGACTTGGCTTCTCACATCTTTCAGTAAGTAAGTCTTAAGTTATTGGGTAAATTTTGGGTCTCTGAATTTGTGGCTCAAGTCAGATTCAAGTCTACTTCTAATGACTTCAATCTATATTATGGTGTTACTGTGTTGTCGTGTAGTGAAAGATACATACTGTGGCAGCAGACCTCCCAGGCCCCCGCTGGGCCACAATAGCCCCTGAGACAGCCTTGATCCAGCTGTGCATCTCCTCTGGGCTGTCCGCCTAGTGGAGACATAAAGAAATGGAACCGTAAGTGACAGAGAGAGGAAAGTGAGTGGACTGTTGGTAGACATGGAGCCAAGCAAGAGAGATTCTGTACATTCCTTTTACCACAGAAAACATCCTACCTGTATGTAAAACGTCCTTGATGTGGTGACAACTTCAAACAGATTATCTCTCATCATAATGTCACTATAACAAAAGTGGAAAACAAGTCAGATCACATTCATCTCATCTATATCTTAGGAAAGGTAAACATAATCCTCCTGGACAAAAGACATTTTTTTTTACAATGGGAAAAGGCTGGGACATGTTAAATACCTCTGTTTGCACTCCTGGACTTTGTGAACTTCCTTTAGTGGAATCATTCTCAGAGGTTCCTTTTCCTAAAGGCATGAAAATAACTGTTCAGAAGCCAAAACTTAACGACTGAAATAGACAGGATAAATATAACTATTTGCACATGTATTACAAATGTTTTTTTATCTAATATATGGCCTAAAAATGAGGTTGTCTTTCTGGGGTTTTCGGTTTGAGGGCAGAAGACAGTGAACTCTCCTAAAAGTAGCAGACTGCAAACTAAAAACCTTGATGGTTGTAACTTTCTTGACCCGGCCATTTGATACAGCAGACACAGAGTCTGTGTCCTTGGGGTCTGTTGATAGCCAAATAGACAGATAGAGCTGTCAAATAAGGGCCGACCTGGACAAGGACAGGGTATGGGACGTGCAGTATTATCCTGAGAACAGTGTGTGTGTGTGTGTGTGTGTGTGTGTGTGTGTGTGTGTGTGTGTGTTTGTGTGTGTGTGTAGCAAAGGCCAGGGGGGAACAAGGCATGATAGGACATGTGAAGTAAAAGCATTGAATTCCACCGACTGCAGATAAAACATGTTAGAACTCGGGACTGTGTGTTTTCTGTTACTCTGCCTCAGACTGTGGGAGTGAATCAAATCAACATACCTCATCAATAAAAACATTCCTTAAAGGCTTAACATAACATAATCAAAGTGAATTACCAAATCTGACTTGAAGTAACTCATTGAGTTTTCTTCTAGTAGGAAATAGCGCCGCTTCCAGTTCCTCATCTGAGGAAGAAGAGAGAAGAGCTGTTTAGACCTTTATTATCATTTCTAGGAAAACAGCTTGTCACATTTGCTACATTAATGAAAGCACAATTTTAAACGTTCTATATATAGAGGGGGAGTTCATTGTCCTTGCCTTTCCTTAAGCAACCATCTATCAAAATCAAGCTATAACCTCATCATCTGACATTCCACAAGTCATAAGACTTTACATTCCCTCCCACATGAAGGTGCTATTTATGTCACTTGAATTTAACAGTGCATTCATAAATGTTGTTGCTTTTACATAGTGAGGCTTGCTGAATGCAGTGTTTGTCAGAAAGTGTATTGTTGCACTTAATGAAGCCAGTGATGCTGGTTGACACCACGTGTCTAATTAAAAAGATGTTTATAAGAGTCACAATTCCTATTAAATTAATTAAACCAACTCATCCCAAAAGAGGGGCAGGTACTCACCACAGCTCCCTGCTTGACGCAGTAGCCTGACTTGATGACAGTGTGCTCCTGAGTCGGCCTCCCAAGGAAGTACGGCAGCTGGCTGTGTGACCGATGCATGGCCTCACGCTCTGCTCTGTCTGCACCATCACCACCATCATGCTTGGGGGTAAAGGACACCACAAATATTGTGATAGCAACTTCCAACAACAGACAAACACAGATTTTGTACAGCCTGAGGGTTAATTATCTTTTTATGGATTCCATGAGCACAAAAAACATTAACCACAATCCATGTGACACATATTCAGAGTACAAATAAAAAAACCTAATTGAATACATCATCTTGGATCATCTGAAAAAAAATCTTCTGTCTGTTAAATTTATTAAACTGCTTTATTTGTCCGACCAAAAACAGTCCAAATCCAATATTCAGTTTAAAATCATATGAACCTGAGAAAATCATAAAAATCTAATATTTGTGAACATGGAACAGGCAAATTTGGGGAACCTTTGTTTAAAAAGACAAAAATGGTTGTCTTATTGTCTAATTAAGACTGCTCTAATAGTTTAGACAATATAAAAGAAGCATGTAAGAAATATGATCATTAAAGACAGTATTACTGTAAAATCAGCGTTGAGTCTCTAAATTTCTTCACATGTAACTTAAGAAATAAGCGTGTTTATGTGCAAGATTGTAACTACAGTATTAGTGCACCACAAGTGTGTGTCATGTTTACCTGTGTCTGGGTGACAATGGGCACTCCTCCAATGATCTCTGTCTTATAGGAGACTTGTTTCTTGGGCCCTACAACATCTGGTAAAGTCTTCTGGTTCTCTGCATTCTGCTGTCCATCAGACAACTTTGGCACCTATGGAAAACGCACACACACAAAGGACGTGAGGAGACGAATTAGACATTTAAATTTAAACAACAAAAACAAACAGTTTGTGGAATTCAGTTGTGTGGTTGAAAATAGCCCTTTCCTTTATAGTTAAAATACAGTATGTGAATTCTATGTATGCAGGAGTTGACAAGCCTTAAACACATTTAATATCCATTTCCTTTATGGACGGTTGAGGCTTCATGGAGAACAATGGAAACAGTCCTTCATCCCAGCACTCGATACAACAATACAGCATCCTGTTAGTCACACTCTGACTCACTCCTATCTAGTTTCTTGACAGTCCACTCATTCTTTTCTCCAGAAGAGGAAGAAATAAAAGTTTCTCCAAGTGATAAAACATGAGCCAAAGAGAACAAATTAGTACAGCTGACTCAGGACTGTAGGTCTTGTGTTTATCTGTGCAGATTGCGTGTGAGTGTGTTTGTCTTACAGTGATCTTGGTGGCTTTATTGAGAGCGGTGACCCAGTCCACAAGATCCTGCTGATCATTGGCCTGCAGGAAGAACTTCCTCATCCCAGCATTGATGACTAATGGAACATAAAAAAAAGAAAGCGGGAACAATTAAAGTGAAAGTATATTCTGACCACAGTCAGACTACATCCTCTACACTACATCATCTGATTCATTCTGTGTTTAATAAAAAATCCCATGGAAATAAGCATGACAAGTACAAAGAAGTACTATGAAGTGGGCGTTGACGAATTGCGCTCTCGGCCTAAAAAAATATGACTGTCTACGGACTGCTGTGGAAGTGAAAAACATCTGAGCAAAGGGGACTCTCCCACACACTACCAGCAGCATTCTCTCACATGTGGATGATGACCCAGCTGCTTCAGTCTGCCACCACCTACCCACTTCTCACCATGACAGAGAGAAAAAAAATGCCCATGGTTACCAACAACCAAATATTCTCACACCCATGTGAACATGAGCAAACCCCATTTTCAATCACAATGAAATTTTTGGGTCAAATGCTGATTAGCTATGGATCAGGATTTAAGAGCTGAAAGAACTCAAGTCTCTCATTCGCTCTCTCTCTCTGCCATAAATCCTTCGATTCTGCAGCTCAAACCATCCTTCTGTCTCCTCCATTTCCTTTAGACACCATGGGAATGAATTACATTAAAGCTGGACTGGTAAATCTGGCGGGGGCGAGTTGTAAAAGGCACTGGGAGCTCAAACTCTGTGGCACAATGAGGAGCATTCTTCCTTCTGTGTGTTTGGTCCAGCTCTTAAGACCTCTCTCCCTCCTTTTTTTCCACTTCCCTGTAAATAAATCTGTCTGTCTGATCTCACTTATCCTTCAAATGTGTCCACTGTATGCTTGAGAGAGGTAAACTGCCTGGTGGTGGTGACAGTAAAAGTGTAGTGGTCTCTTAGACGCTGGGAACACAAATCTGGGCGGGAGGGTATCAGATCTGACTCATAGTTACACATTATAAAACAATGTGTGCTTTTGAGAAATGTGGCCAAGCACCAAAGTTCAAACAAATACACCACTCTTTATGCCTTTCACAAGGTAACACTAGGATAAGACACATATCCATCATCAGTCACAGACTACAATCAAGTCTCTTCTTTTATAAATACTTCATCACCATGTTTTCTAGTTGCTAGATGCAGGAAGAGAGGGAGCAGCAGGATTCGTAGATATTAGCAAAACATGTGGCACACAAACGTCAGTTTAAAAATAACTTCATACATCTCTGAATCAGGTTCCGATTAGGATGCCGGCATCCTGTCCAAAAACTCAACAAGGCAACTGGTGTGCACACACAGCAGGACACACATATACACACAGTCACGGTAGTCAACACACTAGTATTTCCTGCTATTGAAATGGATGGGAGACGAGGAGAGGGGCTAGTAAACAATAACAGAGAATGGAGGTTTACCACCAAATAACCTGATGATGGTTCATATTTATGCAACATTTTTCAAACCTGTCCTGGCCACAAAGGGTGAGCAAACCAGTACAAGAGTATAGATAAAATAATTTCTTTGTTGCAAAAGATTCACTAGCAATACGAACAAGGCTTGACTTGGATGGTTAAAAAGCTTCAGAAACTCCCTTTTTCACATACTTTCTAATGTCTTAATTGGTGGGACTGTGTTTGACCATTTCCAAAACAAATAGTTACAAACTAGTTTAATCCAAGCAAAACACGGCCCTGGGGTTCAGTATTTTGCAGAGCATGTGTGTATCATCATTAGTTGCCGGTAATGTGCAGTGATGCACCCGTATCACAGAAGAAGACCACAAGCTGAGGTAAAGCACAAAAGGTTTTAAACATTTAAAAAGCTTGAAAGGCTTCTCTACGGTACACTATAGGCGACAATTATAAAAACAGCACTGTTGGGAGAAATGTTTGACTGCTGAGCCTCTGAATTTATTACAGTCCCCCTCCAGGCACGTTTTAAAAATATTCTGCTATGAATAAAATTTTGTTTAACAAAATATTTCCACATAAAAAGTAGAAATTAAAAAAAAAAAAAACTCTGAAAAGGGGCTTAAAGCACATCTACTCTTTCGTCCTCATTGAGAAATCCTGGCTCTGGCCTCCACCATGCCCTCCCTCACGGACCACAATAGCTTGACTGGTGAAAGAGTGGTAGTTAACATCTTTGTATCTTGTTAACTTGTAACTGGAGGCGGCTGACACATCTCTTGTGGTTGTGAAAACAAACAATAGATCTGTTACTATTTTACAGTGTCTTTGCTTTTTGTCAGATCCACACGAGTTTGAAATTGTGACATACTTAATGAAGCTTGCCCGACATACAGTACGTTTAAATGTCAGAATGTAGTCAAGTGCACAACCATCTGGAGCAAGTCAGTATAGTTAAGGTCAGACATTTCAGGGGACATAAACATTAAAAAAAACATTTAATAAGAAACACTATGATTACAGACAGACTTTATGTTTGGGAACCATCTCGTTGATAAGCATTATAAAACCTGAAAAGGCACCAAAGTATCCTAAAATAGTTCAACCTGATAAACACAAACTCATCAACTGCTGTGGCCTCCTGCATCTTTATGTGTTGGCTAAACAGACTGTTGAACAAGGCTGGTCGGCCAATGGTGAGGAAGTATGTGGTGCTTGAAGTATGTGGTGCTTGAAGTTTAGAGGGCAGAGAAGGACAGCAAACATTCCTCCCTTGGGTTACAGTAAGTGTGATCATTTATGAGGTTGAAATTAAATGGTATAATGATGACATCAAATATCAAGATATTGTGACTCATAATAACACCATGTAAATAGATAATAAGCACATACAAATTCCAATTTGTGCTTCTGATGCTATGTACATTTGTTCTTCCTCTAGTATTTGGTTTTATAATACTGAGAAATTAAAAACAGTAAACAAGATTGTGATGATCTGTGTTTTCTTACCAAAGCAGAATTCTGCCTTAGGCCTCAGCTTAGTGGCATCGCTGACCTAAAGGAGGACAAAGCTCACAATTGTTAGCTTCCAAGTTCCACCAATTACTGTGAATGGATTCTATTCATGCATAATCATATCATGTTAGTTTGAGATAAGCTTCAGTGATAATATTTCTTCTTACCTTGGAGATGTAGGTGAGCTTCAGGGATCCAACACAGTCTGTACCAACAGGCAGGTTCTGTGGGAGAAAAAAATGCAAAATGCAAAAACTAACCATTCACTGTTTTATTAAGACAGGAGCCTTATCCGTTGACGAAATATAATGTGGTAGGAGAGCGAAGTCAAGTTCTAGTGAGCAAGTCAATATTACAGTACTTTGAATACACTCCATGATAGTTTTTATTTCAGTTTCTTGCTGTGCTTCTGAAACTACGGGATCCAGATTTAACATCATTAAAATTTAAGCTTTTTCAATCTATAAAAAGAAAGACTCACTGAATTATTCAAAAATTCTCCTGCACTACATGATTTATGAATACTTCATGTAACAGAGCACTTAAAAATACAGCATCTTCAAACCAGCATGATGTACAAACCAAGAGGAGAGTTACACTGTAATAACTGTGACACCGAGGGTCATAGAGCAGAAAAATCATGACCACTGTGGCCGATGCAAATATCAGTGCTCACTACATGAACTCATGTAGATGACTAGAAGACAAAAAACTAATCCCAGGATTAGAGTAGTTCATTCAAACAGATTTACACAAATGTCTCCCGATAGCAAAAACACAAACACACCATTAGCACTGACCTACTCCTGTGTCTGTAATATGTGCCTAATTGCCGTCAGCTAATATTACATAATACAAGTCGCCCATCCTTGTATGGCTAACTGGGAATGGAAACATCTAGTCTGTACTTAGTTTTGTGTTCATAATGAATAACGAAAGCTTAGCTAGAAGTGGCCTGCAGTTACCCTGTAGATACATGAGAGCTGATCATCCACACTCTTCACTAACTTACATTAGCTGGCATGCAGTTGCCAGTAAATTTTTACATTTTCCATCAAACATTAGCCTGTGCAGCTACCTGGGGAATTTGATCCCAAAAATAAAGCTACCGCTAAGCTAACACAGCCCAGTGTAATTACCTGTGGGTTGTCCATGAACCACACCAAGCTTCCCTGCTGTGTGTCCAGAATGAAGTAACGACGCAGGAACTTGCCACTGCTCTCGTTCTCCTCTATGTCCAGAAAGCCACAGATGCGGTTCTGTCGGTCCACGTAAGGCATCTCGCCGCCGGGACATTCCCTGGCCTGCTGGGGCCGGGATCTGAGAGGAGAGGGAGCAAGCGGGATCGGGAAGAATTCCTGAAGGACAGATAGAAAAAGAGCGGAAAGAGAGATGTATGAGGAGGGAGGGAGTAAATTCAGAATCTCAGTTGTCTTTGTATCCTTGCTGGTGTGACCCACTCCCTCTCTCTCTCTTCATCTACTGTATCTCTGGTCTCTCTGCCACCTGGAGCTCACTAGGCTACAGCCTGCCAGGGGATCATGTGACACAAACCACAACCCCGCCTTTATCCTTTTATATCAGCCTCACCCACTCTCGCTCCCTCTTTTGCTCTCTCCGAAACCCTCTTTTTTTCCCTCTTGTTACACTCACTACATACACACTGTCACTCTCTCTTCTCCACCCACCCTGGTTTGCTCTCGTTCTCCCTCTTCTTTTGCAGTCCTCTCCTCTCCTCTCTCACTTTCTGTGCTATCTCCTCCCAACTGCTCTCTCATCCGATTTGGCAAGCCTCTGGCCAGCCCCTTCTATCCCCTCCCTCCCTACACAGCTGAGCACCCACTTGAGCATGGTCAAAAAAATAAAAAACACCACAGAGCTCAGCCATGTTCGACACAAAGAAACAACACAAACACCCTAAGGAGCTGCGCAGGAGAGAATGTGCAATATTTAACCTGCTGAGGTTTGACACAGCCCTAAAACCTACAGCTCTCTGAAATAGAACAAAAAAGTAAATGATTACATCTGTTTAGTCCTGCAAGCATGAATGCACACATGTCAATGTCAAACCCTGTGTGGGTGGGTGCAGCATTACTGTAGGCATATTGTCGCATTAGCCTGTTTAAGCTGCTGTCTTTTTGGATGGAGCCTAAAATATGTTATTGAGATCAGTCTTTGGAAAGCAAAGATAAAGACGCTCTTTCTCCAGGACATTATGAGCACTGTGTGGGTGGATGGGGGCAAAGCAGGGACAAAAGGCATGGTTGTTGTGCATGGACTCTGAGCTGAGAGCATCTCAGTTAGCCCCAGCATCTACCGGAGTCATCACAGGAAAAAGAAAGGAGCAACGATGTCAGAGGCGACGATCTCAACACTACACAAATACTGATTGTTATGCGAGTATAAGAGACGTCTCTGTGGAGTTTAGTGATCCTGTAAATGAGGTGATGTGCAGAAGTTCATCTGCATGCAGAATAGATGTTAGATATAATGCAAAACAACATCCTAACAAGGTATTACGAAGGCATTCATGTACAAAAGTTAGTCTTTAAATTCAATAATCAGTCTTAATACTTGTGGAAAAATAGGTATACTAAGAACTATATTGAACTAAAGACTTTGAATGCAATATTACAATCTTGGAGTTTTTTGAAAATTGTATGATGATATATAGGCCAATATTATCTCTCTTTTTTTCCTCTCTCTCTTTTTTTTTTTTACATAAACACATAACACAAGCATTTTATTAAGGATCACTTAAGTCACTTTTATTAAAAAACTGTGACCAAGATATTTACTGAGCCAAACATTTTAAGCGACTATAGTTTATATAAATGAAGCAAATGGTGACATGAAAGCATTGTTCCAGTGTGAAAAGAGTCCCCTAAGCTTTATGGAGTTTCAGCTCAATGTTTAGCTGTCCGACCTTCTGTTTTGGTTGAAAAAGCACTAAAAATCCACTGTAGAGTACCTGCTCTAGCACCAAACAACAGTTAGCGAGCATTTCAAAACTAAAGAGCCATATCATTCTCCCAGGAGACCAAAAAACAGAACAAAACAGTAAATATTGGACTTGCATTCGACAGGTGGACAGATATATGACACCAAATGAAGGATAATGTTGTTCCGTAACTACTGGATGTGTAAATAACCAACTGTTTTTAGGTCAGAGGTTATCAGTACATTATTCATGATTGCATTTTCTCTGGTTTGTATAGACTTTGTTTACTTGTGTAACCATTAATTTTTGCTGAGGACAAATAAAGAGAGTATCACAGTTTATATTGAATACTCTAGGTAGCAAATGTGGGTTTCTGAAGCCAGGATATGTTGTTTAAATGCTCAAACATATTACCAGGATACTAATTATATGGGTCATTTCCAGGAGTGTGCATGTACTACTGCACTCATTCTGTCTCCTCAGAGTTTACAGAGCAAGGCTTTCTATGTGATGCAAGTAATACTGTAAAAAGAGTAAGTAACATTGAACAAGATAAAGTGAGAGGGACATACTTAAAAAAAATCAATGAAAATATTCAAGGTAAAGGTAAAGACAAGCAAGTTTAAAGGTCTAACCGAAGAAGGTCAGATACAGCTGTGTGATATTAACTGACTTTTTTTCTAAGTCAAACATTCCCAGGCTAAACTCACCCTTTACATTTGTTGCCAGGCTTTGTCCATATCACATGGCGGCCAACTGGTCACACAGTACAAGTCATAAAACAACACTAAGGACCAGCTGGATAACCCAGCAGAGGGTCAATATTTTCTTTTCATGATTTAAGGCAACTGCTGTGTCATCAAAAGCCACACAACAGCTGGAGCAGAAATGTTGTGTTTTTTTTAATGCCTGTTACCCACCAAATCACTACATAGCACCACCGTAGTAGTTACATGCATTTTGTTTTAGAAAAAAAAAAAACAGTGGAAGAAATCCTCTATAAGATACAGCATTTGAGTACAAATGAAAGCGGAGAAGAGGCAACTTAGGGACTTAACTAATCAGCTCTCTACGGGTTAAAGTTGGGACACAGGTAGGGTTGCAAAATTCCCGGAATTTTCAAAGACGGAAACTTTCCATGGGAATTTAAGGGAATTAACGGGAATTAATGGGAATTAACGGGAATTTATGGAAATAAACTGGGAATTTTCAAAATTGAAGGTTGGCTCTTCTTAGGGAACTTAAATATAGTTGAGGAAAGTATATTTTAGCATAATCTTGACTAAAACAAACAGATACCATTCAAATACACTTGAATATCCATGCCATTCCTCAATCACATGCACAGAGCACACTGCTTACTGCATGGCTATTGAGACCACACCCCCTACTGGCACTGTGCATGCCTCCATCACATGTACAGAAGATTTCTAGAAGACTCAACAAGGCTGGAAAGTGACACTGAAGAGGAAGACTCAGAGTTGGATGTTGAGGAAGGGGACATGTTGTTGGATGTTGATGAGGAGCAGGAAGAGTCTATTGACTGAGCAAAAAATGCAGAGGATTGCTTGAAGGAAGATTTGCATGTTTAATGGAACGTTTTGGAGGAAGAGTGGCATTTTTCATTTAACATTTTGAATGGGACTTTGTGGAGATTTTTGGATGGGGGGTTGCATTTTTGAGTGAGTGGGGTTAGGGGATGGGTGATATTGAACCCAACACTCCTGTTTTTGTTCATCCATGAAACAAGTAATTAGAACGTGTTCTACTCTACTTACAAATAAATCTGTTGAAATATCTGTTGAAAACATTTTGTATGGATGACTTCTGCTTATATTTATGCTTGTATATAATATATTCCCAATTAGTTCTCCTAAATTCCCATTAATTCCCATAATTCCCATTGTTCCCATGAAAAGCTTCCAATATGGAATATTTCCAAAATTCCCAAGCTTAACTTCCCATGGAAATTTACCGGAAATTTTCCGCCCCTTTGCAACCCTAGACACAGGTCATTCCGGTTCAGCTGAAAAGACTGATTTCTGGTCAGAATCTGGATCTGAGAGCAGCACATAAAGCCAGCAGGTTTGACAGGCTTTGGCCTTCACAGTTACTCGGTCAGACATGGTTCTACTTACCACAGCAGTATGGTTAATGGGGGTTTTCTAACTCCAGAGCTGTTTTAATGTCTTCACACTGTTAAAATAATCGCCCAAGTCATTTTTTGTCAAAATTGTTTTTTTTTGCCTAAATCATCTCCTCATGATGCCACCTATGGTAAAATCGCTTACATCCTCAGTTGATCGGATCATGTGATTTTACCCCTTAAGGATCATCACTTTGACAATTTGCCACATTCATAGGCATCAGATAAGAACCCAGCAAAGAAGAGCTAGAGGGAGATTGTTTAGTTATCAGTTTAGTTTATCAGTGTTTTATTGTTGACACTAATATTGGTAACACTTTACTCTAAGGTGTCTACATAAGAGTGACATTAGCATGTCATAAACATGACATGGGATGTGTCATGAACATTAATGACACTTTGAAGTAACAGTAATGCTCATGATACTTGTCATGTCATGTTTCTGACAGGATTGTGTGACTCTTATGTAGACACCTTCAAAATAAAGGGTTACCATATCCTGCTTTGGTCACAAAGGCATGTTCAAAATATTGCCTAAGTCATTTATTTCTCTTAAGTTACATACTTTACACACAGTGTTATTACTATGCCAATAGCCATATTTTGTAACATCCTTTTTGAGTGAAATGATTAATAAATGTCATAAGTTACACTTTTGGTGAAGTTTTTTGTTTCCTGCAAAACTTTTAAAAAAAAAATGAGTTATGCGATTATTTAAGCAGGGTAATAATAACCAGTCACACTGACTGTTTCTTGACTCAGAAAAAAAACGACATAACCAACTAGCTTTCACATTACGACGCTGGATAACGTTAAAATAGCATTTCAACCCTAAACAGCTAACGTTATAGCTAGCTAACGTTGGGCACGTCAGATTTACCACAACATGCTGACAACATTTGTTAGCAGCATCTGCGACTCTGGCCTGAAGTTAACTGGGAGACATGGCTCAGGTTAGCCTGCTACTAGCAAATACTGCACGCTACAAACTTGTAAAACGAGTAACAAAACATCTAATATTACATCAATTCACTAGCTACAAACTGTCGTACTGTAACGTTGAACCTGTTAGCAACAAGAGCCGTTTACTAACGTTAGCTGGGTGGTTAAATCTGACGTCAGGGCACAGAAGTTTAGTCAGACCCGACCTAGCTAACGCTGGAGACTCGTCTTAGATTGTCCCGTAAAATATAACTGGCCACTTTAGCAGAACGAACAACAAACCAACGTTTATTTATTGTCATTAATTTTGGTAAACGTTACGGTTAACTTACCCGAGTGTTCCCTTCTCTAACTGCTACAGTGAACGACAGCTGGTCTCGCGGTTGTTGGTCTGTCCTCTCTGCCTCATACACAGTCTATGGCCTCAGCCCTCCACTTATCAGGACACACAGCTACTACTACAGCTGCTGCTGCTGCTGCTGGGGAGTGTGGAGCATAGATTGTATATTGTGAAGATCTTCCCTCTGTAGATTAAATAAATAAATAAAATAGAATCATAAAAAATTGGGTCGGTAGTGACTTGCCAATAAGAGAAAGTTATTATAAAAAATATAAACTTTAATTAATTAATATTAATATTTTTGTGCTTATTTATTATACATCATTATAAATGAATTTCCTTTTGAAAACAAATCAATAAAAGAAAAAAGGATTGGTTTGTTTTAAAAAGCTTCAAGTAATGTGACTTAAATTTAAAGGTATAATGTGTAACATTTCTATCATGAAATGTTTTAAAATGACAAGACCTATGTTATATATAAAGGGGACTGCAAAAGTAGGTATACAGTAAGGATTATTCCAGCATTATATCCCATACATAGGATTAATTTGCATTCACATTCACCAGATCTCACCCCTATTCACTTCTTTTTCTGGGGATGTGTAAAAGATATGGTTTTTGCACGCAAGCCACCTTCTGTTGATGCCAAGATTAAGTTCATACGGGAGGCTTGCCAGGAAATTGATGCTGATAAAGACCTTTGTGCCAGAGTGTGCATGGGTGTCTACACTCGACTAGTGAAGTGTGTGAACACAGTTTGAACATTTGAGGGATTAATATGTTTATTATTGACACGTTTGTATTATCAATAAAATATGTTTTGTGCGCATGTTTTGTTTTTCATTACTGTATACCTATTTTTGCAGCCCCCTTTATTTTTCTTTAGTTAAGTACTTTAAAAAATCACATTTCATTTGTTGACATATTAGAGTCAAAGGTTTTTACAGTGGGAATTTTGGGATATCTCTTTTTATCACTCCATAAACCAGAACATATTGTCAATTTCAATTAAAAATCAATTCTGTCATGTTTTAGGAATATAATGCCATATAAATTGGGTTACAAATGATATAAACAAACCCCTGTGTAAAAACCTTCAGAATAAATAGAAGAATGAAACTGGAGAGTTTTGTGTATGTAGATGGTATTGAAGTGGAGATTTCTGACTCAGATTTTTTTTTATTGATTTACTATCATAAAATATACATTTTTCAAAAGCTTCCATGTAATGCGACCAAGCTAGACCTATACATACATACATTTTATTTAGTTAAGTACTTACTTAACTAAAACTTTTTTCTAGTATCCCTCATCCAGGTTATGAACAAGGTAAATTTGCCACAATATAAAACAAAGGCACTAAACCAATCAATTAAGGACAATTTTTAATCAGATTGTTCACTAATATTGGCAAGTCAGAATAAAGGTATTAAAGGTATTGGTGCATCAGCCACATTACAAGCAAGCCTGGTATTTTGTTTGATTTGGCCTGTTAGCCTATAATATTAACATGAAATACTATTTAATTAAACACTAAATTAACATTAAACTTTATTTGTATTTGCACCTTGGCTTTCATACATGAAATGCATCAAACAAATAAGCGAATAATCATTTACCTGGATGTTGACATCTGCTTAATATTGGCATTACATTCTGCTGTATTCAAACATCAAACTTTTTAAAAACGCTGGTGCCTGGAAAATGAGATGAGAGTGAGAGCTCTTTCCTTATTATCACCTCTAGGTGTAACGTATGAGACAAGCTATGGAGAGCAGAATCTCTATCAGAGTGGCGACGCCTAGCGTTTAAAAGCTGCAACTACTCAGGCCTATTTTTTTTTTAATGTAACAATGTCATTGCGTAACATTTATCTTTTTTTGACTATGTAGGCTTTTCAAGTTCAAGATCTTTCAGGGACTAGGTTGTTTGTTTCTAATAGTGAAACTTCCCCAATTGATAATTTACATTACAACATTTTTCTTTTACATTAGAAGTTTTCTGAAACTATATGTTTACATATGCAATTGAGGCATCATCAACTGCTAACTTTTTTTGAATTTATTATAAATCTATGGACTCGAATAGTGTTGCGAAATAAACATCTTAATGTATTTTTTTTATTATTAGATTAGATAGATTAGACTTTATTGTCCATGGCTCTGTGGTGGACAATAAATATTCATATTTTGCATATAAAGATACTTTTTCATGCAATTCATCGATGCATCTTAGTGTTCTATGCAGTAAACCATACATTGCTTTATGTATCTTTATCCAAACATCCTGAAGTGATATCAGACTGCATTGTCAAGTTGTTACACTCTGTTTCCATCTTAAGTAAATTCTGTGGGGTTTGCAGATTCAAAGGTCTTGAACCAGGCAACTGCAGTGCATTAGCCAATATGACATTTAGCCTCCACTGCAACTTAAAATTTTTAAAAGACCAGGTTCAGCAGTCAGTCAGATAATGGGCATGCAGCCAGCATTACCTTTGATGAGTCTTCACTTTGTAGTCAGATCACATTTCAAACAGTCATTATTTGGCAACCTGACCTGTCATACAGAGGAGATGGGCGTTAACAAACACACACACCAACACGCATGGTTTGCTGCAGAGGAAAAGTTTGAGTGAGTGTAGGAGTGGCAGGCAGACTGCTGCTGATGTCTTCTTGACACTTGTGAATCTGCTACCCCCAGTCCTTCTGGCTGACAGAGGAGGTGAAACATGGAAGAGGAGGAGGACAGCCACCCAGAGATGAAGCATTTTTCTCTGCCGTGGCCTCTCCCCAGGTTCCGTTCAAACAGTGACATCTCCGGATTTCGCTCCAGAGTGCTCTGCAGGCTCCGGGGAGCCCGCTCAGGTAGGATAAACCACAAACCTTGTCTACAAAGCCAACATATAACTTAACTAATTCAAACCATAGCTGTTTTAGTCATTTGAATTAACCTGTTATTCAACTGAGACATCAGACTAACCTGATTCTGTCTGTCATCGCCTGTATAAAATGGCTCATATTTCTTTTGGTTTAGCAAGTTTTACAAGTTGCTGCTGGCTAGACAGTATCTCTATATGACTAATATAGCAACAGTGGTTTCCTGCTCTCCTACAAAGAAACTTTCCCTCCTTTCTCTTTCACATTTTGCTCTGAATGCAACAAATAATATAACACAGAGAATGCCTTTCTTGTCTTTCTTTATCCTGACTGTATTTACAGCCTTTGTAAAGTGTTTTCTCCTACCTTTTTCATGATTATTTCTTGCTCAGCATTACATTTCAGTGGATGTAATCAGCTTTTGTTTCTCCACAAGAGCTTTCAATATTGAAATTCATCACAAAAAGCAATAATTAATTGCACGGATATTTGCTCCTTTACTATGACACACCTAAACCATCACTAATGGACCCATATTAGTCACACAAAGGGTTGAATGGAGATGACCCGTGTGTAGTTAAGGTGTGACAAGTGATTTAAGGTTTAAATAAACCAGTAACTGAAATATCCACCCACTGGTTTTTGAATATGGCGGCAAAAAGCACATCATGAAGACAAGGCAACAAACAAATCTACAAAATTGAAAAGTTCAAATGCTAGTCAAAGCTGCTTCTAATGCACTTGAAGCAGTAAATTGTGTGTAAATAATAATACATTGTGCATGAATTACTTAAACTTTGACATTAAGGTGTTTTTTCAGTAGGTTCAAGTGTTTTGAAAGTTGTAAAAGGGTGCAACATTTTCACAGGCATGGTAAGACTTTGGCCACGGTGTTGACCAATGTGCATCCTCAGCGTCTTACTTAAATGTCATTGTCATGTCACAGTTTTGCAGAGGAAACTGTCGGTTGAGGCCTGACAGGCATATATATTGTTTCAGCGGTTAGAACCACTTCCTATCAGCCCATCTTCAGTGTTTTTATCCTCGAACAGCCTGCAGCTGTGCTCCTCCACCGATTCACACACCCACACCTCCTCTGACATATACTGCAGGCATGAGGTTTATTCATACTCTGCCGTTCCACAAAGGCTGCCTTTGTCTCTGCAGTCTGCTTCATTTATTATAACATTACAGTTATATTTATATTTGAAGTAGCAGTGACCTTATCTTGCTTGTCTTCAGCTGCCACAGGAAGTGTTGTGTGTTTATGGTTAAGTTGTAATTACAGGAAATGATCACGAAGTGGACCAGTTAGGAAATTAGATGTCCGAAGTTGTTTATGTCTCTTGTCAGTTCAGGTTTGAGCTTCAACGGTCTCAGAGTAACTTGGCATAGCCTGAAAATCACATTTCACGGCATAACTGATCGTTAGATATTTCATATCAATCTTCATATCCACTCCGCACATTATCTGTTTTTCCTAATTGTTTTTTTTAATCATATTTTATGTGGTATGATTGAAACCATGATTTTATATTTCATAACTGAACTAAATTCCCCCAAAAGTCAAATAAATTTTGTATCAGGCTGTTTAGTTAAATGGACTGTTTATAAACCAAGCAACAGGGGGAGCTAATCCACCTTCATACAGAGATCCTGACAAACCATGTGCATTAAAATGGCCCCTCACACATGCAGAAGGGTTCCTCTCTCTCTCTCTCTCTCTCTCTCTCTCTCTCTCTCTCTCTCTCTCACACACACACACACACACACACACAAAGCATAGTGATATCACATAAAAAATATATTTTTAACATGTGGGTAAAGCTTCAAAAGCAGTCAAATAAGGACAAATGCATTCTGTTACATGTCTGAAATGTAGATACAATCCACTCGTGAAGATCTACACTACAAATATATAAAAAAGAGACAGAAGCAGTATTTCTCTCCTGACATTATTATATATTAATATTAATTACAGCACTCTTTTTAAATGTATGGGGTGCAGTTGACCCTGCTGATGAGATATTTATCTTGCTGAAGGAAAAGTACCCCTACGGGGAAAATTAACAGAATTAATGGCTAAAGGGAGGGGTGTCTTTTGTCCATGTATTTATTTCTTTATTTTTATTTATTTTTAACACACTTGAAGAAAACATGAGACTAAATAGAGATAGCAGCCCACATACTACAGAACACTAAGCATAAAATATATAAAGAAAGCCATTTAAGGTAATAGTGAACTCTTAATAATTTCTTGATGAGCATCAACAATTCATCCTCACTTTAATCAATTATTTGTTTCTTTTACACACTCCTTTAGGGGGTTATGGAGGACTTGAACTCTTTCACAAATTGTGATAATTTAGAGGAGGATCATTACCATCAAATTGATAAAAATCATTAAAGCTTAAGAAAGATATTGATTGCTTTAAAGTCCATGTTTTGACCTTTGAAAGAAACACTTGACAAAAACCAGATGGCACCATCTGCTGAAGAAGATCATGTAATGTGATTGAAAGCTCCAGAAAATGCTAAATTAATGCTATTTTATATCAATATTCTAATAATAATAAGAAGAATATGATAAGTTAATGCATGTTTGCATATGATCTCATGGAGTCACACATGTGCATTTATGTGGGAAAAAAAATCAATTTAGGATAATGTGTAGGCTGAGATGCTCTCTGTTGTCTGTTGTAAATAGCAGGCTGTCCTCCAGATGGGCGCTGTATCCCTCTTGTAATTACACAGGCAGAGACAAGAAGAAGGAAGAGAGGAAAAGAGAGGAATAAAAGGACGGAAGAGAAAAGAGGGTGAGAAAGAGAGAAAATGGAAAGAAAGTCTAAGAAGTGATAGGTTATATTAAGACAAAAGAGAACAATAAGGGACAAAAAGAGGAGAGGGGAGAGAGTCAGAGAGTGGAAATTAAAGGAGACAGTTTGATAGGGACAAGGAAAAATGAAGAAAACAGCGATGACACAACAGGGGGCAAAAAGGGATGTATGGACAGTATGATTAAGGAGGAGGAGAGGACAGATGAAAGGCTGAAGAGAAGAAGAGGACACAGAGGAGTGTCAGCCTGCTGGTACGCTCTGCTGCTTGTGGGTACTCTCCTCGAAATAACATTGATTACAGACCCTTTTAGTTCGCAATAACTACTTGTTAAAATGTACTGTAATGCAGAGAGCAGTCCTTCCCCCTTCACTGCCCACACACAGTCTATCCTCAGCCACTGCTGGAGCTGCTGTCACCAAAATACCCTGAAAAGTTCTGGCTCTCTTCAGTGATTTAAGGCCATATTAATACTCATGTTCACACATTATCACCACCTTCAGCTGTCGCCTCAGAAGTCAAATCTCAAACTGGAGGTGTAATTATTGATGGATACAGTTTTACACATATTTTGAAGATGGCCCAGTTTGTAAAAGCTGGAGGTAAAAAGAAATCAGTGCAAGGAATTTCTGTGTCCTCTGACAGCTTCAGACACATTTTGAGATTCATATTTAGCAAAACAAGTTTACAGATTCTAACAGGAATTGAACAACACCAAGAGTCTACAGCCATGCTGCACTGTGAGGTTGTATTTGGACACAGTGGTGCTTTAACCAAAATGCTAACAACAGCATGATAATAGTTACTCTGTCTGTAGTAAAAAACAAACTAGATGGACATATTAAAATGTTGGCCTGATGATGGATTCGCACTAAGCAAAGCTAATTAATTATGCAGCACAATGAAAGATTGAAAGAATCAATGCAAAGATGCAAAATTTGCAAAGTTGCAAAGAAAAAAAAGTGAAAATTGCTTGATATTGTGTTGCAGTTAAAGCCTATCAACATTGTGATTCTCCTGCATAGAACAGCTCTGATCAATCCAACTTTCAATTAAAAAATGCGAGCTACAAGATAGTTCAGGGGATAAACTAAGTAATCTTTAACCTCTTGGGACCAAGAATGTCTGGACAAACTTTTGTCTCAATCCGTCAAGTAGCTTTTAAGATATTTTACTCTGAATCTGATTTGCCGACCTGACAGACACACCGATATAAAAATAAGGCAGTTTCAAAATCACATCTCATAACTATTTCATATGTTTTACATAACTGTCATTTACCCTTGAATTAGTTAAAAAAAAAAAACCTTGCTCGGAGGCTGTCCTCCCCCAAAGAAATGACAGCAGTTGTTTCAGCGTATTCCCCAAAACCCACACGTCACAAAGCCCTCTAGTGGCCGTTGTAGTTATGATGTCACAAGCAAAGAAGCCAATTTTAGAGACATAAAGTCTGCAGTGGCAGGATGTTTGGGTGGATGGATTGCTCAGACTGAACATGAGAGACTGCTGTTTGTTACCTGTTTCCAACTGAAATTTAACATTAGTTCCCCTGGCCTTAACCATGGCCAACATTGTAAACATGACGACAAATGTGCCCTAACTTTAACAACATAAAGTAGTAAACCAAACCACAATGTTTTCTTACCCTAACCAAATTGTGTTTGTGCCTAAACCTAAAATCCCATTAACCACTGTTAGAATGTATGTTTTTAATGACTATCCTACTCTGTTCATTCTACACACAGGTTTACAGCCTGTGTCTTATACCACAAATAGATATTGCCTTATTAGGAAAGCAGATTCTAGCAGACTCTCTGTCTCAAGCTTAAATGTCATGCTTCTTGTCATTCTTGCTGAGAAACCTGATGTGAGAAAATGACACATGTAAGCACTTGAGCTGATCTATATAAACTTGACCTACAATGCTCCTACTCATTCATTCTGGTGCATGTGAAATAAATCCAGAGCGCTCTGTCCATAACATTTAAAGTAAAGTGCTTTGAATGACAACTCTCTGAATCAGCATCAAAATGTACTTGTTATGCAGAAAGGCCTCACTCAGATTGTTATATACGTATATCCCAAATATACATTGTCACCCATTAAGTTGGAATCATTTTGTTTTCAGATACAATCCTCTGTTAATTGTGGTTTAATTTCATTGTGATATGTTTGGAAGAGATTGAGTAATAAAGGTTTAAGATATACACTTTACATGTCAATAATAAATCACTTTGTCACCATCGTTTCATGGAAAGAGGTAAAAAAAATGTATTCTTCGTGTAATTATTGTATTATTATATTGGATGCACATATGTAAGCAGGGCTAATTTTAACTACTTAATATACTTTTATGTGGTTTAATTTATAGACATGTAATCGTCATATTTAATGGTTGGGGTTACATTCCACTACTGAATGTCAGATCATAAAATTAATTTAGTTTTAAGCAACTTCTTTATACATCAAATGCATTGACAATACAATTCTTAAGTCTGAGGCTCCTTCTGGAATGCTAATAAAATATATATAAGAAAGAAAGAGAACAGTGTTGTGTAACAGCATCAGAAGTCACAGGGCATATGAAGCTTCTGTGTGTTGTTCTGAAGGACAAAAACAAACTGATTTTTTAACCTAATTTGAAGGACTTGTTGGCCTGCTGTTATCTTATACACCACATGATTGTACTGGAAGGGAAACAACAGTTAATTGTAGTCTAATAATTAATGTGATTGCATGATGACGCACAGCTGTGTTGTCTTTATTTTTTTAGTCCGTCTCTTCTTCCTTAGTCTTCATGAACACATGTATATCTTATAAGATTTAAAAATGGATTTTCTCTTTGTTCCTTCTCTTCTAATCACACTCTCTGGGTTGAAGGTGATTGTTCTCACATTTAGCAGTGAGAAAAGAGGGTTAAACTGCATGTTTTTTTCAACACCAGCTGACCTGGTGTACTGGCACTTTGATGTTTTTCATCTACTTCGTTTTTTTTCTGTGCGATCATGCGTGTGTGCTTGTGTGGGTGGGTGTTGTTGGAGTTGATGAGCCAGTTGTTTTTCTTCTCGCTTGTTGTGAGCCATCTCATTGGACAGCATCAAAAGTTAAAGTCTCACTTTCTCCATTTCTCTCCCCTTCCATCTATCTATCAGTAACTCTGTGTGGTTACTTGCTCAGCCTTTAACTCTATTAATATTTGTTCAAACGCATCGAACAGGATGTAAACATTACGCTGCACTGCTTCAAATTATAATGTGTACTTACAGTAAATATATGTGCGCAATGGAAATTTAATGAACGCTCAAAATTGCAGGGTTAATTAAAAAAGCCAAAAAAACAGAAAGACATTATGAACTAAAAAATTTTAACATTTTCACACTTTAGAGGATAAAAAGGGGGGAGGGTGGAAATTAAAAGGGAGGAAACGGAAATGAGAGGGAATAAAACAAGACAACTAGAAGATATACAGTACAATAAAATAAATGGACAAGAGAGAAAAGCAGCACTCTACCATATGGCATGATAGTAGCTGCTCTTATCTAGTCAATAACGTAATGGTTGTGTGGACATTATGTTTGTTCCCAGTCCAATTTACCTGTGTTTACATTGGCTTTTATACACAGTCACACATATTCAGTCCATCAGTGTGTTTTATAACATCCTGCTCCACTTTTCCTTCTCACAGGTGGACCTGGAGTATCAAAAATATATCTGTTTAATAAATAACAGGAAATTTAAAAATCTCCTGTGCCTGATGCACAAACGGATACACGAATAGCAGTTTGCAGCTATAGAGCTAGCTGCGGCATCCTGCATCACTGGCATACAGATGACATATTAACGTGCTGAGTGGCTCTTCACAACACTTGAGGCACCACAAGAGTGTGTACGTGTCAGAAAAACAGAAAGACAATGGCCATCTGTCTGTCTCTTTGTCCTTCTTGCACTCTATGTGTATCTTTGATTTCCTTCTCTTCCTTCAATCTCAACGTCTATGTGCATTGATTTATCAAGCATTGTTATTATTACTGATGTATCACTGTGGCGCCACGGTATACAGGTGTGTTATTTGTTTTTCACCTCTATTTTACCAGGAAAATTATTTATTTATTTAGTGTGTTAATGTGCGTCATCAAGACAGCCAAGCCTACTTTAAACAGAAACCAGAGAAAATGCAAAAACGTGTGACGTAACTTTACCAAAACTGTTCTAACTGAGAAAATTGCATATATGGTTTGTCTTTATGTTAAAAATCAGTTGTTTAACAACTTTGAGTTCAAAAGTCATATTTCACAAGACATCTTATGAACCATTTTGCAGACATTTTTGTACAATATCATACAAACTGTATTTTTGTAAACACTGAAATTTTACTTTTAAGTTTTAATTTCTAATTTAAATTATTCATACAACTTCCATATTTATATTCCAGTATGCGAACGTGAAGGACTGAATGACTTGGACAGAAAGTTATTCTCTAACCATTTTAAAATATATTATTGATTAGTTCCAGCATCTAAAATAGACAGATTTTTTACGGCAACTTTTCTTTTTTATTGTTTTACATCATGGTAAAGTGGTTATTTATTTATTTTGCAATTTCAAGATTTCCCCTTAAGCTCTTAGAAACTGTTATGGACATTTTGCATGATATTTGTTATAGAATAAACGTTAAATAACAATGTTAATAATGTTAAATATATACGTTAAATGGTGATTAGCTTATGTGCTGTAAAGAAAACTCCAACACACTGCCACTGGATTGACAGAATCTGTACTTTAGACTTACACATAACTAACATGTTTACCACTTTTACTTTCATATTGATAAGGTGAAGGCTGTTTATATCTGCTGAAGATGACTTAGTGCAATAAAAATATAGATGAAGAAAAGGGGAACAAGGAAAAGTAAACACACTAAACACACAGTACACTACCTGCATATTTGATGCATGGCTTCTATTCTCCTTCTCTCTTTCTTTCCTCTCCTCTCCTCATTCCCTACGTCACTGTGGGACCTCAACACAGGAGGGAGAGGAGCCAGACAGCGGCCAGAGGAAGGAGGAAAAACTTGACAGGCAGGGAGATGGAGATAAACGCAGGAGGAGGCACAGATTGGGAGGGAGAACGAGGAACTGAGATGGAAACAAACATTAACTTTTAATGCTCTTTATTGGAGCGAGGGGAGGCAGAAGGGAGGGAGGGAGGGAGGCGCAGACAGTGGAGAGAGAGGAAGTAGACAGCGAGGGAGAGAGAATAGGAGAAGAAGGGAGACAGTGAGAAAGGGAGGAGGGGGAGGGAGGCAGTGAGGTGGTGTGTCGGGAAGAGGAGAGGATCAATTCACAGTGCTGATAATATTCCCTGGGTCAAGTCATGGAACATGACGGTGAGTTTCCTTCTTTCCTATTCATCTGTATCTTTCTCTTACTGTGTGCTTGTGTTGACTTTCTGTGTCTGAGTTAATGTAGCAGAAGGCATGGTCGACACAGAGATTATTTCAACCACTTGTTCATCACATAGTGTTCTTAGTTGTCTGTCACCTGTCAGCCACTGATTGCTTTACGTGTAAAGTGTACACAAAGGCTGTAAATCCTCAGCCTATGAAGCAGCCTGCTGGTTTGAAGTTTCTGTGTAAAGACCACTCAGTTAAACAAATTAAGAATAGTGTAATAGTGCATTCAAACATGCACATAAATCAGTACCGGTGGCTTTTGCTGTTTTGCAACATGATCCTATTTGTTTGAGCATTTGACTGTTGTTGTCAGAGATCATTTGGCTGTCAGAGTAAAGAAGAGCAGGTTTTTCTTGTCTGCCTTTGCTTTGTTAGATAAATCTAAAATAAATATACGGCATATATCAATGACAACAACACACAGTCATGCATTATGTACAGGAACACTACTTTAAAGACACAACACTCTGTGCAATATTAATAAGATGCTAATGCTGCAAGTAGAACACTTAATAACATTAAGGTTGGCTATATCTTCACTTAACCAGGCTACCGTGAGGGGCTAGTTCTGCTGCAATGCTTATGAGGCAATGCTGATTGTGTATGCAACTTAAAAAGCAATTATAGGTTTTGTAAGTGTGCCCACAGTTGCATTATAGCATTATAGTTTCTTATAGACTAAGATGAAGCAATGGAAGTAACTTTGTCGAAATTATAGGCCAGTAACTCAGGCTCGGCTGCAAGACATCTCGGGTGTATTAGACTAAATGACCACAATTTGGTTGGTGTCACACTCAGCTGGAGGAGGCAGGTGGGCTATATGGGGCCTATTTTATCTAATATAGTTTAATTACTGTTTGCAAAGGTTGTCATAACATATCAGTGTTTAATAGGCAAAAAGCACCTATTGCGTCAATAAAGAGACAGAAATCTATTGCAGAGATGTTTCCAGTTGTTTTCTTCTCCATTGTTCTTCAGGTAAGCTCTATAGCAATAAATCTACCATAATCTGTGCTCCTGTGTGTATGTGCTTGTGTGTGCTGATGGAGATGTGGCCACAATGGGCACCCAATCAGTACGCAACAAATTATCTCTGATGTTGGTGACATTTGTGAAACAGCCTTTTGCAAGGCAAAGCAGCATCTTTGAGGGTGCACACTTGCATATGCATTTCATTGTGTGTGTGTGCGTGTGTGTGTGTGTGTGTGTGTGTGTGTGTGTGGTGAGCGCCAGCGGTTGGTCATAATGCTCTTCTCTGCATTTTCTCTGTCACTCTTGTATTGTGTGATATTTGGTGTGGGTGTGAGTTTAGGAGACAATGTAAGATGAAACAATACAATGAGCGTATTTGCATGTGGCACTTTGATTTTTGTTAGTTAGCATTGCACATTGGAGTCCGCACTAACTGAAGACTCAAGAGTACAGTTTAATAGAGGGTCTTCAACTCTCTGCACTTCCATCTTCAGGATGACAGAAGTTATCCTCTTTCAGAACAAAACTCCTAATATTTGTTGGAGTGACAAATGCTGTGTCCAGATTCCAACTGTCTTTGTAAGATACGTCTGTTCTCACACATTAATTAAATATGATTTAAGAGTTACCCTGGTAAACACCACACTTCTTGATTGTCAGAAGGATCTACTTGTTTAATAGCCATGTCTGTCCAACTCACTTGTTTTTTTTTACCTGAATGGTTTATTGGCCTGAAATTGTCATCTTGTATTTTGGCTGGTAAATGTACACATCTGTTAACATCAAAGGGCTAGTTTGGTTTATTGAAGTGGGGCTGTATGAAATACTCCTCGACAGTTAGTGTATGAGCTACAGTAGATGGTGGTCGGCATGGCCCCAGATTGGAAAAGCAGGAAGGAGTACCGACACAGAAGCTAAGCTAAGTACCACTAAGGACAGGGACAGCAGAAAAACTTATTTTAGCAAACTATAAAAGCTCCACCTAAAAGAAAAATCAATATCAGTTTAAGTTTCTGATAATTTTTGGAATATTAAACTGCTTTGCCTTGCTGTCAGAGAGCCCTGTTTAGGTTTACATGGGGGAAACTTAAGCCGTTCCCCACTCTTGTCAAAGTCACCAAGCTCCTTTTAGAATAACAGTAATGTTATGCCTCACAATGATTAAAAAAATCTTAATAATGGAGGCAGCGGTAGACCAGTAACTCCTGCATTCTGCGAGGCTATATTATTGTTTTTTGTCAATGTTTTTTTCCCCACTCTTAACTTAAACAGGGCTCCCTGACTGTAAGGTAAAATGGTGAATATATTTTTAAAAATAGCTCACACGTAAACTGATATTGTTTTCTTTTTGGTTGGAAATTTTTAGGTGGCTACAGAAGTACATAGCTTAG
This sequence comes from Centropristis striata, assembly GCF_030273125.1. Classification (NCBI taxonomy): domain Eukaryota; kingdom Metazoa; phylum Chordata; class Actinopteri; order Perciformes; family Serranidae; genus Centropristis; species Centropristis striata. The sequence continues at coordinate 18,832,374 of NC_081536.1, forward strand.
CTGTCATACCAGTACTTACTCCTGCTTCTCCAAACTGGGGGTGCTGTAGGCAGAATGACTAAGGAAAAGTACCTCTTATGTTGTGCAAACCCACTTCAGTAAATCTGAGCTAACCCTTGAATACGATTGCCTTTTCAGTGGTGGTGATCTCTACATGTTTACAGTTGTTGTAAATAAAGGATGAATGTGTCAAAACCAAAAAAGGTTGTGGTACTGCCTCAGACCTCTTGAGCCACACTCAAACCTCAGCAAAGTAAAAGCTAGCTGGACATTGGCCAAAGCAACCATTACCAAACCGTGGCAGTCTCCCTTAAAACAAACCATGTTAAGTCTCCATAAGAGTAATAATGTCTTCACTAACAGCCACACGACACAACTGAGCAAACATGACTGACGTGCTTTCGACATCTGTTTTTACAATTGACTCTGGTAAATCAGTACAGATATGGCCTTATATAGTTACAATATGAGGGTGTAGTGATAAATGCAGGCTGCTGTTTGTTTATGCTTCACTGTCGCTTACTCTAATGGCCTCAAATCACACACTTCTAAGGCACAGCAATGGTTTGTGTTTTCTTTATGAAACTATCTGTAATGTGATGTCACTATTATATTTTCCCTCTGCTGTGGCCTTTATTCTGCGGTTATTATTAAAGACCCCACACTACAGCATCAATCTCTCCTCCTGCTCTTTCTGTCCCTGTCTCTGCCTCTTTCTCTGTCTGTCTCTCTGGAGCTCGTTTTATCTCGAGCTCTCTGGCTGCCTGTCTGGCAGGATGTCAACTATTGATTTATACAGGCAACATTTTAGCAATGATGGCGGCTTATGGGTTGTGCCAAACAGAATACAACAAACAGGAGATCAGGTTTCAGACAAGCTGGCTGGAGAATGTGAAGAGGAAGAGAAATGACAGTAACCAATACTGTTTTGTTGCTATTTAGGATTGTACAGTTAATATTATTAATGGGGATGTACCCGGTAATGAAGGTGGAGCGATGGGACAAAGTTGTGTTTGTAAAGAGGAATAATTGAATATTGGTTGGTTTTAGCAACTTGGCTTTGTTGCAATGTGTGGAACTGATGATATGCAGGAAATAAATCATGCAATATTAAGTTATTATTTTAGATTATTATCAGCAGCCACAGCCACAAGCATTGTTTGTATTTTGCACACAGATGCGCGATAAATGTCAGTCAGTGATTTATATTTAGTGGCTGCACAGGGAGGATGTTTTAGTATGACATTTCCCATTTAAGCCCCTGAAACTTTCAATACAAATGTACTCTATAACATTGACTATCCATGACTAAATAAGCAACATGTTTTGCACCATCTTCTTCTGCAATGTTTAATTACATTTACAGTAATGTGCATTAATGACCATTAATGATAATTTTCTGTTTCAGAATGAATTATAAATTAGAGTAAGTAGCTGAGTTCTACTGCACATTACGATTTTACTGGTTGTGTACTGAGACCATTTAAGAACGAAGAAGTAGTTCCTCTCAGTCCAGCTTGGTCTGCTTGTATAACAGAGCCTGCCTCGCTGAGTCACACTTCACTGTTATGACAGTTTGGTACAGACTGTTTTGAGATGTCCGGTCTCTGACTCTTGAAAAGATTAGCTGCTCCATAACATGGCATAACCACATACAATCAAACTAGTTTCTCTATGCATGTAAGAGAGGCGTGCAACTGTAACTGTAAGATAGAAAACTTGTTATAAAAGTTCTTCTTTGGTTTTTAGGCGATCACTGAAAGCACAAAATAATTTTTAGCAAATTGGCCCAAATGACAGTGACACATATTAATAGAATTACTGTCCTTTAGCTATGACTGTATTGTGAGACTGTACCCTTTCAGTAACTGAGTTTAATAAATAAATCAAGGGGAGGGGAGAAAGGCCCTGAAAAGTAGCACTTAAACAATTATTACCCCCTTGTTCCGCTGAGGCTACTACTTAATATTTGATGACTCCTTTCCTTTCTTCTGGCCCTCCACCTCCTCCACCTCTCCTGTCTCTCCTTTTGCTGTTCCGGTCAATGAAAAGGTCAGCGTTCCTCAGTTGATCTCTGTTATTCAGTGTCTGCACAAACAGGGCCCAGTTCCTGAAAACCGTCACTTTGACATACAAATTTCCCAAACTCAGAGCAGTTGTCCTCTTGACTTTGACTATTTCCCCCAGAGATCTCCATTTTAGATGTTATATTCCTGTTGAGATTTACAGTAAAAGCATCAGATTGATCTGAGCTCAGTCCAGAGGGAGCTTTTTCCTGTATTTGTTTGATCCGTATTTGACACAGAGGGATAAAGAGTTTGGAGAAGGGTCAATAGTGAATTTGTGACCAGAAGTTCCCAAAGAAAAAACGATCAAACTTATTATCTCCATCTGTGGGTTTTTCTTTAGAAGTTTCGATCTTTTTAACCTTTTTATGTTTGTCCGTCCCTTTTTTAGATAGACACATGGACTTTTGGTCATCAGCTCAATCTCTTAAAGGAAATATGGTATATATAGTAAATAGTAAATAGTTGTTGACCAGAAATGTTCCTGATCAAACATATCTCTGTTGAAAAGCTTGGACTTTTTTTTTCTTGTTTTTATCATTCTTTGTCTCTTTCACACACACATGAACTTTTGATCATCAGTTCAATACCATGAATGTTTTATAAGAACTGGATACTGGACCCTGAACCTGGCGTCCACACTAAAGAAGTCGTCTGATCTCTGGGTTTACTTCCATGTTATGCAGCCCACTGAATGTGCAGTAGTGATTCGCTTTACAATTCATGGCTACTATTGAGCCTGTAAAAACACTTGTACTTGTACAATGTCCCCTGTGGCTCTGAAGGGAGATTTATAAAAAGAAATTACATAAGTGTTATTTGTGCTTGGGCTAAGAGTAGATGAAGGCTGGTCCCAATTATATTCAATCTAAACAGGTCAAGTAGGGTCCTGCTACATTGTCTGCACGGCATTATGTGTGAAAACTGAGTGGATCTGTGATCACATCTCATTGTAATCTGTCCTGCAGAACATAAAATTGAACATAAAATATTAAATCATATGAGAAAAAATATGCAAATATGCATTTATGCTAAAAACCCACTCGGCTGACATAAAACTATGTACTTCAATGAAAGCAAAGCATTGAACCGAGTTCATAGCACTCAATCTTCAATGAACCACTAATGATCATCATTACTCACCAATATTATAGGGGAGACTAGTCATACTGAGAATTTACCAATTCAATGTCATGAAAGACAAAATTATTTCTCAGCCTCTTAGATGTAGCCTTTGGTAAATTGAACCTACACCACAGTATTTTTCACTGTCCTTTTAACACATGTGTAGTCTCCAACAAATTCAGTATGCGTTGCTGATGCATCAAGTTAATGACATTACCTCCAAGTCAATACTGACTTTCCTCTGTTAACTCTACCACGTACTTCCATCCTCCTGTCCTGTCCTCATCCCCCCACTTCTTCTCTGACTTCCTTCCTGTCTCAATTATCCACTTCCATGTAATTCACTAATGACAGTCCTGTATAAGAGTGCGGCCGATTGTATGGCAGGTCCCAGGAATATAAGGCTTACTATTGTATATTAAAAACGAAAGTGGATTTAGAGTCTTTGCAGAGGCTCCAAACTGTTCCAAAAATACTTCAAGATACTGTCAAGATATTTATGCTAAATAATCACGAGTCCAGCTGGGATGATGGGTGCCATATATATATATATATATATATATATATATATAAGCAAACAATCATGTGATATTGATTGCAGTTGAGGCAGGTGACTGTATATGGAGGTGGCATATGAGGCTGTGCAAACAATTTATCAACTACAGTCTGCACACCCTGCTGCAGGAGCCAAATACACTGCTTCCCTTAGATTGTCCTGTTTTTCCTGTGTGAACTTGCCTAATTTCACTCTTGCCTTTATTTTTCCTGTTGCAATGATCCATTGCAAGAATGCAACCTCTTATGTGATTATATAAACACAATGTTACTGTTTGTGGCTTCTTACTCTTTAAGGACTTAGGAAAGAAAAGGAGGGGTGTACAGCAGTGACACAGAGAAGCAGAAACATACGTTTTAGAATGAGAATCAACGAAAGTAACATTTGTGTCATTTGACTTGTGTGTTATGTTGGTGACACTAGATGGCGATCTTGTCCTTAATTGAAAGTCATTTCACTTCCAGATTAGACAAGTTGTGTTTCACTTTCGTGTGTGTGTGTGTGTGTGTGTGTGTGTGTGCGTGTGTGTGTGTGTGAACTGACCATTCTGTCAAGCTGGGTTCTGAAAAGCCTCAACTGACACTTTGTTGACAGTAATGACAGATACATTTCTTTCTCTCTCTCTCTCTCTCTCACTCTCTCTCTCTCTCTCTCTCTCTCTCTCTCTTACACACAAACACACAGCCACACACATTCTAGTTGACTCCCACATTGAGAGTCTGGGGCAGGAGTGTTTGGCTTGGTTTTGCTGCAGTCGTCAGTGAGAAGTGGTGAGAGCTCATATGTCTAAACAGATACTATTTCTCTGTCCCACCATCAAAGGATTTAAAGGTCGCGCTTGCAAACCATGACAGATTTCTGCTCCCATTTGACCCACTCAAAGCCTGACTCAGGGTCCAGTCCACTGTCATCTCCCAGTAGCGCTTACACTGCACTGACCCTCCTCTGGAGCCACAGACACTGTCCAGACCCCAAGCTAATTTATTCATCATGACTCTGAGTTTAATTTATTGTGCCACACTGGGGTTTGTCAACTCCCAAGCCTGGTCCTGGCAACACCAGAGGCTTTGAGGCATTGTGGTTGTCTGTCTCTAAGTCCCATTCTTTTGAACTCTCAGGTAGGTTTTTTTTTTTTTTTAAGTGACACTACATACTTTTCCAATGACACTTTCTGTCTCTTTATTTCGCATTCTGAAAGCTTCCTTTTCTAACTTAATCATTTCTATCGCTTCAGTGATCGATTCTTTCTGAGTTGGTGTATTTAAAGCAATCCGTTTTCATGAAAGAAAGATCTTATTACTCTTTTAAGATACTCTACTTTTGTTGTGCTAATCTCCCAGTTTAAATGATTATGGTGTTATTGAAATGGCAATATCAGGGAATCAATGTCCACCTATAAGGATGAACTGATTAGATTTTGAATGTCAAAGGTCAATCACATAACACAATTTTGGCCCTAATGTTAACAATTTATATGCTAGTTATGATCACATCTTACAAAATTTTTTAATAGGATGAAATTATGATATTTTATATCCAAAAGGTCAACGTTCAAAATTAACTGTGACATTTTAATGTTCTGCAAAAACACTTTTAGACACACATATTTCAGATTTGGTCAGATACTGAATCGCGGTCACTAATCTTTGGTTCCCACCTTGAAACTGTGGTCATTATACAGGTCTTTCTGCTGCCTGCTTGAAGAAGCTGGGAAGTATCCAAGTGTAAAATTTTGTTGCTTCTTTGCAGCAAAATCCATATTTGAAGCATTGTTTACTGTCACGACCACAACTCTGTGTTCTCTCCTGTTCCTCTGGTCGTCCACCACAAACTTTTTTCTGATATTAAGCTTCAGGCGATTGTTGTTGCATCATGTGATGGAACTCTCTATCAGGCCTCTGTGCTCCCCTGTAAAATAGTCTCTCATGGAAGACGGCATGTTTCTCACTGGAATTATTATATTCATCATTTTTATTGCTGGAATTCTACCAACCAACCAACAGTTGGACAAAGTGACACTGAAACCAAAACTAATGAAGTTCCCCTTTGTTTCTTTTTCTTCTTATGTAAGACATAAAATGGCTCTCGGGCAAGATATATACTGTAAGAACATAAGGTAGTATAAAGGTCATATAAATAGGATTTAAAAAGAGAGATATTACTTTTTACTTAAAATTGTATTTCTGACATTGATTAAAAGTGATGAATATGTTTGGAAAAAAGGCAAATTAATTTGCATCTATTATTTTCAAGTGTTTAATTGTTGAAGTCTGTGTCAAACATTAATTTCAGCCTCAATGTTGAGGATAATAAACTAAATTGTGATGAGGCATTTTTCACTACCATTGAAATGAATCAAACATATGACTAATTTAAATGTAATGTCAGCATTACAGCATCCCTTTTTTTTTTACCTTAGCAGCCATCTTCCCACAGTTCCTTCTTATCTCTTCCTGCTTCAAGGGATAAGGAGTGTGGTCTATTTGTGAGTCTCTGTGATATCCAGACGTGTGCAGGTCTGCACCACAGTCTGCACACTCACAAATATATTTTCACTATTGGAAATTACAGAGGTGCAAGAAAGTACCTAGATCCTTAACTTGTACCAATGAACCGTACCAATACAACAGCATACTTCCATTAATGTCAAGGTAGTCCATTACAAGAAAAAGTCTGACCTTACTTACAGCAATATTATCAGCAAAATGTACTTGTACTGTAAAGTAAATGTACTTGTTCTGCAGTAAAATGTCCCCAGGGACTGATATAAGACTTCCAATGGCTACAATGAAATCAAAATTTAAAAAGTTCCTGTTTTTATTTCTTCTTTCACTTCTTTAGTAGGACATTTTATCAGATTCCTAAAGAACTAAGAGTCAAGTATAAAGTAGAAGTATAAAGTTACATAAAATGGAAAGACTCAAGTAAAGTAATTAATTACAGTACTTGAGTAAATTCACTAAGTGACATTCCACCACTGGCCACATATGTCAAATTCCTATCTTACCCAAGTTATATAACTTTTAAAAAATTGTAACATCTGACAAATTTTGCCTCATTTATTTGTCATTCAGACTGCAACCATGTTCGCTATTGTTGTCTGCACTGTGTATGATGAGTTATATATTGGTATGAATATTGTGATCTATTAGATTTTTTAAGCAATTTGTGTAGCCGAAGACAAATTTCCACATTTGTGGACAATAAAGATTATTATTATTAAATTTGTCATACCCAATGAAGAAACTGAAGAGTTAGAGATAGGTAGTGCATACTTTCTATTTTGTATAGATAGGTGGTGAGCTGTAAAGTCCAATTGTGAACAGTAAGAAAGACTTCTTGAACTATTGTTTGCGACAACAAAGCTAAATGAGTCCTTTGGAGAATGAGCTCCGCTGTTATGGAGGGAGTGTGAGGGATTGTCCATGATGGAGAGCAGTTTGTTCAGTGAGTTCCTGCTCATCACTTGACTCAAACATCTCCAGGTTCTCCTTGGTTTTATCCACATTCAGGGTGGTTAGTATTGCACCAGTCGACAAAGCAGTCCGCAAGGTGCCCTCCCCATCTCTGATCACTGTCATCAGAGAACTTCTGCAGATGGCATGATTCAGACTGGTTCTGAAAATCAGAGGTGTATAGAGTGAACAGGAATGGGTACAGAACAGTTCCCTGTGTTGGAAACAGGCTGCGTTTGACCTGCACGAACGTAGGCCTACGCAGGTGTTAGCAGGATGAGACTGTGGTCTGCTCTTCCAAGAGCGGGCAGGGCAGTGGCTCTGTGCATCTTCCACATTTGCATACAAAAGGTCCAATGTCCTGTTCTCACTAGTGACACAGTCAACAAACTGATAGAAAAACAGAGAGAGTGGAGTCAAATAGTGCATATTGCTTCTGTAAATTGAAAAAAAAAAAACAATTCCCAAGGGGAACATGACCCCCGGACCCCCTAAATTTGGGGAACTTCCCTGAAATGTGGTAATAGCCTAATACCGCAGGGCTTGTTCGTAGTGAAGTAATTTTACGTTGTTTAATTAGTAGTTTTACTCAAGTAAAATATCTTAAAGCATTTGTCCCAAACTCGCGGGCTAATTGCGGCCCTTGTGATGATATTTTGTGGCCCCCACCTTGATATGAAAGTTTAATGTGAGTTTTATATGAATGGCACTTACCGTGTTGTGTGTGGAAGGTCCCTTTAATTACTTTGTTTTTGGTAATTGAGTGTCTTTTTTAAATAAGTATGTGTCTTTTTTAAATAATTTTGTGTGTTTTTTTTATAATGGTGTCTTTTTTGGTAATTTTGTGTCTTTTTTTGTCATTTTGTGTCTTTTTTTTTTGGTCATTTTGTGTCTTTTTTAGTAATTTAGTTTTTTTCTGTCATTTTGTGTCTTTTTTTGGTCATTTTGATACTGCCTCCAACGGCCCCCAGGTAATTTGAGTTTGAGACCTCTGTCTTAAAGCCTCCTCCATCCATCACTGCGTCCTAGCCAGTGTAAACTAGTGGCTGGAGGTGTCGGACCTCTTCACCCTGTGACCCCAGCAGCGCCTCTAATCTGCACCGAGGAATGAGAGGCATTCTTCAGCTGCTCACAAGAGGAGCTGCAGCGGGAGGAGCGGAGGAGGAGGAGGAGGTGGGAGGGGAAGTTACGACGTAGTAGCGACTCAGTCAGTGAACCAAGTTTCCAGCTACTCAGCCATCACGGTCTGAAACTTTTTTTCTGAAATGCACGCACTCGGCGGCTGCGGACGGGATTTAAGGGGCGACAGAAGGCCGTGAACTCGGGTGTTGTTTTAGCGGAGGGGGCTCGGTCCGACCGGCCCGGAGCAGCTGAATATGGGTCAGACTGCTGTGTCTGCCGTGTCTCAGCCCGCGAGCGGTGAGTGAGTGAGTGAGTGAGTGTGTGTGCATGTGTGTGTACGTGCCTCCCTCTTGTGTCTCTCTCTCACACACATTTCGCTATCTTTTTGCTCAGGATGTCTTTCTGTTTCTTTACATTTCTGTCGGATAATTCGTCGCAAACTTCCTCACACTTCAACGCAAACAAAGCGCCCAAATGTTTCTCGCTAATAGGAAGTCGGCTCACTTAGATGCAGTCTGTTAAATTCATTTGAACGCTCTTGCATCAATACCCTCTATGTTTCTAATTTTATCGCTGGTTGTGACACCCAACTGTTGTAAAAGCGGTGAAATAAGCAGTGTTAGAGCAGACTGTGGTGTGTGAGAGGATTTGTTGTGTAACTAAAGAGTTGCATTGTTTCTGTTGAGTAAAGAACTGCACGGTTTAGTTAATGTGAGTTTATGTATTTAGCAACCAGTTTGACATGGGTCCAAATGAACAGCTTAGCATGTTTTCCTACAAGAGAACAGAGATTGACCTGAGGGCTATCTGAAGATTGTCTATATTTACATTTAACTCAGTCAGGATCCTATTAACCAACACAACATCATGTCAAGGGAGCCTCCTTATCTTGAGAAAGGAAATGCCATCACTAATAGTTTAGGTTTAACCATTGCAGAGCTTACATTTTAAGTTGAAGAGGTGCTGAGGCTCTCTCTAGGGCTGTAGCTAATGAGTACTTTCATTATCGATTAATTGATTTAACATTTGGTCTATTAAATGTCGTGGATGCAGTAATCATTTTGCCTTTTGTGTCACACTAACACAGTTTACAATAATACAAAAATACAGAAAGACAGCAAATTCTAATAATTAAAGGACTGAAGTGCTGTGTATTCAAAGGAATCGATACAATAATATGATATATATTGTTATTGTAAGCAAGGGGATACATTCTGATTTCAATGCTGTCATATCTGTGCAACTTTATGCTACTTCCTGATTGATTTCAACTGTAGACTTGTCGTTTCAGGTCTCTGTCACAGTTGTATTCATTTCTATTTGGGCATCCCTTCCATTTCTTAAACATAACACTCCAAAAACAAAATACAATACGCTATTAAAAAGAAACACAAACTTGAGTGACTGCAGTTTACGACCTGATGCAATAGAAAACCTGCAATTTAATACAAACCATGAATATAAACCCTGCTTTAGATAGCAGATTGTTGACAAAATAAAGAAAACGGCAACATTTATTGTCATCTTAAATAACCCTTTGCATATATTCAAGTCTCAGGAGGATAAACAGTATTCTTCCAAAAGATATTCCCCTATTGGTGTGCATATAGGACCAAAATCTCCCACGTGTTCAGGTTCAGTCGTCATATTAATGACTCCTTGTACTGTGGAAGTAGGGATAGGAATTTATAAGATTTTATAGATATCAATACTGATGTACGATTTCTGCCTATCTGTCTGATTCGTTACAGATTCCCTTATTAATTATTTTTTTCAGTGGAAAAAAGTAGGCCGACACAGGATTTAATTGATCTGAAAACAGTGTAGACAAGATGAGAGGATATTTGTGCAACATTTGTTTTCATTTAAACTCTTCTAAGCCTTTGTGAGGCTAATGTAAAAAAAATGTATTTGTTTGTTTGGGAGCATCAGATACATGGTATTTCTGGAATTTAAGCCCATGTTACATAGAAAGGTGTTTTAGCATATTGCACCCTTACTTGATAATATAATTTTACAGACATTACAAGCTGCACTGTTCCTCACATTTCTCTTCGCTAAATGAAGCCATCACTGTTTCTTCTCTCTGTTATGACTGCCTTTTATTACAAGCTGTCAGTGTAGACATGAGTAGGACATCATTGTTTTGCAATGCACAACTGTCAGAGAAACATGTCAACATCAATAGAAGGAATTGATGAGTGTGGAGGCACATGATTCAATACAATCTGAATCTGATTCATAATCCTTTTGAAGAAGATTGCTTTTTATAGAGCTACTAATTGAACCCTGGTGTCTGCTGATGTTTCTAGAATTAAGAAATTAACTTTAGTTATCAAAGAATTCCAATGCCAATTTCTGGCTGCATTTAAAGTTGTTGGACTGCACAATTAAACACTGATACTATAACCTGTTTGGCTTATTTGTTCGAAAAAAATTTGTCAAAAAGTAAGGTAACTGAAAGTACTATATGCAGAACAAAACTTAAGTATGGGTGCATCATGAGTTTTTCCGCTATCTGATGAAACTGCTACAAAAGTGACATAAAGCCTTAAAAGATAGGATATGAGACTACAATAGCACAGGAGTGTGAGAACGTGCTGTCCCTCCACACTTACACATAGTTTTTTTGCCATCTGTAGTCCTTTGTCTGTCCATGAGCCATAAAAGTAAACATTTCACATTTGTTCACATTTTTTATGGGAACGCTTTTAGGCAGTGAGGCACAGGAAGGGACGAAGGGCTCCGGATGAAAACAAAACTGGACCCTTTTTATGACACTGTCAGCATTTAAAGTAAAACCCAGACTGCTGTGTAGCACACTTAAGCCAACATGCATAGGAACCCGAGGCTATACTAATGATCTATATGCTCTGCATGGCTGCATTATGAGTTACATTATGATGCTTTAAATGCTGAATCCACAGTACTAAGAGCAGGAGAGGGAAGTGATCCTGTCAGGCTCTTATTAAAAGATCATTATCATAAAGCTGATATCCTCGAAGTCTTAATGAGTTATGACTGTACGTTAAAACACTGTAAAGCTGCAGTTTCCTGTTAGATTCCTTTTTGGTCTGTAACTCCTGACTTAATCCAACAGCGGGTCCTGTGAGTATCATGAGTTAAACAGTGCTGTGCTTCTCTGGCCTACATTGGAGAAAGGTTTGGAAGAAATGACCCAAGTGTTAAAACATCAGCTAATGCCCAGTGTCGCCCCTCCCTCCGCTCTCATCCAACACCTCTTTTTGCCTTATTTTCTTCTTCTTTCCATCCCCATTTCTGCCCTCCTCTTTTCCACATTTTCTTTCCACCTCTCCCCTTCTTTCTCCGTCTTCTCCTCTCTTTTGTCTCCCCTTCCATCCCTCTTCCTCTGTTCGTGACGTCTAGTTCTTCCCTCCCCGGTGACTTGCAGTGAAGGAAGGAAGCCTCTCCCTTTCCCCTCCTCCTCAACACATGTTCCTGCTATAACGTCTAAAAAAACATGCTGCCTTTGTCACAATGCATCGCCACTTTAACCCCAACATTACATCTTTTCTTTACATGTATTTAGCGAACCCTTTACGGTTCAATGACTAAATCTTGTGTGAGATTACTTTATTGAAATGTCTGCCTTTTCTCAAGTTGTGTTTCTGATTATCCCACTCATTTCCACAGCTGCTTTACATCCAAGTCCTGACTCACCCTTCTAGCATGACATTGGGAGTCATCTGTTTCAAAATAAAACGCCTCAGTATGAAATCCAGTGTGGACTCATGTAGTCGAGTCAGCAATTGTAATGTGTAATAACATCTCCGAGTTAACCTGAGGTGGATTTGAGCCACATTGCTGTGATTAAAAATCTGTAGTCAGTATTACTTTGCTTTTCTTGGACGACTTGTACTTGCCTAAAATGCAAGAATACTGTAAAACTGCAAGTGTTTGCAGTTCTAGTGGGCAATGAATGTGTTTATATTTTCATAATTAATCCAGGTTGGCATACTTACTGTTATATTAATGAACTGAGGCTTCGAATTTCTCTCATATCATCTTTTCTTGTTGCACCATCAATGAGGACATTCAGTTTAAAGTATGGGGTGAAGCTATATTGTATTCTTCAGCTGCCTGTTTACAGATAGTGGTTCATGCTGTCACTTCCTATGTTCTATTTTTGTTTTTATATGTCAGGTTGTTTGGGCATGTAGGGGTTGCTGTGGTTAAGGTTTGGTTCAGTTTAGGCATAAAAATGAATTCATTAGAGCAGGGGAAAGATTATGGCTGGGGTTAAAATAAGTACTAAGGTAAGGTTAGGTGAACTTTGTCATCATGGTTACAATAATACGCACATGGTTAAGGTTAGGAAAGGATCCTGGTCATACTTTAAAAAGAGCGCTGACTTTTGGTTTTAAACGAGAAAGAAACTGCTTTCTCTTGTGTTAAGGTCTGATATTTTGTTGACCCATCCTTGTACCTCACCCTCACTTGACCTCCTGATATTATATGAAACCTCCTATATAATAACATCACCTGGCTCCCGTCTTTGCCCCTTCCATAATAACTACACCATAACCTCAAATATAAGTCAACAATTCAGGCCTATCCTATTATGTCAAATTTATATTAGCCCTGCATGTCTGTAGAAACAGACATCATAAAAAACTGTAATCTACATACCCAACATTTTTCAAGTGCCCAATAGAGGGTTCAACATGCTATACATATTGATCTATATGTATTTTTCAACCTCTACTTACAAGCCCTATTGTCCTCTCTCTGCTTTGTGTACACACCCTGCAGTTGAGTCGAAATTTGCTTAATTTTTATCACGTGACTGTGGTCTCAGCTGAGTCATTCATAGCTTACTGGTTGAGCTGAGTAGAATTTAATGTTTTTTACAGGATCGGGTTAGTGCGAACAGTTTATTTTGGCAAAATGTTTAAATAGAACATGTAGAATAAAATAAAAAAAGCAAATAAAGTTAAATTAAATGTCACATACCAGTAATTGTTTTAATGCCCTGAAAAGTTATGTAACTGTACATTATAATAATGGTATGAGGTAGTGTTGCTCTTCTGTGAGATTTCTACAAATGAACAAACTCACTGTGAATGAATGCGCTGCATGTGTGTGTCATGTAGCAAAACATCCATTTCCTGTATTGTTACATGACACACAGCAGTCTAAAAAATACTGTCTGTCAGTTTTGGTTTAAACACTCATAATGAAAGAAAGGAGGCAGGTGTCTGTTGACGAAGATGACTTATGAAATCCATCTGTCATCTGTCAGTTCACTGTCTCCTCTCTCGCTTCATATTTTCTCCCTTCTCTAACGTCAACAACAGTTTTTCTTTCACTCCTCTCCACTGTTTCTCTTTCTTTTCTCTTTCTGTCTTCCCTTCTCTGCAATAAGTCCTTCCATTGTCCCTATTTGGTTCCCACTCGAGGTTTAATAGTTAGGCTAATGGCGATGATAATCGCTGTTACTGAGTTTCCCATCATTAGCTGCGCAAAGCAGCTGCTGAAATGCACCTATTGTTGCGATTTGATATCAACACAGGAACAGGAAATGAGTGTGTGTGTGTGTGTGTGGATGTACATGTGTGTGCGAGAGAGAGAATTAAATTGGTGTCTAGGGAGAGCATGTACTGGCCTCTGCACTACACTTTTCCATGTCTTTGCTCTTGGTTTTTGTGCCTTTTTAATTGCCCTGTTATGTATGCAAATGTTGTTTTGCTACATCCCTCGACAGTTAGGGTCATAAGGTGAGCAAAATAATACCTGCGAGCATTCATACCTGTATTAGTTTTGTGTCACACTGTGATTTTACACATACTTTAACAAAAGGAACATGCTGCAATACTATTAGAGCCCCACCAAATGCTTCAAACCTGACCATTACATTTGATATAGTACAGGATGCTCTTACTGAAACGATACATTGATCAGCCAGCAGTCATAGGCAGTTACAGTAGTGTTCAATATAATAGCAGTCCAATGTGACTAACCAGATTAATCCAGGTTTTTAGTATATTTTTATTGCTACATGGCAAACAAGGTACCAGTAGGTGCAGTAGATTCTCAGAAAACCAACAAGACCCAGCATTCGTGATATGCACGCTCTTAAGGCTGTGCTCTTAAGGCTGTCCATTTTGATGGTTGTCTTCCGTTTTCGGCCACGTGTCTCTGGTTTTGCTCTCCATTTTAAAGCATTGGAGATCATTTTAGCTGAACAGCCTATAACTATTTGCACCTCTTTATAAGTTTTCCCCTCTCCAATCAACTTTTTAATCAAAGTACGCTGTTCTTCTGAACAATGTCTTGAACGACCCATTTTTGTCAGGCTTTCAAAGAGATGTTCAACAAGTGCTGGCTTCATCCTTAAATAGGGGCCACCTGATTCACACCTGATTTTTCACAAAATTGATGACCTCACTGATTGAATGCACACTGCTATATTTTTTAACACACCCCTTTCAACTAATTGCCCAATTGCACAGCCTTAAGAGCTGCATAAGCTCTTATGCAGGGTCTTGTTGGTTTTCTGAGAATCTACTGCACCTACTGGTACCTTGTGCCATGTAGCAATAAAAAATATACTAAAAACCTGGATTAATCTGGTCACATTGGACTGCTATTATATTGAACACTACTGTATGTTCATTATTATCAGCTCATGTCTGTCAGTGAGGCACACTGAGCACCAGATGGTCGACAACATTGTGTATTGGCATCAGCAGCGTATTAGTGCCGGTAATAGCCAACCAATCAACAGGGTATTGAGTGTTTTCAATTGAGCTGACCGCTCCATCAGATGTGCCCAAAGAGAAAATATTACAGATGGGTTTTATAGAAGGATGCCTTTCATTTGTTGGCGTTCAGCTGTGTGCCTTTAAATTACCTGTCAAATACTGGTTTTGGTGCTGTTGGACAAATGGTTACCTTACTAGTAATCCCTTTATTGTTGAATGTGCTGAACATCTGGATCATCCGGCCAACTTTGCCTTGTGTGTTTTCATCTGTTTTTTAGCTGACTGCTGCTGCATAAGCCTTTTAAATAGAAAACATAGCACACTCAACCAATCTTTATTCAGTTTGTCAGTGGTTATTGAGGACATGAGCTTAGGGCAGTTGGTTTTTACATCGTCATGGTTTTTCATCAGCAGCAGCAACAGAAAACACCTGATTGCTCATCTGTGTCTTTTTTATTTTGGTGTGTTCGGAAGGTTTCTGGGGTTTCTCGAGTCAGAGAAGGAGGGGCTGGAATTAAAAGTTGTGTGTACGAATTCTGCCTTTAATTTGAGTGAATTAATTAAGTTATTTGAATGCACCTGTACATTAAAATAGCCACAAACAGCTGCAACAATAACTTGACATTCCTCTGAATTAATTTATTAATTTCAGGGTACAAATTATGAGACTCTGAGAGAAATTACTTAAACTTTCTATGCAGTGATTATAAGCTTTTGATCCCAGGCATGAGTGATTCAGCAGTGGCCGAATGTAGCTGGAAAAAAAAACTTCCTCTGCTTGAATCTAAGGGAATCACACCACCTCTCTTTCCTCTGTATGGTTCCGGCATGGCGCAGACACACATACACACATGCACATAAACACACACACCATCCGCACACTGTCTGCAGTCTTCCAGAGGGTTCACAGGACTTCTAATCTTTCAACAGGAAGAGGAGGAGTTGTGGAAGGACAGGGATCTAGCCAAGACACACACACACGGCAAATACTGTACAGAGTTAGAAATTACTTTCCTGCTGAACCATTAGAGCTGAGTGAAGTGATTGAGTGAATGTACAGGCCATTCACTCAATCCAAGGTCCGTGACAGTAAGCAATTATTGAGTGCGTACGTCTATAAGCATTGGGCAGTTCAACCAAGGAGGGGTCTTCTCAGATTGTGTTAGTTGAATAATCTTTAGGGGTGAAAACAGAACAACCTTTGCACAAGAAAAAGCTACAGAAAAGTCAGGATTTTTGTGACCAAGACTCATAGAAATATCTTTCTTTTTGTTTTGTCCTATCTTGTAAACATCTTGTTTGTGTAAAGAGGCAAAACTGGGCCCTAAATAGTGATTTGGACAAGATATCCTGATTCTAGTGTATCATGAGTTACCCTGTGATAATAACAGGGATAACAATGAAACTACTCAGTGTTTTGCAGTTTGAACTAGTGAAAAGAAGGCTTTGTTTGCTTGAAATTAATCTGGAACTGGTGTTAACACATTTAAGTCCAGTCCAGTCTAAAGCTGTAAACATAATACATTATGCTGTTTATTTATATGGTACAATGTGTATTAAAATACATAAACCTTCATCTATTGCATCTACAGAGCTGTAGTGCATGCTTTTATTTTTATCCTCATGCCAATCTGATTTTCGATGTTCTATTTTTGTATTTCTCATCTTGTATTTCTGCATGTGTGTCTTGCAGTTGATGGATTGGAGAAATCATCATCACTGGCCAGCTGTGACGTGGTGGTGGACAGCGCCGCCAATACCCAGAATGCCCCTGCATCACGGCAGCAGCGAGGCAAACTGTCATCTATCGGAAAACTGTTCAAACCCTGGAAGTGGAGGAAGAAGAAGACCAGCGACAAGTTCCAGGATCTCTCCAAAGGTAGTGTGTGTGTGTTTTAATTACATTTTACAAGCAAGTGATGATTTGCTCTCTTCTGTCAATCGCTACACAACATCATGGCTGGCATTTTAGGATTTATGCTGCAGGTTAAGTGTGAACAGGCATGGCGTTGCTCCCAGAGGAGCTTTAAAAGGAAAAGAGTGAACGTTTGTTCTCACTGATTTATCCCTGAAGTGTTGGCTGGGCAATAAATTAAAAAAAGCAGAGAGTCTTTGTCTTTATGGCTGCTAGGTAAAACCTTCCTCCATTATGTAAAATGTATTAAAATGTTTGAACCCAGTTATTTAATTTATTTGGAAGTGACAAAGAGGGACATTAAAATCTAAATGTGATTGTTTTGGAGCAGGGGTTTTGTATATATCACAATATAGCACGATTTAAAAATAAACAGTATATGAAATAACCACATCTCAAAGCTTATTTTTGTTTTTTTCTTCTTCTATGGTTTGAACAGCTTCATGATCAGAACCTAAAGCAGCATCCAAATTATATAAATATTGTCTGTAGCACAGATGGTTTTTAACATCGCAATAGAAATGATATAAAATAATATAAATGAAAGACACTTTTATATAATTTTTAAGACTGATTTCTTATGATCCCATTTTCAAGAGGTGTTGGTAAGAAAAATCGCAGTTTCTTTGCAGCGGGAATCAGGATGGCAGAATTGACTTAGTTCCTCATCTGTGTCAGGATATGTGGTGCTGTCACGTGCAGTGGCGATTTAGCAATCAGAAGAGGAACGCAGCTGTTGTGCAATGCTTTTGTAGAATTCTGTTTGAATTGGCTGCTGCAGCTAAAAGGCCTTCATCCTGTTAATGTTTCAGTTCTAGAGAGAAAAATCTCCACCAGACAAACGAGGGAGGAGCTCATCAAGAAAGGAGTTCTCATCCCTGACCAAGGTTTGTCTGATCATTCATTCACCTTCGTCAATTCATTTATTTCCACTTATCCAAGGTTCAAGGTTCAGCTTTATTGTCATTAAACAACACAGGAGTGCACAATAAATCTTTAGTGTCAGTTCTGATCTAAATTCTTACCAGACTAAGCAGTCAAGTCACCTTCACATTCCTACTTTAAAACCTGCCGTAGTCAATGCTCGGTAAGATATATACGACCCCTATTGTGGAACAGCGTTAAACAGCACTCAGATCAGTCTCTGTCAGTGTTTAAACAACAGCTTAAAGCATGCTTCTAGACAATCCAAAAACTTGTATTAGTTTATTCTAATGATTATTTAGGTTCATATAACTATGACATCTGTGCAAGTAAAACTGTCATCTACTAAGTTTATTTTATTTGACTGTTCAGAACAAAAATAGGGGAAAGCCCATTAGTCTTTTGGCCTCCCTTGCATATTCTATTTTCTATGTATTTATATTTATGTTGTCTTACTTGTTTTGTCTCTTGTAGAGGAAACGATCAGCAGTGAAAATCTGAATGGCCATGCCACACCAAGTGTGACATCAGAGGAGGTTAAAGTTGACATTGAGTCTCCAGAAACGGCGCAGGGGGAACAGGCCACGGCACCCGCTAGCACTGAGGACAAATCAGGTAACTGCTGAACAAGTCACTCTGTCAAACATGCTGTTAATTTGGGTTTATTAGAGTCCTAAGCTTTTGGATCTCTGGACTAGTTGTGGCTTTAGACTTGGGGAAAATCATTTTTCATGAGTATATTAAAACCTTCAACAAGAATTCAGTTTTTCAGGCTCCACAGGTTTTTATATCTTCTTTCCAGCCGCTCTGGGCCATGAGTTTCAATATTACACATGCCCCAGGCACAGCGTTTAACTGGAAATCCACAAAACCAGCCTGAAAGTAAATAAAATCTAAAAGGTTGCATAAGAATCTTAGGAGCAGAGCCATATATGGTCATCAGACCCTGGCCCAGTTGGACGCTACACTATGATTGGCCTATGATTGAGGGGCGGGACTTAGCTAAGGCTCAGTTGCGGCTGTTGGAGTAATGGTACAATTATTGCAGGGATACAACTTTGTGCATAAATTATACAAGATAAAAGGCACCTCAGAGATATTGATATTTCCACAATGTTTGTTGAATGAAGACATTGTCGTATCTACACAGAGAAGGAAAAAAATCAATATAAAGAATTACAAAGAGGCTCTTTCTCTCCAGTAATATCAAAGGTCATGGAAATATGTTACGCCTCAAGCATAAGAAAAGTTTTTTTCTCCAGGTTTACAGATTTTCTCTGGGACATGGAGACGTTCTGTATGTGGTCAGTAGAAAACAAAGCTTGTCTTATGTGCTAGAACTAATTGTTGCAGCTTTTTTTAGATGTTGTTTCCTCTAGGTCGAAGAATGCATTTGTATCAGCTTCAGTTTTCTGACATTAAATCCTCTGTGGGATCTCTGACAGGGTCTAATGTGTTCAAATAGATATTCCCATTATATCAGCCTGCAGCAGGCATTCACAGTCTGAAGAGCAGGAGCCCTCTCCTAATGCCTCCCTCTCCCTCAGGAGACACGCCACTGTTCTTCTGTCTGATGCAGCTTAAGTGTTGTGCTGTTCTCATCTCAACCCTGTTAGCATTGAACTCGGAGCCATTTGTTTGTTCATTGGTCAATAGTCAGACAGGCCCAGGCAACAAACACTGCAAGTACAGTAACAGAACACGCATGCCTTCACAGTGAAGGTTGCGGAAGGTCAAAGGGATAGTTGGGTTTATTGTGGTGGGGTTGCATACATTGCATCCATATTCAGTGTACTGCCTTCAGTAGATGGTGTTTGGCACACTACATAGGTTAGAGATGCATACAGGAGTACCACCACAGGACCTGAGTGATGTACTGCTGTGGACGGTGGAAGCAGTAAAATATATTTTAGTCACCTAAAAAGGCCATCTGTTTTTGACAAGGAACTGAAGGCATTAATTCAATCAGCACTTGCTTAAAGAGCCACCAGACTCCTTTGAAAACAACAGTAATTTTAACCTTGCAGTACACTGGAGTTGTTGGCTGACCGCTGCCTCAATTGTTATTGTTCGACTTTGGTGAATCCAAAGTAATGCTTTGAAACACCAAAGAAACAGAATAACGCAAACAAAACAGATGGAGGTAGTGGTAGACCAGCAACTCCCATGTTTTTATGAGGTAAAATTACTGTTTTTGTCAATGGAGTCTGGTGGCTTTGATGAGAGCAACGACAGCTTCAGTTCTCCTCTCATAAACTTTCATAAACATAGGGCTGCCTGACAACAGGGTAAAATGGTGAAAATATTTTAAATATAGTGTACACTACATTACTTAGCTTCTGTGTCAGTACTCTTGCCTGCTACTCGAAACTGCGGCCGCACCGAATGCCATCTACTGTAGGTAATACACTGACGTATGGATAAATACCTCAGATAGCGCAGATGCAAAACTTCCAAACTATCCGTTTAATATACACATTTAGTCTCTTTTTATATCTCAAGCTATATACATCCTTCATTTTGATACAGTCCCTTATAGAAGCTGCCCAAGACTTTTCAAATTAAACATCATCTCACATCATCATCTTTGTCCAACTCACCTTTTTTCTTTCAGCGTCTATTTCTTTGCTTATCTGCATGTCCTTCTGTTTGCACTGATGTGCATCTTAATATCTTGCTTTCAATCCCTGTTTTAACCTCTAAATACCTTCCTGCTTCCAATGATCTGCTCAGAGAGGTCCGAAACTAAGTCCCTCGCCCGGGGAAAGCAGGTGCGACCTCGAGACGCACAAGCTAAAAAACAGCAAAGTGCCACTCTGCCCGCCTCTTCCAAAGCGGCTAGTAACGCTGCAGCTACAACCAAGCACAGAGACGGTGCATCGGGGACTAAAAAGACTGCTAAAACCACAGGCAAGACAGGCTCATCCACTCAAGCTAAAGCTAACCTGCGAAGCACTAACAACACTAGTCGAGGGATTGGTAAGTCTGGCTATTTGGGACTGAAGCCAGTTTGCCTGTCAGTGTTTTTGCCTGCGTTCCTCCCTGCATGGAAAAAGTGCTTGTTTCACTGTTGGAAAGGAATGAAAACCCACTATCTGCACCAGTTATTCTAGTTTTAAAATTGTCATTAATTATTTATTTTCTTTTGTTTTTGATTTTATTGGATGAACAGATACAGATACTGACGTATCTGTACGATGTGGAAGAATTTAGTTTTAGCCTTAATTGTTGTTAATTATAATAACTCTTGTCTGCACCTGTTAGCCACTGCGTCATGTACTCTCCCCTGTGTATACGAAGTGTTAGTCACGTCAAGAAATAGTATTCCCCTGTCTTTCTCTGATGATAGTGTCCTTTCTTAGTTGGAAGGGATTTCCAGTGAAGTGAGTAACCATAGAGTTTGATATCTGTTTCTGAGAAAGAAGAAGTGAAAATGTATTTGTTTGAGCTCTGTAAATACCCTGTACAACTGTGTGAATGTGTGTATGAGCACGAGTGTGACTGAAGTCAGTATAGTATGGCCTTTATAAAATGAGCGCCGACAAGCTTGTATGATTTTGATTGATGGCATGATTGTAAGGCATGATCATCACCCGTAATCCCTGCATAGATTGTACTTCTGCGATTTACAGCATGGTGGAACTGAGCAGCACCGAGCCCAGAACAGTATCCTGCATGTGATGTCCATGTCTTTTCTGGAGGCCTCTGTGCATTTAATTTTGATTTATTGGGGAAGTGGGACAAAAGTTGTTTCAGTAGTGTGTTATTAACATTTTAAGTACATTCCTTCCCTCAGGCTGCTTTACACACAAAGACGCTTCACAAACATTTAAAGGACTACTTCACTACTTCTATATCTGTCCAAGTTTTAATGACGTAGCTAGAAATGCTTATTCTATTACTTAAATGGCTGCCAGCATGTTCTAATTTACAAATTAATTTTGGAATGTTTGTACAGTATATTGAAGATAAGAAACAAAATGATTGGCTTATTAGTTGAACAGCCAGCCACAAAGTAATGCACATTTTCAATTATTTACAAGAATATTTACAATTTCCTGGCATTTTATAGCCTAAACCATCAACAGATTAATTTGAAAAATAATATGTAATATTGGATAAAGTAATGAAAAAACCCTATTGTACATACTATAATTAAGCAGTTTTTTTCTGCTGCAGCATAGATATCTGCTCTTATAACCACTTGGCCTGTGTTCTTCTTTGAGTAAAAATCTGAAACAAAATAAAAAATGTTTAGTATTTATGTAGCATTTATATATATACAGAAGTGAGTTCACACCTACAAACAGTTTTTTTATGTAAGCTGCATGTCTGTGGGAGGAAACTGGAGCACCTGGAAGACCGAAAAAGTCTAATTTATCTCTTCTCTGCTTCTCTTACTCCTGCTTCTCTTCAGTCAAATCCTCCCAGCCAAAGAAGACAGGATTAACAACAAAAACCACCCCCGCCTCCACCTCCACCTCCACCCCTCGTTCTCGTGTGTCTAAGGACTCCGCAGCACAGACTGAGGGGACCGATTCAAGGACCAACCGGAAATCAAACACTCCCAACTCTTCCTCCGTACCTCAAAAGACCCCCGCAGAGACTCCTAGCCAGCCTGGGGAGTTAAAATCCTCGCCCCTTTCCTCAGATACCAAAACTGTCTCATCTAAAGCTTCAGGCAATGAACCAGAAGGAACTTCTCAACATGCTCTAGAGCCTAAATCTACTCCCAATGCCTCTGCTGTGGGCAAGGAGGCCCACAAGGGTCCTGAACCCTCTGTCCTGTCCCCTCACATCAACACTGATACAGAGGACACTTCCTTCACAGAGGGAGAGACTGGCAGCAGCTCTCAGGGGGGGAAACGGGGGAGAACGGGAGGGGAGGGAGGAGAAGGAGAGAAGGCAGGAGAAACAGAATCTACCAGGGAGAACAGCCCGAGGTAAATGTCTAGTATGATCATTACAGCGGGTAAAATGTACATGTCTCTTCTCATACTGCTAGAGTACATTACAAACAGTTGTCTTACTGTAATCACTTAGATACGTGCTGACAGAATGACTGATATTGAAATATGTATATGTATCATTTTCCTTTGACTTCAGTCCTAATCATCACAAACAAATATTCATTTATTTTCAATATTTTGACCCTTATAATGGTTTAACTACCTAATCCACAACTTGAATTATGTTCTAGATACTAAATTCTAAATGTCCCTGATTAACACAACATTGACTTTGATGCATTTTTTAAATTCAGTGTCAGGTTAAGAAGAGAAAAAGTTTGTTGTTACACAGTTGTTACCTGTAGAAGACAATAATGTCCCCCTCCGCAAAGTGCTATAAACATACTAAATATTGATAATATGTTCCACTTTAAGGGAGTTACCTTTTTTAACTGACATCAGTTCTGAAAGGTTGATATAAGAAAATGTATGATTTTATGCTGTGGTGGTTTTAATGGGTTTCGATTGGGGAAAAAATTGTCCTTAAGGGTCAGAGTGTCTCTAATTTGGATATATAGTTTATTATAGACTATAGGAGCTGAGGTTGAACTCACCATTGCTAAAATGTATGCCATATATGCAGCCAGAATGACTGAAGAAAACTCAAAATTAAAGCCAAAAATAAGTTCTTACCACTGGTGAGGCACAAGGATTAATTCAGTGTGTGCAATGAAGTAAATTATTATTATTATATATTTGTTGGAGACAGTTTTACAGGTACCAGGAATTCTCCAATTTCACAAATACGTGAGCTCACACCATCTTTCCTGTTTCCTGCAGGTCTGGGGAAGGCCAAGCTGAAAGGTCACAGGGCCTCAGTGTGAACACGGAGCATGCCGAGGTGACGGTGATCCCTGACAGGCCGAGAGACAGCCAAACAAGCGACTCTGACTCAGACGGACCAATCCTGTACCGCGATGAGACGGAAGATGAAGAGGAAGACGAGTACACAACCAGTATGGCATTAGTTTTATTAAACATCACACATTAATGGAGATCCACATGATCTGCACCTACACCTGCAGAAATCATACAAACAACCCATAGTGACATTGAGGGTGTCATGATAGTTGATATTTAGCATGCCAGATCCAGAAATTTCCCAACACATCTTTAGCTAAGGCTAACCTGGATTGTCAGTGGACGTAAACATGGCGTCATTACTGTGGCGACATCTCAGTTGGCCGTGCATGTTTTTTTTAAGGCCTGTGACTAATTCTTCCTGCTGCGTGTCTGTTCCAGGCGCTCTGGCCATTAAGATCCGCCGACGAGACACCCTGAACATCAAGCTGGGGAACCGACCCAGCAAGAGAGAACTGGAGGAGAAAAACATTCTGCCGCGCAGCTCCGAGACGGAGAGACATGAGCTCCGCCAGCAGATAGGCAGCAAACTAGTCAGGTACACACACACACACACACACGCACGCTCAGCATGCTGTGAAAATGTAGCTAGGTGTGAATTTTCATAGTAGAATTGGCTGAGCTGTAGGTAATAAAAGAAACTGTTAATTGTTTTTTCGTGTTGTTGTGGGCGGTGTACTGATACAAATGATGCACAGTAAAAATCTGTGCTGAAGTTCAGTTTGGCCTTTTTTTCTACCAGATGAGGCAGAAAAACAACAACAAAAAGGTGTCAAATAAAAAGGCTGTGTGAAGTTGTTTCTCTGAAGTCAGTCTGAAGTTTAAATCATATCTTATCTGCTCCTTGTAGAAAAGTATGTGAACAAAGATTTCTGCTTTCAGGCGCCTGAGCCAAAGACCCACCACAGAGGAGCTGGAACAGAGAAACATCCTTAAGCGTAAGTCTCTGAAATGCACTATTAAGGCTGAGGCATGAGATGATGCACAATTATCATGATATTTACAAGCTGAAATAGTAACATCACATGTTTTATAGCTATGGTAATATTATGACAAATCGATATGGTGGCAGGGGAATGTGTGTGCAGTTGCGGCATCGAACAAACTTCAAATGTAAAGCATGCTGGCAGTGCTGCACGACTTTCTCTGATACATAGTGTAATTGTGTTCACATGCCAGTGAAATATTTAGTAACACCAGGTAGAGATAAGCACTGATTTAATATGCAACATTGGTCTTGTCGCTGAAGCTTGAAATTAGCGAGCGGCATCCCGTGATAGAATTTACTCCGAAAATTGCTTCTGTAGTTTCCTGCAGTACGACTTCACATTTCAAAGATCTATTGGGTAATTATAGTTGATAAAACTAGGAAAAAGTGTTAATTTTGTTAACGAAATCTATGATGAAATATAAAAATAGTAAATAAGAAGAAGACCAGACTGAAATATACTAAAAACGTTTAAACTCCCACCTTGTCTCTGTCTCTCTCACACAAACACAGTCCTGACAATTGTGCTTAAAGTTTGTGGTTCAGCTTTGGGTGGAAGCTGCACCAAGAATCAAGAATCAATTCAACCGAACTAAATAAGGCAGGTGTGAAAACACCTGCAAATAGAGGGTGAACAGAGGAAGAGCAGCCGTGGGCAGTATGAAAAAAAAAAAAAAATGAGCATTACAGGTCTACTCTAAATAGATTGTCTAATAGTCAATAAAACGTGTGTGTCAGGCAGTACTTAAATCACCCTGCTGGCTTGTGGCTCGCTTTCTCTGCCAGTTTTGTATTTCTGAGACCTTAAAGAAGCAATTACGCTTTGTGTTTTATATTTTGACAGTCATTTTGCTAATGGCTTTACTGAACTGGTTTAGACCGATTTTCTCCTACTAAAGACTGAGTAAATATGCTTAATGCTAAGCAGAAAAACCAGCCCACAATCACCAGTTTTGTATCCAGTGAATACAGCACAGGAAATTAAAATTCAAACCAAGGTATCTTTAAATACATAGAGGAACAACTATGACACATTTCAAATTGAATTGTAACATAACCCCACAGTATAATATCACAATATAAAAATGTATTTCCAAACAAGGTTTCTTATAGTTAATCATCTTGTGTTATCCATTAATGGACACTTACACTTCTATGAAGAAACTAAACATATTAAACATACTGTACTTGAAAGACTGCATCACAGATTTAACACCATTATTCATTCTGTCTCTAGAGCAACTTAAAGGACATGATTTCCCCTTTCGCTCTTATTTTTGTGAAGGCAATCACACCGCTCCACCGCCGTGGACACGCTTTAATATGGCAAATCGCATCTTGCAGTTATAAGTAGAAGCAGAAGCTCGCTGCAGACACAGTAGGTGTGAAATGACTCTGTCGGTTTCTCTGCATGCAGAAAAGAATGAAGCAGAGGAGCAAGAAGCCAAGCAAGAGATTAAAAGGAGACTCTCCAGAAAGGTACAGTAAACACCAACCACACACAAACATAAGAGAGAACAGAGAGGGCACAGTGAGTCTATATTTAGCTGCTAATATGTTTTGCTCCACCTTATGAGTCACATTAGAAGACAGAAAAGATGCTATGTGCGGATAGATCAGGCCATCTAGTGGACACAGATGGAACAAACACTTGTTGTTTAGCCGAGAAGATTTCTGTCTCTCACGCTTGTCATTATAGATACCTTTTGCTTCATGGATAACTTTAAATAATAATAATAAAATAAACAAGCATATAGGCATACGCAGTATGTCAGACTTAAAACTAGAAGGAAAAAATATTGTGATGTTGGTTTATATTCTTTATTTCCCTCTTCTTTCTGTGCTTGTGTAGCTGAGTGTGAGGCCTACAGTGGCAGAGCTCGTCGCCCGCAGGATCCTGCGTTTTAATGAGTATGTGGAGGTAACGGACGCCAAGGATTATGACCGGCGGGCGGACAAACCCTGGACACGGCTTACTCCAGCTGACAAGGTGCTACATTTAATTCATCACAATGGAAAATATTTTAAAATCTTTTTAGTGTTGACTACTTTTTTCCCCATTAACCTGTTAAAAGCTTATATTACATACCCAGTACATTTTTTAACACTTTCAGCACACTTCAAATCAGCAAAGGTACCAGGATACCTGAATATTTCACCTATATATGATTGTTGGATAGGTAATTCCAAAACCTTGAGCATTAATATGATGCTATAACAGCCTCCTCTCTGTTGTCGAGGCTTTCCACAAAATGTTGCCTGCAGGGATTTTCTTCCCATTGAGCCACAAGAGCATTAGTGAAGTCTGGCACTGCTGTTGGACAATAAAGTCTGGCTTGCAGTCGGTGTTCCAGTTCATTCCGAAGGTGGTGCATGCATGCAGTTGATGTTAGGAGCTCTGCGGAGGATTTTCAAGTTCTTTCATTTACAACTCGGGAAAACTCTATTTTTATAGACCTTGCTGTGCACAGGGTCACATGATAAACAACCCCAGATCGAAAGTCCACACTATAAACTTTTGACCATATAGTGTATTTGTCGTTTTTCTCACATTATGTGAGATGATACAGAAAGAATATAAGCACATGCATGCACCAGATCTATTGTACGAATGTCTGCCATATAGAAGAAAGGCCATAAGGGTGTTGGGTGGCTGTTTTCTATGTCATGCCTGCCCTCTGCTGTTCATAATTGGAACTACACAGCACGCAAAAATCAAAGCCAATACCCTTAATTTCCTGCATTACCAAACTGCGTGCATCTCATGTTGCTTATTTGATAGTTCCTCGCTTGAACTGCAAGTTAAACAGGTAACAGGCCACAGAGATAAATCACTGCTGCTCTTCCTGTGATAACTGTGTGCAGTCTTTCTTACTATAGTACAGTGCATATGAACACAGTCATGAACTCAATCTATCAAAAGTCTCTACAGCTGTAAAGGCTGATGGACAGCTGATCCAGGTGTGATCATAAATTGACATCCCTTCATGTGACACACTTTTCTTCTCTCCTTGCATGGTTTCTTTGTCTCTTCATGCATAGCTAGGAAAAGGATAGGAAAAGACACAAGTAAGGGAAACATGAACGCATGGGACACACCTACTGAGTGTAAGAGGGCGGCACAAATGCTGTATATGGAAAGAAACAGAGAGAGACTTTACATTACCTGAAAGATTTTTGCAGCCAGTCAAATGCAACCAAGAGTTTGTTTCTTACTTTCTGAATACAACAATTCTATATATATATATATTTTTTTTTTTTTAATGTTGTTTGATAACAATGGACAAACATTGACAAAACCATGCCCTAAGAGAAAAAAGATCAGTGCATGCTTGCTGCTGTGTCATTATAGCGTGAAAATATGTATTGTGGTAAGTTTTCTTCAGTAAAGTCTGCAGCTGTGCAGGTTTATGGAAAATATTCATAAAGAGATCAAAAAGTCCCAATGAGACGCCACAGAGTGGATGTGATTAGAGTAGAAAACAAACTGCATAATCACTGTGTTTTAATGATGTGTGTGTGATTGGGGAGCAGGTGGCCTTCCTGCTAGGTGCATTTTTATCAGTGTCTGTGTGTGTGTGTGTGTCTGTGTGTGTGTCTGTGTGTGTGTGTTGTGTTCTCCCCCTCAGGCTGCTATCCGTAAGGAGCTGAACGAGTTTAAGAGCCGAGAGATGGAGGTTCATGAAGACAGCAAACAGTTCACCAGGTACTCAAGGGGTCGATGACTTCTACCATTTAGCCAACTCTGGCTATAACTCACGCTTCATTAGTAATTTATCACCATAAATCCTGCTGTTTATTAGCTCACATGAATCAATAATTATAGTACTCTGATCCTCCAAAGCCATTTCTACTAACATTAAAGTAATGATATACAAGCCTGGGTTGACTACAGTTCATTAGCTTCAGGCATTGATTGTCAATAAAATTCAGGTCCACTCTCTCATATGTTATTAGATCTGTGTGCCATTGTTTTATACTGATGTACAGAGTGCAGATAGATTAAAGGGATAGTTCTGATTATTAGAAGTGGGGTTGTATGAGGTACTTATCATAGTTGGCACGCACCAAATTTGGAAAAACAGGCATGAGAACACACACAGAAGCTAACTAATGTATTGCTGTGGTCAGGGTCTGCAGCAAAACAGATGTTAGCCACCTAAAAAACAGTTTAAGTGTATAATATATTTACAGTATTTTCACTGCTTAACCTTGCTGTCAGACAGCCCTTTCCGATGGGGAAGTGAGGCAGTTATGCTCTCCTGAACAACACCACATTTCTCTCACAAAACCAGTCATTTTAGCTCACAGAAGACAGGTCTACTGCTGCTGCAATGGTTTAGTTTATTTGTAGTAGCGTGACAGTACAAGTGCAAGACAGGGTTGTGGTCTCCTGGCGTCTCACAACAGACAAAACATACAAGTTAATAAGAACAGATAGAATGTGACACAATACATTTATTGCTGTGGATATAAAGGACATTTTATTTTATAGTATTTATTTATTATGTATAATAACAATTTAGATGATGATTTAAAAAAAAGCCTTTGAAAAGCTGTGAATCTTTGGTTTAGATACCTTGAAAGTGCTTGAAATGAACATAAATGGTCATTTTAAGGATAAAGTATGAAAACTTACATGTTCTTTGTAGAAACAAATTTGAGTGCAACCCTAAATGACAATATGCATGTGTGACAGCAAAGTGATTGCAGCTAGAGGGGAAAATGTGATTTCTATTGATTATAATTTGTAGGTTTTCTATTGCACGGTGCCTGTCTGTAATATGTTTTCACAATCTAAGCCTGTGTGTTTGGATTTTTCAGATTCCATCGGCCCTAAACACTCTCACTGCCAGCTGGACGTCAGCACCACAAGCTCTCTGATCCACCGCTCCCAGCAGTCTCCCGGCCCTCCAGACCCTCAGTACACAGCTCAGTCCATTTGGGATCCTCTTGCACCTGATGACATGTATTTCTGTCTCTAGTGACAGCTGAAGGTGTGTCTTAAGGCCTCGGCCATCCATGGACACCAGTGAAGCATTTGCACATATCTATAGTCAGAACAGTTGTGTGCGTAGTGCGCTCTGAGAAGATTATTTATTTTAGAAGGCCAGAACCTGTTGGTTAATGATGTTTTTTGTTTGTTTGTTTTGGTTCCCTTCAGGCCTCGTCATGAGAGCCTCCGGGGAGGAAAAATGAGCAAAATTACCCTCTTAGTAATGAATGTGGCTCAGTTTTACTTAAGAGATTGTGTTCTTGCCAAGGTATGCCTTGTCATAACCTGCCAAATGGCCATATATGGGCATCCTCCTAGGACAGGAAGTGGGAGTGATTGGATAGCAGCGTGCTGATGTCAGCACCGATGTCACAGATCAGAGGGGAGGAGAGGCAGTTTGTTCTGCTCCGATGTGCCTCTCGGAGCCGAATCTGAAATACTGCAGCTCAGTATGAGACATATTTAAAGTAAATTGCCACTAGAGGGCAATATATCATAAGAGTTATAGGCTAGGAGGATGAGGTTGTGTATGTAGATGAAGAATAATCTGCCAGTGTTATATTTATGACTGCTTTAGCTTGGGGATCGGTGGGCACCTGAGGCTCTAATAGAAGTGCAATGGAAATCACTCAAATTCTAGCCAATCCCTCAACACTCCTCCTGATGAAACACGATGACCGTTCATCTTCACATATCTTGTGTTGAGTTATTAAGTGCAATCCTCTGATCACAAAGTGCTGGACTTGCTGTCTGGAGGATTTCGACTTTGTAGGTTTTTGGCTGGAGCTCTTACTCAGAGTGCCAAAGAAAAAGCAGGGATTTGATTGTATGTTGGTCTTCTGATTTTTAAGTTTTGATTTTGTTTGGAGGCGTATGTGTATAGAGTTTCACAGCTGAAGCAATCAACAGTCCTCTCGAACAAGACGAGAGGTACTTTATTTTTAATTTCCTTGAACATGCAATTTTATCTCTCTGCCTGTGAGGAGAGACTTCCTGACAAGTGGTCCTTTTGCACCTCGCCCTAACATGCACATTGACTCCCCTTGGTAAAAATCTCTTTTGAACCTGAGAATTTAAAGGAATTCTTCAACTCTTGGAA
This sequence comes from Centropristis striata, assembly GCF_030273125.1. NCBI lineage: Eukaryota > Metazoa > Chordata > Actinopteri > Perciformes > Serranidae > Centropristis > Centropristis striata. The sequence goes on from NC_081536.1 coordinate 18,863,215, forward strand.
ATAAACTAAGGCTGAAAAAATGTATTTACTCAGCTCAAACTCAATCTGCAGCTATATTTGTTATCTATTAGTAATTTCAGTGATTTTTTTAAAGGAAAAAAATTGCTGAGCTGGTGGTGCTTTATGCTGTTTTTATCCTAAAAGACATTAAACTGAAAACAATTAAAATCAAAGTTGATTATGTCAACTATGTGAAGTTATTAAGGACATTTTCTATTATATTGTTACATTTGTGCACTTATTCACTTTCTTGCTGAGTGTTAGAATGAGAAAGTCAATACCACCAGCTGGCGATTAGCTTAGCTTAGTTTAGCTTAGCATAGACACAGGGCGCAGGGGAAACTGTTAGCCTGGCTCTTTATATTTCTGTTTTTATACACATTAAAAGACAAGGTGTTTATTAAGAGGTGCTGGTAGACTTTTTTATCCATTGAACAGAGCCAGGGTCGCTATTTCCCCTTGTTTCCAGTCTTTATGCTAAACTAAGCTAAATTCCTGTTGCTTTATAAATAGCCCAAAGTCATGAGTTGTATCAGTCTTCTAATCTAGCTCTCAAAAAATGAGAAACAATAACCACGAACTAAAACAAGAGTATTTTCCAAATGGTTGAACTTTTTCTTCTTCTTCTTCTTCTTCTTCATTTCTTTAGTATTTCAAGGCAAAACTAAAATATCGTTTGTTATGTAACCATGATTCCAAAACACTTGGGAGTCTAAGCAGCACATAGTGTGTCTTATCTGATTTTATATTCCAATTCTTTTTTGGATTACATTTGGCATTTTGTGCACTCTTGGAAAGCTGTTTTAGTCTGGATTTATTTTTATTTTAGCAGATTAAATACAAATTGGCTGCAGAACAAATTAAGGTCACTCAAGAGGAGGTGAATGTTAGACATGTATACATTTAGAAACAAAGAAATTAAGTGTGTGTGAAGATTTACAGTTTCTAAGCATCGTAGCTGAGGTGGTCATTTCAATCATTATCACCTTTATGCATTTATAGATTTTCTGCTTCAGAGTGCTCTAAAGACTCAAATGTATGTTAATGAAAAATGTAAAAGGGCATCCATTAATAATGATTTAGTTTTGTGTGAATGCCAGAACGTTTCACTGAGCAATCAGAAAAGGAAAGTCAGAGGTGAAATGTAGAAGGACAGAGAACTTGCACTTATTGCTTTCTAAAATATTTTAGGACTTATATTAGAAGCTGGTACAGAAAAACATGCTGTGGCCATTCTTATAAAAACTAAACAACAGCATATTTTTCTTCCCGGCATATTTGGGCTCTACAGGAGATGTTGGCTAGAAAATGATTGACAGATTGAGCTTGCTGACGTCCAAAGGCTTGTGTTCTCATAACGGACCTCCAACCTCCACAACACTTGTCATTCTTTCAGCTAGTAACTGAAAAGGACAGATTTCTTCTTTCTGCTTCTGAATGTGCGTAGGTTGTAACATAAAATTGATGTACAGCGATAGAAAAGAGAACCAACAGTATTCATTCATGTCAATGTCTATGTTGTTATATATATTGATTATTTTGTACATAATGTATATCAAGCATGTGCATACATTGAAATCAATTTTATTACCAATATGATAAATTAGAACTTTGATGTGACTGTTTTAAGCTCTGATTTTAGGTGTCTTCTTTTATATTTATATATATATATATCCCCAAACAATAATACTGAAGTGCACAGCTCAGTCCTGCTGTTTCTCGGCAGCATATTGACCACACTATATCAAATAACTAACGTCTTCACCAAACTGACTGGACAACACATAATGCAGGTAGTGATAAATCTCTCACACCTTATTTCATATTCTGTTCCACCTTCACTCTGGCTAGACTCAGCAGGTGCAGTGCAGTAGCCATTTCATGGATGGAGACTCAGTTTAAAAGCAATTTATAATCCTTTCTGGACCTCACTTGTGATTTATTTCCTCAGATGACCATAGGTCCCCTTGCACAAACTAGAAAACACCAAACAGGATGTGACTTGAAATTGAAACTACATCAGGGGCAGTACGTAATCCAGTTGCACTTTATAAGTAAGTAAAAATGAGTCTGATTGGTTGCACATAGTAGGAAATTAGCTTTTCTGAAGGTTAACGTAAAGCAACAAATACTATAATAAAACATTATAAATTAAAAGTCTTACCTGGTGGAACAGCTTCGACATAGATATGCTGCTTTCATCTCCATAAAGACAAGTTAATCTCTAAATCATGACTGGTAAAAAATGTAGTCAAAAATACATGTTTTTTTCTCATAGCTGGCACAAGAATAGCTGGAAATAATGTTGAAAGCTTAAGAAATATGTGTGAGGTTTTTCTTTTCTGCAACACTGGTGCATCATTACATATTTTAGTCCAAAATTAGCTATAGCTTCTAGACAATGCACTTGAGTGTGAAGGAGCCTTGACAGTTGATGTTATGTAATTAACCAGTCAGTATTAATCACAAAGAGCGAGTCCTGTAAAAAAAAAACCTTTTATGGCTGCAGTCTGTTTCATCTCATCTTGTGCGGAACTGTAAATTCAACACAGTGAACCTTCTGAGACCCAAAGAAAGCGTAAAACATCCCATATTAATTTGCATAGCTGGTAATGTTGAATCCAAGTATCAAATAATCAATTTCCCCTCATTAGATTTCAAAATATATTTCTCTAGAATTCTAATTGAGTTTGTTTAAAACAGTCACAGACACTCTGGCGTCCACCAGTTCATGAAAATGTTTACATTTGTAATGGTGCTTGAGACCTCCTCTATCACTCCCACAAATCAGATTACACCCAATAAAATCAGAGAGCCATAACCAGACTGCTGCTGCTGTTGACCGAAAGCCTTTAATCTTCAACATGTAACCTTTCGTTGATTGTGTGAAATTCACAGTAAGGTATCATGATTTGCTGGGGATTCGCAAGTGTCAGTCAATCGCACTATGAAACCCATAAATGCATCGACAGTCACTGAATTGCATTGATATTTTTAATTAATCTTTGAAGTCATAGGATTGTGTCTTATATCCCAACAGCTACTGTTACGTCCAAATGTATATTGTTTTTGTATATAAAGAATCATGGAAAACCATCTGTTTTGTCACCCTGTTTTTTTTCTTCTTGAATGGTCACTATTAATGTAAAACTGAAGTTATTAAGCACAAACATGAGCATATTGGACAGGAATGCACAAATAAAAATGCAATGTAAGTAATGTAGATGTAAACAGCAAGACAAGACTGTAGCATTTTCTTTTAAAGATCCAGATAATACATTTGAAATTGCCCAACAAGCATGTAGCAAAAAGTGAAATTTCATTAATTCCCCATTTCACTATTCTATCATTAGATTGCTGGCTGCACTCATGAGAGCTGGACCTTTAAGGCCACCTCTCTTAATTCACTATTCAAAGACATGAAATGGAGAGACACTTAGTCTCAGTAGGGTTTTATTTTTAAATATATTACATCTTCCCTTGCAGATGTCCTTAAATAATAAAGAACCCCCCCCCAGTAAGACAGCTGGGAAAGAAATTTACAGCCTATCTGAAAAGTGTAGCAATTAGTGCCAATAAAAAAAATTTTTATGAAGAAAGCCAGCTTTTGTCATCACCCTCACTGTGCCCAGAATTAGAATAATAGTTGAGTATTATGGTGTAATTACTCTAAGAAATCTGCATTGAACCTTTCCTGTGCTCTTTGGCTCTCACTTTCTTGGGTTATGAAAGGACAAACGATATTAGCCATGCTAGAGGTTTGCTCCAACACTTTGGTCCTGGCTGAAGTATCCCAACAACTTTTGAATGAACGTCTTGTATAGACGATTATTGTGCCCAGAGGATGAATCCTCTAAACTTTCCTCTAATGCCATCAAGATGTCTGCATTTGTGGTTGGTTTTGAGTGAAAATTTGGGACACGCACTTATGTTCTTCTATTCACTGTTTATAAAATGTGGATATAACCTCTGGGTCTGAAAAGTGAATGCAGGAGTGCTTTAAAGCTGCATTCTTTCTAATGGCCAGTAGGGGGCAACTACACTGGTTGCAAAAAGGAAGTCAGATTGTATAGAAAACAATATTAATGGTTTCAATCTCTAGTTACAAGTCGTCTTCATTACAGCATGATGTTTGTTTTGTAAATTATGGAAACGCAGGGTATACTTTGGGGTGTGGTTACAGTTTGATTGACAGATCAGAGAGATATGTGGAGTGTTTTAGTGCTGATCTAACAATAATGCAACGTGTGCTAGTGTCCTTCACATATCATTCTTCACACTGGTGTAAACTAGGGGTACAATGACTTTGAATGGTAATGTCATTTTAGATTTTTTTTTTATATCTAAACCTTGTAATAAGTTTATAAATGGTTTGGAAAAGCGATGAAACTGATTTTAAACCTGCTAAACCAGCCCTGGTGCGTCTAGGTACAGCCTCACAGAAACAGGATTGTAGACTTGCTTTACTGTGTTTTTGAGTAATGTATCCAATAACACGTTCAACTAAAATGAAAACAAGAGCATCAGCAATAATTCATTTGGTAATCTGCTCATGCTTCTCCCCCCTTTCCACACGTGTGGCTTCATCGCCTACAAATGAAACCATGTGTAAAGAACTCTAATAAGATAATCCTTTGTAAGTTGTAATACACATCAGTTAGCCTGACATGCAAAATAAGACAATTCCAGTATCAGTAATAGCTGCTTTCCAACCAGGGAGTGAATATTCAGATGCATCTTCAGCCCCTAATTTGCAAAACAATGTGACAAACAAGAAGGAGAACTGAGCTGTTTCACTCTGTAGTGCCATTAAAACTACATTTTACCGAACAGATTTTGTGGAGTGCATGGCATTTTAATGCATAATGTTACAAACATCTCTGAAGCTTTGAGCCAGTGTGTGTTCGGTTTATATGGGCGGATCTCTATGTGAACGACCATTAAAATATCAAAGTAGCAGCTGTATCTGTTCTGCCTCATCCAGAGTAAAGGGCATTAATGGAGTCCTAAAGAGGAGGACAAGGAGAGGCTGGAGATGGAAAGAGATGATGACATGGAGATGGAGATGGTAGGAAATGAGAGACAGTGGAGGATGTGAATCACCAGTGAGGCTTCAACTTTAAAGACCTTCTCTGATAACCTGCTCGCTTTGGAATTGATTTTACGCAACATATGTGCTGCAGCTTGACCCCAGTGACAGAATAGGTGTGAATTAGAGTTTTTGATTTTCTTGTAATGTGCCCCTACTTGTCCTCACAGCTTCCTTGCTCGATATATATATGTTACTCTGACAGTGGTGATTATCGTTTTTTATAGGGCAAAACAGGACAGTGAGATAACTGTAGCAGCTGCTGCATCTATCTGAGAGATGCCCTCCTGGACCACGGTGATCATAAACCTCCTGCTGTCTCACACATACACACACACACTCACATACACTCTCTCTCTCTCTCTCTCTTTCTTACATGACCATGCTCACCCTGTAGATCCTCACCTTTATCTTAACTCTAAAATTTAACTTGGTTATATTTTTTCCCGAACTTGAAGTTAAGCTTTAACCTTTTTTTAAACTCTTACACAACCAGTCTTCTCCAGAAAGTTTCTACTTTTTATCCCCCAGAGTCACACTAGCTGTAAAACTCTTTCTCTCTCTCTCTCTCTCTCTCTCACACACACACACACACACACACACACACACACACACACACACACACACACTTTCCATGATAATGAAGTTTCTCAGGCAAGATGGGAGGGCAGTTTTGTCCCTGGCACACTGCCTGGCTGTTTCATCGGCTGTAAATGCAGGTCTGCTTCTCAACTGGAAGAGGGTTGATATTAATCATCAGTGTAATACCCTGCAAGGTCACAAAAAGTGTGATTATTAAAAAGTTTATTCAATCACGTCTTACTAAGAATAGTACAGTCATTCCTCTTGTCAAATGACTAGCACTCTTAAGCACTCTTAATAAGTAAAAGGTTATAAGAGCTTAACAATGCAGGGAAGAAAAAGGCAAGTCAGCTTTTAATTTTCTCTGCTCAGAAATGTCATTAAAAGGTCATTGTTGGGCAAGAAGTGAGGATGACAACGTTTATTTCACAAGGACTCATGATGTGTTTAAAATCCAGTTCTTTGTCAATTTTTCACTGCACAAAGCTGCTTCTCAAACTACCACATTAAGTATTTTATTAAATTCAACCTTCATTTCTGCTTGAGCTTAGTCAGAGAAAAATGATGCCAGACACGCACTCTTCACAGAAAAATATCCATTTGTTTTTCCCTCACAGAGGACTCATTACTTGTGTGTTTTATCTTGGATGTTTCCACTCCACTAGAAAGACAATCTGAGCAGTAGAAATGGAGACAAAAAGAGGGCACACAAAGCGAAGGAAGTGATGAGATTTGCAGGAGGGGGTGTAAGCAGTAAAGAAGACAAGAGGTTAGTGGAGATGAACAACGGAGAAGGAGGACTCAGGCAGGTAGATAGATAGAAGAGGTGGGAGGCAGAGGTGGGGAAAGATAATTGGATTGTGGGAGAATTCATATTTGACGAGGGCTTCCTGGAACTTTTCAACGTTTGCCTTTGCTTGGAGGGGAGTCACTTACATCAGCATGAACACAGCGAGGCCAAGTGGTTATTAAAAGGTGTCATTCACCGTGTCAGGCACCATTTAAACATGCAAACATGCATGACACCACGACAATGCAGTTTCCAGTCCTATAGCTTTTAAAGTGTCATGTGAAGGAGTAGATGTATTGCCTCAATTAACAAGACACAGCAGGGTCCTGAGCGGCCACCCAGGTGAGGTGATAACGAGCTGCCATCAGAGATCAGATCGACTCAGTGGGTGTCGGCCTGTGAGGTGTCGGCTCTCATGAGTGGTAGAAGACTTTAGACCAATCAGAAGAAGAGCAGCGTTTTTCCATATCATAGAAAATATAGTCTTTGGCAATGGTGGAAGAAGTATTCAGATCCCTTACTTAAGTAAAAGTACTAACTGTTGAATGACTCCACCAGCATCAACATTTATTTAAAGTATCAAAACTAAAATAACTCTAAATTCAAATATATTATTGGATTATTTTTGATGCATTTATGTAAGAAGCATTATACTGTTGTCCAGGTATGGCTAATTTTAGCTACTTAATATACTGTTTTGTGGTTTACTTTACCAACATGTGTAATCATTTTAAATTGATCTTATTATTTATGTTAAATCTTGATCTTGTTAGAATAATTTGATTATTCTCTCTTGTCTGTTGTCTGTCTCTGTTGTCTGTCTCTGTGCATGACGCAGGTCACTATCAAAGGTCACTATGCATGCGTAATTCACTAAACCTTGGGTGTACTGTCTATCTCTCTATGCATTTATATATTAATCAGGCAATATGATTTTGATACAATGATTATGTTTGTGTGTTAATGTTGGTTTAGAAACTGTGATTACTTTGATTACATATATTCCATTTGCTTAAACTGATTAAGATTCTATAATCACAAAGAATATATTGTATGGTTCATATTTTTTAGACTTTAGAAAACATGTAAGACAGTGAAAAATAAGTGGCTCCAAATTATATCTGTGAGACATAAGGCAGGAGGTTTTGTTGAATGTTCTGGAGAAGAGGCCAGGTCGGAACTTGATGTGCCGGCCAGAAGATTATTGCCCGGTGACATGACGTGTCCCTGTATTGATTAAAACTGACGAATCGGCGGATCAAGAAGACGGAACTTCCTGGAAGAAATCTACTTTCATGATTAGTAAACATTGTTAGTATTTAATGGGTCTGAGGGAAAGAGACGAGGTTCAGACTTCACGAACTGAAACCCGTCTGTGTGTATCAGGGAAGTGTAGAGTGGACCCCGAAGATCTCTGTAGATATTGCACATTTCTTGATGTGTAATAAAATTATGTTAAATTGAGAACTTGGACGTCCTCCTGCTCATCCTTTCCCCATCAACGATCTGCGCAGAGAAAATAGGTGAGGATTTTCGGTTGGTGTTAGATTATTCAAGTTTCAAGGTTTCCTCAAGCTATTTTTCTAACAACCTGAAAAGTAACTTCAGCTGGCAGTTAAATGTAGTGGAATAAAAAAGTACAATAAAAATATAAATAATTGCCCCTAAAATGTAATGAAGTAGAGTATAAAGTAACACGTGGAAATACTGAAGTTAAGTACAAGTATCTCAAAAGTTGTATTTAAGTACAGTACTTTATTAAATGTACCTAGTTACATTCCTCCACTGGTCTTTGGGCAAAAATATGTTTATAAATGGGAAACTGACTGTTTAGTTATCAGTTATTTTACTGTTAACAAGTTATGCTATTGTTTGTTATTTAAAAGTTTATTATTGCACACAATATAACATTTTATAAACTATAGTAAGTATTTGCCAATTGATTTTTTAATCGTCTATAAATATTATTTTGATGGCTATTATAAAGTTGCAACTCATTATTATAATACCATGTAAAATCATTACTAAATAAATGTACATAGAAAGCCAGAGAAAATAGGCCACCTTTATGTCTAAAATAATTATCTGAGATGGAAAGCAGCAGCCTGTGCTATATTTTTAATTTCATTTATTTGTTTTGTTTTTGTGGAACACCTTCAAAACCAGTGTGGTATTAAAAGTATAAAATATTTTTAGTATACACTTGGAGAAAACAAATATTTTATTCGAGAAATATTAGAGTCCATCTGTCAGCCAGAGGGCCTGCTGAGTATTCAGAATCTTTATTTGTCTCATTTTATATGTGATCATTCAGCAGCAAAACAGTCAAAACAGTTTTTACTGCAGATAGAGGTCTATTGTGAGGGTGCAAAACTTTTTATGCCCCTGTGCTGTCTTTATTGTGTGTGTGTGTGTGTGTGTGTGTGTGTGTGTGTGTGTGCAATATTTATAGTCTTTGTGAAGGTCTCCAGAAGGTATAAAGAAGCCTGGACAAACTGTTTCACTGCTTTCTCCCTTTGCAGAATGAAAACACTTCAAAACTGAAAAGACATATTTCACATACGGAAGAATCTTTCTCACCATATAGAATAAAAAACCTTGTAATGACCTTATTGCTTTTCTAGCACCTTACAGATATTGTAAGTTATATTATTACAGTATAATAAGTATTGTGATGATTGTACTTCTCCATCAAAGATGGTGTTTGTAAGAAGACTAGACATCCTATATAGCACACATAAGCAACATACAGCCCCTGGGCCAGAACCGTCCCTTTAACCATCTCAATCTGTCACATGGTGGACTAAAAGGAAAAAAACAACCTCCCCCCATCAATAAAATGCAACATTATGTGAATGAATCTTAAGGCAAATGACAATGAGTCTGTACTGCTTTTTAACCCCATCCAACATAGGCTGCTGTCTATTATTAGACTGGACTTAAAGCCTGGCTACCCTGGAAGTGCCAACCTGCCACACCGACAGATACATCACTGACTGATGGGTGAACATCTGTCATCTGTGCTGTCAATTGACATGACGCCACAATTTGATGGTCTTGCAAAGAGAGTATAAATATATAAAGATTTCAGTTATATCTTATTCTCACAACAAGTTTTAAAAAAGTAAATAATATAATATTTTTCTTATTTCAGTGATGCAGATTTGCACTGCAAGAGCTTGATTAGCTACACAAGTAAAATCATCTCACACAGAAAATAATCTGCTATGTCTTCCATATTCATGTGGTTGAACATAATTCACCATTGTGTGACCCTTCACTTCCTTGATCTAATTAAGATATGACCCTCACCTCTGCTATATGACCCACATTTCAAGCAGTTTCAAGCACCTTATTCATAATCCAAGCTCTATGGGAAGCCTGAAAACATCACATTGAAATTCAAAGGCAGCCTGAGGTGAAAATTGCCGGTGTGGGAGATTAATGTCCTGTTGATCAGCCTATTCAATAATTTCTTCAACCTTCAGGTGGTTTTCTCAGAAATAAGAAGAATAAGAACAATATTATAATTAATAATTAAAGAAAAGCTGTGCAACAGAGGTCTCTCTCAGAGTACTTCACCCACAAAGTGGGTGTTAAAGCTGTATTTGAGCCTATAATCAATGTATGCCTGTCTGCAAGGGTTATTTACTCTAAAAGGGAGAGTCCATCTCCACTAATGTACCTGGAAACTGAGGAACAGACGTCTATTTATGTCCTCATGTCTCCGGGGGAACAAAGTCAAGCAGTCCCTATGAGTGTTTTATGTTTGAGTGTGACGGCACACCGACAGACCTCACGCTGCTTTCACGCCTGACTTGGCAGCGCCGTCTTCACGACTCTCACAGTGAGGACAGATGGCAAGGACTTACCCCACTAAGTAACCCTCCAACACACACACAGACCCAGACGTGATGCGCAACACAAGAACATCCTTGGCACCCACTGACTCGTCTCTCAATCCAACAATGAGTCATGCAAAGCATACTCTCCCACCGAGAGTCTGTATTTGTGTGAATTTGCCTGGCAGAATGCTTTGATACATCACCTGAAGTCGGCACGTGACTCCTCAGCGCCTGCTGCTCTTTTCTCGCCACACATCTCATTTTGACTGCAGCCCACTTCAAACGAGAGCCTTGTACCAACTGCACCTTCAAACATCTATTCTACTTCGACCACCCTGAGGCCATTTACATCATAAAAACACTTACCTATGACTGCCAGCATATTTAACTGACACTCCTGATCAAAGGCACTGATTTAAATTCAACACTGTAAAACCTCTGCTATGAGCTGTGTTTTAATGGCTGTTTCTAAACTGATGCCACTGTTTAATAAGTCAGTTTGCACATTGGAGCCTAATTGCCATTACTTGTTTTTCAGATATGTAAATGAGAAATACCCAACCTAGCAATTTGTAGCAACCCTTAACATCATATATGAGACACAGCCACCACCCCTTAAGGCTTAATGATACTGTTACTCTATATGATTAAAAACTGTACATAACATGTTGTAATGTATTCATTTACTCCATAGTCAGACATAATGAGACACAGCATGTCAGGATGTGTGCTTATGTCATGCACAACTGATCTAAGTGCACTCAAATGTGTGGGTGGATGATTGGATATAAATGTGAGTGTGCGTGCCTGAATGTGGTGTATATGTGCGTGAGTGTGTAGGAGGACAGTTTGCTGAATCTGCAAGGCCAAACAAACTACACTCACCAATGTAACATACCACTGTGCAGTATATGCAGCAGATGCAGCTTTATGCCTGTTTTGGAGTAGTTAATGTTGTAGCCCGCAGCTGACATTTTCTTAACTTAGTTCTTGTAAAATAATAAAAATAAAAAAATAAAAGTTTGCTGTAAAATATAAATGTCAATGCAAAAAGGGAACTCTATATACTTGCATGAATCCCACTACTATTGAACTTCAAGTAGGCTATTTGTTCCCTACAGATGTTGAGACTTTTAAGGGGTTTTTTTTGTCTTTCAATTTATCCGATCATTGTACATATAAAGGACATGTGTACTGTGAATATTTGATACATCACTTTTATCCTTATTGGTAAGGGTGACTAAACTTTTCTTTCTTCCCCATTGTACCTTAGATCCCATTTTTTCCTCTTAAGGCTTAGTGGTCACATGCGTGGACAGCACTTTTTAGCTCTTATGTCCACAATCATGTTCACTGCTGAATTGGGGGTGTTATGGACACGTACCCCACATACGTGTCCATAACACCCCCAATTCAGCAGTGCCATCTGGTGGTGTCAGAAGAGTCTAACATGCTACGGTAAAAATTCCACATGGCGGCAAACACAAGGGAAGATTCAAGTGGCCACTCCATACACAAACATCGACCAAGTAAGAATTCCTGTCTTATTTTATGGCTTATTGTTATTAAGATATGTATGGAAGTGTTGGACATTTGTCATGAAAAGCAACTTTTTTTTAAAAAAGTGTAAAGATAAGAACTTAGCATGTCGCAAAACATGAAGTACACGAATGTGTACTCATGGACTGACGCTCCTCGAAACAGCTAATTATGCTAGTAAACATCCACACATGTAAAATGAGAAAATGAGTATCTCTGGTGCAGCTAAAAAGCTGTTCATTGTCTAAATGTAATAAATAACAATTCAATCACTAAATACATATATACATACATAGATTAGTTGGGTTAAAAATGACAGTAAAATGTAATATGCTAGTAAACTAAACTAGCTTGCAGCTAACTCTGTTACAGCTAAAAGCTGAACCAGCTACATTGTACAGCAGAGCTGCCAAGTGTCACGCTTTGAGTGTGACAGTCACGCAATTTAAGCCATTCTCACACCACACGCCACACTTGCCATTTCTCACGCTTATATTTCCCCATTCAATACTCTGTATTTCTTTTTTTCATGATAATAAACTTTCGTCCTCGCGGCTTGCCGTATCTCGAGTAACTCTGATTGACTGACCGAGATAACCAATCCCAGACCAATCCATCAGTCCTTTGTGCCTAAATGTAACCAACCGTGGAAGGCACCACGCAATATTAACCAATCAGAAGCAACGTAAGGCGTGTCTTGGCGTCTCTAACTTTCTTTCGCACACAATAACGCCGACATTTAAAACCCACTCGACGTTGCTAGAAGACAGATGGTAATTAACTACTCAATTTTGTTGACAGTTGATTCACTGTTTCTCCTTGAGTTTCCTAGTTAGGGCCTCGGGGCAATCGCACCGAGCACTGCTGTTATACTGTGGATTTCTTCTGTGGATTTCTTCTTATTCCTCTTCCGGACGCAATTTCGTCCCGCTACTAGTCCTGCAACTCAAAGAGTTGCAGGACAAATTATATATCAAAATGTGCGGTTTGATCGGGATCGGTGTGCTATTACTTTTCTCTACGGAATATGAATTTTTCGCAACGTAAGTCGCGAAAAACTGCCCAAAATTTTGCATTGAAATGAATGGGACGGCCGAAAGAAAATGAGCAAAAAAGAACATTAATTGAAGATTTTCAGACGTCTACTTCTCCGGCATAATTTCACCTAGAGACTCCATTTAAACTTTAAACAGTAGACACAAGTCTTGTGTATTGGTGTATTACTTTGCGTTTCGATAGGTCATATAGTTTTTTATCAATCCCTGTTCAATGACCATGATCATTTTTGGAGAAATTCTGAGATTATAATGGGTGTGTATTGCACGGAATGTTCGTGTCAGAGTGTGTGATGTCATCGCTCAGAGTGTAGAGGGAGAGGTAAAACTGTCAAAAAATAAATTTGAAAACTGCGCTCCAGGCCGCAAATTCCACTCTACAGAAATAATTTATACATAGAAATGTAGGAAAATTAGTCTTCTCACTCACAATCCTCTGGTAAAGCTGTCAGAGTTATAATTTGGGCGTACGACGCAAAGATGCGCCACCAAAACCACCAACAGCCTCATTGGGTCCCATATAAAAAACGCAGGAAGATTTTGGAAAAAGTGAGGTTTAACTGTTTTTTTAGATCGCTCTAACAAATCTATTTTTAAATTTTTCTTAAAAAAAAACATATGTAGAGGTTCAGGAAGAACTCAGGACGCTCAAAGTGAAGTCGGATCAATGATAGGTATTATGGTTTTGCCAAAAATGCTTTCTGTTCGAGGCCAGAAATTTCACTCTGCCCACCTCTGGCTGCTTTCACTCTGCCATAAGATTCCACAGCTGTTAATTCCGTTGATTGCTCTGCTCTGATTGGTCGACCCCAACGCTTTGATGTTTTGATGTGATTACAGTTACAGATACACGCACGCACACACACACACACACACTGGTCATTTAATGTAATAACAGTTACAGATACACACACGCACACACACACACACACTGGTCATTTAATGTAATAACAGTTAAAGATACACGCACGCACACACACACTGGTCATTTAATGTAATAACAGTTAAAGATACATGCACGCACACACACACTGGTCATTTAATGTAATAACAGTTAAAGATACACGCACGCACACACACACTGGTCATTTAATGTAATATCAGTTAAAGATACACGCACGCACACACACACACACTGGTCATTTAATGTAATATCAGTTAAAGATACACGCACACACACACACACACACTGGTCATTTAATGTAATAACAGTTAAAGATACACGCACACACACACACACTGGTCATTTAATGTAATAACAGTTAAAGATACACGCACACACACACACACACTGGTCATTTAATGTAATAACAGTTAAAGATACACGCACGCACACACACACTGGTCATTTAATGTAATATCAGTTAAAGATACACGCACGCACACACACACACTGGTCATTTAATGTAATATCAGTTAAAGATACACGCATGCACACACACACTGGTCATTTAATGTAATATCAGTTAAAGATACACGCACGCACACACACACTGGTCATTTAATGTAATAACAGTTAAAGATACACGCACACACACACACACACACACACACACACACATATGCGCGCGTAAGCGCGCACACTCCTCCAGATACAAATGTTTCACACACACACATTTTGAGGTTAAAGGTCATAGGTTGCTGTATAAATAAATACTTGAAGAGGAATAGTATCATAACATTACTAGTATTAATTGTTTGAAATCTCTGAAGAATCTCATCATAGTGTACACACACCGGCAGTAGCCCCCGTGGCCCTTTCAAAATTTCCCCCAGAGGAAATTTTCTAGTTAATATGTACTGTTTTAAGGCTGCTATAAGTCTATCACTGTCCTGTATTTGTTGCAGAGCTGTGTAACATTTATTTGCCTCTTCTCTTGACCAGTTCACACTTGAAAAAGAGACTCTAACGTTAGTCTCAATGTGTGTGTGTATGTCAGAGTTACAGACTTGTGAATATCAATTTAGACCCCTCTAAAGCAGTGTTTCTCAAAATTCTAAATTCCAAGGTCTATCCTTAACTCTGACAGTGTACAAATGGAACCAAATTAGCTTTATTGGCATGAATGGTATCAACCTTTGTTGCCAAAAGCAGAACATACATACAGACATGCAATTCAATTACAATACAATTAATACAATACATTAAATATTAACACAAATATATTACATATTTTACATTAAATATATTTCATATTAAATCTCTCTCTTTCGCGCTCTGGCTCGCTCTCTCTCTCTCTTTCGCGCTCTCGCTCTCTCTCTCTTTTGGCAAACATGGCGGAAGGTGGAGCAGACACGCCCATAGACGCAGCATCGGCTGCTGTGATGCGAGAAATTCGGCCGACATCTTGGAGTGGTGATCCGCTCCACTCAGTGTAATTAGTTTGACAGGAGCATATAACTGTCAGCGCATTTAATTAATCTTACCTCACTGAATACTACTGATTTTCATGCGTTTTTTTGTCATACTTGTAGCTATGATAAAGGACACATGTTTTGGCATGTTTTATTATTCATAGTTGGCTTAACAGTAATTGAATATTCGTATATGCTATAAGTGACCAGACATCCGAGATCCAAAAAAAAGACAAAATAACTAAAAAAAATCACACAAAATGTCCTTAATTACTTTTGAAAAAAGAAACAAAATGACAGAAAAAAAGACACAAAATGACCAAAAAAAGACACAAAATAACTAAAAAAGGACACAAAATGACCAAAAAAAGACACAAAATAACTAAAAAGGACACAAAATGACAAAAAAAAACTAAATTACTTAAAAAAGACACAAAATGACAGAAAAAAGACACAAAATAACTAAAAAGGACACAAAATGACCAAAAAGACATAAAATAACGAAAGAAAATCACACAAAATGACAGAAAAAAAACTAAATTACTTAAAAAAGACACAAAATGACAGAAAAAAGACACAACATTACCAAAAAAGACACAGAATGAACAAAAAAGACACAAAATAACTAAAAAGACACAAAATGACAGAAAAAAAGACACAAAATTACTAAAAAAGACACAAAATTACCTAAAGAAGACACAAAATTACCTAAAAAAGACACAAAATGACCAAAAAAAGACACAAAATGACCAAAAAAAACCTAAATTACTTAAAAAAGACACAAAATGACAAAAAGACACAAAATTACAGAAAAAGACACAAAATTACCAAAAAAAACCTAAATTACTTAAAAAAGACACAAAATGACAAAAAGACACAAAATTACAGAAAAAGACACAAAATAACTAAAAAAATGACAGAAAAAAAACCTAAATCACTTAAAAAAGACACAAAATAACTAAAAAGGACACAAAATGACCAAAAAAAAGACACAAAATAACTAAAAAAGACACAAAATGACCAAAAAAGTGCCAAGGGAAAGAGAGAAGGATGGCCTATATTTTGCATTTTGTTGTCCAAGTAGCTGTTACTTTGTTCAGTGACAATAAAGTTCAATCTAATCAATTCTAATGACTGTTGATTGAGGGTGTGTGGTGGCAGCGGGGCTCAATGGGTGCTCAGCACCCCTAAAGCTCTGACCCTAGACTCGCCCCCGGCCGCTGGCATGTAGGTGAGGACATCAGTCTTAAGGAATAAATCGATGTTAAAAGGCCAAAGGCATCATGGTGTCTCACTCTTGTCGTTTTCTGAAACTTGGCAGCCCTGTTGTACAGTACCATTGAAATAATTTACAAATAAATAATGCATAACTGTATGTATATTGCATATTGTATTTGATTTTGTCATGTTTTTATTTTCAGAGCGTTTTTCTGTGCAACAAGCTTTGGAGCTACTTGGGTTAATTGATGGAGACAACTCAGATTTTGACTAACGATGATCCCACCCTGGATGAAAATTACCAACCACAGGAGCAAAGCAGCAGTGAGGATGAGGGTGACAGTAGTGATGATGAGGACCCCATTCCTGAGCCCACTTAGCACAGCAGAGGACGTAAACGTCTCCATGGTGCAGATAATGGTTAGCCAAGACCCAGTACATTTTTTTTATGTTATGTAGTTAGGGCCTCAGGGCTATGTGAAGGATTGGAGGCAAAATGCTTATTTACATCAATTGTTGACAGGTTCATTGACAGGGACAGAGAGTACAGGGACAGGTTCATCCTGCACTCCCAGACGTCGACGTCGAACTGAAACAATTGATACTGATAACTCAGAAGATGACTCTGAGGAGCCAACACCAGGACCAGGCCAAACCAAAAAAAAGAAAAAGGGAGAGTCCAAACAAGGTCATTGTTATTATTTTGGCACGCCTTGAGGGTAAATCTTTATTCCGATTCTGGTTGTGCAGGACGTGGAATACACTGGAAGGCTACTCCATTGATGCCAAACCTCGCAGAGTATCAGCATCAGGATGAAACTGATCTAGACAGACATGGCTGAACCCCACTAGACTATATTGAACAGTACATAGATAGAGACCTGATGACAATGATTTCAGAATGTTCTAATGTTATGTCACTGTCTAAGAGTGGGGACCCACTCAACATGTCAGTCGATGAGGTTTACCACTTTTTGGTGCCTGTATTTTCCTGCATCCGATACCCAACCATTAGGATGTATTGGTCCAAAGCCTTGAAAATCACTGCCATCACTGACAAATTCAAGTGTGCCAGATTCTTCAAACTGAGGGGAGCAATAAAAGTGGTAATTGATGACGATGTGCCTGAAGACCTGAGGATGAAACTCTGGAAGGTGAGGCCTTTTCTGGATCTATTCTGAGAGGCTGCAAGTCTCTGAATCGACCTGATTGCGCATCTATTGATGAACAGATGATACCTTTCACAGGAGCCTGTCCGTACAGACAATATCTGCAAAAGTGTATTGTGACCGGTTCTTCACCACCATCAAAGGTGCGCAACGAATGATGGAGAAGGAGCTGTACATAACTGGTACAATAATGAAGAACCGACTCGCTGGAGCTGACCACAAGTTACCCAATGACAAAGCCATGAAAAACGCAAGAAGAGGTATCTCATCAGAAGTGTCCGCTGCAGATGGAAAGTTGTGTGATGAAGTGGTACGACAACAAACCAGTAATGTTGATGTCTGTTGTTCATGGTATGCAGCCTGAAGACACCTGCCAGCGCTGGGACAAGAAGTTGAAACAATATGTTTCGCGACCAAGCATTGTCCGTGAGTACACATCAAGATGGGTGGAGTTGACTTGATGGATAGAATGATCAGTTACGATCGCATGAGCACCTGTACTAAGAAGTGGACGATGCGGATGCTAATGCACTTCACGGATCTGGCTTTAGCCAACAGCTAGCTACTCTATCGCATAGACCATGCAATATGTGCTGGACCAAATTCAAGATCCCATCCAGTTCCTTCAGTTACGTATGGAAGTGGCAAAGATCCTCTTGGCCCAGCATCACGGTGCAGATTCTGACCTATCGGAACAATCAGAGGAAGAAGATTCAAATCAAGGGGTAAAATGTGATGTGACAGAGTTGCCCCATGTCTCAGTCCGCAGGAGGGCTAATGCCCACTTCCCAGAGATGATTGGCCTGAAGAATGCGATGCGCTGCAGACAACCAGGCTGCAATGGAAGAACCCGAGTGCGTTGTGCGACCTGCAAAGTGTTCTTGTGCTTGCAAACCTAACCTAATCTTTTACACATACAGTGCCTTGCAAAAGTATTCATGCCCCTTGGAATTTTCACCCTTTTGTTGCTTTTACACATTAAATCATGGTCGATATAATTTGGCCTTTTTAAAAAGAATTTGCAAAAAAACCCTCTTTAATATCAAAGTGAAAAAAGATTTTTACAAAATAATGTCAATTAATTAAAAATCTATAAGGTAAAATAAATGAGTGCATAAGTATCCATACCCTTTAAAGTAACTGAACTAATTCAACAGAGTTCCAGCTAGTTGATGCAGCAGAGTCACAGTTAGTGTAATGGAGATCACCTGAGTACAGTTGATGTGTGTCAAGTGATTATAGTATAAAAAACATGTGTCTGGGAGGTCCAGTCCCTGGTTCATCACTATTCCTGCCACAATAGTACCATGAAGACAAAAGAACACTCCTATCAACTCAGAGAAAAGATCATTGAACAGTGGAAGTCAGGAGATGACTACAAAAAAAAATTTAAAGTCATTATGCACTCATTTATTTTACCTTATAGATTTTTAATTCATTTATACTATTTTGTAAAAATCAGTTTTCACTTTGATATGAAAGAGGTTTTTTTTGCAAATTCTTTTTAGAAAGGCCAAATTATATCGACCATGATTTCATGTGTAAAAGCAACAAAAGGGTGAAACATCCAAGGGGTATGAATACTTTTGCAAGCCACTGTAGGTGATGGCAATGATTTTCAAGGTGTGTACATGTTCCTACAGTGACATTATTACTGTGTGTGTGTGTGTGTGTGTGTGTGTGTGTGTACATGCAAAATCAGTCAGGAAAAAAAACTTCTGTGTTCAAGTTGGAAATAAAGAGTTTTTCATTCTATTACACAAAGGTGACTTAATTGTGTTTTATGGAAATTCGGAACAAGAATCCACATATGTGGACATAATTTTTCTCTAAAAGTCCATCATATCAAAGAGAAATAAAAATTGCATGTAAAAAAAACAGCTTGGGCCTCTAGAGGTTAAGCTGCTGCTCCTCTATATTTTGTCTGCTTGTGTATGTTTGCTGCATTAGTCAACTGTTTGCTTGTGCTGTTTTCAAGGTGCCTGATATGGAGCACCAGGGCCCAGTGCTCCACAGGCTATTAAGACCCAACAGTACCTGCAACCCCTTTTGCTACATTTTTCACCCCACAACATCTGACACTATATTACCACAGAGCCACATGAACTGTTCATATCCCAGACTACCACACCTCACAATGTGCAACATAGTTTATATTTTTTGTTCCAGTAAGTCATTATTTGGCATTGTGTCCCTTCTCCTATTTGTTATGGCCAGGATTTTAACGATGTTTGACAATTTAAAATTTAATTTATAATTTTCTTCCCTTTTTAACTCTTCTGTCAACATCAAACTGAAGTGATATATAATATATCCAATACATCATATGCATACCATACAATTTCACTAATTTGTTCTCTTAATAGGACTGATATAATTTACAGACAGATGTTGAATTAATAATGAGAACAAGTGGGAAAAATACAAATTCTTCCACTAGGATTTGAGGTGACTCAATGATATATGATGTGCATACTACTCCCTTTACAATGAAGATTTCAATCTACCTAAGCTCCTATGGAAGATGTGGATGCGCCACCATTGTCATAAAAATACCAAATGAAGGAATATCCATTTGAAGAATGGTGCTCCTCCCTTCAATTGCATTGCAGGGAAGAATTTTAACAAAAAAGCAGTGAAACTGTTTGCTTGTGGTTCCCCAACACTGTACCAGGTCAATGTTTCCTGGTTTACCTTGAATGTATTACCTATTTGTGTGGAGTCTCAGTGTAAATTCTGACTTTGTGATTAGAAAATACTTCATTTTAAACAGTAAACAAATTAATTTTAATAAAACAAATCAAAAGAGAAAATTTTAACGAGGAATAAAGCTCCATCAGTTAATACAAATACTTGACAGATAATAGTACACAACTTTGTTTGCCATTATCTTCTCAGATACATTTTCAGATCTTGAAACCCTTCCTATTCTCCTTTCTTTCATCTTTTTTGCTTATTTTCCTCATAGCTGCAAAGCTGTAGGGGTCAAGAAACACCTTGTTTTTCAGTGGTTCAGAGTCAAACAATGAAAAGATCTGTGTCCAAGAAATCTTCTGTTGGGTAACTGGACAATTAATTCAATGTTCAGGGTCATACATGATTCATTTTATGCTAAGACAATTTAGAAAAGTTTAACATTGAATATGTTAAGTTGAAAAACAAGTTGAATGTCCAGCAAAATCAACAGCAAAGACCCTACAAAAATCCTGTAAAAACAACCACTGCTCGCTCCAGTTAATCTAGGCATCATCAGGTTTGTCTGCTGGCGGTCCACATGGCTGAAGCATCTTCTCCATCAGGTTGAAGCGAACTCTCGCTTTGCTCTCATTCTCAGCGACAGAGAAGTAGTTGAGCAGGTCAAAATGTCCCATGTAGGAGCAGTAAGAGTCTCTGTGCTGGTTGACCAGCCATTCCCACTTGCTGGTGTCTGCGTGTCCTGTGCCGATGTACTTAGACTGAAGATGCTCCAGCTGACTGTGGATGTTGTATCTGTCGGTCATTCTCGCTGAGAGGAGAGTCTCAAGGGCTCTGGACAAATATCAGGGTGTAATATTATACACAAACTCATAGAAAAATCAAACAGATTGAACATTTAGCAATGCTAGTGATTATACAACCATCTAGTTTAAAAAAAGACTAGTTGCATGTCTGGCTTAGTCATTAAAACGAACTATTTTCTCTATACTTGAGCCACTTATATGCCTAATTTAATAGTAAATGTAAAGTTATGTATGAAAAGCGCTATATAAATAAAGTTTGATTTGATTTGAAAGTTTTACGGTAAATCTCCGTCGCTTTTAGCCATATGAGCGATTAATATATCGTTTATAGCGATTAATATAAGGGAAAACAGCGTACGTGGCTAAGTTATAGTGCAATCATTAGTGTTCTTTGTACTTGTGGAAGTTATTTGCTCAATAAAACCCTAAAAATAAGTAAATATTTCCCTCGGTTAGAGAAGCAGTTAGCACGCTAACGATGCTTTTAATGGCTTTCTGGCTAACAGTAACGTGAAGTTAACGAACTGCCCAATAAAAGTCTCCTTAAACGTAAACTTGAACTGACTTTAGAGCAAAATATATTTTTCTTAGTGATCATATAACGCTCAAATGTAAAAATATACTTACTCGATGAATTGTAAAAAGGGGAAGGTAGAGGCTGTATAATGTTTAGCTCCGTTAGCACTGCGGTTAGCACTTCGTCGTAATGCAATGTATCGATGGCTTCCGGTGGCGTCCTGCTGCAAAATGAACCGGAGAGAAACTACGGATGAAACTTTTTGTTCCTCTTCTCCTCTTCTCAAATTCAGATCGCACGTGTCGCTTAACCACTCTGTCCAAGGCTGAATAATTAAACATAATATATGCGATAGAGTAATGATAATGGTGGAAACCACAGAAGAAGAAAAAAGTTAACCCCAAAATAACAGATTTTGAAGAAGTTCAGTACAGTTTCATTTGTTTTCTCCCTCAAACTGACACAAAAAATGCTATATTTTTGCTGTTTATATGACAGTGTTCGTTTCCCCCTAGATGTAAGTGCAATATGTTACCTTGGTCGGTAAATGTGTCAAATTCTTGGTAATTTTTATTTTTGTAACAAACTTTTATCTTAATACAAGGGGGAAACGAGTATCTGACCCCCCTATTGGACCATGATTGGACCATTACATACAGGTAAGCTGAGCTAATTTCTTTTATTAGTTTTTTCTAACTGTTGTTTTTAATTTGCACACATTTATACATACAATACATTTTAGTGCTGACCAAGCACACATACGTACACTACCAGTTAAAAGTTTGGACACACCATCGCATTAAATGTTTTTTTTGTTGTTGTTGTTGTTTTTTGTTTTTAACATTGTAGATTGATATTATAAAAATCATAACTATGATGGGACATATATGGAATTATGTAGTAAACAAAAACGTGTCAAACAAACCAGAATATGTTTTATATTTTAGATTCTTCACAGTAGCCACCTTTTGCTTTGATGGTCTCAAACACATTAAGAAGGCAAGCAATTCGACAAATTAACTCCTGACAAGGCGCACCTGTTAACTGAAAACCATTCCAGGCGAACAGTTCATGAATCTGACGGAGAGAATGCCAGAAGTGTGCAAGCTGTCATTAAAGCAAGGGGTGGATTCTGTGAAAAATCTAAAATCTAAAACACATTCTGGTTTGTTTAACACTTTTTCTTTTTTTACTACATAATTCTGTGTGTGTGTTCTTTCATAGTATGTCTTCAGTATTAATCTACAATGTTGAAAATAATAATAAAAATAAATAAATAAAAACCATTCAATGAGAAAGTATATCCAAACTTGACTGGTATTGCCCATATATTTATTTATATTTATATGTATACAAATGCATAAATGTATGTATACACCAGCATCATCATCCCTGGAGCCACACCGGACGTAATTTCTTACCTTTTATGAAGAAGCTATCTCAGAGGTGACTCTCTTTGATCTCGCATATGTTTACTGTCTGGCTGGAATGATAAAATGTTTTGGCATTTCCACTGATAAATATCTCTGACAAACTGTTTTCTTATTGAAGGATGTGGCTTCATTTTATCCAAGAGCCTAAACAGCTTTTTTAAGGTTTTAAGTAAATTTGTATTATATTTTAATACTATTGGTGGTTTAATTATGTCAAGTTGCGTAGAGTGCGTTCATCTCCAAAGCCCTATAACTATATATATATATATATATATATATATATATATATATATATATATATATATATATTTATATTTCTGAGACTCTTGATGGGGAAACTTTTTATTGAGCTGAGTCACCTCCCTGTTCCTATGGTTTCTCATTAGAAACAGCAGTGGATAGAGAGCAGGAGGAAGGAAAATGAAATAATCATATAAATAACCTGAGGTAGTGCTGTCCTCAGCAGATAACATGCACTGGAAAAGCAGTAATGCTGAGATTGAAAAGTGGCCGACGATATGCCACAAGTGGTACAGCAGCTTATGCTGTTCCCACAGCAGCATTTCAATCTCGGATAAGATTACCTTAACAACAGAGATATGGTATATAAAACCACAGAAACATGGCTGCTTTTACTTTCGTTCCCACTAGAGCCATGGAGAACGGTTTACAGCTATTTTTTAGCTCTCATTGTGGCAATATATTCATGGAAAATGTACTTTGGCTTCTGTTCCCACAAGACACACAAGGAGGAAATTGCCTGAGCATTTCCAAATAATGTTACAGTGGGGAAGGAGGTTAATTGTCCCTAGATGTTGGTGGTATTGTTTCTGATCTTTATGTGTCCAGCCTGCGATGAATACAAATAACTAGAAATCTAGGAAGAATCCACAACGGTTGCTTTTTATAATGAAGCTGCATAAAAGCAAAGTAAAGTAAAACATTCAAGTTGCTGTAACAAGTTTAGTGATAAAAAAAGCATCCACGCTGATTTTAAGATAACTGAGCTCCGCCTTCATATGTGATTTAACAAATGTTGAATCAGAAAGATATGCTATCCATCTAAACTGAGGTGGAAATACAACAACAGATAGAATCTTCTTTACAACTAGGCAGCATTATTCCGTTAGATCGCAGCTCCTGACTATTAAATGTCTGAATGACTCACTGCTGGGTATAAGGATAAGAGTGATAAGAGAGGACGGTCCATTTATCACACAGCACCATGGAGATCTACAGGGATGAAGATTACATTTCTGATAGCACATTCTGGCAGGAGGCAGTGGGAGTGAGGTCAAAGCCCCGGTGGAGATGGTATATTGTCATTGTTGACTGAAAGAGAGAAAAGCAAAAGTGCCCAGAGGAGCCTTAATTGGTTTGCATTCCTGTTTGTTTTTTGTATAGTGCAACATATTCAATTTCTATGCATAGAATAGTAAATAAAGCAGTCCAGTGTGGTATGAAGGAGAAAACTGGGCTGTATCTACAGGTCATCAGCATACCAGATTGTTATCAAAACAAGCAAGCACTACATATAATATCACACAGCTTTGTCAAATACCTGCATCTGATTCTACTTTTTTTTTCATAAGAGCAGACTGCTGCTATTTCAGAAAGATGTTTGATAAATTTAACATTTAACATCATCGTTTTGGGGTAACTTTTGCAGCAATGACCCACTCACTGTACATTGCCTGATCATTTTTAAAAGTGTCTGCCGTTTTCCAAACTGTTTCCGATGAGTGCTGCTCAGATGGTTCTGTTACCTCACAGCGTCAGGTTATACCTGTGGAACATGCATTGCAATAGTGTGTTGTCTTCCACTGAAATTGTGAAAAAATATATCTATCCATAGCAGCAACAACATGTTTGAATCTCTTGTCAGCCCCCCTTTTCTCCTTCTTCTTCTTCGTGTTTATTGGTGGAACTTTAAGGTCCATAGTGCCACCTACTATATTGGCTGTGTGTGCTATAATTTAATCATTAGAATAAGAAATAATATAAATTTCCCATTATCTGCTGTTTATGAGTCTAATATAAATTGTGCATCTGTTTTCAGCCTATAAATAAGAGCAGTGTATGCATCAGTTCAGGTTCACTTACAGCCGACAGAACATATAAATCCACCACTGAAAGACTTGGTCAGCAGAAAGTGGGTTGTTAATGTGAAGCAGGTAGTGAAGAGTGTGTCCTTATGGTATTACAACTACTCTGTACAATGCCCTTTATGAAGAGCCCTTAAGCCAAGCACTCAAGTGTGTAACTTTCCAGCCTGAAAGGTGCTCTGGCAGAAAAAGACACTAGTATGTAATGCATTGAGTCACTAACAGTGTGTTTACATGTATGTGCATGAATGTGCACCAGACGTACAGTCAATGCAGTGTACGTTTTTTTCCTCAAGTTTTTTTTTACACAGATAGATATAGGTTTATCTCACTTTTGCTGAGCTACATTTGTGGTAAAATGATAGTCTCCGGGGGATAATAATCAAATTCTGATAGCCACTCTTTTAGTGAGCAGACCTGAGAACTGCAAAGCAGGAGTAAAAGTGTAACGCAATCAGGTGGATGGATGGGAATATTGCTTGACTGGATGGCTCTTGTGCCCCACAGTCCTGCTGAGTGATAGCCTAGTAAAAAATGGAGTCAGCGATACTTCTGGTGATTTAAACCAAATGCCTAAGATGGAGCCCATTCTCAAACCCCCGGTGTCAGAGGTAGATAGAGAGAAGAAGTAAAAACAAACTACACCCTGTAGCGTTGTTAGAGCGATGGCTGGTTACTCGATGGATAAATTGAGGTGGCTCATTGGTCAGCTGTCAAACGGCTGGCTGTTTGCTGGGTGGCTGCTTCGTTGGTGGACAAAGTAATGAGGTGGACGACAGCTTTACAGGACTCACTGGTCATTTTCTCACTGGTACATTAGCTCGATCAACCGACTGGTTTGTTTTTCTGGCTTCCATGGCTTTAATTCAGCCTCCACACCTGAGATTCTTTGTACAGCATCCACTTCTCATCCCTCTGATGTGCTGGGAACCACACCAGCAAAACGCAATGTTCCTCTTGGTCAAATGATGAGAGCCGGTTTGCCATTCATCTAAGTGTGAAATAGCCTGAGGAGACCACTGCTCTATGACAGTGCTGAGTTGCTGGGGTATCAAAGCCTGGAGGATTTAAATCGGATTTAGCACGGCTCTGAACATACAATCTCACTCCCTCTCGCTGTTAGGAGGTTCAAAGGATTTATGTCTGTTTGCTCTTAAAAACTCATTATTTCCTCCACTGGTCACATGTTACAATCAGTCAAGAGCCTGTTCATTAGGTGCTTCTGTTATGACCTGAGGAAAATCCACAAGCAGTGGCAAACATGAAACAGCACTCTGGCCTCTGGCTTTTTCCCCTGGAGCCGTCAGAGCAGAAAGAAATGTACAGTACATTATAAAGCAGATAACCACCAGATCCGGAGAGCTGCGTGACTTTCTCAAATGAACCATATTACATTTCCTGCAAGTAAAGATACAGTGCTGAATCTCATTACTTACGTCATTCACAGAGACTGCACCTACCACATGTTGGTTGCAGGAGGTTTGATTTGGTTCCCCAAAAAAATTTGCAGGATCTCTTCGATAGAGCAATACTAAAAAGCAAGAATGCATGGCTCACACATTAGCAAGATGTAAGTAATCTAATTCGATCTAATGTGGAATAGACCTGCTGTGGTAATGAACTGTTTGTTGTCTGTTAGAATTGATTGACTGATTAGCTCCACTGAAACACCAGCCTGTTTTTTCTGATAATGGGTATCTGAAAAAAGCATGTTTTTAATCGCACTCAATGTTCAGATTGTAATTATAATTGTACTAAGGCTATACAGAATCTAAAATGAAAGGATAGCGTACCAGACTTCCTTGTAAATGCATATTCTTCTGGAACCTCTCAGTTCATTTTTGTTCTCCGAAGAGCTCAGACCAAAATACCTCTGAACAGACTCACAACCAATAAGAGAAATATTATGTCTTGTTTCAGTTTGACTGGAGTTTTGTGAGTTGCACTGGAAGTCAGTTATCCTATTAAACCCGCCTTTTATGAGATAAACAGGTGTGACTGGCTCGGAGCAAATAAAATATGATCTCGGCAGATTCAATTGGTTAATCGTATATTATGAGAGGTAAAAAATAGAGCATGTTAACTCTACCTGAATACACATATATTTGGTAGATGTTTCAATAATGCATGCATAAAACAAAGCAGTGATTTAATTTAGATATGTCCAATTTAAAGAAACATTTAGCAATATTTGTTATATTTGTGTAATTAGGTAATCAGCTGATCCCTCTAACTTTCAGTACAGGGAAATTAAATGAGCCACAATCTCACAGTTCTGCAGGATTTAAAAAAATCTAACTGCTCATTCATTTTCTGATTCATTTCCCCATTTTTTTCAAGAGAAAGGTCACTTAACTTAAACTCTGCTGATTAGCTTTGGTTTGGTTGATCAGCTTACCATACAGAGGAGGGCAGCTTCTCAACTTTATGTCTGAATGAGAGCACGTCTCGGCAGGAAGTGGGGACATTCAACACCACTTGATAATAATCGCTGTGACAGAACTAATCATGCTGCCAACTCTGATAAATGAATGCCTGGCTCCTCGACAGCCCCATACATGACAGGATGGAGATGAAGGCATGCACGAGAAATACATGCTGTAAACATGCCCATGTCATTCTGAGATCTGTAGACATGGGACACATGCATGCATAAACATTAAATCCACACTGTTCCTCTGAGTTAGTAATGTTCATGTGTGAGTTTTTACACTTTTACAGGTTATTTTAGATAAAATCTGAAGTAAAATTCTGCTTAAAACTTTCCTCAATGTTTAAAAATCACACTATTTTAATAATGGATAAATGAAAGCTTACCTAACTGCATTCATGGAATCCCAGTGTGAAATTATAAAATGGTGCAGGAATATCTTTATGTTTCACTTCCCCTTGGTAGTGCCATATGTCAAGCGTGTAGCCACTTGCTGAGCGTGGGGGCAGGGTCACAAAGGAGCACAGGACTGAAAAAGAAAAACACCTGCTGTTCATTGGGTCTAATAGTTGAGTAAAATGCTTAGCATAGGGAGGAAAAGGATGTGAGATGACTCACTTTCTTCTATAGCATAACGTTTGAGGGATGAATGCAAAATTGCCAAAACAATACAGCATATAATTTTATATTCTTTCTCCCATTGTACAGAGAAAATGATGAGAGATTATAAATATACCCATTGAATGTACATAATTGTTCCCTCAGCCATCGACATGTCAGTCATACAGAAGTCAACTTGAGTTTTAAGCAGTTTTCAAGGGATTTCTGATTTGCCAAGGAAAAAAATCAATTGCATTTGAAAAATAATTATGCCTCACACATGGAGGACAATTCTCTTTCAAAACACCAGTGCAGGTGCACATTTAGGTGAACTAGTTCTAGGGTCAAATGGTATTGTGCATGCTGGCTCACCGGCATGTTAGACTGGGACAGTTAAATTAAAGATTTAACTTTCTTTCATTCATTCATTCATTCAATATTTTTAACCGATTATCCAAACTGACATTGAGTGAGAAACAGGGTACACCTTGAACAGATCACCAGACTACCAATGGCTTGAAGAGAACATTTAGCAAAAAAAGCCACTTTTAAAATTAATAAACCAACAGCAGCTTGGTGCACAATAAAAAAAACATTAAAAAAAATTATCAATTATCAATTGATAATTATCAATTATCAAAAATTATCAAACAATTATCAAACAATTCAACACAAGGCCCGCTTGCACACACACACACACACACACACACACACACACACACACACACACACAAACAGATTAAAAACAGAGATATCGGTTTCTTATCTCTGTTCATAACCACATAATACACACACTGAGCTGATGCAGCACCTTGTGGCTGATATATAGAGAAAATATCAAAACAATAAGTCTTATTTCAGAAATCATTTGGTGGAAAACTGTACGGTAGTTCCAGGAGGTAACAAGTGATTTATGGGGAAAAAGCAGCAGCCTCAAAAAGATGGTTAAAGGATTTGAATTATGTCCACCCCGGCCCTGCAGTGTATATTTTGGGATTATATACTCATAATTCATTTTTACTGTTTGTTATTTGTACTGGTCATCTCTGAGTGTGCTGAGCAGACAAGCCGTGTTGTGTTTAAAGTTCAGAATTGAAGACATTTGTATTTGTAGAAAGGACACACAGCATGATGCAGATGATTTTTTATTCAGATGCAAGAAAAAAGGCATTCAGTGAGATTCAGAATTACATTTTATTCCATAGACAATCCACGATTAACAGGAAAGTAATATGTATTGTGTTACATGTATTGTGTTGTCCAAAAAGTATAAATGATCAGCTGTACGTTAGATTACAAGAAATGTTGTTTCAAGACTAGAATACAAGTCATGTAGATTCATGTAAACAAATAATAAAAATGATTAAGGATTTAATGGCGACATGTGTCCAGATCGTGGACGGCATCAAATACATTTTATTACAATTTAAAGTATATTCTGTATGGTGCACCAAGTGTTTCTGCCACAAAATGTGTCTTACTGGTACTTGTTACAATAATGCCAAATGTCATTTTTTGTTCCAGGAAATGTATCCTTTTATGTAAAGTTACTGTTACTTCTAAGGGTTAGTCTAGAACACTGTTTCTTTCTCACTTTTATGTATATGTTTTATGTTAAGTACTTGAATATGCACTTCATGGCACTTCATCATGCTTTATGACTTGGGCTAAAGCTGTATGTCTCTTAATATAAAATAAAATATTCAGTATCTTGAGCAGTTGGTGATCTACAAAAGCAAGAGAAAGCATTGTTCTAAGACTATATTATTTGGATGTAAAGGGAAAATGTAGCTCTGTTCTATAGAAGTTGCTCCTTCCCAGTATTTAGCCAATTACCTGCCAACTCCTGTATACAAATGACATGGCTGAAGGCCACCTGACAGTAACGTCAGCATGTGTTTGGCATTGACAGAATCAATTAATGACATTGGGATTAGACAACTTTCTCCTGAAGATGTGTGTAAATTCTTCAGGACAAATTCACCTCCAAACAGGCCATTTTAATAGGTTGGCTATGCAGAGTTTTGTAGTTTCAAAAAGTAGGATTTCACTTTAACATTAGAAGAGAAGAGGCTCTTATGGACTAACAATGTGTTTGGCAAATGTTACGATATCTCGTGGCGGCTGTAATGATCGGTTGCTACAGCAGCACACAATTGCACATTCATACTAACAGCTACGGGCAATTTAGAGTAACTTGGACCAGATTTTCTTTGGACTGTGGTTGGAAACCAGAGCACGCAGCGAAAAACAAGACCATGGTGAGAACATGCCAACACCACAGAAAGGTCGTAGTAGATTTACTTCCATGTTAAGGGTCATTGTCCTCTTGCTTCACCCAACTTCTACTAAGCTTCAGCTGGCGGACAGCCACTACACTCAAATCACATTTCATTGATCGGACTCCAGGTTTAACTCCTGCTGACCCTTAGGCTAATTACTCTGTCATCTGCCACTTCCCTTTTCAACCAGTACTATGAATGTTTCATGAATATGTTCAATAAAGACATGAAATATAATGATTGTTTGTGTGGTATTATGTTAAGCACATTGTGTTTGTCATACTTGGGACTAATATACAGATCAGATCACATTTTTATGACAAATTAATACAGAAAACCAGTTTCACATACTTTTTCTTGCCACTGTATTTCCTTTCCCATTCTTCATTTCTGCCCTGCATTACCTAGCATAAAAGGTGAAACTTGGCACATCAAATTTGTTTTGTGGACATAATGGGCATTGGAAGATGCAATGTACCTTTTTTGCTGCGCTATAAACAAGCATGAAATACAGCATGCGACACTCGATGCCCCATACCAGTCAAAATCAGCTGCTGTTTTTATAATGTTTCAATCTTAGACAATTTATGATTAAACAGAAAACGGAAAGACTGAAAATAATAGCAGTCTACTGTATATTCTTTGAAAACGTACTGACAGCAGTGGGCACATATAGACTGTACAGCATCACATCCTCAGATGGACATTTTCAGTCAAAACAAAAAACAATTGAATTCAAATTGCATACATATTTGACTTCACAATTTAAGGTTTTACACACATTGTTTTAATAGATAAACAGATTTGAATACATCTCTTCAGTTAACAAGGTAGACTCAATATGACAAAAAGCAATATTTAGAAGCGTTCTAACTTGCTGGTCCACCATGATCATCTGAAATCATTTTCAGGCAAATTTATGATTTCATATTTATTAAAAAGGCGAGCGAATACTTACATATTTTACATGGGAGATAAATACAATCATGTTCATCTTTACAGATCATTTAAAAAATACTGGTACACAGAATATTGAGTAGAGCTACTGTAAAGGCAACTGGCAAGTACAGCATACAGCACAGTACGTAAGCACAAGCAATTATAAAGATTACGACAGATGTACAATCCTGCTTGGCTCACTTGTTAATTCTTCAGAGGAGAAGTGACTCCATTAAAACCCATACCCGGTGTGGTGGCTGTAATTAATCATACACTGGTGGTGCCATATGTACGCACTATATGCCATAATAGCAAGCTAACGTGTCGTCTTTGCTGGTTTAGAGGATCCACAGTTCAGCACATGGAACCAGTGTGATAAACACATCTGATTTTCCTTCAGTACATTCAGAAATTTGTCATATTCAGCAGAGAGAGCTGTCATGTAGCAAAAGGGTAGAAACGTTCTTTACAGAGAGAAAATAAAAATAGAAGGAAAAGGAAAAAGAAGAGCGAGGGCGGCAGTAAGTGAGAACAAAAGGTTAGGTTGGTGCAGAACAGAGAGCACATGTCGACAGAGTCAATCTTCCTCAAGTGACGAGCATGGTGCTGTGCAGATCAATCACAGCAGGACTGTGTTAAAAGGGTGGCATCCATACAGAGAATAAGAAGCACAGTTGGTGTTGTAAATGACTTTGAATAACACCTTTTGTCCTGTGCAGTCTTCATGTGGTGAGGAAGCCACAGAGCCTGAGTCACACAAGTTCAAATGGGACAGTACCACCCATAAAGCCACACCTCCTGTGTCCTCTCACATGTGCATTATTGAAATAAAAAAAGAAAGCATCAGGAGGAAAAGTGAGAGATTGGAGAGAAGTCATATGAACTCTGCAAACAAGACAAAAAATTGATTTATGTTTTTTTTACAACCAAGAGAATTGTCAATAGGGTTTGAAGGGGAGACTTAGATCGATGAGGCAGCTTTGTCTGTTGCATACAGAACAAAACATAATTTAGTAATTTAGTGTCTTGTGTGAGTGGCTTTTATATATTCATATTATATATATATATATATATATATAATTGTATTTACATCTGTGTTTGCTTCAGTCTGCATGGTCTATATTGTCATGATAATGAAATCTAGATCATAATTTAAAGTCGTAATAGCGTTTATGCACAATTTAGTGCAAAAGCTTCCTCAGTAGCATTTGTTTTTTTCTTTTTGTCTATGCCGACTCATTTCTATGTATTTCAGTAAGAGTAGAAGCCTTGCGCAGCCATGCAGTCAGTTACAGTTGGGCTGCTCGGCAGGTGATTGGCCCGACCGGATGCAGCGCTGCAGTTAAGCTTGCAACACGTCGTCAGAATGGTCTGTGCTATCGAGTCTCAGTCAGGTCCTGGATTGTTTGTATGTACGTGTTGTTTGTGTTTTTTGTGATGTCAGAGCCCTGTGGTGACCTGCGTGACCTCTGAGTTGAGATCGTCGTTGGCAACGCCGCCACAAAAGCGAGAGTCCCCTGACGACCCCTCCAAGGCTAGTCATACCTGTAGAGAGAGGTTAAAAGAAGAGAAAGCTACATGAGTGTGTGTTGAGCTTATCATAATGGCTGGAAATGGAGGAAGATTTGCTCTGTCCTTAGTAGAGCCCGATCATTATGGAATTTTTGGGAATGATGCTGATACTGATTTTAGAGGGGGAAATTAATCATGAACAGATAGGACCGCCGATATAGTCTTTTTTTTTTTAGCTGGAATGAAAATAGTTAACACCACTTCTAAATCACACCAAGCAATGTTTTGCATTATATATTGTATTAAAAAGCTTTCATAACAGCACATATCAGACAGCATATACACAAATACAGATAATATCTGTCAACCGTTATATCTGTCAGGCTTGAGTCCTATGCATAGACTTTATATCAGGCATGGTTCATGATTTTTCTACTTTTCTAATAGTCTAAAACAAATCTAATAATTTATGTGTCTTTTGGCTCTTTTCTGCGCAAAATAACACTTGCAACAGTGTTGTGAGAAGCACAACATGCTAATGAGATAATCAAACTTTTGACTTAACCTTTGAGTAACTGTCATAGCATCTTTATTTACAGTCTATCGTCCAAGGGTAAAAAAAAAGTCTGCCTACCACCTCTGCAGTCTTCGCTGCTAACCTGGCATCCTTATGCTAAGCTAAGCCACACGTTACTTGTACTGGTATGGGTAGACAAAGACATGTCTACCTGTTGATTGGACCTTTCTCCTGTGTTTGCACTGTTTTGTTCTCGCTGTGGGAGCTTGCGGCTTGTGACTCCAGTCCGGGATGAGTTCTGCATCTCCAGCACCGAGGGACTCGGAGTGCAGAACTCACGGAAACAGCGCTTGAAGTTCTCGTCCAGGTAGCCATAAAGAACTGGGTTCAGGCTGCTGCAGGTGTCAAAAACAAGTTTAGCAAAAAAATCAGCTTTCCCAGAACTCCCAGAAATCAAGTCAATACCATATGCTCTTATCTGTAAGACACACAATTTATCTTATAATGAGCATCCTGTTATTGACACTTAGTCAGGCTTTAAAGATTTATTTCTATTTATTATACCAGATTTTTTATGGTGAAAATATTTGCCTCAGGCTAACACAGGGCGCGTACCTGTTAGTGTAGCCCAGGGCAATGCAGAAGTGCCAGGTGATAGTCTGCAGTGTGGAGCTGGGGATATTGATCAGAGCTGTGATGATGACAAAGATGTGGATGGGTGTCCAGCATACGATGAAGACGGCAACCACCACCAGGACCATGCGGGTGATACGACGCAGATTTCTGTCCTTCTCCTGTGTGTGTGAAGGAGATAGGAGGTTAAGCATTTGGGGATAAGTGGGAGTACAAGTTAAGTGAAAATGAAACATTGTAAGATGGGGAAGACATAAGTGATGGAGAACAGTAGAGGGAAATGATGGTTGATGGAAAATGGTTAGAGGGGATGACAGAAGAGGTAAAGGGAAGAGGATTAAAGGAGAAAAAGGATGATGGAAATGTAGAAAAGTGCAGTGATGAGTGGACTGGCATCTACCACCACTTTGATTTTCCATTTGTACATACTGGGCATCATCATTAGAATGTGCACATGTTTCGCAGCGAGTCATTTTCTCAAAATTACTGTTGTTAGGTAATTTCGTCTTCTAATGCAATGAATTAAAACTGAGTCACAACCTAGGGCTTAAGATGATTTTCCCTAATTGTTTTCTCCTGAGAGCAATGAGTGCACCCTATTTGCATGCAAGCTTTGGGCAGACTTATATTTTGCTTCATTACTCTGAAAGATAAAATCAATTAGTTACCGTTTATATAACGTAGGCCATGTAGTTGGTAAACCCGAGCTGTTAAAATTTCACAAAATGCTCTCTAATGCATCCATTGATCAAGGTTTTCTACCAAAACAGCTTATTAAGCTCAGCACAGGCTGTTTTGAGCACCTCCTTAGCTGAATTAGTGAAAAATCAATGTCAAGGTTTGTCTTTAAGCTTTTTGAATGTTGAATTTAATTTATTATCTCCTCTAGCTTTTTTCAAATTATGTTCAAATGGTCCAAAATTATGTGAAATTTCATATTCTTGATTAAAAAAAAACAAGTCCTCCACCAACGTAGTAGAAACACTGCATTCTAAAATTACCCTTTGCATCTAATGGAAGGCCTTTGGCACAAAATGTACAAAAACATTCACTGTATGCATTAATTTTGCCTTATGCTTTTAAAAGAAAAACAGATTCTTCTTCACCTGGGAGCCTGACAGCATGCGCACACTCTTCAGCCGGAGGATCATGAGGCCGTAGCAGACGGTGATGATGAGGACGGGCATGATGAAGGCAAAGATGAACACGCAGATCTTCAGCAGGGTTTCCCAGTACCAGGAAGGATGGGGGAATATCAGCTTGCAGTCAACGGTGCTGGAGGCTGTGAAAGGTGAGAAGACAAACACGCACACATATATATTCACACGTGAACAAACATGCAAACAGCCATTACTTCCACACGAGCAATTTCACAAGTAGTTATTTTTGTCCACTTTATTTTCACTTTTGAAGCTCTTTTTTTTTTTTTTTTTTTTTACCATCTGGGCTTCCTTACTGTTAAATGTGTTATAATAAATGTGTTGTACACAATGCAAACTGCAGTGTTGTCCACTAAAAAAATTTTTTGTTTGTTTGATTAATTCATCTGATTAGTCTAAACATGTCAGTAAATTAGTAGAAAGAAACAACTAAAAAGCTTGTTTTAGTCCAAACATAAAATTATTCAATTAATGAGTGAGCTGGAACCAGTAAATATTTGGTAAATTAATTTTTTTTCAACAACCAGTTGCTTATTTACACATCCAGTAGACATGAAGCAACATTGGCATTTATTTCCAACTGTGTTTCCCTCCAACTTGAAAATCTCACTCTTCTTTTAGCTCAGTTTTTGGGCTCCATTGACTCCAAGCTGCTATCTTTGACTGCCAGCTGACAGTGAACCAAAAAAGTACAGCTGCAGGGCGTGAAACTAAAGCAATGAGCGGAAAGATGCTCAAACTCTCCTTGACACACTGCAGAGTGAGATGAATAATATTGTTACACTGTTACACATACTGATACACTTTCATATGCAAGTATGTGATTTATTGCTAATATAAGAATACTGATTATAACAACAGTAATAATTAACTGATAATCTTCCTTTTGATTGACACATTGGTTCAAGGTGAAGTCTGCGATTTTAATCGAATAAAGTTTTTATCAAATTCAGCATATATTTCCTTGTGATCCACTAGCTGTTGTTTCCATGTGTGCACTGAAAATAAATTCATCAAGCCTACTTTGTTAATGCCTGTACAGAGGACTGGGGAAAGGAAATGGATGTATGAGGAGAAAGGCTGTGGGAGTGAGAGGGACAGTAAATCTGGTTTGGGCGCCAAGTTCAACAATTCTTTTCTAGTATCACAGACTTTAAATTGTTTCACCACTAATAGTTTTTTTGTATGGCGCACTTTGTTTCATCTCTCAATTTAATGTGAATTCTCTTCAGGTCATTTTGATTAAAACCAAATATTGCCTGCGTGCCTTCATTGCCTTGGTGTTAATAATTCTACCATGAAACACACCATCCCCTGTTCGAGTCCATGTGCTACCATCCTGATATTTCTCTTTTGTACCATCTCTCTGCTGTCCAACTATGTTCGTGCCACTTAAGCCACAGTGACGTTTAACACCATACAGAGTTACACCTTCACTGAGTCAGTCAATCTTTCATTACTCCCTCTCCTCCAACATAGCCTCTTCACAAGGCAGATTGTTACATTAGTCACCAGCCAGGCACATACCATTAAATGTTCTTTTTTGTGCAATTACACAGAAAAAAGGTAAGCAGCTCTTCTGGGTTGTCTCTCTCTTTCGTAGAGCCTGCTGGAGTACATAATTGCTTTTTAAAGCTGGAATGCAGAGAATTACTTAGTGTTTTCTTCCTGTTTTGTGCTTGTATTTATTTGTGAATCCTTGTCGAACTTATCAGCTACAAACAAAAGAGAAAGATTTGAGTGTTTTAATGTATGCTTGCTACTTCGAGGATGGGAGCTGCTTTTTAACTCATCACTTTATTCACTATTCATTTCTTCTCTTTTGAAGAAATTATATTTTTGCCATATAAATATTGTCCCTGCTGCAGTGTAAGCATCATGGCGCTTGTGTTCGGTATGCTTACATGCGGTGACATCGGTGGAGGCCATGAACATGACAGGTAGCCCGATGGCTGAGGAAAGAATCCAGTTGCAGACGTTGACAATCTTGGCGTTGTGTGGCGTCCTGAAGTCCAGCGCTTTGACTGGGTGGCACACGGCGACGTAGCGGTCAATGCTCATGGTGGTGAGGGTGAAGATGGAGGTGAACATGTTGTAGTAGTCGATGGACATCACCATCTTGCACAGCATGTCCCCAAACGGCCAAGTCCCCATCAGGTAGTTGACGCTCTGGAACGGTAGCGTACTGGTGACCAAGGCGTCAGCCAGAGCCAGGTTGAAGATGTAGATGTTGGTGGCGGTCTTCATTTTGGTGTATCTGCACAGAAACCAGGGATTTATTATGAGACAACATGACCTTGGGTACAGACATGTAAAACGTCCATCGAAGCTCCAACATCGGAGCAAGACCCCCAGACTGGCTACACGTGACATGACAACACCATCATAGTTGTTTTGAGTCTTTCTTTTATGTTGTTAAAGTCTCCTTGTTGTCGTTTTTCGAGACTTGATTTTTGAGTGTCTCTGAAGTTATTCTGAGTTTTTGTAGTCAGCGATTTCATCGGCTTGTTTTTAATCGCTTTGCAGTTGTTTTTTCATTTTATGTCTCTGGTTAGTTATTTTAGATCTGTCTCGTAGTTTCTTTGTATTCTCTGTAGGTCCAAAAATATGATCAGGGCATCCATCATTTTAACTGAGCCCTGTGACTTTCCATCAAAAACTGTCAGTTGACACAACAAGACTCTGGCCCCTTTGTAGTCGGCCCTTTCAGTGATAAATTCCTGACATGACAGACAGCGTTAAAAGATCAGGAAGAAGGACACAGTAGTAGATTCTGTTAATTTAGTTTGAGTTTGAAATGTTTCATCTCATCTTCAAATAACAGTCTATGATTAAGGCTCAAGGCAGAAGTGTGTGTCGCTCCTCTTATTCAAAAATGGAGCTAAGCATTTTTGTCTCCTTGCCACATAATGGATATTTGACACTGCTGCTGTTGCTGAACGTGTCTGATTTATTGAAAGATTAAGTGTTCCTTTATGGGTTGAGGAAATTCTTCTAATTTTTCTACAAGAAAAACTGAAAGCGTCTGAAAAATGCATTGCTACAACTGAACACAGGGCTAAAAAAGTATTTTTATATTTTCTTTATGACCAAGGTAATGTAAATGAAGACGTCTTCTCTTAAATCACCCCAAAAAAATGTAAAATATGCCACTAGTAAAATAACAACCATAAATCATATTATTTATAAACACAAGCACAGAGTTTTAGTCACTTTAGTCACACAGCACTGACAACAATCTGGAAATTATCCAGAAAGTAGCTCTAAATAAGCATCCTTTAAAAACATGCATAAATAAGACAACGTTACAAGGACACAACTGGATTGCCAAGAAATGATTTAGTTTCTGCAAAGAAAGCGCCTCAATCAGTAAAATTGTAGAATTTCAATGCACATTGTTCCCTCCATTACCTAAGGTACGTTGAAATCATAGCAGATCGTTCCGCATGACTTCAGGCATGTTTGGACGGTTATGTGAATAATTCAGGCCCCATGCATCAGCGACAAGGCCGTTTTGTCAAAGCAAACTTCTGCTTTAATCAGAAAGAAGTAAAGCATCACAATTACTTTAAGTTAATAAAGAGATAAAGATTTCTTTAGAGCATATTGTGCAAAAAACAACATTTATCTCCATGTTGGCTGCAATGTCGAGGAGAAAAACATCTTTACACAATGAAGCTGATTCACATTCTGCAGTAGCTTTTAGTTTCTATCCGACTGAACGATGATCAAAGTATTTCAAGGATGATACCTTTTATATATCACAACAATTTAACATTTTTTCTCAGTCGCTTTGGTGCATTTCTCACATCTAACATTTCTAACACTTAGTTCAACCTCCACAACATTAAGTCATTTGTGCTCATCATAGTAGCAGTTTCTCATTCCTTCCAACACATTACAAATGCTTTTGGACATGCATCAATTGCTTTCATACAACTCTCTGCTGTTTTATAACTTTATTATTTGCATATGTCATGTCAGTCAAAATTAACTATACTTGTGAATGCTGGATAGTCATTCTATATAAAACTAGTAGTCCTCATTTCATTGCCTGAGTCATTATACAAAAATCTGTCAAGCTAATTTTATACATTTTTCAAATCTTTTTTTTCCTGAAAATGTCTCCTAAATTGAACAGTTTCTCTCAGGTGAACCTCAGCTTTCACTGATGAGAAGGGCTGTGTAAAAAATACATATTCAGTGTCTTGTACTCAGTTACCTCACTAAATACAGTAATGTGTAACTTTACTGTAGTTTTTAAATGGCTGTGCAAATAGTATAAAGTGCTGTCTTGAGAATTTTCAAGTAAACTGTCACAATTAAAACATTTGAGAGCCATTTGACTATCTTGTTCATAAACATGGTGTTGACTTTTCATCTTGATGACACTGACACTTTCATTGACATGAATATTTGCTTTTGAGGAATGAGCTATCCATATTAAGCAAGTGACACGCTTAGGTTTTGCAGTTTGTACTAATTGTTTTGACAAATACATTAACTGTTTTGCAAATGTAAATAGTGATGTGAGAAATGCACTAAAGCGACTGTATTTTTATCATTATGGCGGAAAACTGGGCCGATAAGAGAGGTGGAGTTCATAGACTACAGGATAGTGTGCATTTAGAGAAAACTGGAGACAGCATGGATCCATTAGTGCAGAGGATGGTACACAGACGACTGTAAAGGTTTGATTTTCACACAAGAAATATAGTATGTTTAGTGGTGACAGACAGACACTGTTGACCAAATGAAATATGTAAGCAAAAATCATTATTACATATTAATGGTGTTCAAATTTGCATCTATAGATTGTTTTTAGCAGTTCGACAACACATCTGTACGCTGACAGCCCGAGTGAAGTATGACATTTCGATCAAGCAGCTTTTGTTTTTCATAACGTTAAATGTGAGAAGGATTTCTCCTGGTGCATCCCACAATGAGGTCAATAAGCCTGCTAGCTATTACGGAGCTCCACAGAGCTACTCAACCAGCAGTGAAGCTGTGATGAGACTTTTCGGGAATTAAAAGATTGCCTGTGAAAGACACTTTAATTTCACTCATTATCTTTGCAATAAAAAGATGTTCAGCTTTAAGTGTTTTTCCATAAAGGCGATAGTTAGATGGGAAAATTGATACCACTTCCCTGTCTGATCATTAAATATGAGGTAGAGGCTGGTCAATCTGGGATTTTTGAGATCAATATTTACAGCTACTGTGAAAATTCACTGATTACTGAAATGGCAGCTGAAAGTAGTGATTTTTTTTTTTTTTTACACCAATATTACTATGCAAATATTTGCAGAAGGCTGTTTTCTTCAAATAATGTTATTAAAAATATAATTTACATTATTATTTACTATTGTTCATTGTATGTATACTGTATTAGATAATTATGAATTATAACTAATTCTGATAAGCACCGAGAAAATAAAAACAATATAAATATATTGTACTGTATGCTAGTAAAGATCTGTTTGCGATTCTCTGCTTTCTTTCTTTTTTAATACTTTTTGTCCCGACTTTGTATTTTTTTTTTTTTAAACAATTATGAAACCACTCTACTCATAGACTACCAAAATAAAAGCAGAAATTTTCTTCCACCTCAGTGTTGACTAAAATGAGACAAGTGAATCTGAATTATATCGATTCAGGCATACAAAAAATATATTCCAAAATTGTTTTAAAAAATCACAATACTTTAGTGAATTGATTTTTTTTTCTCCCACACCTATTAATTCAAGAGCTTCAGAGTTTCTGCTGACTACCTTATCTTTAACAGACAGGTATGAGATTGGTTTCAAATGTAGAACTATTCCTTGATTTAATTTCCAACAGTAAGCGTACTGTTGCTGCACTAAGGTAATGTAATGTAAAGACTACTTAGACACATCCTGGCCGTGGTGTTATTGCATTAATCTGGATACACAAAGTGACAATGATACATTACACCCTCTGGCCTCCACTTTATTAAACCCCAACTGTCATTCCACCTGCAAGGTAATTTACTTCTGTCTTGCCGCAACCCTCTCCTCAATAATCCCAAATCCTCTTAACAACCTGAGATGACAGTGAGTTCATTAAATTCTGATTAACTTTAACACTGACAGCTTAGTGTGATCGTCATTTCAGGCTTTATTTGAACGGGGACCAACGAGACACCTCGAGATGCAGTAAAAAGCTGTCACCCTGCACTGAGCGGTGTGCTGGAGATGGCGGTAATTTCCAACATCGCCTTATTGACATGAGAAATGGCCGCAGTTGTGTTTCTCCTGTGTGTTGTATGTCAGAGGCTTATGCATGTCCAGGATGCTGTGTGGGGGTTAATGGCCTCATCTCATCTTAATTAACTGAACGAGGTGTTATATTAATGAGTTTTCAGCTTTAATATATTCTTCGCCCTTGAGGTTTAATAATCACCCATCTATTGTCAGCATTCTTTCATTATATAATATCAAAATAATTTCTTTGCAGTCATTCAGTTTCCTTAAACCTAATGAATTTCTAATTACACGCAGGAATAAATGCAGTGATAATTAACATTTTAGAAGGTCTTGATTAAATATATTCTAGCTAGAGTGTTATGGTAATACAGGCAATTTATCCAACAATACACGTTTGTGAGCCAAAAACAGCCAAAAACAGCACAACCAGCTTGTATTCTTTTCCTTTGAGTTGTAAAGTCAGTGAAGTGGGAAAGCCAACATATATTTTGTTCTTTGACTCTAAATATGGAACAAAAAGTTGGCTGAACTGCTCTTTAATATAATGACAGTTGTCACAGTAACTAAGTGATCTTACTTGCAAAAACATTTTGAGTCATTATTAAATCATCAACTAAGCTGAGGAGAAAATACAGTATCTGGCTCTGTATTTTAGCATCTCTGTCCCTGGATCTCTGTGGACCGATATCTACATATCAAACTATGATGCTCCTGCAGTTTTAAATATGTGGAATCAGTGGTTTACATTGTGAATGAAAAAAACAAACTACATGATTAGATTTAAGAAAAAGATCAGGTTTGGCTTAAAATAAGTACTTTTGTTAAGGGATGTCCTGAGTTTTTTTGCTGTAGAGCGCTGAATCGCAAAAACAGAAAGCAATGATAAAGGATCCTATGGGCTCATTACGTCTTGATATCTGA
Organism: Centropristis striata; assembly: GCF_030273125.1. NCBI lineage: Eukaryota > Metazoa > Chordata > Actinopteri > Perciformes > Serranidae > Centropristis > Centropristis striata. The sequence goes on from NC_081536.1 coordinate 18,905,634, forward strand.
TCACTTAAAAATGCAGCGATCAGCCCTGATACTGAGTGTAATAATGTATAGCACATCCTTACCTTTGTTATGTAAAATAAGTTGCGTAGCAACCGTTGAATCACATCCCAGGGGTTGAAACATATGCTTTTCTTTGAAAGATCAGCAAAGATTTATCATATAACAGGGAAGCTGTAAAAACTTTTAAACTTTCTGACAGATCATAAGAAAGTTTCCATTAGAAAACCAAACTGAAACTTAAAATTGTGAGATTTATGTCAAAATTACTTTATTCTACTAGCCTGGCTAACACCAGACTAATCTCAAATGAGATCTAGTCTGGCAACCAGCCATTCATTTCTCCGTAGAGGAGGTGTGGTTTACGATCCTCCGGAGCCGTTTATTGGGCGCTTAGAATGTCTATCAAAAGCGTCTGTAGGTAGCTCTTAGCCAATCAGATCAGTTATACCAGATGACGTATGTAGAGCAACAGAAATGGATGTTTGTTGTGTGTGTGTCTGTGAGAGAGTGTTGCTGCTGCTTTGCTTCTCCAGTTCTCGCTTTCTGCAAGATTTTTAATTTTCACGCTTTATTCCCCCTCATGTCATTCAGCCACACACATCCACTGATTTTATGGGCAATAAACAAGCTGCTGCGGGTCTCTCGGCGGCTCCGCTGTCCCCCGGCTCATAGCGAGATCACCGGCGTTACGGTAGCGGGGCTATTAGCTGCTAGCGGCGCTAATAGCCCCGCTTCCGTAACACCGGTGATCTTGCTACGAGCCAGGGGACAGCGGAGCCGGCAAGAGACCTTTCGCCTTTCAACTTTCGCTCTAAACTATTTAAAACACCATCTACAGCTAAAGAGAGTTTCGCGTCTGCAGCAGCCATGTTGGATCTGTAAGAAAACTACAAGCTTCCAAGTGCCGAGTAGTACGCGTCATCGTCTTGCCGTCCCTCCCCGTTCTGTGATTGGATCCCTATAACAGGGCTAAGAAACCTCCCTGGTTGCCAGACTGGATGGAGGTTCGAAACGAAATTCGAGCGCACAAGGCAGTATGGGTATACCCAGGCTATTATTCTACATGTCTAATTTAAAATGTCACCAAAAATAAACCATTTGGAATAACTAGATCCTGTTAAAAATATTAACTTCTGTGCTCCTTACCACAACTGTGAAGCCATGAATGATTCTGAAATTTCAAATATTCATTGAAAATCTGACATAACAGAAGGCCAATTTCACAGAGAGGACAGGAAAAGGGACACAACGCACCTCTAGCTGTCTTTCTCCATCTATATACTACATCACCTGATTCTATGTTAAAGAGTGAGTTGTGTGTAGGTTTCAGACGGCGAGGGCAGAGATAAAGCGTCAGTAATTGATGACTTCAGAATGAGACCTGTCTGTAGCATCCCACCAGCAGGTTTTTCCATCAAATTCAAAACACCTTTATGAGCTGTGCAGAGCTCGAATGACTATTGTTTTCTATTATTTGGCAGCAGAAAGTTACACAATTGGCACATTGTACTTATTAATTTTCATGCCAGCAGCAATCATTTGATAAGTATCATTCATAATAAAACGGATAAGCATCTCCTGCTCTCTCATTTTGCAAAGAAACTCTGACAAGAAAATTGAAGGTCTTTTCATTCCACATAAACAAAAGATAAGACCATTGTCTCGTTATATTTTAGTAAACAGATGATGTTTACAGCAACATTCAGCCTGTTATTGACAGGAAGAGAAAGTGAGAGTGAAGGACGAAAACATCTGCAAAGAGTACATCTCTTCTGTTAGAAAACAACACTTGACAAGAGAAATTGCTCAATCTGACACTAAACTACCTTGACTTGGTGTTTTCTGGACCACTGAAGCACAGAGGTGGCAGAGAGATGTGCTGTAATGGACCTTTAAAATCATCCAAAATACTCTTTTCAGAGAAATCATGTATAATTCATAGCTCCCCATCAACCCATTAGCTGTGGTTGCCACCTGGGGGAGTGAGACATCTTCCCAGTGCTCCTGTTTCTCATCGATCTTTATGTCTCCTTAAATGAGAAGAAAACAGATTTGATAATGACGGTAAATTATCCCTACGGTGATGCTGATGAGAAACTGATTTTTACAAACTCGTCACACGTGCTCCCAGCCTAAAGGGATAAACTTCGGCCTAATTTCACACTGTTCTCTTAGATGCATTATTCAAACATCATTTTGACACATACGCAGATGCACAACTGTTAGTAAACCTGTGTTAATTTTCTTATTTAAATACATTTACATAACAAGTAGGTGCAGTTGAGAATTGGATGTTTTAATGTGCACAAATTATGGCTTAATGTCCCCATTTTGGCTAAATGATAACTCTGATGAAAAAATAATTTGGTTTTATTCTGCTCTGACTGAAGAGTCCAAATAATCTTCTCTGTACCCTGTATGACAAATTATCGAAAACAAAATTACAATAACCTCTGGTCTGGCCCCCTAACGAGCCTCATCTGTTGCTGAAGCTGTAATGTGGAAACACAGAAAGAGCTATACAGTTGTTCATTATTCTTTTGAATGAGAATTTATTTTCTGGTTTCGGGCCATCATCGTGATGCTGAGCTTGATGAGAATTGTAAGCAGATATATGTTGTTTAACATCCACCTTTTCATTTAAACATTCCTGCGTCAAGCCTGCCAAAGTTATCTAAAGAATATAATATATTACGCACCAGAAACACCTCCAGAGAATAACCTCTGTGTTCTTTGTTGCTTTAAAAAGCCGAAAGGCATTTGTTTTCATTTGTTTTGGTCTTTGTGTGTTACAAGCCTCCTGGACCTGTGTAATTAATATAAAATTGTTGTGTTTTCACTTTGATGTTCCATTTCCAACATCCTTGTGTTTACTCGGCACCAGTGAGGAAGACACTTGGGATTACTTCCAAAGGAAATGTATTGATCTTGCACCTTTTAGCTGCAAGAACATGTAACACCTAATTGGAAATCTGAATGCCCGCCTACAATACCTTAAAGGCTAAACAAAATCTCCAGTTACATCCATCTAACATATTTATTATACTCTCAAATAAATTATTGGTCTATTTTGTCAGGTTTACTCACTTCAATTACATATAACATTTCCAACATAAACCAAAAAGTACTTTAATGTAATCACTGTTAATATATTCTGCTTGTCTGAGCACTACTCACCCAGAGGTGGGGGAGGGTCAGTTAAGGGGAAGGAGGATGGTGTGTTTGTTTTCCAAAAAGCGTATCTGCAGCTAGATGGAGAGTAAACTGAAGTATTTGAAAACTGAAGTTGATGTTTCCTTGTGCATTCAGCATTCTGCTGGTATAATTTTGTTAATAATAACACTACAACAATAATAATTTGTTATGAAATACCTGATAATTATTACGCCATTTCACTCTTCCTGTCAATAATTGCCAACTCTGTCTTTGCTCCATGTTACATATCAAGAAGAAAAGACCTTCTTGTATTTACAGTCTTACTCCTGTCTGACCAATCAGCACAGTGAACTACATGCATTTTGCTTTGCTAGGACTTTTCTGTGTAAAAAGTTTACCATCTCATCAACTGATTTGGTCTTATTTTGTCTATAAATGTCAAGAAAAAAAAAAAACGCCATGAAACTACTATTTACAGGTGCTGTGTGTGTTATAGGGATGAACGAGGCTACCCCCAGCTGTTCAATAACAAAAGATGAACATTGGCCTCGTTATTTTCAAATCCCAATAATATTTAAACCTTAAATTCGATTTTCAGTACAGACGGCAACCAACTCATGTGGTATAACCAGCAGGTGAGAAAACACACTCCGCCTACACAGTAAATGCATGAATATGGGAAGTCACATGGAGCCATTTAAATGTTCCTGAATGTTAAAAAGACTATCCACATGTGAGGACCGTGCTTCACCATGGCAACAACAGTGACCAGGCATGAGCACGGAGCAGGTGGATTGTAATAATATAGCACAATAACAACGTAATGATGCTGAAACATCTCTGAGAAAGTGAATATTGACGAATGATTTCCTGGAGATGAAAAGCTCGGATGTAATGAGGCAGCAACAGGAGAAAACATTTCTGTCTCTGTGATCAAACACAACACATGTTTGTGTTTTGAAAGTTTGCCCAAACAATTGCATGCTTTTTTCCTTGTTCATCAGCCACTGAATATAATCTCCACTGTTTTATAATTCAGGTGCCACAGCCCCTAAAGGAGAAGGAGAATGTTAAATCTTTATAGAAACCTAATTCGGCTTTAGTTTGTTTTAGTTAACAGCACAGCAATAAAACATGAAAGCAAAGTGATTAAGAGAAAAAAAGAGCTAAGGCTATTAATTTGTGTGAAGAACGATAGAAAAAGACAAGGAAAAAATAAAACTAGATGAGAATTTATTGTAATTTATCTAATGACCTGCTTTTAAATAAACATTTCCTCAGGCTTTTTGTTGCCTGCCGTAGCATTTAATGTGTCAAATTGATAATTTTGGAATGCTAACAGATAATAAGAGACTGATAACGCTACCCTTTAAACACCAGTGACTTTTGTGTATCCACACGTGGACCAAGAATGTAGTAAAATCAACAGTCTTGTCGTCATATTTCAACAAATGCTGAGAATAAACCTACGCACTTGTGCTCAACTGTTTGGAGCAGGAGTTGATTAATTTTAATGGCTCTTGTTACACAGCAAGATAAACATAATTCATCATTTGGTCTGCGCTGCTGGCCAGTGTGTGCGCAGCCCTGTGTATGAATCATGGGCTGTTGCTGGTTGCGGATAGACCCCATAAGGCCTGGTTTGTAGAAACAGCGGCTGCTCATGTGAACAGACGTCTGTATGCCCCTGGCTCCGACCAATAACACTGTCCATGCACGCCATGGGGAGCATGATGGATTAGGCTGCACAGGATGTAACTGTGTGCATGTCTGCCTGCAGGGCATGTGTTCCTGAGAGTTTAGCTCTAACAGCATGCATGTAGTGTTCATGTTCGGGATAAAAGACTCAATTTGATGTACAATATCATAATATGACACGAACTATTGATTGTTGACTGGTCATTCATCACATTGATGATCCTTTAAAATCCAATGTTGCCTTGAAGAAGTCCTGCTCATTAATCCGTAACATTACCCCAATGACCTCATAAACCCGGAGATAATGAAAGGATAGGCACCATGATATAGCGGCAGGGCCACATCTCAAGACGGGTAGCAAGTTTATATCGTCTTACAGTAATGTTTATAATATAGTGTTGTGCTTCCCTAATGTATAATTATGAGTAATTATAATAAATGCATGAGGGGCATTTGTAGTAACTGCTGTCAGGTATCTTCTTTAACAAGACTTAAGAGTCTACAGCCATGCAAGTGACTCTGAGGCTGTTAAACCAAACTGTTATGTGGGTTATAGATGGATGGATGTATGTATGGATGGATGGATGGATGGATGTATGGATGGATGGATGGATGGATGGATGGATGGATGGATGGATGGATGGATGGATGGATGGATAGATAGATAGATAGATAGATAGATAGATAGATAGATAGATAGATAGATAGATTTTTTACCCTTTGATCAGCAAGTTTAAAAGAGATGGATGGATAGTTAGTTTTCTCTGGCGGCAAAAGTAATTTTGACTAGAATTTTGACTAGACAGAATGAAGTTGTAGTTATCTTTCACTAGACTTTCTACAAATCAAAATTGCATTACTGATATTTTGGCTTAGACATAAAAACAAGTGAAGAAGCAGTTGTTGATACCTACAATTGCCATTACAGATTGAATATTAAAAGGGCATACATACTAGACAGACAGACAGACAGACAGACAGACAGACAGATTAAAGTTGTTCCTATTCCTTTATATTAAGCAAGGTTCATTCAATAGGATCATTCAACTTTAATTTAATGGCATTATAAAAAAGGAACAGACGGCTTATAGGGCTCATAATTTAAACTAGTTTATGTTTTATTTAACACTTGGTGTAATATAATGCTTGATAAAATATGCATTAAAGCTCTCGACAGTGAAACACTTACCATAGAGTCATTTGTCTTCAGAGACAAAATGTGAAGACATTAAAAGTGACCCTAGTGTAAGGACAGACATTAGATTTTTTATTTTTTTTATGCAGTAGGTGTATGGAAGATCCTGTGAAAAGCCAAAAATAACATCTTTATTAATAATATGTATATTGTTTGTCCCAGCCTTGGCCACCAGAGAGGATTGATATAAATACCATTAAAGACAATAAATAAATCACTTCTCTCTTCTGTTGACATGGAAGTCAATCCATTATTCCCTTATGGTAGCAGCTGAACTGAAGAAAACCCCAATTGTTTTTCTAAAATCATTTCAGTAAATGGAAGTCATTAGACGGGCACTGCTGGGAATATGTTGCTGGAGAAAGAGATCCCAATGCAGCATTAGATGTTGGTATATCAACCCACACACAGTCAGTGGCCTTGACACATGAAATACCCCACTTATATGATGTTGTAAAGGCTGTTTTTGTTTGTATGTTTTCAATGTCAATGTCGTTAAATGATGCTTTATCTGCTCAACGGAAGCTTGAAGCAATAAAAGGCTCATATTTGTAAACTTATAAGTTTTAAATTAACCCTGAATCTATAAGAAGTGGCCATGTGAAAAGCCCTTCAGAATAAATGCTCCTCTTTACAGCTCTATGCAGCTTTCAGCCTTGAGATTTCAGGACAAACAAAACCCAAACAAAACTTTGTGTACAGGAGAAAAAAGTAATACAGTGAGCAGGGGTGAAGTACTGGACAAGGTTGGACCAATCAACTGCTCCTGACCAGCCATCGGACATTCAGATGAACCTCTGACATCAGAAATTTTGATAGGCTGTCATCAGGCCCTTGCTCAGTTGAAGAAGATCCACGAGTCCATACTTTTCTCTCTGCCCCTGTGCAAAGAGAGCCTTGTTATACCAGTATGTTCAGAGGAGTAGTGTACCTCTTGCAGCTTGTGTTATAGTCTCCATCCAGTGGTGTTCAGAAGAGTAGGTATTGTGTTGGAAATAATTGCAATAAAAGCTGCATCACTGCAATCTTGCCACTTCTACCGAGGTCTGTGTCCGACTGTAGCTTCTGAAAGCTGCCGATGGGTTCATGTTTGCATCCGGAATATGTTCGTAAAGCCGCTGCATTCATGAGATCACGATACAGTGGAAAGAACCGTGAAACAGGATCCATTGTTTCATAGTTTTTTGGTCTCAGTTTCAGAACTGTTACACTCCTAATCAAAGCATCCAAAGAAACTTCTCAAATCTCTCCTGCAGCATATTTCATTTGGCTGCTCTCCATCTGTACGCTCAGTATGTCGGCAACATAAGTTTGCCCAACTACAGCTTAACACGTCGATTCCCAGTGGAGGTTCAGGTACGTCAATGGTGGGATGGGAATGAAAATAAAAAAGCAGATAATGAAGTATTTGTATAGAATAGAATTGGAAGATCTGATGCAACATGTTGAGGGCTGTTAATGGGTTCTCATCACAGTCTGACATCCAGTTTTAGAGAAAGGATTCAGCACAAACATGCAGAGATTTATGGCTTTTCAGCCCTCAAACAGCTCTAATTCCACGTCTGAGCCAGTCACTTCATTAACCCCTTTACATTTCATTATTTCAAAAACTGTGTTGTCATAGAAACTCTCAATGGGTGATTAAAATGATGATTAGCTTTGGTTTGAAATTAGATTTTTGTGCAGAAAATGAGAAAAAGACACTATTTAATGATTGATAACTTTATCACTTCTGGCGTCATTTTAGCAGAGCAATCACAAGTTTGTGAGCACAGGGTACCATACAAGTACCAGCAATGTGTGCAAAAGGGTTGGCTGAAGTGGAGCAAAAGTGGAAGGAGGGTAGTGATGATTATCCTCTCAGCCAAAAAAACTTCTAGAGCGACAGGGTGTGTATTTTTGGATCAAGAAAGTGGCAACGTGTTGCGCTGGTGGCACTAGTCTTCACATTAGTTAGCAAAGTGAGCTCTGCATGAGAACCTGCTTCTCTCTAATATATAATGTCTTTCTCTTGTCAGGTTTGCCTTATCATCAGTTTACTCTTTCCTATCTTCCCTGCTTTAATTCACTTCAATCTAAGTGAGAGAGCAGATGGACAAACAGTGAAATCATAACAAATGCTAGACTGATAACCTTAACTGATAAAAAGAGGAGTGTATGTTTGCATAGGAACTTTATACATCCGTGTGTAACACCTGTGTGTGTGGATCAGTACACTAGTGTACCTGCCACTATGAGTCCTCTCAGCAACTGATTGAAGCTGCCTGGACACATTTCCCAAGCCGTACCTCGAATACACATCCAGAGACAGATGTGTAAACTCACTCACAAACACAGAATCTGGCAAATAAATGATGGAGTGAAAAAGTCAGAGACGAATAGGTTTGTTGAGCGTGTTGCGGGCTGTCAGACGGAGACGGGCGGACACTGTTGTGACAGATGTGCTGTTGAACAAGTCGACGTTCAGTGATGCATTCGTACAAACTTGCACACTTTTCACCACATGCTGAGATGAAAAATGACACATTGAATCATGTAGTCTCGACAAATGCACACATCCAGTAGAAGCATTAGAGAAAGGTTGTGCCAGTGTTTGGTTGAGAAGTATTTTTGACGACTTTGCCTGAACTTGAAGTACTGAAGCCGAGAGTACTGCTCCCTGTTTGCATCCTCGTCCTCTGTTTCTATTCCAGTTTATTACCAGTTTACTAACTTAATTTTTAGGTGTAACTTGTTTTGTAAAAGTTTAAAGCTGGCCTTGCCCTTATTCTATTTTGACACAGCTAATTAAAAAGTGCAGTAACAAAATAATTTGGGGGCCTTAGCACAGTTTCGGGGGTTTGGTTCAAGCCATTTTGTTGAGTAAAACTTCAGGCTTGTATCAGTATTGAGTTTGGCTCTTTTTTAAAAATGGATTTCAGTCTTAAAATGCTCTCTTTCTCTCTCTGAATGTGTCATGCAATGTGTTGCAAGTAGACATGAAATGCCCAGTGCAGACAAAGTGCTTGCAATGGGCATGTTGGACTAATAGATGAAATTAGGTAAAAATCTTCCCCGGTGTCTCGTGTCATGTTGATACAGGTTAATACAGCATACTGGCTGGTTCTGGTTTGAGTTGTAGGTCTGTGCTGAATACACTTTTCTAATGTAATATGTTCTGTTTCAACATACAGGGTGTCCATAAAGTCTCTTTACAACTTAAAAAAATGTATTACAAAAGCAAAGTAACAGACAAATATGTGGAACTTATTACAAAATGAGGAGTAGATACTGAAGTCAAGATCAAGACACGATTACACGGTACACGGTACACGATTTCTTGCCATGTTCGCTGTAGCATAGCCTCATCAATGGTATCAGTGGTCTTTTGCTTTAGGTCAGTCATGTCGCGTATCTTTGATTGATACATGATAACTTTAACATAACCCCACATTAATATTTTTTTATTTCAATAAACCATGATACACATTGTACCTTCTCTTGAGGAGTAACCATTTTAAAGGGTTCATTTACCACTACCTGTTTCATCAGCAGGGTGCCTGAAATACACAAATGCAATGTGATTAAAATATTTATAAATATGTATTTCTAATAATAACCACTGAGTACATACAACAAATCTGATTAAGATATCTCATCAAAAGCCTTTGTAATATATATTTTTTAATTGTAAAGATACTTTATGTACACCCTGTTCAATTTGATCATCTGGGCTACAAATGGTACATTTAAAGGTACAAACAGAGCACAACAACTGACTTGCAAGAACCTTTAACAGGTTTAAAGCTGTTTGTCCTCCATCATATACAAATCTGTCCTCTCTTCCCAACACAGCTTCGGTTGCCTCACCATAGAAAACACACACCAAGGTGGTGACCATCCTCGATCCCCTCTGTGTCCTTTGTGGGTCCACAATGTGCTCCTTGATGTAAAAATTACATGAAAACATTAAACAGTAAGTGGGCAAATATTGAACACTCCTAATTGGCCTGACTGAAATTCATTCAAGGAGATCAATGTCCTTGGACACACAAAGACAGACTCCAATGGAGGGGAAACTCTGCAGACATATTAATGATCCAGAGTCACTGTTAAAAGTGTAACCTACCCTCTCCTCACAAACAAGCTAATTAAAGCAGTGGCAGAAAATGCCAGAATGCAGATCATCCACAAACCCAGACACACTAAGAATAAATACACACAGTGTAAGGCTGCTGGACACAGAATTCTAACAAGTAGCTCGACTAATAGCTTATCTTCCCTCATGTAGTCAGCAGTGGCATTAAAAATGCATAATTTAACTGCAAAATAGCTGCTAGCATTGACAACAAGGTCAGAAACAGCTGTGACTTGTTGTCCATGTTGAGTTAACCACTGATAGTCAAGGCTGATGAGACCCAATCAGGAAATGAAACGTGGGTGTCTGCTCCATCATTTCAACATTCTCTGTTTCTGCCTGTCCAGACTAAAACACAACCCAGAGTTTTCAAACTAAAACAGGCCAGCAGTGCTTTCAAATGGCTCCACTTAAGCAGTTCAGAAATGCCAGAGATGCCTTTCTTTTCTGTGGATTTTGCAACCGCTTCACAGCCTTCTTAAGAGCCTTTAATCAGTGTGTCATTGTGTGGTGCTTTGAAATGTGCTATTTTTATAGCACGCATATTTTCCCCTTAACCTTGGGTCAGCCGCAGTGTGGTGAATTACCTTTGTCAAACATGTTTCATGCCCTGAAACTGACCTGTCAAGCTGTAGTGAAATCAATGTAAACCAAGGACTAAATCGATCAAATACATCTGTGGGAAATTGGTAGCAGTAATGTTGAATGTGTGCAATTTTTCCTTGCAAAAGAAATCCAAAACACTGATAGATGGAATTGTTATCAAATTATTGGTGGTATAAAAATAAATTTGAGCTATGCGGTGTTAATGTTTTGATCGTTTTTCGTAGCAATTCAAACAAAACGACCGGCTGATGATTTTTAGAGCAGTTTTTCATCCAAAAAGCACATAAATCCAAACTCCAAAAAAATGCTTGAATAAAGCTTGCAAACCAGCCTTGAAATTGGATTATCTAGACAACAATGACACAAATCACCCACACTGCATGTATTCAACAATGTGTTCTAATCATGGGTTTAATACTGTATTTGCTGCCTTCTTCTGTCTGAGTCACTCCTGTAATTGTTTTCCATCATTGGAAATATGGCAAAAAGAACCAGGAAACCAATTTAGGCTTAACCCAGATCCTCTGTGATGTAGGTAATGGACACAGGGGCCTCAAAAACAGTTTATCAGCTTGTTGCTTAGGAACACTTTTGTTAATGTACTGGAGATCTTATACAAAGGGGCTCTGTGCCCTTGGCCCCAGACTTAAGTCCATATTCAATAAGCAGTGAAAAGGTTTGGCAGGTCTCAAACCACAATGACCTTTACTCTGATTGAGGTCATCACTTGACCCCTGTGGATTGTTTGTTTGCTCTTCCATGGCACAATACAACAGTGAGCCATTTTTGTGAAAAACCACATTTTTAGAAACACAAAAAGACGTACAAAAAGGTTCAGATAGTTTCAAGCAGGGGGTTGTAACAACATCATCAAATTGATTTTGAGAGCAAATCTGCGATACCCTCTGGTGCTTTGAAATGCCAGCCTTGACGAAGAGGGACATGTTTAACCGTACCTGTCACACAGTATAAAGGGAAGAATCAGGGTAAGCGAGTGAGTCACTTCGTAATTGACAGATGAACAAAAGAGCCGAGAGCACCCATCAATCATCAGGCAGAGAAACAGACAAAATCTGTCTTTTGTTCCCCGCGCTTCAGTAAGCCATCGTTCCTTCTTTCTGTGAATAACTTTGTCAGTGCAGAACACTGGCTGTCTCTACTTTGCATAGATAAAAACCTTTTTTTGTGGAGATCTCTTGAGTCTCCACAATCAAAGTCTGTCAAATTCTGAAGCAGGCTTGCTGCTCTAGTTTGTGTTTACGCTGATTCAGTGTATGCTGATTACACAGTGATTACATTACTTTTAGACCGCTTCTTTTCCTTTTTTATTTATATATAAATAAATAATAATACATTTTTGTTGATTTTCACTTATCAGCACCCATGTTCATCAAATAAAAAACCCTGACTTGTAAAATATTAAGGTCAAGGTGCGAGCATCTAAAGGAAACATCTCTAATCTGCAGACACTTAGGTACACAACAGGAGGAATGGTCCGATCTCACTCTCCACCCTAAGGCCTTAAACCTTGAACCCTCAGGACTTCACTGACGTGACTTGGTCCTGCTTGATTGCTCTAATTCTCCAGCATCGTCCAGTGATGTTAAGAAGCTCATTACTCAAACACACACACACACACACACACTCACACACACACACACACACACACACACAAGAAGGACAGCCTAATTACCTCTCTGCACTGTCTACTCATAGCTGTCTCCCTAACAAGAAATTAGACTCGATACCACCCTGGTGTGTGCAGGTACACATTTTTAGAAAAAGCAGCAGGCAGAGCTCTTTTCTCTGCTAGTTACACAATGGGCTGTCAAACGTTTTTGCATTGATAATAACAATTATATGTTTTTTATTTTTTGGTAGTTTTATTGTTGCCAGGAGCAGAGGTTAAGCCCAGATAACATTTTTGCTTAACCCATTGACGCCGGGAAAGCATTACCGCATTTCTACCATTAAAGCCGGGAGTGCTGTTGCGTCACTCTACCATTAAGGCCGGGACAGCGGATATGTCATTTTGTAGTATTTGTATTTTTTTCCACCTATTTTCGGTCTCTTGGCCAATGAAATGCATCAGAATACAAGTGTGAGTGTCACAATGCAACATTGGACTTTTCCAGAACTTATAAATCATGGAGGAAGACGACTATAGCGGAGGAGCTCAGCAGTAAGTGACGGAAGAGATCTGATTAAAACAGCGCCATTGATTTAATTGCTGATCCGGACTTTGAACCCTCGGAACCAATCGACCGGCATTTATGGATGAGGAATATGTTTTTAGACGACATATTTTCACAGAAGAACAGACAGATTTGTGGCCATCTGGAGATAATAATAATAATATTATTAATAATATATTAATATTAATAATAATAATAGGCTAATTGATTGTGATGAGATTTAAGAAATCATGACTGTTTATGTCTTATATTACTTTGTTTGAATTACATTGTTGAGTACCCTGAAAAGTGCAATATATAAAATGTATTATTATTATTTATTATTATTATTATTATTATCATGATAATTCTTTTTTTATTACAGTAGGCTAATGAGAACTATGTCTTGTTCTTCCAGTGGTCATATCATGTTTGCATCTTGCTAATGGGCATGTATTAGTATTATGCATAGGATTTTTTATTCAGTCAAATGTAACATTTGCTGAGTTTGTTGATTTTTAAAAAAAGTTTATTGAAGGTTTGGACAAATAAACTCAACTTCGTATGAAAGCCACGGGTATAAGCTCTCAAATACTTTTTGAATTTCATTTTTATCTGCTACAGAGGCTGAAAAATCTATTATTTAGTAGGTGTTGAATTTCCAGAAAAACTTCAGGTTTTAGGGGGTCATTTGAAAATCGCCCATAGGTTTTCCAGGCATTTTTTCCCAGGCGCTTTAGGCCTTAATGGGTTAACAGTTGAACCAGGTGAGGTTTTCAGTACTCAAGCAATGAAGGCCATAATCCACAATGGGTGCATGTTCAGGGCTTCAGCTGGTCAGAGTTCAATGTTTAAAGCTGGTGAAGAGAAAGATATACAATGAAATACACACAAACACATAAGAAGGAACTCTAAAAGACAGATGTTTCTCTGTAGGAGGTTCAGAGCTGCTGGAGGCATGAACGCCTGCTGTCGGTTCAGTGCGGATACCTTTACACCTCTTCTGTGTATACTTGAAAGGAATCCATAAACTGCCTCGATACTGCGTCAGCTACTATGTGTTCATAGTCACACTCGCACATCTACCATGCATGAGGATGTCCGTGAATACAGAAAGGGATCGACACTTTTGAAGCAACCGGTATATATTCACAAGAAGTCATCAAAGGTGGTGTTAGGTGTGCCTAGAGTTGATTCATATTCATCTTTTCTCATTAAAAAAATAATTATACATACCCAGTCACTCATTTGTGTTAATGAGGGGAAACTCTTTTTATCCCACACACCTTCTGGTAATTTTAGTTTATAACTGGTGTATAAAAAAATCTAGTCATTTATGTGCAGCGCTGGTATATACAGGTTTACAAGTCTTAACCCTCTGCACCGTACAGGCAGCCAGCAGGTTTAAAAGGCAAAAAAGAAAGCACAGAAACAACAGCATTTATAAAGAGTAGTCAGTAGTCATCGGCTTCTCAAATTTCCGATGGCCCTGGACCGGTTTAATGTTTGAGGAACGCTTTTGTCAAGACCATCATCTAAATCTAAGCCTAAAATAGGTAAAGTATAAAGTGATTTGTATGTAATATATGTCTCATGTTTACAATTTCTCCAAAAAATAATAATAACAATAAAAAATAATAATAATTCTGTGCTTATCAGTGCAACTGGGAAGCCATGAATTAATCAGCTGAGACCAACAGTCACTTGACAAAAAATCAGTGAAACTGTGACTGAACTGCAGGCCGTTTACGTAGAGAAGAGGGTAAAAGAGGTTGTAAAAATGTAAAAAGGTCAGTATGCATAGCATATAGTTCTCCCTACCTTTTCCTATGATTGTGCTGTTTCTATAGAAGTGCAGGACTTATATGGCATCATATTTGAGTCAAAAGTCGCACGAGCAATAACACATCTGCACGCAGATCTCTCTGCGCGTGTAAATTATTTTGTGTCACGCTCTCAGATTTCAACTGCCGTGCGCATTTGTTTGATCTTCGCGCACATATTCAGCAACCGAGTGAAGCAGATTAGGCGCGCCCAAGTAAAAAAACAACAGCAACATGCACAACAACACTCTCTCCCCCGTGCTAGCTCGCGGTGGAGCTCTGCTCGCGCGGAGCAAGGACTTTTGACACATTGTGATTGGTCATTTTCCAGCCCTCCACGTGGGTGCCTTTTCAGTTTGCTGCTGACAGCTTAGTGGTAGCGGCGGCATCATGTAAACAACAACAACGGTTGTTTCAGAACGTTCACGACCACAACTCTCCGCTTCATCACTGGTAATAAAAAGGTTAAAAAGTGCTGTTCCAGCCTTTATTTGTTCGTGTAAACAACGAACAATGAGACCGGCTATTTATTGAGAAAATACGGTAACTAACCATCACAATTAATGATGTAACGTTAAATAAAACCAACATAGCAGTCATGAATACTTAAGAATCAATGAATCAATAAAGGCCGGATCCAAGCACAGGCTTGGGCTGTCTGAGAAGACTGACGTAAATTAAGATGACCGCCATCCTCTGCTTCAGAGAGACAGCCCGCACCGCTGGACTGCAGGTCTCTGCTCCTTGTCATGGCAAACTCATGGATCGAACACTTTTAACTACTGTATGATCATTTGTATGATAGGCATATAAAACAGTGTATGTTTTTATTTACAATTTATTATATATTCTAATCCATACTATTAGTAGTAGTAGTAGTATTTACACAACAATTTCCACGAATAAAAACAAGAAACAGCACTTTTTAACCTTTTTATTACCAGTGATGAAGCGGAGAGTTGTGGTCGTGAACGTTCTGAAACAACCGTTGTTCTTGTTTACATGATGCCACCGCTACCACAAAGCTGTCAGCAGCAAACTGAAAAGGCACCCACGTGGAGGGCTGGAAAATGACCAATCACAAGAGGGCCGGGGTCAGCCTTGGTCTCCGCCCCCAATGTGTCAAAAGTCCTTGCTCCGCGCGAGCAGAGCTCCACCGCGAGCTAGCATGGGGGAGAGAGAGAGTGTTGTTGTGCATGTTGCTGTTGTTTTTTTTACTTGCGCACGGCTGAATCTGCTTCACTCGGTTGCTGAATATGTGCGTGAAGATCAAATAAATGCAGTTGAAATCTGCGCGAATGACACGAAGTAATTTACGCGCACAGAGAGATCTGCGTGCGTGCAGATGTGTTATCGATCGCGCAACTTTTGACTCAAATATGACGCCATAGACAACCATAATGCAATGAAAACCAAGGCCACAGAGTAAAATGTAACAACAGCAACAACAACAAAATGCCAGGATAGCGCTTGGGCTTCAGAGGGTTAAAACAATATTGCTACGCCTGTGTGTACATTGAAAGGCTTGGCCTTTTGTGTGCTCTTATGATTGCTCCTGTCCATATTGATCTTAAAGAAATGTCTTCCTAAAGCACATCACTGTATGCACTGGTGAACAAAATCTGCAGTTATTTTTCTGTAAATGCATTGTGAAGTCCAGCTGAGGTTAATATGGGGCTTCTTGAAGTCGTTATGTTCTTAAATTACAGTCTTTTTAGTACACATTTTCCTCTTAGTGCTTCCTTGGACGGTATTTTCTTGCTGAACGGCGGCTGAAAGGAAATTGGTACTGAAACGAAAGACTAATTAGGCTCGCTCATGCTCTTAACTTCAGTTGAACTTCCGAGGTAATTTATGAAAGAGCCGATTTTCTCCCAATGTCTTTGATTAAAATTGCTTTCAGAAACAGGCAGTGTGGACAATTACAATGAGCCTTTTAATGTATATATAGACATTTCCAGCAAAAGAAAACGTATTAAGATCTATTCAGAAAGTAAAAGTACTTTAAGTCGAATCAGGAACATTTTTGTTGGTTTTATTGTTGGTCTTTGTAATGATGATGCAATCAATAATACTGCTTAGAAAAGCTTGGGGGGTGACTACAGAAACTGTAGTCTGTTGCCACCTATATATTAAAGTAAAAAAGTAAAAAGTATCAAAGTAAAAGTACTCACTATGCAGCCGAATGGGCTCTTTAGTTGTTATATTATTATATACATCACAATATGAGATTATGTGAATGTTGTAGCTGGTGGCAATAAAGCATATTTTACTGATTTTTATATGGTTTATATTACTGTAAAATAATGCATTGTATTTCATATACTTGTAGGTTTTTAAAATCTTTATCTGCAAGTACATACAACTCTGATTCCAAAAGAGTTGGGATGCCATACAAAATGTAAATAAAACTCAGCAAGTCAGAGAGTATATTTACAAAAACAAAAGTTTATCAGTTTGAATATAAAATATATTGTATTTGTAGAGTTTGAAATTGAAAGGATTAGCAAAGTATTACATTGTCTTTTATTTGCATCTTAAACAACGTCCAAACTATTAGTAACAAAAATCATCAAATAAATATAGTGAAATAAAAAGAACAATACTTCCTTCTTCAATGAAGTGAAGTATAAGTAGAAAGCAGCATAAAAAATAAAACTCAAGTAAAGTAAGTACGTCACCATTGTGACAAGATTCACAGAGATTCTTAGCTTTTTGTTTGCTTACAATAGATACAAGCACCACTGATAGAGAAGGTTTTTCTGGCTGTCTGGATTGTTTCGGAGCATTAACCCGGCTGTAAACAGCACATCAAAAGGCCGCAGGTTAGTTGTTTTAAACTCAGCCTCAGACTATTTGTCATGTCGAGAAGCTGGAGCCTCGAGAAACCCATTAGAGAAAAACATTAGTGAGGATCTGTGACATTAGTCTTGCGCAGCAGATTGTGTTGACTCTCATCATAACATCATATATTACGGGACTGGGTTCAGGCTCTTGCATGAACAGCAGGGACACAAATGTTTAAAAGTTACTGTGACACCAGAGAGCAGGGTCATGGAAAGTGAGCGGAGAGATACACACGGTTATATTTGTTGTGGTGCTTTATGCAGAACAAAGAAACAGCATTTTACTGCAGCCAGGTCAAAGCCAAACTTTTAGAAAGAGCTACTGCTGCTGAATGTGTCCAACCGGGCACAGCTACTGATTTAGCCGGATGGTGGATGGAGGCAGGGGTTTGGGGAGGTGGTGGAGTCGTTTTGCACTCATCAACCTCAAAATGGCTCCCAGTGTTTCCATGGTAACAGGAAGCACTCTGCGCTGGCGGCATATTCCTTGTGGGACCTAGTGGTTCGCAATTCAACCGCAATTGATTTTTCCGATTGAGCGTGCAGATGTCTGGTTGTGTTTGTTTGCTCACTAGAAGTTTGCGGATGTAAGTGTGCAGATGAGGGACGGAGAGACCGCGAAAGGACAGGGAGATAAAGAGTGAGGGAGACATGTTTTATGGCTTTCAGGTTATCAGACAGTGCGGAGGGGAAAAACATCCCTCATCCACCGCTGTCTCTATTTAATCTAGCAAAAAAATGCATTCAAGGCCACGACTGCAGAGTGGGGACGGAGACTTTGAGGCTACATTTCCATGTAACAGTAAATATCCACTGTGTGTCATTAGCTAAATGGCTGTTCAGTCTTGATCTGCCAACAGTGAGAGAAAAGAACCAAAGACAATCAGAGAAAAGAGAGAAAGACAAAGAGGTTGATGAATGTTAATGACCCTGATGTAGGACTGAGACACATCCTTCACCTTCCTCCCAATTCCCTGAAAGTCTCACTAAGTTGAAATCTGCAAAACTTTATTTTCTTCACATACACACCCTGCTGGTTGAGTCAGTACCATTTCATTACCTAAGCAAAGGACGGGTCTGTCATCCTTAATCTGTTCCCTCAGAACAGCCAAGGATGAGATGTAATGCCCTTCACATCCATCACCTGCTTTGTAGACAAACTACTCTAGAATACATAACAGGAGCTTGTATACCAACTCATACATCATGAAGACTCTTGTTCCGCTGCCAGACAGCTGCTGACATAGATCCCATCCTGAAGATGATACTGGTGCATAACTTATGTTTCAAAAATGTGATTTAACTTCCATTTGCCCGGTGCTCTCCCGTCACTTAATGCTTCGTTTTGTTATTACGGAAGGCGGGGAAGTAACAAATTACATTTAATCTAATAGGGTTTTTTTGTATGTGTGTACCTTTTTGAGTATTTTATGTATTTTCCTATATTTCAAATCTCATCCTTCACATATTAAGAACAAAACCCAGGAGTGAAATGTAACTAAGTAAATTTTCAATACTTAAGTACTGTGCTATTTTTGAGGCACTTATAATTTTGATGCTGTTTGAGGCTGAGTGGACTGGTTATAGTGGGACAGAGAGACTGAGTGGACTAGTTATAGTGGGACAGAGAGGCTGAGTGGACTGGTTATAGTGGGACAGAGGCTGAGTGGACTGGTTATAGTGGGACAGAGGCTGAGTGGACTGGTTATCATGGGACAGAGGCTGAGTGGACTGGTTATAGGCAGACAGAGAGGCTGAGTGGACTGGTTATAGTGGGACA
Source organism: Centropristis striata (assembly GCF_030273125.1). Taxonomy (NCBI): domain Eukaryota; kingdom Metazoa; phylum Chordata; class Actinopteri; order Perciformes; family Serranidae; genus Centropristis; species Centropristis striata. Next base: position 18,925,029 of record NC_081536.1, read on the forward strand.
GAGAGGCTGAGTGGACTGGTTATAGTGGGACAGAGAGGCTGAGTGGACTGGTTATGGTGGGACAGAGAGGCTGAGTGGACTGGTTATGGTGGGACAGAGAGGCTGAGTAGACTGGTTATAGTGGGACAGAGAGGCTGAGTGGACTGGTTATTTTACATTTTGAGAATGTAGAAGTAGAGAAGTTGAGCATTCAGAATGAAGTTCTTAGAGAGTTCAGCAACAAACTCACTGATTCTCGTAAACTCACTGTACAGATGAGAACGTGTGTTGTCTCGCAATGTACAGTTCTCATATCTGGTTCTTGCTACTGAGGCTGCACTGTGGAAGGCGTTTGTATATTTATTATAGTGCCAAAAACTGCAATTTGTCTGGAAAAGGGAGTCAAACCTCACTGACATGTTAAAATGCCCAGCTTTATAGCACAAATACTTGATTAAAGTTCCTTTAAAGTTATACATTCTAATACTCTTTCCTTCCATGGCACAATAGCCAGATACCTTTTGTAATTTTGTGTAGAAAACATCCGGCACAGAGGCAGAAAACATCCTGCATCGATGTGTGCATTCTTTAGCAAAACAAAACTATTTGGGGAAGCACTCAGACTGAAGAGGATGATGTGTGCACTCTGGCAAATGAGCATTCGCTTGATGCTGCATCTGTCCTGAAACAATGGAAGAGAAGTGAGGAGAAATATGGCAGTAGCACAGTAATGATGATACATTAGAGCAGTAATAGAGTAATAAATCAAAATATAGAAGTCTTTTAACTCACCAATTTATCTAATTAAGGGGTGTCGTTTCAATTTAAAAGCCATTTAAGCACCTGTCTGACAAGTTCAGCACATCGAATCCTCTTCACTGATTCTATCAGACCTACAAAGTGGGTAATCACACGGTGGAAAAATGAAGGTAGGCCACTATCACCTTCATCTCCATCCTCCTCAGCTTTCTCAGTCCTCATCATCAGTCCCCCCTTCAAGTCTCCACTTGGGTCCAGCTTTTTTCCCCTGTGCTTCTCTTACCACTTACATCCTCACTCTATCTCTATCTAGTGCTTTAATTTCCTGAAAGAGGTTCATCTCATGAGCAACATTAATATCTGATTTTCACGTGTAATTCCAGGCCGATGTTATTAGCACAGTGGGTGATTTTCACTCTAACTCAACAGTGTTTTTATATTCCGAGCAATTCTTTCAATTGTTCATATCAATATAAATATACGAAAATGGGGAAAAATTTGAGACTTTTAAACAAGTACACCTTTTTAATGCCCTGCAACAGCCCTTTGTCAATTGGTTTCTCTAAATGGAAAAAAGGTTAATTTAGTGTGTGAAATGACTGAGAGATCAGAAGAAAGAAAAGACTGGCAGTGAAATCTTTAATTTGTGCACAACTCTTCATGTAGCATTATCTCTTACTTCTTGTGACAGGTTATTAAAGAGAATAAAAGCTCCCCCTGGGATGAGATCTTGAAAGAATGACGTTTGTTCGGAACAAAGTTTTAAATATCAATTAATGAGGTGTCAACATGTTATAAGGTGAGCAGATTCCTGAAAGTGGCCTGGATTAAAGAAAAGGAAGCAAACATGTTTGAGTTTAAGTATTGTAAATTGTTCTCATAAAACCAAATAATCCTCACCAAAATGCTCATCATCCCTTGTGTAGTCTTTATATATGCTGAATACTTCCCTTGTCCTCAGGCTCATAAAATGACCCGCCATTACTAAACCCCTAAAATTGTAAATGTTGGGGTTTTCCCTCTTCACAGTTCAGAAAAACTAAAGGCAAACAATGACAGGCAACAACTTTTTAGGTTTAGTTATATGGTCAGAGAATCAGGTACATTCATAATGAGGGAATCAGCTACAAAATGCTCGTCTCCTTCCATTTTTTAACCATTGCTCCCACTCAAAAGGTGTGTAAACATAAACAATAATTAGGGATAAAAACTTGAGGGAAAATTCACAAAATTTTAACTTGGAAAGACAAGACAATATAGTTTTTTTTCCCCACTGCTTTTGAACATAGTGGCTCATCATTATTTACCCTTAAGACACCACAAAGATTATGTTTAAAATCACCAATGCTGGAGTCTTGGGATAACTTTCAACACATGGTAAACACATATTTTTAAAGCATTTTAGGCCTTTCATCTAATTTACATGAGATGTACACACACTCGTGTATAAGGGGGGAACTGTGCACATGAAGACATGAGCCTCAGCCTGGATTAATTATGCATAATGTTTTTGTTTAGCACTCACATGGGAGTGATACGCAGCATCTTGTCACACCAGCGCTATTTCCCAGTTTAGTATTGTGGATAAAAGAGAGAGAGAGAGAGAGAGAGAGAGAGATGTTTTTGTATAGCATATATTATTCCACTGTTGTTGTGAATATTGGCTGTTGTGTACCCTGTCCTCTCCATATCCTCGCTTGGCTCGCTTTTTTTGCGCGCTGGAGCAACTTGCGGTGAGGTTGGAGGCATTTTACGCACGAACGGCAGCTGAGCTGGCAGCATTGTCAACACCGCATTCACATGGCCCCACTCGGCCTCATAAACACACACGCTCAGACACACCAAATACACCTTTATGTGCAATATTAATACAGCAACAGGTTGTGCTAGACAGATTTTCTCATCATGCTAGAGAAGGGATGGTTAGAAAAGTGTAAAAGGCCTAATTATTCCCGGAAAAAAACATCCACACACACGAGTGTTTATGTTAGTACTTTGCTGTCTTACCTGACGATGATATACATGACCAGCACGTTCCCAACCAGCCCCACCACGCACACTATGGAGTAGAGAGCGGTGATAACAATCGCTATTATAACCGGGTTGGCGTCGTCGTCCAGCATGCGGTCCCCGTCGCATCGTGCCTCCGTGAAGCTCGTGGTGTTGCCGTCGGTGAAGTTCCCACAGAAGCTGCTGCGGCTGTAAATCTTCTCCGAGCCGTTGCCTGCGCTCTCCATGGTCCTTGTTCGGTATATGTGGTTAGGTGGGTGCTGCGCGCGTCTTTCGCCTCCCCTCGGGTGCCTGTCGGCGGACTCGCTGCTTGCGATACCCCGCTGGGTGTCTGTTGTTTGCTCTGAGGAGCGCAGCGGGGCGGTCGGACCTCCGGTTCACGTCAAATCTCAACGTGTGTTGAAGAATGTGGCCGCGCGTGATGAGGGGTTAACACCTGCTTGCGCGAGACTCAGTTTACTAAAGACCCTCGCGCGGCACAGCGAGCCTGCACGGAACAGGGTGACGACGTGAAAATGAGTTAGATCGCTCCCTTTCTTACCTCCTACCTCGGTTCCTTCCTCTCTTCTTCCCTATTTCCTACACTCCCTTTCCCTCCTTATGCTCACAATTATTTATTCCTTCCTTTTTCATTCCCTTCCTCACTCACTTTCTTGTTTTGTTTCTCCTTCCCCCTTTTCGCTAATCTTTGTATTCTGTCCGTCCTTTTCTTTTCCCCTCCTTGCTCCCATAAATAATTTCTTCATTCCTTTTTCCCTTACTTCCTTCCTTCTTATTTTACTTAAGTCCCCTTTTTACTCGCATTTATACCTTTGTTCATCCCTCCACTTTCTTTCCTCTCCCCCCTTCTTTTCTTTTTTCCCTGGCTTACTTTTCTTCTTTCTTACACCTTACTTTTTCCCCCTCCTTTCCAATACACCCACCCCCCATTCACTTATTTTTGTGTCCTCTTTCCTTTTTTCTTTCCTTTCAAAATTAATTCCTTTTTCTTCTAATCTTTCTCTCCCTCCCAACCCCCTCTTTTCTGTACTTCCACTCGACAATTTGCCCATCTTTGTTAATTAATTCACACACACACACACACACACACACACACACACACACACACACACACACACACACACACTCATAGATAGACCATCTTTACATAAAAAAAAATATGAAAATCATCAGATGAAGTGTATCCTCAGCTTCTCAATTAGGTGATAATGTGCTCAAAGTGTTTTGTACCCATAACTACCCATAACTTTCTATTCAGTGAAAAAACACCAATACAGTAATTGCACAAGAGAAGTAAAATGTGTTAGATAAAAAAACATCGTGACAACGCTAAGAGGACAGTAATGGGTGGTTGGGAGGAGTCCAGGGATTATCTGTCAAGTTTCCTTGCATGTGCGTGAAGATGAGCCTCCTCACGCCTGATTTCTGTTTTCTGTGCTGTATTCTAATCAGTGAAGCCGAGCGAGGGAATGTAGCACAGTGTAATCCAATAGGGATTGATTTTAATCAAGATAATGTCCCTGCTTGTCTCATTACCGTTTCAGAGAGACACAAAATGGGTAAAGATCATTACTAAACGTGCTGGGGGCCTGTTTGGCGTAAAACTGTTAAGCGCGAGCATAACTAGTACACAAAGTCATAATTTTAAGCTTGTTTTTACAGTTGCTTTAATCAGCAAAATCCACACAATAAAAAAAAAGCTTGTTAGCTAATTGTATTAGTGGCTGAGCTGATAAAACCAGAGGAGCAGCAGGGATTGAGGGCTCTTCTTGTTGCTGATAAATGCACAGGAATGTTTAAATACCCAACAAAAGGGTTTTACTTAGTTGATATGTGATATTATATTTCCACTTGACTTCTTTTAACATAAAATATATGCCGCCTTTCAGTTCTGAGCTTGCTATTTTGCCAGTTACATTTACTTCTGTTACATTAAAGCAAAACACACAGAAAATAATGGAACAGCTAACAAATAACAGCTGCTTCCACTGCTTCAGAACCTCTAAAAAGAGAAGAATGATTACAGCAACCAATCACTCTTTTAATGTTTTTTATTGGGATGTGAGTATTGTTTTAAGAAGAAAATAAGTGGCATAAATTACACAAAAAAAAGAGTTCCTCCTCTGCTGTAAAGTCTTGTAAATAAACACACGCATTCCCACAGAGTTGCTTGACTAAGCAATTTGGAGGGAGAAGCTGTTGATGTTTAATGCTTTGGAAAAGTAAAATACCCACTTAAATGATTGTTTCTGCTCTGAAGCGATGCCACCATCTCTGTGTATCTCGGTTGGACGCATTGGGGATTCGTCATGTTGCCATGGTGAGGATGATCATCACATTTCACAGAAGCAACACCTTCACCTTCATAAACTCTGCAGGTGAGGTGTGTGTGTGTGTGTGTGTGTGTGTGTGTTACAGTTAATAAGCCTGTAGTTACAGCATATTGGATATGTTTCCTTTAGTGACCCTGACACAACTGTCAAGTTTTATCCATTTCTACTTGATCAGAGAATTATCCACTTCACCCACTACAAGAAGGGAGAAGGTGAGCTACCACAGAAGGACAAACACTCTACACACACACACATGCATAAAGCCGGTGCATACAGTGACAAGAAAAAGCAATTTAACCCTTTGAAGTTTTCTGCATTAATTTGTCAGAAAATGTGATCAGATCTGCATCTAAGTCCCAAGTTTAGACAAATACAATGTGATTAACCTCAAATACCACGCAAACAATTACTATAGCTCATGTGTTTATTGAACACCTTATAATGACTGGTCGAACCCCTTTTGGCAGCAATAATCTCAATCAAGTGCTTCCAAAAGCTGCTGCACCTGTCACCAACTCAGAGAAGGGAGAAACACTGAAATACACAAAGCTGGTGCATGGTGTAACTTACTGCTACTACTACTACTACTGTAAGGCTATAACATGAAGCTGAATTTCATTTAATCTTGTTCCATTATATGGGGCACTTATGGATACTTTTAAATGAGAAATAACAGTCCATTGTTACCCCTTTTCCACCAAGGCAGTTCGAGGGCCACTTCAGAACTGGTGCCTAACCTCGAGCCAGTTCTTTCGTTTTCACATCTTGCTCATGGTCAGGAAAACTGCTTCAAGAGCGGCACCGACTCTTCGCTAGTCTCGAACTATTTATGTCAGGGGCTGGGGACGGGATTATCGTGACCAACAAGACCAACTAAAACTTACAGCGGTGTAACATTAACATCTTACGTTCAGTTAATAAGAACATTGTCCATAGTATTCAAGACGAGCAGCACAAATGTTTTGTACATGTCGTGTTTGGATGCCAATGTAGACTCACAAAGCCATGAGCAGCATTTGTAAAGAGACGATGTAGTCCGCCATTGTTGCTATTATGTTTGTGGAGGGCGGAGACATTTCCACATGTTTACAGTGACGTAATTTGGTGACTCTCAAGCCTGTGAAAAAGCAAACAGGTTCTGAGAAGGTTTGCAAGTTGAACCAACTGTGAACCAGCTCCAGCACCAGAACGAGGTTCATGATGGTCGAAAAGGGGCATGTGTATCATGCTGCTGTTTTTAAAAATGTATTTAGTGTTTAAATATGTGGACAACATAAACAGAGATGTAAGGCATTTTTCATTCAATCTAACATTTGAAGAATACATTGGTTACTTTGGTAGGAAGCCTCTGATTCATTTATGCTGGTTGCTTAACTTTTCACCATGTCAGTTCTATTTATCATGACTTACTGAACAAATCAGCATCTTTTGTTGACTAATACACCCACATTTAAGGCACAGACAAAAGCTCTGTTGGATTCAGGTATCACATGCTGTGCTGATAGCCAGTCTGTGGCATTCAGAGTTGTTTTTAAGTGTTTTTTCTTTTGTTTTTCCTTGCCGTCTGCATGTAGAAAACATGTCTCATCTATTGTCAATCCTGTTCCTGACATAAAAAGGAACATCTTCCACTGGGTAAACATCAATGTTAACGCTTTTTGTACTTGCTAAGAACAAACTCTTTGATCTGTGCCTTTGTTCTGAATGCGAAAGATGAGTCAGTTGAGATAATATTACAATAACCATGCAGTGTGCAGAATCACTCGCCTCATGCCTTGAGACAGATGCATAACCTTCCCCCGGATTAAACATATTCCACCCAATGTAAAGTGACAAATAGATGCAGCTAGAATGAATAAATATTTGCCTTGTATGAATAGATATGAATCTGAGCGTTGCAGGAAGATCTCTTACGAAACGCTGTGAGACTTTTGGGAAACCGGTGATGCAAGTGTCTGTTTCTGTGTTTGGTAGCAAACACCAGTCATTGGAAGGCTGTACCTCACTGAATATTTTCCAATACTGTTGCCAGTATAAGTTATTTTTTGTTTGATCCTTGCTGTAAAATTTCACTATTTATTTTCTGTACTATACAGCGCAGGAACATATAAAATGGGATTTTAATGGGACTTAGAAAAAAGCCAAATATAGAGAAAATCAATGAAAAACTGAGAATCATGTGGATTAATTTTTTTTAATGCATGATGATGTCAGTCCCCAAAGTAACATTTCATTCTAGTGAGAGCTAGAGATTTGTGACCTCTTGGATAATCACAGCCTCATGAAACATTATAGCCACAAAAAAGAAACAGCATTCAGAAGATGTATGTAACTGCATCTGGGCGTGGAATCAGGCTTGTAACCGGAGGGTGGCTGGATCGAATCCCACGACTGACAGATCAAGAACTAAAGTGCCCTTGAGCAAGGCACATAACCCCCCCACACAGCTCAACGGGTGCGCCGAAATGCAGCTACCCACTGATTCTTCCATGATGTGTTCACTTGTGTAAAAAAGGATGAGTTAAATGCAGAGTTTGAATTTCCCCATTATGGGATTAATAAAGTAATACATCTAAAATCTGAATCTCAAATTAACTCCCATCTTCACAGCTTTTAGATTATACAACTTTTCATGTGGCATCTAGTGTTGACCTGCTATCTCCCCCTAAAAATCTGTGTTTTAACTTAAAAATAAAAATAAAAATTTCTTGTAAAATAAAATAGGATCTGCTTCAGTAAGCTAGTACCAACCAATATCGACCAATACTTTAATAAAATACAGAGCTAAGCCTAGACAGAGCTGAGATTCAGTAGCTACTAGTTAGCATCTGCAGTGACAGTTTTGATGCTATCGTGAGTCAGTTGACAGTACTCTACCTCGCCCTTCTTCTGATCTTACAAAAAGAGGGAGGTGTGTGTGTGTGGAGCCAACAGCCCTCTGTAGCAGAGATCTGCAGCTTCAATGTTTCTCTTTTTTTTAAAGTAGCTAGCAGTAGCTCCGCTAAACGTACTGCTAGAGAGCTAACTGTAGCTAACTGCCGCTAACGAGGTCACAGAGAGGCACAGATGGATCCGGTGTGTGTTGACGGACTGCGTAGATACGCAGCCGTTGCCAACGGACCCATTTCGGAGTCGTATCGCATCCAGTGGAATTCCGGTCTTAACCTGCAAGCTCTCTGGGAAATACATCACAGAACCTAAGGAAGCTCTAACTTCTGTTTCACTCGGGCTTAAGGATCAAAGGCCATCGATGAAAGCCCTCCATCCTCTTTGGTCTTGTGCATTTCAATCCAATTGCTGCCATCAGAGCCCCTCAGCTTTTATTTCTCATTCTATGCTTCTTCTCCAGGTGGTTCTCGGTCTTCATCTCTCTTGCAGGTTTCATATTAATGCCTTCTTGGTGATTGTTTTATTTTGCTTTCAGAGTTTTCAAAGTAGAATGTGTTACTGCTTGGCATTCTTATCCCAGCTTGTCAGAGACCAACACTTTGTCTTGTCACCCGTCATTTATGGTGGTATGCATTAAGGTTAAATGACTTGCAGAGGAGATGGCCATATTTTTTTAAGCCCTGAGTAGTATCTGCACATTTACCTCCCAGGCTGTGTGCAATTAGAATAAACCTGTGTGTAAAACCCAGAACAAAGAAGTCACAAAGCACTGGCTGCTGCTCATAAACATTATTGCCACGAGTGGAGAATAAAAACTGAAGGCAGTCCAGAGTATTTGCATTTTCATCAGCTTCTCTCTTCTCTCATCTGGATAAAGACAGCTGGAGAATTAAATGACAACTGTTAAGAGAGATTTTTGTTGAGTCACTAGATTGAAACCATAAAACTGTAAATGTTATGAGGGGCATGTCGTCCCCTTGTCCTCAGAGGAAACTCTGCTTAATCTATTTTCATTCTTTAAGGGGTATGAAAACACTGTGCAATTTACAGTAATATCAGTCTTGTTTGCTTGGAGTTATTTAATTACATCAAAATTATGTTTTTGTGTTATAAGTTAAATCACACAGAATGACACTACTTTTTAAAAGACATTTGAAATTCAAGATGAGATTAGAAGAGAATATAACAAAAGACAAGAAAAGACAGGAATAAAAAGTGTCTTTAAACACAATCTGTATTTTTTAACTAAAAGTTTGAAGGGAAAGAATGCTGCTTTTTGATACATAAATTATGTAAGACCTTCCATCTTAAAATAATTTCTTAGCTGCTGTCGAGACTTCTTGATGTACTGTAGGACCTAAGAGTTTTCATGAATTTCCTATAACCCCTGAGTGAGTTGTCTTAAAATTCAGGTTGACTTTTACAGTTGATTCCATTGTTTTCAGTGATGACAGCTACTGCTATAGTATTGACAACCTGTCCTGCTCTACTGCAGTAAGTCTTCAGGGCAGAAGATGATGAAATCTGTCTCTGTGTGCCTCAGGCAGGTGTTGTTTTCATCTGCTTCAACAGATTTATACATTGTCACTTTTATGGAATATTTTACTCTTTTTAAAGTGGGAGTGGCGTCAATGCCCCCATTGATGCCCACATAGAAGCAAAAACATCTGTGCAAAATTTCATGCGAAATTCATCTGACAATTGTTGAGATATTTCAGTCATTGCCATCTCTAAACCTACACCACTCTATTTGCACTGAAGAACAGCTTCAACGACAGTGTGTACCGCACATTAAGCTAACATAATGCTCCTGCATTATTATGTCATTGCATATGGATTATGTTAATGTCATGCAGTATGTGGGATTACTACCTCTGCAATGCTTCCAGTAAGTGTAAACAAGTGACTCGCATGTAGTTATTTGTTCCCCAGAGGAAGCCATTATACACATCTTTGTCTTTCTGTGGTGTAAATATTGTCAAACAAAGTGAGGATTGCCGGAGGGCAACCCAGGGGGCAACATGTTGCTCTTCCTCCTCTTTCCGTCAGGGCAGTGGTTCCAGTAAAATGAAGCAACACAGCGTTCTTCACTTCTTTCCTGTTCCCTCTTCAGCTTTGTCAATACAGTTTACCACAGTTAAGTTAGACTCTATTCAAATCAAATCAGTTAGTTTAATTCGGTTTACCTCAGTTATTTTGTTTAGCACAGGTTCGCTAACGGAGGCCTTGGCAGGCGATGGTCAATCGCAATGCAGGATGCACAGATATGGATTTACTGGTTTTAAGTCCAATTGACAGCCAAGTGGGGTCAACCATACGCACACACTCCTTTTGTTATTGATTGAGGCTACAACTTCGCTGGTCAAAGATCTTCAAAGTTGCACACCAGAAGTGAATGTTTTATCCGGCCTTCGTTTGCATAAAATGGATGCGAGGAGAGCATTTTCCAATAAATTTGCGTGTGTCTAACCGTGCCCTAACATTGACAAAATGACTAGCTAAGTAACATAGATGAGAATATCGCAGCTAAAGATCCACATGTTGCTCTCAGGAGTTGGTGGAGACCAAAAATGGAGCTAAAAGTTGAGTGAATAGTGGAGGCACAACTCCTAGTTAATGCAAATGTTGCTGCACATCTATTTAATTTGTAAATGGCCAACCGTCTGTTTACAAGTAACTGAAAATATGAATTAAGTCATATTTCAAACAGGCTAGTATATTTCAGTGTATTTAAACATACATTTCACAGCATTTCACTTAGTAGTTTAGTGTATGGTGTTTCTTTACGTCTTGACCACTGCTATGGAGCACTATTTCGATGAGCAAGTCCCCGATTTGTCTCTTGTAGCGTTCTACAGGTGAAAGCATGATGACACACATGTGAAAGACAAGCAAGTTGCAACATATTACGTGCAGTATAATACTATACTGTTTATTCTTCATATTTTTAAATTGCGGTTTGTGCAAGGTCATGGTCAGAACCCATGGATTCCATGGAGGTTTTTCTCTAAATGACTCACTACGATATACATTCGAGGGTCATGTGGTCACCTTGAAGCCACTTGTTGTGAGTTACGGTTCAATTTCTCATTAAACTGACCATATTTTAAGTGTCATTGTGCTGCAGCTCTATCTCTTTCAAGTAATGGAACCCTTGATAAATCCTGTTTCCTTGAGAAATGTACTGAATTTCATTCTGTGAAACTGACTCAGCCATTGTTATTTTATTTTTTATTTGCAACTCTCTAAAGTGAAAAAACAAAGTGCTGTAATACTGAAGCCTCTGCAGAGAAGAAGAAAATATAAAATAAAAACTCAAAATGAGTTGACGAGGCATGTTTTTTGTTCAAATGTCTTTGACATCTACTATAAAAGAGTAAAGGTGGCAAATTACAAAGGAGAAAGACATTACCACTGAAAAACATCAATGCAACACTTAAAAGCCTGAAGATGTACAACCTTTTACACTTCCCTGTGGTGTTAAAAAAAGAAGAGAGAGAGCCTGTGCATGCTGTTGAATTCTACACAAATGTGTCCTTTGTAGCAAGAGAATCTGTCCAAATCAGTTTCACCAGCAAGTCAGCTGTACATTGGCCTTAAGGTAGACAACATGATGACAAGGTCAGAATGACTCATCTTGTGAGTCCCGGTGGCGTAGTGGGTGCAGGGACCTTGTGACCTTGTGTCACTATTACAGCAATATTTCATTATTTCAGAATCATCAGTGTGGCTTCAAAAGCTCCACATAAGATAGAGGGAGTATTACTTTAAAACACGTTGGCTACAGGCCATTCTTCATTTTTAATTATTTGAGATATCAACGTAGCCTTACGTAACACTATTAATGATTGAATTGTGAAGTACTGGCTGAGCATCCCCAGCTCTTCTGTTGGCTCGGAGCCCACTTCTGTCAGTCTGTCCAATTAATCGCCCTCTGTAACAACCATGCAATCAATTCTTGGTCCAGCTCTTCTCAAACGGCACATGCTCCCCTGTGTCCACAGATAAGAGGGGAATAAAATCATCCCGCTGCACAACACAATAGGCTAGTCTTTAAGGTTTAATATGCAGAATGTGTGTTCAGACCGTGACATTTGGTGGTCGTACTTTTGAATATTTTACAGGCATGTGCTTGAAGCGCAAACATATTAAGTATTTAAAACACAACCATGTCTCTTAAGATTATGTTCATATACGACTTATTTGCATCAAGAATATGGCTTTGGCTGATGTTGTTGCTGTTTATCTGTTTATCAAATGAACCTATAACTACTTTTGCACATATACTGTGTATACTGTATGATGTTTTTATGATTCTAATGTCCACAAGATGAAATACTGCCCCTTATTTTTTGGAGCTTGTGGCCAGTAATTGCAATCTGCACCTTTTTAAAGGATGATTTCTATATTTAACTTTCATAAAAACTGTAATATCAAACTTATCTTTGGTGATCTGACTGACTCATGGGCTGTGTATAAGTGCAATTAGCATCAATCTCCACCCTCGTGAAGGCCAAACAGCCTAAAAAGGTTTGTTGAATAAGGCATGGTGAATGGATAATATTTGTGTGAAGTGTTGAAGCTCACACTGGCATGTGTTCTAAAAATTAGAAGACTGGTCCACCACTTGTATCCCAACTGAATATATTAGCATCAAGATCAATAAATGAAGTAAAAAGCAAGACAAAGAGAGCCAGAGGGCAGGAGAACTGCCAATTAGAGAGGATAAAGAAAGACACTTACTCCGTGTTACACCATCTATCTGTACCTCTATTATCCATCATGTATTCATCTCCTTGCCACCAACACCATTTTCTTCATTCATCTCCCTCTGTATTCATGTCATCACTCTGTGGAGGTACTTTTGTCCTACTTAGTATTCCCCCTGTCACTTTACTTCAGCCCAGTGCCTCTCATGGTTTTATGTCCAGACACTCCAGTGGAGAAAAAAAGGGGTGAGGGTGAGTAATATTTCCATTTATAGGTAAAAGTGGCAAAAGGGCAAATGTGAGGGGACTTCACTCACTGTTCCCTGTTAGAGGACAACGAGGCTGACTCAGCAGATGTGGGACGCAATAAACCCTTTTACTGAATGACAATATTCAGGCTGTCCGAAGTACAGTACAGTTCATACTTGGACATATAAAAAGTAACGTACTATAATTTATATATCGTGAAACAGGAGGCACAGCTTATTACAACCCATATTGGCTATTATTGTTAGGTGATGACCTCTTGGGGCCGTGGTAATTCTGATAAGAGCAGAGGAGGGAATCAGGTGACGAAGTATAAAGAGCAACAAAGACTGCGTAGGAAGCATGACAGGGTGAATGGATGATTCAAACAGGTCTTTTAATCCCTTGGTGTTAATGTTCCTTCAGTACGTCATGTTCTGTGGCATGTATGTAGTTATTTCAGGTATTTACAAGCAGAAGTTCTTTTTTAAACCCAAACCATGACCTTTTTGCTAACTCAACCAAGTAGTTTCATTCTACAACTTTACCCACATTTTTAAAACTGCAACAATTTAAAACGTTAAACAGAGTTGTCATACTTTGTAAGATATCATATGACCCCCGCGATTCATTACTACATTACATTTCCTTCAATCAGACCCTAAGAAGAAATGCCTCTGAGTAGGCTTTCAACCAATCAGAACAACAAAGAGCATGACAGCGCTGAGTGACACATGCAACTTGGGGAGCTGCTTCGTTGGTTTTCAAGCAGGAAAAACAGGGTGGCCAAGTCACACATTTTCTCAAATTACAGCTTACAGTAACTAAAATGTGTTTCTGAAAACATTTGAAGTGAGAAATACATAGTGCAGTCACAGAATCTTGATTCATATTTGAGCGTGGCATAGTTTAATATTTTGATCTGAGTTTCAGGAGATGGATGCATATCCAACATATCAAACCCATCTTCTATGAGATAAATGGTTGTGATTGGCTCGGCAGAGGTCACACCGGTAGGAAATCTAGATTGTAGAAATCTGTTAACAGCTTTTTTTTTCATGATTGTTTTCATACTTGATGGGTGTATTGCTGAGCACCAAAGTGCAGGATCGAGTGTGAGCTCTTGAGATCTATGAGACATCTTTATAGGTAGTGCATTATGTACACACTAGGTGATGACCCCCCTTTAAGTGTTGAGTGTTACGTGTTGAATGCTGAGTATACTTCACTATGCTACAGTTTGCTCGCTTCAGACATTAAAACAGATGAAGAAATGGTTAACAGAGATGTTACATTTGAGAAAATTTAAAGAATAACTTTCGGAATTAACTCGGAATTAACTTGTTCCTGGAATTAGCCTGGTCCCAAATAACTGGCAAAATTTGATGATATTTATAATATGGCAACGCTAGAGGATGCACAACAAGGTCTCCAACCTAAAAAACATAATAGGTCGAGTATCAATAACAAACCATATGAGCATTTCGTGGCTCATTGAAGTGACAAAAAACAAAATGTGAGGCACAGAAGGTAAGTGATGTTTAATCATATCGTTTACTTTTGTTTTCACATGGGACACCAACCCCACCAACTCCTTGGTGAAAGTCAAATGTTTTGTTTGACTCTCCCACCCGCCCCAATACACCCGCTTGAGGGCGGCGGAAGACAGTCTAAAATGTAAATATTGGTCATTTTTAAAGTCATTTCGATGAGTGGTTCTGGAGAATGATGCAAGCAGCAATAGCAGAGGCAATCAGGTAACCAGCCTTTTCTTAACAGGCACTTGTATACTGAATATAAAAGAAGCAAATAACGTTCAACTTTGATCCTCACATTAAGAACCTGGTATCCCCCTTTGATTTAAAACCTTTGACTCTGTATAACTTGATCTTCCCTAATCCCAGAAGATGAAACAGCATCTCTCTTCATTTTCATGATGACGGCTACACTGAAACAATCCAACAGAAAACTTTGCACAAGCAGGATTAAAAACTGTGTAGTTTTGTAGCACAGACCAGCTGACTGACAACAGATGATGCACTCAAATGATCACACTCAGATGTGAACGCATTCAAACCTTCATCCAGTGTCTGTATTACATCAGTCTCCATACAGACATGCTCATATTGTCACTTCAGTGTTATTATAATCTGTGATTTTTATTGTTTGAATGGAAATTATCTGTTTAGCATTTGAGTTACTGACACATCTGGCATCATTGTGCATTTTATCACACTTAAAAGTGACAGTATCATGTCTGACTTCTCCTTGACTCTAGACACACACACACACACACACACACACACACATTAAGCTCAGCATGCAACCTGTACCTCATCAGTTTTTACAGTTTAATGCCACTTAGTGAGTTTTAATTAATGACCTTCAAGAGAATCTGTGTCGTCCTCCCAGATGTGACGCCTGCTGTCCGAAGAGCAGGAAGGATGCTGTTAATTAATATCAACTTATTATGAACTCAACATTTCATTAGTATTCATTATATGATCCAGTTAAATGTTCAGGTTGTCACCGGGCATTGGTGGACAATGACCACACACAACACAGACTCCAGAGAGAGTTTATGTTGGGCCAAACAGACTTACATTTGAAAAATGCTTTTAAAAATGCTTTTAGAAAAATGCAATCCAAGGAAATGCGTCCTAGCCAAAGGAGAGGTCTGATCCCTTTATTTATATTCTGGTATACAACAGCTTTCACAAAGTCTTTCCAATTCTCTGCCTCTTCAAACAATTGTGTTGAAGATTGGAAGAAATGAATAAATCATGACTGTTAAATGTACTAAAAACTACAACAACAGAATTCAGAAGCTTGCTGTGGCACAAAAGAGAAAGCCACAGACAAAAAAAGCCTCAGATGTGTCTGTTTGAGGCAATTTGTTATTGGCCAACTGGCATATCCATCTGGACCAATAAGATAATGGGACTGAGTGGCAGGCAGGCATCTTGGCAGCCATTTCCGTGAACAGGGTAATCAGATAATTATCCACAACAACAAATCAGGTGTCTGCTAGTGATTTTTAAATACAGCTTCATAATGAAGCAGAAGGCCTTCACAGCCGGCAGACATGCTTCCCCAAATGTAGCTGAACCATTTTTGCCATGCTTTCACTACTATATATTAATAGCCAATACCTATTTTAAGAATTTTTGCTTTCTGCCCTGTTTGCGTAGCTCGTGTGGCATTGTGAAGCTTCATATTTAGCGTTCAGACATGAGAGTGGTATCAATCTTATCTTCGCAAAAAAGTGAATAAGCTGTTTCCCAAAATGTCAAACCTTTCCCTCCAGCACACAATCATTTTTCAGACAAAATAGCTTTCTTGCCTTTTCCTCTTTTTAACATGATTATGGCCCCGGTCAGAAAAGCGAGGTCCATAAAGAAATGGTAATGGAGGGATTTATCTAACCTGGACCAAGCCTAGACCCCAACCCCATCCAACTCTTTTGGAAAGACAAAAAAAAAAAACTAAGGTGTAAATAACCTAATGAAAGATGGCTGTGTTCCATTAAACTGCTTAAATTTCAGGGTCCTGACACTGCATGCTGTCTGACTGTCACACAATAGAGCAGAGTCATGTTTAATGTTATTAGCAACACCTGCAGTGTGAGAAACATGCTCATGTTTTGGTGAACAGTGAACTAAGGGTATCAGTTGGCAAATAATAATCACACAGCAGCTTATTCCTAACCCTTAGCATGGCGTTGGGCTCTATGGTAAACATCATTATCATCACCAGGTATTGTATGTTCCCCCGCTACTCAAAGTGGGAACAGACTTCCAGAATGCAGCTGCTGTTCCTGCAGAAGCCAGTTCATATGAATTTTTGAGGTACTTTTATGAGCAAATCAGTATTCCGACAGAAAAATTCTCTTTATGCAAATTGTGCCTGTTGAGTCTAGAAAAAAAGTTTGAACTTCAGCCACAACTGTGGAGAATTTGAAATGCTAATCAAGTTGAAGCATCCTTGAATGGAGCAGCTCAACAGACAGAAAAATTAAAGTGAACTACTTAATTTTGGGTGTGAACTCGCACACTGATCACATGCTTATTTCCTGCAATGAAAAGTAAGCATGTCTGCTGTTAGAAATACCTATTGGAATGCAGACTGTGAGACCTTATCACAAAACATCAGTGCCAGACCTCACTCATGCTCTTGCGGTTGAATGCAGCCAAAATCCCAGCATGTTAATGCCCATGATTTTGGAATACCATCTGCAACAATCACATATGGGTGTAATGTAAACAAAAATGTAAAAATAACAGTGAACAGTGCACTTCCATGTGCATTTGTATTGAATTCTGGATACATCCCAGTACAGTACACCAATACTCCATCTGTGCTTCAATTACCATTCCACTCTTATACTGGAAAAGTGCATGACTACACTAAATGGCTGTTTTGGAATTTTTCCCCCTGACACTTGTGAATAATCATTTAATTTCACTAACAAAAATGCTTCAAAAATCATCTTTGTCTGTCCCATCTCTTGTATTTTCATTGCCACAACTTTCATGGTCACTTAATGTCCCCCGCTAAGCACTTTCTTTCCCTCTGCAAATTCAATTTCCTTCTGAATTACGCTGCTGTTTCCTTTTACCAAGGTTAAAGAATGATAATCAGTCATCCTTTCCTTTGAGACAATGTTTATATAAATGTCTCCTCTGCCAATCTGATGCAGCCTTGCTGATTAATTTGTGTTAAACTTCTTTTTTCTTTTCCTTTCTTCCAACTGTTCTAAATCACCTTTGTTGAACTGGAAACTTTACCAGTGAATGAGTGGAGGAGATAAGAAGGAATCTATTGTCAGACAGAATTTAAGCACTTCTGTGATTTCAGTATTTAATTTAAATCTAATTGCACTTAACTTATCAGAAACTGAACTGAGTTACCACTGCAGCCGCTCAAGGTTGTTTTGTTATTTTAAACCATAGATCAACACCTGATTGAGCACCAGATGTTGCTCTTATCAGAAAACCAGTTAATGGGCAGCACAATTTATCACCTCTTCTCACTCTGACTGAAATGACAGCAGCTCATTATCAGGGTCAAATGGTGAAGAGATAATGGAAAATAGTTATCGATGAGTCAGTGGTTGGACTGAAGTTATTGTACTTGAATGTCCCTGGACAAATTCATTGTGATTTCTAAACACGGCTAACGGTAACACTGAGTGAGTAATTGAATTGGTAATTTTAAGAGAGAAATATTCCTTTAAATAACAGATAAATACATTTCTCATGCAATATACAAGCCTCTTTAGACCAGCATGACAAGGTTATATTTTAGTTAATGCAGGCAGCTTGGTCTCCTGTGTGCTTCTAACTTCATTCTCAGTCTTCTAGAATAGTTGTAATGAGGCGTCTGCTTTTTCCTTCACTTCACAGCCACGTATAGTGGTCAATTATGCTGGAATAACCCAGACAGAGACGACTCCTGCATGAATTTTAATTCTGTTATTGGGGCAGGTCAGCTGTTCCTGCAAATTCACAATGCTGCTGTGCACATGAATCATTATGATTATGGAGACAAAGACAAATGTCAAGCAGCAATAAAACAGCCTTCTGTCAGCTTTCAGCATATACGCTTGTTTGTGATGTGAACAGAATAGGAACACACGATGAAAGGCTTCATGTAAGCGTCAAACCAAATCCTGTAATATTGAATATTCATAAACCACGGCGTTTACACTGTGTGTGTGTGTGTGTGTGTGTGTGTGTGTGTGTGTGTGTACTGTTATTGGTAGAAGTGTATCACAAAAAGGAAAAAAATTGGACAAAAAGCCAGTTGCTACAAGGTACTATTACATTTCACACTACTACACCTATACTATATGTTTTGTTGAGTTATATGATTGAAAATGTTTCCAACAATACTCAAATTAGAGGAATCTGTATTTTTATTTGATCAAATTAACAGTCTTTATTACAGTAATACCCAGAGTGACAAAAACTTGTCTGCTGTTGCCTGCAGAATGATGATGATTTAGTGAGTTGGTTAAACTCAACCTTTAATTAATAGACTTGAATGCTGATTCCAGCCCCCTCTGATGGACATTGAATGTAAATAAATTGGCAAATGGAAAGGTAATATAATGACACTGGGGAAAAAAAGTGGAGCTGATTTTAATGATTCTAATTTTTCAGTGTGAAATCACAGGTTTTATGTCACCTTGTGTGTAGGAGGGTGTGAAAACATGGCGTGGAAGTGCATGTGTGTTCAGAGCAGTCTGTGAGTTTTTATAACAACCACAAGCTTTCACAAGGTTGTACACATAAAGAAAAATATAGACGGAGCCCTGCAGCGTGTGTAGAGTTCACAGTAGGAAACACACTCTCACAGAGAAATACAGAACAGTTTAAGTGACAAGTTGGCATTTAACTCTTGAGCAAAGCAACATCATTCTGCAAAAAAGGAATGAGAGAGACTAAACTGTGCATTGTTTAAATACTTTATCTCAGCTGTCAGTGGATAACACTTCATTTTCTAGTGATTCTAGTGTTTCCACATTAATTTCAGAAAAGCAGAGAGGGAAGCAGACTGGTCTGTCTCCTTCTCTGAAAAGAATGATGTATTTTTCACAGAGCACCCTTTCAGAAAGGTCACATTGGCAATGAACTGTTCAGTTGTGCCAAAAAATGTGCTGTTGCTGTAGTAATAAGGTTTTAAATGTGGTATTGCAAGAACCATTTCAAGATAATGAGCGTGATTTGGTGATGTAGCCAAAGTGCTAGAACACAAACCAAGATTAGAATAAAGTGCCTAAAAAGAGACATTTTTTACATATTTTTTCTGAGTTTGTGTAGTTTGTTTCAGAGCTAGAAGGCAGTCACAAAAAGTGTCATTAACGTGAGTGCTGCACTTGTTTTGTACCCCACCACTTTTCAGAGGGACAGGTTGTACTTTTCTCTGCACTGCATTCACTTTACAGCTATCGTTACATTTAAAAAACAAACAAACTATGATACAGTGTTATAGTTTGCACAACCACACTGTATAGTGGTTAGAATGACCTCTGTCTGCAGTATTACAAGGTTAGACATTAATGTATCAGTTATAAAAAATGGCATAGTATAATACAAATGGAAAACTCTGAAAGGGCCCGTTCCACATGAGACTGGGGTTTGTGTCCCTGTCAAACAAAAGACAACAATTTTATTAGAGGCAATGTCAGTTAACATCCATGCGTCATGTTTTTTCATGACCTGTGTAACTATGTCACTTCTGGTGCTCAAGTCGTCCTCGTATCCCCTTAACTTCCAGTTACATGCATTTATTTGACTTATAAACTAACTTTTAAAAAGTCTGACCAGGAAGTTTCGTTCCCTTACCTTAGAGAATTGGTTTTCTGGTGTGTTCGTAAGGAAACCGCAGCCTTTTAACCAAACATAATCGATTTGTTATCAGTGAGAGACCATTGAATTGGCAGATAACAACCTTCTTAACCTGTTGCAAGTAAGCCCTGACTGGCCCATTGTTCTGGGTTGATTACCACGGATAAAACCTATCCATTCATCTGATAACCTTTTTACTAACCAGAAACCAGGCCTTCCAGGTTTACCTACAAATATACATAATCCCTGAAACACTCTCATCTATTTATTATTTATTTGATAATCACTGCTTTGCAGAAAATTAGAGGAATTAAAATGTTCCACAAGGAAAATGTGATAAAGTCCTGGTTTGTTTGACCCGTCCACATCCTTTCCCGACCACACTTAAGAGTTACATTTTGTAATTTATACTCGCTTCCTCCTTTGATTGCACAGTCGTTCAGAAATTACTACTGCCACTACAGGGCGCTGATAAACAACACATGTTAATGTAGCTGCCCATTTAATGAGCTGCTAACGACCTACTGGCCTACCAGCAGGTGGAGCAGGCTCCTACTTGCCCATGCTGATGAGCTGATAACTGCTGATGAATGCAGATTCCGTTGTCTGATAACATTCGATTTGGGGGATCATATCCATCTACCTCATGTATATAAAATCATCTATAACATTTAATGAGTAATTATAATCTAATTATGTCATATTTGTAAAATAATTGCATACTTTTAATAACTATTTAACTATTACTTTAACTGACGCAACATTTTCAGTGGAAGACCTTTACTGTAACAAATAGTGTGTTATTAGTTATAGAGGCTGCAGGAATCTGCATTACCTGCAACACTAAATGTGCATATAACATAAAATCTGATCACATACATGATCTGTAGACTGTGCACCGACAAAATGCACTCATATTTACCCTTTCACAAATATAGTTACAGTCATTTTAGCATCGTCAGTAGAAACAAGGCACCAACAAGGCCTTTTTATTTGGTTGGCTTGGCTCCATTTAGTTTGTCTGGAGTCCTACAGAGATATAACTCCTCTCCTCTGCAGTTTTATTTAATTCCCAGCAGCTCTTGGCTGTGGTGCAACATCCCTTTGTGTTGTTTATTATTAATAATCCTTACTCTTGTGTGAACCCAAACCCTCCAGGTAATGAGGCACAGCAACCACCTCTTTGAATTTTATGGGTGTGTATCCATAGAAACAACATCTCCTAAGCTCCTGCCTTCTTTTACTAATACGAGGTCAAGCTCTGGCCACCTTTGTGTTGTGTACAAGCATGCACACTGTGTTGGCTGTGTTGGTTGTGGGTTTTTTTCACTGAGTAGCAGCAAATTCCTCACACACATTCTCAAACAGAATTTATTTCCAAAGCTGAAAGGAAACGCTGCCAACGCCTCTTCTCATTTTGACGGATGTGTCAGCATGTTGGTCTGTCCTGCGGCTGATTGGAGCTGATTGGAGCTGACACTGAGGAGAGATAGAAGCCTGATGTAAAGCCTGGTTATATTTATACAAGGTAGCAAGGTCAATCCAAGACAAACTTTATGTTATTACTTTCCTTGTCTTCAGCATCTTTCTTTACTTCCCAATCATATGCTGTGTGAACATGACATTTAGCATTAAGAGAGATTATATTGAAGAAAACGTGGGACTTTTATTGCTTTATTTATGGTTGATTTTATGGTTTGTATGCGAAGCTATTCTCTTTAAATACAATACCGCCTTCTTCCCTCCCTGCTGCAGGAAAGACGGATTTATGTGAATTTTTTTTTTTTTTCTTTGTTTGTTGGGCGGGGGGGCGGGCTTAAAATGTGCAGTTTAACTTTTGGCCAAAATAACAATAAAACCTTTGAAAGTCTAAGTAATTATATTTATTTTGCATTAGTCTGTTAAAGGTCAAAAAACAAATTTCCCTCATCGATTTTTAAGAGTAAACACAGGATAAATGGGCATGTGTCTGCAGTAACAAGGGCACACTGACTCACATTTGCAAGATTGATGAGATCATCTGTACCTAAAAAAACTAATTGTTTTTTTCCATTCAATTTCCAATGTTTTGAATACACTAATGGTGATTGATGATGAGGGAGCATTTCTACTGTGAATCCTTAACACTGTGTGAGTGTTAGTGTGTAATTTTGCATCCATAGCCCACATGTTGCAGAATCCCCCTTCAACAAAAAACTGCTGTATACTTAAATACTGTGATATACCAATTTATTGGTGAACTTGCAAGCTATATAGTATGTGAGGGTTAAGTAGGACTTGACTTTGTGTCAAACAATGTTTAATAGTGTGTTTCACTTTATCACAAATACGTTTATATATAAAAAATTAAGTGTATGATTCGCTTGTGATTTTCTGTCACTGAACATTGAACAATCCGTAGTTTGTTTTTCCCAGTCAGGATTCCTTCATTCTTCATCATTCAGGAAGTTTTTACTGGGAGCCAAATTATCTGCAGGTCTTGTCCTCTCCAAAACAAACAGGCTTGGTGATTAAGCCATGAAAAACACAGAATAAAGCAGCAGCATCAAAATCCATGTTTTTCCAATGCAGTTTGGTATGCCAGCAGAGAGGCTAGAGCCAAGCTGCCCTGAAGATTTTCTCAGCTTGTTTCTCTCATAACTTAAGATTCAGATGTCCAGTGTTTAAAATTATTTTTCTTTTAAAATATATTTGTTAAAACGGCAAAAATCTAAAAAGTTTGTTTAAAAAAATTGGCTTAAAAAGGGTAAAAGGTCAATTTATCTTCTGGCAGACAACCATAAGGCTGACGCATGTGTAGAGATGATATGATGCCACCAACAGGCTACTGCAACCAAATAGCATGCACCATGTCCTTTGTTGAAGTCACAGATTTTATACATTGTTGGAAAAAATTGGGATAATGCAATTATGCAATGAAACAAAATATATAACAGTCATTTGTAGACATTTTACTGCATAAATGTTATGTCTTTAACAATATTTGCATGATTAGTATTATCTGTGATCCATTTCATCAGTCAGTCCTGCAGTTAAAAGAAACAAAACACAAAAAAGAATAGAGAGAAGAAAGAAATACAGTAGTCAAGTTC
Source organism: Centropristis striata (assembly GCF_030273125.1). Classification (NCBI taxonomy): domain Eukaryota; kingdom Metazoa; phylum Chordata; class Actinopteri; order Perciformes; family Serranidae; genus Centropristis; species Centropristis striata. The sequence goes on from NC_081536.1 coordinate 18,948,398, forward strand.
TTTTCTCCTTCAGTTGATTGTGATGACAGGTTTGTGATATTGATATTACAGGTTAGCCATCAGCTGTCAAGTGTACATTCATTTCATCATAACATGTTTTCTGAGCTACGAGTAAAGAAAAGTGATTAAAAAAAAGAATATAATGATAGACAGGAAAGAGAGCGCGTGTTTTGATTGCTGACCTTTAGTCGTGTTTTCCGGGCACTTGTGGCCGTCCAAACATACACACACTGACTGAATGTGTTCCAAGAAGCAGCTTCAGGGAGTTTCTCCTAATCACCTGCGCAGCCAAGCCGCTGCAGTGATGAGGGCAATAAACCCCAAAGGATGCTGACTCATTTTATTGATGAGTTCAGACACACACACACAAATAATAGGCGCTTCTGTCTTTGCTTGTGCTACTGCGTATCTTCAAATCAAAACTCTTTTGCCTGCTCGCTGAACCGGTGCAGTTGAATGCGTGCAGGAGATTTTCATTGCCGTCCCTTTGTGAATAAACGTGACACTTCCAGCTACACAGCTCCTTCATTCCTGAGACAAACCGCAGTAATAACATCCAGGCAATAACCTGCTTCGTATTGGGATGGATTTAAGCATATTCCAGTTTCCACTGTAAATCACTTTTATGCTACTTGAATTTAATTCGTTACCTTGCACGGCAGCTGGATTCTAGCAACAGAACAAGATCAGGCAAGAGTAGCGTGAAAACAAGATTGCAAATCCATTTTGCCAGGCTGCAAGTGTTTGATTTGCACAACTGAAGGCCATTCATCTTCCTTTAGGAGAATGGAACAGTCATTTTTTGTGTGTAGAGGAAGAGGTCCAAGTAACATTTTAGTTTATTTTTACTTTTAAACCACTCTGTCCATCAGTTCACAACTTTAGTCCGGACTGAATTTAAGTATATCAGCTACCTTTGCATTACCATGAAATTTGGTGTAAATTTTTAATGTATTGTCATGAACAGGTTATTTATTTGTGAATCCCTGAAACAAACAGCAGCAGTAACATCCCGACAATGACCTTTGTCAGAAAGGATTTAAGATCATCAGAGCATTAGGGTTTTTACAGTTATTTCTGTAGATGATTTGCCATGTAATTTGGTACAAATATTCATGCTCCCCTCATGATGAATTGTAATAACTTGACATTTTCATGTGTGATCAACAAGTCAGGATTTAAATGTGTTCAGCACTTTGCTTTATTACTATATAGCAGCAGAATTAATGAAATACTTTGTTCTTTGTGCCTTTTAGCACTCTAGAATAAGATAGTGGAGATGATAAATGTTAAACCTGCTTAATATCAGCATTTTAGGACAATCGTTCAGCTAAAGTACAGCCTCACAGACTTGCCAGCATTGCAAACTTGATGGCAAGATGGTAACAAAATCACAACTTGATTATTCATTCATGTAACTGTGTGGAGGTGGAAAGCTTCTGATGGCAAATAGAAGTATGAAGTTCTGCTGCGACAGTGAGAACATCTCTATAATTGGCCTCTACAGCCCAGCCGCCAGAATCAATGTTGGTATTTTCCTTTAATGAAAACCAGGGTCAGCATTGAATCTGTACATTGTTTGACCACATATATGTTAAACATAAATATTTCTGAACAGCTGCTACCTGTTGTCACCTGTTGGCTTCACATACTTCTTTATGTTGTAACTTGATGACTTAATTGATTTAATCTACTTCTACTTGTGTTTTTTTTTCTTATTGGCAGCCTTTCTTCAAAATGACTGCCATCTGACTTAATGTGTGTCCTGTCAAAGTGATGACGAGGTTTTTGTAATTTCCTCTGTTTTGTGTTTAACTTGCATTATTTTGACCTCTACCCTCCACCACACTGCACTAAAACTACACAGTGGCATCCTGCTACTACAGCTACTAAGTCTGAAATCCAGAAGATAAACTTGAGCTTAAATTATACAGAAGCAGTGACTGATTAATTGCATCAAATAGGAAAACATGAATCTGTCAACAGTACTGTTTGCCACAGAAGCTTTCCTTTGTTTGCTGATGATCAAGGCCAGCTCACCTAATTAGAGTGTGGAAGCAATTGTGTGTTTTGTCATCTCTTTTTCTGCTAGAAAACAAGATTGTTGATTGTTGTTTCTTTCACCGCAATGTATAAATTCGATCTTGACTGATCTTTATCACCTCGGCCATTGGAAACTGCAATAAAAGAGTATATATATATATATATATATATATATATATATATATATATATATATATATATATATATATATATATATATATTTATATATATATATATATATATATATATTTCTGTGCATTTGAAAAAAAGGTTAAAAAAATATCTAGTTTTAGTTTAGCTTTATAGAGATACAACAAATGCCTTTAATAACAAACAATAAAACAATATGTGGACTCTGACAAGACTATCAAAGACTCTAAATGTCAGATGAAACAATGCATTTGAAAAAGCTCATGAAACATCAAATGGAAAATACAAACTCATACACTGCTGTGTGTTGTGTGTGCATGAGCGCACCATGGGGCAAAAACGCTGAGTAAAATTACTGGAGAAACACATCGAGCGGCATAGATCAGACACATCCGACATTAATATTTTACACGAGGGTGTTCAGTAAATTATCTCCCTCTGTGAACGAAGACGCTCCACAGTCCTCATCATCCTCAGCGAAACTGACAGGAAGGAGTGCTGAGAATTCAGATTCAAGTTGATAAATGAGGCCTTATTAGAGAGTGATACTGGTTTTAAGATGCAATGGAAGGAGCTCTTATTGACTTATATATATGTTGTTGTGCATAAAAACACAAAGGTGGAGTCAGCATCATATCAAAGTCATCATTCAGAGATTTTTAATTTTGGTTTAATGTCTATATTTGTTTTTTGGAAGCATTGATGGAGGGGCAGGTTGTGTTATGATATAATCTGATGCTGCCAGATGGTTTGTTACAGAACCATCTGAGATGCCATCATTGGAAACTGTTTTGAAAAGGCCAGACGCTTTCCAAATATACCTTGCAGATGATTGGATGAACCATCTGTCTGTCACTGTCACACACCGTCTGTGCTAAAATCTCTCAGGACAGGAGAAGGAGCCTTCCATGCTGTTCTCCTCTGTAACAAAGTACTGATAGAACTGATGCTGTTGCAGCGGCTACGCTTAACTTCTTTAGGAGCCGTTCACCTATCAGTGTGGTCACAAACATGTAGCTGTCAGTAGCTCTTCACAGGATGCTGATTGGACAAATCGCTGGTTGCGACTCAAACGTATTACTTGGAGCCTGGCAAGATGGATTTGCTATCTCGTAATCCCGCGATTCTTGTGTGGTTCTGTGATTTTGTAAGAATCCACATGCCGTACAAGTTAGGTTATGATAACCCTTTGCCCAAAGTCGGATGGTATCTAGCTGCAATGGATTAAGAAAAGGGTATTTTAAATTGCGCATTTAGCTAAGAAGCTCTGCCAGATGTCGACAAGATCAAATTTGCAGTTACTGTTGATGTGGATTAAGTTACCCTCAAGTTCATCTACTTTTAAATACCATTTGCCAGCCAAGCACAAATCTAATGCAGACAGCCCCATTAGCACTGTAAATGTGGAGGACTGATAACCACAATTAACTTCATGCAAAAATTTGTGCAAGACTGCAGGAGTTACTGAGAAGTTAGGACAGAGTACAGCAGTTGCACTCACCAGAGACTCCTGGACTTTACTCAGCAGTCACAGGGACCTCGAGGTGACAGCATCATATTTAGACCAGCAGTGGCAGACTGCTTCATAACTCCTGTTCTATAAATATGTGTTTAGCCCTCTAAAGCCAGAGAAATGCTTGCTCTTTAACTAGAGGTTATCTCTTGAAGGAACACCAGAGAAGTCAGACTGATGTAAATAATAACATGGCAACACTTTTATTCAAAGATACAAGATAGAAGCTTCTAAACTGTCTCGCCTATATTGGTTATTCTGAGATAACGGCAGAAAAAGTGAATGCAGGGCCATCGTAGATGATATGTAGGTCATTAAATCAAGCATGTTGTAGAATATAGTGAGTACCACTCCTACACTGTCCCTACACCAGCCTAACTACTGTAAAATTGTCTCTGCTCTGTTTGTGTTTGTCTTCCAGCTGCTGCAGGTTTGTGTCACAGTCTGTGAAAAAACAGCTTCTACTGTTATTAAAAGAAAATAACTCCAACCTGATGTGTTGTTCCGGATATCCACAGGCCAATACTTGTTCTCTGAGCCTTTCTTAAAAGCAGCCGACTGTGAGGTGTGAGGAGAACAAACACGGCAGCTCAGTTTGAGAAGTATAAAGGGTGTGATGTGAGAATGTGGTTTTGACTGATTGGGCCTTTGGGAGTTGCAGTGACGAGGCACCAGCGCCGCAGCTGCTTCTGAGCATGATTTACTCATTGTCTTGCAGGAGATGTTTCCCACATGAAGTAGTTAATTAGTTTGTTTCGGATTTAAAGAGGCTGTTGGAGAAGTCAGCTATCAACTCGGTTCCTCTTCAGCTCCAGACTCCCAGTGGAACGTCAGTCTGTTATGCTGCCGTCAGCCTCGCCATTAGAGACTTCTCACAGCTGTATCCCCCCGCTGTCTCTCTGCCCTGAGTGGGCAGGCAGGGCTCAGAGGAACATCATCCTGGTTTTAATTAGGCTTTTTAATTACAGAGTGGATATGCTTTTTCATGGAGACTTGCGCTGATGTAACAGTTGAGCAGAGACGATAGCAAAGGGAGTGTAACTGTGTCCAAGGGTTCATTTCCACAATGGAGGGGAGCGACACACATATTAGGGCCTCTCACATTTAACTTCCTGCAATCTAGTGACATTTTTCTGAAGTAGTTCATGTGGAAATGTAGGCGGACAAAATTCAGGCAGCAGGTGAATTATAAAAATATAATGCAATAAGGCTCTCACATTCTACATTAATGAGGTGAAAGATCAACTTTTTCTCTGTGTTAGTTGTCAAGTAGTTTGAAAATGTAACATTAATCAATGCTGACGAGCCAACTTCACTAAAATATTAATTTCACTTCTTTATACCTGGATATTCATTACCTTAGCCTATCTGAAAAGCAAAGCCTCAACATCACTTCTTCTTTCTATTTTATAGAAATGTTATCAACCATTGCTTTTGAAGTTGCCCTTGACTGGCATCATTGTTTCATTTATGAGTCGTATTCTAGTAGTCCTTCAAAAAAAAAACCTCCTTTGCTTTCATGTTTTTATCTGGGAGGGTGAATGCACATCTTCTAATACTGAGAGAGACATGGGATATCAACCATGATATGAACATGTCACAATTGTTCAAGATCTGCAAAGCTGAATTCCCACTAAATCAATAGACAACTTATTTTGTTTTCGATGACATTTGTGAAGCAAGAGAGAAAGATTGGGTTTTTTTGAAAAGGCAGGATGAGACAGGGTTCCTCGGGTCACGGGAAGGTAAAGAGTTTTATCTTTTACATTATATTTGTGCTGCCTGTTTTAGAATAAAAATTCAAGTAGGAGAAAAGTGTGTTCTCTAAAATAATCAACCCTCATTTTTCCACCAACTCTGGCACTGTCAAGGGCCCTTAATCCTGCATGAGTCATACCTGTACATAACATTTTCTCGTCAGAATCTGTATCTTTAATGAACTGTGTAATTAACTCTCCGCAGATTAAAAATTATATAGAAGATGCATTGTATAGATGCATTATGGATGGATTACTGGTGTATATTTAGATTTTCACAAATTGAGAATGAGCTAAGCAAGGAGAAAAGAGGAGAAGATTAAAAAGAAGCATGAGTGGTGAAGGCAAACTCAGGAGAGGTAAATGAGGACTGCAAACTTACCTTAAAAAAAAAAAAGAAAACTCAAACAAAATGTCACGTATATATATTTATATGAGAGTGTCCATCCCCCAAAATATGACATGGTTTGTAGAGAAACTTATTACAACCCTTTTGTAGTTAGTAGTGCCCCGTAGTGGTCATAGCAGTTATGAATGATATCACTTTCTGTGTGCAAAAGCTAACAATGTTAACGACATTGTTTGAAGTAATGTGACTAAACTTCCACCTCAATTTCAGCATTTCCCTGCATTTTTTCTTTAACTATCTAATGCCAACCATGTATTTTTTCCCTCCAACTTAAGGGAAGTAAATTAGTTTCATAAACCTAACCATCCAATTTGAACAATTATAATGTAAGACTTTTTTTCAAAGACTTTTATCATGTCCTTTACCATGTTACATAAGTGGATACATGTGCACGTTCATGAATATCTGTTAACTTAAGGGTCCTGGAGGGATTTAAAATATGATCATGCAATCCTTATTTTTTAAATATCGTTAGTCAGAATAAATCAATGCCAATGTTCCTCTACTTATATTATCTCTGTATAAGGTTAGGCAACAAGATCTCCAACCTAAATGACAGACTAGGCACTGATCTAGGTTTAAAATGTCCTGTAAGGCGTTATAAAAGACAGTTAAAAAAGTAATAAAAAATATATTGTAAATGCCAGAAGTGAAGTAGTTACAAGGACGAAGTGACCGCAGTGACATGGTTACGTAAAAACGTTAGGCAAGGAAGTTCTATGATGTTTAAATCATATTGTTTACCTTTGTAAAATGGTATGTTTGTTCGAAGAAAGAATATCATCAAAAACATGAAAATCTTAAAGACTTTATGATGAAGGTGTCTTTAAACAACTTTTCATTGAGACCATGAGATTATGTGATCTTATTCCCACCTCCATCATTTTATCTGCAGGATATGAATCCAACGCAGCACTTCTTGCTCTTTTTGACCTTTTGTTCATATTGACCTGCCAAAGTGAAGTGATAAGGGTTAATGGTGTCAGTAAGAGGAAGAGAAAGAACTGAAGACCACAGTACAAGCGGAACAGAACAGGTAATAGGCAGAAAGAGGGGATGGAGGAAATTGGGAAAGAGACAATCACTGGTTTATTGATGTGTTGTACCTTCCGGCTGATGAGACAGACAGGAGTGTAGCCATGGAAACCAACAAGTGTATGAGTCATGGGTTGCAACATTAGGTTGGGGGATGGAACAAGATTGAATGAGGCTCAAATTATCATCACAGGGACAATAAAACAAGTTGGAGGGAAATAATTGTAGTGAGAATCACCAGCGCAGGATTTAATTTCCAAATGTTCAAGTCTTTTGATTCTGTTATCGAATATTCCCAACTGTGGCTCCAATTAAGTCTGCTGTGGGGTTGTGTCCTCTTATTTGACAAAGGAATGTGTTTGTTGAATGTAAATGTAAAGAATGTAGAGGAACATTGCACAGATTGGTTTCTGATGGATAGAAAACAGCCTTGAATGTTCAATAGTCCTGCAAATGATAAGGAACCAATGTGAACGCACTGCACTGATAAAAATGTAATTTCTATTCAAATTAATGCAAATAAACAAAACAACAAAACAAATAGGGCTACCACATAGCAGACATTAATTAATTGAGAGTTTGGACTGCTGCATTATGTTTTTTAAGTTAGATCGACCTGATTCAGGCCAGAGGTAATCTTGAAAAAACAAAGGCAGAGAATCAAAGCCCTATCGTACAAACATCTACTGTCTGCTGTCAAACAAAGTGAGCATATTTATTTATGCACAGCCCATATTACATATAAAGCATGCCATATTTCCTTTTGTATGTGTTTAAGCTTTCTGAGCAAGTTTTGAGTGATGTGATGACCTTTGCACTTCCCTGCGTATGTTTACTTGTTTGTCAGACACCTGGTGGCAAAAAATCATTAGTGATCATTATGTTCAACTGTTAATTTCTTTAAATATAATTTTGAACCACTGTAATATATCACCTTTAACACATTGGTGGTTTACATATTAACGTTTTTAACTGTATGCAACCACACACCGAACACTTGATCTGTTGCTGGTGAGTATATCAGTCTCACATCATTTAAGATGATGTGTGTAGTCCAGGGTCACGAAAAGGGGAATACACAATATTGATTTTCTTTCTTTATAATTACAACAAGGGCCTTCTGCCATTCACAGCTGTGTCTGTGGCTCAGGAACAGAGCAGGTCGATACCTACTGCCCACATGTCAAAGACACTGAAGTGACTCTCGTGTGTGAGTGTGTGGAAGAGAGGCCAATAGTGCTTTGTCCATTAAGGTAGAAAAATAAGGACCATCGGCCATTTATGCCACTTTAACCAAAAGTACAGGATGTGTTATATTTGGTATATAAGGCTATACTTTGTCAATAATATAAAAAGAATATAACCTACTGTTCAAATGACCCTTTTAAAGACTGGATTCTGTATGTTTAAGAGATTATCAATAACACACTTTAACACAGTTTCCTTTTGACAGTATTGAAGAAGCAGGTCAGCATAGTGCGTGAAAAAAAACACTTCTCTGTCATTTATATGATTGGCACAGGAAGTGACATACACCTGCTCACAATGAGGTTGACATTTTATATAGCAGGTGTCCAATATAATTATAATCCACCGTTTTAAATGAATGAATTTGCAATGACACACACATGCTCAGGCACACGAAGAGCTTTTTATTTTTATTTGTACTCTTGACTTTTTTTGTTGAGCAGATTTCTCTACAAACCTTTTTCTGTCTGAATTAGATTTTTAAGGAAACTGTAACTTGCATCTCAAATGTTCTTTGTACATGCAGAAAATTAAGTTGTTAAACAAGAAATACTTTTTCTTTTAAAATTACAAAAGAGCAGCAGTTTTTCCTCATGTTCTGGTTTTCTCCAGGAGAATGTATTCCTGAATATTATATATGTTGCAAATAATTTAGGCAGGCGAGCTGCAGGGAATCCACAAAAGAATGTTGTAATTCATATATACAACATGAGAAAAAAAATCACTGAAAAAACTGTGTTTGCAGTTTCTAGCATGTTGCAGGAATCAAGGGATTGCAAAGTGCTGCAGTGGTAAAAGCCACTTTCTGTCATTCGTACGCACATATTTATGACTCATGCATTATTACCTTTCAGCATAAATCCAACTTTTAATTCATGTGACTGGGGCACCGTGGCGTATAACACCATTTATCTTCTTGAACATGACAGCAGATCACTTTTGTTTCACTGTTAAATCACCTGAGCCTGTACTCAAGGCAGAAAAAATGTAAAGGCATTTCTTTGATAAAGGGTTTTTATGTCTCATTTTCTTGTGAAAATGGGACTGTTGTCTTCATATGCTGAATACTTTCTAATATCTGTTGTTTTTGGTTTGCAGCACTTAAGTCTGCTGCATTTATATGTCTGAATTGGGGTTTAATTGTAAATTGCCAGCCACGCACATCCAAGATTTAAATCAGAGGGTAAGAACAGATGTGGCTGTTTCATGAATCCCACATAGGATTTTCTTATTTTCCTCTTATTGCTTTAAACAGAAATAAGAGAAAAATAAGCAAACATTCCTGCATTACAGCCAATGTTTTTACATATACCTGCTACTTTGGTAATGTAATTATGTGTTGTATTGTATCGTTTCTTATTGTGTTGTATTATGTTTAACTTTAGTGCTTGTATTGACATTATGCCACTAATTCATAATAACCTGCTCAGAGACTTTTTTTTTTTTTTTTTTTTTTTACCTCTGGTACATTTACACTAAGGTGGAAACTAAAATGTTAATTATTGTGCCCTGGCAAATAAAATAAAAAGTTTCAAGCATCTGGAGGGTTTAATGAAGAGAACTGCAGCATTTATCTTAAATGGTTATCTTGTGAAATTTGGTAATCAGCCATAAGCAGATGAAAGCCTCATTGACTTCGAAAACTGCTGGTGAATGTTGTTAAATGTCTTTTGGCAGATGCAATGAATGATGAATTTTAAGCAAAGCTTCACAGCAATGAAAATGAATTATTTAATGGAGTTTTAACGAGGTTTGAGAGAGAGAGATAGAGATAGAGAGAGAGAGAAACAGAGGTAGCATGTAAATGTGTGTGTGTGTGTGTGTGTGTGCTCTGCAGTAGACAGGTTTTGACATTTCACTGATGCATGATGAGAGATGACAGGTCCAGAGCACCGTCTTGTCCCGCTTTACTGAAACTAAAGTTGCTTCTCTGAGATCCTGCTGCTCTGCGGCGTAGCTGTAAATCACTGATGTCAAATGAAAAATCACCCATCGCAAAAATGTCATCTTTTCAGAAAAAGCATGCTTGTAGTGTAAGTATGACACCTAAATGTCAATGTTTCCTAATTTTTTTTTAGGTTGAATCTCAAAATATATCATTAGATGTGCACCTTTAAATTTGCTGGTTTGAATCTCACTTCAGGTTTATTCAGTTGGTCCTTTGTTTAACTTGTTTTTACAGGCTCTTTTTACCACAACTGTCTTTTACCCGTCTCTGAATGTATAGTTTTATCATCAGGTCACGTACCCGGTTGTTGTAAAGTTCTCCGGGGTGAAAGCAGCAGTTAATTTCAGGCTGGTTTGGCACGACTGAGATTGTGCTTTTTATGTTTGTTTCGACTGAGAGCATGAACCTTTCTAGAAATGTGTCCAATTAAATGAGAAACACTGTGCGCACCGAGAAAATGACTTATTTCCACACAATCAGAACTTCAGCTGTAACTTTAAACTGAGGGCAACCTCAATTCTCCAGCAGTGCTGCATTCTGCTTCAATACCTCTCGAGTTAAAACCATTTCTCCTGTGGGCTGGACTGCACACTTCCATATCCACTGTTTAATTTATATCAATTGTCCCTTGCACTTTGACACAGCTGTAGTAATAAAACATAACAATTCATCAGACCCCTTAATCTTCCTGCTTATGCATGTACTGTGAAGTTCTATCATTTAACATCTGCCCCACTGTGTAGTTTGAACATTAGTCTTATAAAATGTGTCAGTTTCAGCATTTAGAACAAAGCAGTAATGAGTTTGTCTGAAGTCAAGTAACCCCAGCTTTGTTCCCACTGAGGTTGCATGCTGTATCTCCACCAAAGACAATCAAGCATTTCTCCTTGCTGCTGCTTTATCTTTTATGCCTTCGACTCGTACAATGCAGAAGCTCTTTTTTTTTCTAAAAGAATAATCACTGGAGGAGGGCTGGAGGGTATGAGTGGTGAGAAAATGTTGTTTCTCTCCTATCTGGAAAAAAAAAGCCTTGCTGTTGTAGATGATATATTCTTTTGATGTGTGAGACTTTTTATCTCCCTCCAACTCTCTCTCTCTCTCTCTCTCTCTCTCTCTCTCTCTCTCTCTCTCTCTCTCTTTCTCTCTCTCAGAGCCATACTGTAAATATAATGTAGCATACATCTGTCATACAGGATGAATCAGTCATTAAAGCCGCCTGCTTTATATGTGAACAAAGACCTTTTTTACAAGCTTAAAGCACATTAATAATTCTTTCACACTCCCTGCCATATGCAGAGCAGCTATACAGGCCATACCATCCTCCTCACATGCTGTAATAATGAACCTTGTCCATAATTAGTGCTTTTTCTGTAATTAAGATGCCCTTCTTGCCATAGATGCTGTTAAATAGTTGTGATTGCAGAATCAAAGAGTTTTTGCAGCAGCAGTGTCACAAACCACCTCTTATACATCCATGGTGAAAACTGCTGCCCCTTGCCTCAAAATCTGAAGCAGTGCCACATTCGTGTGTGCAAAGACTCTGTGGGAGGCAGTGGTGAAATGTGAAATGTGAAAGGGCAATTTCAGAGCTGTCGAGTCGTCACACTGAGATAAGATCCCTACCAGGTAACTGCAACTATTCTGACTGTGTATCCAGCCTGAAACCATTGTTACCTTTTCCCACTGCCATGTCTTTGTGTCCAAGAAGGCAGAAATGCCATAAAAGCTGTCTTTAAAAAGACATGAAATGATTTTTCCATTTCCCTTTTGGAAGTTTGCCTATCCAGATGAGAAGATTGACTCTGATAGAAATGAGGGAAACAAAATGCATCTGTGCCTCTAACACATGATTTAGGATATCTACTGAAATGTAGCAGTCAGCTAGTAAAATGCCACAAAACATAATATTACAAAAGATAAACAAGGATGCTCTGATATATTACAGATATGAGTTTAGATAAATACCAAAATGATCTCACATCCAATATGTTTGGAGAAGTAATACAGATGATTGATGACCAGTTGGCTCCAAACACACTCGGTGTATTAAGCATGCGTGATGCATGTCATTTATGCAAATATTTGCAAGGTACATCTTTCTGTCTCTCTCTTTTTAACAGGGGTTTTGTTCTGCTGGATACATGTAAGCCACTTTTGCAGGCTACAAGAGAACCTGTTAAGTACCAAAGAATCGATGCTACAGTCCTGTGGTAAACATCCCCAAAAAAACCCACACGTCCCTCGAGTACCACAAGAAAATATCACAGGAAGACAAAAATTGCAGATAGTAATTTACCACAGGAACATGTTGCACTCTGGTGCCGCTGCAGCCCATCTGCCAAAAATAAAATTTTAGTATTGTATGTTTCTGCAAACCACAGATAGGAAACATTTTCACCCCCTTAGTTTAGCATATTTCTCATGCTATTTTTTGGTAGTAATGGCAAAAATCACAAAGTGCAGATGAGGCTGATGTAAATGTCAGGGAATAATTTCCTATTTGGTCATATTTGGACTTTTTTTTTTTTTTAAATGAACTAGTGATGGCTCTAGATCACCAAAGTTATTTTGATTCCTCCTGCAAGGGACATGAGTGTCTAAACAAAATGTCATGGCAATCTATACAATAGTTGTTGATACATTTCACTTTAAACTACAAATGTCAGCTTTATGGCTGCTCTATAGAGAAGGTCAGGGGATCACCAAAATCTTGTTTTGAGATAGCAAGTAATGACTTAGACTGAACAGAAATGCAGCAGATTGCAACTGCAAGTACTGCAAACTCATATGCAATGTGCAGTCTATGTAAGGGTTAATGGCTCTCTAAATCTCTATAAGAAAAATGTAGCTTTACAGTGAGATGATGGGCACACAGAGAAGTATTAAGCCTTATTATATTTCCCCTTCTCATGAAAAAGGTATAAACTCTTCACACTCGCCTGGGCAGGCTTCAACCCCATCACTGTGGGAAAAGAGCAATTGTGAAATGCATTACCGAGCAGAAGCCTTTGAATGTGACAGATTTGCTGAGAGGCTGCTCTTGCATCTTTAACTGCAGTCTAATTTCTTTTTCATGAGAAGGTTTCCTTTTGAATGTAATTTTAAAAAGGTTAAAATTTAGAATATGCACACCTCCATGGGAAGGCAGCAAAGATTTAATCAGCTCAGTGTTAGCATCTACAGTGTTTATTAAATTTGTGTTTAAGTCACACAATGGAAATGTAACAAACCACCCTACTTTTGACTTTTAGTTCTTCAACTAGACTGAAGTCAATTCCCTTTTTATTTTGTTTATAGACTTAGTCAAACAAGTAAAATCGCTATTTTTCCCGTTGTGCCTGACTCGCTGAAGTATTGATTTGCCCAACCTTTGCTGCGCTTGTAAATGTGCATACATAAGTGGAACTGCAGCCTCCAACCAACATGCCTGTCTGCCTTTCTTCCTCTGACTGTCTGTGCTTCCCTGACTCTCAAACACACATACATATACAAACAGCAGTCAATCCACTGAATGCCAGCAAAAGCCCACGGAGGCTTTTTTCTGAGCTTGGCACGATAAGTCACACAGACACAATGACCACGGGGTGAAAGATAACTCGACAGACACAATCCTGGAGCAGAGATTGTATTATGGTCTGCAGGTTAAGGTGTGATTGAAGGGACACAGCTGTGTGTCTGCAGGGACGGCAATGTCTGTGTGTGGGTGGATCCTCCAAATGTCTCGACAACTGTTGGATGGTTTTCCATGTTTCCAAAGCTGCTTTGCTGTCAAACAGACACCAGAAAGTCCTCAAAATCATACAACCACTTAGGTAAAGTTTAAAAAGTTGAATAAATTGTCATAACTGCGTAATAATAACTTTAAATAAAGTGGAACCTGCTTATAGTGAACATTGTTAAAGTGATCAGCAGCTTGTATTGATTCAAAATCTTAAGATGATATCATTCCTATCGAAATGCTGTTTAAAAAAATCTGGGAGCTAATATGGGATTTCTGAGACCAATTCCATTCTGAACTTTAGAGGACAAAATGTCCCTGATTACTGATATGCGGCCGATATCATGAATGTGTTCTGGAAAAAATAGACATTTCCGTGTGGATGACTTTATCAGGGGATATTTAATATTATTATTATACAGTATGCATACAATGCATTACACAGTCAGCCAAAATAAAGAATACATTAAAATAAAATAATTTAGATTGATAATAATCAGCATTTTATGTTCACTATGAGTCATTTGCTGACCATGTAAATAAATAATCAATCAAAATAAAATAAAATAAAAAGCATTTCTAAATGACCCCAAGCATTTTTGCACTATATATTGTGTAAAAAAAACTATTCATATTGGCACATATCGGACAAGGTGCACTGATACCGATATATTTATATGCCTTTGATAACCAATATCAGCTGATAATATCAGCCAACTAATATATTGGTCGGGCTTTAGCTTTAGCACAACGATCCACTGTAAATGCAGATGTATTTTTAATTAGATGCACAGAGATATACATGTTCTTCCCTTAAATACACTTGTCCTGTTAATTAAATGCATCCCTCTTTGCTAGACATCAAACTGCTGCATGTTTCAGAGCCATGATGAAGCAGAGTAGTGCTTCTCTAGCTGTTGACCTTTTCACATGCAAATCAGTGCAACACTCTTCTGCGCGTGAAGAAAACACGAGTTGATCCATGCCACTTCAGATCCTTATTAATGAGCCGAAGGTGTCAAGGAACATCCAAATATTCCATCTTGGCTTTCCTCTCCTTTTTATCATCCTCCCTCTGGAGAGTCCTGCTCCTCATATGTGAATATTGAGTGCAGATGCATGAAGATAAAGGACACAAAAAACTAAATGAATAGATGAAATACATCCATTCTATTGTGATATCCAGTGCTCACTTCAGTCTAGTTTTCATAACAACACGTGTGTATGCTGAAATGATCTGAAACAAAATGTGTTATCTGTCAGATAAAAGCCTCTAATTGTCACTGTGGCGGTGATAATGTTGTCATTTTCTTTTCACACTATGTTAATATGTGAATTTACTCTTCACATAGGGATTTGTCAGAACAGGTGTGTGTGTGTGTGTGTGTGTGTGTGTGTGTGTGTGTGTGTGTGTGTGTGTGTGTGTGTGTGTGTGTGAGGAAGAGAGAGAGAGCAGAGTTTTGGTGCCCCCCTGTGTTAACAGTAGGAAAATATAGTTTTGGAGTAGAGACGCTCACGCTGCAGAGACACATTCACTGAGGGAAACAATACAAATAAATTAGAGACAGTACTTCAAATGTTCTCAGCAATAATGATTTATTTGTAAAAAGTTGTCTTTAACTGAGTAGATAACACGCAATGAGCTACAGAAAAGTATTTTTTAAAAGTCTGTAAAAGATTTCACTCTGTGGATACAGATTCACAGTTAAATTAAATGATCAATCTTTCACATTTGTAGTATTGGTTCCAAATTACCTTGTATGCTTTATTGTGACAAATAAATTGATTGATCATTGATTGATTAAATGAAAAATATATTTAGCCGTCTCCGTTTTAGACTATGTATTTCGATTGGCATGCCTTGCTGTTTACCCTGATTAGTCTTTATTTCATATTTCAACATCTTCCAATGTGCACAGAAAACATCTCAGTTCAACCGACTTGATAGAGTGATCCACAGCCGATTGTGCGTGTTATTTCTACTGTTTCTACTGAGCAGATTTTTGAAAAAAGCTAAAATGTACAGAAATGTACTTCCGTGTTCATCTGCTCTTGAAGAAGAAGACACTTATTTTTGATTACACTCACACATGAAGACATTAATGTCACACACAAAAAGACATGTCTTTATAATCCATGATAGGACCATTATACAATATAGATGTTTTAGAATACCATATACATCATGCATCATGAAATATGGGTGCTATAAACTCCCTAAATATGCACGCTATACATATATTAATGTCCTCTTTTATGAACCGTGGCCTTCTGGACATTAACTTACTGTGATTATCTGTCTTTCAGACTAATGATGTTTTCAATTCTTATAAAGATTTGTGTCTTGAAAATATTCTTTTTTAGAGAGAATGCAAAAAAAACAAACTAAATTAATTAATAATTAACATAAAAAGCCAACTCAATAAACAAATCAGTAAATACTACATGCTGGAAAAGGATTAGGAAGAAGTATACACATTTTCACAACCTATTTCTTAAATAATTACCTTATTTTTTGTAATATACAATTTAAGTTTGTGATTTACAATAGATATATAGATAGATATGTTTCAATAGAAAATTCACACACAAATAAAAAAGACTAAAATATAGAACAATTGGACAGAAAAAAACCTCAGCATACTCTATAGTATAAGATATATATTCATAAGATATCTATAGAATACGCAATATCAAATATAACCCAAAATACACAGTAAATATACCAACCTACTACTACTTAAATATTGCTGTTGTTTTTTACATGGAATAAAATACTACATACATTAGACAACTGTCTACTTAAACAATAAGCTTCTCGTCTTGTTCATTTGCACATACATAATGAGTGAATATGTTGTGTGTTATTGTGCAGCAGTGTGTGCCGAGACCCTGTGTGCAGTACGGACTGTGTGGAGCTCAGCGGTGCATCTTCTCACCGACTGCAGCCACAGAGCAGCGGTGGCAGCGCGCCTGCGCAGTGCATCCAGGGGCTCGGCGGCGTTCGGTGCTGAAGTGGGGCGGATGGCAGAAAAACAGCGGCGATGGACATTACACCGCAGGATCCCCATTTACTATGTCGTTAAACACGCATCGGAACATCGCGTTTTCACAGCCATCACCCTAGGACACTGACAGCTCATCACAAAGGGGTAAGATGCTGATTATTGTGCGCTAATGCTCCACACGGGCTGGCTAGCTGACGTTAGCACGGCGCTAGCTGCTGCTCAGCTGCCACCTCCTCCTCTCGCTGCTGAGAGATAGCGGATCTGTCGGCTAAAGCTAGCAAGTAGAAAGTGGGTGGTGTTTGATTTTCTGAGAAATTTCGGTGCGACAGTCAGCGCCGTGCAGTCCTCTCTCTGGTGCGTGCTGTCAGCCCGGGAGGGGAGCTCCTCTCCCGGCTGGTCGGACCTGCAGCGCCCGGGCTCAGATGGTTCGGACAGCTGCAGGAGAAACCATGCAAAACACCCAGCCCAGCAGCTAGCCAGCTCAGCTAGTGCACAGAGGGAGAGAGCAGGGTCCGATGAGCCTGCCTACTTGTTATCTGAAGAAATGCAAAGGCCTTCAGGCAGATGCAACAGATCCAGGGCTGCTACAGCCCCATGCATCCACCATAAACTCTTCACTATAAAGTTAATTCTGCCACAGCCTGGACTTTTTTATAACCCTTTTTACTCCTCTGCTGTCATGCAATGGGGAGAGCTCATGTCGTGCACAGCTGAGGGAGCACCCACACTGCAGTTCCCCATAGGTGTGTGTGAGTCAGAGGGTGAGGATGACCCTGATGAAGGCCACAAACGCGTTGGTCTTACAGTAAAGTTGTTCTTTATAGTACAGGTGTTGCTGGAGTTTTGATCTCCTGAGTGATGTTGCTGCTGCATCCTGGGAGACTTCCTGATTCATCTCATTCAACTTTTGCCTCAGCCATGGAGGTTTCATACAATACCAGCTGGCTTATCAACATATTTGAGACTTTTGGGGTGGAGATATTTTTGCTTGAATATATATTGCAACTTTTTTAGTGTCTACAGAGACAGAGTTAACCAACACATAAGAGACATTGAATGACATATTGATTATTCTCATAGAGTTAACTTGGCTAGAGCGCTTCTTTCTTTGATAAATAGTTCTGATGTGAACTCTGCAGCTGTGTTTATGTCTGCTATAATCAAAAATAGAGATGCACAGATTGTAAATTTCTTGGATGATTCTGATCATCAGAGAAAAATCTGGAGAAATATCATTCTATTTTGTACATTTAGGTTTACCAGGGAGAGTCAATTATTTATTGTCTTTCCAAACAGCCATCAGGCTGTCTCATTCAAACAGAGATTCTACCAGACTAACTGAATTTCCCCTCGGGGATAAATAAAGTAATTTTGATTTGATTTGATTTTTGAAACCTTGATATGTATTTATATCTTTATTAATGCAAAGTTATTTATGAGTTAGTGTCTGTTTACAAGGAAATAAAGTTGTGTGTATAAAATTAACTCCAAGGCCTGTGGCGGACTGCGTCCTCCTGCTTGTTGCACACCTAAGGGTCACTGTGATTACTCTAAGCAGCATGCATGTGAATTTATTACAATATGGGGTATTTAAATATGTCCATAATGGTCTGAATATGTTGCTAAATGTGTTGCTTGTTGCATTTTAGAAATTACATTTCTGAGAGTATGGTTGGCCAAAATTTTCCAACCTGCCATCGCCAGCCCAGAAACCAGCAATTGCCAAAATATTCCCACTGTCTGGGCCAGGGCTGCATCAAAGGATTGTTTTCATTTTTGATTAATCTGCCAAATATTTACCTAATCAAGTTTTTGGAAAGTCCAAAGTGATGTCTTCAAATGTATTTTTTTTCAGTCCAAAACCCCAAACTGTTCAGTTTAATATGATTTAAAACTGCTGGAAATCCCCATATTTGAGATGCTGAAAACAGCATTTTCTACCACTCAGGGATTATTAGATTGTTTTAGTAGTTGGCGATAATTTTTCTGACGATCGATTACTCGACTTTCCTTGGAATGGGCACTTGAAACTCACACAAGTACAACACAAAAGTCTTATCTTTGCACACAGCTCTGCAAATAAATTCTTCATAGACTTTTATTATACAAGGGAAACTTTTGTTTTCCAACTTATTGGTGCTTCTCTTGCTAACAAAATGGTTTTTACAGGGAAGCAGTTTTGAAGCGGCCTGCTGTGTCATATGGGATGGATGGCGGCTACATGTGAACTCTTAGATTGAATTTGTGCAACAATTTCTCTCACTAGACTTCAAAATGAAAGTGGGCTAAAAGAACGACAAAAATACAAGTAAGGCATCAAAGAAACATAATAGGCTGTAACCCCACTATTATTTTGACGTATTTGGTATAGCATAATTTTAAATATCACTCAATTGTCTTTAATGACTTCTCTTGTTCTCTAATCTGTCTTACATGCTGATTTTATTCACTGAGTAGCATCAGACTGGGGATAATTCATAACATAAAGAGTCTCCAGTGTTGAGGTCAACATGTGAACACTTCTAAGCTGCTGTTATGAGGAAGCGATTTGTTAGAACAGTAATTCCTGTATGAACATATAAAGCATGAGAGCGCCCCGAGAGGCTCCGTCGCCTTCAGGCTCTTACTCAGTTTCTGTCAGGGACAAAATCCAACAAATGGAAACTGACTGTGATTGTTGGTTAGGTTGTGACACCAACAACGTACTTAATCCTTTTCATGATGAGCGATTTCATGCATTAGCGTTCATTTTCTGATTTGGTTTATTTTGTCTTTTTCTAACCACATGTGTAGCGGTATCAACACATATCAACTTCTGTTGGGTGATAAGAATAAAAAATTACAGTACAGAAATGCCAAATATATATAAAAGGTAGTTTAGAAATAGTATAGTGCAACAAATTATTGTTACATTATTGATAATCTATCAATTATTTTTTCAGATTAATTTATCATACATTTTATTTTTAAAAAGAGAGAAAATAGTGACAAATGCAATTTTTTTAGTTTAAAAAATAAGAAAATAGCAACAAAAAATTAGCCACATTTTTCACTTCCCGAAAAATTCTAAAATATGATGCTATTTTCTCATTTTTTTAAACAGATAATAGATAATTTTATATCTCAAAAACAAAATATATATCATGATAAAGCATGTTTTCTGGTAGTTTAATAAAAAAAAAAATATTTTGTATGAAATAACCACATTGTAAAGCATTTTTTGGTGTAGTCCAGGCTCAATCCAGCTTTACTCCCAGGATCAGAATGTCAAGCATCCAAATTACTATTTTTCCCCCTTTGAAATACAAACAATATAGAAGAAAACATACAATAGATAATTTTATTTAGTTTTTGACAACATATCGTCAAACTGCCCAGTTCTACTCCAAAGTATGTCCAGTCACAAGTCTGGTGACAAAATAGTTTTTCAGATTCTTATCAAAAGTGAGAAAAGTGCAGATATTAGATTATACAGTATGTGTTCAGAGATACAGTATGTATTTTATTAAAAATCAGGTTCTGCTCTCACTGCGGCACTATTTCATTCCATTAACAGCGGGTATATTTCTTCACCGCTGTCACCACGGATAAATGACTGCACCTTTTATTTTACTTGCAGGATTAAAAGATTCTGTTGTGATTTTTAATCTTTGCCCTGCTTTTTTTTTCAGATGCTGTACCTTCACTGCTCCTTGCGCTCTCATGTCCATAAATGACCCTTTCACCAAAATCCAAGGAAGCCTAGGAGGCGACGGCGAGTGAAGCAAAAAGAGGAGTGGGTGAAAATAAGGAAAAAAGGAGAGGAAGTAGTCACATTTCACTTCAGCTCTTGTGTCCCTTTCTGTGCCAGTCGGTCAGGGATGCTGAGATCAGTATCCTCTCTTCCCTGTGGTGAAAAGAACCTCCTGCCCAGCAAGCCAAAAAGCCGGTCCATTAGCCAAACAGACGCCCAGACAGTCACTCTGTCAACCAGCCTGCTATCATCCAGCAACCTATTACCTCATGCCATGACTGCTCTGTCTGACCTGTCTTTAGGAACTCACTAATTCATGGTAAGTTTTAATCCCTCACACGAGTAAAACACTTTTTTTTTGTTGCTTACTGTAGTCAATTTTCTGCTTAAAATCACTTCACTGCCAGTTAAAAAAAAGCCTGTTGAGTGTGAAATTTTACTCTTGACCTTGGATAAAAATAACTCATGGTCCAATATGTGTCTTTTTTGAGAGCCTTTAATGTTAGGCAAATTAATTTATTGTCATCAAGTTGCAGATAATCCAAACAAGAAGCCTGACATACCAGGGGTAATACTTAAAATGATGACCTTTGAGTGTCAGAGAACATTTTTTTTACTCATAATCACAAAAAGAATAAAATAAAAACTCCAGCATGTCCTTTATGTTCTTCGATAGAGTAAAGACCTTTGTCGACTTTCCCTTCTTGTCTGTGAAGTAAAACCCAGACACAAACAGTGTTTTACTGCTAAAACATGAGATAAGGATAGAAAAACAGCTAACCAATGTTAAAGCTTCCACAAGAGCATGATCGACTCACACGCGTGGTTGCAAAGATATTGGTGTCTTGCTAATCCCTCTCACTCTCACCTCTGTAGTGCTCATTGGTCAGCAGTCCTGCTCAGAGTATGAAGGACTGTAGACATGTTTCCATCAACACATTTCTATGCACATTTAGAAGAAAAGCTTAATAAAAATACAGAAGTTCAATGCAAGTTTCGAAAATGTGCATAAAAGTTCTGATGTAGCAAACTTTTACCTCACATGACTGATCAGCTGTTTCCGCCCTGCTGGGCAAGACAAGATGACATGAACGAACATTAATAAGTTGCCAGATTTGATCCATTTTCCATTTTCTCTCATTAGCAACCTCTTTTTTTTTTTTTCTCGCACAATCTCTACTTCTTCTGTTTACTGGCGGATTATCCTACAGCAATATTATACACCGTTTTCTGATAAAAGTACATTTATGCAGCTTCGTGTATTCCCTCTAAACCAGTTGAGGGAATTCATATTTACTTTAATGCAGCATTTTTGCAAAATTTTGCTTCAAAATATGCTTCGACTGTATTGGAAACACGGCTGATGAAGACTTGTTCACCTAGCTTCCTTTCTGTTCAATTTTGCTACTTCTTATTGAATTGGACTGGTAAAAAAATGTTCTGGGTACATAATGGTAATTAGGGCTCCCTTTTGTACCATTTGGGTAGTTTCCACCTACAGGCGGTACTAACCAGCCCCAGGGGTATGGGCGGAAAACAGCAATTTGCTAAACCCCAGTATATTACATGTTTTCTTTTCTTTTTAGATTAATTATCTTTTGCATGGTCTCGGTTCAAATTAAGAAACCCACAAAAATGTAGTCCATATTCCACTATACCAGTCTGTCCTCTACCTTTTCCCAGGTAAAAAGGTTAAAAATAAAGGCTATTTTTCTGACGTTAAGTTGGGATTAAGGCTCTGACTGTGCTACTTCTTGTCAGTAGCCTGTGCTTTATGTATGCTAAACAGAGCATTTTCATGTTTAGCCTGTGTGTAGTTTCTCCTGGTATTATTTACAGCTCATCCTTTGGCTAATGACGTGATGGTGAAGCGAGGTGGAGGCGTGATTGGATGAACACATCGGATTGCTTTTGGCTGATATGTCATTGGGTATTTGCTCTAGCAAGTTAAAATATGTCTAATTAATTAAATGTCGAAATATGAAAGATCATTTGAATACTTGAAAATCAGCTGCATGTATCACACATCTTTTACGTCTCTTTCTCGTCATGTCCGTTCCGCTCCTCTCATCTGGGTGTATTTGTATTTCCACTCCATATTTGCATGTCCTGTCAATGCGCCCTCCTTTAGAACAAAGCCAAAACCTCGCCGTCATTTGCATTTAGCAGCCTGTTTTTCCACGGGCGCCGAATAACTGATGGCCTCTTCACTGGTCAGGAGACAACATTTGCATATCAGGCAGGTCGTCTCAGCCACACCTGCCATGCACTGTGTCTTTATCACTCTAGTAAATAGCAGGGAATGAGAACTTACTTCTCGTTGGTACTGGAGCACACTCTACTTGGATTTTTAAGTGTTTAATGAGGAGTTTAATTTGAATCATGAGTCTGGAGGTAAGAGTTCTGTTTCATTTGATTCCCAGACAACAAGACTAATTATGAAGTGTAGTCTGTTCATTATTATCTGCTTTATTTGGAAACAGAAGAAGAAATCAGTCTGCCTCTTTTTGCCGGTCTTAATAGTATTTCCTGGTGTAGATTTTGGACTTTTTGTGAGAGAGCTGTTACAGTATAGTGATATAAGATCAGGGTTTTCCCCGCTTATTTAACTTATAAAAAGGCAGCCAAGTGTTATTATCTTTTGCTTGCAGGAAGATGAAAAATAGCATCACTGGACTATACTGTAAGTTATTATCTCAGACAAAGTGAGTTCTGAGAGTGTGATATTTTTATTTCAAGTAACCTTAAGGGTTGTTTGCCTATCAGGGCTGTTGAGTGGTGTTAAAGTGGCTCTTTTCACTCCTTCTACCTGCAAATCCACGGCACTTTCACCTTCAAGGCACAGGACTGTCCACAATGACTTTAAGAGAGAACAGAGTGGGAATGTGTAGTGTGCAGAGAAATAAGTCATGGAAGTCTTTCTTCATTGTGCAAAGTTTTGGAGAGTTTTGATAAACACTGCACAGTCTGTAGCTTAGTTTGTTGCATGTAAAGAGCAGCTGAGAGCAAGATGTTATACAATTGTTAAATGTTAACCACCTCTGCCCCACAAAATGCTTAAAGTTAGATTTTAATCAGGAGCATTTCTTCGAAATAGGAATTGGCAAATATTTTGAGAATTGAGTAATTTCAGTTTTTGTGAGTGCAAAAATGTAAAGCATTCCCTGGTTATATGACCATTTTATGATATTAAAAATGTAAAGTTTTTATGCCACTTTCATACTGCATGATACAGTATAGCTCTACTCAACACAACTTGGTTTTCCTTGAGCAAAATTTGTACTTATTTTGGTACCACCTCTGTCGATTTAAAACACTGCAGAATTTTCAATTGTTGAACAGTGGACTTTCTGCACAAAGCTGTTATTTTGCTGCCAAGTTACCATCAATAGTGACCACAATTTATTTTACTCAGGAAGTGGTGTAAAAGACGATGTCAGAACAGTTTCACACAGTGTCGCTGTGAGGATCAGCGTTGAATCCTGCCTACACTGAGGAGGAACAATCTGCACTATTACCAATAAGAAAAGACAGTACCAAGGCATCTGGATGAGTCGGGATGAAAGTTGGTCTTTTGGACACACATGGTCCTCAGATAATTTATCAAAATGACTGTCAGGGGCCATCATGAGTGACTTTGAGTGAAATATTCCAACAATTATTAAATATATCATAATCTGTTGCAGACACAGGACGAATTGTAAAAACTTTGGTGATGCCTTCACTTTTCATCTTTCCCATCAGCCTCAGCTTTGCGTTTGTGTTTAATTAGGTAATTTTATCATACAAACACACCAAACTAAGGTGGTGAACATGGTACAGCATGTTAGCATTGCCATTATGAACATATCAGCAGCTTGACATGCATTTAGTGCAGTGAACTGCTGTGTCAGTGCAGCTTAATGACTGAAGTGGAACTATAGACTGCACGTGTGTCATACATTAAAGGGGAGATTTCAGAAACATCAAAGCATCAGCAGAAACCACAGAAATGTGTATTTCTGTAGAAATACTGTATTGCAAAGGAATGATGCATCAGACAAACAAGACAAACAACAACAACAACAGTAAATGGAATGTGACCACAAGAAAAGAAGCGCCACATTTTTTGTGGCCTGCCCCATCTCCAACAGCTTAATGAGTGTGTGTATCAGTCTGTGTATTTGTTGCACATGTGTGTACCTGATGTGAAGACCCTGTTTCTCTGCCTTCTGCTCCTGTTGAAATGTATGTGTAGTGTCTGTCAAAGCCTGGCTCGATGCCAGGAACCCTCGTACCATACAAGGAAGGGAATCCTCTCTCTGTCTGCTTGAGTGCTCTCTCTCTCTCCCTCTCTCTCTCTCTCTCTCTCGCTTCAACTCCCTTACACACACACACACACACACAGTTTCTTTTATTTTTTCCCCCTTTGATAAGACATATTTTGAAGGGTGTTTAACAGTGTTTATTCTCTTTGTGTTTCCATTACAAAGCCCCGGAGTGTGAGTGGAGTGGAGATGAGAAAAAGGCAGGCGGCGCACATCGAGGCCCCACCCCAGGCCCCTGGACAGCCCCGACCCAACACCTGCTGCCTCTGCTGGTGTGGCTGCTGCAAGTGTCTCTGGTAAGAAAATCATTATGCTATTTTTTGTTTTTTCATCATTTAGGTAGACTGTGGCTCAGGATCAGAAAACTGTTACTTAGCTGTTGGCCCCTGAACCCCACAAACTCCCAGCATGTTTTTAAAGCTTGTTTCTTTTAAAATGTATTAAAATGATACCATTTATCATAGGTAGAAAGTGTAAAAACGGAAATTATCGTTACATTTTCCAATTCCCGATGGTCCTTGAACACATCATGTGTGATGAATGTTTCTGTCAGGAAAGATGGCTAAATTGTGTTATTTCATCAAAATAACTTTATTCTACATGCTTCATTTTATGAAGTATTTGCACTAACCAGATCCTGTGAAAAACATAACATTCATGGCTTCTCAGTGCAACTGGGAAGCCATGAATGACTCTGCTGAGACCAACAGTCTTGCATCAAAAAATCAGTGAATCTTCAGTCCACCTTGCTTATACAGTCATGGCCAAAAATATTGGCACCCCTACACTTCTGTCAGATAATGTACCATTTCTCCCAGAAAATTGTTGAAACTACAAATGCTTTGTTATTCACATGTTTATATCTTTTGTTTGCATTGGAACAACACAAAAAATGCAGAGAAAAAAAAGCCAAATCTGATCATTCCATACAGAACTCCAAAAATGGACTGGACAAAATTATTGGCACCCTAAACTTAGTATTTGGTAGCACACCCTTTGGAAAAAATAACTGAAATCAATCGATTCGTGTAACCATCAATGAGTTTCTTACACCTCTAATGGAATTTTGGACCACTCTTCTTTTGCCAACTGCTCGAGGTCTCTCAGATTTGAAGGGTGCCTTCTCCCAACTGCTGTTTTGAGATCTCTCCACAGGTGTTCTATGGGATTTAGATCTGGACTCATTGCTGGCCACTTCAGAACCCTCCAGCGCTTTGTCTTCAACCATTTCTCGGTGCTTTTTGAAGTGTGCTTTGGGTCATTGTCCTGCTGGAAGACCCATGACCTCTGACGGAGACCCAGCTTTCTGACACTGGGCCCTACATTGCGCCCCAAAATTCTTTGATAGTCTTCAGATTTCATGATGCCATGCACACAGTCAAGGCATCCAGTGCCAGAAGCAGCAAAGCAACCCCAAAACATCTGTGAACCTCCACCATGTTTGACCGTAGGGACCGTGTTCTTTTCTTTGAAGGCCTCATTTCGTTTTCTGTAAACAGTACAATGATGTGCTTTACAAAAAAAGCTCTACTTTGGTCTCATCTGTCCACAGGACGTTCTCCCAGAAGGATTTTGGCTTCCTCAGGTACATTTTGACATTTTTTGTGTCTCTGTGTCAGCAGTGGGGTCCTCCTGGGTCTCCTACCATAGCGTCCCATTTCATTCAGACTGCGACGGATAGTGCGAGTTGACACTGTGGTACCCTGTGTCTGCAGGTCAGCTTGAATTTGTTTGGAAGTTGATCAAGGTTCTTTATCCACCATCCGAACAATCCTTTGTTGCAATCTATCATCAATTTTTCTCTTCCGTCCACGTCCAGGGAGGTTAGCTACAGTGCCATGGGCTGTAAACATCTTAATGATGTTGCGCACAGTGGACACAGGAACATTAAGATCTCTGGAGATGGACTTGTAGCCTTGAGATTGTCCATGCTTTTCAACAATTTTGGTTCTCAAATCCTCTGACAATTCTCTGCTCTTTTTTCTATTCTCCATGCTCAGTGTGGTACACAGACACACAACACAAAGGTTGAATCAACTTTTATCCATTTTAACTGGCTGCAAGTGTGATTTCTATATTGACAGAACCTGTTACTTGCCACAGGTGAGTTTAATTACAAATTAAAGGAGCATCACATGCTTGAAAAACAATTATTTCTAACAATTTTGAAAAGGTGCCAATAATTTTGTCCAGTCCATTTTTGGAGTTCTGCATGGAATGATCAGATTTGGCTTTTTTTCTCAGCTTTTTTTGTGTTGTTCCAATGCAAACAAAAGAAATAAACATGTGAATACCAAAGCATTTGTATTTGCATCGATTTTCTGGGAGAAGTGGTATTATCTGACAGAAGCGCAGGGGTGCCAATATTTTTGGCCATGACTGTAAGTAGTCTTTGATTGTCCTGGAGCTGATCATTGGCTGAGCCTTTGCCATTCTGCTTATTCTTCCATCCATTTTGATGGTTATCTTCCGTTTTCTGCCACGTGTCTCTGGTTTTGCTCTCCATTTTAAAGCATTGGAGATCATTTTAGCTGAACAGCCGGTAATTGTTTGCACCTCTTTATAAGTTTTCCCCTCTCCAATCAACTTTTTAATCAAAGTACGCTGTTCTGAACAATGTCTTGAACGACCCATTTTCTTCAGGCTTTCAAAGAGAAATGCATGTTCAACAAGTGCTGGCTTCATCCTTAAATAGAGGCCACCTGATTCACACCTGTTTTTTCACAAAATTGATGACCTCACTGATTGAATGCCACACTGCTATATATTTGACGTTTAATTAAGTTCTGCTGCAGGAGATCACTCGGAGGAAGAAAA
The DNA here is from genome assembly GCF_030273125.1 of Centropristis striata. NCBI lineage: Eukaryota > Metazoa > Chordata > Actinopteri > Perciformes > Serranidae > Centropristis > Centropristis striata. The sequence continues at coordinate 18,976,084 of NC_081536.1, forward strand.
TTATATTTAGCAGCCTTAGTGCAGGTTGCACCAACACAAACAAAAAGGAGGCCTGGGAGGCAGTTACGCGTGCAGTGGATGCATTAAAATTAACAAGAAATTGAAGAAAACTATGTTCTAATAACTTTTTCCATGACTGTATATACACTGCTCAAAAAAATAAAGGGAACACTTAAACAACACAATGTACAGTAACTCCAAGTCAATCACACTTCTGTGAAATCAAACTGTCCTTGAATGTGTGCTATCACTAATTGACGGCATGATTTCCAATTTACTTGATTCATGTTAAAGTGTTGGCACATTTCATTTAAATAAAATGAAAAATGTATTTTATTGAACTTAACAAAAGAAGACAACACAACCATGGCAACATGTCAGCACTGAAATGTGCTTAAGAGTACTCCTGAGTGTTCGTAGGATTTGTTCTTACCTAAGAAAAATCCTGAATAAGAAAAAAATCCATGAATGCCACAATCTTCGTAAAATATTCGTAAGAAGGACTTAAGAACAAATTTGTTCTTAAGAATGGTTCGTGAATGAGGCCCACATCTTTATCTTAATCAGTATTTTTGTACAGGATCTTATCATTGTATTATTTGTATTAACTTGATATGTTTTAACAGTAGAAAAATACTGTGCTTGAAACAACAAACAGTTGGTCCTGCCCTTAATCCTGTTGCCTAATCTGTGATGTTGCGCTGATGTTGAGTTCCCTAGAAATCAACTGAAAAAACCTTGACACAGCACTGGCACCTGATCCAGTGCAGCAAGGCCTGGGAGCCAATAAACATTTTACAAACCAACATGTTTTTTTAACAGTTTTTAGAGCCAAACAACTATGAAGCTACATGTTAAAGTCAAGTCAATTTTATTTATATAAGGCAAAATGACAAATTTCTGCATAAGGAAAATGTCTGCACAGAACACAACATAAGCTGCGGTGGATCAGGTTATTCATGATCTCCCCCCGTTTTTTAATAATAAAGAAACATAAGTAAGACAACTTTTGCAGAGCTCAATAAATTGATATTTTAATTATTGCGACAGACCTGTTAGTATCTTTTTTTTATTTGTTTTTAGCATTTTATGATGAATAATCAAGCAGATAATGAAAATAATCATTGCTGCTTATTTCCTGCCTTATATTTTAAAATTGAGAGAAAAGAGTACAAAACCAACACTGTGTCAATGTCCTAAACTTTCAGACTGCAAACTTGCACAAACACTTACTGGAACAAACGCCCCTGAGCAAGGCACCAAAACCAGTAACTGCTGAGTAGCTGCTACCGCTGCTCCACTGCGGCTGCACTCTCGCCGGGGAGAGAGGAGTGAATGAAACATTGTTTTCAGGCAGTGAATGGTGAATGTGCTGCTTCTTTCACACCACTTCATCTGAAGTGGTGGCAGCTTGTGGACTGGGCCCGTAGTGAGTGCTCTGTGACTCCACTGTGTGTTTCTCAATCAAATGCTGGTGTCAGATATCCAGAATGTTGTACCCCATATGTTTATTTATATTAGCGTTAAGGCTGGGAGGGGTAATTTGCTTTTTTTTTCAGTGCAGGTTTGTGTGAGTTACATGTCGCTGAATGCTCTCTGTGTATTTTTTTTTACTATCATTCTGTGTGTGTGTGTGTGTGTGTGTGTGTGTGTGTGTGTGTGTGTGTGCCACAGGAGAAGTTTTAGAGACTGTACGAAAGTGGTAATGGGTCACGGCTTACTGTTACAGTTTGTTTTTTATCCATCCTGTCTCTCTCTCTCTTTTTCCTCCACTTTCTAACCCCTCCTCATCCGCCCTCACACAAGGCCCTTATCTAGTTGGGGTGCCTTCTATTTCCATCCACACATCACATGCAAAACAGCTGTGAAGAACAGCCTGTATATTTAGCTGTATTGTGAGGGCGCCCGGGGGCTGTGGCTAGCTTAGCCCATTACCGCTGCACAATGGGGACTTTGACAAGAGACAGCAAGAGGAAGGAAAGATCCTCCATGGTGGGACAAAAATAGACGGCTCAGTGTGTGTTGCATTGTGGACTCAGCATGTGTGACTGAGCTACGATAGACAGAGAGGCTACCGTGTGTGTTTCAAGTGTGTACATAAAGGTTTTCACTGTAACTTTATTGTTTTATGGACTTTGAACATGCGGCGTTTGAAGCTCAACAGCTTCCAGCAGCTGGAAGAGAAACTTATAGGTAGAGCTGCATCTAATCGTTGCTTTTATCATTGCTTTGATTTCATTTTCATTATTTTCTTAATCAATACAATACACCTAATGCTGCGACTCTATAATGTTTCTGTCTTTGCTTAAAAAAATGACTTGAAAAATTATTGTTTATCAAAATGCTTCCTGGCAAATTTTGTATCATTTAAATAATTGGTTAAAATCTTACCTCTTATTAAAAATTGCTGTTTCAAGCTCCCCCAACTCTTTACAAGCTGCATATGGTGGTGAACAATATTAAGCGTAGCTCCACACTGCTTTATCACTTATTTTATTCTAAATGGGACCATAATTTACAAAATGAACATCATGCTTGTGTTGACAAATACTTTGAAACTAATGAATGAGACCATAAACTCACTAGGAAAATATTTTCTGAGGTAATAAATCAAGTGAGAAGTAGGCTCATTTTCTTAGCGACTTCTTTTTGCCGTAAGAGAAGTCGCCCCTTGCTGGCCATCAGAAAGAATGCACGTTTAAAACGCTTTCCATCACTTTTCAGTCCTGGCAGTTCCCATTTCTGTGCATTATAGTAATGATAAGAAAATGATTAATATTCCAACGAATACATATAACGTTAATGAAAATGTCTGCTACTTTCATTTTAGAGAGAGCTTCTTTTTTTCTCATGTGTTACAATATTTCTGTCATCTCTGAATCCAGATCCTTGGATTCAGAGATGAATTGGGATTATGGGATGATTTTTTCACTGAGAATCTGCTGATACTGAATCCTGATCTCATATTTATATCGCACATCTCCCTTATCTATACTTTTCTACACTGTGCAGCTACACATTGCAAAATTAGCTTAGTGGCAGCAAGGTGTACACTGACTGGTCACTGGTGCATGCTGTCCATGGAGATATAATTAATTGAAATTCCTGGCTGCCATTTGCTTGCTCATTCTGCCCTGTGGTTCACCTGCTAACGATGCTCTGTATTATGAAGCGATTCCAGGGTTTTAACAGCCTGCATTTGGCTTGAACAATGCTGATATTGATCTTGTTGATTGACTCTGGACAAAGCTAGTTAGATGAGAAATTAAGTTATTTGGATAAAGTGTAGAGTGTTTTTTCTTGGGTAGTAACAAATTATGGTGAAAGTGATGTATTTATCATAATCAACATAAATGTAGACTAAAACCCTGTCAAATATTGTCAAATATGTAAGTGTAAGTGGGCAAATCTAATGATCACTCAGACTTATCCATTTAAACTGACAAAAGCATTCCCAGACTTGCTTCAGCGAGCATAATAATTTCTTCTCTCCTCTCCAGGAATGAAGACAGGATGGAGAGGAGTGAACGACAGACCTGCACCAAGATGGACAGTATTGAAGCTACAGAAGAACAGTAAGTTCAGTCCAGCCGTCTTGTATGTGTGTGTCAGAATGATTGTGTGTCAATCTCATGTCATCTTCGTTTTTTTTATGTCCAATTGTAGACACCCCAGTCTGGACGAGGCGCTGTCCTGGGCACGGAGCTTTGAGATGATGCTGCGCTCGCTGGAGGGCCGGGAGGTCTTCCGGGAGTTCCTGCGCTCGGAGTACAGCGAGGACAACCTGCTTTTCTGGTTGGCTTGTGAAGAGCTGAAGAAGGAGACGGATCCCACCGTGGTGGAGGAGAAATCTAGGATCATATACGAAGACTACGTGTCCATATTATCACCCAAAGAGGTACCAGCTGTATTTGTGTTTAGCAGAAGGGAGTTACCTTTTGACTCTAGGGATGGAAATGTCAGCCAAAATGAACCGTTAATGTTTATCATACTTTACTGTCTGTCTGTCTTAATGAAGCCACAGATCACTTAAAAACAGACAAAAGTTTCTAAATCTAATTTGTTCCCCTTCATCCCAGGTGAGTCTGGACTCGCGGGTCAGAGAAGGAATAAACCAGACCCTGACAGAGCCCAGCAACCTGATGTACGAGGAGGCTCAGTTCCAGATCTACACCCTGATGCACCGCGACTCCTTTCCCCGTTTCCTCAACTCCTCCGTTTACAGAGACCTCCTGGCCAACAGGAGGCGCACCTGCCTCGACACCTAAACCCCTCCACCCACCCTCATCGCCATCGTACACCAACGAGACTACTACTTAAACTTCAAATACTACTATGGTGCCGGAAGTCGGGTTTGGAAAAATCTCTCCCTCTTTTTTGATTGAAAAGACTGAATGACATCCAAGATAGCTGGTTGTTTTTTTATTTATATTTTTTAAGCAATTTATATCCAGTTCTCCACTGGAGCCAGGTCGGCCTTTGCTGGTTGGTTGGTCAATTTAAGACCATTAATGCTGGCCAGTGATTGTTTTGCTAGCAATTTGTGCTGTTTGTTACGGTTGGCTGGCCAGCACTTGTCAGCTGTCGGTTGAAATGGCCAACCTGAGGGCCAGCTGCTGGTTAACTGTGGACAAGGACTCCTCAGGCGGTGGGGACAGAAAGAGAGAGAGACAGAAAGGACAAGCCAACTGTTCTTGTACTGTAATATTTAGACCTCATGCTTTTTCCCTCACTTTAATATCTCTCTCTCTCTCTTAATCATTCTTTCATATTGTTTTTTTTTATTCTGTCCCATTCCTCAGATGTGTTTTTTATTTCTTAACTGTCCAAACATGACACCTAGTTGTTGGTGGGAGTTGGGGCGTCTCTGCCTGTTTAACCAGTAGAAGCACTGGCTCTGCATGTAACTCTCTCTCTCTACAGTAGCTTGACGATGTAAGCCGCGGACTGCAACCGTTTTTTGAATATTGAGATGTATTAAGACAGGGGACCTGTCTCTCTGTCTGGATGTGTATATTCAGTGAAGGGAAAAAGTACACTTCTGCCAATTTTAAGCTTACTGCAGTTTTTTATTGAGGAGATTTGATGGCTTCTGCAGCAAAAGGCAGCAGCAGCAGCACCTATCCATCCATTGATCCATCCACCTGTCCATCCATCCATCCATCCATCCATCCATCCATCCATCCGTCCAAGCACTTTCCTTCTTTAGGATTCTTTAACTGGGAGAAGTAAGGGCTAGAATTGTGGTTGGGCAGCTACATGTATTATTATTACTCATGAACTTAAGACAAAAAATCTCTCCACTGAGAAAATCACAATGCCTTTACATGTAAGAAAAGGCAGCACAAGCGCTGCTGGAGTTTTTCTGGAACGCAACCACAGTTTGTCCAACGATCCCTACGTCCCATCTTTTTTCCCCTCCTCCCTCCAACTCAGACCATCACAGCCTGACAAGCACAGGTGCCCAGTGTGGGGGAAAGAACCCACCGCAGGAGAAAATGGAGAAAATAAAAACAAACTCCAAATAGTCATCTACATTTTTGAAATTCTTGCGCAGTGAAAGAGGTTTTACCTTTTAGTGTTCTGGTTAGCATTATGGAAAGCTGGTTCTACCTGGAGAACATAAGGAGATGCAGCAGACGCTAATCCTAAGTGATGGTTGTTTAGCCCTGGCCTTCGTGTGTAAGGCTTCGGCTGTAGATGCTGTAGGTAACATGGCAGCCCCTGGAGTTGGACGCCCAGTAACAGGCTGCAGATACATGACCCTGGTGCCAAACATGATGTCAAAGATGCTGTGAAAAGATATCAGATGTGACTTGTCACCAGGCTGCAGAGTCGTTCTGGTGCATGTCGGTTTCTCCAGCAGACAGAGCTGTGAGCGTTTATAGGAGTCCTTCAGTTAGCTACTGCCCACTCAAGACACTCATTTTTTACCAGAGCTAGTGAAGAGGGTTGGTATAATAATGCTAACATGCTACCATACTGGGCTAGTGAAGAAGTTTGTCATGCTACAATGCTAGCCTTCTTTACGAGGCTAACTAGGTTTCAGCATGCTGTAGGCAAGCAGTTAGCATGCTTGTGCTAGCCGTGCTAAACCTCTATCCCACTGCCAGCCCTCACACACTCTGGTTTGTTTTTCTAATCTGACTTTGACAGCATGCGATGATAATGGCTATGTGTGTGTATGGTACATTTACACACTTAACAGAAAAAAATTGAAAAAAAAAGAAACTCTAAGAGGGTCTTGCCAAATGTCCCATTAACATTTTTAGTATATAAAAGGACATTTTGTTTTTTGATGATGTGAACATTTGAACTTTGTTCCTGGCCTGTGGATGTGCAGTAGAAAGTGCATGAGTGCAGTATATGCTATTTTGTTTAATTAACCGGGCCTCCGAGTATATTCATTGTGTAACATGATGGACAGCTGACCTCTTGTTTCGGTGGCTTGCGCGGTCTCAAAGTGTCAATGAAACAGTGCCACTCCTCACTGATAAATGTAAGCATCTATGTTGCCACCTCCTTAACTACCTGAAGTTCACGTGCCAAGTTTGGTCGAGATTAAATTTGAGAGCAGACTCTGCAGGATGTCTAGCTGCAGACTGTTGAAGTGCAATTGGATGTAGTTAGTGATTCTAGATGGCAGTCTGTTTGAAGCTGTGTCCCATTACGTCAGATTGGTTTTGAATTGTCAGAAATGTATCTTATAAATTACTAACCACAACACTTTTAATAATACTAGGGATGCACGATAAGGATTTTATTCAGCTGATACCCATACTTACCTGCTTCTTATGGCCAATGCTCATAAGATAACTTTATTTTTTTTTATTTTAACATTTCTAACATCACTATTGTAACTGAAACAAATAACAGTCTTGACTCTTAACATACTTATTTTTCTAGTAAAGTACATGAAATAAAATTATGACGCTTTTATATTCTGCCTAACAATTCAAATGAAATACTTTCACAAAATCTGTCAAATCTGTCGATGCATTAAACCATCAATATCGCTGCCACTGCCACCTACTGTATTCCAGTGTGTAGCTGCTGCACTTGTTAAATCATTAAGAAGCAATTTCAAAACAATCGACAGTGACGTGTATCGTGCATCCCTACATAAAACTCAAATTGAAAATGTATAAATGCAGCTGTTGGATTGTTTAAGAAACGAGCTGCCTTTATTTAGCATTTGCAAGTTCTGCTACAGGACTTAAAAAAGAAATCAGATAATTCGATTCATTTTTAAAGATAAATTGAATTGAAGTCAGATAGAGCCAAAATAAAAATAAAAAGTCCATGGGATTCTGAGTTTTCCTCCAGACTAAAGCCCTTTTTACATAGCCTGCTCAAGGCAAAAATAGTGCGCCTTTATTTCGCCTCACTGTTTATATAAAAGTTTGTATAAAAGTTATGGAGGCAGGACAGGGGAACTAGAGATCCTAGAGATAGTAACAGAGTCTGTGTAAAAGTCACTTTTTCTCCCATAATGCTGTCGTGCTATTTAAACTTTGGGGGCGGGATAATGTCGCCGCTGTTTGGTTCAGTGTAAAAAGGCATTGCTGGCGTTACAGTTGAGCTTTATTACACCAATAGAGCAGAATCTTTGTAAAAGAGGCTTTGTTTTCACTTGCAGTGTTAAAAATGCTAACTAGATGAAGCTGCCAGCTCAAAACCAATCATATCATATTACAACAAAAATTTTCTGTCTTGAAGAATTGATTATAGATAGGTAAAACGCACACTGTAGAGTAAAGAAGGCAAGACTAAACCAATAATCTGCAAACGGTTGTAATGTTCCTTATTGAAAATATAGTATATTTAACCTGACAATAGAATTACTCACATGCAGACTACATAAATACCTGTAAGGATTGACTGATGCTTAGCTGCTGTAATGACGAGCTGTGCATGCATGCGCTCAGTTGATCAGAAGCATACAGAGTAATTTACCAGTTCTCTTACTGAAGGTTTAGTTGTTACACTTGGCTCCTTGGAGCAAATTATATTTTTCATGAAACATTTTAGACGTCGTATTTGGACAACTTTGTAACTTTTTGACTCCGTAGAAGAATGCCTGTCACTCATAAAAGCTCTCTGGCAGACGGATCCGTCCTCTGCTCAGTGCAGCTTTGTTTCCTTGTTACCGAGTCTATACAGTAATTAACATGAGAATGTTTTCACCAAGAACCAGATAATGAAATCATGGTGCAATTAAACCAAGTTTACATTTATAAATTGTGAGATGTGTGTACCTTATTAAATAATCGTAACCGTGGGGAGCTAACTGTCCCCAGTGTGTGCAGAGAAGCCAGCCGGTCTCTGCACAGTGCTAACTCCATTAGCACTTTACAGGGTTTACAGGGAGTACTGACACAGCAGAAACCCAGGTGACGGTGTTTTACATGGGGGCAGTCGCAGTAGAAACCCATGCCCTCTTCTTATGTCCTTTCCTCTTAATTTATTGTGACTTTTACACAGTGGGGGGGAAAGTACACGGTTGTTTCTTTTTAATAACTGCATTTCAAATGTAGATTTTACAAGCGATGATGTAAAGTGACGTAGTGTCATCGCTGAGTTTAGATTTTTGTCTTTAAATTTCCAATGGGTTCCAAGTGAGTGGGGTTTTTGAAACGTGGCTGTGGTTTTATCGACTGAAAAAGAAAAAAAAGGTTGAGAGCTGAAGTGTCCTGATGGGGAGGAGGAGGTTTGCGAAGCTTTGGCCTTACTGACACGTTTTATTTTTTTTCCTTTGTATAAAAAAAAACAACAACAAACGTCTCCGTAGGCTTTTCACTACCTCTCATGTTGGTTAATTTATTTCACATCTAGTTGTCAATGTACAAGTTGTTTTTAGATCTACTTGAAGCCTAACACTGTAAACAAAAATGTGCACAGAAAAATGACTATGTATATGACCAGAGGGGTTTAAGAGAGCTTGGCCTAGTCGACATTTTTTTGTTTGTTTGTATGTATGTTTGTTTTTAAATTGTGTTGAGCTGAACTAGATTTTGCATCTCTATAAAGAATTCAGGAATACACTGTCTAAGGGCTAATCCCATTTTTGCCTATGCAAATCTGTTACTGTGGGTGAGTTGGGAAAGGGCGAAGTGCCGCACCTTTCACCTGTTTTAGATGGACCATGGTTTACAATGCCCTTTGCTGATATTCTTCAATCTTATTCAGCAAAAATGTACGCTTATTTTTGTTTCTATATAAATATTATACGTATGTAGGTCTATATCTATATATAGGTATAGATATACATATATAACAAGTAATATAAAGAGAAAATAGTATATGCCTTCGTGATGATAAAAAGAAACCTTGCTGAAAACAAATAAATGTGTTGTTGTCTGACATTATGTGGCTGGAGTCTTGGTAAGATGATACAGACGACTGGAACTCGACTGACTGAAAAGTTGACTGACTGTCATTACTCACGCTACAACTAGTAGCTGACCCTGTGCAGTGTTTCCTAACTGAGAGGGGAAAAAAGGTTATTTATGTATTTAAGGAGCTACCACATCATGACTTTTGTGTGACAGATATTGTAATCCAGCCCCAGCCTGTGAGGTAAATAAGGTATTTGGGCCAATCAGAACTTGTCCATGTCATTTTTCACATTTGGTCGTTTTTTAAAGTAAGCCTATGTGACTTTTGATAAACAAAGGCCGCCATTGTTTCTTCAAGGGATAGGGACAAATGATAAAACATTTTTAAAAAGTACCACAAGTAGAATCAAGTGAACTAAAGGGCGAGATCTGAGTAAAGTTTGCTAGTGTTAGCTAACAGGGTCCAGAATTAGCACCTTTAACTCGCTGTGGGTAATGTGGGTAAAAATGGCTCTTGAAATAGAATAAATTTGGATTTGGATTTAATATATACACTTAAAAAAGGTCAGGTATCAGGGAAAAGAAAGTCAAAAAATAATTGTTGATTTATGATGGTTTCAAATAATATTTAAAAAAATAATACAGACAGAATTGTATTAGTTTAACACGATTCTGGTTAATTGTACAATTTATTAGTTGTTCTGTTATTCTTTTGCACCCAATACAATATTATATTTCTATTAAATCTGTCAGGTAGTCAGCAGGCATCATTTTATTCAATTATCTTTAAGAAAAACATTGGGAACTACTGACCTAAAAGATTTTTCATTTTTTTTAATGGTAATTTTTTTAATTTACCAGCCATTGACAGACAGACTAAAAGATAATTTTGGATCCTGTTCGCTATCATCTGCCACCACAAGCCAGAGATCACACCCGACCAAAGTAAAGCTGCAAATTTAGCAAGGGTGTGTTTTACTTTTCATTTTGAAGTCAGGCCACGTTATTTTGTCATTCAAACGTTGCATAGTCTCACTTTGAAGGGCTGAGTTGGAGCATGTGCACTGTCCATATGTAAGTCACGTTTTATAACAAGTAATCCATTAATATATATATTTTTTAAATCCACTAGCCATGAAATAATTAACATTTTATCATAATTATATTTCTGGTGTTTGTATGTGGACACTGCACAGCGGCTGTAGTTAAATGTGTGCAGCACTATGTCATCTGCAAACAACAGCAACTTATTTTTCTATCCTTCAACTTCTTGTTCTTTTTGTAGCCACATCCAGTCAGACTATCACTGTGCTAATACAGTAGCGTTGATGTGATACACGTCAGCAGAAGTGGGTGTTCTGTTTTTTTTTAATACTCCACTAATGCAAAGGTGTAAGAGAAATCAATAATGCGTTACTTACGAGACCGTTCACTCAGAGAGCCACTTTTAGCTGCGAGTTGGGGGTCTAATAATTTATTTTTTAACTCTTTATTTGTACAGAAACTTTAGCTTCTGAACCAAGATGGAATTGAGAATAGGAGGGTTGATGTTGTATAGATTTTTCTCCACAATTCCTCACAGTGCATCGTGGCTAAAGAAAGAAAGGTTAATTTACTGATGTTGTTTGGTTTGAACGCAACCTGCTTTGTGTGTTCCCTCAGTTGGATTTGGTGCCTCTTTATGCTTCACAACAGACCTCAAGATCTCTTTCTCTCTGTCTCTCTGTCTGTCTCACTTCCTCTCTCTCTAACATCACACATACAGCACTGTTAATAGCAGTTTCGAGCAGAGAGAGTCCCGTTTTAAAGCAAAAATAACACTGATGTTTGTTTCTCCTACTGACACCCTCATATTGTCTCTTGCACCTCCTTCGGAGGTGTTTGTGCTACTTGAGGAAAGAGATTATATTTGTGCAGGTACCTGCTTGAAGTTGGTTTTCAACAGTTTTAGGCAATCACTTTTCTCTTTATTGATTTAGATGCCTAAGCCTCTTTGTTTTTGTCATGCCTTTGTAGATAGATCACAGTGGTCCAGAGATGATCCGCAGGTGAAAATAAAAAGAATTTTACTGTCACTTTTATGCGATTAAAAAGAAAAGTGACACTTTTTCTATTCAGCATGCTTTTTGCTAAATAAATGAAATAATTCAGTTATTTGCTATAAACGATACTGTATGAGTATGTATTCAAGTACTGCAGTATGCAGACAATTAAAAATATCAGAAACTCTTTTGAGAGGTTCATATTTTTCTTCTAGTATGTTTCACTAATATTGACGATTATGGGTTCTTAATTCTTGTTTCGAGTGTCTCATGAATTGCCAGAATGACTAAATGACCCTCTTTGTATTAACAAATATAGACTATGGTTCCACATGCATGACTTGCAGAGCAATGTTACCTAGACAGTGCTAGTGCAGAAACTTTTAATAAAAAGTTTTGATGAAAATAGCTCAACTTTTAATGAGATTCTGACAGTTTTATTTGCATCAAGGCAGGTTAAATCTTAACCCTTGTGCTCACTAATGGTCAACGAGGCAGTGTGGACTGAAATGTAATATTTATTATCTTGCCACATGGAGCAAATCTCAAGGTTTCAGATTTAAAATGTCAAGATGAGAAAATGACAGTGAGCTCATGAGTTCAGTAGATTGTGCAACTTCCTCAAACATCTCAGAGCACTGTGTCCCTCACCTTCAGGGCCGTGCTGCCCTAATATCTACTTTACTTCTCTTCATGACTTTTTTTTCAAAGAAGATTGATCATCAAAACTTGATCAGCAGTCGCTGAGTAAAGTGCAGTGAGATGCAGGAATCCCTTAACTGTAGCACTGAAAAGACTTTCCTGTCTTATAAGTCCGACCTTGATAAAACATCATCCTCTGTTGTAGAATATCACAGGAGGGACTCGTCTCATCGAGCTTCTTCTTACAGAGATGTGAATCTGTACTTCAAGACAGAGCTGGTTCAGGTTTAACAGCACCGAGTATCAACAAATTTGTACATTGTGGGAAATGTTTAATTATGTTGCTGTTGGCAATTCTCTGCATGAAAGTACAATACAGATGTGACAGTAGAATCAAGATTAAAGAAAAGTCTAGTTTAAACAATGTGGATTTTTTTCTTTCATAAGGACTCAACTTGGTTAACAGATGTACAGTATCTGTGTAACATTGTATAATTGTTAAATCCACTTTTTCTTGCAGAGAGTTAGGTGAGAAGAACAATGCAACTCTTTTAAGAGGCCAGCAGCCAGTCAACTTAGCTCAGACTAGTTTAGACTAAAAAGGTGAAACTGCGAGCCTAGCTTTGTCCACGTCTTATGGTGTTCACGCCAAATGCCAAGCGAATATATAGTGCAACGCAATGTGTAAATAGTTGCAAATTTCAACTGGGTGGCATATTTGAGCAAGATATTTGCATGATGCTGTGTTGTGAAAGCCTACCAGCCTTGAGACTCTTCTGCATAGCCCTGATCGAGCCAAACTCCATTCAGAAAACATTTTAAAAGTTGCTTGCTTGTCACCTTGCAGAAAGACTTGACAAAGCATGAATTCTGACGTTTTACAATCTGCATCATGATGCAGTTATTTCAGCATAATTTTGATCTGTTTATTGTTATTAAATCACAGCAAAATCTGCTTATTTTGGTTTCTGTTCCATACATACCGAACAGACACAGTTCAGGATGATGTCATTGGGTTTTACGACATACACAGGACTTCCAAAACAGATCCAGAACAGCAATTGTGGTTATTTTGACCATAGTTGATAAAAGAATGAAGTGGAAAAATAAAAACCATGATAGTATCTACACCAGCACATAAACAAACAAACAAAGACAAATTATCAGAAGGTACAAGTCACATGAGTGAGGCGAGATGAAAATTCACTTTGCCTTTGGTGTGAACACAGCATAAAGATCAGTAATTTTATCTGCATACAAAAGTACTAAAACTAAAACTATTCCTTAACAGCTCAAGAAACAGTTTTGCTAAGCTGACTCCAGCTACAGAGTGGCTTCTCATGTAACTCTCTTCAAGTAAAGACAGCAAGTGTATTTCCCAAATGTCTATTCCTTTTAAAAAACAGATTCACAAAATGAGTTGAGCTACATTAAACTTTACAAAAGAAGGAAAAACAAGGTTGGATTTGCCTGACACGCTGGTCAATGCAACTGTCCCAGAAGTACAAAAATGCATCTTTGGTGGATAAAATGTGCCAAAATTATAATCTACCTTTTGTTTCTATGTAAAGGGGTCAAATTAATTGTTGAAACATACAATCACATGTTCTGTTGGACTCAAACTGTTCTTTACGAAACACATTATGTTATTTGTCTTTTCATGTTCTGTCGTGGGTTTTTGTGTCATCTCTCTGAAACACCCACATAAAATCTACTTCATCAGTATGTTAGCAGACAGGAAGTGTGACTGATGTGGAATACAAGCAACCACATCATATCTGATTGAAATTGTAACTGTCACAAAAAAGCTGTTAACTATTTTTACTGTTTTAATTTATTTTTATCACAGGTTTATGTCGTTTTTTTCTTTTATCTCAAAAGACACAAAAATTGTTGTTCATCAGCCTTTAACTTTCACGAGTCACCATCACGTTAACAGCGTTGTGGTACGTTTTGATCTACGGTTCAGTTCCTGTCTTTGTTTACACGATGACATCTTGCATTAAGAGAAAACTCCAATCTATGGTAACTGCCCTTCAATATCTGTAATTTAAATAGTGCTGCTAGAGAAAGAAATCTAAATGTAACAACTTACAATAAATACTTAATAGATTTTTGCCAAATGTGACTGTGTCTTTCTTTCACTGGAGGTGTCTGTGTGTAGTTTTGGTTACATTGGGGGAATTATTGGTGTGAATGCTGCAGGGACGGCTGAGTGAACTGTCTCTGAGGGACTTCCACTCTTTTATTCCAGTCTGTGCTGTACTGGGTGCACCTTCCTGCAGCAGTTTGTGCTGTGGCTGTGGTGCGGTCCGACAGTGTTTGAGGCCCGGAGAAAGACCACGAGGCGGCTGTAACTGTCTGTGCTCCAATGGATGACTATCCTCCACCTAAAATAAAGCAAACCATTATTTAACATGTCTACGTGCCTGGCAGGATGCTACATCTTATTTCTGTGTTTATTCAGATGGCACATCAATGCAACACATTTATGCTGCAGCAGATGATCCTTAAACACAGGTCTGAATGTTCACAGCTGGTCATAACTCTAAATATCCACCAGGGGCGCTCACAGCCCATCTGTTGAGCTCCTTGCTGTCAGTCTCTTCAGGTTCAGGTTCAAGTTACTTTATTTGTACCTGTTGGTAGGCTTGTGTGCAGAGAGTCACACATTCACATTAACAACATCAGACAAACATGAAAAATAAGACGTGTGGAGTGCAGAAAGAACTCAAAAAAGTTCAATCCTCCTGAAAAAAGGCTGCTGATTTTCTGTACAAATTACATAACGCAAAAAATAAAATAAATCAAACTCTTGTCTGAATTGAGTTTATGTCTTAGAAATCTGATCATTTTCAACCTGATCAAAGCTCTTGAAAGTAGCCATACATTTTCATCAGTGTGTGCATGTGACCTTTTTTTTTCATTTTTCAGCCAACAACTCAAACTATATCTTTCTGTTAAACAAATATATAAAGATTATGAATTCAAAAGAAACATTCTTTCTGAGTGCATACTCTTAAAACAGATGTAGAAATATGGTCCACTCAAATATATTCCACATCCTTAAACATTATTCACAAACTTTTCAATCACATTCATACTAATTAAACCTTTTCTCATTATTATTCCTATTTCAACTTCTTGCCCATTTAAGCCAACATTGTAGTTTAGAGTCAGGTCTTCAACAAACTTCAAAATATTCAACTTTTTAGTACATTATTGGCGTCATTCAACTTTTCAATGCTATTCATATTAATGTCATCTATGTCCACTTTTCCAATTATTCCTACTACTTCAACTCATCTCTAGTTATTAGAGTTATTAGTGAGAAAAGGTACTGATGGATTGACATTAAATTTGGTGCACATCTTCATTAATTTGTCAAAAAGTTTGGCTGATGTCCAAAATACTACAAACATATTAACATTCCCATCATCCTCAGTTGTACTTTTGGTCGAGTGCTCATTAGCAAATAGCTTGTTGTGAGTCCCCTAACGCACCTTTCACCATCCTCAGAAATCTTTTAGCTTGAAAAAAAAATCTATAAATCTTTTGAAACGTTTGTACTTGGATTTTATTCATCCAGTTACTTGTAGCATATATGCAATATGGTCTCAATTTAATTTCAAAGGTTTCTCCACATTATAATGGGGAAGGAACCTTTACCTATCTGTTTTTAGGGCCAAAAGTAGTGAAATTTTAAAAAAAGTTTTTAATCATAAATGTTAGCTAAGACCAAGCTACTACTACTTCTACTAGCCTGTAGGAGTTTCATTTGTTTATCATAATCCTGCACTTTGTTTTTGTTTTGTTTTTCAATTTCCCTCAGCTGTCATGTAAAACTGTTCATCACATGTATCAGTCTTTCCGCTGCCTTGGGTAGAAGTGTTTCGAGGAAGTAAGGAGCTGACTGGAGGCAAAAAGGTCGCAGGGATCACATGCTGGCCTCCGACAGTATATGGATCATCTTGGAAAGTGGAAACATAAACAGCATTTGTTGTTAGGGCATTACCAGCAACAGCATTGGAGGCTTTTTGCTTTGGATCCTTTGAAAGTATATATGAAATCAGCAAAACAATCTCAGAATGCAGATGTCATCTTCTTCTATGATGCCTTGATAAGCCAAAGTAACAATAAGTCATTTATCCCAACAAACTAAGTATAAACTAACATGTGTAAACAAAACATTTACATTTTGGATGACATGCAGAGAAGTAGAAACAAAAGACGTTCTCATTTAAAAACGTCTTTATTTCATCAACCGGATCCAAGACCATGTTTTCAGACTTGTTTACATTCAGACAACAAGGTGAGACCACATGCTGAGGACGGGAGAGGAGGCAGGTTTGTGTGCATGGGTGCTCTCTCATACAATCCTCTGTATGTCTGTGTGTACGTGTAGCTTTTCATACAGTCCTCTCTGTATATGGGCACGAGTATGGGCACTCTTGTGTGTGTCTGTGTGTATGTGTGTGTATGTCGCCTCTCTCTCTCTTTCAGACAGTCTTTTGATCCGTCGTCTCCGGAGCTGTTGAGGCAGATGCTGCTGAGTCCTCCTGGGCCTCGTCTAATCCCTGGCTGCAGCCTCGGTCACCTGACTGCACGCCGTCTTTCACCGTGACGGCTGCGTTGGAGTAAGAAGCGTCAATACTCTCGTATGGCTCTGATGTCCACTGAGGGAGAAGAAAGAGAGGAGACAAGGGACAGGCACATTAGAGTAGTGGCGGAGCGTCAGTTTTATGGTTAGGTCTAGATTTATGTTCATAATGTTTCGTTTTATAATGGAATGACAGAGGAAATGCATGTTTGAGGCAATGTTACTTTTGCAAGCAAGGTTGTTTCTCTCCTCCTATTGTCTGTTTCTGTCTGTCTGTGTAATGGGCAACGGCCAAAAGCCTTAATCTATGAAAATATACAGTTAAAAACAACCAAGACCTAAAAAGTGTATTGTTTAGATGTGGTTTAAACCAGATAAAAATTTGATTGATTACAGCTCATGGCAGACAACTACAATGCGACACGTTTTACAAGTGACCAAATCAAAAATTTAAAATTTATTTGGGTTTTTAAATTGTTGGAAACTTTTGGGTTAATGTAACAACACAACTCAACAAAATATCAAACATACGTCTATTTTTTTTTTTTTTTAACATGTTAATGCATAAACGTTAGTTATGATACCCTTATTTCACAAAATGTCAAGGGTATAACTTTTACCCTTATTTGCTCAATGCTACTCTCATATCTGCATAATAAACATGAAGCTACATGTTTTCTGAGTGAAAGTCATGTTGTAATGAGAGGACTGTAATCTGTGCAGCCTGTGCATAAAGAGGCAGGCTCTTTCCACGTCTACCTGTGTGGCTCTGCTGCTGGACCTGTGCGAGGGCCCCATGGCGATGTTGACGCTGGACGAGGACTGCGTGTCGGTGGTGTTGCCCCCTTCAGCAGCAGACAGCCCGGAGATAACCAGGCCGCTGGAGAAACTCCGCTTCCCAAACAGCAAGCTGAGAGTGGATGAAGACGAGGAGACCTGGGGGGAGACATGTAGCAGCGTAACACCAAGACGGGACACAAACATGCTCATTCACAAACAATGATCAGAGACAGCAGGCTTGTAGTCAATGATAACACTATAATCACATGCTTTGGCCATCAGCTGTGAAACTTTTCTTGAATAAGCTTTTATGAAAATGAGAAACA
Organism: Centropristis striata; assembly: GCF_030273125.1. NCBI lineage: Eukaryota > Metazoa > Chordata > Actinopteri > Perciformes > Serranidae > Centropristis > Centropristis striata. Next base: position 18,993,812 of record NC_081536.1, read on the forward strand.
TGAAACACTCTGCCACTTTAACTATGTAACATCAAGTCACTTTTTTTGCTGATAAATATGGCACTACTTTAACATATATGATCTTTTTTAGCAATTTATTTAATCCACGATACAGTTGGAAAATGTTTACTTACTACTGAAAATAGGCGATAAGATTAAGAATGTGTGTGAAAATGTTACAGTAGCATTGAAGTGATATTACAGTAATATTACATAGCTTGCACACACAATACACAGCGTGTACCTCAAGTGCATGGAGGAATTAAAATTCATCTGGAAGAAAATAGTCCTATTAAGAACATGAAGTAGTGGTGCACGTCAGCCTCTTGTGGCAGAGATGAGTAACACAACAACAAACAACACAAAAATTATCTTTACCAATAAAAAAAAAAACCTGCCAAAACTTTTTTTCACCTGGTTTCATTGATGAAGAAAGAAACTTAAAAATATATATATGCTGGCAAAACCTACTTTTTACCTGATTCACAGATAGAAAAAAAAAGAAAGATAGAAATGATCCTGACAAACATTTTTTTCCACACGGGGGAGAAACCAGTTTAACACTTACCTCTCTCATACATTTGTTTGTGTTGCCTGAAGTCTTTATATATTTGGTTCAGTCTAAGATCAATTCTTTCTTCATTTTGTGTGTGTACATCCAAGAAATGTTTGTATAGAAGTGTAATAAGCTCGTACCTGGCTGGAGCGCTGCTGATGCTGCGCTGCCTGGAGCTGCGAGCTGATGCCACCTGCTCCTGAGAGACGAGGGACCTGAAGAGACACCAACATCCTCTTATTGCTTTGTTCTCTTCTTATAGCAAGAATGGAGGCTCGACGTGTGTGTGTGTGTGTGTGTGTGTGTGTGTGTGTGTGTGTGTGTGTGTGTGTGTGTGTGTGAGTACCTGGGAGAATATAGAGGCTATTGAAGTGTTAAAGGACAGCTGACTGTTGGACAGACGCTGGACGAGCCCGTGTGTGGAGCCCGAGTCCAGAATGGGTCCTGATTGGCTGGTGACAGGGGGACGCTGACTCTGAGGTTGCACTGACCGACTGCGGTACTCTCTCCTGGCTGCAGAAACACACACACACACGATTACATACTGATATGAATTGATAGAAAACTAAAAAACATACCTGGGTTTAAGAAACCTGCCACATTATTATGCTTTCTTTTTTTGTAAATTAAAGGTAATGAAAGCCATTATGATTTATTCATTCATTGATTTGTATTACAGTATCCACTGCAAACATATCCAAAACAAAACTGCCTTAAAAATATCAGATATACTAAAAGTAGTCAAATAAAAACAGAAACATAAATTTTGTTTATTTTACTGTCAGCAAATCCCAAGAAAAAACAAACAAAGGGTTAGTCTGTGTCTCAATACTTTCTAACTTCTACCATCTGTGGCTCTCAGTGCAAAGCTCATTGGCTCCTACTACAAACTAAAATCCTCAAAAATGTGACACAAATATACAGTTCTGTTGTTTTTGGTCTTTGTTTTTGGTATTTGTAATAACACCTAACTCCTTTAAAAGCAGCAAAAGTGAAAAAAAAATCATGATTAAGCTTACAACTAAAACCAAACTTAACTTATGTATCTTTTACTGAACAGGGTGACAAGAGTCATATGGCAGCAAAATGGCTAAGTTAAGTCAGTTTCACAGCTCTATTGGACTAAAAGGTGCTTATATTAGCCAATTTAAGCTAGTGGTTATACCTGACAAGGGTTACAAAGGGTCAAAAAAGGTCCGATTAATTTCCAGAAAGGATGAGTTTTGCCCAATTGTAATTTAAAATGTATACCTGAACTTTTTTGGGGGGGAAATAAAATAAAATAAAATAATGCACAATTACGCAACACTGCTTTATATTGCTGATGGAATATTTATTTAATTTGTAAGAAGGTGCATAAGCCATTTTTCAAAAGTTACATAGTCTTTAACAGGTAAATACAAATAAAAAACTTTTTTTTTTAAATAAATAAAACTATAAGAATCCTGCATATATTATAGTACCTGCTCGTGTGTGTGTGTGTGTGTGTGTGTGTGTGTGTGTGTGTGGTAGCTCACTCACTCTGGGAACCAAAAGCTTTACACAAGTTTATTTTGGAAGTTAGACATTTTCGGATTACGGTTTGAATCAGGTTCTGGTTCAGGTGTCAGTAAGGAACTCGTGAATCAATGCAGTCAATAGGGATTTTCCACAAGAATAGTAAGTCAGGTTTGTGTTGGTGTGTACCTGCGTTGTGGTGTCTGTGGCTGTGTGTCGTCCTGGCTCTGTGCTGGTAGAGGCTCAGGCTGTTGGACGTGACGGAGGACGGCCGGTTGTGGCTCAGCGAGGATGAACCACCGGCACCGCAGTCCACGTCCTCCATGTTCACACCACTGTTGCAGCTGGTCAGGTTGTCCTTACGCACTCTGCAGAACACACACACACACACACACACACACACACAAACACACAGCGCAGATTGATTTATTCATGTCCGAATCAGTGCAAGGGACCCAAACTGGCAAAGGACCATCAAAAATTTAAGCCTCGACTATTCCAGCTGGTTAACCACACACACACACATACACACAAACCTCCACTCAGAGAGAGAGAGAGATGTTGCATAACTGTGCGGGCATATGTGACACACACTAGTGCAGCCTTCCTCTTCAATTAGTTAAATGTGTTCTAGCTGACGAGGCCTGGCCATCTCCTGGCTCCTCGGCTACTTACTGAAATTAATACAACTCCTTTAAGTCGAGGCCAATGAAACAGGATTAACAAAGTAATCTAATCTAAAAGGAAAACTCAGCCTGTAAGAAGCTTAAGAGAGAGACACACAGTCTCTCACACACACACACACATTAGCTGACCTGCGGAGGTTAATGCAGAGCCTTTACAATAATGGATGCTCGAGGTAATGTGTAAAAGAGAGAGTGGTAAACAAAAGAGAGGAGAGAGGGAGAGAGGGAAGGAAGGAGCAACAAGAGTCAAAGCTTTTGGCTGCTGTCCCATTCTGCAATCCTCTTTCTCTCAAGTGTGTACTCCCACTGTCCCTGTGCATTTAGTTAAAACTGCATCAAGTTGGAGAAGAAGTCTCTCCGCAGCACCAACTTATACTGAGTCAATATCTGTAAGTCCACAGAGAAGCTCACTCAGCAGTCAGCAGTTTTTTTTTTACTTTATCTGGGGGGATTTACACCAAATACAACCAGCTAAACAACTGACCATTATAAAGTCTGTTTAAATTTCACATACAAAGTACATTTACAAACAACAAATGGGTTAATATAATACAAAATATGTTATTAAGAAATTAATAAATTCTTGATTGTGTTTGCAAATATTGCTGCAAAGCTCAAAGGTCACATCAGGTTCAGTAACTCAGAATTTGTCAATAAAGAAAAATGTCTTGTATTCTGTGCCTCGGTATGCTATTTTAGGGTCTGCATCACACAAAATTACTCTTGTATATGAAGGGCAGCCTACTTTGCAGCAGTGTGCAGTAGTTATTCAGCAACTCCAAAATTAACCTCTCATAAAATGATATAATGTCTACTCCGATACATCTAAGCTGCACATGATGAGGGACATTCTGAGCAACAACCCTCAGCTCAAAGTGATTGCATATGACCTCTGAGGCTGTGAGAAGCATGCAGCACAAGATTTTACTTTAAGTGTGCACTCTAAATAATGCCAAATAAATTCAATTCAGCCTCTTATCAAGAGTAACTTTTTCAAGGACCTTCAGAGACCGATGGTTGTAGCTAAATAAAAATAATGAGGGACTTCAGCATGTGAAGAATGTCTAATGAAGAGCACAGTGTTATTAGCTGTTAGAGTTTGTCTAAGGACAGGTTGAGGCAAGGAGGAAAGAACTGCACTCTTGACTGAGGTGGAAATATAAAGTGAGTGTTTGTATATGCAGAAATGTATTTATTCCAAACTGACCGTAGCCATTTAGAGCAGAGCCAAGATCGAATAACGTCCAAGCTTAAAGCGCCTCCTCCGATGCTGCGAAGCGTACGGTGTGTTCCTGCGTATGATGTCGTTAGTGGTGACACGTACCTGGAAGATGATAAAATAAATGTCATACTGTTAGGAACAAGGTACACCTGCACAAAGATAAACTGTAAAAAATAAGACAGTTTTGAACAAAAAAAAAAGATTTACAACATTTTTCAGATTTCAAAAGCATGCATTCTGCAAAAATGAAGTGAGTAACACACACAAGACATTTTTATCAATGCAAATTTTATATTGATTGATGACACATACATAGGGTAGCCCAGCGGCTGGTCGCATGACGAGTTCACCATGTTCCTCAGCGCCTGCTTCGAGTTCTGGATGCTGCCACGTTCTGGGTTACGGTTCCGTAAAAACACCAACTCCTGCTGCTGGCCCGCCCACAGACCTCGCACACACTCCTTATTGATCTGTGAAGAGAGATCAGGTCTGATCATACAAGAAAATACACAGTATAATGACTTATTAAAGAACTATTAAGTCATTTATGTTTGGCAGGAACCAAAGAAAACTATCTTGTCATCAGGTTGTTTTAGTTTTACCATCGTACTTCCATCACTGAACAGCTTAAACTTTATGTGGCGGAGGATTAGAAGGAAATGAATGCACTTAACAAAGAAACTGCAGAGTCAAAAAGATTGTTTAACAAACCTATTAAAACCCACACAGATAAAAACTTTACTTAAAGGAAGAGCTCAAAACTACTTCAATATACTTAACACTGTTGGAGTCTGCATCATCTCTGTTTGCTTAATTGGATTTACACTCTTTCTGCAGCACACTTATGTTAAATAAAAATGTACTTTAACTTATGAATGAAAAATTAATGAAGTTTGCACTCTCACGAATCACAGGGCAGAACACGAATCATTTTTCACTTCTGGTAATATTATTAGATGGGAAAACGCCCTGGCAGAGGTCTGCACTCCCCACATGTTCTTCTATGTAAATATTTGTAGAATAAACTGGAAAACTGAATCATGACTTATGTTTACACACATTTCTAGAGACTATTTCCATGGAAGGTGCTGCCTCTAACCAGGTAGAGGAATTTAAGGAGGACCAACAAATTGGAATTTTTGGACATTATAAAGACTTTGTCTTTATTCCACAGAATACAACGACCAGAAAATACCAGAAAATAATACTCCCCTAGGACCTCCTGTGTACTTTTTTTTTTTTTTTTTTTTTTTAACCTTGATTTGAATTGTCGGTGTTTAGTGTGTCCACCTAACCATATTGGATTGTTTTGCTTTTTTTTGTTGTCGTTTTTTGTCATTTATTTGTCTGATGAAAAAAAGTAATGCATTTTGTGAGTTGTCTTTGAAGTTCAACTTGAATAAAATTTTAAATGAAAAAAAAAAGAATGCAAAAATGTCGGACTATTCCTTTAACATCATAAATTTAACGTTGGACAGTTTCAACTTACAGTGCTGAGAGATGAGTTGAAGTTTGAACATTCAGCATTGCAGACTAGAAATATTGATTGCTGTGGTCACTTTTTGCAACGGGTTGATAAAAGCTTTACTTTTAATGTTAAGACATTATAATGTGCAAGTCTGCATTTTTCAGTAAACACTCACATGCTTCACATTCATTCAGATCCTGTCCTGTGACTCAGGTACTGATCACACCCATATCCTTTACATATTAAGAAGAAAGCATCTGGAGAGGCTCTCAGGTGCCGTCTTGTGATCAAATGTCACGTTTGTGTTCATATATGTGTTCAGACAGGATGGTTTGTCATGCTTTATGCACACTACAAAGCTGGCATGTCACATGATGGATATCCTTTACGTTTTAACATTTTGTGCATAAATCTGAAAATGTAATTATTTCTTCAACACACAAACCCCCTCCTGCCACCAACACCCCTCCACCCCTTTTACCTTGATGACCTTGAAGCTTAGGTGGCGTTTGTACAGCATGATGATCTTATACTCATCCGTGCCGTCATCGATCATGTGTCTCAGGGTGAGCAGCGTGTCGCGGCTGGATAGCACCGCCTTACGCCAAGCAGGGTCACTCTCGTGGCAGATGACCAGGCTGCTGCGGTAGTTTGTGATGGCTTCATACAAGATAGATGCCTCCTCGGTCTCCTCCAGGCAGGTGAAGTGATCCTGAAAGGCATGATGTGGGATTTTAATCTGATATCAGGTAAAATGCTACTCCAGGAATGAGAAACAGCAATTATGAAGATTTTTAGAGACTTTAAATGATGAACAAATGTCTGTGTGCACTTTACCTGATGTAGCTTGAGGCTCATTCTGACTGCAGGAGCCACCACCTTCTGCAGGAGGTCCAGATCAGCAAAAACCCACTCGTCTTTGGTGGCGATGCGAAAGTCGCCTTTAAACAGGGTGTTAAAACCGTACAGAAAAGACTCCAGACTTGGTGGTTGAAGGCAGAGAACGAGAAAGAAGAATATGAATCCATAAAATATTTTATACAATATAAACAACACAAAAACAAAAAATTCATGAGTGCGGTGACAGAAATGCTGTTTGCATTATGTGGTTAAAGATTTAGCTGCTAGTGCCCCCTTCTGGTGTATCTCTCAAACTGCAGGTACATATCCACTGCTGCTGATAATACTATTGATACCTTTTTGGAATATTTGCAACCAGTGAAATTGTACAATTATGTATAATTTTTGCATTTATCGAAAAAAAAAAATATGTATATTTCTGCATCTCCATGAGCTTCCCACAGGACTTGATTCAATTTGGATTTCTTTAATTGGGTTTGGATGGGGTTTGTTGAAATCTAACTAACATAACAAAACAAATAAGTCACACCACCAATTGCACTGCAACTCCTGTGTTCAGTGAGGTGAAATGACTGTTTTTATCAATAGAGTCTGGTGTCTTTGAAGAGAGCAGAACTGCTTCAAGTCCCATAGCGTGAACTTAAACAGGACTGTCTGACAGCAATGTAAAGCAGTGAAAATATTCAAAACTGAACAATAGTGTACTTTAAAAGTGATATTTTTATGTGACGAGAACATTCTTTGCTGTCCACGCCTACAGCAGTACTTTATTTAGCTCCCATGTCAGTGCTCCTGCCTGCTTCTCCAAACTGGGGCATGCTCACTGCCATCTACTGTAGGAAAGTGCCTCATACAAAACAACTCAAAAAAAAAATTCCCCTTAAATGTATTTGTGTTGCTCAAGTTTTACCTGTTGGACATGTTGTGTGAGGCCGTGCCGAGGGATCTCCTCCCCAGGACAGAGAGAGCATAAGACAGAGTCACCAAAGGAGAGTCTTCATCACTGTCCACAGGCTGGACACAAACAGAGAGACAAGGACAGGGCAACATGAAGATATGGCATATGGGACAAAAATAATACAGATCTGCTAAAAAAAATATCACGAGGAAATTATAGTAAGAGTTGTTAGGCAATTTGCAACTTTTAAAGAAGTTTAAAGCCACTGTAATGAAACATTTGCTTTCCTTTTGCTCATTACTCATTACTAATTAGATAGGAAAATTTTTTTTAAAAGTCATAAGAATAGCTAGATCAACAGAAAATAAATCAGCAATTTTTCATGATCAATTAATAGATTAAGTCGTTTTTTTTAAAAACAATGTCTCTTTAAATTTGGTTATTTGGTGTTTTTTATGGCCTATTTAGAATTTGGACTGTCAATAAGAGAAAAATGCACTTTGATGGGCATTTTTTACTATTTTCTCATATTTTAATGAATAAATGATAAAGCTGTTATGTGAGGAAAAAAGGCTCATGTTAGCTGCTGTAACCCATAATGAAGTTTGACAGAATAATCTTTAAGTGACGCACCGTCTCCATCTTCCCAGCACAGTGCTGGATCCACTCCAGGTAGACGTTGCAGAAGCTGGCGCGCGTCACGCCCTGCAGACAGTGCACATAGTCTTCATCGATCTTCACACTAAAGACCTGAGGGTCACGCTCGATGTGGTGCCACTTGGTGTAGGACTGCAGCGCCTCCTGGACGGTGACCTCTTTGAGCCAGGTGGACAGTTTGGGTGATATGACCAGGTAGTAGATAATACTCTGAGAAAAGAGAAGAGGAAGGAGGGAAGAAGAGTGAAGGAGCAGAATACTAAACACAAGAGAGGGAGATGGTTGTGTGCTGTAGCTGCTGAGCACATCTGGAGTTTCTATTGGCAAGCTGCCATTTGTAATAATGATTAATGCATAAGATACTGTTTTATCAATTTAACTGTTTAACCTTTTGTCAGGCGAATCTTTAAGAGCCCGTAGAGACAAGTGGAATATTCAATTTTCAGTCCACCACTAAAGAGAAGCTGATTAAACAGGTCAGAAGTTGATTCTAACAGTGACTCAGTTTAATCAGTATCATAAAATGTCTGCTTAAATACACAGAAGAGATAACAGGATCGAAGCAGATCAGATGCAGTATGCTCAGGTGTTTTTACATGCTTAAAAACATAAGAAAGGTAAAGACAGTAAACAACTAGACCTGCCATCATACTTATTCTCTGCATACTTGCCTTGTCTGCTCTTGTGCCATATCTGGTTTTACTCATCGTCTGTAATATAACACACTTTCATTTGATCAAGTTTTTAAAGCTGAGCTGATTGTCTGCTGCACGTTGTTTTGTATCAGTTTCCTGCTTTTTATCCTATTAAGCTGTTCAGGTTGTGCTGTATCTGTTTCTAATTTTCTACTTTGTGCACTTTATTTCCTGTTTTATGAGCCACTTGACAACAGTTTAAAATTAGTTTGGCTTACACTGGCACATTTACCATGAAGTCAACCAATGTGCATCATCATCATAGAATAAATCAGTGAAATCAAAATATTAAGAATAATTCTATATTTCTTTAGGGAAATCCTGCATTGTTTGTGGAAAAGAACCCATACAGACAAAAAGAAAGAAGAAGAAATTTTCTAACACTTTATGAAACTTTCCCTTGGGAAATCTGAAATTTAAAAACATGTCAAGATTCACAACACTGAAAAAAGTCCAAGGTACATATGACAGACAAATGATGAATATCAATATGTTAACCCAGTTACCTTGTAAAAAGGCAAAACTTTTTGGATTCTGTTTACTTTCACAGTCATATCACTGTAAAACTACTTCTGTGACAGAAAGAGATGCACACAGATGAAGCGTACCTTCAGGTAGTAGGTTATGAGCAGTTTCCGGAGGTCGTACACTTGCAGCATGGTGGCAGCGTTGTTCTCACTGATGCTGTAACCTTCCAGCAGGTACTTGGTGGCCGTCACCTCCCAGGCCAGCCAGCGCAGGTTGAAGGCCGCGTTGCAGGACAGCATGTGGGGCAAATGACCCGGCTCGCAGCAGCAGCACGCATCGTCCTCCTCCACGCCCTCTGTGATCGCCTCCACCTCTCGCTGCTGGCAGTACGTACCTGGGATAGAGAGAGGTGGAGGTGAGACACGAATTAGCTTGTCAGAGAGAAGAGACGAAGGAGGTAGTAGTGGTCAAACTGTACCTCTGAACTCCAGACCCCTCAGCTGGAAAGTGACCAACCCGTTGCCGATCTCGATGAGGTGGACCAGGGCATTGAGGTAGTCAGAAGCCAGAATGAAACAGTCTCCGGCGCTGTAGTTGCCCCATCGGCCCAGCATGAGGTCGCCACAAAGTGAGTGCTGCAGCGAGCGAGTCAGGTACTCGTAGAAGATGGAGTTTAGGTTGCTATCATCACACCCTGCAGGAGAAAGATAGTAAGAAAGTGTGCAGTCAGACGATCAGATGAAGATATCAAACAAACGGATGATATATTTCATATACTACTATTTGATTTAGAGAGGATGTCAGTGCAGTAAGAAGGAGCTCACCTGTCTCTTTATCCACTTGGGACACCAGTCGGCTGTTAGAGTTGTCGATACGCTTTGTGCTGCAAGAGATGGGAGACATAAAAAATTGTAAAAACTGCTGTTGAGCCCAAAAGGAAGTCAAAAGGTTTAATTTATGCTGCGGTGACAGAGCTTTTTCAAGTTATTGCCATGTGAATGTCATCATCTTTTCTGCTATGTATATAGTGCTATATTTTTATTTATATAACTATGTTTTTACCTCATTCCATTCTTTCATATTTAATATCCTTATTTTTTCTCATTACATTTGTGCAATACTGCTGGGAAAAGGGTCCAACTTTTAAACACAACACAAACTCTTATTTTCATATACAATGTATAAAGAGCTTTATTTTATATATGCAAACCCACATTCCTATTCCACTTTTGTCATTTTATCTATTACATATCACTTTTATTGCTGAGCTGACCAATCTCTCATGAAATACATGTCATTGTACCATTGACCCTTTTTTAACTAACATATGACTAATAAAACTGAAACTTTTTTAGTCAAATAAAAAATCATTTTAAAATAACACCCCAAACAGGTGGAAAACATCCAATGTAGACTTCTTCATGGACTGTATTACCATTGTAAACTTTCTCAGAAGGAGAGCTCAGATCTTTATCTGTATCCTATTCGATGCAGTTTATAGATCACTGCAGTTGTAAAACCTCCACAGCCATTAGACTTGAAGCTAAATATTTTAAGACTGGACTATACTGTAGTCTCAGTTGTGTTCCATGTTGTTCTTCTTTTGTTTCATGTTGTCTTGGTGTTTGGCTGAGCTTCACAACTACAGTACTGACTGAAAGACAAAGATCTGACTCCAGCAGACATGATGCTGTCAGTGGTTTGATGTCACGAGTTTCAGACTACAGTTTCTAAATATAATCACAGGCTGCTACATGTCAAGTCACTGAAGTCTGCACAACAAAGCTGCAGGAGTATTTTTGGCGTGTTCTCAGTGAGCTGAAGTACAGACTCACACATCAATAAGTAAAAAGGAACAGAGGGGTTATGAGAGAGGGAGAGAGAGAGAGAGAGAGAGAGAGAGAGAGAGAGGTTGTCTGTCTGCTAATCTGCCAAGATCAGCTCAAAAGACTGGGATAGATTTCTCCTTCAGTATACACAGATGTTGATGTAATTGTTAATATTCAAAAACACATAAGAAAGAAGTCCTCAATACCTTCAGAAACTTTCTGGCACTATGTTTTGTTGAAAATGTTACTCAGACAGTTGGAAATATTTTGAGAGGCCTTGACAGTCAAGTGAGTCAAGTATTTTCTCTCCTGTGTACGACTGAAGAACAGGTGAATAAAAAAGGTTTTGCCAGGATATTCTTACTAGCTTCTTTATTTATTTATTTTAAATCTGTGAAAACAAGAGGACAAACATTTTTCAGTAGAACAATTTTTTTTGTGAACAGGATCATTTTTCTAAGTCACTTTTTTCTCTTTTGTGAAGAAAAGTGAAAAATGTTGCACACATATTTTTGCGTCATGCAGCATAAGGTGCTTGGCTAGAAAATGTAATTGCTCATCTGCTGTGTGCATCTGTTGTAAAGATGTTTGATTTTAGCCAACATATGATACTCAAAAACCTTGTGTTTACAGTGCATGGAGAATAATAAACTCAACTGGAAGAAAAAATGAATGCTTTTACTTCTATTTAGCACATAAGGCAGTGGTTCACTTCAGCCTCTTGTGGCTAGAATGAGCATTACAACAATAAACACTAAAAAAAATAGATGCTTGATAGGTCCAAAACAGGTGGGGGGAAAACTGTGGAAAAATTATTTTGGGAAAACTTTCATCACAGGATAGAAAACAATTTTGATCCAACTTTGAAAATGGACCAGAATTATTTTCCCTCTCACTCTCACGGCTTCCAAGTTCATAGTTATAAAGGGACAAATCACTCTGTTCAACAGTGTGGCTGCTTAATTTTGGCTGGTTAAGGGGACTTGTTAGTACAACTGACTCGCTGCATTGTTGATTTTAGTCTATAAATAAGATTTGTTCACAATTCGGCCAGTTCTTTATAAGAGCAACTTTTTCAAGATTTTCTCAATCTAGACTAACAATCAAATGAGATAATTTTAACACACCTCCAGGCTGTTTGGGAAACTTGTGCAAGATTCACTCACTCACTCTCTCACTCACTCACTCTCTCACTCACTCATTCACTCTCTCACTCACTCGCTCACTCTCTCACTCACTCACTCACTCACTCACTCACTCTCTCACTCTCTCACTCTCTCACTCACTCACTCACTCCGTCGGGGCCTTACTTGTAGTTTCGCTCCCAGAACTTGATGGGCCGCGGATAGGAGGAAATGAAGATGGCGCTGCCCAGGAATGGAGCCAGCGGGGTGTAGAAGAAGGTGGTGAGGAGAGTCTGGAGCAGCAGCATGGCTGAGTCTGGACACACACACACAGTCAAGGAAAAAAAAGCAGGTATGGATGCACTAAGACCACACACACACACTTATATACAGGTCTGAGAGGAAGGATACGAGGCACAGCGAATGGCTGAGCGAAGGCATGGAAAGCGCTGCCCCAGGCGATCTGCCAGGGAGCAATGTAAACCAGGATGAAATGGAGCTTCAGCAGCAGCTCACGCATCTAGACAGAAACACAAACACACAGTCAGTCCCCTACAAACACACCTCAACAGAAGAGCCTGGTATTTAATTCAAACAACCTTTGTCACAAAATAAAGTGATATCTATTGCATTCCTCCACTCTATAAGGGTTGATGTGCTCTCTGTGATCAGTTGCTGTCCACTTTAATGTCAAGATCTTCTTTTTTTCAGAACAAGGAAAAATAAAAAGATAAAGGTGTCTACAGTGGATTGTGTGAGGCCAACATGAATACACAAAAATCATGCAAAACAAAAAAAGAAAAGGTGTCGCTGTGTTCACAATGACAGCTTTTATTACGTGTCCTTTTAAAAGAAGTCCTCCTCAGTGATTTGGTATTGCACTTCCATAAAGATGAAGTGCTCAAAAAGTCAGTATAAAAATATATAATGGTCAAAATTGAAGTTGCAGAAGAGGAGACGTTCTGACTTTTTGTCCTTAATTGTTCACCATGTTATAAATGTATTTGTTCCCTCTAAATGTAGTCTCTCCTGATTAAACTGAGTAGGAGGCTGAGAGGGACTCCACATGATGAGCAAACTGACCTTCCCGTGTAACATTTGAGTAGTTCCCCTTTAAGTGAAATTGTTAAAATTGTTTAAGGTTCAGGGAGCTATTTACATGTCAGGACTGAAACAGAAGCAAGTGATAACCATCATGACTAACACAGGAAAAACTGACATCTGTCAGTTTGTGTTTGTATCTGAGTGTTGCTATGTTTACCCTTCTGTCTGTGCGTTCATGTGTGTGTGTGTGTGTGTGTGTGTGCATGTGTTTCTGAGAGAGATAGATGACTGTTTTTCTCTATCTTCGAGACAATCTTTCTATCAGGATGCACACCAATGCATTTGCATAAACAACACACACACACACACACACACACACACACACACACACACACACACACACACACACACACATATCCTCAAACCCCGCTCTCTCACCTTGTGAAAAACAATAGACATGATGAAGAAGTCGAGCAGGAAGCTCTCGGAGGCGTGCGGACAGTCAAAGTGAAAAAAGACGAGTGTGAAGAGCAGGGTGAGGAACTGGAAGCTGGGGTCACAGAAGGACGAACGTAGGAGTTTCAGTCCAGCTACTGTTGTCAGGAGAACGTCACAGCTGGAGGCAGCACAAACAAGAGTTTAGACAACAAATCCAACACACACACACACACACACACTGTATTTATGGCTGTATGTGGCCACTCACTGGATCCCCAGCTTCTTGCGGTGACTGAGAGCGAAGCCGTCATTAGTGAGCGCGCTCAGAATGATGGCGGGGTACACCACGTACTTCTCGAAGCACAGGAGACCCACATATAGTCGCTCAAACCACATCAGCACAGCGTCCTCTGTTACACAAGCAAAAATACAAAAATGACACAAGCAGATCTGAATCAAAGCTTACCCCCCACTGTTTCTACAAGTTACTTTTTTGGTTTCTGTTAATACGTCATAGTCTTAATGACATTTTACAGTTTGTTTGTTGCCTCTCCATGCATGTGATGTTGGATTAATCTGGAAAAAATTAGTTCTCGACTGGATACTCAGATACGCCTCTTCAAGTCGGAAAAAAACAACTCAAAAAGTCTGAGAAAAATTTAGTGCATGACCTGTCAAGTTGATGTCATATTAGGCAGAAACATGGCAGATGAAAGTAAATGTTGAGCTGAAGTAAAGAAACTTTTGATTCATTCATTCAATGCATATTAATCTTTGATTAATATGATATTAGTTTCTAACCCACATAGAGTGACCAAGACTATTTATTTAGCATTAACCCTGATAATAAGTCAGGAAAAGCAATAATTTAGCGGTTTTAGGGAATGGACATGTTAAATACAACAAATCTTCTTTGTAGTGCCCATGTTGTTTCCACATTACAACGTAAACTTCATGAACACACATAATTCAGTAAACAGGAACATCTGAGGATCATGTGAATGCATCACTAGTTTACAGAATATCTAAAAAAAATCACTGAAATCAACTCGTGAGATTCGAAATGTTGAATAGCTGCAAAATGTGATGCCGTTTCATCAGATGCTTGTCAAATAATACATTTAGAGATGTGTATGGTCTTGGTGTTTGTGTGACCTTTGTGATTGTTTTGTGAATGATCCAGATAATAATATACTAAATTATAACCAACTATATACAGAAGGCATGCTGACCTCTGGGTTCAAACTGGTGGTACTCCTTGGTCTTGAGAACCGGATGCGAGATCCACAACCAAGGGTGGTGCTTCCTCAGCTGGGGGATCAGGTAGTGCGTCACAAACCCCACCGTCCCCGCCAGAGCGTACAGCACGATGGTCACAAAGGGCTGCAAATTGTAACGAAAGAACCATAGTTAAAATGAATAATAAGGCCAAACACTTCTCTGTATTCCTGCAAAGATTAAAAGTAAAAGACAGAGATAATGAACAGGGCAGAGAGGGGAAAACAATGGAGGATCTCACCTTGAGAGACAGAAACACAGTACTTGCAGTGATGGCGAAGGTTAGGATGTAGGCAACAGAGCACACGACTACGTCCGACAGCAGAATCTCCTTCTGCAGAACACGGGAGGAAGAGAGAGCTGCAATCAGTAATAATCCACACTGAACGAAAACACAGTCGTTTATCAGACTCATTTAGGTGTGAGATTATTTCTGTCTAATCGTTCTGAGCCTTCAATTTCTGGAGATCAAAGATGCAGCAGCTCGAGAAGACTTAAGAGCTCCACAATCCTCATTAATACTGTAAAAGGCAGCAGGAGGCTTGTTTTCTCTGCTGCATAATTCCCTGTAATCACACACAGTGATCGACAGCACACATTGTTTTATTATCTCTCCTGTGATGCCGAAACAGTCTGCCCTCTAACACATCCACACACACAGTGGATGTATGAATTCCACACCTCAGGTGCTCACTGATAACGAGTATTGATTTTCTGATGATAATTAACATGAGCTAAATAAGGCTTTAGGCTGCTGAAATCCAAAATAATAAAAAAAAAAAAGCTAAATAAACGCTCAGGGGAGTAAAAATAACACATAAAAACTGTGTTTATGTGTTCACAGCAAAGGCTGATAATGACTTGAACCATCACTCATCATTTTTACTGATGAAACAAAGCTACATGACATCAGTTTATTTCTACGTAATCGTCTTTATTTACCATTGAGTTCTGCAGTTTATCTGGCAGGGGGTCTTTACTGTCAGTGTCTTCCTCCTCTTCTTCCTCACTCTCCACCAAAGCGGGCATTATCCTCGACTTGACCAGAGATCTGTGACGAAAAATGTCACATGTGCAGGATGAGACATGAGGAATGAGAGGAACTTGTGTCTTTAATAACATGAACTATTTTTCTTACAAACCCTTCAGTAACTGAAGGCAAAAATGAATAAAATATCACTAACTATAACCCTTTCACAAAACAAAAATAGATAGTTAAATTCAGGTTTTCATGGCAAAAAAAAAATTTGGAAGAAGACTATGGAAGAAATTCAAATGTTACTTTTTGAACTTTGACTTCTTATTAGGGCTGGTTGATTATTGCAACAACAAAAAAACTTTAATGTTGAGCATGCATTCATTGAACTTAAATTAAAAAAAATAGATACATAAATAAAATATAAACATATTAAAATTACTCTTTCATCATGATCTTTATTTGGCTTTTAATAGCCTGAAATACAACTGATGAGCAGAATTAGGGGGGAAATAATTATTATAAACATTATTTTTTCCTTATTCTGAAGATGTTGGCCAATCATAGGGAAGACATGCAGCTATTACTGTAAGGCTACCTGGCTGTTTAGATGGTAACCCTAAATCTATGAATTAAATGTAAACATGTGAAAAGTCCTGTTAGCAAGGTCATGGCCACATCTGCATCGTAGCAGCTTTTCTTGCCTACACATCAACACAGAGTTTCGGAAAATCTTCACTCTGAATCTTTAAAAAAGTCAGTTTTTAGTGACCTAGAAAGCAGTTTCTGTGTGGATGAAAAAAATACCATGTACGTGTGTAATAGGCCCACTAGTAGGCCCAGTGTGTGCATGAAAACACACACACACACACTGATACTCACACTAGTACGGAGGGGTCGCTGCTCTGTCGGCTGAGGTGGTAGGAGAAGACCACCAAAAGGCCACAGAAACCAGAGAACAGAGCCGGGGTGTGCTGCTCATCCCACGGCTCCTGTAACCACACACAAACACACACACACACACACACACACACACACACACACACACAGCGGTGTGAGTCATACCATCACGAACCTGCTCGGCTGTTTTTACATCTTGACACTTTAAAAGCTTCTTCCCTGCAGTCACTTTTGCAGGATGACTGGCAACACTTCATATTTTGCAGCATCTCTGCTTGGTTCCATGAGTGAAACTGCCGACTGCACGCTATTTATAACTGAACTTAGTTTATTCCTCTAACCAGGAGAATGACCATGAACAGAAACTCTGGGGAAAATGAAGAGAGGAGAGGAGAAAGGGCTGTCTTCACATCTCCTACCTACACTCCATTTTGTTTTACATCCAGTTAATTTGTACCTTGAGAGCTCCAAAGCAGAAGCCGTAGAGCAGAGACAGAGCGATCAGACTGCGTAGGATGCTGTAGACCGCAGAGATGAGACTCGTAGCAGCTGAAACACACATTAGAGTGAGCTTTAAAATGCAGGCAGTATGTTGTATTAAACAATGAGAAACAGCTAATTAATTTAATGGTTTTTAAACACAAAGAAGATTAACTTTATTTCTCATTCTCAAGATTTTCGGGGGCTTAAACATTGGAACACATATACAGATACAGATTACACACACAGACATCAAACCAGAGCTGAATATACACAGATGCATTCAAAAATTAGAGTTTATAATAAAAGCAGAAAATGTAAATTAAGAATTAAAGAAAACTGGAGGTTATTAAAGGGATGTGATGCAGGGTCACTGATGCTTGCTTATTTAAATATGTGAAATATTAATTGAATGTGGAGAAGTAGACAGAAAACAAAAAGATATTTATAAATGTTAAGAGGTGATGTAGCTAGGTAAAAGATGTCAGAATTGACCTGAGTTATTGGTTTTCTGGGGTTATATCGCAGCTAGTGTTGCAAAGAAAATCAAATCAATCACTTGGCCTAATTACTTAAAGAAGTCCTATTTATCTCCTTGGTTTTGTTTATGATTAGCATACTGCTGCAACGTAGCAACATAAAAGTTTTGAATATGTAGTGGTGCGTTGTGAACATACATAATGAGAATAATAACTGTGGGAAATGTCTCCTGAACAATATAGTCGAATAGCCCTGATATAGGGTCTGGAAACAGAAACAGTTTGACCAACCTGTTCCTCCAAAAAAGTGCATGTCGACCTGCTCCAGCAGGTAGATGGTGAAGGTGTTGATCTGAGGGAAAAGGCCCACCAGGAAGGTGATTGGGAAGCAGTAGGTAAAACCTGTTTTATGCATTAAACAAAAGACATTCATTAGTATCTGTAAATGACAAATGAGGGCTTTATGTTCACACATCTGTGCATTTTATTGTATCTCTCTCCTGTCCTCCTCCTACATTTATCCGTACCCACTAGCAGGTCTCGTAAGAAGCCCAATGCGTCGTGGCAGACGATAGTGACTCCATACAGGGTGGAGACGGGCAGGTCTTTCCTCCTCAGCAGCTGCTCCAGCAGCCAGATCAGAGCGCAGAAGATGCAGAAGTAGGCCGCTCGGCTGTAAGCCACCAGCTGGTTGTGACCCTGGAGACACACACACGAACACACGAACACACACAGGTTATTAACTGCTCAACAATAACAAACAGAAATTGAATACACAGTTGGGTGATATTAGGTTGAATGCACATATGTTTGCACTTATAAGCTGCAACAATTAGTGGACTAATCAATTGGTTGTTTGACAGAAAATAATCACCACCTGTTAATAATTGATTAGTTGGTAAAGTAATATTTCATACTGTTTCAAATAGTGAGATTTCCAGCTTTTATCTGTTTAATATCATACTAAAGTGAAAATCTTTGGGTTTTGAACTGACAAAACAAGTGATTTAAAGACATCACCTTGGACTTTAAGAAACTTGGATGGACACTTTTCACTATTCTCTGACATTTTAAAGACCAAACAATAAGAAAATAATTTGCTAATTAATCGATAATGAAATAACTGTTAGTTGCTGCCCTATTTTGAGAGTTTGTAATGTAACCAAGAAACCTGTAACCACAATGCTGGTGCATGAGTCAGAACATTACAAAATTATTAAAATGGAAAAGGGAACTGTTTTCATGAGATCATGAGATGAAATGCCAACATGCATCATTAAAGAGGAACAACCAGCAGGGACGTAATGGATATACTCGTCATTATCAGGCTACCAAAAATAGAAGTTTGTTACTCTAATAATATATAATAATAAAGTTAAACTCACATGTGTTGGTGAAGCTGCATCTGGTTGAACACTCTGGAAAATAAAAACACATAAACAAAATATTTAATTATTATTTGTAAATTAATGTGAAAAAAGTTAAAGACACAAAGAGGAAGTAAACAGGAGCGAATAGGAACTGGCATGACTGAGATCAGTTTCACTTTAACCTGGATCACAATGTTCCACACTTTGAGCCCACACATTCACACAATGTGAAATGGTTTTTACCTTAAACCGCCACAGAATCATCACAAACAGTAAAGACTACCTTCCACCAATATTTAGTTTAGAGGGCTTTTTTTTTTTTTACCTTGAGTAAGGAATACTGGCAGCTAGCGATGACCAGGCAGAACTGGAAAACCCAGAAGTCTTTGAAGCAGCCGTGGTTGAGGAGCACGAAACCCAGAAAGGAGACCAGGAAGGCCATGAAGACCGCAACCAGATTCTCCAGAACTTCTTGATTTCTGTAGAAAAACAGCACACGACACATATGAAATTAAAAAAAAAGAGTCAAGCTGAATAATGTTTATGATGTTTGATTTCAAGACTTGTGACTTCCAAGCATGTATTACCTGTCCAAAAGGGCAAGCAGGGTGAGTCTGTCGTATAAAATGTTGATCCACTTCCCAGGAAACAGTTTGAGTTTGTAATAAATCTTCCTTGTCGGTTTCTCCTGAGTGGACGTCTCTGACGACTCATCCAAAGAGTCCTCTTCCTGACACACACACACACACACACACACACACACACACACACCAACACAATTAATGTATAACTGCATGGGAATACAGGAAGGAAATTATCTTTTCACTCTACATGATTTCCCATATAGGCCCATTCAAAACACATCCGGGATCATTAGAAGGAGACACAACAACAGATTTTTCACAATGTGTCACACGCACAGATTGGTGCATTAATGATTCTACAGAGAGTATGTGTTGTTACAGCTTCAGCAGCTGATCCAGGTAGCATGTGTCACCCTGCTCTCTGCTTCCAGCAGTGATGGAGCCTGATTCAGGACTGATCATTTGGCTTCTGTTTCAAACAGCAGCAATGACTCATATTTTTTCTGTTCTACAGAAAAAGAAAAAAAATCTGATTTACCATTGCTATCACTCTGGGGATTTTATCAATCCATTCTGTGATAACAAGTTAACAAGTAGAAATGGAAACTGAAAAAGGAATCAGCATTTGAATTTCTTTGTTTAAAGTCCTCCTGGAGTTACGTTTTAAACTGTAAAAAATAAAATACACTGATATGATTAATAAACATGGTTTTCCCCACATAATAAGAAAAAAAATACTCTGAAAAGAAGCTTAAAGTACCCCTATTCCTTCTTCTACTTTAAAAAATTCAGAATCTGGCCTCATCCCAGCCACCATTGCTTGCTGGCTTGGTTGACCGCAGTGAGCAGAATAATACTGCATCGAGAAAGGTTGATAGTCACTAGCGAAAGAATCTACATGGCAGTGCAGTTTTCTTTTTGCGAATTTAACTTACCTTTTTTGTTAAGCTGCATTGACATCTTATATGTATGAATGTCTTTAAACTTAGCCTTTGGAGTTTTGTGGTATGCAAACAAACAGTTTAACTATTTCTTATGTGTATCCTTGAGGTTTAACAAACACCTTAAACATTTGTGTCCTTATAAAATATTTACAAAACTGTTGCTTGGGTGAATCTGAACCTACATTGTTTACGTCTATGCTGACTTGCTAAAAGCCGTCTTGTTCAATCTTTTTTTGGCACATTGCTACAGTTTCTTGGCAAGTTACCACAACCAGCTGTCCATGAAACAATCGGGAGAACTGGGTGTCATGTCACTGACTCACATGCATGCATGTGCATGTCGGTCCTTGCGAGCGTGAAGAAGCTACAAACAATAAAGTGACCCACTCTAAAACAGTTCTATGGACTACTAGTGATCCAAACCCCCAGGGTACCTTTAAGTTAACAGCTTTACAACCACTTGGATTACACCCAACACAATACTTTGACTGTCCTTACTCAAGTTTAGTAAGCAACTGGAATGTAGCCCAAGAAAGAAAAAGTGAAAGCAGATAGACACCTGGAATATCTCAGGGTGTGTCCTCCGTGGCCGAAGCCTGTGTGCAGGGATGATGCGTCGCTGGAAAGGGCAGTCGGCGTGACCGCCCACCAGGCTGTCCTGACACTCCGAGTTAGAAGAAGTTGACAGCAGGTCACTGAAGACACACACACACATAAAAAAGGCGGATTTTAATCTGAGGAATACACCTGATTAGACGGGCAGTGATGATAGTTGGGGAGGAGATGGAAGGTAAGATGTTTTTAAGAAAAGCTAATGAAAGCAACCATGCAGGTAGAGAAGCAGGAAAAGGAAAAATGGGATAAAGAATTGTAGAAAATTATACTTTGAGATGATGATGATGATCAGGAGGGAGAGGAAAAGATTTGACAGCAGTACCACATGTTGCCAGTGATGAGCTCTGCTCCTAGAGGCAGGTTGAGAGCTCTCTCTGCATACAGCTTACGAGGTCTGTCTCCTGAGGAGAAACACACAAAGAAAACTTGTCAGGCTCTTTCTCTTTGAATAAGTAAACTGACTTCTAGCTGATGAGTGAACTCTAAATCTATTATGTGGGCTTTTTGTAGCACTGCAGACAGACATCCCAGACTGAACCATAGCTGAACAGCTGGAGCCAAGCCAGAAAAATGTCATTTAATCTACAAGCTTTTTGAGCGGTTTCAAAAGTGAAGCTGCTGGCAGAGCCCTCCCCACACACTGTGTATTTGCTATAAAGATCAAAACATTATGAGAGTATTCCAGCACAAATAGACTCCCAAAACTGATCAGGGACCTGGTACATATGACTCATCTAAGCTTGTCTCCAGCACAAAAAAACATTGCATTTTAGCTGTTAATTATTCCAGGGTGGGTGCTTACTGTGTACAGTGTGGAAGGTGTAGGCCTCTTCTTTGTTGGTAGCCTCTGGTCTGCAGATGACCTGCAGCATGGAGCTTTCTGACTGAGAGGTTTGTGAAGGCAGGGAGTCATAGTCTGGATCCTTCTCCCTGTCTGTCTGTGGACTGCAGACAGGAAACACAATCAGCTGCAGATCCTGGATGGATGAGTGAATTCAGCTGTGTGTATATTTTTGTTAGAGCATGTGGGTGTACAGGCATGTGTACCTGTCAGGGGAGACTATTGGGATCTGTGTGGGTGGCATGGCCTGTAGTGTGTTGGTAGGTAGACTGGTGGGTGGTTTGGGTCTCTCTGATTTGTTGTCCGTGTTGGTTTCTGTTATCGTTTCATCTTGTCTGGAAGTCACACTCAGATTCTCTGGAAGCAGATCAAATGGGAAATGAGCCCAAAAAAGGTTGGTTACGGACATTTCTGTTAGAAAAGGTAACCAAAGCAGAGCTTAATAATTCAAAATATCACAATTTTACATGTCTCATTTAAAATGTCGCCAAAAATAAGCCATTTGGAATAACCATATCCTGTTAAAAACATTAAATTCTGCTCCTCAGCGACACTGTGAAGCCATGACTGATTTTGCTGAGCGAACGGTCACGTGACAAATATTCACTGAATTTCAGACAGAACTGCAGGCTGTTTACACAGAGCATAGAGGAGAGGACAAGACTGGTTGGAAGTAAAGACTGTAAAAATACAAATAGTTAATGTGTATAGCATGTGGAGACCCAATTTTCCCCAATATTTGAGACACTTGTGAGAACTTCGAAAAGTGTTGTTTGTATAAATTTCATTTTATTCCATTTTTTAAAAGTATTTATCAGAGAAATTCTACTTTTCTTTTTTTTGTGATAACTGTGTAATACTGACAAAAGTATTTTTGAGTTGTTCCTACTTGTAGCCATGATTCTGTTGATTCCATGGATGTGCAGGACTTATATTTTACATTAAAATACAAGGCCACAGTGAATTAAATATAAAAAGAGCAAAGAAGCAATTTATGTGTACTAATAATATTGTACTGCCAACATTGCATCAGCCAAAGATTAAATATGACACATGCATTTCACGTCACATTCAGGGGCTGCACAAAATGTTTCTGAGGGCTGCCATTGGCCTGTGGGGTGCCCGTATGGTGTAGATAAAGGAGGAACAAACCTTCCTCTGCGGCTCCCTCCTCCTCTCTGTGGTCTGGCCCCTCCTCTTCCTGTGCACTGGCACCTCCCCCTCTGGTGCTGAGGGACCCCAACAAGGAAACAAACTCCAAGAAGTTGGATTCGTTGGGAATCTGGCCCTCCTTCGCTTCCAGATCAGACTTGGAACTGGTCATGGTGGTCTGATAACGAGACAAATGTTTGTATGTGTGAATGGACAGATGGATGGAGATAAACAGAAATAGCGACAGAGCTAAACTGCCAACATACTGTGTTATGCGAGCGGTCTGAAAGCAGCACCGCATCTTTCCCACTGTCCATGCTCAGCCCGCGGATGTGAGTCCTGCCCCCAGGCCCGTATCGGCCCAAAGCTGGCGGCAGACGCAGGAAACCTTGTGAATCCACATTTGTATCCAAAGGATCCGTGTTATCGTGGTTGGAGTGGACGTCGATACCTGATGAGCTGTTATCGTTTGTCAGCTGCGGACTCGGTGTGCTGTCCTCAGAAGTCTGCAGACCGACGTGTTCCTGCTCTGGATCTGGACACTCCAGTGTGGTGGACTCAGAGGTGGTTGTTTCTCTGCACAGGTGAAACTCTTCACTTTGACTCGCCGTCTGCTGCTGTTTTGGGGTGGGGTCGTCCTCTGAGTCAGCCGCGTCTTCTCCCTCTTCCACCTCCTGCTTCTCCTTCTCAGGGGAGTCGAAGGTGATGACAGGGATCTTGATGTGACACTCTCCTGCATCCTTCTGAGCCTTGTAGGACACACATGCCACACATGCACACACACAGTAATCCCCAATTGTAACACAGTTTTAGAAAAAAAGAAAAAACATAAATAAAAATACTACATATATTTTTTTAATATGTAAAAAAATATCAATCAATGAAAATAAATCAGATCAAAATAAATAAGACACACTTTTGTTTAATATTGGTGTACTTCCCAGCCTACTCAATGTATAAAAATATATAAAAATACATTCAACAAATAAATTTGATCAATTATGGTGCAGTACACTTCCACAACTTACTGAAAATTCCTAAACATATATACAATTTTTTTTGATAAACTACATTCAGTGGTGCATTGGAATATACCACAAGACAAAATAGGAACATCATTGTGAAACAGAATGCAGTACAGTTATCCTTTTATCTCAATAACCTTGTTTTCATAAACATTGGAAGCCAAAATTTGATTGTGAAATGAAATTGGATTATTTTCCAGCCCTTAAAGCAGAAACTAATGGGAATTAGTTTCTGCTTTAAGGGCTGGATGTTATGGGTGTAAAAAGTGTTTCATGAAAAACTTTACCTGTGCATTCTCCAAAAGGCTCTGCTTGACACTCTCCTCCAGCTGAGCAGCAGTCTGAGGGTCACAGCTCATGGTGATGATGATCTTGACAGTGTCGCTGTCATCCAGGCGAGCTGACTGAGGCCCAGGGCCAGAGTTGTCGACCAGAACCACCTCGATCTCATCAGAACAGTACGTCTCCTCCACTGGCTCAGCCTGAGAGACAAAAGGAAAGAGGATCCACCCATGATGTACAAAATAATCACTGACAGTTTAATTCCCAAATATGACAACTACATCCTGTTTGTTTATCTGTGAGGATTACCTGTGCAGGAGGTTCTGGGATGTCGATGAAATCATCCTGGGGCGTCTCTGGAGAGTTATTGTTGGCATCCGGGGAGTCTTTTTGCCCCTCACTTTCCTCCTCACTCCCATCTTCACTTCCCTTAGAAGGAGGCAGACCTTCATCGTCAGCTGTTTCCCCGTCCGCAGCCTCCTTATCCTCACTTTTGTCTTCTATTCTGTCCTGCTCCGGGTCTTTCTCAGGTATTCTTTCCCTCTCTGATTGCTCTCTCTCAGTCCCCTTCAAAGGGCTCTGAACGTCCGTTTCTTCTTTCACGGCCACAGTTTCAATTATTTCCGCCTCCATTTTTCCACTTGCAGATGCAGGCCGCATCTCTTCTCTTTCAGCTCTGGACGGGGGCCTCTGCTGGGCCTGCAGCAGGGGGGCAGCCTGGTCCGGATTGGGGCTGGAGAGGTCATCAGGAGAAGAGCTGGGGTGAAGGCCTCCCTCCACAGGCCTCTCCTCTGCAGCACTCTCACCCTGTCCTGGAATGAAATGAAATGCAAATTGTTGATTTAAAGTGAAATAATAATAAAACTGTTAAATCAATTCTTGCCATTAATTGGCTGCAACACACAAATATTCTATTCCCATTGCAAGCAGAAGGCTGAGCAATCCTGCTATTAAACAGATACATTTTGTCTTCTGGTCCAATATATCACGGTGATTGTATCCCTTTTTCTCAATACTCTAATCACCAGTGCATTAGGTCATACATTTACTGGAAGGAGTCAGCTGATCTTGTTGGCTGGCTGCTAGTTCTGCACTCGCTTGAGCATATTTACAACAATGATGTGTTTGCAGAAAAGGAAGCTGTCAATCCACGTTGTCTAAGGAGCCATCGAGTGCATTAGGGAAGAGGAACAGAGTTGGCTTCCAGCACAGATTGATTGTTACGATAAACTGCACAGAACACTTGTTCCCCCAAAATGACATGCAAAGCCTCAGGAGCTACAATAACTGGAGATTAATTGATGATGATCTGGGGTTAAATGTTGTGGTGAAGCAGGCTGTCTTTCCACATCCTGTCTTCTTTATATAAGTACATACACTGCTCACTTCCTCCTACTGTCATTTTTTTACAAGTCATTTTTAGCATTCCACAGAATCACAAGCAGTCACCTCTCGAGAAACTGATAAACTGTCTTACTGGTAATCATTTGTAGTTTGATGCCAGGCTAATTTAACAAATATCAGCAACATGTAATCCAATGTTTGACATACAAAAGCTCTTCCTTATTTCTGTTGAGTCCAGAATTCCATATTAAAACTACACAAATTTTATCCAGATTTTTCTCCTATAGTCAGTAAGAGGCCACTCCTTAGTATTTTCCAGACTTCAACTCCTTTGGTCTGACATTTCTTGTCATTTCTGAATTCATAACTTCTGATCTAGAACCAGGTTCTTTACAACTAAACTTCAGCTATTTTGAATCAATGCTGAACCTTACTACATCTCTGAAATGCATTCTTTCTTATTCCCTTAACAACAAAAACAAGAGAGCTACAGAACCAAACTTAAATTGTGGCTATAGAAGATATATTGGGTGACTTAGGGTGACATAGAGGAATTATCTAGGCTCTAAGCTCCCCTCTTGCTCTAATGTTTTTCTATACTGTTTGAATGTCATTGGATGTCATTTACAACAGATCTTTTGATTTAAATTGGCTATTTCCAAGCAACAGCTGAATCAATATTATTTGCATGTGAAACAAACTGAATTAAAATATGTAACTTTACCCTGAGCAAACATTCAGCCAAACAAACCCTGATATGCACTCATATGCACTAAGCATCTTTACCCTATTACTATAAAATGTAACAAGCCACGCTGACTTCCACACTTTAAAAAGGATATATACACTCATCAGCACCTTCAGATGGGGGACAAATTAATGGAAAAACCAACATGAAGTGTCTAGTCAAGCTTTGGGCCACCATGAGAGGCAAGAACAACTTCAGTCCTCCTTGTCATAGAGTCTCTGAAACTGTAGTAGAAACATAAACACTATTAATTCATAATAAATTCCCTCAGGTGGTGTTTTGATGATGGTAGCAAAGAGTACCATCTAAAACATCTGTCCAAAATCTCCTATAGATGTTCAGTTAGGTTATAAGACTATTTTAGACTGGTCTGTAGTGTGGGTTATGTCATGGGGACAGACAACACAGTCACAGCCTAACATACACAGAAAACACATAACATCATAACAACCCAGACATAAATATATATATAAAGTGCAAAACAAATACAAGTGAAAAAGTGCTAGATACAAAGTGACAGGTGCTTTAGCCAGTAAAGTCCAGCTGTAGCATTAGCAGCAGTTAGTGGTCTGAATACATGAGGTGTTGTTGTAAAGTTTGGGAGTTATTTTGTGATTTAATGGTTTTTACAGTAGCTGCTATTGAGGAAAGTCTTCGTTTTGATGAGTTTTTTTCCCTGGGGGTAGAGGTGTGAAGAGGGGGTGGGCAGTGTGCGTACTGTGTAGAGTCCTTAGATCAGTCTAAGTTAGACATTGTCAAAATAAAGACTGAGATATTTTAGGCCTAAACAATTAGCCACCCTGCTCCAAGACTAATCTTAAACTTAGTGTCAAGCTTCCATTGTAACAGTCACTGACGCCTGCTGACCTGTGGCATTAAATAATCAAAAAGTATCATAATTTTGGTTTCTTCGCAATGTAAAAATTACATTGTAAAGTACACCATAAAGCCGTAACCTACCAAAGACTCGAACATTTTGTTTTCCTGGTAACACACAAGTTAATTTCAGTTGCTTTTTTTTCCTTTATCTTGAAAGACCTTTTTTTGTGTTATGCCTCAACTAATTTATTCAGATTTTTCCTTTAATAGAAAGAAAGACAGATCGGCATTACCTTCCGCTGTCTTCCCCTCGTCTGATTTTGAACAGTCCTGTATGGAAGACAATTCACAAACATTTTTAGATTAACATTCAGACATAATGTAGGTCAACGCAGTGTTCTCTGTACTGTACGATCTTGTAGTTGCTACTCACCACCCCTATCAGTCCTGGGTCAGTTTCAGTCTGCTTCACTGTCACCTGGATCACCGGACTGGTACGTTTCCGAGCCAACATCGTCATTGCAACGCTGTCAGGAACTGTACTGCTCTTCCTGTCAGACAAAGACAAGAGACGGAGGGAGAAATTAAGCGATGAAACAAAAGAGGCAGAGAGATCGGGAGTCTTCTAAAAGTTCATTCATCAATGCGTCACTTTCACAAGAAATCATCCGACCTTCATTCCCAGCCTTCCTACACGTTTCGAATACAAAAATTAACTAATTTATAGGGATGAGGATGCAGTGAAAATACTTGTGTCTGGACTTGCTGTTTCATCTCTCCACAGTCACAGAAATGAAAAGAAATACAGTCATACAGGGAACAGGAAGTGATGGATTTTCTTTTATTAGTCTCTGTGCAGCTCAAGTGTGTCAGTGCAGAGTGGCCAACCTCCCCTCATTAGCTCGCTCATTCACCAAAGCTGTACTGAGTCTTTGAAATGAAGTGGAAAGAGTCTACATCCCTCTTTGAGACACTCGATCACGAAAGCGATCTGATCTCTGAGACAGAGAAGACTCTGGAAAAATAGACACATACAGAGGGAGACTAAAGACGTCAGAAATGACTCAGTTATACTTAGTATTACTGGCTTTATTCTAAAAGGAGGCCCAAATTTACAACTTCATGTTAATAATTAAGTTGTATCATGAGGGATTGAGCCCTCTGGCCTAGATTTTCTAATGACTAGCCTGGCAAGGGAAAAGCTTGAGGCGCAAAGAGCATAAATGCCAATTTGTTGAATGTATATATGTCTCTCTGAATGGCCTCCAATGCATCCGTAAAGGTGACACCACTTCAGGAATTTTTCAGCTACTTCAGATTAAGCCCTCTGATTGTAGTTTGAGGATTATGAGTGTGCCTGTGTGGACTTGCCTAATGCTGGCTGGCAGGCAAGAGTCCGAAGCATTGCTTTTCTTCTCCGGAGCCTTGCTGAGGTCAGAGAGGCTGCTGCGGACCACCGCCTCGCCCTCGTCGAACATCACGTGTAACCGATAGTTGGCCATCTTGATGAAGATGAAGAAGACGGTGATGGAGGTGCAGTAGATGCTCAAAGCCATGGTGGTAGGGGGCAGGGCCTGCAGATAGGAGAGGAGAGGAGAGGAGAGGAGAGGAGAGGAGAGGAGAGGAGAGGAGAGGAGAGGAGAGGAGAGGAGAGGAGAGGAGTGAAGAGGAGAGGAGAGGAGAGGAGAGGAGAGGAGAGGAGAGGAGAGGAGAGGAGAGGAGAGGAGAGTCATTGTATTCAAATTAACATCTCCAGAGTCTCCTGATTCCACTAGAACTGTGTTTGATTTAATGCTTACCGCTGTAGCATCTCTTCTCATCTTACTATATGTAGGTGAAATCCTGCAAAACGTGAAGCTTATTTGCAGCCACAGTTCCTTTAAAGTATTACAGGCTCACTGAACCACAACATTTAATTTCATTAATTGGTGGATTAATGTAGTTTATTGATCCCCCCATAGTAAAGAACAAGATGATTAAAGACAAAGTATCTGCATTATACTGATACATGAGTCATACCGATTTGGAGTACAATATGGGAACTTATTGTTGCCTGCAGGTACAAATTTATAACAGTGTAATTTGTGCTTACATCTGATTGTTCCTCAACTGTCTGTCATCCTGTGCCAAGTGTTGTGTGTGACCTTCAGATAAAGTTGCTAACAAACTTGAAATTTGAAACATCTCTCCCAGAAAGCTTGTGTTGTTTTTGCAGGGGAAGCAGTGGGTGTTTTCAAACAGACGGTGCAAACTGTCTGCAGCAACATTTTAATATAGCATTGGTGCCAGAGCTCTTGAACATCTGAGCTGTCACTCTTAAATTAGAATCTGTTAATTTGCCTCATTAACTTTCATTCATGGGAGGCTAATTTGGGATTATCAGAATACACAGTTCCTACAAATTAGCCCTGGTTTACTGTATAATGACTGGAAAGCAGAGATGTCAGGAGCAATCACATCACTTAATCATAATCTGCAATGTATATTATCTAATATGGGGTTACTGAAAAACCTTATAAACCTCATAACAATGTTTTTGATATTGAGACACATTTAAAGTTATTTCTTCACATGTAATAACACTAAATATGTTATTGTACTGTAGGCTGTGTGTGAATGATCACATCATTAAAGGCATAATATGCAGGAATTGTTGCTTACTGTTTGTAAACACAACACTCAAACTTGAGTGAAACCAGCTAAGCACTGAGCTAACATTAGCTGCATGTGGAGCAGCAACCCACATGCCAATATAGCATGGCCACCCACCATGATTAGCACCGACTAACAACTACAAAAGTGAGTTCATGGCTTCTAGTCAATATTAAATCAACTGACTGGTCCTGATATATGACATAGACCCTGGTTACAGCTTCAGTTTTCTGCAAGAAAAAGTAGCCTAATGTTACCGTATCTGGCAGATTGCTGCAGCAACGGAGATGTGCCTGTTTTTAAGTGTCTGTCTAGAATATCTCAGGTTGCAGCATAATAGTAGTTCTCAAAAGGACATGTGCTAATGCAACATTATCATAATATCAATCTGCTGTTCTCTGGCATGCACACAGAGTTAGTCCTGACTATTCAACGCTAAGATAGTTACCAGTTAGCCAAGCTAAAGGAACCAGAAGTCTCCCAAGTACGGTTCGGAGCTAAAAGCTGGCAACCATGTAAAAAGGAGTTCCTACCTGTGAAAACCCAGTGCACCCTTGCTAATAACTGTACTGAATGAAGCATTATGAAAAGAAAAAACAAAGGCAGAGTGCAGGGTCTCTGCAGGTATGGACACAACCACACACTTCTATTTTTCATTATTTTTGAATGAGTCTACATTATTTAAAGGAAAATCCTAGTGTACCTCTAAGTGGTCACCTCTCTGTACTGTACATGGTTGTTGTCATCATACAGCTAAGGTCAAGGTGTTTGACCTATAGCACCAACTCTTCCTTTATTCATACCACCACCCTGCTGTATAACTATGCATGTATCATTGTGAAACAAAGGTTTTTCTTCCTCCGGATCTACTGTATCTCTACATATCTACAAGGTAGATGTCTGTCACAAATCCCACATGGAAGTTCTTCAGTCAGGATATTATCACTGGGAGTACTGCGTCCTGGGTTGCACCTATTTCAAAGGCCGTGAGAATAACAGTGAACCATGCACAGTTTCACGCCTCCTGCTCACTCACTGCCTCATCCAGGAGCAGCCATGCGTTCCCTCACTGCATGCAGGGAAAAACACTGCGACAGTGCTGTTTTCTCAAGCCTAGTATTTCCCTCAGTAGCAACCAGACATCAAGAGATGTTAGATTCTTGCAGCGCCACAGCACGTTTATCTTAGAAAAGGATGCAAGCGCGAATTAAAAAAGAACGTCACCTATGGTACCGTGAACACCTCACACCCCCTTCGTGGCCTTGAACGTCATGTTCCCTAAAAACTCACCAGATGGAGAGACAGGGGCAACATCAGGAGAAATATCCAGAGATAGAGGTGGCAGGAGTTGTTGAATTTGTTCTGGTCCGGGTCGTGGTACCAGCCCCCGGTCACAGATGCCCAGACTCCCTGACGCAGGGTCTGCACAACATGGGAGCCCATCTCTCCTCCTCTCTCCTCCTCTCCGCTCAGGTTGGACGGACGGATGATGCTGCTGCTGCTGCTAGGCTACAATGAAATGATCTCCTCTAATGCATGCTACTGTCACTACGCCTCCATGTTGGGGCGATACAGCACGTCTCCTGAGCCTCCTCGTTCATGCCTCATCGGTCTTCCTCGGCGTTGTCCTCTCGTCTGCCTTTTCCCATCCCAATGTCGATTCGTCCATTTCTGCTGCCGTAATCCTCATCTTGTCCTCTTCGTCTCTCTCCTTCTCCGTCTCCTCTCTAGCTGCCTGTACAGATGCGCAGCTCTGACCGCCTCCCCTCCCTTCCCACTCCCTCTCTCCGCCCTCCTCCCTCTCTCACCATCCTTGCCTATTATATGATTTACACCTTCCGTGTTTTTCTGCGCACACACGTAATCAGGCGGTTTTCAGGCAATATCAATTATACAATAAAGCCTATGCATCATAATATACGATATGTATTGACTATGGAGCGATTGAAGTGTTTACAATATTAGGCCTACATGTAGCCTCCTTAGAGCCAGGGTTTGAATACCCTGAATGTATGAAAGTTTTATTCCATATGCATGTGGATATATGAATGAATATGAATACATGTGATATTTGAATAGGTTAAATAAAATGCATTGCTGATATTGTTGTTACCTCATTATTGTGAAGCATGTCTATTATATTCCTTCTCTACTTACACTGAGAGCTATTCAAATTAATTGTGAAAATACGTTAGCATGTCTATTATCTTTCCTACACTCAGAGTCATTGGAGTCACATTAATTCTATCATATCACTATCATAATAAAAAAGTAACAACATCAACAATAATAATTGCAATGCATTTTATATGTTTATGTTTCAGGCAGATGCATACTGTCTTTGTCTAGAAGCATTTCTATTATATTCCTTCTTCATTCACTGAGACTAGACACACGAGTCAATTTCATTGTGTGCCTTAATACTTGGCCCAAATAGCAGTAGTCGTTATATTATTAGTTTAAACCTCTGAAGTCCAGGAGATTTTGGTTCAAATTTGTCAAGTTCCTATGCATTAATTTCTGTCTGTGTTCAGCATCTTTCAGTCCGTCCTTACATCACATGCATGGCTCCTTTTTCTCAACACAAACTTGGCTATCAGTCAGATTTTTCATTTTATTTTAATTAACAAAGTATAAAGCTGCCAGGAACCCAAAATACAAACAAAAGACACAGGTTTCTATGGAAATGTAACTTCTTTTTTTAATTTTTTTTTTTTTTTTACCATTTATACACACAAAAACAGCAGAAAAATAATAAATAATAAAACTACAAAACAGTCCAATTGCATGTAAATTAAAAATAGTAATAGTTTTCATTGTAGAAAGAAAATTCACATTTTAAAAATGATCTAGAAACATAAATGGCACACTGTGAAAGCTCCAATGATTGCACTTTCAACTGGCTTCCTCAGCTTGTCTACATATCATATATAAACAAAGTTATTACCGTTAATAAAACGTGTATTTTCAATAAATAGATGGACTCCAGAGGGTTGAGATAAGTTTCTTGGTCACATGGCTAGTGTGTGTGTGTGTGTGTGTGTGTGTGTGTGTGTGTGTGTGTCAGTGTCATCTTATATGGTCCACTATTCCCATAATTTCCCTGAAGGCGCGCTCTCCACACACATTCCTATAGTAGCTCCTCCCTCCTCCCCCCGCTGCTGCGGGGTCACGTGTGGTGTAATCCACCAATCAGAGGGCAGCACAGCCAGCCCGGAGCCCAGCAGCAGCAGCAGCGTCCCCTGATCCTCCGCACAGCCACTGCTGAGTCCCACTTCGTCTGGCGACAACGGCGATGGGGGGGTTGTTTTGATTAAAGTTGACGGATTTTTTTTCCACGTTTCTATCCCCGCATTGCTGCCTTAAAATCCAGGATGTTTAATGTGCTTTCTGATTGCCCTACCGTCGGTGTTTCTCCTTTACGTCCCCGAAGGAGGATCAAGCTTGGGAATAACCGATCTTCAAGCTGAGAGGAGCAACTTTTTCCAACTGCTTACTAGTCAGTGGGCTGACCTATGCTAAGCTAACCCGCTAACCAAATGCAGCTGAAACTCCAGTTTAAAGTCCACAAACGAGCGATAGAACTTTACATTCCGGGGGTTGGTAACTAGATGATATTTACTGGCGACTTTCTAAGAGAAAGCTGCCCATCGGAGCCTCACTTTATCCGGTCGGAGTGGTCGGTGCAGGTGCACCTCTTGCGGCACCTGCGAAAACTTGGTAGCTCCATCGGCTAACTTTAGCTTGTTCTCGTTAGCATTAAGAGACTATGTTGTGGACCAATTTATGGCAGAGCTTATTGGAGGAGTAAGACATTAATTGTTAGTTTTAACTTTATGCTGCTAGTTAACCGTCAGTCCATGAAGTGGCGACATTAGTTAAGTATCACGGCTAACCGTAGCTAGCAAGTTGTTGACCCTCGTAGACTTTACCGGAGTGGCGACGTGGATACTGGACGCTCTCTCTCTCCCCCACAGGACTTTGGACACGGTTTGATCCTGCCGTGGGCTGCGCAGGGGGATGCCCCTCTCTTCTCTTCAGCTAGTCTCGTACATGTGACAGCATGGGGATTTCAAAAAGCTACTTTTTTCCAGTTTAAAGTTTTAATTTTGTCCTAAAAGCTCTGCACCCTATGGTGCCGCTACGGCCACCGAGAAATGGATGTCTCGCAGGCCGCTTTCCCAAACGGTGAAGGGCGGCCGGGCGGCGGTGGGACAGGGGAGCATGCCTGGACAGATTCCCCCACAGCTCGGGCTTGGGCTCACTCTGCACCGCTGTGCCCGACTCGGTCTCTGTGGACAGCCGCGTATGACTACGAGGCAAGCGGTGAGGACGAGCTCAGCCTCAGGCGAGGGGATGTGGTGGAGGTGCTCTCCAAAGACGCAGCGATTTCAGGGGACGAGGGGTGGTGGACGGGTAAAATCAACCACCGCGTCGGGATTTTCCCATCAAACTATGTCACATACCAGCCCGCTATTTACCGTCTCCCTGCTACGAGTGGCTCTGTGGGGACACGACAGCAAGTCCCGAGCTCGCCCGTCAAGATCCCCTTCAGTGAACTGGTACTAGAGGAGATCATTGGCGTGGGTGGATTTGGCAAAGTTTACCGGGGCACATGGAAGGATCAAGAGGTCGCCGTGAAGGCAGCTCGGCAAGACCCGGACGAGGACATAACAGCCACCGCCGGCAGTGTTAAACAGGAAGCAAAACTTTTCTCCATGCTGCAGCACCCCAACATTATTAAACTGGAAGGAGTGTGTTTGGATGAGCCCAACCTGTGCCTGGTCATGGAGTATGCCCGAGGCGGGACACTGAACCGGGCGTTGACCGGAAGGCGCATCCCTCCACACATCCTGGTCAACTGGGCCGTGCAGATTGCACGCGGGATGCTCTACCTCCACGAGGAGGCCGTGGTACCCATTATCCACCGTGACCTGAAGTCTAGCAACAGTAAGCAAAGAGTGTGTGTGTGTGTGTGTGTGTGTGTGTGTGTGTGTGTGTGTGTGTGTGTGTGTGTGCGCGCGCGCGCGCGCGTGCGTGTGTGCAGATTCAAACAATAAAATGGATAACTTTACTTTAGGAAAAAGTCCTCACAGGGGAACTATCCACCTGTTGCACATGCAGCAAATCCTCCCTTTAGTTATTTATGGCTACGTGTTGGTTGCAGTTCAGACTGCTTGAACAACTGTTTTAAGTGACTCTATAACTTCTTCTAAAGCATGGATTTCAAAACTGATCTAGCCCAAACATCTCCACATGTTAACCTGTCACATAGAATGTGATCTTTGTCTCTATCTTGAATGGTTGACATGGGCAATGGGGAAATGTTTATCTCATGCTTGTAGGTTATTCTGAGTTTTCATTACAGCCTAAACAAAGGTTTCTGAAAACTCAAAACTCATATATTTCACAACAGCACTGGTGCAGCTCTGCCCTTTACTCAAGATGGATTTAAAGCAGTGTAAAAGGTCTGTGGGTGTATGGAGTGGCGGGGGATACCATCAAGAGGATGTGAAATAAAGAGTTTGCTCAGCTGGGCTGCCCCCTCACCCTCCTGCACTCACCCCCCTCATGCTTTAAAACACAAACACACACCTTCCCAGCCCCCCGCTCCAATCCAAGCTGACATGTTGTTCAAATAAAGTCAGTGATTTACCAAACGCATAAGCAGACACACTCAGTCCACACTGTCAGGCCATGTGCTTGACCAACCAGAGCTAATACCAGAGGTCACAGGGTAAAAAGAAGCCAGACAGAGAACTTATTAGTATAATAACAGAAGCACTTTTTAAGCAATGCAGGAATTGGGTATTCAACAGGGAATGTCTGCAAGTTTGTTTGTTTTTTACAAATGCTGCATGTTTGGAAAAATAAATTAGATTTAGACTATTGTGAATTTGCAGTTTTAGGTAAAGTCATGTAGTTGGAAATTGGTTATGACAGCAAGCTAGCAAACTTTAGTGTATCAGGACTGAATAATGAATGGATAGTAATTGATGGGTAAAAGAGTCTGAGTCTCCACAGTGACAGAGCTACCCACTTTGACTCAGGTGTGTTTGTGTGTGTAATATGACTCCAAACACTATTTGTCCCTTTGTGATCAAAGACTTATCAACCCGGGGCCATGTGGGTAGCAGCTCTGGTGTACTGATGTCTGTTTATCTCCAGCTGTGAGAGTCAATGTGTGAATGTAGAGACAAAACATGAAATATACACAGACCTCCAGAATCCTCCATGATCACATGATTAGAGAAGATAAAGATTTCTTCTTAATGCTTCACAGAAATGGGTCCTGTGTAGGCTGACTATGAAATATCTGTACATATAAGTAAAAGACACATGCCCAGCAATGAGAACATATAAATGATACCAACATGATGTGTATATTTCAGTCCCCGTCAATAAAAAAGCAGACATAGTGAAAGCATGACAAAAAGTTCACAACACTTACAGGTAATTTACAGCGACAGCCCACTTATATTCACAGAAAATGAATTTAAAAAGTAAATTATTCTTTCCAGAGTGAATACAAATAATTTAGGATATATATATAACTATCACATTTTTTATATGGACAATCATTGTGCCTCACTTAAAAAAAAAAAAAAAAAAAAAACTTTGAAAGTAATACTGAGTGATATGGCTAAAATCTAGATATATCCAGATACATCCAGATAAAGGCATACTGTAAATCAAAATATAGACTTAAACTAAGACAGAGTTTATTGTCATTCAGTTATTCATAGGAATATGCACATTGAACAGACTTCCGATTCATTGGCTCACAGTACTCTGGGATGTAAAAATAAAGTATAAATATAAAATTGCATATAAAATTTCTTCTGGTAATTTACTTTATTAACTCTGTTCCATCTAGCTTTGCTGCTTACATATACAATGATCAGAACATAAAGGGAACTTCAAAAAGTAAATATTGACGAAATATTACCATCAAGAAGTTTGGCTTCTGATTTGTCAACATTTTCTTAAAAACAATATAGAAAAAAATATCTATACGATAGCCATTTTAATATAGCTTTGACCATGTTTATCAGCCTTATTTGCAGTAATGAATCTTATGTGCATATGATGCCACGTGATGAACAGTAGACATGAGCCCGGCCCTAAAAGGAGTCTTATTTAAGATGGAAGATTTGTGTTAATTATAGGGCAGATGGAGAGAAAGGATTTAACTGCCATTCAGCTAATCGGATGTTTGGTGAACATACACAAACAGAGTCCCCCGAACAGGCACAGTGCTGCGAACACAAGTCAGTGTGTTTATCCTGCCACTTCACTTTAACACAGAGACAGCATAAGCTTTAAGTAAAGACAGAATTGGAAATTAAGCTCATGAGAGACCTTCCATAATGCTGTTCTTTTAGGGAAACCTGGGAACTGAACATTTAACCTGAAATTCAGGTTCAAATCATTTTTTTCTGAACTAATTCTTAATTTCTACCACACCAGAGCCCACTGCTAAGCTGTTAACCACAAAAAGAGACCAAGAAACATGTTGAATCCTTACAACACTGGTACTCGTAACAGGTAGTTTCTTGTCCCAGGGTCAGAAGTCTGAACATCTGTAGTCAATATACAGTCTTATCTAAATAAAGACTGAATGAAAGAAGCTGTATGTGTTTGCTTTGAACTAGGGCAGTGAGTTCACAAAAGACTACATACAAACACACAAATGGCACCCTGTGGTGTGTTGGGTTGTTTTCCCAGTAAAAAGCCAGAATAATGCAGCTTAGAAAAGTTGTTGCATCTGCTGGTGAAGGCCTGTTGTCTGTTTGTCTTGGCGCTGTGTGTGCGTCGGTCGGTCTAAAAGGATAAAAGGAGTGAGAATTATCTTCACAGGGGGTAAAAAGTAAATGGATACATTGCAATAAGTGGTTGTTAATCAGCAATCTGCCACAATTTTAATAATTAATGAGCAAACTGTTGGTGTGGCTGTGTGCCTTTTCTATTTTGGTAGATATTGCCAAGTTTTTTTTTAGGATTTTTCTTAAACCAGGACACAGACAGGTACATAACTTAACTTCTTCACCTTCACTTAACTACCCGGCCTGTCATTTATCAACTTGCAGTGTACACATGCTCCACGCAGACAAACATGCAGCTATTTGATCAATGATTAGCCTGTAAAGTAATATGTTGGAAGTCAGCAAGATTTGTCCAATCTCTTTTGTGTTTTTCAACCTAATCTGTAAAATCCCAGCCTGCAGGGAGGAATGTTGCTAATGAGGGATAAAAGCTTAACATACGTTTGCACAATGGACTGGTCAAGCAGCGGTTGCTAGGCTACTGTGGCCAGAAGAATGGCTAGGACTCGGAGGGTCTCAAAGCCCTCGTTTTGTTTTGTTCCGTTCATATTTAATCTCCCAGAGAGCAGCGGTACTCTTTTATTGCCACAAACTGAGGGGGTTTCCCTTCTTACTTTGTTATTTTTCTCCATACTTACCTTCCTTCCCTTGTTCCCTCCTGCTCTTTCTAGGTCCTTGTTATTTTTCATGACCTATTTTTTGACCAACATACTTTTCAAACTTGTAAGAATAATACTGGAGCTACTTTTTAATTTTTAATATTATGAAAGAAACATTTTAACACATCAAACCAACACATTGTTTATTTTTGCTGACAAGTATTGGCTGTGTAGTTCAGTGGTGGAAGAAGTATTAGGATCCCTTACTTAAGTAAAAGTACTAATACCGCCCTGTGAAATTACTCCACTACAAGTAAAAGTCCTGCATTCAAAACCAAATTTCATTAAAAACACAAAAGTATCAGCATCAAAATGTACTTTAAGAATCAAAGTAAATTTACTCTTTATGCAGAGTGGCCCTACTCAAATTGTTATATATATTCCAAATATATTATTGATGCATTTATGTAAGCAGCATTTTACTGTCGGTAGGCAGGGTTAGGTTTAACTAATTTTAAATGTATCATATTTTCATGTTAAATCTTGAACTGAAAATTAACTGAAGCTGTCGGATAAATGTAGTGGAGTAAGTACAATATTTGCCTCTAAAATTTTGTGAAGTAGGAGTATAAAGTTACATATGAAATTTCTGTAAAAAAAATAAATATAGTACTTGTAAATGTACTTAGTTACTATATTCCACCACAGGTGTAGCTGCAGCTGCATACTACTGTTTACTGTGTATGTTTTTATTGATGCTTTCATTCATTGAAAATATATGAGCAGCATAGTTATTAAATAGTTATTAAATAACTAGCATTTTCAATTTCTAGATAGTGGCTCCATGTCAGTCAGGCATCAGTGCGCATGCTCAAAGTTGTGCATGTTTACAATGTTTTGCTAATTTGATAAACTGAGTAATAAACCACGATTGTAGAGTTCTTTGTAATGAAGGAATATGTCCCCTAAATACAATAGCATGTCAGCAGAGACAGGTGGCATGTGTGCAAGTTATTAGGCTCTGGCAATGCAGACAATACTTGTTAGTAGGATGCATTTATTGTTTATTTTGGTCTGCTGATGGCAGGCTTTTAGGAAACGTGTTGTCTTATTCATTAAATCCTTTCATTGACCCTCTGATTACAGCTCTCTACCTCAACCTAGGAGTGGAAGTTTTCATAGCGCAGTAGATAAGAGCAAGAAATCACAGTGAAACTTGGCCCTGAGCCAGCACGCATAACCCACATTAACTTTGTAGTTTCGCATCTTGGTGCGAGCGATAGTATGCCAGGAATGTGTGCTTGAACGCCACTGAAACTGATGGAGTTCTGTCTGGAGCGTGTGCAACAGCATTCTCCCATCAATCTCAAGCTTTTGTTGGACTTCATCACGCTGTATCTGTGCTCCCCTCCCTCTTCCCTGTCTTTATTCATTCACACATCATTCTGTAGATCTCTATGGCAAGAGTCATACAAGCACAGAAAGGATTTCATGTTATGTCAGTACACTGGTGTTGGCACAGATGGTGCAAGCCTGCACACCATTAAAGAACCAGGGCAAAGTACTAGGTCATGCACCTGTTATTATCACATCTTGTATAGCGGGTTGCACAAACTTAATTTAAATTTAAGATATAAACCAGTTGCATTAGGTCAGTTTCTGACTGCCTGCTTGTCATCAGGTAATAATCTCTTAAAGTAGTATTTTGATAACCTTAATTGACTTATTTGACAATATGTCAAGCTTGGGTTTAAAACTAGGTTGATATTGTTGTGTTGTTTGATTTAGACAATATACCCATCACAATTTGGATGCAACATTCGGAGCTACATGGAATCTAGTGTTACACTTAATCTAGTGTTACACTTAATACAGTCACACAGCCTTGATTTTGCTTCTATGAAAATTATGAGATTCGGAGTGCTTTTATGGCACATTTTCTGTCCTGCTACCTAAATTAAGAGAGTAGACAGACTACTAGTTGGAAACCAGTGCAAGCTAATTTACAAATATCTTCCACTTCATTCATTTCAGCCTGTCCTCCCATTGCTGCACTGTTAGGTATGAAAATACTGAAGAGTCTCAGATTTGGGTTTCCCTGTGGACAGCATTGCAAAAGACATCTCTTAAACCCTTTTTTTCATTACTGGGTTGTAACAAGCTCACCAAAGGAGAGAAAACAGTTGGGCTTGATGTAGCTGAGAAAAAGTATCTCTCTAGAGAAACCTTTTTTTCCTGCTGTAATGTTGTGTTGTCTTGCTCTACTTCTGTAATAAGTGGAATCTAGGAGGAAACGTTACCAAAGCTTGACTAGGTGTTGCAGGGCAACTTTTCTCAGGCTTCCCACAATTACCCCTGGTGACACACAGACAGTTACTGCCTGTCTTTTCTCTGACGAGAGAATGGGCAGAGGGGAGAGAGGAGGAGTGGAGATGCTTTCACTGTGTTTTTTATGACCTCTCCCTGACTGCACCTATTGTTGCAGGGCAGGGTGAAAAGGAAAAGGGCCCACAGCTGAGAAGAGCTGCCTTCCGAATCAACCAATCCCCTCCGTAGCTCCGTAACACATTTATAGATGCTAATACAGAAAAAGGTACTGGCTGTACACCTTTAAACATTTGTCATGTTTTAATTATGGGTAAATTCAAACTTAAACAGACACAAGCTAGGAGAGGAAGAGGACAGACAAAGAGCAAGTGGCCCGGAGAGACGTGACCATGATAGATGGATTTAGCCAGCCATTAGCCCTGATCCTTTTCCCATCAACCAGAATGCCTGGGGGCACTCTCATTTCAACCATGAGAGACAGACCAGTCGGGGAATGTTTAGCAGCCTTGTTTCTGCTTACTACAGGAAGCCCTCTTACTCTCATGCATAGTCTGTTGGCACAGTTACGAAAATACTGCCAAGTCAAGTTAAGAGGCTGCACTCAGAATTTGTACAGCAACCGTGTTACATCAATGCTGAGTTATGCTACAAAACAAGCCTTGTTATTATGGTGTGATAGTAAATCACTCTAGTATTAGATTAGTATACCATTTCAAGTTTGTTTTTGAAAGGTATGTCATAAAGAGCACAATATCACATGTCACTCTATTGCTTGAGAGATTTAAAAAATGTAACTGACTTTTAGGGCTATCTTTGACTCTGATTTCTTGACAAAATGCCATGGCAAAAGTTTCTTGACAAAATGCCATGCAAAAAAATCTTGTTTTTACCAATGTTTGTGCTCACAAGTTTTTGGAAATGGGTTATTCAGCATGGCAAAAGCTTTAAAATATGACTAATTGAAGATTTGATTAGTGGACGATTAAATAAAAGGGGACAACACTGCTGGCTTTGTGGTTGTTTGCAAATGTCTTGCTCAGTACCGTTATAAGACATGTTTTGCTCTTTTTGTTTGTGCATATTTGGTATCAAATGCATAAAATACTGTAGCTGTGGATTTAGTTAAACTGTCTTTAATGCAGAGAATGTACTTGACTCACAAATGAACCGAATTCAAGATGATTTAGTGTCTACTTAATGAGGTTCTGCAAATGTGCTGTGTCTTCCAAACTTTCTAAAACTTCATTTTTGTTTTATTTCATTTCTGGTTTGACGTGTTTCTGCTACTGCAGAGTTGCAGTGAGTTAAATTGGAGGTATTTTTAGTTTGTTGAAGAGAGAAGACATGATGGTGTTTGCCCAAAAAGTGTTTTTTTTCTCTTTCTACCTTGAGGGGGAGAAAGCTATGGGAAGAAGCGTGGGACCTGCTTTGAAGGCAGCAGCTCTGCTTCTGATCTTCCCACTGTTCCACCATGAAAGATGGGTCTGCCTGAAGATCCACTGTTGGAAAGGGGAATTAAATGGGGGTTGGACTGAGGGTGGGGTCTGCCTTGGAGGCATATCCATCTCCAGTTGCGTTGCACTGTTGTCTGCTTCAAAACATTTTCTTTTCAAAAGAGTGAGAAAATATAGACTGTGATAACAAGCTTGGAAAACGACATACGGTCTGGGTTTTATCCTTTTCAGACAGGACAGCTTTATAAGACAGCAATTGCAAGCATCACAAGACATTTATAATTAGATTTCACAATGGAAAACTAGATCATAAATCAGTCAGGGATTAAAGCATCTGATCCATCTACACCAAACAGGTTTCGCACATCACCGTAGCTCAATATGCAGCTGGCAAACCTGATAATCTAACAGTGATGATTACATAATTGTAGACTACACACACATAGTTTACTGTTAACAGAGTTTTTATAGCTAAAACAAGCATCTGTCCTCTTCTAAGCACTTTTTTAGACTTGGGGTTTTATAGTCCAGATGATAAGCTTCTGAATTGAAGTGGTTGCTTTTCACTCTCTACTCTAATATACTGTCAAATTTAAGGATGTCGATACATTCATGCATTTGCATAACCTCTGGCTATATTTACTGCCATGTGTGGGAGTGTGCAGTTCTTAAAATATAATGAGATGGCCTATATTTAGGCTAAGTAATAATCAAGTTACCATTAACTCAACTTATATCCAATAGATCCTATCCAAACAGGCCTTAGATTGTCTGTAGGAGTACAACAAATCTCATGACTGACTAACCAAAACTTTATTTTGTGAATTAGCGCAGCTTTAAATATGAAAGCTGAACAAGGGTTCTCTTTCTTTCTAATACAGGGCGGAGTTTCTGATGTATTTATACACATGACACAGGTTAACCAGTAGCGGCTTTATGTCGTGTAGTTGTGTTATTAGCTCCAGTAGCCAAACAAAATGGCTGGCTGGGGTTTAAAGGTGTGTTTGTAGCATCACGTAAGCATCGAGTCATGTAGACAGGAGCTAGGTCTTTTATCAGAAATTTCTAGAGGGCTGACACTGAAGTATCATGGTGCTACAAAGAAAGTATTTGGCATGATACTCTATAGGCCAATCAACGCAGACGGGGTTATCCCAGAACCACTGTTCTTTTAGGTTGTGTAACTAAGCCATCATAAGTCATTATAAACCTACAGAGCCTGCTGGGAGGAATCTATGGAATCACTGAGAGAGGACATGACAACAGGAAGTAGGAGTATATCATTGGTCTAGTGAAACCTGTTTGTAATGGAATTC
The DNA here is from genome assembly GCF_030273125.1 of Centropristis striata. Taxonomy (NCBI): domain Eukaryota; kingdom Metazoa; phylum Chordata; class Actinopteri; order Perciformes; family Serranidae; genus Centropristis; species Centropristis striata. The sequence continues at coordinate 19,037,267 of NC_081536.1, forward strand.
CTATTGTTGCAGCCCGGGTAGAGGATCCCCTCGGTGCCAGAGGCTAGTAATGGCACCATTACCCCTGTTATTAGTGGAGACCCATAGGAGTCACACTACGGGTAAAACACTGCTTCAAATAATTTCAACCTCCAAAACAGTTTTCAGTGTCTGTAGTAAATGCCCAATACTTTTTTGAGAGGAACTGGTTTATAAGCAGGAACTGTCTGTTAATGTTCTTCCCTTGTTCATACCGATAATAGTTGAGGTAAAACTTTTGTTGTCAGAGTTGTGTTTTCAGTATGCAAGCTGAATGTGCTTGGTGGTTTTAGTCAAAGTGGCATATGAATAAATGATAATTTAATACAGACTTAACAAATACAAACTTGTGAGTGAGGATGTCTTGCACAAACCCGCCATTTTTAAATAACCAAGCTACCATCAATAGTGCTTTATCATTTTTCTTTCATTCATTTGACCCATTTTTTGTTTTGGTTTTGTTTTTTTAAGATGTCCATCACAGAGTTCCTAAACCCAAGTTGATGTCATCAAAAGCTTATAACCCCTAAATGAAGGCTATTTTGTATTTTTTTTTTTTGTATTTGTGAGCACAATGACAAAAAAAAGGTCTGATTTTAATGAAAATTAGTGGAAGGTGTAGCATGTAGATGCAGCACACATTACATTTTGGAATAGATCCAAACATATTATTTGTAACTTTGCAACAAATGCATTTTTCAAATTGACTTAGAAAAAAAAATTATCAAGTGTTTTCTGATGGTAGACTAAGAAATGAATTGACTTATCCTATTGTTGCTTGTAAACCACTATAACCTCCTTGAACTGCATATTTCAATTTAAATCAGACTCTGTAGAATGCATGTATGAACAATTTCACTTAAAGTTAAAGTGTGAGAATGTGCAACTGTACAATGTATGGCCAGTTTTGTGAGTGGTCATAGCAACACTATATTAGGGGACGTCAACACGTTTTTTTTTTTTTTTCCAGTTTTCTATACCCATACTTTGTATTGTTTTATGCATCTGTGTCAAGGTCTCTAAACCTATTTCTGGTAACACTTATCTCTTCTTGAAGTTAGCAGCTATCCTCCTTTTAAACCCTCCTACATCTTTCAGTAGATCTGTTCCACATGTGTCGACACATTTGTTGTGTAATTAATCGACTGTATTCTAAACTAGGATTGAGGATGCCTTTTTGTCATTAGAGCATGCCAACTAGGTCTTAGGTTGGTCAGGTCAGGATGGTTATAACAGAAGTAGTTATCCAGGTGCATGACTGTGATCAAGAATTGTTGAAAGGATTTCAGATGTGTGTGTGTGTTTCGGCACGTTTTAGTTTGTTACTGCTGTGGAGGTGGAAGTCCAAGGTCAATGTGTGATAGTACAGCACACACACACTGCAGCAACTTCATTCAAGTAATACTTACACACACAGTGAAAGCTGGTAACAAATAGTTTTTAAACTGAGTAACTTTTGTACAAGTGTACATAGTGATACAGCTGAAGAAACTCAAACGCCTTGATGTGTTTTTCAACACTTCCACTGTGTATCTTTATCATTGCAGCCTTTTTTCCCATGGGAATATTCCTACAGAGTGTTTGTGTCAGCAATACACTCCAGTGTTTGTTTTAGTCCTAAGTGCCTCTGTCAAACCACCTTAAGGGACATTTAGACTCTCAACTTTGAGTTTCTCTGCGGGCTTTGGTGTTCTGTAGAATCAACACAGCTCACAGGACATGTTCAGATTGACCTGTGGTGTGAGGACTGCATGTAAATAATGAAATGGGACAGTTTGTAATGTGAGGAGATCTTGGCAGAGGCAAAAACAAACGTTGAAAATAATACCAAGAGGTTCAAAAGGATCAAAGAGTCTGTTTTGGCTGTTGATGCACCGCTTCATGGAAGAGGCTGCTTGTTGTTGTCAAACAGATAACAAGAATATTTGGCAGTTGTTGTGTCAGCACACAGAGAGCAGGTTTATTCCATTTAGTAGGAAACACTGGACTTAATGAAGATCTTACTACTCCCCAGTTGTCACCTGGTCGTCAGTGGTTTAAGTTGAGAAAGCTTAAATGCTTTTTTTGACTCCTGTGTGTATTAATAATATAGAGATGGGTGTTAACTCTAATCTGTTTGCTCTACTGCGCTTAAAATGACTTCATTACTCTTTGTGCATTTAACTTTCACATATTTAACGCTTATTTAAGTTTTTCTTTGTTAAATTTCTGTATTTTTCACTCAGATTTGTTGAAAATTGAAACAATCAACAAAAATTAACGGGCAGCTGTTTAAATAATCATAGTTTCCTAATTTTGAGTGTTGCTGATTCCATTATGTAGTATTTTTAAACTGAGTATCGGTATGTTTTGGACTGTTGGTCGGACAAAACAAGACATTTAAAGTGTCACCTGGGCTTCAGGAAATTGAATTCAACATTTTTCGCTCTTTTTTTAATTTTTATTTTAACTATGAATTACTCCATTAAGTTCATACTAAGTCTTAGCCATACATTTTACACTTGCATTAGTCCTCCACATTTTAGCATTACATTTTGTTTGTAATTAAACCGTTGATTCAATTAACAAAATAAAAAAGAAAACATGAGAAAAGTACTGTGCAAAAAAAAAGCGCAAAAAACAATATTACAACTAATAAGATAGATACATATGGCAGCAACAAAGACTCTATAAACAGCAATTAATAGCAAACATTAAGTTTGTAAAGAGCAAAAAAGTAGAGTAGAAAATGTACAAAAAGCAACAATAAAAGTTGGACTATAGTTCATGATTAATGCTGGCTGCATTTGCCTGTTTGTGCATTTTCTTTATTTTCTTGTGTTGTATTGAGCAGCAAACTTACTTTTGTTGTATTATGACTAATGTATATCTGACTAAGCTGAAACCTGTCTAAAATTATAGTAGATCTTTGTATAAGATAATTTGGGGGTTGCAACATAATAACAGAACATTCATATTAAGCGGGTGAACAAAAACTTGACTTTGCACGTCAGTGGGTTGTGGCTTCACTGTGGCCGGGCTCTCAGGTCAGGTGTCGTGTTACAGGCGGGTTTGGAGGGTTCCTGCTGTCTTTAATGTGTTAAACAGTTTTAGGACCTGAGGACAGGTGCTTTGTGGCGCTGTCAACCTTCTTTTACTACAGTAATAAATGACCTGCATACCTCTGTTGGCCCTGCTGAATATCGACTATCATCTCTTCACCTGCACGGCCGTCTTTCTCCCAGTCCCCCACTCTTTGTATCTCCATTTCTCTTTCTTTCTCTTCTACCCCCTCACATCTGTCACTTTCATCCCAATCCTGTCTTTCCACTTTTCCCTTTTGTCTCAATCTCTCATCACTTGTTGTGCCCTTTCCCTCATGTATCTATATTTATCTTCTTCTTTTGCCCTCATCCCACTCCCTCTCTTATGTATCCCTCTCTCTTTTCAGTTTTATTACTTGAAACAATAGAGAATGACGACATCGGGAGGAAGACCTTGAAAATCACAGATTTCGGCCTGGCGAGGGAGTGGCACAAAACCACAAAAATGTCCGCTGCAGGCACCTACTCCTGGATGGCCCCCGAGGTCATTAAGTCATCCCTCTTCTCCAAAGGCAGTGACGTCTGGAGGTATGACAAGTAACACACCATATTAATGACTCTTACTTATTTGTCCAGTATTATTACTCATTCCTTTGTTAAATATTCCTCCCTCTCTCCTTCATTTTTATGTTCTTTGTGCGTCATCCACCAGCTATGGTGTCTTGCTGTGGGAGCTGTTAACAGGGGAGGTGCCGTATCGCGGGATAGACGGCCTGGCTGTGGCTTACGGTGTGGCAGTCAATAAGTTAACACTACCAATCCCCTCCACTTGCCCTGAACCCTTCGCCAAGCTTATGGAAGGTAAATATGTAACATTGTAATAATAATAATACAAAAAGGATATAGAAAAGCATCATGTCTTTTTTGTTGTTTATTTGACCATTAGAATATGACCAAATCCCTAAAGAGTTAAATGAATGTGATTATTATGTAAGTGGTAGATTAAAAAAAAAATGTTAAAAATTAAGTCCCATAACTACCAAGAAATCTTATTCCAAGGAAGCTAATCGACATGAGAGTGTTTTTTGATGAGTTCAATGTGATAAGGTTTCACACTTAACAATAAAATCTGCCACAAAAAGCTCTTCTTTAAAACAACTCAGGTTTTTTATAATCATCCATTTAGAATAACTCTGGGTGACAATATGGTGATGTTTAAACCAAGTATTTTAGCTTGCACCACTACCAATTATTTTGTTGTGATTTATTTATTTTTCGTTATATATTCAGACTTTTGTGCCAGGGGAAACAAAAAACCCTTTATTATTTTATACCTTTAGAGCTTTAAATCTTTAAATGTGCACTAATTAAACATACACTATGAAACAAACTTTAATTTAACCTTCTTTTAAATTATTTTTTAAAAACAACTTCAAAAGCCTTTTTAGCTGCTATATAACCCCCCCCCCCCCCCCCCCCCCCCCCCACAATACATTGTCTCCAACGCAGTGTAATGCTCCCACACGACCAGTGATTATTTTTCACAGTTGGTGACTGTGTTTGTTAATGTATCAGTCCTAAAATTGCAATGTGTGTGTCCAGAGTGCTGGGACCAAGACCCCCACGTGCGTCCCTCCTTCTCCTGCATCCTGGAGCAGCTGTCGGCCATCGAAGAGGCGGTGATGGCCACCATGCCCCAGGACTCCTTCCACAGCATGCAGGATGACTGGCGTGTGGAGATCCAGGAGATGTTTGATGAGCTCAGGACCAAAGAGAAGGTAGGGCAGACTGATGAAACACTAACATCCCACCTTTTGGCCTTCTTGTACTATTCTCTGATCTTTTTATTGTTTTAGAACATTTGAGCTAATCTGTTACTGAGATTTGGTATATCCATGCAGAATCACTTGAGACAGCTTTTTCCGGACTAAAAGGCTTAATTGGTTACTTTCAGTGAAAAAGCTAATCACACGTTTAACAAAACGAGTCATTAATGCCTAGGTGCTTTAGCGTACTTCCCCTTGTTAAGACCTTAATCTGCTTCCTGTATAAATCTCCCATCGCTGGTTTAAAGAGGGCGGTTAATTAGTGTTTGTAGAAACAGCAGGATCAGCACTCAGAGCTGGGTCAACGAGTGATGAACTGAATGACACAGATGCTCAAACTTGTGCCTTATTTTTAATAATTTGATCTCTTGTTTGATATATTTATGTTTTATACCTGGCCCTAGTTAATCAGTTATGCTAAATCAGGTTTTTTAACTTGTGTTATACAACTTCCAATCATCCAAATCAATCACTTAAACTCACAACATAAAGACCCTATAATGCTTGCTCGGTTTGTAAATCTTTCATAAATCAAAAGAACAAATGATTTAACAGCTTTAAGCATTATCTAACATTTTCCCATCGCAAATTTCATAAGATTTCATGGACCACTACATCTGCAGATTTCCTGTAAACGTCCCGCTGTAATCTGTGTCTAGGTGGGTGGCTCAAGTAGCTTGACTGTAAAGCTGCTTTATGGAAGTCATCCAGTAAAGATTATTATTACTCAGCTGAGAGCAATTAAAGAGAAAATGGAGGGAATGAAGAAAGAGTAAGCCATGGGAGGAGACAAGACTGGTTAGCTTTGTAACACGGCCTGAAACAGCAGGCAGTAATCTCCTGAAAACAACTTGTATTAGAAGGAGTTACCTAACAGTCGGCGAACACTACTGCCAGTCTTATAGACGTCTGTCTGCAGCAGCTTTTCCCTTGTTTTATGGGACCTGTAAGATGTATTTCTATGTGATTATCATGCAATGCATTTTCTGTTGTAACTTGCAGGACAATTGTGTCTGAAACACAAGTACCTAACATGACCATTAGGAGAAATTATGTTCATTAGAAAGTTTGACAATTAGCACAAATATAGAACAGAATCCAGAGAGGGTACGAGAAATCGTTTCTGGATCCATAAGGCATTTTCCCTCTATATAATGCCTAAAGGGACATATTTTGTGTTGATTTTGGCTGGACAAATATGGTAACGATTCCATGACCGCATGACTGCATCCCTGTGTGTAAAGCTCTTGATTTGGTGAGCACCAGCATTTGTTTTGCAAGCAAGTGGAGAAGAAGCAACTTATTTGTAAAACAGTTATTCTTTTTTTAACAGGAAGCATAGCGATGAGGTTTTTTATTGTTTTGTAACTATGTAAGATTATTAGCTGTTATATGATGATGGTAAAACAAAGTAGAGTAAACTTTGTTTTATACGCCAACATAAACCATATATATATATATATATATATATATATATATACATACATATAATGTAAAACCATGTCTCACAATGTATTTCATAAATAAAATAGACATGTTACATACCTTTCTACTGTAGTAGGAAGAGGGACAATTCGAGACCAGTTTTACATCTGTTCAAATCCTGCAATTCTCTCCATCTGTGGAACAAAGGTTGACTTGAGTCATCGTCTGTGCTCTATCAATCTGATCATATATGTATCTTATACCTGATTCTTCCAGGAGCTACGTTCCAGAGAGGAGGAGCTGACGCGAGCCGCCCTGCAACAGAAGTCTCAGGAGGAGCTGCTGAAGCGTCGGGAGCAGCAGCTGGCGGAGAGGGAGATCAACGTGCTGGAGAGGGAGCTCAACATCCTCATCTTCCAGCTCAACAAAGACAAGCCCAACGTGAAGAAGAGAAAAGGCAAATTCAAACGTTCCCGCCTCAAACTGAAGGATGGAAACCGCATCAGCTTGCCCTCAGGTGAGTGAACAGACTGAACACTCGTCTCCACTTTATATTTGAACTATTCAGAGATTATAAGGACCGTATGTGCATGCTGTAATTTGCAGACTTCCAGCATAAGATCACCGTGCAGGCGTCGCCCTCCATGGACAAGAGGCGAAGCCTTCACAGCACCAGCTCCTCTCCTCCCAGCAGTCCCACACTCATCCCCCGACTACGAGCCATTCAACGTAAGTTCAGTTTTGTTTTTTTCCTATGTTTTCCTTAGTGTGAGGTTATCTCCTCCACATCTGCATCTTCTTGTGGTTGTGGACTGTATGTCTTGGCCTAGATTAAGTCAGATTTGCTTATTTCAAAATATATAACTATTGTGAAGACATCACATCAGCTATCTAAGACGTTATGGTAACTGTGAACATGGGAACGTTGTCAGAATGACAAGAGCTGTGTGAACAAAAGCTTCAGAGCCTAAAGCAGTCAGTCAGTTGTTTGAAGAGTTTGATGATGTTGTTAGTCACGCACCAACGCCCTTAGAATAACGGGAGCAAATTCCTCTTCTGGTTGATTCTGACATTCAGACTGAGGATACAGATTGGTGCTCAGTGTCACTGTATTTGTCTTGATTAGCCCGAATGGAGATGATTCTCATTTCTGCTCCATTTTAGATAGATCCAACTGTTTGAGATGGATGGTGTTTGTTGCAATGTGCAGTGTTCATAATGCACAGTGCAAAGTGACACATATTTCAGCAGCATTTAAAATACAATTTGGTTATTGAAAAATAACAACTTCAAATTATTCACATAATGTGGGCAAATTTATAGATGAAATTGTGCTCAATTTTGACTGTTTTTTACTTTACTTACTTTGTTTTTACTTTAAGACTAGTCAGCTCGTCTAAGTTTAACTTTTATTTAAATATTAGGGAAATTAGTTGTTGCGAACATAAATATGGTATGCCTAACATATATATTGATGCTTTATATTCAAATATCTATTTGATATCTATCTATCTATTTTCAATTACAATTGTACTTTCCTTACTGTATAGACTTTCTTCCATGTAACATCCTGCCCTAAATGTTTTGTTTCACAGAACAATATCATCATGTTGGTTAGAGGTAACCTGTATGTTTCCCTCCTCAGTGATGTCCCACATGCGGAGGGACAGTTTGTATGTTTACCAACAGGATGTTGATCTGACCAGCGAGCTCACAGCCTCCTCTGGGTTCAGGAGGAAAGGCAAGCGATTGGTTACCCACATGCAGCGTGGGCGTGGCTAACATGTGATGTTTGGCTAACTTTGAGAAAGGGTTTGATGCCTAACAGCTTCCCGTCAGTGGGGATTATACATGCTGATTGAGGTTTTCCTCATGTGTGATCATAACAAGACTTTGGTGTGTGCTGCTGGTTGAATATGATTCACAGGTATTCCAGGAACCTTGATGAGGTTTTTGCCACAGACTTGGGCCAGTCTTCTTTCTTGGCCCTCGTCTGTTACCCTGACATCTTTGGTGGATCCTCCTTTCACAATGACTAACCCACAGCTTTTATAATAACGGCTTTTTGGGTTTTGTTTTCTGCTTTTTGGCTTTTTGTATTTACATTTTCAAAAACTAATATACATTGGTGATATTTTCAAATATGAAGAGGATAAATAGTTACTTTGAATCTTCCTGAATCGAACACAACCTGTGTAGAATGACATTAAAATAGACTTTCGAGTTATTCACTGTTTATTTAGACCCCTTGACTACATAGTAAGAGAGGGATAACAGACATTCCTAGAGAAGGATAACTACTGTGATTTTACAGTTGCCATAAAACCTTTAATGATCTTGCTACAACGTAAAATGTATACATCAGATAACACTGTCTGCAGTTGTTTGAGGCTGTGCAAACACTTTTTGTCGCTGTGTTCACAGTTACTCAAGATGAGAGCAACCGTACGTGGGGCCGCAGCACCCTCTTCAGGCCAGAGGAGTTTGATGATGTGAAAAAGGGAATCAAGAAGAAAGGAAGAACCTGGGGCCCAAGCTCAGTGCAGAGCAAAGAAAGACCAGCTGCTGCTGAGAGGTAGTGTACAAACACACACACACACAAACACATACTTTAAAAAGCAGGCTAGCAATTTCTCAATCATGATAACAGGGTGGAGATCATTTTGTTCCTGTTCCTAAACAACATAACCACATCTTCATGTCTCAAGTGTTGATGTTATCTTTGACTCATCTCTGTTTTACCCAGTAACAAACAACATAATGTTGTACAGCATAAAAAATACCCAACACTTGGTACTACACGTGTAGGAATTTAAGTTTTTTTTGTTTGTTTTGTTTTTGTTCCTGTGCGTCGTCTTCAGAGTGCGTCCTCTGTCAGACGGCAGTAACCCCTGGTCCACCAGCCTGGTTAAGTCTCAGAAGTCTGTCCCCCTCGCTGCTCTGTTTGCTGAACAAGGTGAGCTCATTTGAGAGTTTACTTCAGTGTTCCTAATATTCTCCTTGGGTTTATATCAAACAAATATAGAAGCCATATTTCCATGAGCAAGTTTATTTTGGAGTATTGCATGAAGCTGCATTTTAGCACTCGCTTTAGGGGATTTGGCCCTTTTTACGAAATATGTTCTGATGTCAGGAACATTTAACTCACTGACTGATCAGCTGTTTCTGGTGTCAGGTTCTTGGTCTCTGGAAAAATGTGCCCAGTTGAACAAAATTCTTGCAGTTCTTTCTCCATATTTTTCATTTTATTTTTCATTTTCATTAATGGAAACATAGCTAATGAAGTATTTTTTGTCAAGATGTAGGTGTAGGAAAAAAATGCCATAAAATGTTATGTAATTGTCCCACATGAAAAACATACAGGTAGATGTAATGGATGTGATATACATGTGGACATGGACATGTATATAATTGTTTCGAGAATGCTTCATTCGTTAATGTCTGATTTTCACTTCTGTGTTTTCAGCGGGGTCCGGAAAAGAGGAGGCATTTTCCCAGGAATGTCCCGACAGCAGCTCCAAGCCAAAGCAGCTCAAGTTCCCCAACCAGGTGTACATCGATCTACCTCTGTGGAGGGACGAGCAGCAGCCTCAGAGCCCCGGGGGGCATTGTGGGTCGGGAGATGCTGGTGTCGGGGCAGCATGTCAGGGAGGCCCGCTGGAGACCCCAGACGACACCACCACCACATCCACCTCGTCCACCTCCACCACCCCACAGCTCACCCCCACCAACAGCCTGAAGCGGACATCGGCTCGCCGCAAGACTGACTCCGTACTGTACGGCTGCGGCTCGTTGCTGGCTTCAGTCGTGCTCGGTTATGACATTAGGGAGGCTCTCAAAAACTCTGCTCCTGGGGAAGACTGCGAGCCCCAGCGTGAGGAGAAAGAGAAGAAGAAGAAGGAGGGCTTGTTTCAGCGTGCAACACGATTCCGCCGCAGCACGTCGCCACCGAGTGGTCGCCCCCGCAAAGACGAGGCGTCGCCAAATCAAACCACCGCCCAATCTGTCAATCTCATCTCCATGTCAGCCATTATGGAATGCAACTCCACCAAGTGTCTCTTACAGTCGGAGGCGGAGGTGTCACAGTCGAACCCTGCGAAGGTTGAGCTTGTGGTCGCCAATCATCACGCAGAGTCATCCAGGCCCCGCCCACCAGCGTCTACAGAAGGCCAGAGCAACAGAACCACAGCTAACACACAGACACCAGTGCAAACCCAAAGCCAGCCACCGGAGCAGAGCAACCACAACACAGGGACACGTCTACGCAGAAAGAAATACACCAACAACCACAACAGTGAGTAACACAAACAGGGGGGTAAGGGAAGGAAGCATGCCATACGGTCTAGAAAAATATTTATGCAACAAAAATGTTTGTGTTCCAGCCAATGGCCCGCCTACTCTGCCTCCTCCAGCCACACAGAAGAAGAAGGAGAAAGAGAAAGATGGCGTGTCAGAGAAGCCTTCTACTGGGGAAGCCTTCTCCAGACCACGGCCAGTGTCGTTCCGGGCCAAACCCCACGCCTGGGCCCTGCTGCGGGGACGCAACAAGAGCTACTCCCTGGGCCACTACTCCGGAGAGAAGGCAGCTCAGAACCTAAGCATGGTGCTGTCCTCAGAGGTTGGGACGGGCTGCTCCCTGCTGGACATGGACACAGAGGGCCAGAAACGAGACTGCACTGTGCCGCTGTGCCGCATTCAGAGCTCCCCAGGACGGCCCTCCGTCTTCGAGCTGGAGAAGGAGTTCCTCTCGCCTTGAAAAGTGATCTGCTGTGGTCATAGTTCATCCCATACAAACTAGAGTGTTTCAGAACATACAGACAGAAATTTTGGCCTAAAACTCCTGGAGGGTTTAGAACCAGGCTGCCTTTTTTTCCTCAATTTTTAAAAAAAGTTCTATAACATAGAACCCAGCTATGTTTTATTTCTAGAACATAGTGACGTCAGTGTCCTAGAGCGTAGCCAAGTCTTACTGTGTCCAAAATCACTCACTATGCAGTTCACCATATCATGAATTTGCCTTTTTGTAGTGCTCTCCAAATGTATAATGAGAATTATTATACCCCATATAGTGGACTCAAAGCATCAGCACAACTGGAGTTCAGTAACTAAGCTCTATATACGACCATGCAGAAGGATAAATGGCAGACAGATGAGTGTATGCACTACATCATTATGGCACAAATCATGCCTTGCAACATGTACAGTAATTGCTGTAAAGTTCTATTTCTGTAGGCCAACCCAGTTAGCATTACCCTGGTTCCTTAGACAAAAGCTGGATTTTTCCATCTAATTATTGATTATTGCAGAAAACAAGCTCTGTGGCAAACAAAACCTAATGATATACATTTTGTCTAGCAAGATAATCTTCACAAATTAACTGAATTTTTAACATTTTTGAGCTTAATAACAGCCACCAGAAATAAAAGGGTTACATTAGGCTATTAAGGAACTACATCATAGTCACATGACCTCAGCATCATTAACCACTAAGCTGATGATGATGTCTAATGTCTGCGACAACCTAGGTTTTCACATACAAGGAATTTGCTGTGGTGTATTGGTGCATAAGAACAAACAAAGTACTAAATATAGATATAGATTAAGGCAAGTACTTCAAACAAAAAAGAGCAGCTTAATAGAAAATATAAAGAATAGAAAAAGTCAACACACAAAAAAAGTGAGTCATAAAACAAAATGTCAAAAATCTCTTTATTTCAGTGGCTAACCAAAAATACATTAAAAATAAACAGGGAACCAAAAAATGCTAACTTATTTTTAAACAACCTCACAAAATATATTCAAATTCATAAGTAGTAAAAATGACAGTTGGGTGTGAAATAATGTCAGTTTATTACAATGTAGTTTCCAAAAAATTGTATGACAGTATTTATTATGGATGGTCCACTAGCCGCTGTTTATTGGCATGTTTTAATGGTGCAACAGCAATAACATTCATAATGACGCAAAGAAAATGATGAATGAAAGTGAGCGGGGGGTGAATGAGTGAGTGATTTCGGACGCAGCCTGAGACTTCTACAAGACATCTGTGTCACAGGAGTTCTACACACTCGGTCTTACACACACCTTGTTTCATTCGTAGTTCTGAAACGTGAGCAGAACATTCTGACCATCCTCTGGTCCTCTCGGTGCTCGACTGCCACCTCTGTTCGCCCATCTCTCTCTCTCTCTTCCTCTCTCTCCCCCTCTCCCTTTTGTTACCTTCTTCTTTTCTCGTTCTGTCGGTGCAGCTAAACGTTGACCGCTGCTGCAGCTTTTCGCAACACAATACCCTCACCTTTTTATTTATATATATATTTTTATAGGTAATTTAATATGAAGAGACTTGACCTTACCTTAGCAACCAGCAGGACAAACATTCCATGTCAGTTTCAAAGTTGTGCGATCACGCTTTTAGAAGTTTTTTGACTTGAGAATCATGCATGCATGTACCCTTAAAATGTTGAACAAAAAAAAAAATCTTAATGCTTTGTTTGTAAATATTTCTTTCTATCCCATTATCAGCCTAATGCTGGCAGTTGTTTTGTATTTCATATATGCTGTTTTATGACTGTTTTAAAAGTCAGCAATGCTGCAGAGCCGTTTGTGTTCTGGGGACAGGTTACACACTGGATCGTAGCAGGGATGCAAGTTTGTTCCCTCCCAGAACACCCTGAAGATTTTAGAGATGCAGGTAGAAAAACACTGGAAGTCCTACAGAGCAAACTACTTAAAGGTTGGATTACATTTTAATTGATCGTTGTGGTCAAGTGTTGCTAATATGGAGTATTTATAGAAAAAGGTTTTGTTTTGGTAATATTTCCTGTACTCAGCACCCTGCAGCAGAGTGGGGGAACACTTCACGTCAGGAGAACCTGCCCCAAATTAATGAATTTATAATCTAATCTAAACCCCCCCCCAATGACAGCTGATTGGTTGGAACTGTAATGACTTAGCATAATATCAGATTTAACTCGTGAGAGGATTAATACACAACCCGGGAGTGGCCATATGGGAGCATTTTATTTGGAAGATTAAGTGCACAAAATGTACTTAATCAAAATAAACCAGATAGACCACGTGCCTTCAAGTAATAACAATTTTTCAAAATGTCCAATTTATATCTTGAATTAGCACACATTGCCTTTTTTTAGTTGCATGTACGTAATTGAACTGTTATGCTTATTTTCGTTGTTGTATTTTTATCACTTTGTAGCATTACCCAGTTCTAGGTTAATTAACGGTTTCCCTATGTAGCCAAATTTTCATTTCATCAACCTCAGTAAAGTCTGGATACATTTGAGGATAGAATTTAGCTAAAGCGAGTGAAGACACAAGCCGTGTTTCCATTTAATATCACATTAAAAAACCTAAATGAAAAACTTCAAATTTGATAATATTTTAGCAACTGTCTCTTAAGGTGTTTTTTGCCTTTGTCAAAAAAAGAGTAGATGCACTAAATGGCTATATTATATAATATATGTATAATGGGATATTGAAATGCCTTTGTCCAGTAAGTTCTAACATTTAACTCAAGTGATTTATGAGCTTTTTTGCTGGCCAGAAAAGGAATTCATTTCTTTGTCTCTGGACAGTATTAAACATGGCTAATAATAGCAGATATGAAGACAGAAGTTTACCGATTGAAACTAAATCCTGAAGACTTTTCTCCATTTTTCAATAGTAAGTGGGTTTGAGGCAATGCGATATCTTTTATTTCTTTTATTTCTTCTACTCTATTAGATAGAAGATTACAGTTATGCTTCAGGATCAAACCAATTGAAAGAGAAGTGCCTAATCTGAGTTTCTTTTCTCCAAAAATTATTTTAAAACTGGCTTCACAATAAAATAGAAGGCTGAATATCATCTCTCATTGTGTCCCTCTGTAGGATATATACTGTGCCTGGTCCTATGGTCACTCCCGGACTCTTTACAAGTTGAACAAATGAACTTAGCATCCTTTTATACTGTTGACTGATGATTATACTCCCCCAACTTTAGATCGCTGTCTTTCTTCAGTTTGTTTCATTAGAAAATGTGTCCCACTTTTGAAGTACAACACCTGGCTCATTTACAGTAACATATGAATTCCCAAATGGTGTAAATATAATTGTGATTGCTGATGTGTATATCACTGTGGCATCTTATGATGATTTAGAATGTGAAGTGTCCCATGTTCTGTATTTTATGACCACTGACTGTCAAACCAACACTATAAAGGCCTTACTGATCACCAAGCAGTTAAAAGGGCAGTTTACAAGCCAAGATATTACTGGACTTACCCTTTTCCTTTGAATAATTAAGGGCTATCTGTAAATACCATAATGCACTGGTGCTGTACATTCCCCTTAAAATATTGTTTTTCATTTTGAAGCTGAAGTCTGCAGTTTGTCCTCCACGGTTACAAAACTTAACAGAAAGGTTTTGTTTATGAAAGTTGACAAAGACCCAAATAAACATTCCACTATATTTGACAAACTGCAGCGAGAATATTTGTGCTACCTGTTATTAAAGAGGTGCATTCAGGCTTCTGGCTAAGGGACCAAATTCAACTCTACCAGCACTAAGGCCTCTCTGTCTTCAGGACCAAAACCAGTAAATGAATAGCTGCTAGTGAGGAGTTCTTACAAAGAAAACGACTCGGTACGAAAACTTCACAAACGACCTCTGATCAAATAAGGACTTCCTGTTAAATGCAACACTTCCTTTAAATCACTGAATGTGTCAGCTTTAGCTTTGAGTACATCTGTTTCAGTGAACGTTTTTTTGTTATCATTACAGTATTGGTTATTTTACGCCCGATTGATCAAGAGTATCAAGTTTATCGACATTTTGAATAAAGTCTACATCAAGACTAACGTTGGCTTTTTGTTTTTATTTTGACATTTACCACAATTATTTTACACAGATTTTTCCTTAAATTTCAAGCGAACACACCAAATGTGTATTACTCCACGCCTGAAAATAGTCCCCAACATATGCACTATTTAGTCTTGTTTAAGTAAAGTTTATTTCAGACTTCAGAGCCCAGCTGTGTAAGCAAAATATTGAGCCTTATTTGAAAATGAAAATTTATATTTGTCACCATATTGAGTCTTAAATAGGCACCTTGGATGGGCCAATCATTGATGATCTGTTCAATTAAAAACTGCACAAAGACAATATATTTTATGTCAAAATTTATCAAATTTAATGTTTTAAGTAAATAAACTGCATTTGCTGTAAATGCCTCTAAAAAGTCAGAACATGGGCAACAAAATAACTTTTTCAGAAGGTGTTGCAACATCAAATTCAGAATAAGTGAATATACACAATAAAGGTAATCAGTTTGAACATTTAATATATTTTCCATGCAGTTTTGAAATTGAATGTATGTCAAAAATAGAGCAAAATGTTTTATTTACGTTTTTCACCTTTATGTTATGGATCAGGGTAGATCTTTACTGAGATTTGTTCACAATCGATAATAATATAGAACAACACCTCACTTCAAGTTTTACCCAACTAAAAAAGGTTAACTTTAACCTATTAGACTGAATGAGTCAGTATAAGCAGTGTCTGTGGCTTTTATTGTAACATGACACATAACATACACAATACATTCTCAAAGTTTTGCATCTGAACAGTGTTGAAGTGTAAACTCATTAAATAACAGTAAAGCTCCTGTGATATTTTGGCATATACTGAAGAGAACAAGTAGAAGAAGAACAAGTTGTGGTCACAGTGTTGACTTATATGTAAACTACATCATTTTATCCCTGAACACATTAAACTAAATTTCCTGTGAAAGGAGAAAGAAATCCGCCAAAAACAAACAGAAAAAACAAGAAAATCCTTAGAAACCCTTAGAGAAAGCTATGTAATTTACTGATGTCATGTCACGATTTCTATTTACTGAAGTCACCTAGAAGCATAAGTTTACTTTATATTGCTTGTAGTGTGTCTTAAGTGAAAAATAAGCAGTGCTTCATGACCATGAAATACATTTAAAAAAACAAAACAGGAATATAATATTAACTCAGGATCCAGTTGCAAGCTTTTGTGGAAAAATTAATAAATAAAAATTCCCTCCGGCATTTAGTATACAAAAAATAATTTAAAACAAATTATTATTCATAAAAATAAAAAACAACAGTGGCATTATGTAACCCAAATGGTATTTAAAGGGTTAAAAATCTGAAAGAGAATTAATATTTGGTATTGATGATCAGAACTGAAGTTGGTTAAAAGATTTAAATCAGTAAAATTATTTTTAAAAATAATATATCATTTTTGCCACATTTTTTTAACACAGGTTGAGGTCATTTTGTCAAACTAAAATTTCTATTTAACTTTCACAAAAAAATGTATTAAAAAGCAATTTTTGAGAGTGTCTTGGGAATCGTTCAAGTACTGTACGCTTAAAGTTTACCTGCACAGTTTAACACGTCAGATCCTTCATTTTTTTCAAGAATAAAGTGCATCACTTTTATTGGAACGGATATTAATGGCGGCAGCCGTCGAGGTAGCGATGGATAATTAAAGCTGAAGTGATAGATGTCGAGTCCAAGTCACTCAGTGTTTCGTGTCTGTCGGTAGTTTTTCTACAGAAAAGAGAATGAAAAAATACAACAGTGATGATCAATGAATCACACAAAGGAATAACTGTCCAAAATGACATTATAACAGTTCTACACATCCGTAGCAGATCTAAAAATAGTGCAAAGGGTGGGGTGAGCAGAGGTAATTATAGTCATTGTGGAGAAACTCTCCTGCTAAGATTTCTCCTCCAGGAGTTTCATTTTCCCTCCCTCTTTCTGTCTCACTGCCTCAGGTGATTGTTGTGCGACAGCTGATACCTGACGTCTCATTTGGTAATCTTTTGTTACAGCGGAGAGGTTACCTTTCACTCTCCAACGATACTGTGCAGCTCAGACACAATCACACAAAGCAGACACTTGTAACATGTTTTCACAGATAAAGTAACTCTCTGCTGCTCTGTCGGACTCAACATACTTTAACCCTCTGGAGTCCATCTGTTTATTGAAAATACACATGTTTTATTTACATTAATAACTTTATTTATATATGGTATGTAGACAAGTTGAGACAGCCAGTTGAAAGTGCAATCATAGGAGCTTTCACAGTGTGCCATTTATGTTTCTAGGCCATTTTTAAAATGTGAATTTTCTTTCTACAATGAAAACTATTACTATTTTTAATTTACATGCAAATAGACTGTTTTGTAGTTTTATTATTTCTTTTTCTGCTGTTTTTGTGCATATAAATGGTAAGGAAAAAAATTGTACATTTCCATAGACATTTGTGTCTTTTGTTTGTATTTTCGGTTCCTGGCAGCTTTATACTTTGTTAATTAAAATAAAATGAAAATCTGACTGATAGCCAAGTTTGTGTGGAGAAAAAGGAGCCATGCATGTGATGTAAGGACAGACTGAAAGATGCTAAACAGAGACGGAAATGAATGCATAGGAAGTTGACAAATTTGAACCAAAATCTCAAATCTCCTGGACTTCAGAGGTTTAACTAGCAAATAATTATAAGAAAGATGAGTTTGCAGGTGCTGACGTGAGCATGTGTTCATACCTGTGTGATCAGAGCGTAGTGAAACACTTCACAGAGCTACGAGCGCTGCTCTTGGCCTGGAGGGGGATCATGGTCTGGGCTTGGAGGCAGTATTTTGCCTTGTGCTTCAGATCTTTCAGAGTCAGCTTGTTGGAGCAGCATTCGATCTCAAACACTTCCTGAAGAAGAGACAGGAGACAGTGAGGGAAACGATGAAACAATCTTACATGAGATATTGTGCAGTAAGACAGCAAATTGAGCTTTAACCATCATTCTTTAAACCAATGTTTGCCCTGATCATAACTAATTGTTTGTTTACATAAGGCCTTTGTTGTTGTTTTGTTTGTGTGTACCTCATCTCCACTGGCGTGTTTGAGATAGATCTTGTAGTTCAGACTGCTGTGCAGCTTCCGGACCAGTGGCTTCGGGGGTTTCACACGGACCACAATCCCTTGCTCCGTCACATTCAGCTTCAGTACAGGAGGACTGATTTTGGCTGCAGATAGAATACAAAAATCATGTTTAGATGAAGCAGTACCTCAAGCATTTTAAACTACTACTATACGTGAGTTTATCTTGTGGCTTTAGGGTTTGAAGTACCAAGCAACATCGGAGAAAATCTTTCAAAAATAACTCTGGGAAAAGGCAAATTTATACTGAATAATACAGAGAGGGAATAGGATCGGTTGATAGTATAATAAAGTGAGTGTCCACTACTTATAACTTGGCAAATTATACATTTAGATTTTGTAAATTAAATATCCTTATTTTTAAAAAGTGAATGTTTATTACGCTAATCTTTAAGCAGATCTTAAAACTTGAGAGCTATTATAGTTTTATTGATACCTCTCTTTGAGTGAAATATTTTGGTGTGTTTCTCCTCCTGGTATTTCTAAATAAAGAACTAATTATCCCTGTCAGATTGTTTACTTCTGTTGCATAAGTTTTTGGGGAAGTGACTAGACAAAGAGGAAGAGGATGCAGACGATGCAGACGATGAGGAGGAGGAGAGTAAACACTCACTGTCCCAGCGCGGGCTGAACCTCGGGGAGAGCGTCCAGGCTGATCTGCTGGAGGGCGGGGAGGAAGCGTGCACTCTGGCGTAGTACCACTCTCTGAGGTCAGAGGTCACGGTGCTGAGGTCACACTGGGGCTTCTGGATCCCCTGACAGCCGTCCACGTCCAACCACTGAGGCTCGCCATAACTGAGCACACAAACAGAGTTTATTTCACTCTGGACAACTTGGATCACAGTTACATTTCTGACAGGCAGTGGAAGAACAAAAACTCAGATCTTTAACTTTTAACAAAGTGTGGAAATACTCTGCTACAAGTAAATGTCATACATTTGAAATTATATATTACTTAAGAAGCAAAACAGAAGCATTAGTGTACTGGAAGAGGAGAAAAAAGGAGAAAAAAAACTAAAAATTATCCAGAATGGACCATTTCTTATTGATGCAACCATATGTACTTGTATTCATCTGTTTGCATTGTTGGAAGGTATTCGTAGATAAAATAGATATTTTACTTTTTAGTAAGTGCCACAGTGAAGAACCACTTTGTTAAGTACAGGTCAAGCTTCTTCAATTTTACTTAAGTAAAAAATAGCAGTTACAGTGTAGAAATACTCGTTTGCAAGAAAAAGCCATGCTTTCAAAATTATCTATAATCTACTGTAATACTTACAAAGAGCTTACTATGCAGAATGGACCATTCATATTAATGCATTTATGTGGACATCACTTTAAATGTTGCAGATGGTAAAGATGGAGATTATTCTAATTGCATTATAAAGGCTACGACTGGGTAACTTGTAGAGGTGTGTGTGTGTGTGTGTGTGTGTGTGTGTGTGTGTGTGTAATGTCTCACATCTTCCACTGGACGTAGAACAGCAGTGAGCTGTTGTTGATGGGTGGAGTCCAGTGCACAATGTTTTTATAGTCCACAGCGTCAAACTTCACCTGGGTGACGGGAGTGAGCATCACCGGACCTGAGGAAGTTGATTACATAATGCTTAATGAGGAGATAAGGTCAACTGAATGAACACAGTTCAGTATAGAATGCAAACTTGATTTACAAACCAGACTGTAAAACAAACAAATGAAAATATGAAATGGATTAAAACTCATTAAAAATAAGGGGGAAGTGTGTTACAGTCACTACTCCCACTGGAAGAAATAAAAGAAGTTGCAGCCAGTTCAAACAGCTCTACTTAGACTGTGAAATTATATTTTAAATTTTTTTTAGAGATTCTGAGCTTTTCAGCAACTCTTGAAAGATTTGCTGATCGGTGTATAATATATAGCTGAAACTAGAAAGTGTTTGCGACTAAATCCTACACACTGAGCCTTTAAGGTTAAAATGTCAACAAAAAAAACTAAAAATTAAAATAAAACTATAGTTAAAGGACTTAAAGTAGACAAAATTGAAGATTTTAACACCACAGGTTGCTTTTTTTTTTAGTTTTCTTTTAGTTTTTTTCATTCTGTGTTCAGTTATGTTTCAAAGATTAAAACAAAAGCAACAAAAGCAAGGAATTGTTTCTCTTTGGAAAGATTCTGACAGTCTCACACTGTAGCCTCATCAATGTGTGTCATTGTTTCTGAAAACACCAGAGCTTGTCTTTTCACACCTGGAATGTAGTTCGAAATCTCTCACAGATTAGACTCTCTCCTGAGCCAGCCAAAAGTAGGTCAGATTTGTAGTTTGTTCTTAATTCTATTTCCCTGTTTTGTTGGAAATGTCTGTTACGAAATAAAATCATTCAGACAATAGCAATCCATAAGCCATGAAACATATACATATATCAGAGGTTACCTTCAGCTGTGACACAGACGCACAGGTTCCCCAGCAGCACGGCTCCGAGCAGCAGGCGAGTCATGGCTTTGATGCTGTTGGAGGCAGACAAGACGAGGCACACTGGACTGATGCTTAGACAACACGGCCGCCTTTAACATACCTTCAACTTCCTCTTTTTTAAATGCCAGGCATGCATATACCATTTATGGCATTTTTGCAGGGACACTGTGACACTGTTTAACACAGAAGTACAGTTTTGTGCAATTTACATGCGGCAGGTGTCATGACAATACACTTGACGGATCACTTTACCAATGTTCACAACTTATCTGTGCCAACTCTGTAAAAACCTCAAAGCCTAAAAATGATGACATTAGCAAAAATTAATTCTCAATGAAATGGTTAAGAAATCTTGGAGCTGAATGAGTCATGCTCAATCCTCAGCTAGTGGACTGAATCTTTTTAGAAGAATAGCAATGACAGGTGTGACAGTAGAAATACTTTGTCACACAATGGTATACATTAAATAAAAAACTGATAAAAATGAAAATTTCCACATAAAAAAGGTGGAAAATACCATATGACCATTAATTGAAAGCTCTGCCCCCATAGTTACTGTTGCTATGTCCGTTAAGCTTCCAGGACTGTCAGCAGCCATGAAACAACGAGCAATGTTTTAGCTAACGTTTTTGGAGTAATATTCAAGGTAGGCTGCACATTCACAAAATGCTACAAAGATTAAAATAAAGTAAGTTCATAACGGCCTGCTGGGACGTTATGTTCATGTGTGTTCATGTATGTACATTGATATACATAACAGGGCTGTACAATTCCAAGCATTTTCACCTTTATGTCATGTTTTCAGTTTGGCTTGTTTGTCTGTTTGTCAGCAAGATTACAAAAAACAACTAGCCTCATTTTCATCAAACTTGGTGGAAGGGTGTAGCATGGGCCAAGGAAGAACCTGTTAAATTTTGGTATGGGTGCCAATCACATTATGAGATATAGGGCATGGCTTTGGCAAGAAGACTGCACTCTCCTAGCGCTCTTCTTGTTTTTATCAGTTTCTATATTGTGCAACTCAAAATTTGCCCAAATTTCCAGAGACACAAAGCTGTCCTGCTACACTTACAGTAAAGTGTACAGCTTCTTCAAGTTTTGCATCTGACTAATTTTTGCTTTATGCGCAGAACTTTATTTTTTCCTTTCAAAATGAAGAAGAGGTTTAAAGATAGTAAATAAATGTTAAAAAGTAGACATAAAAGGTTCAGTTTTTCGCAGCTGTCTTGGCACTTTGACTTGATATAATAGAAAAAGCACAGGATCATCAATGTGAAGCAGCTAAATGGAACATAGCCATCATATTTTTTTTATAATTCACTTGTTTTTTTTAGTTTCTTGTGTGAAAACCCTGTTATTACATGATTGGAATGTGGTCCTGCGAGGACTGCTTCTCATAACAGCCGCTTGTTTGTTCTCTGCAGGTCAGAAGAATTACCACACTCTGCCGCTTCAGGTTGACATAGTTACAACTATTTATTACTGGAAAGAGAGGTAATTATCAGCTGCCCAAACATTTTACTGAAACATCAACAGTTTACTGGAAATGTGTTGCATAACGACAACAGAGAGAGAGGGAGGGAGGAGGAGGGGTGAGTTCTTATCTACTGCGCTTCTCGCACCTCATGCTTCCACTTCGTGTTAATTATTAATTATATTGTGAATGGGTCTATAAATATCTACAGAAGCTGCTGAGATTTGTATTGTTATTGTTTCCTGCAGAACCTTAAAATAGACTATGACAGTGCAGATTGAAATGTCATATTTTACATAATTACAGTTTACAAATGTGCAACTGATCATGATCTCGCAAGTTTTTAACACTTCCGTGCTGTTATAGTAAAGCTTTTAGTTCCCTGTCCTGCAGAATTAATACAGCTTGGCTGACTTTTGGTTACCAAAGGATCCATAGGACACAATGGCCATTTTATTCTGCCGTAAAGTGCTGCCAAAGTTCTAGAGATATTTTAACTTTTGGTGTCAAATTGCAGCCAGAGAATACCCACAGCCAATCAGTATACAAAGTCCTGCGATTCCTTACCTATGTTACAAAAAATGTCTTCCCGTTCTAAACACATGAACAGGCCTTTCTGTACCAGACAATTTAAGTAATCTGGCGAGTCGTATTTTATCGCAGCTTGGTGTTTTTGAAGTGTGAAAATTCTAAATAAATTCAGAAAAGCCATTTGTGGAGAAAAAAAATTCCACAACAATTAGAAAAAAAAGTTGCAGATAAACAAACCATAAATGATAGTTTGAAATTAAAATAGCTAAGAGTAATAAACAAACAGCTGAAACGGATTCAAGAAATTGGTAAATAGCTGTAATAGCTGATAACTAAAAGCAATGAACAAATAAAAGTAAAGTTGTAATGATATGTGCAAACTGACCTAAATATTGTATTGTACACAAATATATTTTAACAATATCCCACTTTCTATAAATTATATTCAGCTTAAATTAACCAGAAAAATGCAAACTTTTCTACCTGCAAACCAGGTGCCAAGAATAAGAGGATATACATCTAAAAGTGAAGTCTGTCATGGACTGTTACTGGAAAAATAAAAAAAGTCTCACACACACACACACACACACACACACAGTTAAGAGGAAGGAAACATCACTAACACACACAAAAGGAAGGAACTTGGCTTGCTTAAATGTCATGAAACATCATGACATGTGTGCTTCTTCCTTTACGCAGAAACATGACAGAATCTGACATAGTGATTCAAACAGTAGGAGCAATAACTCTGCTGTAATTTAGCTGCTTCACTGCATAGAAATACCAACTTCCCTTCCTTAATGGGTAGCATTTCACAGTAACTGTGTGAACACAACATAAGATGTGACCAACATCCCTTCTTGTTTTAACCGCATCCTACTTTGGAACAGGATAAAGACAGAAAAAAGGCAGAAAAAAATTAATGCATCTTTACTTTATTGAAATGATGTAATGCTGAAAAAATACATGATAATAAACACAAAAAATCAGTAGTTTGCAGATAGAAGATGAAACATCACGTAGACAGAGGCACAGAGATAACTACCACATTGATACTGAGAAAGAAAAGGACGGTTAATTAAAATTAAAGAATTAAGTGCTTAAGTTGAATAGGCTCGCCTCTTTTCAATAATAGACTAAACATTCAAACATCATAGCATCCAGACAGTCACTGCTGGTTATTCAATCCGTCCTTCCCTAATTGAAAGTGGTGGACTTAACATTTTGCACAAATAAAAATAACCGTTTTCCCTTTTTCATTGTCAGCATCACTTACCAAAAAAAAGGATTGTTTTTTCTCTTGAGAGATACTTAATATAAGTTATTCACCACAAAAAGAAGTTAAATAAAAACAGTTATAAGCATTTCAAAACCTGACATTAGAGAAACAGATTCTGTAATGTAAGGTCACTTCTCATTATTGAATTGCAGCTTTAAAACTGCTTTAATGCATTTAAAAAGGGCAATGTAACAAAAATACATTTTTAACCAAATGTTTTAATTGTTAACGCATGTCATCATCATTACTTGCCAAATACATATTAAACATAATGTTTTTTTCACTCTTGGACTCAGGGTTTCTACATACATTCATCTAAACAAACATAATTTGGGGCAATAGCTAAACCCCATCCTGTGAATTCATCATTTCACTTCTCCCTTGTTCTCCTGACCCACTCGCAGGCCAGAGAGGTGAACAAGGAGGCAAAACATCCTCTACAGATCCATACTGCTCTGCATTTACTGAGCCACACTCACTCTTTTTAAGTGATCTAATCAAACCTGAAGGACTTGATGAACTAAACCAGCCCAATTATTATATTTCACAAAGAAAAAAAAGTCACACCATAGAAGTTAATGATGCTTTAACTTCGCAACTGCAACTTTAAGATGCTAAAAACATAATGTGCAACTTAAGGATTTGATTTAGGCAGAAGAAGAATTAGTGCAAATAGCAACAGGAAATCCCCAGTACTCATAAGACACACTATTTCACAGTGAATACAATATTGTGACCACTTTGCACAAGAATTGACAATTGGTAATGCCATGCAACAGATGAAGACAGATGTTATTCATGATAAAGATGTTTACAACAGTCTGGAAATGTGACTATTTGTAAGTATTTCAATATGCATTAGAAGAGATAGAGCAGCTAAGTTCCTTAAAGTCAACTATATTCTACACAAGCAGTTTCTAGATTTGCTGCAGGGAAAAATGTTTTACTCCACATGCATTTCTCTTACGGCCATGATTTAGCGAGGCCACTGACTTTTTATGCTGGATCTTAGCATGGCTATATGCGGAGGTCTCATTAAAGATAAAAAAGGGGAAGCTTTTGTTCTTGTCCAGGATAAATGCATGTATTTGAAGCCACATAAATGGAATATACTGTAGCATATTTAGATATTAACATGAAGTGCCTTCTCAAAGCATATTTAGATGTTAACATGAAGTGCCTTCTCAGCTAAGCACTGTTAGACATACAGTGTTTGTGATGGCAGCAGAGTGGATCACACGCCGTGTTTTCTTAAACATATTTTTTGAGGGGAATAAATTCTGACGTAGAGGAACATTTCACTCTGCCATTGCTGTGTGCATTCGACTTAATGCACTAATTTGTCTTTGTCTTTCTCTTTGCTTTTCGATCATAGATGAGACTTTTTGATATCTTGTTGCTACCTCTATGCCTTCTACTATGTTTACTTAAATCATAGCATACAGTAACCTGTAGCGTTGTTTATTCCCTCCAAACCAGGCAAATTTGCAGTTTTCATTTCTTTTTGGCAACATGTCAAAATTTGCTTAAAATGAAATGGACTGCAAGTGATCAGAAATTAAAGATCTTAACAGATGGACAACATTAATATGCTGATTGGATTTGGCATGTTTAGCTTGTTGTGCTCCTTTGACATATTAATGTAAATACAAAGAAAAAAGTAACTAATGTCATGGTGCACACACAAGAGAGACATTACTGACTTCCCTTTCACTTGGCATTGAGATGGTCAGACAAGGAAAAATCACAACCTGAAATTTGTAACCATGACTGTAACCTGCCTCTTGAGATTCAGATTTTCATGGCAGATTGCTGCAGAAAGCCTCATTTGACCATAAAATCAAACGTTCAACGTGCCACAAAGTTCAAGAGGGTTTAAGCTCCAACTTCACCTTCAGCCACGGTAGCCCTCAGCCTGTTCATCTGGTGCCAACTCAACCACCACCTGACGTTTCTCATAGCCAGAGGGCCCCTCCTCCGAGTTTAGCTCCTCATCTTCCTCAAAGCTTCTGCCCCCCATGTACCCAGATCCTTCATATTTCCCCACCTCCACGTCAGACACACCTTCACCCTCTGTCGGCAACCCGATGGGCAGACGTAACTCGTTCTCAGTGGGAGTAAAAGTATGTACATCCCTGTCGTCCAGGAGAGGTGTGGGTGAGGCAGGACTCACTTCTGGAATAAACACCGGCTCGGGAACATCTCTGGAGGTCCACTGCTTCACTTTATTGGTGAACGTCTTTAAGACACAAAGAAATATCAATGTTGGATTATGAAACGGTCCCTTTAGTCGGGATAAATTATTTTATATTCTTCTTAAATGATAAAATAAAACCAGAGCTGGTAGGATGAACACACCATTGAGCTGGGTGAAGAAGTTGAGGGTGAGGTCATTTTCCGATACAGCATGAATAGGACAAGAGCAAGTACACTCAAGGCCAACAGGCTGGCAAGGACGTAGTAGAGGGTGTGATCTGAGAGACACACATGTTAAAAAAATAAAAACATTACTTAAAGCACATACATGAGGGGTGCTATCTTAACACAAGATGTCACTAATCCTACAAACTGCTCCTTTAAAGAACAGCCATTTGTGATGTACATTGCTACTTTTGTATGAAAGAAAGACTGGAGATCACGACACACTTTACAACTGCACCTGATGAGGGATCACAGACTACATGATTTGTCAAACCGACTAAAGGAACTGAACGCATCAAACTCTCGCATGGACGAGAAACGGGTAACCAAATATACTAGTTGGTGGCGGTAATGCACCAAATTGTTGTTTGCCAACCGCCAATAAAACTTTAAGAAGAAGAAGAGGAAGAAGTAAACAAACATGGACAACAATCGGCTTGCTGCTGCTGTTGTCTGCGCAGCTATCTGCTCAGAAACCATCAAGAGGAACAAACAGGTTCAGGTCAATATATTCCCACTACTTCCCGTCGTCTTCTGATGCCATTTCCTGTGTCCCACCCTCTCTTTTTCATTGGCTGTTGGCAACACAGGTTTGCAGTTGGGTCGGTTATCAGTTCACACTCCCCAACTGCATCCAGATTCGGCTCAAAAGACTAGCCTACTGTCACCAACTAGTAGGGCTGTCAACGAACATTCAAAATAGGAATATATATTAGGATACTTTAAAAAAATGGAGAGTTGATTGTGAAAATTAATATTCCACTGTGGAAAAAACACATCAGCGGCTGTTTTACGAGTGGGCGCAGTGCATGACGCGTCAGGGACAGGTCACAGTAGTTGCACAGCATCACTCACTGCTGAAGTGAGATGCGACCTGGGTTGTCAGACCCTCACAACAGACACTCCCCACAGAGACCCGTTGTTACCGGACTGGCCAGCAGCCGAGAGATTTCTTAGGTTAGGCTACGTTATAAGTCAATAATCAGTAAGGCGGACTATATGGTGCTTTATATCCAACACAATCAGGATCTAGCCTGTCCTTAGCCTACAAAATAAAGTTTGAGAAATGTCTGCATGGAGCACATCTGCTTCCAGATGTGCAGCTGACAGATGTTCAGCTTACAGTTCCTCATGGCTCCCTGAGCCACCATCCCATCCTCCCTCACTCACACCCTGAGTGTCTTGGACATATCCCGTGTTCTGTGATTTTCCTCTTTCCATTTCTAACCGGCCCGTTCCAGTTTATGCCCGTACACGCCCAGTGTCTCCTCTCTTTCTCTCGCTCACTCGCACACACGCATGCGCTCCTGATTCACATATACCGGTAAAATAAGTGTGAAAAAAATAGATGAGCGAAAAACATGAAATAAAAGCATTGTAATACTTGCTCTAGTAATGTTTTATGTTAAAACTGAAATAGAAATACCTTTACAAGTAGTTTTGTCTCGTATTCGTGTGTCATCCTGTTATTGACATAATGTGCATGCATATATATTCGAATGGTTTGAATCTGGGTCATTTTGGAGAAATTTTGACAGCCCTACCAACTATAGCAGACTGGTCCAGGCTTTGCCCAACTGGAAATTGTAGGTAAAATCTGGCAAAAAAATCTTGTAGTGTCCTCAGCTTTAGGTGTTAGGTGATCTGTATTGCTTTTTCTTAACAATCTGAAGTATCAGGTTTTGGTCTTGAAACTTTCTTCTACACTCTTGGTTTGCCTTTATTGCATTTAAGGCTGACATAATACCATGACTGTCGTGAATTTTAACAAGCTGTTAAAAGTAGAAAAAGAAGATTGAATAAAGAAATGTTACTCAACAGTCTGGTTTTTCTGTTGGCGGGGCGCAGTACTCTTGCGTGGAGTGAACTGATATTTTCTCCAGCTCTCCCTTGAACCTCAGACAGTGTTTCTTCTGAGCAGGATCCTCTGCAAGCATTCCCTCGCACACACTCGTCACGCAGTCCCGTTTCCCATGCTCTTGCTGCACACACAACAAACAGGGAGGCTCCTTTAAAACAAAACTCAACGGTGATACAGAGAAGTTATTTGTGCACAAGTCGCACAATGTTGTGTTGTGTGTAAGTGTGTTATACAACATGACAGCACCACATATAATGATAAGCAGATTAATTACTGGTAATAAATAACAACACTACATTAACAGTAGTATTTCCATTGCGTACCATACACAATAATTACATGAATAAACTGACAATTTATCAATGTTATAAACAAACTAACCTTGTTCTTGACAACATAATAATAGAAAATCGGTAGCTCGTCGATGTCTTCATCGTGCCGTTTCTTCTTCCTCTGCTTTCCTTTTGGACGGAGAGGCAAGTTCTGGAAGTACGCCAGCCAGGGATGTGTGAAGCTATACAGGACGATGCCATCCTCTTTGGCCGTGACGTTAACTGGTGGGAAGTCCACAAAACCTGGAAAAAATAAATAAACACGGCTTAATCAAAATCTCAATTTTACTGAAATGATGAACAACTACAACTCTGAATAACTTGGAATAGAAGCCATAGACATCAAAATGGCAAAATGGTAACATAGTAATATCCGAATCTACACAATGTATTGGCAAAAATTTTTTTACATTTTATTTATAGTTTCCAGATGATGTTTCATGAAAGAGTCAGAGGATCAACCGTGTATGAACTCATCAATTCAGTTTTATTAAAAGAGTTTTCATTGTAGGCAATGACATCGATACTCACATTTGTGATTTCTAAAAATAGATTCCGTGAAGTAACTAAAAATTATTTCATCCTCGGGGGCAGATTTAGACTCGTTCTGTCCAATCACAGCAGTGACCGTAACAACGTATTCATTAGTTATATCAGAGAGGAAAGACAGGTCGGCCTCCAGTGGAGCTGGTGGGTCCACCCAAAGCTCGCCTGGGTTACTGGGGGAAAAGAAGACAGGAGTGACTTTACTATACACATAAACACAAAGAATAAAAGCCTGAACTATTACATGTGTCTTCGGAAGTTTTAAAGACATCTTAAACATTTTTATAATGCTGCTCTACATGTGTGTAAACAGTCATTGAAGGCTTTTGTTAGTCAAAACCCATTTTGCTCATATATTTTTTTTACATCAACAGAATCAAAATTGTAAAATAGTGA